>NC_072820.1:48017631-49217631 GCF_027744805.1 Dunckerocampus dactyliophorus
GGTGACCTAACGATGTCAGAGCACACGTACCAGCTTGGCGTATCCGCGACTGTCCAGGAGGAGGTTTTCGGGTTTGAGGTCTCTGTAGACGATTCCTTTGGCGTGCAGGTAGGACAAGGCCTGGAGGACGCACGCCGTGTAGAACTTGCTGCTGGCGTCATCAAAGGAACCCCTGGAAGAGCGAGGGGCTTCCAGACATCACGGAGAAGAAGAAGAAGAACACTTCCTGTCCTACCTGTCCCTCAGGAGTGTCCACAGCTCGCCACCGAGACACGCCTCCATCAGCATGTACAGATACTTGCTGTCCTTAAAGGTGCGGTACAACCTGTAGGTGCACAGAAGATCATGTGGTGCAGCGGGACACTTTTATTTTGAAAGAGCTCCGTGTTAGCGGCCGACCTGACGACAAAGCGGCAGCGCGTCTCGCTCATGATGACCTTCTCTGAACGGACGTGCTCCTGCTGCCCGCTGTCCACCACGTGACGCTTCTTCACCATCTTCATGGCGAACGTCCTCGCCTGGTTGCTCTTCAGCTGCACCTGAGCAGACCACGCCCACTCAAGCATCAGGTGACCCAGCCACAGACCTCGCCCACTCAAGCGTCACGTCACTACATGTTTGGACTCGTGGAGGTTGTGCTCAGTCGGGTCCTACCAGCTGAACGCGCCCGAAACCGCCCACTCCCAGCGTCTCGATGACATTGAAGTCGTTGAGCTGGAGGCGGGAAAAGAAGACGCTGTCCTCTGCCTCGTCCCTGGAAGAAGACAAACATCAAAGGGCCAGCAGGTCAGAACGGTTCTGCTGCAAGGGCGGGTCCAGCTCGGCAGTACCTGCAGCATTTGACCACATGGAAGAAGGGGAACTTCCTGGAAGTTTGGATGGAGAACGAGGTGACGGAGGGGGACAAAGGATGACGTCTCGCCGGAACTGCAAGCAACTCACGCATGTCCTGACCGGACTGAACTTCCTGTCCACCTGCTGACGGAACAACCTGGAATTCTGTCAGCTTGTGTTGTTTTCTATTGTTGATCCACTTCTCAGGAGAAGGTTCTGTACAGGGTCCACCAGGCCCAGTCCACTTCCAGACTTTTCTGATCCTTCAGCTCAGACGCTGCAACATGGTGGAGTACGACCGAGCCTGCTGACTGGCCAGAGTGACGCTGGAGACTTCCTGTCAGAGCTCAAGATGTTTCTATGATGTCACACACGCACACACACGCACACACACACACTACTAATTTTAGCAGGGGCAAACATTGCTGAGAGGTTCTGATGCTAAAAGCAGCTCCGTCACGAGGACCTGAGTCCTGACCTCAAGACTTCGCCCTCTTTCATGCAAATGTTGACAGACTAGCGGGCAGGAAGTGATGTCACCACCAAAGACGAGGCTACTTCCTGAAACACAAACAAAACAACTGACTTGATCAGGAAAATTCGTATTTGACAAACATGCATACTGTTCATGTGTCCATGCCAGCTTGGTCACATGACCTGTGTGCGTGCGTGCGGCGTTACAACACACACACACACACACACACTCTGTTCTTGAAGATGATGTTGCTGAAGTTGAAACAGAAAATGTCCGAATTATACATTTGTATTATTAAATTCTTCTTTTTATATGAATTATTATTAGATAAGATTATTATTATGAATGACTGCATTATTTGTAAAGATGACATGATCATTATTAATCATTGAATTATTATTAGATAACATTATTAGCATTGCAGATTACATTGTTATTATTCTCCATAAAGGGACATTATTATGACACGTTACATAATAATTCAAACTTCAACTTTATTTAACTTAATTTATTTACATTATTAATGAATTACATCATTATTATAATTAGTAATGAGTATTATTATTCAAGATTGCATTATTATTATGAGTATTATCATTGAAGATAACATTACTAATTATGATTTTATTCTTATTCTCATTGCATATTAGATTATTTTTAAAGATTACATTCATGTTGGCAATTATTTTTTAAATGAAATATGAATGTATTGTTAAGATAAGATACAATTATTATTACTATTGGAGATTATTAATAAAATTACACTGTTATTAAAAGTCACCTTGTTATTCAAACTTAAACTTTATGATGATTATTATCACTGAAGAGTGTTACTATTGCAGATTACATTATTATTATTATTATTATCAAAGCCAACATTATTATTAATAATGTTACATTACTTGATTTTTTATAACAAATCACATCACTATTATTATTAAAAACTACCTTATTGTAGAAAATTACACTTTTTAAACATATATATTACATTATTATTGTTATTACAGATGACGTTATTATTATATGACGTTATTACAGCCAACAGCCAGCAGGGGGCTGCAATGAGCCCCTCAGTGGCTAAAAAAGGTATAAAGGTACACATTTACATGATTTTTGTTTTCAAAGTATATATACAGTGTGTGCGTGTGTGTGTGTGCGTGTGTGTGCGTGTGTGTGTGCGGTGCACCCAGGGAGCGCAGCTGAAACAAGTGTTGTGACTCCGTTTGATTTTAATTTCTGTTTAATTAGACTCGGTCGTCAAAACAAATGACATCTTCGCACTAAAATGATATACTGAGGACAACACGCACGCACGCACGCACGGCGTGTACGTGTGTGAGCGTGTGTGTGTGCGTGTGTGTGCACAGATAGCAGCGGGTTAAACATTAATGGTGGCTTGTAAAGCTAACACCAAGACAGTGAACCTTTGGAGTTTGATATGATGGCCCCACACACACACGCACACACACGCACACACACACACAGAGCGGTCAGAATGACACAGGTGTGAGTGGAGGAGGGTGATCTCTGAAATTGCTCAGGTGGGTTTTTCTATTTTTCATCCAAACAAACGAGAGGACGCAAAGATAAGAATAAATCGCCAAATGGATGCAAGGAGTTCATTTAGTTGTTGTTGTGGGGGCGGAGTGCTGGGGGGGAGGGGGGGGGCAAATGAAGGCAGGCAGCAGAGTGTTAAAGCTGCATGCTAACATGCTAAGTGTGTGTTTCCTAGTCTTTCACGTCGGAGCTCGCTCATCATTTTTTTATTCTGATTCTTCATCACGTTTATTATTTGTCATTTTTGAATTCTTATTATTTGATGCTATTTTTCACCATTTTTTATTATTAGTCCTTATTTATTCTAAGTTTGCTATTATTAGTCATTCTTTTTATTATTTTCCATAATTTTAATTATGGTCATTATTTTAATTGCATTCAACCTCACACCGCCCCGCTACCAGATTGGTGGATGAGGAGGTCACATGACCTCCCAAGCGCCGCGGTTACATGACCTGCGGCCGACACGCCATGGCCGCAGGTCAAGACAAGGCAACCTTTGACCTCCACTGTTGTTGTTTTGGCAGCGAGCGCCGCTAATTAGCTTGATTTGCTAAGCTGTCAATCAAAGCCAATGGAAACCAATCAGAAAGCAGGAGGGGACGGCCTTACGGGGATGCAGAAGGAGGCGGGGCTGAGGGCGCTGATACAACGGACGGGATATCGTCTGCAGCAGGTGAGGTCGCCGCATGTCGCTCGTCATCGTCCTGCGCTAACGCTCGCCGTCTCAGGAGAACGGCCAGCGGCGCTACGGCGGCCCCCCGCCCGGCTGGGACGGCCCTCCCCCAGAAAGAGGAAGTGAGATCTTTGTGGGAAAACTCCCACGAGACCTGTTTGAAGACGAACTGGTTCCTCTGTGCGAGAAGGTGGGAATGGCGCGATACCAGGAAGCTAAGCCAACGTAGCACGTCAACTTCCTGTTTGCTTGCTCAGTTTGGGAAGATCTACGAGGTGAGGATGATGATGGACTTCAACGGGAACAATCGCGGCTACGCCTTTGTCACCTTCGCCAGCAAGCAGGAAGCCAGGGCGGCCATGAAGCAGCTCAACAACTACGAGATCAGGTGACCTTCGCCGACAAGTCATTGTGACCCCATCCATCAAGGCGCTGATAAAAGTCTTTGACTCCGCCCCCCTGTTTCAGGAACGGCCGCCTCCTGGGCGTCTGCGCCAGCGTGGACAACTGCCGTCTGTTTGTGGGCGGGATCCCCAAAAGCAAGAAGCGTGAGGAGATCCTCGCCGAGATGAGGAAAGTGACGGACGGCGTGGTGGACGTCATCGTGTATCCCAGCGCCGCCGACAAATCCAAAAACCGAGGATTCGCCTTTGTGGAGTATGAGAGCCACCGAGCGGCCGCCATGGCTCGGCGGAAACTGCTGCCAGGTAACCGCCCCCGCATCCTCCCCGTCCTCTTGCACGTGACTTCCTGTTTGTCCTCACAGGCCGCATCCAGCTGTGGGGTCACGCCATCGCCGTGGACTGGGCGGAGCCTGAGGTGGAGGTGGACGAGGACACCATGGCGACGGTGAAGATCCTGTACGTGAGGAACCTGATGCTGCAGACGAGCGAGGAGAGCATCGAGAAGGAGTTCAACGCCCTCAAAGCAGGTGACCGTCAACACATCGCCAAGGCGCTGCCTTTGTGACCTCTGACCTCTGGGTTGCAGGCGCGGTGGAGCGAGTGAAGAAGATCCGAGACTACGCCTTCGTCCATTTCACGCACCGCGAGGACGCTGTAAACGCCATGAAGGCCCTCAACGGGAAGGTGCGTTCTAACGTCAAACTGGCCGCCCTCTGCCGGCTGACGCTAGCGTGTCCGTGTTGCCAACCTCAGGTTCTGGACGGGTCGCCCATCGAGGTGACCTTGGCCAAACCCGTGGACAAGGACAGCTACGTGCGCCACACGCGGGGAACGGGGGGACGAGGAAGCTCACTGCTGCAGGCCGACTATGCCGCCTACACCCTGGGCCAGGTGGGAGGGGCTTAAAGAGGACGATCCCCCTAGTGGACGCTGGAGGACTTACGCTTAACACCAGTTCTCTGCCCCTCCTCAGGTGTATGATCCCTCGGTGGCGTACCTCGGTGCGCCGGTGTTTTACGCCCCGCAGGCCTACGCCGCTCTACCGGGTCAGTTCCGCTTCCCGGCGGCCAAAGGTCACGTTGGAGGACGCGGTCTGATCAGGACTCCGTCTATTCGAGGTAAGGTTCATTTATTTTTGTGTTTTTCCGTTTGGACGCAATCACTTCTGCTGGGTGTTTTCATACGCACAAGACCTGCGCTATGCTAAGCTCACTCATGTGTTCCATGCTAGGCTAACTAACCTGCACTGTGCTACGTTACTACTGTTCTATGCTGTGTTAACCACCCTGCGCTAAGCTATGCTAATGAATGTGTTATATGCTATGCTAACAAGCACAGTTTATGCTATGCTAACCAATGAGCACATTGGACACATGTTGGGATTCCCACAGTTCCCGCTGGAACTCTTCCGCTGGTCTTGTGGCGTTGTAAACAACAGTCGAACGCCTGAATCACCAAAGATGGAGAATGTTCCAGAATGTTCCGTCTTGGCTCTCGTGTGCTTGAGACGATTGTGGTCTTGATTTGAAGTGATTTCATTGATTTCGCTGCCTTTTCGGTCTCCTGTAGAAATTTACATGACTGTACCTGTAGGGGCCGCTGGGGTGCGGGGGCTGGGTGGGCGGGGCTACCTTAGCTACGCTGCGGGGGGCGGAGCCATGTGCCGCGAGGGCGGGGCCTCCTTTGGGCCGAAGCCGGACAAGCAGGCGGAGGAGAAGCTGTACGACCTGCTGCCCGGCATGGAGCTGACCCCCATCACCCCGGCTGCCATGAGCGTGAAGGTCGGTGCCATCAAGCCAGCGCCGCAGGTAAGAGGCCACGGCCCCTCCCCCAGAAGGTGAGGGCGGCGTCGTGACCAGAGGTGTCGCCGCAGGTTTTGGAGGAGCTGTGTCAGAAGAACAACTGGGGCCTGCCCGTGTACCAGCTGCACTCGGCCATCGGGCCCGACCAGCGCCAGCTCTTCCTCTACAAGATCAGCATCCCCGCACTCGCCAACACGTACGGACCCGCCCCCGCCGCCACCTGTCCTTTCCTGTCCGTCTCCACCTGACTGAGTCGCTTGCATCCGCAGGCCCCCCTTCACACCC
The DNA here is from genome assembly GCF_027744805.1 of Dunckerocampus dactyliophorus. Classification (NCBI taxonomy): domain Eukaryota; kingdom Metazoa; phylum Chordata; class Actinopteri; order Syngnathiformes; family Syngnathidae; genus Dunckerocampus; species Dunckerocampus dactyliophorus. The sequence continues at coordinate 48,023,665 of NC_072820.1, forward strand.
GCCAAGCTGAGCGCAGCCGTGGATGAAGCCAAGGTGCACGCGGCCGAGCACGTGCTCCACGTGCTCGGCCTGCAGGCGGAGGGCGCCGCCGAGGCCGTGGCCGCAGTCACCTTTCCAGGTACGTGAAGGTCCGTACCCACCACTAACACGCTGGCAAGATGGCGTCCTGCCGGGGTGCAGGAAGTGAAGGCGCGCACATCTCTTTCAGGTTACGCTCTGGCGAGCCCGGCGCCGTCGGCCGTCGCCTCCCAGCTGAAGCAGGCGGTCTCTATTGGCCAGGACGTGACCGCGTATGCCGCCTACGAGAGCTACCCTGCCGCCTTCGCCGTGGCAGCGCGACATAGCGACGGATACGGCGTCTTTTAAGGCTTTTATTTTGAAGGTGGCCTCAACTAAATCCCTTTGCTCCTTTTTGGCAAGTTTACGAGGTCCTGCTTTGCTGCAAGATCTTTTATTCTGAAGAGACAGTATTAAAGTGTTCAAGCACTTCCATCTTATTTTGATAGCAGGACAAACAAATCCACTTCCTGTCTGCTTCCAAACCCTAACTTTGATTATTAAAACCATCAAGCCAGCTACGCCCTCTTGCGTCTTATTAGCACCACTTCCTGCCCACGCAGATGAAAGCGAGCGCATGCCGTTGATATGAGTGAGTGTGCATGGTGTGTTGCATAAAGACACGAAACAAGGCAAGCAAAACAAGGCCATCAAACAAGCGTGAAAGCTTATCTTGAGGTTTATTTGGCTTTCCTGAGGCCCAGCTTCTCCTCCACCTCCAAACGCAGTTCTTGCTTCTGGACCTGGAACCAGGAAGTCCCGTCAGCTTCCAGATGCACCTCCTACTATGCTACCTATGCTAGCCTGCTACCTTCCCTAACTGGTACACTTGTTTCCTCTCTTTCCCCATGCGTACTAACAGGCAGCATTCATTTCTATTCATTCATTCATGTTTATTCATTTAGATTCACTCGTTCATTTGTCTTTATTCACTCACTCTTGTTCATTCATTTTTATTCATTTCATTAATTCCTTCATTTGTATTCGTTCATTTGTTCTTATTCAGTCATTCATTTTATTCATTTGTTCATTCATTTTATTAAATTTTTAGTCAATCATTTGCATTAATTCACTCACTCTTATTCATTCATTTTCACTAATTTGTTCATTTTATTTGTTCGCTCATTTTTATTCATTAAGTCAGTTGATTAATTCCTTCATTTTTGTTCATTCGTTCACTTGTATTCATTCACTCATTCATTTTATTCCTTCATTCATTTGTATTCAATTCACTCATTCATCTTCAATCATGTTTATTCATCCATTTGTATTACTTCACCCCATCTTCATTCATAATTTTTATTCACTCATTCATCTTGGTTCATTTTTTTCTTTTTATTTGTTCATTTTTATTCACTGTCATTTTATTAATTCCTTCATTTGTATTCATTAATTCCTTTGTATTCATTCACTCATTCTTATTCATTCATTTTTATTAATTTGTTCATTTATTTATTCGCTTATTTTATTCATTAAGTCATTTGATTAATTCCTTCATTTTTGTTCATTCATTCATTCGTATTCATTCACTCATTCATTTTATTCCATCATTCATTTGTATTCAATTCACTCATTCATCTTTAATCATGTTTATTCATTCATTCAAATATTCATTTGTATTCAATTCATTCATTCATCTTCATTCATAATTTTTATTCACTGGCAATTTATTAATTCCTTCATTTGTATTCATTCACTCATTCATCTTCGTTCATTTTTATTCACTGTCATTTTATTAATTCCTTCATTTGTATTCATTCACTCATTCTTATTGATTTGTTCATTTGCTCATTTTTATTCATGAATTCATTTTATGAATCCCTTCAGTTTGATCAGTCATATGCATTCATTCATTCTTATTAATTCATTCATGTGCATTCATTGTATTATATTTATTGTATTGATTAATTCCTTTTTTCACTCATTCATTCTTATGCATTTGTTCATCTTTATTCACGTATTTTTTTTATTCATGCGTTTGTTTTCATCCATTCATGTGCATTCATTCATCCAGTCATCACTTCACCTTTCCAGTCACGGTGAGGGGGAAGCTGCTGACGAACACCACGTAGCGAGGGACCTTGAAGTGGGCGATCTGAGGGGAGACCAACACTCACGCTGGCGCTGGTTCAAGGTGACGAGCGTTCAAGGCGACACCCACCTTTCCTCTGCAGAAATTCTTGACGTCGTCTTCCGTGCACTCGTGGTCGTCCATGACTTTGATGCATGCGCAAATCTCCTCCCCCATGCGGGGATCATCCACACCCACCACCTGACACGCGCACACGTGATGCATCTGGGAAGGAGCGAAGGCGCACGTGCGTACTCACCTGGACGTCCTTGACTTTGGGATGCGTGTGGAGGAGTTGTTCGATCTCAGCCGGATACACGTTCTCGCCTCCTCGGATGATCATGTCTTTCATGCGACCTTGGATGCGACAGTAGCTGAACGCGTCCATGCAGCCGAGGTCCCTGCCACACACACGCACTCACTGTGACGCGCTTCGAGCCGCCGGCGTGGCGTTCTGGTGGACTCACCCCGTCTTGTACCACCCGTCTTTGGTGATGCACTCGTCCGTCTTGTCCCGGTCGTTCCAGTATTCCAACATGACGCAGTAGCCGCGGATCAGGATTTCCCCCATCGAACCCAAAGGAACGATCTCGCCGCTCGTCGGGTTCACGATTTTAGCCTGTGGACACGCCCACCAAGCGTGATGCCATCTTTTGTTTCTTCCCACCGCTTCCTTGGGCATGAACAGGAAGTATGTGTGGGGGCGTGGTCACGGCGTAACGGGCGGTACCTCGGTGTGGTCCATGATGTAGCCCACCGTCTCAGACTTCCTGTCCATGTTGTCCAGCGGCGAGCCGCAGAAGGTGACGGGACTGTTCTCTGTGGTGCCGTATCCGATCTGTCAATCACAGGAGGAAAACAGCATGAGCGCAAAGAAGACACCAGCGCCCGCCGCCGTGACGCCGTTACGCAAGACTGACGGCGTGCCAGGAATGTTTGCAGGATGTGTGGGGGTGATGAAAGGTCAGCTGGCAGACACGCTTCCTCCTCACAGAAGCTTAAAGGCTTTTTTTTCCCTCCGCTTGTCCCTCCGCTGGAAACACTTGTCAATGGCGACCAGTGTTCAGCCGAGGGACGTCCTCCCAGAGTCGGGACTCCGCCCACTCACCTTTTCCCCGCGCCCAGCTCGCCGCCCACTCAGTCTGCGTGAGGACGACATGCGCCGCATCAGCTGGTTGCTGCTGGGGACCTTCCTGATGGCCAGGGGGGCTCCCAGCCAGTGCCCGGGCCCCTGCCATTGCCACGGCGACCTGCAGCACGTCATCTGCGACAGCGTGGGCCTGAAGAAGATCCCGCGAGTGTCCGAGTCCACCCGGCTGCTCAACCTGCAGAGGAACGCGCTGGGCGGAGTCCCGAGCGGCGCCTTCAGCGAGAGCGGCGGCCTGGTGTCGCTGCACATGCAGCACTGCCAGCTGCGCCACATCGCCGCGCACGCCTTCAAGGGGCTGACCAAGCTGGTCTACCTCTACCTGTCGCACAACCACATCAGCAGCATCCAACCGTCCGCCTTCGACGACCTGGCCCAGCTCACCTACCTCCACCTGGACCACAACCGAATCGGCGAGCTGGCCAAAGGAATCTTCTCACCGCTGGTCAACCTGTTTGTGCTGCGTCTGGATGACAACAAGCTGCGCGAGCTGCGGCCCGGCGCCTTCAACGGCGCCAAAGACCTGCGCTGGCTGCACTTGAGCGGCAATGAGTTGAGCACGCTGCAAGCCGGGTCCCTGGACGCCGTAGAGAACCTGGCCGTGTTGCACCTGGACCGCAACAAGATGGCCACCTACCCCGCCGCCGCCATGAGCAAGTTGCGCGTGGTGGAGGAGTTGACGCTGGGCAGGAACCCCATGAGGAGCATCCCGGACCAGGCCTTCCAGAGCTTCGGACGCTACATGGAGAAGCTCCACTTGGACCACATGGGCCTGGAGAAGGTCAGTGGGCATCGGCCACGTTCAGCGCACACATGATTTTGTGTTTTCACAGTGGGAGGGGTCTAAGGTAAACACATTATTTATAGCCCGCGCACACAAGCGCCTCTTTACGCGCTTCCTGCCACAGCAGCACCCGGGAGGCTGGAAGGCGGCCATCTTCCCCCTTTCAGTGGCGGCGCTCCAGTGGAAATTTCCCTCATGGCGCTCAAGTCACACCTGGACGATGCTTTTAGCGCCTGTCAGGGTGGACACAAGATGAGAGGAGTCTTTCATGCCGCCGCCGTGTTTGGGACGGCTTCCCACGGCCGGGAAAACCTGGAAAGTTTTCTGGGGGTTGAGACAGCCAAAGGGGGCGGGGGGCAGTCGCGTCCTGGCCCGTGTGACCTTTGGACTGACTCGCTTTTCTCTTCTTGCAGTTGTCGGACGGCGCCTTCACGGGCGTGACGGCGCTCACGGCGCTTCACGTCAACAACAACAAACTGCGTTCGCTTCCCCGAAGCCTCGACTTGTCTCGAGTCACCAACCTGACTGTGTCCAACAACCCGTGGAGCTGCACCTGCCAGTTGGCGCCGCTCCGCAGGTAATGGCAAGCTCACACACGTGCACACACGCGCGCGCACACACACACACACACACACGTCACCCCTCGTGTGCTCTCACAGGTGGATGGACGCGAACCGCAACCGTCCGGACGCCGTGTGTGCTTCGCCATCACCGCAGCGAGGCAAGCAGATCCGAGACAGCGGCGCCTTCGCGGGCTGCAGGATCAAGCCCAAAAAGGCCAAGACGGGCACACGTCAGTGAACAAGTCCGAGTGCACAAGTCCCAGCTGGAAACGTCCTGGCAGACGTCCTTCAGGGCCTGATTTTGTTGAACTTTCTGCTTGTTTTGCTGCGCTCGCGCCGTCGCTCACGTTAGCATCCAGCTTCACGTTAGCAATCAAATTCAATCAAACTTTCAGCTCAATAAAAGAAACATTTAACCTCATTCTCTCAACCTTTGCTGCCTCCACAAGTTCTGAAAGGTGGGCGCATCAAACTCAATACGTGCACTTTGAGCTCACGTCCACACGGGGGCGACACAACGCAGATGAATCGCACGGTGAAAAAGTTGGAATATTCTGGAAGCTACTTCGTCTTGTCGGGACGGTGGCACACAGGGGCGAACGCTTCAAACACAGAAATGATCCAAACCAAAAACACAAATATCCATCAGGTCTCGCACCCCTGCTAGCCTAGCTAACTTCCTGCTACCCTGGCTATTCTTGATAATCTGGCGTTTGTTGGTGTTGTGTTTGGAGCGTTTCGACGTTGCTAATCGCCCACCGTACCGTACGTAGTCCGCAATTAGACGAAAAAAAGGCAACTAAACAATTAATTTAAGACAATCTACATGAGATCATAACAATCCATCCATTTTCTATAGCTTGTCCTCCTTAAGTGTGTTCAAGTGCGTCAGCTGGAATTTGTCTCCCTCTAGTGGACATCATCACTCACTGTGACTTCCTCGATTCCCAGGGTGGAGATGATGTTCCTCACCAGCTCCGGGGGACACGGCGAGCCAGCAATGATGCCTCCATATACACACGCGCGCACACACACACACACACATACACACACACATACACACACACACACACACAGTCAGTAGACAACCAAAAAGGAAAAGAAAAGGTCAGCGCATAGCTCACCTCCGACGACTGTTGACAGGTCGTACTTGTGCACGTCGGGCTGGTGGGTCATGTCCACGTACATGGTGGGTGTGCCGTAGACAAACGTGCACCTGAAATCAAACGTGCACGTGTATCAACACCGACATGTGATGTCCCGATTGGCCGTTGACTCCATACTTTTCGCTCTCCATGACGGCCAGGTTGGCTCTCCCGTCATACGATGGTGACGGGAAGACGAGCGAGATGCCGTGCACCGCCATGCAGAGGGAGCCCCCCACGGAGCCGAAGCAGTGGTACAGCGGCACGGGAAGGCAGACTCGCGTGGGCTGAGGAAGATCAACAGGATGTGGGGAATTGAATGGCCCTGCTGTTTGCAAGCAGCGTCGCTCACCCGCCAGTCGAAGCCGACGCGTTTGCCCACGAAGAAGGCGTTGTTGACAATGTTGTGATGGGTCAAGGTGGCACCTTTGGGACGTCCCGTGGTTCCCTGGCGACACGCATGATTACTAAGGGTGTGGTCATGTGATCACCTGGTCAAGCTTACAGAGGTGAACAGGATGTTGACGGGCTCGTCAAAGGACAACTTCCTCTGCAGCTCGTCAAGTTGGCGCAGGAAGCGGCTGCTGCCCGCCTGCATCACGTCGTCCACGTGGAACATTCCGGGCTGTCGGCTGTCCAGGACGATGACGGTGCGGAGGTCGGGAAGTCTGCAGACGAGTGTTTGTGAGATGCTAACCCCGGGAGATGTCGGGTGTGCACACGCTCGTACCTGCGGCTGCGGAGGTCTCCGGGTTGGGAAGAGTGGATCTCGGGACAGATCTCTCTCAGCATGTCGCAGAACTTTTGGCTCTTGAACGTCTCGGGACACACCAGCGCTTTACAGCCCACCTACGCACACACACACATTTCACGGCGCCATCACACAGATGCTAATCGCGGGTGACCTCACTCACCAAACGCAGCGCATACTCCGCCTCCTGCAGCTGGTACGCCGGGTTGACAGACACCTGCAGAGCGGAAAATTCTGGGCTTACTTTGGCGAGCGGAGAGGAAGTTCCAAACATCACTTCCTGTCCAGCACACGCACCATGATGATTCCCGCTTTGGCCGTAGCGAAGTGGAACAAGACCCACTCATACGTGTTGGGCCCCCACATCCCCAGTCGCTCTCCTCTCTGCAGGCCCAGAGCCAGCAGGCCGGCGGCGGCGCGGTCCACCTGCAAACCGCACGCCAACCATTACAGGAACATCCACCTTGACGCTACCAAAATAAAAGCGCTCACGTCTTCTTGGAACTGGGCGAAGGTCTTGCGGACGCCGTCTTGTACAAACACCATGGCCTCTCGCTCGGGCCAGCGCTCCACCGCCTTGAGCAGCACGTCGCCCATGGTGGCGTGCTGCAGCGTGAAGGAGGAAGTGCCGTGGGCGTAGCTGGTCGTTAGTGTTGGTATGATGGGCGGAGAGTCCACGTGGATGCCACTGTGGACCACCACAACGTCATCTTGGTTACATTTGTGCTGTCGTCATTCACAGACTGAACACTAGGAGGCGGTGATGTCACACAGCACACGTGTGCAAGTTTGGGGGGGACCATCCCTAAAGTTTAGCGCAGCAACTTTTTCCACGGAGGGTCCCACACTAACAAATAAAAGGATGTAGTTTTCATATATATATTTTTTAAACGTGGTTAATTGACCTGACTAAGTACATTCCAGTGAAGTAGGATTCTGGAATATTTTCATAATTAGTAGGATAGAAAACCTGTTTATGACCTTCTAAATACATTTTTTTTAACATTATTAGAGCCCTCTCGACATAAAATAACACCCCATAGTCACCTTTACACCTATTTCCTATTTCCCAATATAGTAGACATAATAAGAGAACATCAGCCATTTAAGACATAAATAATATGACTTGTGTGTTGCTGTATGTTTTCCGGTGTTTGGGGGTGGCGTACAGGAAGTGACGTCGGTGGTGCAGAGATGAGTTTTTGCTTGCTGTGTCTTAACGGCCCTTGTTTTTATTATGGACTTTGATTAGGGATTTTTGTGCCTGCTGGGAGATCATTCAAACCCGCAATAAAAGCCTGTTGTTCCGGCCATCAAGTCTGGTGCTTGTGCGTCTCACCCAACATTGCGGTAACATTACTGACACCTGGTGAGCAGTGTAGAACACGACAGGTCATCACGCCTCTGAATGCTTCTTCTGAGCGCCTTATATTTGTATTTTACTTAATTTTGTTCGACGGGATTCACAAGCATTCCCTGAATAGGTTCTGTATAAGACATATACTGTAGATTTTCAGCCAAGAGAATACATTTGCTCGCTTTTTGAGCCGTGCATCAGGAATAAAATGCAATATGAAATATCAACTCGGCCAATGTGAGCAGACGTATACGTCACATCAATCTTTCTCCCCGATTCTTTGACAAAGTTGTGTGACGCCATCAGGTGATAGTCGATGAGTTGTTGACACTTCGCATAAACAAGATATTGTTTTCTCCAGTCAATCTCAAGGCTTCTGACTTGTTTATGTTTCCCTATCTGGCTGCTGGCCCCGGCTGGCCTTCACTATGTGTGAGCACTTCACTATCTCTGATTAACCTTTGATACACTCAGCTAATTATTTAATAAAGCCCGTTAATCTTCTTATATTACAATATTTACTAGAAGAATAAGCATTCTGAGGCATAATCAACTGGAGCAAAAACACTTCTAACAAAAAGGAAAACAATTGCCCCAGAGGAAAAAGGTCACCACAAAACTCGCCAACACAGCCACCTCGTGGTCACAACGAGGTACATACAGCATTTTATAATTTAGAGCCCAAAATATGACAATATAGACATATATCAAATGTATTTTTGAAATGGAGAAGTGTCAAAGTTGCGCATTGTCGAGCACTGATAAATAAAAAGACTAGCGTAGTTACACTGTTAACTATTGGCGGCCACAGTGTTGCTTTTGGCAGTAATAATCTTTTTCAACTCACCACACTCCATTGCTCCTCTTGTGCAGACGACACTGGCTGGGATCGCTTCATTTTTGCGTGGAAGTAGAACAACATGACGTCGAACGCGCCCTTTTATGCGAGCACAAAACCCGAGAACCCATCTTGAAAAAACAAGTTGATAACCACCGTTGCGGTACCGTTTAACTTTGTTTGGGGAACTTGGTTTTGTTGAGCTGTGCGTCTTGAGTTGGCTGAGCCACGTTGGCAGTATACCCTTGTATATTTACTCTTGTATTTAGGATTGTGTATTTATTACCGTCAGTGGCGGCTCTGGCTTGAATGGCGCCCTGGGCGGACCTACTACTACTTTCTCTTAAAAGACTGTTTTTTGTAACTAGATTAAGTTATACATTGCCACAAAATATATAAACGATAATAAACAAGAAAAAAAATGTAAATAGAACACAAATGGTTAACCCCCGTTTGGACTGATCCGTGTCACGTGGTGGATGTTTGATGACATCTGAGCAGCATGGGGGGCGCGCCTGTAGATGGCGCCAATCTGTCGCACATCATGACTTGATGAGGAAATGAGCGCTCAACACAAATCGTATGTCTTTTTCTTTCCCCCTCGCGGCGCCCCCAAGAGAACGCCGGCCAGGGCAATTGCCCATAGCTAGCACCGCCTCTGCATTTATGGTTTCAGCTGCAGTGCACTTTAAACCAAACCGCAAGGCAACTTTCCCACTTAGGACAATCAAGTTCATTCTGGTGGAGGCGTGTTCTTAATCAGAATGATCACTACTAAACACAATTACAGCTCGTGTTCTATCATTCTATTCTATTCTTCATTTCTACCGGAATGTGTACAATGAGTACATTAAGTACCCCACCCAAACCCCTCAAGTTTGTAAAAAGACAAGCAGCCCGTGAAGTTGTGAAGAGCTCGGAAGCAAAACGAACTGCGGAATTTGGACCGTGCAGGACGTTTGCTGCCCGCAGCTGTTTTGAGTTGCGTCCATTCCCTCACACAACATTGGTGTTGATTTCTCCGCCGTAAAGTCACTTTACGTTACCGTCAACACGACTCCGTTAATTAAAACGCGCGCGTGACCTTTTCCGAGCGTTCCCGGGGGAGGGAAGTCGACGAACGTGACCACGGGTCACAACACAAGACTTTACGTGTCCGCCGTGCCCAATCACGGCACGGCATTCGGTTTCGTTAGCAACAGAAAACAGAACCAACTCACCGACTGGACTCTCCTCGTTTCCAGGATCGCGCCAAGTTAGTTTTTCCATTGCAAAGTGCAGAATTCTTGCGAAGAAAAGAGCGCAAAGCGACGTTAGCTATCATGTTGTTGGCGGCCAAGAACAACTTGTTCTGTTCCGGAAAGACTTAAAAGTGGACGACAGCCTGCAAGGGGCGGTGCTTCACAGAAGCGGAAACGTCTTGAATGTTTCTTTAATACTTGTTGCTTTAGTAAACAGGAAGTCAACACAAAATCAAAATAAAACCTAGTTGTCCTTCAGAAGGCCAGGAAGTTGCTGTGAGAACAGCGCTTCCCTCAGGCGGCAGTAGCGTCCCCTCTTGACCATCAGCTGCTGGTGTGTCCCCTCCTCCACGACGGCACCGTCCTCCATGAAGATGATGCGGTCCGCCCTCTCGGCGCTGCTCATCTGGTGCGCCACCATCAGAACTGTGCGGCCGCCGCGCAGAACTTCCTGCAGGACCTAACGCGCGTCATCAGCTGGCAGGGCTGAAGGTCATGTGACCAACTCACCGCATCCTGCGCTTCGGCGTCCAGTTGGCTGGTGGCCTCGTCCAGCAGGATGACCCGCGGGTCTCGGACCAGTGCCCGCACAACGGCCACGCTCTGCTTCTCGCTCTCCGACAGGCGGCCGCCACCTTGGCCCGCGTCTGCACGTGGGCAGAAGATGCAAAGTGTCTATGGGGGTCAGAGGTCACACGGTGTCCGAGCCGTACCTGCGTCCTCGTCCTCCATCTTGGCCAAAAGCTCGTACGCTTTGATCTTTATGGCAGCGTCTCGCACCCGCTGGAAGTCACACGACGTCAGGCCGTACTCCACGTTGTACCTCACAGAACCGCACATTAGCACCGGATTCTGCTCAACCAGAACCACCTGCAGTACCCAAAACATAAGGAAGGTGCCGTTTGAGTCACGCAGGACTGACAGAAGCGTTCCGGTGGGTTCCTAAGAATGTGGCTTGGCAGCAGTAAGTAAACAGAACTGCCATACCAGACCATGTGATCACTGCAAGGAACGCTACCTTCTCATGGAGGTAGCGCTTCTGGTATCGGTGCAGCGGCTCGCCGTCGAGCAGGATGCGACCCTGCTCGGGTTCGTAGAACCTCTTCAAGAGGCTGACGCAGGAAGTCTTTCCGCTCCCAGACGGACCCACCAGCGCTGTCACTTTTCCCGCCTCCAATGTTATGGAGACCGCCTGAGGACACAAGTCTGTGACCCTGTGGTCCAACTCAGCGATTCCGTGGCAAAAGTTCTGAGGCGTTACCTTCAGCGCCGCTTTGTCCAGAGCTGTGGACGGGTACCTGAAGGTGACGTCCTCGAAAACGATTCCTCCTCTCAGCCGGTCAGGCGCCAAGGGTCCGTCCTTGTGGCCTTTCGGCGTCCGGTCCAGATAGCTGAAGACTTTGGCGATGACGCCCACCGTGGACAGCGTCTCCCCGCAGCAGAACAAGATCTCCTAGGACGCCAACAATGGTCAAACATGGCGGGGAGACTGCCACGGCGAGCCACTCACCTTCAGGTTGTGCGCCATGGGCTTCCGGAACAGGAAAAAGGACAGCAGACTTCCGATGCTGAGCTGACCGCTTGAGATGAGCGTGCGAGCGCGAAGCAGCATCGCCGTCTTGATGGCCAAACTTCCCAACTGCAACCACAAGCAACCGTATCATTCCAGTCGAGTGGCGCCATCATGGGAGGCGTGGCCACTCTTACCCGCCGTGTTAGTATAAAGACGGCGTTGTAGACTTCAGCACGTCTTCTAACGGCACACAGCTTGTCCAGAGCCCTTTGATAGCGCCTCAATTCTTCACGCTCGCCGTTGAAGCTGCGGACTGTGTGAATCCCGCCCACCGACTGATTGGCGAGCTCTTGGATGGCAGCCAGGCAGTCCTGCTTCTGGTCCGTCAGCTCCTGTTCATCGGAGTGAGCGCTAGAACCTCACGGGTACTTCCTGTTGGAGCGCCATCACTCACCTTAGAGCGGGCCAAGTGGTGCTTCTGCAGCGCCGCGGTGAGCGGGATCTCGATGCACGTGAGCATGGTGAGCTGACAGGACAGACGCAACATGACTGCCATCATCAGGACAGCCTTCACGGTGCTGCGGAGCACGGCGTTGGCGTTGAGCGCCACCGTCAGGCCCATCTTGTCCACGTCCGAGTGCAGGCGGGAAGAAAGATGTCCTGTCACATGACACAGCAGCCGTGAACCCTCCCGGCCCGTCCAGCAGGAACGTGTTCCGTGTGACCTCACCTGGATTGTTCTCCTCAAAGAAGTGCACTTCCTGTGTCAGCAGCGACTGGAAGAGCAGAAGTTTGAGTCTCTTGTTGAGGCGGCCGTGCGAGCACATGAAGAGTGCCGCCCTCAGTCCCGCAAACACGCAGCTGCAAGCAGGAAGACCACTTCATGACACCCAAGTGACCCACGTAGGACGCTAATAGGACATCAATGTGATTAGTAGAATGCTAATAGGACTAGAAGGACGCTACTGTGACTGTCGTAGAACGCTAATAGTACACTAATGACTAGTAGGACACTAATGTAACTAGCAGGACACTACTGTGACTCTCGTAGGACGCCAATGTGACTTGCAGAGTGCCAATGTGGCTAGTAGGACGCGAACAGGACATCTAAGTGACTCAGAGGGCACCAATGTGACTTTTTTTGGAGGGCGCTAATAGGACACCAGTGTGCCTTGCAGGGCGCTAATAGGACGCTATGTGACTAGTAGGGCGCCAATGTGACTAGTACTGTAGGATGCTAATACGACGTCAGTGTGACCAATAGGACACTAGTAGGATGTGAATAAGATTCTAGTAGGACACCAAGACAATGCTAAAGTGTGTACGTAAGTGAGTGTTGGAAGGACACCCAAAGGCTCCGGTACCTTCCAAGTGACAAGGACGCCAGCAGTGCCATGGTGGAGAAGAAGCTTGAGTCAAGGTGTGTCCCGTGGAGCATGTCCATGATCTTTCCCTGGTACAACGGGATGAATGTGTCACCTGTTGGCACGAAACAGGAAGCAGAAAGGGATCAATAAGCGATCATGTTTTTATCCTTCTGGCTGCACCTTAAATATATATAAGATAAGATAAGGTCAGGCACCAGCAAACAGAAGTGAGCTATGTGACATCTACTCACAGCCCACGGCGAGGATGAGGAAGCTTAAAGCTGAAGACAGCAAGAAGAAGTCGGGTTTGAAGTACTGGAAGACCCTCGTGAGCAGGCCCCGAACATCCTGACGTGGCTCGTCCTCTCGTGCCCGCCCGCCACTGAGGCCCGCCTCCCAAACCACGCAGCTCAGTGCCGAGCTCAGCGCCATCAGTAGTGCGGCGCCGGGGTCAGGTGGTGGGGCCTCGTACGGCTCCAAAGGGGGCGCTGCGAGTGCCCGCCCGCTTTCCAACACTGGAGGCAGTAGAGAGAGGAGCACCGCCAGTCTCCCGAGCACCGCCTGCTGTCTCCCATCAGTCAGTCCACAGGTGAATGAGTAAAGGATCACCCACTTGAGCGCTGCAAAGCCCCACTGTTCCACTGCGCCGCAGTTTGATCCCCCAAGTAGTACCAGCCCGGTCCAAAAGGCCACAGTGATTAGTGAGTCCACCAGCAGGAGCAGGAAGCCACAAAGTGCCGCTTGCTTCATCATGGCGGAACGTGAGCCTATTACGCGATCACAAACGCAAATGTAACGTTACGTGGAAGTTAAACAACAATATCCACACATAACACACATTAATGTCAACCTTTATACGTCGAATGTTCTGTGGAGTTGAAGCCACTCGCCGTCGAAGGTGCCCTTTCTTCTTCTTCTACTTTCACTTTCACTCGCAGCTTTTTTTGATCTTTGCTCCACTTTGCCCTTCGAACTCACAAGAAACCCTCGTCTCGGGTCTTCTTTGCCGCTCATTACTTGCTCGCAGTTTTACGTCAATCTTTTTAATTTTTATTGCCACGGAAGATACAAAACGACGTGTTCAACATGTTGCACTACCGCTTCCGTCACGTTCTCGCCAGAAGACGACGTGACGTCACTGGCTAGTCAACAACAACATTAGCAGAAACATGGCCCTCGTAGCTCGTTAGTCACTATATAGTTTATATTGTCACGTCATTTAGTTGGGCAGCCGCTTCTTCTACTGTGGGCATACATGCGCTCTCTAATGGTCAGTGCAGGCGCCTGCAACCAATCGGTTAAACTGAAAAAGAATTCATTTGTTTGGACAGCTTCACATTTACTGATTTTGAAGCCGTAGCATTTCTTCAGGTATAGCCGATTATGTCATTCAACCAAAACGACACCCTCGGTGACGTCATGACTGAAAATGGCCAGCAGGATGAACGTCATGTCCACCGAAAGTAGTTGAAACTACAGCCCAAGCAGGGGGCGCCATTGCGTGGAAGTGGTGAAAGAACCCACGGCCCATTATGAGTTGTAGTTTAGTTTGGCGGAATTTGTCATTAATTTAAGCGTTTATGTGTTTCATTTACATAATTTGTCATTAAGCGTTTATGTGTTTCATTTACATAAAATGTTGTTCTTTATCTGACCAGCTTGTCGGCGCTGCTGCACTATGTGCGCTCTAATTAAGAGACGAGTAAGACGTTGCTGGAGCCAATGGGAGCGAGTTTTGGTACGAAGTCAAGTAACAACTCGAAAAAGTCCACAGAACAACATCTGGCTTTTCAACCAAAGTGTCTCCTGATGACTGAAAACCGTTTTCTTCTCCATGACAGCGCGCGTGAGTGACGAAATGCTTCCGCCTTGCCGAAGGTGCTTGAGAAAGTCACCAGACTCCGTTGACTTGTATTCCAATTTAAGCATCCAGCGAACAAACGAACACGATGTCTGCGTCTAGCTAATTCCCATACACCAAACGGCAGCTTTTGTGATTTCAGCGGAATGAGACATCAGCTGCGATTCTAATTAACGTTGTGCAGTTTGAGTCATTAGAACGCCCCTTAGTTGGTCAGTGGTCCACAATTAAGATTTTCGAACCGAGTTCTGCAAAGGTTAACCTGTCACGGTCTTGATGCGCTCTTCCTCGTGACCAACAGTAGACACACAGATACAGTATATAATAGCAACTATGTATGGTGGCTTCAAAACTGTATATATATATACACAGTATATATGCCGACGAGGTTATTGTCAAGTTTTGTGCAAATGTGTGTTTTGTCAGGTGTGTGTGTTGTACTTCGCTAAGAGCGGAGAGCTCAGCGGAATCAAGGAGGAGATCCTTAAAGTCGCTACACCAATCAGCGGCCAGGACCTTTGGACCCTGTTGGTACGCCAACACCCCAGGTAGGAACCCCTGTGCCGTTTCCACGGAAACCGAGCAAGCGCACGCTCCATCTCTGCTGTTGACGGTGCTTGACGTGCATGTGCAGACTGTCCACCCTGCAAGGTCACGTGGTGCTGGCTGTCCGACATCAATACGTCGCCATTGACGACCAGCTGCTGACGCTGCAAGACGGAGACGAGGTTGCTGTGGTGCCGCCGCTGAGTGGAGGATAACGGGTGACGCACTGTTCAGTAATAATGAGAAGAATCAGTCACACTAAACGTGAGCACGTTTACCTTTTTCCTCACAGATGGCGATGTCAGAGGAGGTGAGGAACATCTTCAAGCTGAGCCGTGATTGGCTGTCTGTGCAGGAAGTGGTGGCCGCTGTCAGCAGTGCTTCCTGTGGCGCCATCTCGCTATTTATTGGTCAACTTTTGCTTTGATACGTCTGTCAGCAAATTAACATCAGCGACCCACACTTACCTGCCTGTGTGCACATGCAGGTACGACGCGTGCAGACGAGCTGGACGGCAGGAAGGTGATTGGTCTGGAGTACGAGGCGTACGAGGCCATGGTCCAATCAGAGCTGAGCAGGCTTTGTGATGACATCAGAGCGCGTTGGCCTGGCGTGACACACATCTGTGTGCACCATCGCCTGGGGTCACATCATATGCTAATGCTGCTACTTGGGCCCAGTGGCCACTTGTTCACCCCACCTTTGTGCTCCGCCTTTAGGTGGGTGAAAGTGGGAGAGGCCAGTGTAGTCATGGCGATCTCATCCCCCCACCGCCATGACGGTCAGCAGGCCATCCAGCACTTGATCGAGCAGCTGAAGGCCTGCGTGCCCGTCTGGAAGAAGGTGAGCACACGTCTGGGAGTCTCGCTGGCGTTCCCATGCTTGTGCTGACGGGAATGTCGTTGGCAGGAAGTCTACGACTCCCATGAAGCCGCCTGGAAGGAGAACGCCGAGTGCGGCTGGTCCAGTCGCCATGAAGACGCCACCCAAAAACTTTAGTCAATAAACGCCACGTTCATATGCAACTAACCTGCAGTGTGTGTCTACATTCTATATTAATCCCTAACATGCAAGATTCATGTGTTTTAGGGGGGGCGGTATACACTGATAAGAAAGCTGTTTTCCTAAACTGTCACTAAATTTGAATTTTCACAAAAGGGTGGGGTCAAAAGTGCAGAATGCGTCTTCAAAGACAGACGGTGTTTATGAGCCTTCTGGTTAGACATGTTACAGAACAACATTTGTAGACAAAATCTGCAATAAATTAAGGAGACAAAAGGTGTCTCACAATACTGTCAACACACGTGCACAAAAGGCATGCAGACTGAAATGAACACAACTCTCTGTGGGACGTTGGCGCCATCTGATTGGTCGCTTGGAGGCTAATCGCCTGTTAGCATAATTAGCCGAAGGGCCTGACGGCAGTTAGCCAACAATGAAGATGTGAGGATAAATAGAACAGCAACACAGCCCCCAAATCCCCACACCATGCACCACAACACGTTTCACCAACACGGACTATTCCAGAACACGACACCTTTTCATGCGCTCGTTTCCTCATGTGCACAAAAAACACAAGTTACTTTTTTTGCAGTCGACTTGCTAACCCGTAAATTTCAAAACTGCTCAGCGCTCCGTTTGGTCCGGCAGGTGAAGCAGCGGCCAGCGATGCTAACAGACGACACATGCTAACAATCCTGCCGTGTTAGCATGCTGTACAAGAAATCTTGCATGCATTTTTTTCTGTCCATGAAATCCCACCTGGCATGCTGATGCCCCCCCCCCCAACCAAGACGGTGAACTTCTACCTGTGAGCATGTTAGCATGTTAGTGGAGGTATTTGTTAACATTGTGACTGACAACTGTCATTTTAAGCCCCGCCCACCCCAAAGGCGCCGCACACACACATACACACAAAGTGTGTTAACATTTCAAGACGATGGCCAGACGGCCTGATTTTCACTGATGGAACTTTTACTAAGTTTAAGACGCGCTGTGATTGGTTGGGGGAGGCCTACAGGAGGCGGAGCTAGTCCAAAGTCTCGACTGGAGCACGCAGTGTCAGACCACGCGACTGTATGTTGGCTAGAGGAGGGGTGGCAGCCCATGCGCCAGAGGTCGCCATGGATACGTGAGACAGACACAAGTCACTTCCTGTTGGACAAGAAACGCTCTCATTCCATTTGTGAGAAGTGCCGACGTGGGCAGGAAGTATCCCGACATCAGCGCGCACCACGGCCATGAGGAAGACCGCCATGACGGAGGGGGAGGGGCCAGCGTGGTGGAAGGCACACAAGAGGACATGATGATGATGATGACGACGATTGGGGGTCTGGGGGAAAGTCAAAGTTCTGCTTTGTGGGAGGGACGTCTCCTCACATGCGGGAGCCTCGCTCCTGCAGGATCTGAGGGAGAAAAGTGGGACAGGTGAGCGCCATCCCGCGAGCCCTGCCCAAAGACACGCCTCACCTTGGCCTTCTCGGTGGGCTCGATGACGACGCCATTGGTGGAGTTGTTGAGCTCGCGGGAGACGACGCACAGGAACTCCGCCTGGTCTTCGTTCCCGTAATTGTACGACGAGCCGATGCTGATCAGCTGTTTCCACAAATGCACACCATCAACAACCACGCCCACTCTCAAAATACTTCAATAAGTACACTGGATACATAGTTCCTTAGTGTACTAAGAGTACTACGTGTTGTCCCAAAGGCTAAGAAACAAGATGGCTCACCTGCTCAAACTTCCATCCGTCCGACATGGTGGAGACCATCTGAGTGAGCTCCTCCTCCTGGCACTGCAGGACGCGATAGACGTGCTTGACCGGCCCCTGCACGAAACCACAGGGATTACACGCATGCATGCACACACAGGTGGGCTTGGTAGGCAATCGTACCTGTGATGTGCGGTTCTCATTGTCACGTATGCGTTCTTTGACCAGGCGGACCAGGGAGGCAATGTTGTAGAACTCAGCTTCTTCAAGAACACCTGAAGACACACACACGTCACGCATGCTCACACCTCCATTATACAGGAGACGTGCACGGCTGTGTACCTTCCTCGGCCAGGTTCTTGTCCAAGATGAGTTTTCCGTGCCGCAGGTAGTTGAGGATGGGTCCAAAGTAGGTGGGGTCCCTGTCAATCAGATAGGCCCCCGTCTGGTCCTGCAGAGAAGTCCAAGAGACCGTTTCCATGGCGACACGAGCAGGACAATGCCATAGCACCTGACATGCATGCACTCACTTTGTCAGAGTCCAGGTCGGGGTCCTCTTGGCACAGGCGAAACAGGAAGGACTTGGGGTCCCTGCACATAGTCTGTTTAGTGGTGATGAAGTACGTCCCGCCGACGTTCAGACGGACCCAGCGCGACCCCGGCTTGTCCGCCGGTTCGGACGGGGAAGTTGGGCTGCCCTTGACCGGGAAGCCGAACACCGACCGGGTGGAGGCGGCGGGACTGAGCTGACTGGCCCGAGGCGGAACCATCAGGCTGGGTGAGGGCAGGCGAACCGAGCCGCGGACGTCGCGGTGCTCCGCCTGCTCGACGGTACTGGTACCGCTCGGTTCGACCGCATGCAGCTCGGCCATGATGTGCTCGTCTAAAAACTCAGGCACGGTTAACGGTCGGCGGAGGACTTGAACACGCACGCTAACGACACCGTGCACTTAGCAACATGGCATTAATCAAACATTTGGCCTTCTGACATATTCAAACCTTCTTCGGAGAAAGGCAGTTCTTCCGGGTTGTAACGTGATTACTGTTTACTTCCGCTGTGTGGCTTTTCAAAATAAAGGCTAACACGCTAGCCTGCTAACCATTCCTGACAACCATCCTTCGTAATTTTGACCTATTTGTGTCAAGAACCGACTGCTCGCCCTTTTGTGAAAGTCAACAAAGTGTTGTTTATTACGTTTATTAGTGGCTATTAGATGACGTCGGCACTTGTTGTATCACCTATGGGGGGCAGTGTCGTCAACCTAACATGAAGTGTAGAAGAAGAATTCGACGAAGGCGCCTTGAACAAATGATAATGGACGTGAGGGGAAGGTCCTAGAAGGCTCAGAGCACTGCAGACATTGGGTTTGGAACGGCACAACAACCGACAGCAGCTTCTTTGTTGGTAAGTTTTGTGATGGACTCAAATCTGGTTAACATGATAGCTCGCTTGGGCTCCGAGAGAAGATGACGTATTGAGATGCTAGCGTGACGAAGATGATGACGTGGGGGCTGTCCTTGCAGCGCCATGAGTGAGTTTCGGATCCACCACGACGTGAACGAGCTGCTCAACCTTCTTCATGTGCGAAGAGGCGATGGAGCCGAAGGCTACATCGACCGCCTGCAGAAACACAGGACGCCTTACGTCACCACCACAGTCTCCGCCCACAGCGCCAAGGTGAGCCCTCACGTGACGCAGCAGGCCGGGCAGCGTGACGTGAACGTGAAGTTTCTCCTCAGGTCAAACTAGCAGAGTTTTCCAAAACGCCAGAAGACTTTCTGAGGAAGTACGAGGAGCTCAAGTCGAAAAATGTCCGCTACCTGGACCCTCTGGTCTACCTACTGTCCAGACTGTGCGAGGACAAGGAGGTAAGTCTCAGGAAGCCGAGAAGAACCTTCTTATGTAAGCACAGAAGTAAGAACCATCTTGTGCTTGCAGACCCTCCAGTGTCTGCAGCACAACGCTAAAGAGCGCTCGGAGGTGTGTGCCTCCACTGCGACCACAAGCGGCCCGAGCGTGGTGACCAGCAGCTCCAAAATGTCCATGCAGGAGCTGGACGAGCTGAGGAAGAAGCTCGGCAACGTGACGGCAGCATCCAGCGCTCCCATGGTGAGAGCATACATGTGACTGCGCCCCCATCCGTCATGTTTGTTTTGATGTGGAATGTGAGCTTTGGTCTGATTGGTCCGCAGTCAGCGGAAGTCACCAGGAAGATGCTGCGAGACAAACACAACAAGAAGAATCCGGGTCAGCTCAGTCCTGTCTTCCCCAGTTGGGTGTACGAGCGACCCGCCCTGGTGGGGGACTTTATTGCCGGCCACACCCCTTCCGCCGATCAGGCTGTATCAGTGGGTGAGTGAGTGAGTGGGTGTGTGTGCGTTGTGGGCGTGTCTAACATGGCGATGGGCCTGCAGGCACCATGTCGCTGGCCGCTCAGGAGCAAGTCGTGCTAGAAGATCTGCTCTTCGTCCTGGTCGGTGTGGACGGACGAGACGTGACGGCTCAACCGGTTTTGGGTCGCCAGAACCGTTCGTTCATCGTAGACGCCACGCTGGACACGTCCGTCAAGGAGCTGGTGAACCGGATCTTACCCGTGGCGTCGTATTACTCCACCGTCACACGGTCAGTTGGTCCCTACGCATCAGGTCTTGTAGGAAGAAGAAGCTGACGCGGTGTTTGACCTCCAGCTTCATCGAGGAGAAGTCGTCCTTCGAGTACGGCCAGGTTAACCACGCTCTGACAGCGGCCATGCGCACACTGATGAAGGAGTACCTGATCCTGGTCACGCAACTGGAGCATGTGCACAGACAAGGAACGCTGTCTCTGCAGAAGCTCTGGTTCTACATCCAGCCCACCATGAGGACCATGGAGATCCTGGCCTCTGTCGGTAGGTCACCTACCTCCATCAGGTGAGCTCTCCCCCTTCTGACTTCTTGTCCATGTGCGTTAGCATCATCTGTGGATAAAGGCGAGTGTATGGGCGGAGCAACGCTGAGTCTTCTTCACGACCGCACCTTCAACTTCACGGGTGACGCTCAGGCCCAGGAAGTGTGTCTCTACCTCACCAAGGCCGCCAGCGTCCCCTACTTTGAGATCCTGGAGAAGTGGATCTACAGGGGTATCATCAGGGACCCCTACAGGTAATGTCAGGGGGTGAGGTGAGAGGCGGGGCTTGGTGGAGCTCCGTGTGGACGTCTGTGTCTTGGTGTGTGCAGTGAGTTCATGGTGGAGGAACATGAGCTGCAGAAGGAGAAGATCCAAGAAGACTACAACGACAAGTACTGGGACCAGAGGTACACGGTCGTGCAGCACCGCATTCCCTCCTTCCTGCAGAAGATGGCGGACAAGATCCTCAGCACAGGTAATCTTCCAAATGTTCTGGGCGGAGGAACGCTCCAAAGGTGGGCTGAACTACGTCAGTGCGTATGTGTGGCAGGAAAATACCTGAACGTGGTGCGCGAGTGCGGCCGCGACGTCACCTGTCCTGACGCCAAGGAGGTACTGTACACGCTGAAGGAGCGCGCCTATGTGGAGCAGATAGAGAAGGCCTTCAACTACGCCAGCAAGGTTCTTCTGGACTTCCTGATGGAGGAGAAGGAGCTTGTGTCGCGTCTCAGGTACTGACCCACAATTCCCTCTCTCTCTCTCTCTCTCTCACACACAGACTTCCTCTATTCCTCTTTCTGCCTGTAGATCCATCAAACATTACTTCCTGATGGATAAAGGGGACTTCTTCGTCCACTTCATGGACCTCACAGAGGACGAGCTGAGGAAGCCCGTGGATGACATTGTGCCTCCCAGACTGGAAGCTCTCCTGGAATTGGCACTCCGCATGAGCACAGCCAACACCGACCCTTTTAAAGACGACCTAAAGGTCAGCAGGTCCACATTTTAGTGAACGTTCATGTGGTGTCTGGAGCAGCTCTAGAAGCACGTTGGCTTTTGTGTGCAGATCGACCTGATGCCTCATGATGTCATCACCCAGCTGCTGAGGGTGCTGGCCATCGAGACCAAGCAGGAAAAGAGCATCGTCAATGCGGAGACTGCAGATGCCGCCCTCAGCGGCCTGGAGGCCTTCTCCTTCGACTACATCGTCAAATGGCCACTCTCGCTCATCATCAACAGGTCACATGACATTCCATGGTGATGATGGTAAAAGTGATGATGTTGATGATGATGATGCCGAGCAGGAAGGCGCTGACGAGGTACCAGATGTTGTTCCGGCACATGTTCTACTGCAAACATGTGGAGAGGCTGCTGTGCAACGTGTGGATCAGTAACAAGGACTCCAAGCAGCATTCTTTACACACAGCCAAGTGGTGAGTCTTCCCCACCCCGCCCAGCCCAATCTGCTTCCCGCCTAGGTGACCTCGCGAGGTCGCTCTGTCGTTTGCAGGTTTTCTGCGGCGTTTGCGCTGCGTCAGCGCATGTTGAACTTTGTCCAGAACATCCAGTACTACATGATGTTTGAAGTGATGGAGCCCACCTGGCACCTGATGGAGAACAACCTGAAGACGGTGAGTGTGCAGGTCTCGTGACTCACCTTCCCCTTGTCGTCAGCAGAAGTGCAGTGTGTAGTGTGTTTTCACGTGCACACAGGCGTCCAACATCGACGACGTGCTATGTCATCACACCAGCTTCCTGGACAATTGCCTGAAGGACTGCATGCTGACCAATCCCGAGCTGCTGCGCATCTTCTCCAAGCTCATGGCCGTCTGTGTCATGTTCACCAATTGCATGCAGGTGCGCACACGCCGCCTCGCAAGGTCACACTCACGCCGTTGTTCCACACACACACACACACACACACCCCGTGTTTGTTGTGTGCTAGCGCTTCACGCAGAGTCTCAGGCTGGAGCGTCTCTCTCTGGATGCCCCACCCATACAGAACCAGGCCGAAGTAGACAAGAAGAGGACTGCCAAGGTAGTTGTCCTCATGTCAGTCACTTGACACTTTACGCTGTGTGCGTGTTGATCTTACTCAGTTCCTGTCATAGCACGTAGACACACTCCCGCCGTCAGACAGCGGCTTTGAGGCAGCCATCGTCAACTTTGACAACAACTTCAGCGTGTTGCTGCTTGACCTTCTAGACAAGCTGAGCATCTTCAGCACCAACGATTGCGAGCACAGCATGATCAGCATCATCTACAGGTCAGTGCACCCTCCATCCCCACCACCACTGTTGTAACCTCTGACCTCTCACAGGCTGGACTTCAACGGCTTCTACACAGAGCGTCTGGAGAGGATGGCGGTGGAACGAAGTCAGAAGTAGTATCATGATGTTCCACACAAGAACATAGAGCATCATGTTATACATGTGCTGTCCATCAGGGGGGCTCTGGCTTCCGTAATAAAGACTTGAAAGGCAGTCAAGTCGTCTTTATTCAACCTTCAAAAAGATGACAAACATTTGTCCATTGCACTGCAACAAACACACAACAACGTGAAAATCAATGTGCAACCGTGTGTGTGTGCACACACTAACGCTCGTAGCTTGTTTGGTCCCATCAATCATTGTGATCATGTCCTTAATGAGCAGAAAGGTGACAGGTTTCCTGTTTCCTGTCAAATGTTCAATCAGAATTCCTCAGCGTTTTGGATAGGGGGGAAAAAAGCACAACATCATGAGGGGTCAATAATAAAAAAAAAGAAGCCTGTGTGTCAACTGTTGTCTCTTCATGGTAAGAGCGTGCATGTCTGATGACAATGCCACCGCCTGACTTTAGTGTTGAACAGCGAGGAGGAGTGAGGGGATCCAGTGTGACCTACGCGTTTCTCTTTTTGAGTTTGGTGGTTAATGTTTCATATTTGGTCCAACTCCAGTCTTGGTCCTTCAAAGAGGAAAAAACACAATGTGAACTCTCTCTCACACACACACAACATGCCAACAAGTGATTACACGCCATGGAACAAGCGCCACCCACTTTCATCAACTCACATGATGAATATGATAAACGTGATGAAGACAAGACGTGTGCTCACCACGATGCTCTTGGCCTGCTCGTCAGCAGCTTCCTGCATGAGGCTGGTCAGGTGACTCAGGTACTTCTGGGTCTCCTGCAGCAAGCGGGGGGCGGCGTCGCTGATGGAAAGGTGGGAGTAGATTGATCAACACCTTCTACAAAGCATCCGCCTCACACAGGAAGTACCTGTCATTGGGCCCCGGAAGTGACGTGAGAGGGTGTGGCGCGCTGACGGGTGGAGCAGACTGGGACCACTGGGAGACTTGCGGCGGGTTGGATGCCTCCGGACTGGCAGCCATGGAGCTACGTGCTGAGTTCTGAGCCTGTATAAGACACAAGGCCATGACGGTCACATGGCGTCACACAGCCCCGCCCTCGATGAGGAGGACACTTACACATGCGATCTTGAGAAGGTGCCAGAACTCTCGCTGCCGCTTGATCTGCATCTGCATGACCGTGTTGTCCGCCTCCTTGATGCTCTCCAGCGTCTTCTCGATGCGCGGAAACAAGTTGATGATCTTCTGCTTGCTGCTCAGGATCTTACTGGTGGGATGGACCACATGACCATCAGCATGGCAGCAGCGTGCCACAGTGTGAGACGTCTTCTTGTACCTTAGATGGGTGTAGAGATCTTTCAGCACTTTGTCCTGGTTCTGCACCGTCTGGATGATGGCCTTTACCATCTCAGAACTGTCGCTGCTCACATCTGCTTCTGGTACTGCAACAAATCCACACACTTGTGAGCAGATCAGTCAGGAGTGAAGAAGGAGAAGAAGCAGGAAAAGAATGAAAAAGAAGGGGAAGAAAAATAAAAGAATTAAAAGAAGTAGTAAAAGTAAGAAAAGAAAGAGTGAAAGGAGGAGGAGAAGAAAAAGAAGACAAAAAGGAAAAGGAAAAACAAAGGAGACTGAGAAAAAGTAAAAAGAAGTAGAAGAAAAAAAGGAGAATGAGAAGAAGAAGCAGGACCGCCAAAAAAGAAGGGGAAGAAAAATAAAAAGAAGAATTAAAAGAAGTAGTAGGAACAGTAGAAAAAGAAAACAAGTGAAATGAGGATATGAAAAAGAAGACAGAAAAGGATAAGGAAAAAAGAAGAAAGAGAAAAGGAAAAAGAAGTAGAAGAAGAAAATAAAAATGAGAAGATGAAGAAAAACGAGAAAAAACAAAAAGAAAAAGAAAAAAGAAAAAGGAGAAAAGAAGAAAAAGGAAAATAAGAAAAAACGAGAAATAAAAAGAGCAGAAAAGGAGAAGAAAAAAAGACGGAAAAAAGCAGATGGAGGGAAAAAATTAAGGAGGTGAAGGAAAATAAAAAGGAGAAGAAGAAAAAATGAGAAGAAAAAATGAGGACATGAATGAGAGGAAGAAAATGGGGGATAACAAGAAGATGAAAAAGAAGTGCAGAATAAGGAAAATAAGAAGAAGGGGAAGAAGAAACAAAAGGAGAAAGAAGTGGACAAAGGAGAAGAAGATGAAAGAGAAGGAGAGGTCTGACCTTTGCATTTCATCTTCAGCTGCTTGTAGAGTTCCATGGCCTTCTCTTCTCTGGAAACACAAACACGCTTCAGTCATTCCTCCATCATGTGATGAAAAGCACCAATCAATCACAACTTCTCTGCGTGCCATCCAACATCCTAAGCAGCTCCTGTGGCCCTCAACAGGACCACTTCCTGTACATACTCACAGCTGCTCCATCTTGTCGCCTTGGCGACGAGCGTACGGACTCCTCTGAAGCTCCACGATTTCAGAGTGCAGCGCCATGATCTCATCATCCAGGTGGCCCACCTCTGCCACCTGCAGGATGACAGCGCCAAGTCACGTGATGACCGATACAGTGACATCATCCGTGACACAATCAGTGACCTGAGCAAAGGCCGCCGCACGCTCCTCGTTCTCTTGCCAGGCCTTCAGCATCTTCTCAGAGGCTGTGGAGGACATTAGAGGTTAGTTCACATCACGTGTCACATGACAGCCGAGGCCAGAGCTCACTGAGGACTCACAAATGCCGTAGTGCATCTGGTCGCTGTACTTCTCCAGGTCGTATTGGATGCTGCTCCTGAAGAAGTCCAGCTTGGCTTTCAGCTGCTGGGAAAATCCGAACATGCTGTTCTTGCACCTCGTTAGGTTGGTGTTGTAGCGCAGGAGACTCAGCCTGGAAGACAGCAGTGGAGAGAACGAGAAAGAGGACATGCCATGAGACCACGCCACACGGCATGAGGACACAACATGAGGACACGCCACACGACATGACAACACAACATGAGGACACGCCACACGATATGAGGACATGACATGAGGACGCGGCATGAGTAACACCATGTGGCATGAGGAGGCATCATGAGGACACACACACCACACGGCACGAGGACACGGCTGGACTAAAACCACACGGCATGAGAACGCAGCATGAGGTGGCAGCATGAGGACACACACCACATGACACGAGGACAGCCAGAGAAGCCAAGAGGAAACGGGGACATGACTCACATAGCGGCCCTCTGTCCCTGGAAGAGACGGCTGTAGTCATCTTTGAGGCCGCAGATGTAGCTGACTGCTTCGCCCCAAACCTTCTTGAGTGCGGCGAGGGGCAGCTGTGTTCGGGCCTCCTGGACTGAAAGCAGATGGCAGCGATGAGCACGGCAGCCATCGACCTTGTGAACTCTCATCTTCTACTCACCAATGGTGTTGACCTTATCGGGCAGCTGTCTGGCGCTGAACGGGCCCGAGTACTCGGTGGCGCTCTTGTCAAACAAGTAGACAATGTACGAGTCCCAGCCTCGCTGCGGGAAAAGAGAAATGCTTTTAACGAAACATTGTCGCGAGGTGGGCAGAGCCACCGGGTAGCACACGTACCACACCATCGAGGACGCACTGCGCCGCCGGCTTGCGAGGGTCCAGAGACACGCCCGTCTCCTGCAGCAGCTCCTGGCGGACCACGTCAATCCCGCTCTCGGCCTGGATGCGCTTCTGGAGACTGTGCAGGGACTCATCTGGTGCCAGCTGGAAGGAGTGCACCTGGGCCGTGGTCATGTTGAGGACGTGGACCACCTAAAGACAGATGGGACTCTAAAGGTTCTACGGCAGAGGAGAAGGTGGAGAAGGTGCACGTGCGCCACCTTCATGCTAAGAATCTGATCCAAAAGCTCAAAGCAGAGCGGCTTCCTGCTGTCGGGATGGACTCCGCCTCCTCTCTGGACTGGGTCCCACTTGAGCATGAGTTGGAGCAGAGCCTCCATGGGCTCAAGCAGCGTCCTGCAAGGAGGACACTTTCAGACCCATGTTGTCACAAGGGAAACCAGACCCGTCGGCGGGGTTGCACCTGCTCAGGTTGTTGGGGTACGGAAGACGTGTGGAGAAGCGGATTTCTCCGTTGGGTTCCTCCACTGCCACGATGTCTTTTGGACCTTTGTTCCGCACTTTGCTGGCCCTGTCGCCCAACAACAAGCGGTTAACAGTCTGAGGCGCCGTCCACCATGTGCGGGTCCTAACTCACCACTGCACAGGCTGCAGGTTGTGCAGAAAGGGCCGGAACCCGCAGGAGCACTCAAAGATCATGGTGCCGAAGCTCCAGTAGTCCACGCTGACCGTGTACGCTTTGTTCTCAAACAACTCAGGCGCCTGCGTGCACCAACATAACCCTCAGAACTCGACCACCACAAGAAAGACGAAGATGAGGATGTTCGCACCAGGTACTGCAGCGTGCCCACAAACGATGTGCAGAGACTGCCCTGGTCCAGGTCTTTAGCGTAGCCCAAGTCGATGATCTTGTGGACCAGCTACACATGAAGTGACAACATGTCTGAGCAGACCTCGACGCCACCAACTCAAAGCCAAGTGGCTTACCTTCCCGTTGGTTTCCTGCAGCACAATGTTCTCCGGTTTCAGGTCTCGATGAATGATCTTGTTCTCGTGCAGATACTGGATGCCGGAACCTGCACAGTTGCGGTCGGCATGTCAGTATCAAGACTCAGGAGTAGCTACTTAAGAGACTGCACGTACCAACGTCGTTGAGTAAGGACAGAACCTCGCTCTCCTTCAGCCCGCAGCAGTTCTCAGGTCTGCTCAGAACCTGCAGGCAAAGGTCAAATCCACACACAAAGTAATCTGATAACATGCGGCGCTGCACCTGGAGGCCTTGAAACAGGAAACGATGGCACCACCTTCCTCAAGTCCCCACGCGAGCAGAACTCCATGGCAAGCAGCGGCAGGTCGTTCATGGCGATCAACTTCATTTCTTCTGGAACGTCCCGTGCCGTCACCACGTTGATGTGGTTCAACCTGAGCCGCAGAGTCAGAAGGAACGTGACGGGTCCAAAGTTTAAGAGGTCAAACTACTAACTTCTTCATGATCTGGATCTCTCGACTCCAACGGTCCTTGTTCCTTGGCGTCAGCTCCAGTCGGCACATCTTCACCGCCAGCTTCTCGCCACTCGCCTACAAAACACATTAACAAATCTGTATCCAGATGTACCGACACCAAACAGCAACACATCTGGATACAGATGTGCTGTCTGTATCGATACCACACAACGCATCTGGATCCAGATGTACCGTCACGGGCGGGTCCACACTCACTTGATGCTGGTAGAGGTAAACGTGGGCGAAGCCTCCCATTCCCAGCCGCTCTTTCAGCTCCCAGTCCCCGCAGTTCTGGTTCTGCCTGAACGGAGGTTTCTCCATGGTGCTCCCACAACCTGAACCAGAGAGTAGACAGTGACACCGTGCTTCCTTCCATTGTCAGCGAGCACAGGATCCGACTACATCCTGGATGCGCTGTCAATCATTGAGCAATTGAGCCAACATTCGGTGACACAATGACGCTGACAAGCGTTTTTTGTTACATCACGTTCGAAGATGGAAATGAAAACAGTAATATAAAAACTTGAACATGTTCTTGATGTTGCCTACGTTGCTAACTGCTAGCTAAAGCTAGCGTCAACAACGGAGTGCGCCCCCGGACGTAGACGGCGCCCGCCGTGTGCTAACGATCAGGAAGCGGAGACCAAGTGTGTAATCGGTGCTCGTTGGGGTTGACAAACGTCGAAAAACACTCACGTCGTCCTACATGAGACACGTCCACTTGTTTACACGTTCAAACACCGCCAGTGTGGACGCTCTTGCGTGACGTCATCAGCCCCCGCGGCCTTCAAAGTGAAAGCGAGTCGCATTCAACAACGCAAATCACAACACTTTTTGCTCTTCATAAAATATGAGTAAATGTATCAAAACACGTCAACTCTTCAAGCATTTTATTCAACATTCTTCTTTGCTTGATGAAATGCTAACAAACAAGCAAACAAATAAAAAATATTATTCAACTTTCAAGTCGCGGGTCAAATCAACATGCTTTATTTACATTCACAAGTGGAGAAAACTTTAAACTAATCAAGATCAACCGCCCAACCGTCGCCATGGCGACCCTGCAGTGACGTTACAGTATGAGCTGCTCTCTCCCTCACACACACCCTCACGCACAGTGGGCAGGCTGCCTGCCTCCATCTGTTGTGTGGTAACCATGGTGACCAGGCTGTTTCTCACCAGCACACACAAGTCAATGACAGAACCTTCTAGGTCGTCTAAGGTCGTGTTTGTTACAATTCACCAGTGCTTATAAAGTTTGGTCTGCATCTAAAAAAAAGATTTGAAATTGTGATTAAATCAAAGATGAAGATTGACAGCTGACATCAATATGACAGCATGGCAACCAAATCAGCGTCAGGCAGGAAGTCAGCAGCAGAGGGAAAACATTCCGCATCAGTCCGGTGGGCGTAGCTGACGTGCACAGAAGAAGAGAAGAAGAGAGGCCACACAGGAAGTGTGATAAGATGGCGGCTGAAACATGACAGTCGGAGACAAACATGGCGGAAAATAAAACGTTTATGCGGCCTCATCAGCACCTTCCTGTTCTCGCCATACGCCGCATTGGGCGCCGTAGTCCCTCGCCTAGCCAATCACATGACCCGGGTGCTGGGCACGGCGTTGGCAAGGGGGCGTCGGGTGGACCCTCGCTCCTCCAAAGCTTCCTGGGTGTCAAATAAAAACCTAAGCAGCGTTCCTGCCTCACTTCTTGACAGCCTGTCGGTAGCTGTGTCTCTGGCCGTCCTGGCGAGGCTTGCCACCTCCGCCTCCGCCTCCCGCTCTGCTGCCGCCGTCACGGGTGCTGCTGGCCTGGCTGCTGTCCTGCAGGGTGGGGCTGGACTGAGCTCGCTGAAGACCGCCGTCCTCCAGCAGTTGCGAGTCCAGCATAGACAAGTCCTCCTCGCCGCTCTGGATCTTCGCCCGCAGCAATGTGACGTATGTCTCGTAGCGCGTTTTCTGCAGGGTCAAAGGTTGTGACACGGTTTGCGACGAAGTCAAGGGAGTTAGCATGTAGGCCACCTCACCTCAAACTCCAGATACTCGTCTCTCTGGCGGTACTCGTCCAGCTCGCGACCTTTAACCTTGCGGTCTGGGGGGTAGGAGCGCAGCTCGGCTAGTTCTGAGGCGACCGCTCGGAACCGAGCCTCGTGGGATCGGATCTGGTCCTCCTGGAAGTAAGACACTCATCAACATTTGTAGCCTTTTTTGGATGTAGCGTGTCGGCGCACCTCAGAGAGTTTGGACGTCGTCCCCGGTAACAGCGGCCGGCTGAACTTCTTTTGGGAACCGATGGCCGGCGGAAAGGGTGGAGCGGAGAACATGGCGGCCACCGTGTTAATCCGAGTGATCCAGGACTGCATCTGCTCGGCGTTCCTGTCACGGATCACAAATCCAATTAACATCACTCCCGGGGGGGGGGGTTTACTATCTGGGCCAAGGCAGTGTGTGTGTGTGTGTGTGAGTGTGAGGGTCATGCTGCTCCTGCCAGCACGCCACCTGGACTGACAACACAAGCAGACCTCCCTCAACATGTGACCTGGCCACTACGTGCACACGCACATACGCACGCACACACACACACACACACACACACACACACTCACGGCGCCTGGAAGAGGAAGAGCCTCCAGTCGGCGGTGCGCAGGTAGAAGACGTTGGCACGTTTGCTGTAGTCGCAGGCTTTGATGGCGAGTGAGTGATGGATGGACACGGCATTCTTCAGGTCGTCGTCCGACAGCGGCTTGTCGGGTCGGTACTCGCCCTGGAGACACCAGGAGGACGGTCAGCGCTCGTTTCCATTAGCATTAGCTTTGAGGACACGGGACTCACTTTCTGCAGGTAGAGAATGAGTCCCTTCAAGATGGCGTAGAAGGTCTTCCAGCCTCGCTTCCCCCTCGGCGCTAGGGACCCAACAAAAACACAAGTGTGTATGTGTGTGTATGTGTGATATCATCACCATCATCATGACATACTTCTCTTGCCGTCCGAGTCTGCGTGCACTTTGCGGACCAGGAAGCCGTTCTTGTACATCAGTGTTCCGGGTGGCGTGTCCTCCGACGCTGCCTGACTGCCGCCCGCTCCCTTCACGGACCTGGAGGAATCGCCCAAGCTGTCCCCGAGCTCTGAGAAGGACTTCCGCAGTTCCTCCTCGTCGCTATGGAGACGGCAAACTGGTGTCAACTTCACACCCAACATGGAGTAGCATCACATCGCCATGGAAACCACACAGCATCTTTAGCTCCCGTGTGTGTGTGTGTGGTGTGTGTTCAAGCAGGAAGAATGCGTCACTGATTGTGTTGTGTTGTTAGCTCAGCAGGTGGCGCCGTGTCCAAAATAGAAGAATGAGAAGAGCCATGCGTCCACCAATCAGCACGCAGCCTGTTGCCTGGTAACTGCTGCACTGCCTCAATGGCTAGTGGGGGGGAGGGGCAATGTGTTTCCACGGTTACGACTTGCCGCTCTCTGCAAAGTACACACAAAAAGGACACAGACACTCCTCCTCCTCCTCCTCCTCCTCCTCCTCTTCACCATCTTTGGACTCCGCCCACGAGTCAACAATGACTTCACTGGCGCCCCCAGTGGACACTTGTTGTTGTCCTGTGGAGCTGTGTCATGTGACGTCGTCTCAGATGACAGTTTTGTTTCTTTTTGACCGGTCCTGATGCTATTCTGGGAAATGGAAAGTGGGAGGACGCGGGTGAGGATGGAGTCGTAGCCATGGTGCTGTCGCCACGGCAACAAAGCTTCGCCAGCCAGCGACTTAATTGGCATCTCAGCACTTCCGTGGAACTGCAATCCAGAATAGCAGCCCTTGACACACTAATGTTCCCCTCATCAACATCCCTTACTGTCTCCAGCACGGTGTGTGTGTGTGTGCGTGCGTGCGTGCGTGCATGCATGTGTGTGTGTGTGCGCGTGTGCAGGACTTACAGTGTCCACTGCAGCTTCTGGGTCTTGATGGAGTTGTAGAGCGCCTCCAAAGCAACAAAAACACAAGAAAATTAGAAAATCAGCGATCAGCTATCTATCAGTTACCAATAAGCTAGCCATCAGTTAGTGATCAGTTAGCAATCAGCGCTAGCCATCAGCTAGCAATCAGTTAGCGACCAGTTAGCAATAAGCTAGTGATGTTGTCATGCAGCAGAGCGGTAAGTCAATCAGCCAATGGGGCCGCACGGATCAGTTCAGGTGTCATCTTTTGAGGGCGACGGCGTTGTCCATGTGTACCTTTCTCCTCTTTCGGGCCTGAGGGTGGTTCTGTCCATCCTGAGCTTTGCCGAGCAGGTCTGGGAACACGAGTGGTTTGAGGGAGCGTGAGCGCGGCGTTCTGGGATAGCGGAAGGGGTCCATCATGCGGAAGTCCCTCCCGTATCGCACCGTGCACAGCGAGCGTGAGCGCAGGCGTCCCGCCGAGTGCAGGCTGTTGACGCCAATCATGGCGGCAGACGGTGGTGGGGGGAAACTTCCTCCTGGCGGCGTGAAAACAGGAAGCAGCTGGCAAAGTGTGGTGGGGGTGGCTGTCAATCACTGGCCATCCAGGTGCACACCTGACACGACGCCGTTCATGGCCGCCGCCACACAACTTCTCTTTGGCGTGAAGTGAGGCGAGGGGGCGTGCACGGAGATTCAGGAGGGGGGAGGGGGCCGCGTCCGCTGTTGGACTCAGGCAGCGGGATTCCGAAGAGCGCTGGTTTCGTCACAAGACGACATGAAGGACAGAAATGAAGCTTCCTGTTGCTCAAGGCATCCGCCACTCCTCCGTTTGCTCCTTTCCCATCAGGCTTTTCTCTGCTCGCTTTTTTTTTTTTTTTTTTTACAATCCTTTCTGAGTGTTGCCACGGTGACGAGGAGGAGAGGAAACAAGAAGGCGCTGACTGCCGAATGTCAGAAGCTCTCTCTCTCTTGCTCTCTCCTCTCTCCATCACAGCGTACCGCCCCCGCTCCCCGCCCCCCTCTATCAGTGGCGCTCCGCCTCGTCCTCGCACATCCAGGCGGTGACGAGCAGGTGTGAATGTCCGCCATCCAGTCAGGATCCACTTCCTGTCGGAGCTGTGTGTTGTCCATCGTGGCCGCTGGGGGCGCCACCGCTGACACCACTTCCTGTTTCTTCAGCATCTGATCTTCCTCACATTGGAAGCTACCGACAACGACGCCGCCGTTCGCCAAAATGCTGAATGACCTCATTATTAGCTGGAGATGTTTTTCATATATGCGTTACCATAGCAACACAGGATGGAAGAGAGAAGCTAACAAGCTAGCGCGCTATTATGAGGGAGGTCAGTGGGGGAGGCAGATTCTGGGAGCCGGCTGCCAGAACATTTTGGACAACAAAAGAGGCTTGAGAGCAGCTTCAGTGAAAAAAAAAAAAAAAGCGAGTGCTTGTGTAATATGCACAAAGGATTAAGTGCATGTCTGACCCGCTTTGCTTGAGGCCACGTGGCGGCGGTGGCGGCCTCCATAACAGCTTTTTTATTTATGCCATCATTATAGACACACACACACACACACACACACACACACAAAACGTCAACAGCAAATATCAATCTGTCCACTAGGGGCAGTGTGCTTGGCGTGGGACGTGCATGTACGTGCGCTTACTTTGAGCAGATCTTTGGGAAAATCGCCGCCGTCGTTGAGTCCTTGCAGGTTGTCGACAAACTGTGGCCAGGACATCTTCCTGCCCACGTTCTGACAAACAAGCACAAATGTCAGTCCTTTCGCACGCTAATGCTAATGCTGTGTTCCTAATGTATTTGGCACAGGTCACACACACTTACTGGTCCATGCAGATCAGTGTTGAGCAGCATGAGAGCGCACGTGAGCGTGTGCACGGCATCTAAACAAGAGAATCATAAACACCTTAATGGCAGCCATTTTGAGTCATTATGATAATATTACACAGGGTGTCCCGATAGTCCTAAATGCATATATTACACAATTTAAACATTTTATAATTCATATATACTAATGTATTCATATGCACTTATTTGTTTATATTATCATATATATTTTCTGCCAACAAATAATTTTATATATATGCAATTATTGTACATATTTTATTACATTTTGTAATTTTTCATTTTATTTTTATTCATTTTGAAATTATTTAATGTATTATTTTGTATAATTTTTTTGGTATAATGCACGTACATTTGTATGTGTATATTATATGTCCAGGCTTTAGGGACACCCTGTATACTGTATATTAACTCTTAACACATTTATATACTGCATGTGTGTGAATATTCATGCAGTATATACATATATGCACACATGTACTGTGTGTTTGTATGTATATAGGGACACATACAGTACATTATGTGTGTGTATGTATATTTGCATATACTGTATATGCAAGTATGACGTTCCTCACCATCTGTGGGGAACATTGTTGGGTTGCAGAGCAAATAACGTCTGGAAAAATGTGAGAGCATCCTCTCTCTCTCCTGACTCTCCCCCATGATGACCACCTGCTTCAGGAAGCTTCTGCACACACACACACACACACACACACACACACACACACACACACACACACACACACACACACACACAAAATGGGCAGTAAAATAAATCAATATGGGACAATAAAACAGTCCACCACCAGAGGGCAATGTTGAGCAATTTCCACACAAACACACGTACACGCACACACACACACACACACACCTGAGAGCTCGGTCCAGGTGCAGGTGTGAAAAGTCAAACAGACTGAGGTACTCTTCGGCCACCAAGCGGCTGAAGTCGTTGCTGCAACACAAGAAGAAGAAGTTCCTACCATGCACCAGTCAGTCAGAAGGTGTTAAAGGTGTCATGTGACTCACTTCTTGCTGAGCTGTTGCGACACGTCAC
The DNA here is from genome assembly GCF_027744805.1 of Dunckerocampus dactyliophorus. Taxonomy (NCBI): domain Eukaryota; kingdom Metazoa; phylum Chordata; class Actinopteri; order Syngnathiformes; family Syngnathidae; genus Dunckerocampus; species Dunckerocampus dactyliophorus. The sequence goes on from NC_072820.1 coordinate 48,058,786, forward strand.
ACTTGCGGAAGCCGTCCAAGTCGAAGAGTCTCTTGGCCAAGCGTTTGGCGGCGGCCATGTTGGCAAGGTGGCTGGCGTTGGTGAGGGTGTCGGTGCTGAGGTGGTGGTCCCACGGCGCCACTCGGTGGTCCCTGCTGCAAAATGGAGAGTGTCAATCATGAGTGAACATGTTAATGAGGCGCCTGTTGTCATGTCATCTAGAACTTAGCTTAGCATTTCACTAGCCTGGCTTTGTGTTTGATTTGACAAGTGCTCCTGTACAATGGCTAGCAGCTCATGCTAGCATAGCCACACCACTGCGTACTACTTCTTTTCCTATTTGACCTTTTTTCAATACTATTCAGGTGCTGATGAGTAAGGGTATGTCTCACCTTGACAACGAGGGGGAGGGCACCAGGCTGCACCAGCTGCTCCCCAGCTGGGAGTAGTCCCGCCTCCCTGGGGGTGTGTCCTCAGAGGCGCTGCTCAGCCGTTCACTGGAGGGCGCTCGGGTGGCGTCCGAGTCAGCCATCGCCGTGACGATGGAGTCGGAGAGGGTGGGTCTCTCTTGGGGGGCCAGAGGTGCAAAGCTGAGTTGAACAATGTGGCGTGTGCTGGCAGAGAGGGGCATGTGCACGGCGGGTGTGAACGAAGGCACGTCTGCCGTCAGCACAGTTTGGACGTTGGAGGTGAGCAGATCCTCGCTTTCCAGGCTGTTGTAGGACGTCCCCTTAGCACGATGGGACTCCATGATGCTCTCAAAATGGCGGCTGAAGGTGTCGTCAGTGCCACAGCGAGGACCCGGAACCAAGATGGGGGATTTGAGCGCCGGATGATGTTTGTCAAAGAAAGTCTCTGTCGGTCTGCACATGGAGACATGATGAATAAATAAAGCTGACAAGTCGAAACTCCCGCCCAGCTTGGTCTCCAAGGTATCCGCCCCTGAAGCCGCGCCCTTGTGTCAAGCTAACATGCTAAACGTGTGTGCTCACCTCTTCAGGTGTCGGAAGCGGTCTGGTTCTTCCTGAGCAGCGTACCATTGTTTCCTGTTGTCTCCTTGCATCCTCACACTGGCCCAGCTCACCACTTCCTCCTCCTCCTCCTCCTCTCCTCCAAGGACTCCTTCATCATCATGCCCCTCGTCCTCATGCTGTCTTGTGTAGGCCATACCCCCAAGAGGACTCCTTCCTGCCCTCTGCACACTGCGGTTGCTCCCAAACGCAGAGTCGGCATCATCCTGCTCGGCCAGCAGCACCTCGTCGATGTCGGTCTCGCGGTAGCAGCGCAGCGGGATGGCGTCCAGGTCTGTCTCGGAGTACTTCAGAGTCCGACGGATGATGCCGGTTTTGGAGGATGTCCCAGTCACTGTAGGGGGCTTGGTCACCAATTCCACCTCTACATGTTGCACTTCCTGATTCGCAGTGAGCGGAGGCAGGGAGGATGTGGGGGTGGGAGTGGGTGACTCACTGGAGTTGCCACTGGGCGGCGCTGTGGAAGCTTCCAGAAAGTCTGCACGATAATGAAAGAACATTTGTCACAAATGAGCGACATACTCAAAATATCAAAAAATTACTTCTGGGTCTGCTGCCGGCACCCCCTTCAGGTCCGAAGAGGAACTCCCACTTGGCGCGTGCGATCTTCTGACAGTGCAGCGACGGGACGGCCGCCATGCTGTCTGTCTGCAAAAGGTAAAAAACACCAGCTAAAGTTAGCACATTAGCTTAGCATAGACTGCGGCACTCCAAGTCTCACCTGTATTCCCGAGCTGGTGGCCGTGGTTTCATTGCCTTGGTGGCTGGATCGAAGCGACTCGGGTGATGTGTAGTCCTGGTCCACCAAACTGCCTGTCACCCCACTAGAGCTTCGTGACGATCCTCCCATCGCCTCTGAAAGGTGGTCTGGTCCCTGCGGTCGTGGCCGCTGCTCCTCTTCCTTGTGGAATTCCTCGTCCTCGTCAGGCGAGTCTGGGACCACTGGTCCCAGAAGGAGGCGTTCCCGCCTTCTCTGCTCAGCCCGCTTGTGCAGCGATGTTGGGCTCAGGGGTGGACCATGACAAGTCTGTTCACTTGCATTGTCTAGGCCTGGGCCTGGGCCTGGGGGGCTCCCCCACCCCTCTTTGAGAGTCTGGCCAACAGGTGCCCCCTCAACCCTCTGGCTGAGGACACCTTTGGGGAACGACTCCGTGTGTGTCCCCCTTTCTCGACAGCCTGTGCCCCTTCTGTCCCCGCCGGCGTATTGCGGCGGCTGACAGCGATGCAGGGTTGGGCTCTCTGCTGCTCGGAGCTTGGCCAGGGACAGTCCGGGGTCCCTGATGGGGGAATTAAACTCAGGTGGGGGGCGAGAGGGGCGGTGGACGCTTCCAGGAAGGGAAAAGGATGGAGACGGTGGTGCTGAGCTCTCGTTCAGCTTGTTCTGTTGGAGGGCTCCCCCTAGAACGGGGATGTTCATCTTCAGGCTTTGATGTGCACCTGAACCGCCTGGAGACCAGGCTTGGGATTGTTTGGGATGGAGCCTGCAGGGAGAACATCTAGTGACGTCACTTAACTGATTTAAGCCTTTGATGACATTATCAGCAAGTGGGATCGTTGCCTTGTCTGCAAGTTTTTGAGGGGGGTTCTGGGGCCGTGAGGACGGCCACCCCCAGATCCCGCTGCTGTCTTTGGGGTAGACATGGTGCTGGACAGGGGAGCCGGCCCAGGACTGACAGCGGGAGGGGTGATAGTTCCGTGATGGCGATGAGTGCTGGAGCGCATGTGCCAGTTTGATACTCAGTAGCGGTGACCCAAATTCCTCCAAAGCTCTTTGAGTCGCAGCCTGGCCAACACGGTCCGTTGCTGCCAGGTGAAAGTCGCACAACGTTTGCAGGTGACTCCCTGGAGAACCTGAAGGTGGGAATGTCAGCTTGGGACTAGAGCTGCAAGAAGATCCTGGACTCTCTTGTCTGCTTTGTGAATCACACCCAGGACTACCTAAAGTCTTAACGTTGGACTTGTGCACATAACGGAAGGTGACCACAGACCGTTTCCCATCATTGACCTCCTTCCTGCAGCAGTTGGAGGATGTGGGCGGGGCCTTTGAGGACATAGTCATGTCACAAGGTTGACTCCCGCATTTTGTGACAGCTGGAGAGCTGCTGGCTGGCTGGAGCTGAGCACTTTCAGACTGCTGGAGCAGGTGAGGAGCAGCGGTGGGCTTGGCGGAGGTCTGACAAGTGTTCTGCCTGCTGAGCTGGGACCGGAGCTCATCAGGGCTATCTCCAAGTCCTGAGTGGTCCAGAGGAGCACCCTGTTCATCTTCCCCAAACGTCTTCTTACCTCCATTCGGGTCAGAAGCTGACCTCACTTCCACGTACAAATGGAGGACTTTCCCTGACTGGGACATGACCCCGTCCCTTTGTCCTTTGATATTGACCTTTGTCTTCCTTTCAACTCAACCTTCTCAGGTGTCTCCTGTGAAAGGGGACAAAGTTGAGGAGCGTGTTATGGAATTCCTTATGAAAATAAGCCGATCCTTGTCATTGCGTCCTTATGGGCGTGATCCACAAGAAACACACCAACAACAAAGAACTCTACCAACAACATTGAACTCTCTTTTAAACAACACAGAACGCTATCCATTTGGAATGGCAGCATCTTCATCATCAACATCATTGAGGAAGGTGGGAACACCTCTGGCTTGACTGTGGAGCGTCTTCATGTCAAGGCCTGAGTTACTGAGGAGGACATGAGTAGGACTTGAGTGAGGAAATGAGTGAAGACATAAGTTAGGACATCAGCGAGGGCATGACTTGGACATGAATGAAGACGTGAGTTAAAACATGAGGATATGAAGAGGACATGAGGAGGACATGATGGCGAGTTAAAACATGAGGATATGAAGAGGACATGAGGAGGACATGATGGCATGAGTGAGGACACAAGTAGGAAATGAGTGAGGACACAAGTTGTGACATGAATGAGGACATGAGTGGGGTACGCGTGCGGACATGAGTTACGACACAAGGAGGACATGACAGAGGACACAAGCAGGATGTGAGTGAGAACCTGAGGATGACACGGGGACATGAGTGACAACATGAATGACTTGAGTGAGGACATGAGTGACGATATGAGGAGTACATGAGGACATGAGTGAGGACACGTGTAGGACATGAGTGTGGATGTGAGTAGGACATGAATTAGGGCATGAGTAGGACATGAGTGAGAACATGAAGACGTGAATGAGGACATGAGCAGGATATGAGAAGTACATGACTGAGAACATGAGGAAGCCATTAGGTTGACATGAGTACGATATGAGTGAGGGCATGAGGACGACATGAGTGAGGTCATTAGTGGGGGCATGAGAAGGCCATGAGGTTGACATGAGTGGGGACATTTGTACACGAGGAGGACATAAGGACAAGGTCAGTGTCTTGGAGGCGTCCAGTAGAAGGTCAACAACAAACATGGCTGTCCACCTCAGTGGTGAGTTTTAGAGGAGCTTTATAGTTCACCTGAGAACTAGTGAGGACATTTTGACATACAACATCAATGTGGTTTGATTCATGTTTGATGTCACAGTCCTTTAGGACACGCATGGAACATTCCTCCATGAGAAGGAACTAACTCCAAGGTGATACATTTCTGATCCAGGATTTTGTGGAATGCAGCAGATGTCATCAAGAAGAAGATGGAGTCATGCTCGAGGAGACACACTAATATTCGTCCCTCGGACCGGGGGGTGGGGGGGTTTGCTAATTTTAGCTTGCTGGTTGCTAACCGCTCCGCTTGTCATCATGTGACAAGTATGGAAAACATGTGATGTCATGTGATGTCACAATGATATCACATGCCCCCCACGTGTGCAACTGCAACAATCATGTGCACGCCGTGACCTCATGATGACCTCTTCGCCAGGCTGTAAAGATGCTAGTTGAGTGTAGCATGAGATGTGTGGAAACAGTTTAGCGTCAACACACTGCTAGCCGCATGCTAAATACACTGATGACACCACTGCCGGCAAAGGTCATGCTGGGGTCAAAGCAAACAAGTATCCACTGAAGATGACGATGATGAAAATGAAGATAATGAGAAGGATGTCAACTTTTGGCGGCAAGGTGAAAGTTGCGTGACAGGAAGTTGATGAGTCAATGACGATGTCGGCAGAGAGAAGCGCTTACTCACCAGGAGATGTCACTGGCTTCACGTGTGCGCCACCACGCGCACCGGACCACTGCAGTTGGTCCTCCTGGTGCACGTGCGCGTGCTCGTGGTGGTCTGTGTCACGTCAGGTGGAAGCAGACTGCGATGCTGTGATGCGGACCTCGGCCCCTCCCTCCCGGTGGGACCGAGCGTGCGCAGTGTGTTCTCTCAGTGTGTGTCTCACGTGCACACTCCAAACAAACGCTGCTGCAGTGCACGAGCAAGCTGCTTGGCGGGAAGCGGCAGACCCTCCTCCGACTCCGACGTGCACCTGCAGCCTGGATGAAGATGATGAAGATGATGAAGGTTGTGGAGGAGGTCATATACACTTTTACTCAGCAGGTGGCGCCAGACTCTCTCTCAAACACCAGACACACACACACAGGGATTGCTTCACAGCAACCTCTCTACAGCTCACTTTGCTCTGGTCCAAAGGTGACACACATGCGTCACATGTGTACTTGGGTGTTTTTCTTGAGGTGACCTGCATGTCATCAACTTCATACGCTCAGCAGTCACTGAAGCACAAATTACAATTATTATATTATTATACGTATAAATAATGAATGAATATATTTGCAATTTTTTACGTAATATTTATACTATTAATGAATAATTCAGAATAAACAAAAATTAATGCATTTTATATATTATTATTATTAATTTTATTTAATATACATGCATATATGTATTTGAAAAAATATTACATGTAGAGAATCTAGAACATATTATGTTATATTTTGTTTATATTATACATATGTATTTTTTAAATTATGTAAATTAAAAAAAAAAATCCATATTACATACAGTGGTGTGAAAAAGTGTTTGCCCCCTTCCTGCTTTTTTTTTTTTTTGCATGTTTGTCACACTTAAATGTTTCAGACTACCAAGTAAATGTAAATGTTAGTCAATGACAACACAACTGAACACAAAATTTTTAAATGAAACTTAACTTCCAAAGCTACATGGCCCTGTGTGGAAAAGTGATTGCCCCCTAAACCTAATAACTGGTTGGGCCCCCTTCGCAGCAACAACTGCAATCAAGCGTTTGTGATAACTTGCAATGAGTCTCTTACAGCGCTGTGGAGGAATTGTGGCCCACTCATCTTTGTAGAATTGTTGTCATTCAGCCACATTGGAGGCTTTTCCAGCATGAAGCGCCTTTTTAAGGTCATGCCACAGCATCTCAATAGGATTCAGGTCAGGACTTGGACTAGGCCACTCCAAAGTCTTCATTTAGTTTTTCTTCAGCCATTCAGAGGTGGACTTGCTGGTGTGTTTTGGATCATTGTCCTGCTGCAGAACCCAAGTTGGTTTCAGCTTGAGGTCACCAACAGATGGTTGGACATTCTCCTTCAGGATTTTTTGGTAGACAGCAGAATTCATGGTTCCATTTATCACAGCAAGTCTTCCAGGTTCTGAAGCAGCAAAGCAGCCCCAGACCATCACACTACCACCACCATATTTTACTGTTGGTATGATGTTGTTTTTCTGAAATGCGGGGTTACTTTTACGCCAAATGTAATGGGACACACACCTTCCAAAAAGTTCAACTTTTGTCTCACAGAGTATTTTCCCAAAAATCTTGGGCATCATCAAGATGTTTTCTGGCAAAATTGAGATGAGACTTAATGTTGCTTTTGTTCAGCAGTGGTTTTAGTCGTGGAACTCTGCCATGCAAGCCGTTTTTGCCCAGTGTCTTTCTTATGGTGGAGTCATGAACACTGAACTTAACTGAGGCAAGTGAGGCCTGCAGTTCTTTGGATTACCTCTTGGATAAGTTGTCGCTGCGCTCTCGCCGTAATTTTGGTTGGCCAGCCACTCCTGGGAAGGTTCACCACTGTTCCATGTTCTCTCCATTTGTGGATAACGGCTCTCACTGTGGTTCGCTGGAGTCCCAAAGCTTCAGAAATGGCTTTATAACTATTTCCACACCGATACAGTCATGGATTAAATTATTAAACCATCCTTGTTTCTTCAGTTTCTTGTTCATTTTAATGCCTGATACAACTAAAAGGTACCTTTGTTTGGACAAATATAACAATGACATCAAAAATGGTTTTGGCAGTACAATGCTATAACTATTCATGTAAGAACTTAAGTGATTTTGGTTATTATCAAGGAAAGCATGGAAGCTGCTAGATATCAGCTCTTGAATTCACCTCGTTTGAGCTATATTTGTTATCATCATCATATTTGTCCTAACAAATGTACCTTTAGCTGTACCAGGCATTACAATGGATCAATAAACCGAAGAAACAAGGGTGATCTCATCATTTGTTCCATGACTGTAGATGTCAATTAGTCTTGGTTATGTTTTAACGGGGAGGGGCTTTTTCACACAGGGCCATGTAAGTTTGGATTTTTTTTCTCCTTTAATAATAAAAAGTTTAAGTTAAAGACTGCATTTTGTGTTCAGTTGTGTTGTCATTGACTAATATTTTCAATTTGTTTGATGATCTGAAACATTTAAGTGTGACAAACATGCAAAAGAATAAGAACTCAGGGAGGGGGCTTTTTCACACACACACACACGCATACATATACATACACACATATATACTGTTTATACAGTACATATATATACAAAAACACACACACACACATATATATATACTGTATTTATATACACACACACACATATTATATACATACACACACACACACACACACACACATACATATACACTAAGTCCCCACCTAACGAACACAATTGGTTCCAGACGACCGTTCTTAAGTCAAAACAAAATTAATATTACCAATGATATAGGAACTACATGTACGTGTATACATATACAGTATATGTGTATGTATGTAAATATGAGTTTGGATGCAGTAGTAATATTAAACGAGTATAATTTATGAAAAAAACAATAATAAAAATGATATAATAATACGTAATGATAAATGTTATTTACGTTTGAAGAGGAGTGGTCGAGCATATGTCGTTGTGGTGGAGAAAGAGGAGGAGATATTGAAAAAAAGGACAAGTCGTCATCGTTAGACTCTTCTAAAAGAGGTAGTGTTCTGTGGGTGGTGTAGAATTAAGCAGGCCTATTAACTCTTCATAAACTTTAATCACACGCTCTGTCCGGGTTGTATCATCCAACTAAAACCTAGCTTTCCTAGCTTTACCGGAAGCTTTCTCTGCCCAGCGTCTGTTGGTCCCATTAGCAGTGTCACAGTGCCCTCTACTGGTCAAGCATGTACAGTAGCAGTATAAATACCGATTCCTAAGCACTGCAAAGCAAAATAAAATGTTTGGTTTGTTTGGTTTAGTTTATTTGAACATGGTTACAATGGAATACATCTCATGAATCATTCTTTGACAGTTTCACACAAGGAAAGCTTATTTAATCCTACCCCCCGTCTATTCCACATCTATTACAACACTTGTTATTCACTTATTCACTTATTCACTGATAATCAGGATACTAATACATAAAAGATGACAAACAAAATATAAACCAGTCGGCTTGTGTTCGTATCGGCGAGTGTTCGCTAGTCGGGTGTTCGTAACTTGGGGACCTAGTGTGTGTGTATATATATATATATATATATATATATATATATATATATATATATATATATATATATATATATATATGTGTGTGTGTATAGATATATATATATATATGTGTGTGTGTGTGTATATATATATATATATATATATATATATATCTATACACACACACACACACATTAATATATATGTATATACACAAATATATATATATATATATATATATTTACAGTATCATGTGTTTTAAGATATGTCATATCGATAAGGAAGAAGAGGTGATGAAAACAAAGTTCACTGCTGATACGACTTAGGCCACGCCCCCTTTGTACATCACAAACCTTCACAATAAGCGCATGGTCTCCTTTAAGGCGCACACAGGAGCAATGGTACGCAGTCGTAAACACTACGAAGGTTGTAGCTTGGAGTCGTTCCTTGTGGCTTCTGACCCATTTAGTTCCACCCCGTAAGATCTCTCATGAACAAGTGACACCTTCTTTTATTGTGAAAGTCCCTCCAGGAAGTGCTCCAAAGAGCTCAGCTAGCTTATCAGGCGGGAGTAACAGTGGAAAGTGTCACTGTCCTACTCCAACGTGCAGTTGGTACCGGAAGAGTCACAAAAATGTTTGATTTTGAGCGGACGTTTGACGAGAGAAGCGCGCTACGGTGGATGCAGGACAACTGGTGGGTGGAGCCATCTAGCGGCCGCCGTGGCGCCAGCCTTATGCTTGCCTTGATTTTGTGTTGGCAGGAGCAAGTCATTCGTGGTGTGCGGCATCTACGCGGCGCTGGTCTTTGGGGGTCAGCGCTGGATGAGGGAGCGTCCCAAGATGAGCCTGCGTGTCCCGCTAGTGGTGTGGTCGCTCAGCCTCGCCATCTTTAGGTGAGAGGTGGGTTCAGTCACTGCACTGCGTGTGCTAATGCTTAAGCGGTTCCTGTGTGCAGCATGTGGGGAACGTTCCGGACCGGAAGCTACATGCTGCACATCCTCGGAAGCGGCGGCATGCAGCAGTCAGTGTGTGACAGCAGTTTCTATAGCGCCCCCCTCACAAAGTTCTGGGCCTACGCCTTCGTCATCAGCAAGGCCCCTGAGCTGGGTAAGACTGGAACTCGCTACTTCTCTCTCAGAGGTTTTTCTGTCACGAGTAAGCAAAGGTGGGCCGCACGGTGGTCTAGTGGTTAGCACGTTGGCCAATACAGGAACAGCCTGGAGATCGGGAAGACCTGGGTTTGATTCTCCCCTGGGCATTTCTGTGTGGAGTTTGCATGTTCTCCCCGTGTGTGCGTGGGTTTTCTCCGGGCACTCCGGCTTCCTCCCACATTCCCAAAAACATGCGGGTGAGGTTAATTGGCGACTCTAAATTGTCCATATGACCGTGAGTGTGAATGGTTGTTTGTCTATATGTGCCCTGTGATTGGCTGGCGAACAATCCAGGGTGTACCCCGCCTGTCGCCCGAAGTCAGCTGGGATAGGCTCCAGCATGCCCCCACGACCCTAATGAGGATGAAGCGGTATAGAAAATGGATGGATGGAGTAAGCAAAGTTGTCGTTGTTTCCGGCAGGTGACACACTCTTCATCGTGTTGAGGAAGCAACGGCTGATCTTCCTACACTGGTACCACCACATCACCGTGCTGCTCTACTCCTTCTACTCCTACAAGGACCACGTGGCGGGAGGCGCCTGGTTCATCACCATCAACTACACAGTGCACTCCATCATGTATGCCTACTATGCGGCCAGGGCGGCCGGCCTGCGCGTGCCCCGCTCCTTCGCCATGATCATCACGGCCGCTCAGACGGTGCAGATGGCGGTGGGGCTGGCCGTGTTGGGCCTCGCCTACCGTTGGATGCACGACCTACACTGTCCCACCCACGTGCACAACATCGTTTGGGGGTCGCTCATGTACCTCAGCTACTTGATCCTCTTTGCAGTCTTCTTCTATGACTCCTACCTCAGGGGAGGGGCAGAGCGGGCCAAGCGGGCATAAACACTTTAAAGGAGAGGAGTCGCTGAGTGGGTGTGGCTCCAGCAGCCTGTCAATCAGACCGTGTCAACAATGTCGTCATCATCCCATATGACTTATGTGGACAAAATGTTCATAATTTGTAAGTGTCTTCACCCCTTTTTCCCCCTTTACTAAATAAAGTCAGTCTGATGAAGGCACTGATGACGTCACTGGTGATGTCAGCTGTGCTTGGCACCAGGGAGACCCAGAGGACAAAACGTCCACTGTTGTTGTGGCGTTGTCGGCCAAGCTGGCAGCAGACTTACTGACAAATAAAAGCTTCTAGAAGCTGAAGAAAAAGAAAAAGACCGAGTTGATACTTTCAAAAGGGCCAGGCGCGCGCATAGCCTTGACTTGTCAGCACAGGCACGCCCCCCAGCGGCCTGAGCGTGCACAGCGAGGAGGAGCGTGTGCGCGCCCGGTGAGACCGCCGCTCGAGCAGACACGTCCGCGTGCACTCAGGTAAGAAGCCGCGAACCTTCGGTGTCATTTCTTCGCTCCAGTCGGTACCGAACCGCCGAACACGCCCGTAGTGACACATTTAAGGTGGCGTGCCCGGTCGCGCACAAGCGCGAGCACGGCGTCTTCATCTTTTTTCCTGACGTGCATGGGAGAGGTCGGGCCCAGACGCATCACGCACATGAAGCCGACACTTGCCACTAAAATGTGCGTGTTGGTGGGGCCAAATGGCACACGCTATGCGTGCACGTCGAGGGTCTTGTAGCGTTGACATGTTTTGCTGAAGAAGCGCGGGCGTCGCTCGGCGCGTGCACGCGACAGAAAACGTCTACATCCCTCGAGCAGGTCCTCCCGCTAACGTGCACGTCGCTCCTTTGTGTCGCGCGTGTTATTCCAGAGCTTTTCTCACGCACGCGCTGCTTCATTCTATAACGCGCAACGGTGTTCGGACCCCGAAGAACATTCTCGCACTCGTCTACCCCGCCCCCCTCCATTCGGTGAATTAGCATGGCGCACACTTGGGATCAGGTGCATGAGAATGTCTGGTCGCGCGTGCACGTGACAACAATGGCGCCTAGGGATGGGGGCGCGTGACACCCCTGACACGCACACACACTTTGTTTGCAGCTAGCGTGTTAGCTCACTGCAAACAACATGACTGACATGCTGTTGACGTCATCGCGAGTGTTGGTAGGTCACGTGACATGTCTTCATATTTGAGATTCCTGCTTTTTAGAAGTGGGGTGAAAGGTGACATGGTGCAAACGAGCTTAGCTCCGCCTCTTGCAGCCCGCACAGCAAAGTGGGTCAGGATCAATGAAGCACAAACTGAAGGCCAGCGGCGGAGGGCGGGACCAAAGGTGACATCCAATCAGGAACAAGTGGCGCTCCATCAGGACCTCTTGACCCATAAGAGGTGGTCAGGTGGCATCCATGTCGATGATGTCATCATCAAAGCTGGCTTCCAGGAAGTGGACCATGTGTTGTCAGTTGATACAGCGCTGCCTACTCGGTGGTGTCTGATTGGCAACTGTCAATCATAGGCCAAGCTTGGCTGCGAGAATGATGCTTTCTAGTACGGACCTGTACGTGCGGAACGCCACTGCTGACTTGCTCCAACGGCGCCAATAATCTCTGCCCCTTTGAGCTTTCTCTATCTGTCGGCCATGTTGGTCGTGTCAGCCATCTTGTAGTGGTGGCGCTCTCACATAACGCAGTGTCCACTCAGAAACTTACTGATGAAGTCGACGCCAAAGTGGTCGAATGCTGAAAGGTCATGTAGTCGATCCCAGTTGAGCGTTTGTGGGTGTGGTTACCATGGCAACTATTCCAGACATTACCGTTGCAGCAGCAGCAGCAAGTGACACCCTGATGACGTCATTGTGACGCGCCCCCTCACCTGCAATAACTCGCTCCATGCTTGGTCACCCCTCCCCTTCCCCCAGCATGTGGAGCAGTTTATTTTGGGCTGGGGGGGGGGTCTATTTTGGTTTCGGTGGCCGTAACATGAAACTTCTCGCACCGTGTCCGTTTCCACTCATGCCAGACAAAGTGTCCGTCAAGTATGACATCACCTTGACTGACTCCGCCTTCTCTGTACGCACCAGACGTCACTCAGCATGGACTACGCCGCCAACAGCTACTCGGCCACAGGGAGCGCAAACGCCTCTTTGGCCGCCATGAGCCTCAACGAGCACCGCCAGGAGAATGGCGTGCAGATGGGACACGCCCAAGTGACAGGTGAGTTCTCTTTACATGTGGATGTTATCCCCTTCAGCCTGGCCCCCTACTTCCTGTTTCCATTTCCTGTCGTAGTGATCATGACATGGTGTGAAGAACTCATAGACACTAAAATGGCAGCAGTCGCGATGAACTCCTTTGATTGACTCGGGTCCCACTCTGCTAAATAGCTACAAAAACAGCTGCAGATGTGACACTGTGTTTGGCGACGAGTGGTCAGGACTTCCATAAAGACACGCCCGCAGGCTACCTGTACGTAGCCTGCCGAGGGCCTCGGTAAAGAGAGACGGGTAGGCATGCGAGTGTGGCGGTATCATCGATGGTCAGTGTCCTCCATCCTGGGTTCTGCCGAATTCACGGCAGTATGGTGTCAATGCTGGTCCAGAGCGCGGCAAAAGACCTGTGAGGTCCATCCTGACTGAAGCTGGTCAGCCCATCAAGCTCCTTGGCATGGACGGCATGACGGTGTGTTGTCCAACTCGTCTCCAGTGAGGCAGAGACCAGCAGAGAAGCTTGATGTTGTAGCGACTGTTGTGTGTGAGGTGGACTCACCTTCTTGTCTCTTTTATTTTTGTCCAGCTCCTGCCAAGATGGATAACGGTGCTGCAGAGAAGGTACGTGATGATGTCCCCATCCTTCTTGGTTTCAGTTCAGGTCATTTGTGTTTTCTTGAGTTGCTCGTCACTTTGTGTTTGTTCTACATGACAAAGACACCCATCAAAGTTGCCAAGAGTAACAAAACACCCGCCTCCTCCCGTAATGGCCCCAGTGCCATCCCTGTTAAATCCGCAGGCGGTGCAGGGCCAGAGCAGCTCAGAGTAAGTTTGGGGCAGGCGGTGGACAGATGCTTCGCCTCCTTGATGATGTCTGCGCACGCCAACCTCATCTTCATCCATGTCACCTATGACTCATGAAGATGACTCAAACGAGTTTGTTGTCTTGCAGAATGTCGCAGGCGTAAAGTCTCAAAATTCTGGAAGCAAAGCGGCCGCCAGAGCTCAGCCAGGTATGACCACCCTAGGAACTTGACTCCTCTAAAGCTCATGTCCTGATCCGGAGTCCCATCAAATCGCCCAGTCAGTGAATCCTGTTCCTGTGACATGTTTCAGACGCGGTCAGCGGACAAAGCAGTCCCGGCACTCCCAAGTCTCCCTCTAGTCAGGCACTCTCCGGAAAGTCAGCGGGCGATGCCCACAAAGTAAAGAAGGTAGCGGTGGTCCGCAGTACGCCCAAGTCGCCGGGTTCCCTGAAGAGTCGCCCACCGGCCCCACTGGCTGCCGCTGCCACGGCCATGCCAGACTTGAAGGGTGTCAAGTCCAAGATCGGATCCACAGAAAACATGAAGCACCAGCCGGGTGGCGGAAAGGTAACCACACGGCTGAACAAACAACTGCAGTCAGGCTGCAATCTGGTCATTCTGCAGGTGCAGATCCTGGACCAAAAGGTGGACTACAGTAGCGTGCAGTCTAAGTGTGGCTCTAAAGCCAACCTCAAGCACGTGCCTGGTGGCGGAAATGTGAGTGACTTGGTCCCACCCACATTGGTTTAAACAAGCGTATCTCACGTCTCCTCTTGTCTTCCATCTGGCTACAGGTTCAAATCTTGGACAAGAAGATGGACCTGACAGGCGTCCAGTCCCGCTGCGGCTCCAAGGACAACATGAAGCACACACCAGGAGGCGGCAAGGTGAGGAGGCATCAATGCCACGCGCCACTTCCTGTCGCACAGAGAGCTCAACGACCTAATATTGATAGGAGCGTTCACTCTGATGTTCCCTCACCTCTGTGCTCTTCCAGGTTAAAATACTTGATCAGAAGGTGGACTATAGTAATGTCCAGTCTAAGTGTGGCTCCAAAGGCAATTTGAAACATGTTCCCGGTGGAGGCCATGTAAGTAATATGGGCCCGCCAGTCACGTGCAACGTGGGCTTGGCGGCTAGTGTCACCACTCGCGCCTTTAGGTCAGAGAAGCCCCGCCCCCTTCCTCAGCTAGCTCAGCTCTGTGGCAGCGGCCCTCGCCTGACTGAGTTTCCTCCGGGGTAACATCGTTTTTCCCCACGTGTTGACTTCCAGGTTCAGATTCTAGACAAGAAGTTGGACTTGAGCACTGTGCGTTCCCGCTGCGGTTCCAAAGATAATATGAAACACGTCCCTGGTGGTGGCAATGTGAGTAGCTCTCTGATTGGCTGCTGCAGAGCCAAAGCCCCTTCCCTTCCTTATTAAGACCCTGCATCCCCAAAAAGGACCCACTAGACCACGTTCAAGACTAGTGGGTGTGTTCCTTTTGTGTCAATCATGTGACGTTACCGTGACAACAATTATGTTCGTGCCACCCTCAAACGATCTGCATGATTGTGGAATGCGGACGTTCCACACAGATTTCAGCAAGCGTCGGTGTTGTGCTCGGACTTGTCCTCTGTCAACTAAAACATCCCTCTGCTTTGCTTGGTGCTCAGATCCAAATCGTCCACAAAAAAGTCGATCTGAGCAATGTGACGTCCAAGTGCGGCTCCAAAGACAACATCCATCACAAACCAGGTGACATCACAGCCGACTGTCATTGGATCACATTCCAGGGATGTCCTCCTTGTTCTGACTATAACCAGGCTGTTCCGTGTCCATCAGGTGGCGGGAACGTGGAGATTAAAAACGAGAAGTTGGAGTTCAAAGTTCAGTCCAAGATTGGCTCGCTGAACAACATTGGCCACGTTCCTGGAGGCGGCCAGAGGAAGGTAACCGTTTTTCCTGTTCGCGTCGCTTGGAATCTTTCACGTTGTTTCCATGTACAGAGTATTCCATTGAAGGTTGTCATAAAACAAGACCTGTCTGCGTACGAAAGCGATAAGAATGTTGCTGTTTACATGTTAATGTAAAAATAAAACAAACCTACGGTAATCCCTCCTTTGTTGCAACCGTGATAAGTGAATTTTCACGAAGAGGGAATTCTTATTTATGGATGGAAATGTTGTAGTTAAGAGCATGGAAAAAACATTTACAGTTTTCTAAATACAGTTTTTAACATTATTACAGCCCTCTAGACATGAAATAACACCCTTATAGTCATCTTTACAATCCTATTACCCAATATAGTAGACATCATAAGATAAAATAAGATGTCAAAGACATGGACAACCTGTTTACGACCTTCTAAATATGTTTTTTTTTAACATTATTAGAGCCCTCTAAACATGAAATAACACCAGTGTAGTCACCTTTACACTGCCACTACCTAATGTAGTAGACATAATAAGAAAAATAAGATGTCAAAGACATGGAAAACCTGTTTACGACCTTCTAAATATGTTTTTTAACATGATTAGAGCCCTCTAGATAGACATGAAATGACACCCCTGTAGTCACCTTTACCCTCCTATTACCCAATATAGTGGGCATACACTTAATAAGAGAAAATAAGACATAGAAAACTTGTTTATGACCTTCTAAATACAGTTGTTAACGTTATTACAGCGCTCTAGACATGAAATAACACCTCTGTAGTAAACCTTTACATTTGTATTACCCAATAGAGTAGACATAATAAGACAAAATAAGCAATTTTGTCTTAAATGGGGAGAGTGATGTTCAGGGCTCAGAGTTAAATTTTAGCTTGGTGTTGGTTACGGCTGCAACAGAGCGTAACCACGAAACAGCATGATTTGATAATTAATATGAATTAAAAGCGTGAAGCAGCGAAGTTTGAAGCGCAAATTGGAGAGGGATTACTGTCCTGTTAAAAACATTAGTGTTGATGGATGCTGAAGTATGTACATTTGTTTCCTCCTCACCCCACGAATGTAAACTGCAAAATCACTGTAATTCAGAATTGTCAATTTTAAAAAGGTGTACTGTGTGCATGGAAATGTACTGATTGGGAAATTTGGGAAATTTCATCGACGACACATCGCCTTATGTTGTTCATGTCCCATCATTCCCATACTCCCCTCACTTACTTTGCTTAGCATTCTGATTTATTTCTTTGATGTCCGACTTTTCATTCAGATTTATTGCTTTGAATGTTTGGATTTTTGTTGACTCCATCACGTCTTATTTTTGTTGCATGCTCCCCTCCCTCCCCCCGCGCCCCGTGTAGCGAGTGAAGGGGACGGAAGGCGAGCGGAGCGCCTCAGACAGCCCCTCCATCCCCTCCCCCGCTGCCACCCCCCCTCCGTCACCTCAGACTGAGGCCCCTTCCCCTCCCAAAGATGGAGGAGTGCAGTAAGTACAACGTGTCATAGCTTCCTCCTCATTACACCCTTTGCTTTTAGTTCATCATCCATTTTGAACCTAACCCAAGCAAGCACTTGACCACACAACTAAACAAAAAAAATTTGGACACACAACTTCTGGCTTCGTGCAGTTCCTTGGGTGGACATTGGGGGCAGTAATTACGCCTGGACGTGGTTTTCACGTGACAACTTCCGATTTGTATATATTATGAAGAATTACATGATTTGATGCTACTGATACGACATACTTCCATCGTTAGGAATTCAAACTGAGACAAAATGGAGTGCACAACTTCCTCAGGGAGTTTTCTGTCTATATAAAGTTATATATAGACAGCTATTTATATATCTATATATGTGTGTGTATTGATCATCAATCCGCATAGTAGTTAGCAGTAAAATATGAAAATGAAGAAACTTAGCATCAGTGAAAACAGAAAGTGAAGCTACAGCGTCAGGTGGGAGGTGCGTGTTGACGGACAGCGAGCGCGTGCGCGGCGTCACGTGTTCATCCTTATGCGCAGATCGAGAGCCACAAACTGACCTTCCGTGAGAGCGCCAAGGCTCGCACCGACCATGGCGCGGAGATCGTGTCATTGGAGGACTCCCCCCAACAGCTCAGCACCGTGTCGTCCTCCGGCAGCCTCAACATGGCCGACCCCCCTCAACTGTCCACGCTGGCCGACCAGGTGAGCGCCTCGCTGGCCCAACAGGGCCTGTGAGCGTCGGCCTGCCCACCTTCCTGTCACCGCCTCGTCCAGCTGCGTTGCCTTCCTCGTCTTCTTCTCCTCACCGGACTTTTTGTAATCGACATCACTCTTGAAAACACACTTCACTGTCCTTACGAAGTCTATTTGGTCTTACTGTGCCGCCATTTTGACCATCCAGTGATTAGACGCATCCCGCTGAGTCGTGGAGGTCAGGCTCGGAGCTGTTCGGGTCCAGTTTGTGGACACGTCTTGAACAACCGCTAGCGTTGGTTTTCTGTCGTCTTCGGGGACCTTTGAGGTGGTTTTGATGAGAAGAAACGTTCGTATCGTGCCTGCTGCCGTGTTTTTCTATTATGTCTGTTTGCGGGCTGACTGTATTGTGGCGCCATTTGAGTGACTACTTTTGTCAGCGGAAGTTCACACCTCCAACCAGCAGGGGTCAGCACTCACCCTTGTAAGGGCCAGTCACACTTGCTAATCGACTTTATCTACATACCTTTGTCGCGATGTGTGAAAGTTAATTCATTTTCCATGGGAACGTCTTTCTCTGTTTATTTGATGCACATTCGTCGTTCTTTCTAAAAACTTGCATAATTTCAATTAAGTTCCTGCTGTTACGTCATTTCCTGCATGCGCCTAACCGGATTTGTAGATTGGGGAAACTCGTCTAGTCTGTGCAGGGTATGCCTCACAAACAGGTGGCGCTGTTTAAAAAAAGAAAAAAAAGTAGAATTTAGAAGAGTTGGGGTGCATGCGAAATCCTTCAAACGTGAAGAAGCCATTTTGACATGAGCCAGTTTCCATAGTAACTCACCTTTTTGTTGAGACGCTGTACAGTGGTGCCAATGTGATTGTCGTTCTTGTGCATTTACTGACTCTTCACAATAACTTGTTGCTGTATGTGTTTGAAAATAAAAGCTACTAAGACACCGACCTGGTTTCTCATTTGTCAGCACAGATAAGCAGCAGAGAGAATGTGGCCAAGTTAAACATAAATGTTTTAATGGAGCTATTTACAAAAAGAAAATAGTGATTAACTGCTGCAACAATCAAACAGGTACATCATGTGACGTCACTACTGAAAAGACAACAGTGATTGGCTGTGGCAAAAGCAAAGGATGGATTTTTTTTTTCTTTTCAATTTTGCATAGTCAAGTCGACGGGAGCGTGTGGTTCGGATGTGAACAGGGGAGTTTCCCTTAAGGTAGAACAACCTGAGCTCTGGTGGCATCTTGCTGAGAGCTGCTACATGTGACAAGTGTTAGCATGTTTAGCATGCAGCAGCGCCTCCTGCAGGACAAGTGCTGAAAGACACCCCAGCGTCACGTAGGAATGGTTCACTAGTCAAAGACAACGTTACGCTGGAACACACAACATACAAACATGTCCGGAATGGAAAAAGCAACAAACTAAACAAGTGCTCTGATGTCAGGCCACCGCCAAAGGAGAGGTGCCACATCCTAAATGTACCTGTTTATTTGGATGAGTGGGGGGTGGGAGTTTTTTTTTTTTTTTCTTCTTTTGTTATTTTTCACTCCACTAAAAATGTACATGGGAATTACAAGCAAACTAATGATAGAAAAACACCCTTTGGCCATATTGGGAGGAGTCGCTACATAGTGCGCTACGAGTGTACACGGCACATATGAAACACCACTAAGCCCCCATGTACATTGTTTAGCCTACTACACAAACCATACTGTAACATGTTCTTTTTTTGTCGGGAAAGGCTTCTATCTGCGTCATGTTCACTAAAAACTGTGAAAGAATTAGACTGATGTTTGAATATCAAACAACAGGAGCCACTTCAAGTCCGCTCAGGTTCACAAACGAGCGCCGCCCGCTCATCGGTGGCCTGACGCTTTGTGTTTTGGACCACCATCGTCAGAAGGCGGTTCGCCGTCGTCTGAATCCAGTCGGCCATAGGCGCTCGCTCGGCAGCCTGAGATGCTTCGCATCCTGGGCCTGTGGTGCTCGCCCTCGACCTCAGGCTCTGGGGTGGGGTCTTCAGGCAACGGGAAGTTTCGCCGTTCCCACGGCGCCACAGTCTGAAAACGTCAGCAAATGAGAACGCAGCTGCTATGAACACTGACTGAAGCATGTGAGTGTGCTTGCAGACATACCCTTTCCTCAAAGGTGAAGTCTGGCGTGGAGCAGCGCGTGTCCTCGCTGGACAGAAGTCGATGCGAGTCCCTGGAGCACGGTGTATGAGGGTTGGAGGCGGTGTCAGGACTGGCCGGACTCATGGGTGATGGCACGTGGCCATAGTCGTGAAGCATGGGGTAGTGACTGGGGTCAGGGGAGGCCGGCTGAGGGGTAGAGGGGTTGGTGCCGCACAACAGCGGGGTGGTGCGCCCATCGACAGACTTGTACGACCTGATGGCGACAAGGACAGCCGTGTTAATGTCATATCGCTGCTGAACCACCTACCCGACTGTAGCAGGTCATCACAGCTACCTGCTGCCCCTCCTCTTAGCCGGAGCCAAGGCCATCCATGTCCAGCGAGCTCGCTCCTGGTCCTCATAGGGCTGGTGCAGCTGGATGAAGGCGGCGTCTGACAAGTCCTCCACCTGCAAGCACACACGCATGCCATGGAGGCCTTCTAAGAGTGCTCAAGTACTGTCATTTATTTGCTTCAACTGGCTGCTGACTCACATCACGCTCGTCCTCCTCCTCCGCGATGGGCTGAGACAGGACGTCCACAGCTCGCCAACTGCACACACGAGGAAGCTACGTGAGCAGAGGAGAGCAGCAGTCTGGATGGTGGGTGGCGGCCATAGAACTTACCTGGGCGTGAGGATCTCTTTGTACTGCAGCTTCTCCACTCGTGTGGTGGCGGCCACGGACATGGGAATGACGATGTTGTTGATATCAAAGGAGCTTTCTCCCCGCCTCCTCTTGATGGGCAACTGTTGAACCACAAGTCGGCATGTCAGCTCATATGCACGTGTACTGTACATGCACACAGACAATGTTTCTTACAGGTGTGCCGATGCCCAACGGTGTGGCGTTGTCCGACGACGTGGACAGCTGGCGTGTGACGGGGCTGTGCAAAGACGCGTGCATGCTGGCCAGTGATGGACAAGGACCGCTGGTGTCCACAAAGAGTTTTGGGGAGGCTGCAGAAGACAGACATCAAGTTACATCAAGACATATCCAAGGACTTGGGACAGGTTGACATGGCATGGTGGAAATCTGTGGTCCCAGCACACTCACAGTCACTCGTGTCCAACAAGGGCTCTCGCAGTCTCTTTCGACTGTAGTTCCTCTCGTATGGACCCAGCGGCGCGGCATGTAGCCGCTCCGTCTTACACGCGGCAGCGCTGCTCTCCAGTGTCCTCAACTTGTCAGCTCGACTCTTGTAGTGACCCAGCCCTGGAAGTGTGCGGATATGTCACTACAACTGCTCACATGACGCGCGCCTGTTAGCATGCCGGGAGAGAGAGCACGTGCACTCACTGACTGCCATGAGCGAGTTGGCAAACTTGTGCTTCTCTTTGGACGACGACAGTTTGTGTTTTAGCGAGAGCTTCTTGAGAGGTTTGCTCCTCTCCAGCGACCTGCTGTTCCACGAGCTTTTCATCACTTGCTGCAGACGAAGGCCAATACAAACATCTGCGGTGACAAAAGGATGCCGCACCATCAGCACCGTGAGTTTGACATACGTCAGTGACACAGCAAGAATTGGAATAAAAGAATCCCGTTGTCTACCGTCAGGGAAGGACAGGATGGGGTGGACGCCAAGATCCAGTCTTGACAGGCGCTCCAAGGTGGGCAGCTCGTACTGGGGGTCTTCTCTGGGGGTGGGCCGGCCACCGCACATCACGCAGCTTGGGTTGACCCTGCACGTGCACTGGATGCAGCTGCTTTTGGACACCTGCACACATTCACAGTTCAGTAAGTGCATGAGAGGCACGCACACACACATATACACAAAAGGTAAAATACACTAACCTTGCCAGTCAGATTGGGCACAGTGTTGGGCTGAATGAGCCTCCGCCGGCGCCAACTAACGAGCGGCCGCGTGCGTGCTGCCACACATGTACTGTCAAGTGGCTGCTGGTGTTTGCCATCCACACACTCTGCCATCCTGCCGTGAAGCCTCAAGTTAAAGAAGCAGCTTGAAAAAAGGTTATCGTCATCAGTACCTGCTCAGGACGCCGTTGACTGGCTGCCCGTTTTGACCTTTCCAAGGTTCTGCAGTAGCAATGTGCTCCAGACGCTCTGAAGCTGCATCCTGCAGCAAACACACCGTAGATCTTAGAGCCATTTCCTGTTGAATTTTACGAGCAAGAACTCCTAAGAGTTTTTCACTCTTCACCAACTCAGAATTACCTGAGCATTTCCAGGCTCCATCTTGACTTCTTGAGGACCTACACCTCCCAGCTCCACTGAGCCCTGTGCAGTCAAACGTAGCAGCATATCAAATATCACAACGATGCCTTGGTAAACACGTGATGTTTTGTTTAAGTCATTAGAGGCACCCAGACCTTGCTCGCACGAATCTGTCTGTAAATGTCCGTCTGTTGTCGAATGCGGTACTCCAAGTCGGAGATGTGAGCCTGCAGCCAGTTCCAGTGACTGATGATTGCTGCCCTCTCCAGCGTGTAGCGACTCTCTGCACGCTTCCATCTGAGGAGCACAAAGCACTCTCAGCTTTCCAGAGCATTGCACCATCTTGTATACAGTGACACATACGCTACATGATGAACACGTTCTTCATTTACAAAGTGACCATTAGCGTTAGCTTTTATTGGCTGCTCCTGCAGTATGCAGTGGCCACCACAGGGGGCACAGTTCGGTGATGTGCAATCTCCAGTGTCCACCCGCTAGCATGAAGGCACTCTGAAAGGCAGTGGGGGAGGAAAAGTAGGACAGGGGAAGACCGGGACGGTCTGGCAGTCTGCAGAGTAACAGACGGGAGTGCTGGAGGGTGTGGGGCTGAGAAACCAATATTTCAAGCAGGAATCCTGTCCACACTTCCTCCCCATCTGCTTCCAATCTTGTAAATTGGATGGCAGGTAACTCTATTCATTCTTATTTTGATACAGTGTTATTTTTTGGGATATTCTGTGTTGCACACAATGTCGTGTCAGCAATCAAGAGAGCTTGGGAGTCGCTGCAACACTCCTGAGTACGCCCTGGTGCATCCGATCAATGCACTGGCTGCACATTTGCATAGACTTGTCCCCATGGAGACGCTCAAACACTGGATGTACGTGTACCATCCACTGCACCAATTACTGTGTCTGTTTCCATCATGATGGTTGAATCTTCTACCAATTCCAGTGGATGAAGTGGAAGACTGCATTGAAGCCTTAAAAAGATCTTCCTGAACAGGAAGGGTAGGGATAAGGAATGAAGATGAGGTGAGGTGGAATCAAGTGTGCATTACAAGAACCGAGTCCAATGACCTTAATAGTCCAAGAGGAGGAGTCTGCCGGCAGCACTGACAAACAACATCCTCACTTCACCAGAAGCTCCGCCCACCCCCTCTAACCAGGACATATTTTCTCTCCCATCACCATCCCCACAAAAACACCAGCATCACTCCATCCAGTGTTTTGTGTCTATCAGCACATTCTCCACTGTGGTGCTTGTCTGGTCGCAACACACACGTTGTGGAACGGCCACACATGGTAGCGACTAGTCCAAAAACCCAACACACAACCAACGTGTTTGCTCTGTGTCAGCTATGTCAATCAAAAAATAACATTGTCATGTGCATGCATTAGAGAGGAGACAAGCTTGGGTTTGGTGAAAAGTCGTCAAGTGCACGTTTGACACACCTACGTACTTCATAGACCAGGAGTACCCAAACGTTTTCCACCAAGGGCCACATAACAAAAAATCAGAGATGCAGGGGCCACTGATATTTTTTTGTTTATGAAAATTTTGTAAAAAGGCTTTAAAAAAAAAAAAAAACTTTATATACAGTGGAACCTAACCTAAAGTTTTGGCTTGGTTTGCGTACATTTTCCGGTTAACATACAAAATGGTGCACGTCTTGTGTTATAAATACACTGCGCGAGTACCCCTGTGTTGTTTTCCCCCCCCTCATAGCATCCTTAGCTTGCTAACAAAATGGAAACCCGAGTCGGAAGTCAGCTATGTCGCCCGTCTATGTCATCAGTGGTTGGTTGTCTCTCCAAATCCACAACACTCATTATTCACACTCCTACCGTCTGCCATCAGGCTTCTCAACAAAGCCCTCACACACGCCGCACGCAACACACGCACACACTCATAGCACTTTATTTATTTATTTGTATTAATGTCTCTTCTGTTGTTGTTTAATTTAATTAAACAATTCTAATACAGGGTGTTTAAAAAAAATGTGATATCATTTCGCAAGCTGATATCTAAGCAAATTCCCATTCAAATTTCTTCTCATATTGATGCATGTTTTTAAACAGGTCAAAATTTGATGTTTAATGCTTTTATCTTTGCAGATATAGAGATGCCCTTCAAAGGAAGAAAAAAAGCGTTTTGTGTGTTGGATCACAGTCTTGATCACAGTTGAACATGCATAACACCTGGAAGTCCTGCTAGAGCTACACCAAGGTACTCTCACATCCAAAGTCTCTTTAAAGAAGGCGTTAAGTCAAATGAAGGTGATTCTATGGTTCCCTTTTTCATATCATATACTGTAGTCAAAAGCAGGGAGTGCAACCAGGAATTCTTTCCCCGGTGAAAAAGAAAAAACAAGTAGCCAGGGGACCTTGGAATTGTCCTAACTTTTGCCCCTTCTTACCCCTGGCCAATAGCACTCATCATAAATCAATTTTAAAATGTACACTTTCAATTTTTTTTTTTTTTTTTTTTTAACACTTTATGTGATTGGTATCATCAGGGTTTCCGCTATATGTAATGGATCGTGGCGGGGCGCCACGGCTCAGTAAAAGCCACCACTCCTTGGAAATGAGTTTCTTTTTTCGTGAAAACAATGTTAAGTAATATAGATGGACATACAGTATATGCTACAGGTATATCAGGAGTGCCCAGCAATCGCCAAGGTAGTGTTGGTCGCACATCACCACCATAACTGTCACGTTGTATAGGTCATATGACAGTCAGCTGACATTAAGCCCCCTCCTGATTCGCTCTCATGCTGCGGTGGCGGCATTAAAAAAAAAAAAAAGTGGACAACAAGCAGCCACACACTAATAATGCAACTTTCAACTTTATTATTTCGATTACGGACAAACTGAGCGGTAAGATGCCTATATCTATCACAAATGTTATCCATTCACTTGTAGCGGCTACTTATGTAGGAAAAAAAAAGTACATTGCTTCATGGCTGTGTGTCGCGTGATGAACTCTATAGAAATATATATAGGTTTCTCCAAGTTAGTTTGTTAAACTACTATTTCAAGATGAATTGGAAAACATGCCCATTGCTGAAAGCTTTTTAATATGTTGCCTTGACTACGGGTGCATTGTCTTTTGCATAATCCTTTTACTTTCTATATACGGTATCTTTAGTGTTTAGCCAACGCTAACTGCACGTAATACATGAACAACGCTATGTAGACATTTTCACTGACAAATTACTCCGTTTATGTACAGAACTATTGAGGAAATATGTGTAAGTATCATTACTGCCATATTGATTTGAATTGTGAATTACTGAAAGATAAACTTAATCATTAGCATTTACTATAGTAGTTGCAAAGTTTACCTGTTAGATTTTATATATGCTATATGTTTTATAGTAAGAGGCAGATCATTTTGATTGTGTGCACCCCTGATATACATGTACAATGTACATACATACTCATATTTATAAATATATTATATATATATATTCTGTTTATAGTGGGAGGTAGATATTTGGGACAAAGTAGCCCACAGTCTGAAAAAGTGTGAGCACCCCTGTGCTATATAGATACATGTATAGCTTATTCTTTACATATTGACCATAATTAATTTGAAAATACAATATCTATCAAATCATAAAACGGTTTCCACCGGATTCACTCATCTGCCCTGTTGGCACTTGATAGATAAGAGTGGACGTAAAGGCTTGAGAGAAAGGCATTTAAAGTTAATTAATGTATTTGCTGTTCAAGCCTGTTAAAAACAACCCTAATGTCGACATTATTACAGACAGTATATTTAAATATTTTTTTAAAATGCTGCCACAGCGACACAGCAGTGGCGGCAGTCCGCCTCCCATGCAGCCCACTACCACAGCTTGAAAAAGATCCTCTGGGAAACCCTGCTCATGGATGTGACTCGCCAGTATGCGACTGAACAGTACGTGACTCACCAGAATAAATCCCTGATCGCAGCATCCCTAATTTATATGCATTTCTACGTAAAACTATAATTGTAAAACTACAAAAAAGTGTTTTGTGTTAACATTTTTAGCTTCCAGGAACAGATTACCGTAATTTCCAGACTATAAAACACTACTTTTTCCACATGCTCTGAAACCTGTGACGTAAACAATGATGCAGCTAATTTATGGCTAAAAGAACTACAGTTCCCATGATGCTTAGAGTGCCAAAACAGAAGCTAATAAAGGCCAATATGTTTTGAAGTCTTGCGCAGCGATTTGGTTTTCATCAAATAAATCTTAGTTTCTGCTTGAAAACTGCTTGGGGGTGGTGGGGAGCATCTCACATCTCACCAGAGCTAAAGAGTGATGCTTGGAACGCAGAGTGCCGGTAGGAGTGTGTCTTTGTGTAAATATGTATAAAATTGTTTTCCTCTCTCTAAAATTTGGTGGGTGTGCCTTATATTCGCGCTTAATAGTCCGGAATTGTCTTTACATTATTTCTTATGGGAAAAATTTATTTGGTTAGCATCAGGCCTTCTGGAACGAATTATTGACACCAGGGTTTCCCCTAGGATTTTTTTTGAAGCTGTGGTGGTGGGTTGCATGGGATGGCGGACTGCCGCTGCTTCATCTGCATTTTTTTTTAATGACATAGCAATTTCTTTAGGACTTATTCATTTAATTATTTTCAAAAACTAGCAGAACATGAGCCCAGAACATTGCAAAACTGTTTAATAACAAAGTTGCTGAGAGCACTGTCAACATTTAAATGGCACGTTATTTACAAAGCACATCTCCACTCCGCGTGCTCATTTATCATTAAATACAGGTGTCACGTTTGAATAGAACACTAAGACCCCTGTGACAGTGTCACTGTTAAAGCTGTACACACTAAGCGTTTCTGTAGCACAACTTCGTCACACAACTAGGTTTTGTGTATTATAACGATAACATGAGCATGGACCGAAATTAACCTGACGCAAGACGCTAAATGCGTGCAAAAACTGTCAAAATTGCGCAGATTTTCCATCTAAGACGAATTCTTTTGAGTTTGATCGGGTCAGTTCGGTCACGGGAATAAGGGCGCAATATAATTTGCGAAACCAAATGCGCTGGAAAGTACGATATTACGGTATTATGGCCATGGTGTGTATGAAAGCAGATCTCTGATCGGTCATGAGAGATATTCCCATCCAATCACAATCTGTGTTGCAGCAGATCGTCTGTTGCTGTTGGAAACAAATATGGTGGTCCTGCTGCTGTTTTAGCTGGCGATCTGCAGACTGAACACGATGATTACTAAGTATTTGCCAAGGCCGACTCGTGTCACTCGGAGCGGGACAACAATAACAATAACAACCCTCCGAAAAAACAAAAAACAACGGCCGATGACTTGGATAAGCCCGCGGTTTCTCAACTGGCCTCAACCTCAGCAGGCCCCGCCACAGGCACCAGTGACAGTTCCTGGACGCCGACGGTGAGTGATGGACGACAACTACCACCAAGACCTGGTGCATCTCATGTCGCCATAACCAGCTCATTAAAAACAGTTCGGAAGTGGATGACAGAATTGAACACGGACATTGGTTATAAAGTCAAGGACGACGTTTGTGTTTACGAAATTTGGTGTGAGGTGTGCAAGGAACATGGTACTACTTCAGATCGTGGGTCGGCTCTGTGACTGGTAGCAACAGGGTGAAAAAGGAGGCAATGCAGCAACACATTAAAGCAACACTTCACCAATGGTCGTTAGCAACCAGGCACGCCAAATATTTGGAAGCAAACAAGAAACCAACTCCAATTGAAGACGGCTTTAAAAGGGCTGGTGAAAAAACGTTGGAAAAAATGGACACATTTTTTTGCCTGAAAATTGCTTCTTAGATGAGCAATTTGCTTGTAAAGTTAAAATCTACAAGCAACAAATTGCTTCCACTGGATTTTGGCAATTTCTACCCCTGATGAGAGCAAGACTGTTAAGTGACACTTTAAAAAAGTAAGTTGTGATGACAATCAATGATTGATGTATCTCATGCTTGTAGCTCCAAGCTAGCTAGATGCAGCCAACCGGGCATGTAAACAAAAATGCCGGAAAGTGGAATGAGATTGAAACGTGAGCGACCACACACGCTGTCATAGGTAGGCTTAGCATGTGACAAGCTGTCCTCAATTGACAACACATTTTACGGGCTATTGTTCATTCTCCCGATACTAAGAAACAAAGTCAAAGTCAACACAAGACGTGTCGCGTATCTGGTCAAGTGCCAGCAAGACAGACAAGCAATTCCGGTGAATGCTTATCAAAATAAAATGCAGGGAAACATTTAATGATATCATGTTCAAACTAATTGCGGTCAATATGTGCGTAAATTGGCTATATAGATAAATATATATAATCATACAATATATGACTTAAAATTGTTTTAAAGTTAAAATTAAAAAAAAAAAAACACATTCTTAAGGTGTGGCGGCTTTTATTTTGTGGTGCCGCACTGCCACACTCAATTACATGTAGCGGAAACCCTGTGACACCAACCGAGGTTCCACTTCAAGACAAAGCTCTGTGGTATTATTAGTTAATATGTCAGGTTCTTCTCTTTCCTTTTTGCGCTATGTACCACGGGCCAATAAAAAAACAAGGTGCGAGCTGCAAACAGCCCCCGGGGCTGTACTTTGGACACCACATCATAGACTGTACCACTGTGTGTAAATTAAATAATACACAGACACACACACACACACACACACAAATGAACGTGTTTCATTAACGAAAACAGGACAAAGTCAGAGTCAAATGTGTCCAAAAAAGTGAACAGCACGAAGACAGAGTGTGTCCAAGTGGTCTAGGCGGAAAGAGTCCAGGATTGGGTGTGGGCAGGAAAGAACTGCAGCAGTCATTACATAAAAGAGAGAGAGAGGGGGGGTTATGTAACAACCGTGGCTCCATGTAGAGGAACTAAGAAGTGAGCACAACATATCCAGATGTTTCCAACAGACTCTCACATCCATACATGAATCAGGAATTTTTATAGACACGAGCAACGCTGGAGCTTCCACTACAAACACCGAGGATAAGTGCTCTCTTTCTCCTTTCTGACCTTTTGTCTGTTGCTGCCATGCGAGATGGAATTTGTTTGTTGCCTTAGACACTACTCACTCTTTCCTCTCCAAAACAAGGCGTGCTCCGTTAAGTCACGTCATTCCAACGACTACTGTCCAATCCAAAAAAAAGCAGTCACACTGACACACCAAATGTTGCACTCAAAGCGAGGTGAAAAGTGAAGCTATGGGAAGAAAGCACGTCTGCAGTGTGGATAGGAATGATGCTATGCTAACATTTAGCATTTGAGCTACCACAAAGACATTCTCTGAAGAAGCTTGGAATTTCTCCCACATAACAAAAGGAAGCTGCATGTTGCATCATGTCTGTTGTGTTTGTAAGAAGGATAACCCACAAAGCAGCTGGTGATGACTGACATGAAGAGTAATACGTGTAGAGATACAACTCTGCACGTCTGATGACAAATCCAATTATCACTTGAAAGCAGAGCTGCAACAATTAACTGACGAATCAATGATAAATCAGTGATCCAATTAATCGACAACTATCTTGGGATTTGGTTAATCATTTGATTAAAAAAATTTAAATATCCTGATTTATGCCTCTCAAATGGGAATATTTTTTTAATTTCCTTAGTCATCCGTAAAAGCAGACCTATAATCTTTGTGTTTTAGGCAAACCAAGATATTCACACACACCAGATTTGACTTTGGAAAACAGAGACCAACATTTTCGCCTCTTTTCTGATATATTGCAGTCCAAAATACTGTTTGTTTGGTTCATTTTGATTTTGTTTGTCAAGGGCCTAACTTTACTTAATCAAAACAAGCGTCAGATTAATCATCTATGAAGATAACTGTTAGCAACAGCCCGACTTAAAACTTTTCTAAAATGATTTACAAATGAAAGAAGAGATTCTTTGAATAAAACCATCAACCAATAAAAAGGAAGGAACCAGTCAATGTAACCGTTCTATAAGTGGGTCATGCACACAACACAGATAAGCTTCCCGTTTGGCTTTAAAACGACATTCAGGTCAAGGGTCATAGGCCGACAAAGGTGGGATAATAAAAATCCAAGTGTTCTCGGCTCCTCTGTTAATAATCTACTCACCTAGTCCATTAAGACAGCCAGCAGCCTGCTGTAGTTGACTTGAAGTCAACTTCCTGTCAAATAGTGTTGAAGCCTGTGCTAAAGGGTGAACATGACATCACCCATCCCCATCCACATTCCCCCCCCCCTTTCATCTTGGTTTCAGTTGCAAGTGTGTTCAATGTGCTGATAAGCAAGACTTTTGGCTTTTTCA
Organism: Dunckerocampus dactyliophorus; assembly: GCF_027744805.1. Taxonomy (NCBI): domain Eukaryota; kingdom Metazoa; phylum Chordata; class Actinopteri; order Syngnathiformes; family Syngnathidae; genus Dunckerocampus; species Dunckerocampus dactyliophorus. Next base: position 48,089,256 of record NC_072820.1, read on the forward strand.
GTTAAAGCCACTGTAGTGGACGTTGCACCCACCCAACTCCACTGGCCCTGCTATAGATGCTATCTGCACTAGCACCCTTAGCATTAGCACTGAGTGGATTCATATTTACTAGCTTCTCAGTCACTGTAGTTTGGCTTGTTTTCGCATGACACCCTGCTACTTACATTTTGACATGGCGCTGCTCAATGTCCACCCGGGTCAGTTCCTCCTCTTCCAGGTCCGAGTCTCCACCAGAGCTGCTCTCCGTTACATCAGAGTCAAAGGCCGTCTCTGCCGAGTGCAGGTTAGCTGAGCCGCTCAGATACAACCTCTCCAGTTCTAAAGACATGGAGCCGCTCTTGAGGAAGCGTCCCAAACTGTCTCTGTTGTTTGATGAAGAGTGGCGACCTGTCCTCCATGTTGCCGTGGAGGTGGCCTGGTCTTTGCGGTTCCCGGCCAACAGTCGGCTGACAGCTGTGTCCAGGAAGCCACCGAGCTGTTGCTGAATGTGGCGCTCCACCTGCTTAGCCTGGACCACCTGAAGGCGTTTGCGCAGCCGTCTAAGGCGATTTTCAATTTCGACTTGCCGGCTTCTGCTGAGACGTGTGCGCTCTGCGACTTGCGTGTCAAGAATGTCCAAAGACGGGGAGCTCTGCTGGCTACAACCCGGTCTCTCCCTGTCTAAGCCACGTGACGGACTGGTACTAGTAGTTGTGTGCGCATCTGTCTCCTCCAATTTCACTTCTACACTGGTGTCGCGGTTGTCATGGGAACAGCGGGAAAGTGCAGCAGTCTGAAGCTCTGTTGGTTCCGTGTTTTGACAAACTCCAGTGGAATGCTTGTGTTTAAGGGTTCCTTTCACTGGAATATGACCTACTTGGTTTACTGTCAGGGTGTCTGAGTCCAAAGTCTGGTTCTGAGATTGGGAGTCTGTGGAGGCAGGAGGCTTATCTCCATTCATGGCCATCACACAGCCGGAGCCAGACATGGTGGCCAGCTTCTTGGCCAGGCCATTGACAGGTGCCATAGGCTGGCCCCCGCCGTTGGTGCTGCCACTCATGAGGCTTTTGAGTTGGCCTCCGGAAAGTTCTATGGCGTGCCGCTTCCTCAACAGGAAGTCACCGCCGTTGAGCAGGGAGCTGGGCAGTATTCGGTGACTTTTTAAGACCGACTGTTTGATGAGGACTCCTTGAAGAGTGATTGACTCCTTGGTTGACGGGACAGATGTCACATCAGAGCAGAGATAAGAAGCCACCAGTGGCTGGAGCTTGCCCAGGGCCGACGCCTGGGCCACGGAGTCGGCTTGGGACTGCTGCTGCTGTTGCTGGTCCCCGCCACAGAAGTCAACAAGAGGACCCGTTTCTTCAGATGCAACCTTACACTTGGCGGGGCCGCTGCTGTGGATGAGTATGTTGTTGGGGTTACCGTTGTTCTCGGCACTGGCTGCAGACAGACTCGATGACGGGGCAGCCAGTTTGAAGCGGATGTGGTGAGCTTCGGCTGGGGCGTCGGTGAGAGCGGGCGCCATCGCAGCCATGCAGTGCAGAGGGACGGGCACCGCGGCCTGCTCCACACCACCCGCTTACTGCCCCCCCGGAGGACAGCCTGGGTATGAGAAACACAAGCGTTAATGCGTGAGCACAATTCATTCCACGTGGATGTCAATCCTAAATCACCCTGGGTGGAGGCAACAATCTAACCTTGCACATTCACAACACTGATAAAAAGCTGATTTTGGCATGTTATCTATACCACAAATGTCTCATATAATGCACCTTTCTTGATTATACACCAGTACGCACCATCTTCAGTGAGGAGGAAGTGGTACGCAACAATACTAAGATATACAATACAAGCATACAACTTGAACTACAGGTTATGTCAGCCATCAGTGCAGAGGTCAAACATTCATGTCTTCAGCAAATCAAGTTAAATGCCAGACTGCAAGAAACTGGACCATCTTGTTGTTGCTAAGATAAAGATTTTCTAACAGGTGAGCATAAAATTAAAAAAAAAAAAAAGATTAGCGCTACAGGCTACATGTGGCCTTACTGCTGAGGGCAATAAGTAGGTGGATTTAGGACCAAAGCCCATGATGTCACCAACATTCAAGATGGGACTATTTAGCAAACACAGACACACACACACACAAACAGTGACAGTCAAAGCAGCGCGCTGTGCACTTGAAAGAGGGCTGCCTGTGATAGCAAAGATGAAGGCGGATGTGTGCAGGCTGCCATGAATGGGCCTCACACTATTTCACTGCAGTTTCTAGTCAGCGCCACTACGCCATGTTGGGATTTCCGAAGCACATTATGTAATGCATTTTAGCACATAACACGTCCATCCTACACACTGATGGCATGACTGGGACATACATAGTGACAAAGCGTCCATTTACAAGCTCACGAACATCAAAATGTCTTCATAGTGTTTACTAAACGTGCACACGCATGTTGGCGCCAGTGACATCAAGCTGAGCATGTATGACAGTGTGAAATTAAATGTCAGGAAGGCTAACGTTAGCCCCGTTAGCTCTGCTGATGCAACCAATACAACACGACTCTATTATTTGCAGTTTTATTAATATAGTTATTTATCTATCCACATTACACAAGCTAGCGTGTAGCCAGTGGTTACGTAGAGTGAATAACGCCCACAGTGGAATCCACGGCTACATTACGAGGTTATTATGTCAAGTCAATCCAAGCACAACAGCAGCGTACATCGATGGGATCCATGGAATGGCGAGCTAGAAGCCTTGCAAAGACACAGCAGGGCCACGGCTTGCATTCTTGCATATTGCATAGCAATAAAAGCAGCCGGTGCTTGTTGGGGGCAGACTGGCATGCTAACAGAGGCTAGCTGCTAACAAAGAAAAAGGAGGAACCTACCACGTGACGAGCTTGCACTATCCGAGGGAATTTGGTTAACAATCCCCAACACTTTGGTAGAAAAAAACAGGGGCGCTGTGGCAAGAAGGCGGCAGGAATCGACCTCTATGCCATTAATGAGTCCAAAAAACACAACCGGGGGTGCCAAAGGGCCGCTTCACGGCGCCACTCGGCTTCGTTCCGGATTGAGGCAATGGACGAATCAACGATCTACACCTTGCTCGCCTACTAGCTCGCCTCGCTGCGGCCAATTTCACACAAGGCCGTCAAACACTCCTTTCCGTCCCAAACTTGCTCAAATGGAGGCCATCTCGCGGATACCTTGGGCACAATCCCCGGTTTTCGACGAGCGGAGGACCATCCGGATGGCGTTTTGACGCGAGTCTTTTTCTCTGCTTTTAGGGAGAGACGCGGAGAAAATGGCGGCTAGTTGCTCGCGCTCGGCTTTGAGTCTGACAAACACACTAGAGTGCGTGTGCGTGTGCGTGTGCCGCTGCCAGTAGGCGGGAGACGCTTCCAGGGCTCGCCGCTAGAGGGAAGAAACGCCATAAAGGTTTCAAAGACAAGAGCATTATCATCTAGTCATGATCATATTCATCTAATAACATGATCACATTCATCATCATCTTCATGATCATACTCATATAATATCTTCTTGGTCATATTCATCTATCTTCATGATGATATTTCATCTTGATCATATCGATCAAATATCTTTTTCATGATCATAGTCGTCCAGCTAATCTAGAAAGAATACCTCATTGTGGTCCATGCGACTCAAATAATCACTTATTAGAATTCCATTTGTTGTTGGTATATGAGCATTGCAAACATTTTTTACGTGACTTAAGACTTATTTTATGTGTCATGCACATTGTTGAGAATAACAATTTGATCGTTATTTATAAACGCATAGGTGTTCTCGTGACAACTGTACATATCTTTTTAAAACGTTAATTGCTCTGTAATATATGCTACTGGATGTTTGAATTTCTTTAGCGATCAATACATTATTTCGATGGAATGGTAAAACATGATCAATTGTTGTCCTTTTAGAAGCCGTCGCCCTTTTTGAGAGTTCCAGAAATAATCCACCTATGTTGTCCTTGTCTCCCGGCAGAGCGGCATGGATGCATCCAGTCGGTCCTCTCAGGTGAGACCACCTCCCAAAGTAAAGAATAAAGTCAAAACAGGAACGAATACCTTCACCTCCATCGCTGGATGATTCATCAGTGCCGTCAGCTGAAATGAAGAGAAGACGACAGGTGAGTGAATGGTTTGTAAAGTGACTAAATGATAGCATCACTGTTAGCCACACGGACGCTGATTTGTTTGAAAAAGTTCATTCGTGACAACATTTGAGTCCTGCAACCGGCAGCCAACTTTTCAACTGCGCTTACTCGGCCGTTGACGTGCCGAATAATGTGTCAACAGATTTCTTTGGACGACATTTAACAGTCATGGTACTTTCCGAGGGCGCTAACGTAGAGGCTGATGCTAGCCACGCTAACCTGAAACGAGTCTGGAAGCTCGCTAACATAGGGCTGAGCTAAGCTAACGCTCGTTAGCTTGTTACAACCCACACAGACTTCTCAATGACTGGCGATGCTGTACACGGCACTGAAAAGTTAAATATTCATTTTAAGATGCTCATGCCCGACAGTTAACTATTTGAGCAAACCAGTCTTTTGCCGTCACAAATGTGCTGTTTATTAATTTCGAGAAAATAACGACAAAATCTTACTTACCTGCTTGCCCTGTTACTAACCGTTTACGACTGGTTAACAGCCGCCCCTGCTCTGCTATTGGTTAGCGCGGACATTTGAGGTTTCCCATTGGTTCCCACGGCTGCCAATCTGGTCATATTCCCGTACAGCGGAAATGTGGACGAAAGTTGATAGCACGAAACTTCATGATACAAAATAATTGTCAAATGTTGACTGTAGATCACCAATGTATTTGTTTAATCGGCCCACGGTGCCGTTGTTAATCAGACTGCACATGTGGAAGCTATTCTTTGTGCACGTAGATGCGTTTGCGCCAAAAGGCCATTGATTAGCCCATTTGGTCTATTTTCTCACTTTCGACAAATATTTTCATACTCCCATTAGTTTCTTGCACGTCAGTTAGAAAGTTAATCTGACGACAACACACTAGGAAGCACAAATCATTTACAAGAGTGCAGTTTAGAGCGAGGATGTAAAAGTCGAGCAGTTTAGCAAAAGCATGTGACCTCATCCTCTCAGGTGTGTAAACTTTTTCCCCCTCTCCCTTCTCCGTGGTATATTATGGACCATTCTCTCCAGAAGGATAATATTTTACCAGTGTGTGCGGAAAGTTGTTACATTGTCAGCTATATTTGGATTGGTACTAGTCTTTGCTGCTGCGTGACTTCCTTTCAGGCCCAAACTGCACGTTATACTCTACAGATATCATGTATTAGACAGATTCATTCTCCAGCATGGAAAAAATACCCAAAGAGAGGAGCAAGTGTTCAGAATTTATTATAGCAATTACAAAGATGAGTCAAACTGTTTAATATACCGCAGTTATTCAGTGATTGTTGACATCACTGTGCTGTCCTCCTGAAAGATGAGGATAAATGACGATGATGTCCACTCTTTGAACACTGGCTGTACCTGTGTAGTTACGCTAAGGTGACACGAGGTGGCGCTGTTGTACAAAAATACAAAACTCAAAGTCATCGCAAATGTCTTCATGTGGTCATTTGATGCAGCGAAAACATGAGACACTCCAACCACAGCTGGTGGCCTGTGCCCCCATCATCTGCAACTGAAGGTCACCTTCGACCTTAAAGTCTTCCCACAGAAAGGGTAAACCTCACATCACTGTTTTGGAAATACAGGTGACAAAAACACCAATGAAGTGTTGATGTCACAGGTTCCCACAGTCGGTCTTTATTACTTTAAACAATCATTGTAATTATTTGAAACAATCATTGTAGTTATATGAAACTTGGGATGTCCCAATCTACATGTTTTGGCTTCCGATCAATTTTTTTTTTTAAACAAACTCTCTTCAACGCAATAGTAATTTATTGACGGCCCCTAGTATAAACCAGCGGTTAGAGCAGCCCCTGCGAGCTTCCCGCACAATGACGCAGCAGTCCGGGCACAGTGAGGGAACTAGCACTGTAGCTACGGAGCCGAATATCCAACGTGAAACTAACATGCGGACATGTCTGCATGGTGGTGTTGGGTTTTCTTCTTCTTGCGGGAGTCGAGTGCCAACCAGCTTTGATGCGCATTACTGCACCTACCATGTTGGAGTGTGGCCCAGGGTTACAAACGTGATACGGCAACCGGATTGGCCCGATTTTATGGCAAAGCTGATATTATCCAATCTTGAAAATACAGCGGATTGGCAGTGGATCCCGATACTGAAGATCCAATCGGGACATCCCTATATGAAACAGTCATTGCAATGATCGTAAAGAATCGTAATGATCATAAAGAATGATTGAAATGATCGTAAAGAATCGTAATGATCGTAAAGAATCGTTGCAAATATTGTAAAGAATCGTTATGCCAGTAAAGAATCATTATAATGACAGTAAAGAATTATTACATGGATTGTAAAAAAATTTTTAGAATGATCTTAAAGAAACAATGATTATAAAGAGTCGTTACACTAATCATAAAGAATTGTGATAGTAAAGAATAGTTGCAATGATTGGAAATAATAATGTTGGGAAAGAATCGTTATGAGAGTAAAGAATAAAGAATCATCAAAATGATTGTAAAGAATCATAATGATCGCAAATAAACAATTATCGTAAGGAATTGTTATGATGGTAAAGAATTGATGCATTGATTGTAAAGAATCATTGTAAAGAATCGTTATGATAGTAAAGAATCGTTACAATGTTTGTAAAGACTCAATATTTGTAAGGAATCGTTATGATAATAAGGAATCATTACAATGATCATAAATAATCAGAACAATAGTAAGGAATATTTACAATTGCATACTAAAGAACCATTGCAATGACCATAAAGAATCATTAATGTTCGAAAGGAATCGTTATGATAGTGAAGAATCGTTACAAGGACCGTAAAGAATCATTATTGTTTGTGAAGAATTATTATGATGGTAAAGAATTGTTGCAATGATCATCAAGAGTTATGACAGTAAAAAATTGTTACAATGAGATACTAAAAAATCGTTCATTGTGAAGAATTGTTGCAATGATCGTAAAGAATCGTTTCAATAATTCAGAATCATTACAATGATGATCATAAATAATCATAATAATATAGAATTGTTGCAATGATCGTAATGAATCGTTATGGTAGTAAAGAATCATGACAATGATTGGAAAGAATCATGATAATGATGGTAAAGAATCGTTATAATGAGATACTAAAGATCGTAAAGAATGATCAAAAAGAATTGTTACAATGTTCGTAAAGAATCGTTTTGATAGTGAAGAATTGTTACTATTAAGAATCGTTACAATGATAGTGAAGAATCGTTATAATGATCGAAAATAAACAACAATCACACAGAATGGTTACAATCGTAAGGAAAGATCATAAAGAATGGTTACAATGATACCTGTAAAGAATCATGGAACCATGGTGATGTCCTTGGGTCAAAGTGGGATCAGATCAGTTAGCACTTTGGGAAATGTAAAGTGCAGTACCAAGTATTATTATTATTATTATTAGTTAGCCTCATGATCACATTACACTACGATCACACTGCCGGTCAATTCTGATTATTTTTTTTTCCTCATATGTGAACTGTATCTGATTTTTGTTTACTGTCAGTATGAACAGTACAATGCAGATGTTCTCAAATGCCACACAGGCCTCTTGTATATGTGGATATAAATCCAATACGTACCCAATGCAAGGCCGTATGGTGGCCAAGTGGTTAGCATGTTGTAGGAGATCTGGGGGTGGTGGGTTTTCTCCGGGTACTCCGGTTTCCTCCCACATGTCCATGTTAGGTTAATTAGAGACTCTTTATGAAAGCGAGGGTGAATGGTTGTCTGTATGGCTGACTCCGAATCCCGACCCACTCTCTCCTCCGTACAGACGTCGCAGCAAGTTCCCCACAAACCGCCATAGCCAGGTCTTTCTTCTTAGGCCCTGTCCACACGGTAACGTTCTTAAGATTTCTTTCTTTTGCCGGGTTGGAAAAAAAGTCACATCCACTCTGTGCCAGATTAGTAAATAGTTGCATCCAGACGGGAACGAGTGAAAACGATGTAATACACAGGGCACACCTACGTGTGGCGTTGTGAGCCCACATGCGGACGGAACTACGTGACACACCACAAAGTTGCATTTTTTGGTAAAAAAAAATAAATAAATAAAAAATCCAAATTGGGCATCATACCCTGCAGTGTGAACGTAGCCTTCGTGTGGACCTATTGATTTGGGCATGGAAACCATCCTGACCTCCAATGTGAAAGGGGGGTGTCCCCACTCCTGGGGCCTCTTAAAGCACTCCAAGGTTCACGTACGGGTCATACACACTTTGGGAGTGAGACAGCTCCCTCGTTCCCCGGATTGACTCGATAAAAAGGAGTGAAAGCTTAAAAGGATGACAAGATGCTCCAAACACTGACTCTGGTCTCGGGAGGCCCCGGAGGCCGGTGGTGTGATGTGAGCTGTGGTCCTTGCCTTGTATAAATAAAGCAGACACTCAGCCAGCCGTTCGCTTCACATCCGTCAAAGCAACACGCTTTATTTCTCAGCATTTTTAGTTGCAAATAAATAACAATAAATAATCCAAATCTTTGCTTTGACATCTTCACTGGAAGTGCATCAGAATGTGCTAACAGCACTTTGCTAGCAAGTGAAGTCGTGACATGACGAGACAGGAACACAGCAGTGTCACCGGCAAACACGGAGGAAACAAAACACACGGAGACCAGGACGCCACGGCAGGTGGGAATGTGAAGGTGAGATGCTGACACATCCATTTACAAGAAAATATTTACACAACGACATCTCACGATCTCATGATGGCCTTCAACTTCCCAAACTAAAATCCTCCTGAGCGGCGCTAATTGTTTGACCCTCGTTTGCTCCCTCACGAGCTGAGCGCTAGCTAGCAGCACGCTGGCGCAGCTAAAGCCGCTCCGATCAATACGCCTAACGATCCGAGCGGCTTGCAAGTAATGAACTCCAGCACGGCTTAGCTCTATGCGGCTGGTGAGTGTGGAAAAACAGATGCTAACACGCAGCTTAGCTTTGGAGTTTGCTTTCCCGCCAAAACCGAAGGGTCTTCATTCTGCTCATCCTGCTGCTGGCTGGTACCCTCTCCAAATCCCCACCGCCTGCACTGGTCACGTCACCAGCATGGTCCGGGTGGGAATATGGTTCTGGTGTGAACTTGCGGAATGTGTGGAAAGATGAAGGCCATGCCTCACCAAGCTGACCCTGCATCAGGAACGCCAAGCGGGGACAACATTCGCGTCCTGTGAGAGTCCTTGGGAGTCGTGGCGGGTAGATGACAGACGGACGGTGCTGTACATTCACGGTCAAGCTCCGGATCCAAACTCAGCTCGGTCGCACCTTCTGATCCACAAACCTTCAAGAGTCTTTCAGCAAAGTCAGGCCATGCCCCCCCCCCAGCGCATGTGGACGGTTCATAGCGACGTGGACTGCTTGATGCTGTGGAAGCTGACCCGTGAGGGCGACGTGGGGATGGACATGGCCTGGGTCATCCTGGCCCTGATAGAGTGTTGTTCCTGCCAGCGATGGAAGCGTTTCCTGGCGGCAGAGCGCACCTAAGGGCAGCACACACATGTGACTTCTCTCTTCTCCTGTGTGTGTGTGTGTGTGTGTGCTGAGTGGGAGGCAGTCACCATGGCAACCAGATGCTGTCCATCACAATAACAATGATTAAGGCTACCCTCCTGTCCTAAAATCAATGGTGTCTTGTGACCCACTTCCCCTCTAATGAACAACATACCAGAACCGTCCTCATTTTCTGTGCACACATTTGGGAACCAGGATATCTTCCCTTGAAGCTCCAGCTTGGAATGAATGTGCTTCCTGATCACCGTGGCAACCGTTAGGTCACATGATCATCTTTACGTGACATGGACACCATGTGTGTTTGTATTGCGTCCGGTTGCCACAATAACGCACAGCAGCATCCCACTTACCTCACTGTTTAGGAAGCAGTAAAAGACGGACACAAAGAATCCCTGTGGAAGGACATTGCAGGACAAAAGTTCAGCGCAGAGCCCACGAGAACCCCCCCAGCCAAATGTCGCACATCTCACCTGGAAAGACTCCAAGAAGGAGTTGAAATAAATGAAGACGATCTGCGAGATCTCGTCTTCGCCGGGATTGACGAAGAACAGCATGTAGGTGATTCCCAGCAGCGGGAGGAGCACCAGCGTGGCCTTCACGGCTTTCCTGCCCACACGCGGACAGAAAGGCGTGAGCGTGCGAGCCGCAAGCCCCACCTCCTGGCCGTGCTTCCCCTTACCTGTACTGGATGGTCTCGGACGTGGTGGACGCTCGCAGTTTGGTCATGAGGATCCGGACGATGTTGAAGAGGAAAATGAAGTTGATCTGTGGAAACAGGCCCACATTCCTCATCAAGCCTGCGTGAAGTGTCATGGACCGATCCATTTCAGAAGGAATTTTTGGTCTGGAAATTGTAGATTTTCGGGAAAACCTGCACTTTTTGGAACATTGGAAGATGGCTGAATGTATCTTATGATTATGTCAGTCAGGTGCGACAACACAGGAGCAAAAATAGCCACGGGAATCCAGCGCCAAACTGATCCGGCCGCAACCTGGAAACACTGGAAAATATCCGCTCATGGACTCATCTGGGATTTACTTGCTGGCACACTCGCACACCCGCTGTGGCTGGGGGGGGGGGGGGGGGACAAACCAAGGATTCCACAAATATTCTGGTGCCAGATGGAGACGCTGCAGGACTTGGGCCGGGCGTCCCAGACTGATCTGAGAGATATTGGAGCAGGCAGATGTTCGCTGGAAGCCAGCGGAAGATTCTGTCAAGGTCACTCCAAATATGGACACACTGTGGACACTATGGACTTCATGGACACGATCGGCCTAACAGACACTATGGACATTAGGGACACTGGGCTTTATAGACACTATAGACTTTACGGACACTATGGGCATTATAGATGCAATGGACATTAAGGACATTGTGGGCATTATAGACACTATGGACATTAGGGACACTGGGAGTATAGACACTATAGACTTAATGGACACTATGGGCATTAGGGATTTCATATGGACATTATGGACACTATGGATGTAGGATACACAAGTCATCCTCCAGTGGGATGCCTTAGTGTAACTAGCGAGCGAGGGCGGCCCTAACTGCATGCGGGACAGCCAATGAGAGCGGGAGGTCTCTGGGCTCTCCAGGATGGGGGGGTTAGAGAGTCCAGATGAGATGGTGCTTGGCTTGGTGCCCAGACAATCCCTAAATCATGTTTCACACCAGCCTCGCAGCAGGAGCGCTCCTGCTCGTGTTCCTGAATGTTCCTTGCGGTAATGGAATGCCGTGGTGCTCAGCATGGAACATGAGGAACGTTTCCTGAAGCTAGCAAACAAAAGCAGCTTTGTCCTTGGACGACTTTCACCTGGGAAGGGTTAGTGTGCTGGCACGCTAACACTGAACATTCAACCTTGAAAACAGGAGAACTCACCACCAGAACGAGGATCATTGGACCCTGGTAGATGTAGTCTGTGTAGACGCCTGCTCGCTTCCCAAACCAGCACCTGTTAAGGGGAGACACGTCACCATGGTAACCATGCTAACAAACAAACATTAGCCACGCTAGCCTCTATCCCCAAGGCACTTCCTGTTGTCTTTCATGGCTCAGATCCACACCACCTTCGTTTGTGGAAAAATAGTAGTCAACTAAGCTGGGGGGGCCGAACGGTTGGTGGGGGTGCTGGGGTGGGACGGAGGTTACTCGCTGTTGGGGGAATTCCAATCCAGGAGGAACAAATGGATGAGCTGATGAGGGGGATAGAGGAGTCATGGGAATCAAGTCATGTGCTTGCTGGACATCCAGAAGGTTCTCTTTGGTGGGGGTGGGGGTGGGGGGTGGGGGCTTACATAACCAGACCGGAGCCTCAGCAGGAATTCCAAAACATTCCCAGTGGATGTGTAGCTCTGCCAGGCTCCCCTGGCTTGGTGCAGATGGCGTTCATCCATGGGTGTTGAAGATGGTGGTTGGTGGGGGCGGGGTCGTACCTTTGCTATTATGCTGCAGATGTTCTCCCTGAAGGACGTACGCTACCTTGCAAATGTGATCTCACGCACACTCACTTCTCGTTGTCGTAGTAGAGCTTCCCGATGGCCCAGGCCACGATGATGGGGAACGGGATACCTGCCGGAGCAAATGCACAGCATCAAACGCCGTCTTGGAGCTCTGTCAAAGCCATTCGCGCCGCGCCACGTGAAGACACGAGGGCCACCCTTTTGAACTCCACCGCCGCCGCCGCCACTCGCCTGCCGGAAACGTGATAGAACCTTTTCCAGCAGCGGCGCTGTCATCTCGACTTCACACGCGGGCTTCATGCCGCCCGGAGCCAACATGATTGCATTCGCACGAGAATCAAATCTGCGGCTCGTAGTTCGCTTTGACAGCGAGAGCCAGGGTCGGCGGACGCCACAATCGACGTCCGACATCCACCTATTACGCACCGTGCTAAAAAGCTAAGCTAGCGCCTCGCAGCGTACGCACACCAGCCGATGCAGATGAACATCCACTTGCGCAGCTTGTCGGTGGAGTAGGTGAGCACGATGGCGGTGTGCAGGTAGCACCCTTCCCCAAACATCCAGAAGAAGTTGGTGGAGTGGAAGTAGTTGAAGGAAGCCGTAACCAGGCGGCACCACACCTTCAAAATAAAACAGGAAGTTAGACATCATCCACGTGACATGTTTGTGTGCGTGTTTGTCAGCGGCGAGCGGGAAACGCACCACGTTGCTTTCGTGCACCTCGGGGCTCATTGTGAGCTGCACCACGAACCACGTGGTGTTCCTGAGGATGAAGGCGGCGATGAGGTTCCAATGGATGATGTTCCTCAGGCAGCGGATGCTCCTGTGAGAAGCAAAGGAGGACAATTCCAGATGGATGCTGGCAATGAATAAGAACGCTAGCATCAGCCGACCTCGGGACACAATTAAAGCGGACGAGGAACCTCGTTAGCGGTCACCCGCTGACGGCGTTCCGGGGTGATGCACCCGCGCCGACTGAGCGGGCCGGCGACCTTTTTACGGAGGCGGCGCTCGTTAGGAGCGCGAGGATGACAGGTGCACTCGTTAGCGGGAAGGGCGCCCGTGGGCTCTCAAATGACTTGTTTTCCTAAAAACCTCTGCTGATGACATCACTTCTTTTTGGCGCCGTGCCCCCGGCGTGTTTTTAATTAAGAGAAAAGCCCTGCGTAAATAAATAAAACACTGCTGACCCCCTCCCCCCGCCGCTGCCTTAATGTGCTGTGACATCGCACCCCTCCCTCGTTTTCACTCGATGACTGGCTCGCGACACGTGATGTCATCGTGTATGATTGCGTCCAGCTGAGTGCCAACAGAGCATGTTTGTTTAGGGCGGGGGCGGGGTGTTAAAACGCTGAGCTTACCACCCCTCCCCTACTTGTGAACGCGAACACTTTGATGTACTTATTTTTTTTGCCAATCTTATTACGCGAATGTATTTGAGGAATATTTAGGAAGTGGCCTGATCTTCTTTGGCGGTCTGCAGCTCCATGCCCCCCACCCCCCCCCACCCCCCCACCCCCACCACAGGCTCACAGCGACCCACAAACATGACTTGTGCATAAACGACGAAGGCTCCTCTTTGCTCCTTCGCGCTTTTCGCACTCTAAGGGGCGTGTCTTGAATCGATGACCCCCACACACACACACACACACACACACACACACACGTGTCCTACTCTAGCAGAGGAACAGGATGATGATGGGATGAGGCGTGAGGATGATAAGTATCACCCACCTCAAACACAGGAAGAGGAAGAAGGCGACCAGCAGCGCCAGCATGGAGATGCAGTGACCCAGGAAGTTGATGATGACAGCAATCTGGTAGTGCATCTTACCTTTCTTCTGCAACACACACGTGACAACACACACGTTGGCGGGACAACAGGTGGCATTGTGACCGCTTGACCCCACCCGCCACCCCCGAGCCAATCGGAAGGCCGACACGGACGCTGGAAGTGACGTTTTGGAAAAGCCTTTTCCAAAAATCACATTTTTGTCCAAAGACGGCGTTTGGTTTACGTAACCTCCTGGCGTCTGTGTCGGGATTACAGCGTTAATCCGCTCTATCATCATCCCTCGCGTCACGGTTTCTCTTCACCTGACAACATCAGCCTTTGATTGAAGGGTTACAGAAGTAACTGTAATCTCGGAATATTCCAGGGCTGCGAGCGAACAGATGGAGAAACCCCGCCCCGCCCCGCCCCACTATCTCGCCATCATCTGGAAAGAACACGTGACGGGATGAGAAAGATCCCAAATGATTCCTCACCTCCTGGTGTAGGATGGCCTTGCACATGGAGTAGTTCCCCTTCGCCGCCCACGTCCCATTGGCCAGGCACTTCCTGTACACGCTATCTGCACGCACACACGGTTAGCAAAGGCTAGCACAGTTTAGCACAACACATGTTAGCACATGCTAGCACACGTTACCGTATGGTTAGCAGAGGCTGGTACACGTTAGCACAGGCTAGCACATATTAGCACATGCTAGCACACGTTAGCACATGCTAGCACACGCTAGCACACTTTACCATATGGTTAGCAGAGGCTGGTACACGTTAGCACAGGCTAGCACACTTAAGCACATATTAGCACACGTTAGCACACGTTGGCACACTTTACCACATGGCAGGGGTCACCAACATTTTTTTATTGAGAGCTACTTTGACAATATGAAAAGAGCTACTCATTTTTGTAACACTTATTTTTATATCTTATTTTACCCCAAACAACCCTAAAGTGCTTGTTTTCCCAGAACATTAACAAAATGCTAGTATCCACAACTCACATTTTGTATTTCAGAATGCATTTCTTTCTAGTGTTCTCATATTATTAACTGGAAAAACCTGAATGAAAAGCAGGCTTGCGGGTGCCTCGTGTGGTCGTGGGGGAATACTCGGTGCCCGCGGGCATCGCATTTGTGACCCCTGCCATGCGGTTAGCACATTTTAGAACAGGCTGGTACGCGTTAGCACAGGCAAGCACACTTAAGCCCACACATTAGCATACTTTAGCACATGCTAGCACACATTTGCACACGCAAGCTCACTTTAGCACACGATAGCACACTTTACCGCACATTAGTACACGTGAGCAGATTCAAGTGCACATACTAGCACGTTTGCACACGTTGGCACCTACTAGCACACATAAGCGCACACTAGCATGTGTTAGCACATG
Source organism: Dunckerocampus dactyliophorus (assembly GCF_027744805.1). Lineage (NCBI taxonomy): Eukaryota > Metazoa > Chordata > Actinopteri > Syngnathiformes > Syngnathidae > Dunckerocampus > Dunckerocampus dactyliophorus. The sequence continues at coordinate 48,104,575 of NC_072820.1, forward strand.
CTAACACACATTAGCACACGCAACATGTAGGTGCAAGCACAACGCAACGAGTGACTTTTGCCATCTCGACACGTCTGCGTGTGTGTGACCTTCTGCGTGTGAGCACGCTCATTAGAGCGTTCACACCTTTCACGTCAAGATGAGGACACGCCCCTCCTTGTTGGAGCCGCGCGTTCTTTCCACTCGGAAACTCGACACCGTGTGCGCGCTTCACATGAATGAGTGCTAAAGCGGCACAAACGAGGCCTTTCAAGGCGTGTCGGGAGGAGCAGGAAGTGTCGGCTTGAAATTAGGAACGCCGCATCGCAACACGACAGCTGCACCGCTTCAGGCTTCAAGTCGCCGAATGTCGTCGACAAATACCAACCAGACCGCTTCTACCACGCAAATTAGAAGACACAAACACAAACGTCGTGATGTGACGTCATTGCCGTGATGTCACGTGACTGTGAGCGGGAATGAGAAGGAGAGGAAGGTGAGATGATGAGGATGAGGAAAGGTTCGGAGCGTATGAGGAGGCAGAGTGTGCCCTCAGGGTGCTAAAAATAGCCGGTTGGTGCTGAAAGGGAATGTCATCCCCCATCAAGATTAGCCGCATCAGGCGTTCGTCCCCAAATCCCAAAGCTAATATTTTGACTCGGATATCTCCCGAAGGAGTTGAACTGATGAGGGACACCGTGACCTTGGCGTAGCACGCTAAGCTAGCGCACAACGCTTTTTTTTCCACTGTTCATTTCTGTCCAGGTCAAAGTTCATCTCTTTTGAATCTTTCTGATGCAATGTCATAAAGCGGCTCCAAAATAAGTGCTGAGCTCAGGCGGCGCCTTTGCCAGGGGTTCTATTACGGGCCCGCCTCGTATTTCACCTGGAACGAGCGGCCATTGTTGCTGGCCGGCAGCTGCAGACCGTCCCGCGCGCTGATGAGCAGAACGCAGCTCCAACGGCACCGAGTCCAAGTCGATGCAGTAAAGTCACTGCAGTGAGTCGGGGCGAATGCGGTGCCTCGCCGCAGTGAGCGTGATGCAGCGACGTGTAAAAAAACAAGATGGAGAAGTTTGCGTTGTCAACATGCAGCAAAGAGGAAAGTGGATCAGGTTCCACTGAAGGGAATTGAGGCGGAGTGTTTGTTCTGGCGCTCTTGACTGCTTCTTCACATGGGGCGTGGGGGGGTCTATTTGCATACAAGAATAGCCAGTGTATGCTGCGTGTTCACGTGCACACCACACAAGACGCGGCATGCTGGCGAGGAGGATAAGAATATAACAATGCCTCCCCCCCATGCTGTGGCAGGGGAGGGGGTGTGCTTGGTCCACATGCAGAAATGATTAAGTGAGGGGGGGTTAGGGTTTGACAGCTGTCATAAAGCAGCATGTGGCCGGCCGGGACACGCCCCCCGGACTTGTGGCGTCACACATTAGCATCATCAGCTCCATTAGCACCATTAGCATTATTAGCTGATAGCTATTAGTTGATAGCTGCGTAGCGCCGTTCGTCAGGAAGACGCACAGGAAGTTCCTTCAAGCAGCTCCGACATTCTTCCATGATGCTAGCTTGGTGTTAGCCACGCTGTGAAAATGCTAAGAAACATGCTAAAGACATGAAAAAGTAAGGACACGGAATAGCGGTTTTGAATTTTAACGCAATGTTCTGAGTTGTTCCTTGATGCTTGATTGGACGCTGACAAACCACATGTCAGGATCTCATTTTGGAACCCAGCCTGGGAGTGTTTCACAGCGCACGCAGTGACGGGATATTTTTAGCCTTTATTGGGGATCACGTCGTCTTCTTCTTCATCCCCTCCTTGGACGTCATCTGCTGCTCCTAGTGGGAAAACTGCACTGCTGACCACTTCCTGTTTGTCCATATGTTTGTTTATGTGACTTCCTGCTTGTCCATTTGACTTCCTGTTTGTTCATGTGACCCCCTTGTTGTCCATGTGAACTCCTGCTTGTCCATGTGACTTCCTGCTTGTCAATGTGACTTCCTGGTTGTCCATTTGACTTCCTGGTTGTCAATGGCATTTTTTGTTTGTCCAAGGCTTCCGTTTTTTTTTAATGTGACTTCCTGTTTGCCCATGTGACTTTGTCTTTGAAGCCTACATTTTTTAATGTAACTTCCTGTTCGTCCATGTGGCTTTGTCCACGAGGCTTTTGTTTTTTTATGTAACTTCCTGTTTGTCCATGTGACTTTGTCCACAAAGCTTGCGTTTTTTTTAAATGTGACTTCCTGTTCCTCCGTGTGACTTCCTGGTTGTCCATGTGACTTCCTGCTTGTCCATTTGACTTCCTTGTTGTCCATGTGACTTCCTGGTCGTCGATGGCACTTTTGGTTAGTCCACGAGGCTTCTGGTTTTACAGTGTGATGTCCTTGTTTGTCCATTGGACTTCCTGTTTGTCCATGTGACTTCCTGCTTGTCCAATGGACTTCCTTGTTGTCCATGTGACTTCCTGCTTGTCCATTTGACTTCCTTGTTGTTCATGTGACTTCCTGGTTGTCCATGTGACTTCCTGCTTGTCCATTTGACTTCCTTGTTGTCCATGTGACTTCCTTGTTGTCCATGTGACTTCCTTGTTGTCCATGTGACTTCCTGGTCGTCAATGGCACTTTTGGTTTGTCCACGAGGCTTCTGGTTTTTCAGTGTGACGTCCTTGTTTGTCATTGGACTTCCTGTTTGTCCATGTGACTTCCTGCTTGTCCAATGGACTTCCTTGTTGTCCATGTGACTTCCTGGTTGTCCATGTGACTTCCTGCTTGTCCATTTGACTTCCTTGTTGTCCATGTGACTTCCTTGTTGTCCATGTGACTTCCTTGTTGTCCATGTGACTTCCTGGTCGTCAATGGCACTTTTGGTTTGTCCACGAGGCTTCTGGTTTTTCAGTGTGACGTCCTTGTTTGTCATTGGACTTCCTGTTTGTCCATGTGACTTCCTGCTTGTCCAATGGACTTCCTTGTTGTCCATGTGACTTCCTGCTTGTCCATTTGACTTCCTTGTTGTTCATGTGACTTCCTGCTTGTCCATGTGACTTCCTTGTTGTCCATGTGACTTCCTTGTTGTCCATGTGACTTCCTGGTCGTCAATGGCACTTTTGGTTTGTCCACGAGGCTTCTGGTTTTTCAGTGTGACGTCCTTGTTTGTCATTGGACTTCCTGTTTGTCCATGTGACTTTGTTCTTGAAGCTTCCGTTTTTTTTTTATGTAACTTCCTGTTTGTCTATGTGACTTCCTGCTTGCCCATTTGACTTCCTGTTAATGTGACTTTCGGTGACTTTGTCCACACAGCTTCCAGTTTGTCAGTGTGACTTCCTGTTCATGTCATAAGATTTTGGAGTGGTCCCATCAGGGCGGCCTTTGCTTTGGCCGAAGTGGTCGTCACAGTAACGGTAACGACCTCATTTATTGAAAGTCATCTCATTTCCCCAGCTATGGTTTCACCGTTGACCTCACCCACTTCCTCCTGTAAGCAATGGCAAGCCAAGGTCATCAGCAGGTCACGAGATGATTCCGAGCCTTTGTTTGATGTTCCCGCTCCGATGGGACGCGTGTGATTCTTCATAGGAGGAGCCACTAAGCTGAGCTAACATGATGTTCACAACGTAAACCTTCATGAGGACGTCGTCAGCAGTGTTGAGCAAACGACTTTAAAAACGGAATTAGTTGCAGGTGCCAGCGACTCTTTCACAAACGTCATGAGTGAGCACGGAAAGCAATTGTTGCATCTCTTTTTTTTTATATTTGAAAGAATGTAGATTTAGTTTTGTAGCGATGTTGATGGGATTGGTCTTACCACGAACAAACACTTTGTTGTGCTACGTGATGTACACTTCACATGCACAGTGCCCTCCACAAGCATCGGAACGGGAGCGTTTGATATCAAAAGTTGGATCGGATCTGAGAGGATGGCTCCTTTTGTTTGAACTCATCCATTTTGCATGTGAGGAAAAGGCATTGGAACATGTGACTGATAAGTGTGTCCTGTTACACTGCTTATCCAATCAATAAATGGCACTCAACGTCTACGCTCAGTTTCAGATCAGGTAGGATAGGCTTTGCCTGTGTAGACTGCATTTAGAGGTGAAAACAACATGAAAACCAGAGAGCCAAATTGTGCCCATTTGCGGCCCATGACACATTCTAAAAATAGGATTTAACATCCATCCGTTTTCTATGCCACTTCTCCTCATTAGGGTCGCGGGGGTATGCTGGAGCCTATCCCAGCTGACTTCGGGCGACAGGCGGGGTACACCCTGGACTGGTGTCCAGCCAATGGCAGGGCACACATAGACAAACACTCACATTCATACCTATGGACAATTTAGAGTCTCCAATGAAGCTAACATGCATGTTTTTGGAATGTGGGAGGAAACCGGAGTACCCGGAAAACCCACACACGCACGGGGAGAACATGCAAACTCCGCACAGGAATGCCCAACAGAGATTCCAAACCAGGTCTTCCCCCTCTCCAGACTGTGACTGTGTGGCCAACATGCTAACCACTAGACCACCGTATGATTTAACAAGAACCCCCCCCCCCCCCCCCCAAAAAAAAAGCCCAACAATATCAGCAAACATGGAAAAATGGAGAAAAAAAATAAATATGACAATAAAAATATTCAGAAAAAAAAGTAGAAATCCAACGAGATAAAGTGGTAATAACGTGGTAATATTATGCAGAGAAATAACGTCATTTTACTAGCATTAGAGTTGAAATGCTAGAGAGAGGTCTTTTTAAAAAAAAAAAGTCATATTATTTTTAAAAATAATAATAAAAATGATTTTAATAAAAATATATATTTTTAGGTGACAATAATGTGACGGGAATGAAGTCCAAATATTACAGGGGAATAAAGTCATAATTCCGAGAAGAACATTCACAGGAAGAACAACAGCAGAAATGGAAAAAAAAAACTGCTGCACTTTTACGAAAATGAAGTAAACATATTCGGAGAAAAAAAGTCATATTCGAACGAGAGGAAACAAAAGGCACAATTTGAAGAGAATAAATCCGTTACGTCATTTTAGCAGCATGGTGTTGAAATATTCAAGAAAAAATATATATATTTTTTTTTAAAAGCGCAAAATACAGTTTTGGGTTGGGCAAAAAAGGTTATATTATGGGAATAAAGTGAAAGTATTGTGCGAATGAAGCCATCATATTACGAAAAGGAAATTTACGAAGATCACTTAAGAAGAAAGGTGAAATATTTGGAAAATAAAAGCAAAGAGCGAAGTTCATACTGATACACTTTCCCAATTATGTGTGACTTCTTAGCATATACAAATATCAAAGTGGCCCTTTCATTTGTCAGTATGTGGCCCTCGGTGGAAAAGGTTTGGACACCCCTGGTCTACCTGTTGGACGTCTCTTACTTCGTATACCAGTGGGTTCTTTCTTCTTCATGACGCTCCAAATGGTTGTAGTGGGTGTGACCGATGTTTGTGCGATGGTTCTGATGGATTTTCCATCTTCTCTCACTTTCACAATTGCGTGTTTTTCACCCACAGACAGGCCTCGGGTTTTCATGTTGTTTTCACCTCTAAATGCAGTCTACACAGAGAAATCCTACCCTATGTGAAACTGGGCATAGACGTTCAGTGCCATTTATTGATTGGATAAGCAATGTAACAGGACGCACCTGTCAGAGACATGTCCAATACTTTTTCCCTCACATGAAAAATGGGTGGAAAAAAAAACAAAACAAACAACAACAACTTTTGACTGGTCACCAGTGGAGTCAGGCGCGGTCGTGCAGCCATCTTGCTGACATTTCAAAATACAAGGAGTCATGTGACCCGAGAGAAAAATGAATAATAAATGAGCTCATCAATAGCGCCACTGCTTGACTTTGTCAAGGTGACGTTGTTAGCATCATTAGCGACATTAACACAGTAACAAGAGCGAAAACGTGACCACAAGAATAAAAGCGCATTAAAAAACATTTTTTTTAAAGCCCGTGGCAGCGCCACCTACTTTTAGCCTTTTCTCCCTACGAGACATACAGTAAAGTACCTGAATGCAACACCAAGGTGTCCTTCACATGACCTTCAAGACAGGTTTCAACGATGCTTCACACTCATCGTTGTCTTCCCCACGTCCTCAACCACGTTCACGCGTCCTACTTTTTTTTATGGGTTTTTTTGGTTTTTTTTACACTTTTGTGTCTTTGCTAATTTGGACGTTGATGCTAATTTCTCCAAACAAACATGCAAGACCCGAGGGGACGGAACGTAATCTTCTTTTTCATCTTTTCCTCCCTTTGCTGGCGCCGTGCGTGTGCTTGTCGTGCGTGTGCTTGGCATGCATGTGCTTGCCGTGCACGTGCTTGGCGCGTTCTTACTGGTAGTGTTGTATCGGACGCCGTAGAACATCTCAGGACAAGGTCGTGACACCATGTGACCGGCGGCGCTGCGGGGCCAGCAGGTACCGATGCCGTCGACGGACGCGTCACAGTACAGCCCTGAGCCTGGGCAGGTCAGAGGTCAGAGCGGGTGAAGCCATGTGGGCGTGGGGCCTCGTCTTTTTGCCGTGCTTCTTCACTCACCAATCACTCGACCGCTTCCGTTGTTCTGCGTCTCGTTCCATGTGGACCACGGCTGCACTGCAACCAGCAAGGAGAGAATCACACACGCACACACACACTTACATCTGTGTGTTTGTGTGTGCGTGTGTGTGTGTGTGTGTGTGTGTTTAAGGGCAACAGTGAGCGGTGCTGACAGGTCCGAGGGCCATGAAAGCGTCAGCAGAGCAAACATGAATGTGGACGTGTCCCCAGGCGTCGCCTTCTTTCCTAACCAGTTAAGATGGCTTGGGCCTTCCTTGGGGGAGGTCAGCTTTGCGGCGACATGAATGAAAGTCAAATGTTGTTCATTGTTATTTCTTATTTTTAAACCTCGGCTTACTTCTTCCTCTCCGCGTATGCTAGCCGTCATGTACCTTTCATTCTACAACCAAGACACCAACACACACACCTGAGGCACCACGACAAATATTTGCTGCCTAAATACTACTTCCTGTGTGTGTGTGTGCGTGCGTTTGACGGGAGTGAGGAAGACTTGCAATGAAGAAAGTCTTAAACGTTCATGGCTGTCAGCGAGGAGCGACTTACGTGAGGAGGCGTTGGCTGCCATGATGAGCAGGGCGTCACATGTCACCTCCGACAAAGAGGCCGGCGGGAGGAAGATGAGGAGAGCGCACACCTGCGCACACGCATCACATGATCACACACACACATATCTGACTTCAAACATGTCATCACACGCTAAGGCGGTCATGTGACGTGAAGACCAAGACCGTGGTTGACTTTGATGAGGATGATCAGCGTCTGGGAACGTCTCGACGGGAATACCCCGACGCGCCGTCGTGAGTGCTTCAATTTGTGTCCCCCACAGAGACGTTCCGTCAAACGTGGGCGCCAACATCAGGTGGCAAGCACACACCTGACGTCTCCATGACGACGCCAACCTCACTGACGCATCATGCTTACCTTACAATGATGTCGTCATCGGGCATCAACATCATGATGGACTAAAGTGGACTAAGGCTAAGGTGGACTATTGTGGACTAAGGTGGATTTAAGTGAACTACAGTGGATTAAAGCAAAAGACTACTATTGACTAGGGTGGACTAAAGTGGACTGTTGTGGACTAAGGCTAAGGTGGACTACTATTGACCAGGGTGGACTAAAGTGGACTGTTGTGGACTAAGGCTAAGATGGACTACTATTGACTAGGGTGGACTAAAGTGGACTGTTGTGGACTAAGGCTAAAATGGACTACTATTGACTAGGGTGGACTAAAGTGGACTGTTGTGGACTAAGGCTAAGATGGACTACTATTGATTAGGGTGGACTAAAGTGGACTATGGTGGACTAAGGCTAAGGTGGACTACTATTGACTATGGTGGACTAAAGTGGACTACGGTGGACTAAGGCTAAAGTGGATCATTGTAGAATAAACAGGATTAGGGCTAAAGTGGACTATTATTTGCGAGTGTGGACTAATGTGGACTATTACAAGTGTGTCCACAGAGGGAGGAGGACTATGAAGTGAGAAACAGGTGAAGCTGCTGTGGAATCATCAGGACGATGTGTGGACAAAGTGCATGCAGGAAGACTCTTAGTCTGAACTCACCTGAAGAACGAACACGGACTGGACGCGCATGTTGCTGATGTTTCCCTCACATGCTTCCAGGTGGATGGGCGAGGAAGAGGAGGAGGAGAAGAAGAAGGAGGCAAGCTGCAGTGTTGCGTTCACGCACACGCCGCAGTCTCCTCCAAAAGTGTGCTGGTGTCCATGAGGAACTCCGCGGTCTCGTCCGGTCGGGCTGTGCAAAGCGAGCCTCCCTGCCGGCGGCACCGGTCCAGCCCCGACGCATCCAGCTTGTGGCTGCGGTAGCGCGCCGGCGAGCAGCTGCGGACACGCGCATGCACGCACCGCCCACGTTGAGCCCCTTCGAGACTGAGGGCGAGCGCGGGAAAAGCCCTACTTTTGACGTCTGTGCTTGTCGGAGCAATGACGTGAAGCACCGGTACACGCGCGATGACGGCGGCATTTGGCTGCTCAGAGGTCATTGGTCAGTTCGTGAGTTGGTGTGGGGTGAATGTTGGCCTCTCGATTGGCTCTTCCAGGCCACGTGACGACACACCTGTCACATGGGCGGCATGCTATGCTAACAGCGAAGTCCCACGCTGGTTGATGTTGGAAGTGAAGAGCAAAGTCAGCTAGTACTGCCCCCACCCCACCCCACTGGAGTCACATGACTACAGGGTCTGTGCACATACACACAAAAAGTATCATACATGTCCTATTTATAATGTATGTATATAATATAGCTCGTTAGCAGCATGCTAACATAGAGGCAGATAGCGACTGCTCTATAGCGCTCCCTCTTGGCGCCCTCCATAACACCCCCCACGACGCCCCGACATTTTCCCAGCAGACTTGACTGCAGTCGTTACATAAAACGGATTTTATCTTCAATTTTCCCGCAGCTGGAAGTGTGACGCTGCCCCCCCACCCACACACACACACACCCACCCTTAATCCCAAAGACAATTTGTCTTCAATCCTGTCACATCCAAAACCTACATCTGTGTGTGCGTGTGTGTGTGTAATAGAAGAGCCACCATCTTGGATTTGTCATTTCCTGTTTGTGAGTAAGAGAAAGTTCCAGAAGCAAACTTTGATGGTTGCTACTTTTCCAAAGTACATCTTCAAAACCCTTCAAACACTTTGTGACCTAGAAAACATGTGTGTGTGTGTGTGTGTGCATGTGTGTGTGTGTGCTGCACTTGAAGAGCTCGCCAACATCAGCAAACACACTCAGTGGGCGGAGTCAGCGTGTTCCTAACAACAACAACAAGGAGACAAAAACACTTTCTGCATGTTTTTTTCAACATGGCCGCCATGGCGAGCTGTCAGCTGCTCAATGGTGTCGGGGAGGGGTAGCGTTAGCAGGGCCTCGAGAAGGTGAACTATTGATTTTGTGACACGCTAACGCCGCAGTGACATCGAGACGCGTTGACGTTTTATCACGGCCGCGCCGAGTAAGCGGATTATTATGGGGTGACGTTTGTCAAGTGACGTAACAAACGTGGGTCATGTGATGACATTCCACCGACAAAACATTTGTCCACAGATGATAAACGACGATGGCGTGACAAAGATTGTTGATGAAAACTGCTGCTCCGCTTCCTGCTCGATCAATACTTCCTTCACACACACACACACACACACACATATACATACACACATACGTGCACTTCTTTATTTATTGACTTGTGGAATATTGTCTTTTGCTGCAGCAGGTGTGAAGGTCAAGCCTTTTTAATCATGGCTGCTAAAAATACAAGACAGCCAGCAGGCGGGCATGGGGGTTGGGGATGGCGGAGGGGGGGAAGGGGGGCTGGGGGTGACAGGACAGCGGGGACGAGGTCCGGACACGTGAATACATCCAGAGACTTGCGCACGTGGTTGCTTTTACATAAATGTCACTCCATGGCTCGGAAACGCTTAAGTGTGCATCTGGAGCCCCGCTGCCCCCAGTGCGTGATGGCACCTCCTACAGGACACATGCACTAACATGGGGAGCATCCACATGGGGGCAGGGGCAAAAAGTGTCATCCGGTTTCTGTGGCAACCTCATGCTAAAATCTACCAATGTTAGCAGCTAGTAGATCAAAGCATGACTAGAAGGAAGCTACTCATGCTAACAGCTAGTATGGGATATAATTGCCAGAAGCTACCCATGCCAATATCCAGTATAGCTTGGCATTGCTAGAAGGTACCTATGCTAACAGCCAGTATAGCTTCGCATTGCTAGACTCTAACCATGCTAACAGCCAAGGTAGCTCAGGATTGCTAAAAGCTAACATGCTAACAGCTAGTGTAACTTAGCATCCAACCATGCTAACTGCCAGTATAGATTAGCGTTGTAGGAGCTACTCATGCTAACAAGTATAGGATGTCATTGCTGGAAGGTGCTCACGCTCACAGCCAGTATAGTTTAGCATTGGTAGAAGGACTCTACTAGTGCTAACAGCTACTATAGATTAGCATATAGGTTAGCACAGCGAGAAGCTAGCATACTTTAGCATTGCTAGAAACTACCCATGCAAACAGCTAGTGGCGCTAACAACCAACAGTTCTTTGAGGACACAGGTGAGACGTCAGCTGACTTGAGTGACACATTTACTTGTCTTCTGGTGTCAGTTGAAAACAAACGTGCACATTCCTGAGTGCACAATGACAGTGTTCATCCTTCATCCTTGTTTGCTAGCAAACATTAATAAAATAAAATGAATGATAAATAGAAAAACTGACATCACAGAGTGCTCTCACAGGCACAGGAGAGCCTGTTTGGCTGTAATCTCAGGGTGGACCAATCACTGCAAAGCACTTGCTGCATTGACACTCAAGACGATTTGCTTTGGCGCCACCACGAGGTCATGTGACGCTTAGTACGCAGTAATGTTATAAAGGGCATTCACAGCAGGAAGCGTCTTTTTTTGGTCTCTTCTGCCCCCTGCTGTCTGACTCGTGTCATTGCAACTTTAGCACTAACTCCGGCGACCGCCAGAGGACGCCCGCCTCGCTGCCCAGCTTGTGCACGGACTTCCAAACAAGCCCACGACGGCGACGCCTCGGCGTGCGTGCGCGCGTGTTTATTGTGGGTGCGTGTGCCGCGGCGGAATGAGAGGCATGTAGCTGCGACGATGGCGGCTGTCCGCGTGTGTCGTGTGCTCGTCTGGGCCTGCGTGTGCGCGCTCTGGGAGGCCAAATCTGTGCCCGAGCAATTTGGTAAGATCTCCTCACGCACGCGCTGCTACTGCTGCTTCTGCACGATGATGACATGGGCGTGGTTGCATGGAGGCTTTTGTGCGCATCTTCATCATCTTCATCGTCGTCGTCATGGTAGACACGCGGCTATGTGAACAATTTACACGCGCAAGGACCGTCGTGTGATCTTTGCTTCATCATCGTCAGCGGTCTGAGGGTGCCACGCGCGTGCACGAGCGTCATTATGTTCCTGCGATGCACAAAGGCCCAAGTAGACGTCAGTGCTCTATGACGTCACACGCGTGTTTTGAGTGCGTATGTAACCGTGGCAACATCTTAGCGTGACCCACATTCAGGAGTCACGTGACAGTGTTCTTCATCGCCATGTTAGCAGGCTAAGACGCTAAAATATTGTCTGTTATGGGGGGCAAAGGTGGACTAACGTGTGCTGTGTTGCAGAGGTCCAAATCAAAGTTCAGGTGTTGGACAACAGTGATCTGTCGCCCCTGGCCGACGCGTTGGTGGAGGTCCACGCCAATCACAGTGTCCTGGCTTCCTCTCAGGCGGGTGGCGACGGCGTGCTGAGGGTCAGCTTCCTGTACCAGGCGGGAACATGGGTCATTATCAGCGCCTCCAAAGCAAACTACGTCACCAACTCAGTGCCCTGGTACTCGGGCCGGGTCCCCCGTAAGACACGAACTTGTTTGATTGACAATTGTGGCCCCGCCCACAACACCATGCTGCTTCTCATGCATGCTTCTCATGCTGCTTCTCCTTTTCCTCATAGTCTACGCCTCGGTCAGCTTGTACCTGCTGGCACAGCGGCCTGGAACGCTCATTCTCTACGACGACGTCCTGCAGGTTCTGTCGGGCTCACCAGGTAACGTCCTGGCATGTCCCCTAACGCTGTCCCCTCGTTGCAGCTACACACTGAATTATGAATTGTTTCCAGTAGTAAACACGGTGGTTGTCTAAGGGCCCGGTGTCCTTTGAAGTGATCTGTCCATCTTTGCGACCCAGCAGGTGGCGCCAAGCAGCCGCTGGTGCAGCTTCAGAGGAAGTCACTGCAGCTGCCACCCAACTCCAATGACACAACGCTGTCGGCCTTGCTGACCACCGCCAGGAGTCACTTCGAAGTCGGCGGGTTCCCGTTCCTGCTGGGCCGAGAGACCAACAGCTCAGGTGAGCAGCACAAACCAAGATGGCGTCCGAATGCTTGAGTCTTTCAAATGCTCCAGATGAAAAGATGGCCGGCGGGCAACTGAACTGAGGAAGTTCTGTTGGGAATGTGAGAGAATTTTTCTTTGTTGGGGTTCAGGTGCAGAAGCGGGTTGGACAGATCTGACACCCCTGGCCGTCTTCAGTGTTCAGCTCTTCGACAAAGATGGCGTTCCAGTCCAGGTGTCGGATTCTATCCACGTCTCTGTGCCGCTTCCGGCTGACACTCGGAACAGGATGGCCACCAGCGTTCCCACCTGGATGTATCAACCTAGAGCAGGTGAGGTCCATCGTGTTTCTGGGAGGTTGTGTCACCTAACCGATGTGCTGGACTGGTGTGCAGGACTGTGGGTGCGCAACGGGACGGGGTACATCCAGAAGGACGGCACTCGGTATGTGTGGAACGTTGTGGTTCCTCAGATGGGATACTGGCTAGCAGCCTTCCCCACCTCATCAGGTAATTCCTCCCACCTATTTCAAGGAGCACGAACAGTCCAGAAACCTTCCGCTGTCCTCATGTGTCTCATGTTGCAGGTCTTGGGCTGAGCCACCCAGGTCTGCGGGACATCAGCACCTACCATACATTGTTCCTGCTCGCCATCCTGGGTTCGTTAGCGCTGCTGGTGCTCATTCTGCTCTGCGTGCTGCTCTACTACTGCAGGTCTTGCATCCACTTCACACCTAAAGTCCAAATGTGACGTCCAGGTGACCTTGGTCTGCTTGCTTTTAGACGGAGGTGTTTGAAACCACGCCGACAGCACGGGAAGCACATCCCCTCCAATGTGAACGGTGCCAAGAGGGACCAAGGCACATCCACTTCACGTCTCAATCTCATATGTGGTGGTCACGTGGAGTCCGGCCCATCTAACGACAAGTCAGACCTGTCCGCCTCCCGGGAGGACTTGACCAAGCATGTTCCAGCTCACATGTTGCGACATGCCAAGGGAAAAAACGCTTCCGCTTCCCAGCGTTGCGAAAGCTTCCCCATGAAGGTCACCCGAGCCACAGACACCAACAATCTGGACAACCCACTGCTGCATGAAGACTACAACCGCAGCTATGGTCCGATGGAAGGCGGCGAGTCCGACTACCACCAACACCACAGTGCCAACGACAATCGCGGATACTCCTCCGACCCACCGTCACCGCCGCGCTTCCAAGGTTACGTGCCAAGCCAGCCTGACAAACCTCCAGAATACTCTGCAGCAGCGGCTGACAGCCTTGCCCGACCCACCTCGCTCAACACCCAACCGGGTCAGATCATCTTCTGCAGCTCCATTGACCAGATGAAGGAGAACATGTACCGCAGCATGGTGCCAACTCTGGTCATCCCTGCCCACTACATGCGCCTGCCCTCCGAGTTTGCCGCCAAGGACGGCAAGGAGCAGAAGGAAGCGGACAAAGATGGCGTCCAGATGGGAGGAGGCCAACCACACCATCAAGTCCAGAAGCAAGGCCAGCAGCAGCAGAGCACCTCGCATGGCGACAACTCGGACGAGCCGAGCTGGGCGTCTGACACGTCAGGAGGACCCGTGACAATCCCAGTGCTCTTCAACGACTCTACCATGGCCCAGATGAATGGAGAACTGCAGGCCCTGACTGAGAAGAAGCTTCTGGAGCTGGGCGTGAAGCAGCACCCGAGGGCGTGGTTTATCTCCTTGGATGGACGCGCCAACGCACACGTACGGCACTCCTACATTGACGCTGGTAACGACCTCAGCGGGGGTGGATTTGGAGGCGGGTCCAGCAGCTGTCCGAGAGATGTCAACCTGGAACCGCCGTTGGAGGCTCACGAGCACAAGTCCAGCATCAACCGGAAGGGAAAAGACGAGCGCTGGGAGATGGGGCGGAAGGGACAAGGGACCGGCAAGAGTTATTCCAAGTTGGCCTACCCCGACCACAGCGACCCCAGCAGCAGTGAGGGACGCCCGGTGTCCCCCGAAGAGAATTCCCTCACCCCTCTTCTGGACGATGGGCCGTCTTCTCGAGGATCCATGATTCCCAGGAAAGGGCGCAGTCGCGGCAACAGCAGCCGAAGCAGCAACAGCGAGACCTGCCGGGACTCCATGACCAGTCCTGAAGACGACCCGGATGACAAGGAGGAGAACAAGAAGAGTCCTTGGCAGAAGATTGAAGACAGGCCTCTCATGGTGTTCCATCCGAGGAAGTAAGGAGCCTTCCCTGGCTCAAAAAGCACAACAGCACACCGCTTCTCTGCACTTTGACCTCTCAGTTCCCGCTGGTTACCACTGTGACAGCGAAAGCCGTCAGCTGTCACATCTGAGCCTTGACTGAAACTTTTCCTTCTGAGGTCCCGTGAAGGAAACATTTAGCTTTTTCTGCTGCGTTGTCTTGTGATACCACCGTGGTCCTCCAGAGAGTGGAGGACTTTGAGAGTAAAGGTGTGCGTTAGATAGTTTGTCACCTGTTTCCAAGGTTGCATGTCAATGAACCAACCACACCACCGCGACCGCCCCCGTTGGCCCCACCCCCGGCCCCCACTGGGCGTGTTTACTTGAATCCTTGTTCCTCTCCTCCAAGTGCCTTCTCTCCAGGAGGGCCTGCTTGGCATGGAGGTTTCCTACCAGGCCTGGTCTAGCGCCGCCTGCTGGTCCACACTGAGCACACGGCTTCTTCCCGTTTGGATTGCTCATCATCTTCTTTGTCCGCCATGTGCATGCGTTGATGTTTCTGTAAAAAACGTTACCTTCTTCCGGTCGTCAATGTTTACACTAACATGATTCTTTTTCATTTCAAAGTAAAAGCTTTTGCAAAGTGTAGTGTTGTTTGCTGCGTTTAGGACTTTCCACACCGCGGGAGGATTATGATGGTCAAGTTGTGAGCCTTCATCCACTTGTAAATTCTTTATGTACAAATAAATGTGTTCCCTAAGTCAGTCGCTGTTGGGCATTTTATTTTGAAAGGAGAAACATCTGTATGTTTAGCAGATTACTTGTTAGAAAAAAAATCTAGAAACATTGAATTTTATGTACTAATATCAACTAGTGATGGGAAACTTGATTCCTTTTATTGAGCACCCGTGGGCCTGTCCAACTCCTGAAGGAGTACTTGTGAGTCATTGAAACTTGAGTCTTTATGCAGCTTGGGCAGGAAGGGTTGATTTGAAGCAGGTGCACAGGACTAATGCATGTGTACAAATGCAGTTAGAGTAACAGTTGCACAATTAATGACGCGTAAACTGCTTTCCTTTTTTAATTTAGCTAGTGGTAGCAGGGGGAAGTGAGTTAACGAAGACGAGTACAAGTGAGGCCCATTTCAGTTAAAAAAAAATCGCGAGTTGTGAACGACTCGTTCAGGTCTCGCACATTTGTAGTGCAAACTGAGAAGCATGATGGTGATATAATACAATAACAATAGTGTTAATAATAACGAAAGAAAACAAGGTGTTTATTTAACTATTTTACGCTGCAGCCAATCTAGATGTTTGGTGATGAAAAAAAGTGGGTATTGAATTCAAATGAGAACATAAAAAAACAACATCCGTTGTCTCTTTAAGAAGCTGCTCGGTCACATGTCACCGTGTCATGTGATTGTGAATTGCGTGAACCGAGAGAGACACTGAAGACTATCAGTTTTGTGTCACTTTGTCTCAGATGTGACTGCTTTTAACTCTTTTTGACGAAGAAAACACGGCTATTCAGTGTATGTTAGCCGACTAGCATGCTAAACTAACTTCCGTTGCTAGCTTATCGTGTGACGTTAGCTCGCAGATGTCAGTGAGTGACAAAGTGTTCGTTCTAATGCGTGCTTATGTATGTATTAATTCACCACATATACCGTGTTTTGTTGTTGTTGTAAAGGTTGTTGGAGGAGCACAAATGCATACAGGAGACTATTGCGTTTAGCTGACGTCATTCGCTGCCTCTACGATGGTAAGCCTTTTTGTCTTTCACCAAAACTGAATTGGTACAAGTCCTGCACACAAAGCATGAGTTAGCAATAAGAGACGGTGTGTAGCTTCTTAACGTTGAATAAAACTTTAGTAAGTCACTTTTTTTCCCTCTTCTGAGTGTCCTCTTTTGTGTGATCCTCTCCAACATGGGGATAAATCAAAAAGTGTGTGGTAATGGCCTTCCTTTGAGTCCCCAAAAAAGTAAACACACAGTCATAGGTTGAATGGCTTCATGGAGGATGTTGTTGTTTGCAGGCCCTGCAGATATCTTTTCATCACTGCAGCATTTTGGGTTTGACCCTGCTGACTGTGAGCACTGCCCTGGTTTGTCCTGATGGCGGCGTGTGCGAGGACAAGAGCACCTGCTGTAAGAGCACAGTGGGAGGATACGGATGCTGCCCGCTGCCACACGTGAGTCGCCTGCACTACCTCCACTTTAGAACCAAGTGTGTGTGAGTTTTTAGTGTGTGTGTGTGTGTGTGTGTGTGTGTGTGTGTGTATATTAGGCTGTGTGCTGCTCAGATGGCCTCCACTGCTGCTTTGAGGGCACCGTGTGTGACCTGCTCCACGCCAGATGTGTCAACAAAACCACGTCCCTTCCCTGGGTCAGACCACGTCCTCCCGAGCAGGTTGGAGCATGTCAAGGACATGTGCACAAGCTAGGAATAAAATGTCATCCGTGTGTGTATGCGTGCCATTCAGCTGAGTCAGCGAGCGGCAGCCGTCATGTGCCCTGACCAGCAGTCCGAGTGTCCGGACACCACCACGTGCTGCCAGCTTCCTGATGGCGCCTGGGGATGCTGCCCATTAGCCAAGGTGACGTCAACAAGTTAGCTTAGCATACTTGCAAACCCGCAGCCGTGAGCCAGATGATGTCACGCATGTCGCAACCTCCGCCCTCGCAGGCGGTGTGCTGTGAAGACAAGCGTCACTGTTGTCCCGAGGGAACCACGTGCGATCTCGTCCATTCCATGTGCGCCTCGCCGTCAGGCGGCTGGCTCCCCTTGCTGGGCAAACTTCCTGCCAGGAGCCGCGCGGCGAGGGATGATGATGTCATCACTGCAGTGACCGCTGTCGCATCGGTGACGTGTCCCGGTGGAGGAAGCAGCTGTCCCGACACTTTCACCTGCTGTCTACTCGCCAGTGGAGACTATGGATGCTGTCCTTACCCGGACGTACGTGTCCTCAAACGCACATGTCCATGCTAATGCTAACTTGCTAGCTTGTGTTACTCACTAATGTTAGCACTGTATTACTGCCAGCCACTCGGGGGCAAGTTTGCTATGACATCTTTTTTTTTCTTGACCACGTCCTTCTCTGCAGGCCATGTGCTGCGGAGATCATGTCCACTGTTGCCCCCGCGATAGTGTGTGCGACCTGCAGCACGGCCTGTGCCAGTCAGCTGATTATCACGTGCCGCTCTCAGAGAAACTTCCGGCATGGGCCAGCGACAGTAAGACCTGTTCTCCGTTACAATAACTATTACATGTTACCTGCTACATGTGCTACAATACATACAGTGGTGTGAAAAAGTGTTTGCCCCCTTTTTGTATGTTTGTCACAGTTAAATGTTTCAGATCATCAAATAAATGTAAATATTAGTCAATGACAACACAACTGAACACAAAATGCAGTTTTTATAAAACTTTTTATTATTGAGGGAGAAAAATCCAAAGCTACATGGCCCTGTGTGAAAAAGTGATTGTCCCCTAAACCTAATAACTGGTTGGCCCCCTTAGCAGCAACAACTGCAATCAAGCGTTTGTGATAACTTGCAATGAGTCTCTTACAGCGCTGTGGAGGAATTTTGCAGAATTGTTGTCATTCAGCCACATTGGAGGCTTTTCCAGCATGAAGCGCCTTTTTAAGGTCATGCCACAGCATCTCAATAGGATTCAGGTCAGGACTTGGACTAGGCCACTCCAAAGTCTTCATTTAGTTTTTCTTCATCCATTCAGAGGTGGACTTGCTGGTGTGTTTTGGATCATTGTCCTGCTGCAGAACCCAAGTTGGTTTCAGCTTGAGGTCACCAACAGATGGCCGGACATTCTCCTTCAGGATTTTTTGGTAGACAGCAGAATTCATGGTTCCATTTATCACAGCAAGTCTTCCAGGTCCTGAAGCAGCAAAACAGGCCCAGACCATCACACTACCACCACGCTATTTTACTGTTGCTATGAGGTTCTTTTTCTAAAATGCGGCCTTACCTTTAGGCCAGATGTAATGGGACACACACCTTCCAAAAAGTTCAACTTTTGTCTCGTCAGACCAAAGTTTTTTCATTTTCCCAAAGGTCTTGGGGATCATCGAGATGTTTTCTGGCAAAACTGAGACGAGTCTTAATTGTTCAGCAGTGTTTTTCATCTTGGAACTCTGCCATGCAGGCCGTTTTTGCCCAGTGTGTTTCTTTTGGTGGAGTCATGAACACTGAACTTAACTGAGCCCTGCAGGTTCTTTGGATGTTGTTGTGGGGTCTTTTGTGAGCTCTCGGATGAGTCGTCGCTGGGGTGTCATTTTGGTTGGGCGGCGACCCCTGGGAAGGTTCACCACTGTTCCATGTTTTGGCCATTTGTGGATAATGGCTCTCACTGTGGTTCGCTGGAGTCCCAAAGCTTTAGAAATGGCTTCATAACCGAGTAGGTTTGGATTTTTTTCCCTCCCTTTTTAATAATAAAAATTTTAATTTAAAAACTGCATTTTGTATTCATTTATGTGGTCATTGACTCATAATTAATTTTTTTTTAATGATCTGTAACATGATCTGTAACATTCAAGTGTGACAAACAAGGGGGCAAACAATTTTTCACACCACTGTGTTATGTTACCCACTACGTGTGTTACGTTACCTACTATAACTGTAACGTCTCCTAGTGGAGTGTCCTGACAAGACGTCCGTCTGTCCTGACAAGACAACATGCTGCCAAACGATCTCTGGAGAGTTCGCCTGCTGCCCCATGCCTGACGTATGCATTCATTCATTCATTCATTCATTCATTCTTAGGCCATGAGTAGAAAGCACAATTTATCACGTTGATATTTGTTGTGATGGTCTCCACAGGCTGTCTGCTGCGCAGACCACCTCCACTGTTGTCCTCACGGCACTGTGTGCAATATGGCCACCGCCACATGTGATCATCCCGCAGACGGCACCGTGTGGCCCCGCATTGCCTTGGCGGAGAACACCAAGTGTGACGAGTCTGTGTCGTGCCCCGGCCTGTCCACCTGCTGTAGGACCACCGGCGGGGGCTGGGCCTGCTGCCCCCTGGAGCAGGTAAAGGTGGCAGAGGGTTACGTGACTCAGTCAGCTGTTGCGGGAATATAAACATGTGATATGCGCCCCCTGGCCAGGCTGTGTGCTGCGACGACCACCTGCACTGCTGTCCTCACGGCAAGGAGTGCAACTTAGAGGCTGAGACATGCGACGACCCCTTAGGTGTGTCCCCACCCCTGCCCTGGGTTGCAAAGATGGCCGCCGTGCAGGACGAGGAGTGCGACCAGCAGACTGTGTGCCCTGCGGGGAGCACCTGCTGCAAGGTGGCGGCGGGGCAGTGGGCATGCTGCCCGTTACCACAGGTCAGCGCCGCCATCCTGACGTTAGTTTGTGACAACTTGCTGACATTGGTGCTGCTTTCAGGCCGTGTGCTGCGACGACCTCCAGCACTGCTGTCCCGGCGGTTACAAGTGCAACGTGGCCGAGCAGACGTGCGACAAGCCCGGCCAGCTCAGCCTCCCTTGGTTCCGGAAGACGGCGGCCCGGCAGCGGCTCACTTCAGCCGGGAAGATGTGCGACGATCGGACCAGCTGCCCCAGCGAAACGAGCTGCTGCTTCATGAAGAGGACGCACACGTGGGGCTGCTGCCCACTGCTGCGGGTAATGTCACGTGACCTAGCACGGCGCCGCCACACTGTGATGTTGCACCCTGACTAATGTTAACCTCCGCAGGCCGTCTGCTGTGACGACGGAGAGCACTGCTGTCCCGCCGGACATGTGTGTGAGCCGCACCGCGCGTCCTGCTCTAGAGGACACCATGTTGTACCCTGGCTCTCCAAAATTGATGCCCGCACGCGGCCGGCGGCTGTGGCTGACATCAAATGTGATGACAAAAGCAGTTGCGCGGCGGGAACGACCTGCTGCAAGCTGCCCACCGGAGAGTGGGGCTGCTGCCCGCTCGTTAAGGTGGGAACGCCACTTCCTGTTTGCTGTGACATTTGAAAGGCTGAGCCCACCCTCATGTCCCCGGCAGGCCGTGTGCTGTCCGGACCGCGAGCACTGTTGCCCACAAGGATACACCTGCAACATGGAGACGGGCACGTGTGAGAAGGCTATGCTAGCGGTGGAGGCGGTCCCCGCTAATGATACACTGGTGCCGTGTGACGTCACGGGGCTGTTTGGCTGCCCCGAGCGAGAAACATGCTGCCAGAACTCCAACTCTGAGTGGGCCTGCTGCCCCTCCCCCGGAGTAGGTCCATTTTGTCAAATGAATGTGTGCTGGGTGGCCAGGGGGCATGGCCTAACCATGTCTTTTTGTCCACAGGCCGTGTGCTGCGCCGACCTTAAGCAATGTTGTCCCGCCGGTTTCTCGTGCGACTTAAAGACTGGCAGCTGCAGCCCGACTTTGCCCACCTGGGACAGAACCACAGACCTCTAACGTGCTGCTGGAACAAGAACCCTGGACACCCCCACCTCCTTTCAGCTGATTTTTAACTGCCTTTGATTGGATGTGACTCTGCCCCCTCGTGGGCTGTCTTAAATGAAGAGTTCATGTTTTTTTTTTGTGAGATGAATTTGATTGATTGGGATCAGTTGAGATGATCATTTGATCACATCTGGTTCATGTTCAATAAAACAAAAATTTGACCTTGTCCATTTCACGTTCATCTGAGAGGAAGTGGTTTTGCTAAACCGCCACTAGGGGGCGTCAAGTCTTTGTTTACTAATCCTAATCCTGTGTAGGACCCCCACCACCCACATTACCACAACCAGTAGGAGTCCACCAACGACATTAGGTTAGAGGGCGGTGCCACAGCTGCTTTGTGTTTAGCTTAGCTTTGGATCAAATGAGACAATTGAAATGAACAAACGTTATGGGACAAAATAGTTTGACGTTTAAGAGCGTCTCCATTGGTCCGCTGTTGCCCCGCCCCCAGATCCTCTCACACCTCTGTGTTGCCAGGGAGAGGACACACACACACACTGGTGTCACTGCGTGCACCAGCTGGTCCAGAACACAATTTGGGCGGGGGGCATGTCAAATGTTCTTTGGACCAATGAGAAGTCTTTGTCGGGGCGGGAAGCGGCGAGATGACACCAAATGCACGAAGAGGTCCGGACGGTCAAGAGCCAGGACCAGATCTCTGCTGGACCCAAGGAGGACAGGAAGCCACTGAGGTAACGTCAGGAGGAAACAGGAAGTGAGCGTGATGGCGACTTAACTTCTTTTATCACGTCCTTGTCTGTGTCGTTGGTGTCAACATGGCAGCCGCACCGAGACATAGTGGGACAGCTGGGGGGGAGGGGTACCACTGTACTATTTTTGCCTCCTCAAACCTTCAACTCATTGATGATGTCACTCTCTCCAGTGTCACATGAACGCAGGCCCCGACGTGCCGGTCCGGGTGGTCCCCCCACAACTGAGTCGAGCGATGCTGCTGGGAACGGCGAAACACCTGCTGGACAACAGAGAACTTTCTAGCGTGTCCATTGTGGCTCAGGCTGAGAGTGAGACAAACATGCACACGCACACACACTGGCCACTTAATCAGGTCCACTCAATGTGCTTGCAGGAGAAGACTTCCAGGAGTTCAGCCCGACTGACATCTCTGACTCGCAATGTCACCTGCTGGCAATGTTCGTCGCGGTAGCACACCAGTCATGTGGTACCTGCACTTCCTGCTCACAGGTGACGTATCCCCTTTCATTTGCAGGCGTGTTCACCAGGGTGCCGGTGCTGCACAAGCCGAGGACGGCCTGATACTCCCACACCGACATCGACACAGGAAAGTCCAAAGACCAGCAAACTTTCAAGAAGTCCAAGACACTGATTGGTCCAAAGCACCTGATGACATCATACCCCCGCCCACTCAGTTTAAGGACTCACAACCCCTTGTGGAGTCGCTTCACGATGGCGCCACAGATGTGCATGACGCGTCGTCATCAGAGAGTCCAGACGACCTGTGCAACAGCAGTGCCACATCCGAATCCCAAAGCGACGACTCGGACTTGTCACGCTGCAGCTTCGATGTTTCACATTTGACCTTTGACCCCTCCTTGTTAGGCCATAGTGGGGATGGGTCCGCCCACTCGCCATCACACACCTGTCTGAACACCAACGTGGCGCCGTTATCAAAACTCTCGCTTTGGCCTTTCGTCATCCATCAGAAAACACGCCCCCTGCTGATATCCTCGTCGTCATCATCTTCATGTCCTCACCAAGGATTCTTATTACACAATGTAAGAACACACACAGCAACACTCACTCACAGCAACAACACACACTTACTGCAACGCGCACACACGCACAGCCAGTAACACAACTTACTTACAGCAGCACACGCAGCAAAACATGTACGCACACACAACACATAAAGCAACAACACAATCACGTTAGTTGTCAGCTAGCATGAGAGGCGGTAACAGGTGTCCAGGCCAGCAGGTGGTAGACACACGCGCACACACACGAGAGGGTGACATGACAGGAGGTGTGTTGTTGTGTGTAGAAACTGCGGCCCAGCAGCTGGCGCTACCGTGAGGGAGAGGAGTACAGTGTGCTTCGTCACATCCACAGTGGGTCCTACGGAGACGTGTTGTGCGTGCGGGACAAGACGAGCGGCTTCACGTGCGCCGCCAAGAAGGTGAGGATGCCTTGGAGGTGATCCAAAGATGCCAGCACCGCAGCAACGTGTGTGTGTCACGTGCTTCCAGCTTCCTCTCAGTCGCTTCAACCAGGAGGAGGTGACGGCGTGGAGCATCCTTGACTCTCCTCACGTGGTCCGGCTCTTTGGGGCTGTGAGAGAGGGGCCCAACGTGGTGCTCTTTATGGACCTGAAGCCAGGTAAACTTTGACCTCCAGTTCACCTTTCGTGGACAGCCAATGAATGGCGACCATGTTGAAACATCCTCAGCTAGTCTGGCTCAGCTCATGCGAACGGCCGGCGTCCTCCCCGAGGATTTGGCCCTGCACTTCCTGCACCAGTCACTGGGGGCGCTTCAACACCTGCACCACAGAAAGGTCCTTCACCTGGACGTCAAAGGTAACTCTCTCTGAACACATGGAATCATTATTATTACAAAGACAAACAATGTGTGTGTGAATACAGTGGACAACGTGCTGCTGTCTGCTGACTGCACACAAATTTTCCTGTGCGACTTTGGACTGTCCCGCATGCTGGACGACAGCGGACACAGCACCAAAGACTTCATGGGTAAAAAACAAATCAGGTTTTTACTGCTAATGTAAATTCTCTACATATCATACTACTTTTGCCACAGTGTGTGTGTGCGTGCGTGTGTGTGTGTGTGTGTGTCTGTTCGTGTGCAGGAGCGGCCTTCCCTGGCACAGAGACCCACATGGCCCCCGAGGTGGCGCGCGGGGACCGCCTGAGCGCCAAGGTGGACGTGTGGAGTAGCTGCTGCATGCTTCTGCACATGATGACTGGCCGCCACCCGTGGCTGCGCCGTTACTCCCAGCCGCTGTGTCTCCACGTAAGCCAAACCCCTTTACGTACGCCGCCGTACGAGCACGCTGTTACGCCTTGTGTTGCTTGTCAGATTGCCAACGAGCCTCCGCCCCTGTGGGAGGTGCCGTCCGGCTGCAGCAAGTTGACGGTGAAGGTGTTCTGGGCCGGACTGCAGAAGAACCCCGACAGGCGGGCGTCAGCAAGCCAGTTGAGGAGGAACACCAACAAGGCCCTCAGAGCAGGTGATTGCTTGAAATGTGATTGGCTGCTCGTAAACGGCATATACAGTAGTACACTGACAGCCCGACCCACGCTGACATGTGACCACAACAATGCTCCTCAGTTGGTGGTCTGAGTCATGCATCCATCCAATGGGCCTGCGACAAGCTACGGGACAGTAGCGCCACCCACTCTGCCTCGCTGGACACAAGAGCTCCCACAATGCACTGGGTGAGCCCTTGGAGAACCACGGCGATGGACGAGGATCACGATGAGGCGGATTTGCTCACTTTGGAGCGGGAATGCCGGCCGAGGTCTCTGCGGGATGAACGTGACTGGAATGCGGATTCCGACGTAGACCTTTACACAGGAGAGGACAAAGGTGTCGGGGACATGTGGCTGAGGACGGACGTGGACTATGAAGGGGACTGGGAGGACGAGGGAGACGAGGGGGAGGAGGAGGAGGAGGAGCAGGAGGAAGAGTCCACACAATATCGCCGAGCACTCCGAGGATTTTTCCCTCTGCTGCGGCAAGGCCAGGAGACGCGTCACAATTGGCGAGGATCAGACAGTGAGCTGGAAGACCTCCGAGATGGTGAGAAATTCTCAAGTCCAGGTAAAAGTCTAAAGGTAATCAGTTCTTCCTGTGTCTCAGCAGGTGTGGACCTCGGGGCTGACATGCGGACCCCCTCACCGGAGCCACGAGATGACCCCCCCTCCTGTTTCAGCAGCTCGTCGCAGGCCGGTGCCTCAGACAAGGTGGGTGACGAGGATGTGAGTTTGTCAGAGTGGCTCCTCTTCAGTCTGGATTCTTTTTTTTCTTCCCTGAAGGACTCGGAGTGCTCGTCCGATGACCTCAGCTTGGGGGTCTTCTCTTCCTGCGGCGGCCGTATGGAGCTTTTGGGGTGGACGCATGGGTGCCCCTCGCGCTGCTTTGAAGGTAAAGAGCGAGGTGCTGCTTGCCGATGGCAGGATGTTTGATGTGGTCATGTGAATGGCAGGCGTGGACTTGTGGATCGAGGACGCCCAAGGGGAGTGTCTAAGGATTAGGGAACGTCAGCTTGTCCAAGTGGGACATGTCGCCGTTGGAATCAGCGAGCAGGTAAGAGACCAAGAGAACGACGACTTCTACTGTCTTTTTTTCCGTTTCCTGATGCAAAGTTTCCATGACAACGTGACCGTTCAGGTGTCAATGACTGCTTTCACCTTGGAGACGCTAGACAGTAAGTTGGTGTCCTCCGAATGGGAGATCCAGGAGGCTTTCCTGTGGCTTCGCTGTGTACCTGCGCCGGACTCTTGTCAGCGGTGGACATGGCGAGTTCTCAACGGCACACTGGAGCGACGGCATTGAGACTTGAAGTTTCACTCCAAAGCAGCAGAGGGCAGCGTCTTACTAGGGGAGGGAAGGTGCCTATGCTAACTTCCTTAGCATGAGCTCAAGGTCCTTGCCAGCTGAGGCTGGAGATACTCATGGGAAACTGGATTCTTTTGACTTACTCTAGTTCTCATTACTCACTCACTGACGTGAATCGGTTGCTCGATTCACTCGAGTCACCCGTCACAGAGCGCATGCTCAGAAACTCGCACATGGGCATTAAGTTCCACATACAAGTGTCCCACATTTAATCACGCCCTGACAATTTAACTAGCGGTGGAGTTTACAGAGTAGCTGTGAGCTCTGATTCAGTAAAAAACTTGACAGTTTTGAATGACTCGTTCATGACTTGCACATCTCTAGATGAAGACATTCAACGAAGCTGTTAGCTAGTAGCTTTACAATCCAATTTCAGATCTGATCACTTCAGATCACTTGTTTATTGTGAGGTTAAATGTTTGTTTTGCAAAGATGTCTTTATTTGCTCTCTGTTGACTTTCTGGAGGAGCAAAAACAACAAGACTTGGTCAAAAGATGTCTTGTTCTTAATCATCAGACATGTTGGCTGATGCATCTCTTTCACTACCTAGCTGGACAACAGAACAAGCAGTTTGTCTTTGTTTATGAGACAATATATGTAAAAGCTGCTTGAACTCGTCACAATGTTTTGTGATCCCATTTCTAATTTAGAAAAATCCTTTTTCTCTTGTTACTTCCTTCTTCTTCAGCTTCCTTCCTTGAAAAACAAGTTGCTCATTGCAATGGAAGCTAATTCAGGATAGACCAGTTTATTTGTACACACGAGCGCATTACAAGACCTCCACGCTTGTTTACTGGCCTCTAACATCATCTGCCATCATCTTCTACATTTGACACTTGTATACATTCTGCAAACTAAAGTGATATTACAGTAATATACAAATATTCTTTAATTTATATATTGCAATATTAGAAAAAACATTTTAAGTTGGCAACTACATTTGTCTATTTGCCAGTCTGAGCCACCAACTGAAAGTCAAAACTTGATCAACAAACCTCCCAAAAAAAAAAAAGCCACTTCCTCGACATTTTGTGAAACGTAGAGACGGTGTCACAACGGTTGTGATTGGACAGCAGTGTCAAGAAGGTGGGACTTGAGTGACACCATGCATACTGTGATTGGCTCTGATTTGATAGTGGGACGTGCTCGTACGCCGGCGTCTACCGGGTTGCGCAAGACGCCATTTTGGAGTGACAGCGAAAGATAACGGAAAGATCGAGAAGCTAGCCTTGGAGAAGGTAATTGTGGACTCCAGCCGATTGATTTGCCAATTAGAGTTCGGGTTCCGGTCCCAAAATGTCTTGCGGTGGGAGCCAAGTGTAAACGAAACGTTTTATTGAGCGTTTCGCATGACGTCATGACATTCTCTCTGCTGTGACGCGGCATTTAGCTCGTAGCAGCTCGGCTAGCAAGTTCCTGTAACGGTCGGATTTGGACGGTGCCTCTGTGGGTGTTTTTCTGTTCTTGGATGTCGCTTAGTTCACCGATACGTCGAGAAAATCTCTAAACGAGGCACGCAAAGGCACATTTCATACGGCAGTACTTTCAATACACGATATTGACGATGGTGTGTCGCCTATTAGTAGCCGGCTAACGCTAACTAGCTAAGTATCCGCCCTAGGTGAAGCTAACGTCAGCAGTCATGTCTTCGAGGGACCACCCAAACAAATAACCAGTTAGCCCGCTGATTTCCAAGAAACAATTCGCACGTAGTTGTTCTATTTTATTGTAGCAAAACGCGTGCTAAACACCGAGGGTTTGTGTGGGCCCTAGGCTATGCAGTTAGCGTCTAGTGGAGGCCGGTGCTCGGATCAGGCCGCCCTTATCTGATTAGCTCTGCAGTTTGTAAGAATAAATGTCACCTTAACAAGCACACTTTCACGCTAACTCACCCGTAAATGCGGCCTTGTAACGTCAATAGTGAATGCATGGCGTGCTTGTTGGTGTTAGCCTGCGGCTAACGTAACGTTTTAGCTTTAGGTAAACAGTAGCCTCCCAAGATGTTGCATGATGGCATGATCAAAGCTACTGAATACCGTCAATCCTGTCAGTATGCTACTTGTACACACGCACATCAAGTGTTGGCAGACTGGGTTTTGGTCATATTCTCCTCCCAGGACATGAAACAACACAAATGTTTACTAACCTCATTTTCTTCTTCCCCTTGACAGCGTTGTCGCCATGGGGAATGTATTTGGTGGCTTATTTAAGGGCCTGTTTGGCAAGAAGGAGATGAGGATTCTAATGGTTGGCCTTGATGCTGCAGGGAAAACCACCATCCTATATAAGTTGAAACTTGGAGAGATAGTCACCACCATTCCCACCATTGGTACGTATATCCATCTCGCCATTTGAAATCAATTTCAACAAATATTTACCTTCACTTTTTATTTTAAGACAGTGGAAACAGCGCGCACAGTCTAGTGTTTACATGGCAAAAGTAGCAAGATCAGACCAATAGAATTTTTGTTTTTGTTTTGTTTTACCCGACGAGTCACTGCTAACCTATACTAATTTGACTGTGTGCACAAGCTTATCAATGTATGGAAAGTCTCCCATGTAGACATGCAGCAGACGATCACCACTGTCACTTATCTGTGTGTTTTTTGCAGGTTTTAATGTTGAAACTGTAGAATACAAGAACATCAGTTTTACAGTTTGGGACGTGGGCGGCCAGGACAAAATCAGGCCGCTGTGGCGCCACTACTTCCAGAACACTCAAGGTCAGTTTGCATTGCTGCCTGTAGGTGGTGCCACATGAAGCACGGTGACTCTCTCACACACTCACTGGCTGAGTCTCGGTTGGTGCACTTACACTGCTCACACTGAGAATACGTTGAAATGCAGTACACTTAAAATGGTGAGAGTGCAGTGCCAGTGATGGACACTTGTCACCCTCGGTAGTTGCAGGGGCTACCAAGCAAACGGTGTAATCTCAGTCACATTTGAAGCAGGGGTTGCACGCAAAGCTAGGAAAAGTCATATACATTTGTGTATAATTGAGAGGTGAGCAGATATTTTATTGTGTAGTCCAAATTTTGGCAGTAATGCGTCAGAGTGGTTGCAATTCACCATTAAGAAGGTAAGCATTGGGATTGTCATTTCAGGGTCATGCATAATGACATGGATTTGGGACAGCACTAGACTGTGTGACAATACTTGATGTACTGATGAAGTATTCCAGTGAAATTATCACAGCTGTCATATTTTGAATGATCATCTGACAGCTGTGGTGTGTGTGTTGGTGCAGGGCTCATCTTTGTGGTGGACAGTAACGACAGGGAGCGTGTGAACGAGGCCAGGGAGGAACTGTCCAGAATGTTGTCTGAGGACGAGCTGAGAGACGCCGTGCTCCTGGTGTTTGCAAACAAACAGGTGAGGCTGTCAGCACAAAGATGTAAGGTTTGCGGGCGCCCACGTGTGACATCCTGTTGTCGTGCAGGATCTCCCCAATGCCATGAACGCTGCAGAGATCACAGACAAGCTGGGCCTGCATTCCCTGCGCCAGCGCAGCTGGTACATCCAGGCCACGTGTGCCACCAGCGGCGATGGCCTGTACGAGGGTCTGGACTGGCTGTCCAACCAGCTGAAGAACCAGAAATGATCCATTCCACTACTTGAGGTTTTTCTTTGTCGTTTCTTTGTTCTGTTTCAACACAATGGCAGCACCGGATCCAGACTCCCAACGTGACCCGGCTTTTTCTTTCAAGAACTTCCTTCATCCCCGCCCACCCCCCTCGTCCCCCTCACTCTTCTCGGGGTTCTTGCCTGTGCTGCACGTGTGTGTGTGTGTGTGTGTGTGTGGCGTGCGTGTGTACCTTGTGTTTGGTGAGTGCGTGGGCTGGGATTGGGAGGAACCCTGGCGTGCCTTTTACACCTCTGGAATCTGCAGTCCCAAACTCCGCCTTCGCCACGCCCACTCTGTCTGCACGCCCCTGCTCCCACCTGTACCCCCCCTTCCAATCCACCTGGTCCCCGCAGAAGAAGCATGGTTTTCATTGGGCCACGAGAGCAAGGGTGCACACTGGCCCCTACCCCACTGTATTAAACACCTGATTGCTAGATGTTCATTTAACCTGAGAGCCCCACCCACCTGTAAGAAGCATTTAACCTGTATCAGGTCAGTCCACACGTGTCCATCCTTGTTCTTGTGCTGCCATGTGAAAGTCATGCTGTCTCTTCTCCTACTGGCCGCCACCACCAAGCACAACGTGCTTCTTGTCTTCGGACTCAATGAGACTTTGTGACCAGCTTCAAACGCTTCACAACATCTTTCCTGGTTTTTTTTTCTTCTTCTTCCTGTGACTAGTTTAGCTATTACTATTTGTACTTTGACTGCGCAACCAAAAGCATCGGAGCAGTTTGACAAATCCCGTTTAGGAAAAGATCTAGCAGGGCTTTGAGGAGCTTTTTCTCACCAGCGCTTTGGATGAAGGATTGGCACCAAACAAGATGGCCAATGTGCGCCTCCTCATCCCAGCACCGCTTCCTTCCCTAAAGACCAAGACCACACAGTACTCTGAAGGCGGCGCCGTGGCGAGCCGGAGGCCTCGGAAAGCGTGCATTTGGCAGGTCGGGAAGTCCTGGCAACGCTGGGCTGGCTCTTGTGTGGAGAATGATTGTAAATCTGTAAAGTGTTTGTGTGGGCTTTCCTCAACACATTAATAAACATGATTTGATCCAAACTCACTGGCCTGATGGAGACCTTCATGTCTTACACCTCCCACTTGCAGGGGCGATAATGTGCTGCCAAGGGTGACCACTAAGTGCCGCCAAACAGCCGTCCATAACCCGCACATTACGTATATAATCTTTTATTAGCCCTTTACACTTCCGGCTTCCTTTCGTGAACATTTTTTAAACCCGACAGCGTCAATGACGTGGGGGCGTGGTCAAGCTCACACCTGACGCTCTGGCACCTCCCGTGCTGTCGCTAGCAATTTGCTGCTCATCTCCGGCGTCCTGGTCCAGCTTGAGGTTCCCGCCATGGCTTATGGCTGATTCACGACGAGCACAAGCACGTCTCCAGGTGGGTAAAGATCACCTACCTGTCCTGAACCCACGTTGGCAACACGCACCTGAAAACGGAGTTTGTTGTTGCCACGGTGGTGAGGACAGGTGAGTCACTTGTTTTAGTTTCGCCGGGAAGCTGGTGGTTTCGCAGTGGGGTGACGTCACCAACACAAAGTAAACTTTAGCGTGGTTGGGGGTTGAACACAAGTTTTTTAAAAAGTCACGCGTTAAATAACTTTTGACCTTTTGGGCAGGTGTCCGAATGGCGGTGGCCGGTTCCTGGACGGAAGTCTTTGAGATGAGTGCGGCAGTCGGCGCTGGGGGGACGCCACTGATGGCCGTTGGCGCCGCCATCCGCCGCTCCGAGCCCATCGCCATCACTTCCAACAGGTCAGAAGTCATTGTTTAGTTAGACTTGTGGGAGGAGTCATGCAGATTCCACTTCCTGTTTCTGGAGCAGGAGGTGATTAGTCGTCACGTACCGTCCTAATGAATCGCAGATTGTAGTTTGTTTTGTTTTGTTTTTTTGTCAGGATGAAAAGGGCGGAGTCTCTCTCGTCCTCAGCGCCCTCCATTCCGAACCCTTTTCCTGAGCTGTGCAGCCCCTCCAAGTCCCCCGTTACCATGGCGACGCTTGCAGCGCCATCCAGCGACAAACATGTGAGTTTGCAATTGGAAGGTGTGGACTTTGTGGTGATTGACAGCAGAGCCTCACCAACATGTCTGCTAGCAGCGTGTTACTCGTGTCGTGCCGCTCCCCCGTCAGTTGCTGGTCCGACCAGTCGAAGCTGCTTGATTGACAGCTGGATCTTTTCCGGTCTGGCTGGTTTGACGCTCCTCTCTTGGAGACGTGCGGCGAGATCCTGACGCGGCACCAGACAGCATGTAGAAACCTTGTGACCTCTGGTTGACTCATGGAAGTCACGCCCACTCTCGTGTGTTGCTCAGCTGGTGAAGGTTTTTGGCGAGGACAACTATGGCCGCTCGCTGTGGGTCGGCTCCAGTGCCACGGCCAGAGATGTGTGTCGCATGTTGGTCCAGACGGCCCACTGCAGCGACGAGGAGAACTGGGCACTGCTGGAGCTCCATCCCGCTCTGGGCCTCGGTAAGACGCACACAAACATACGCCCTTTGACCCGAGTGACGCCGTCTGAACGTGTCTCGTCAGAGAGATGTCTGGAGGACCATGAGACGGTGCTGGAGGTCCAGGCCAGCTGGCCCCTGAAGGGTGACACCAGACTGGTGTTCTGCAAGAACTACGCCAAGTACGAGTTCTTCCGCAAGCCCACGGTACGTCCACGATGACATCACGGCCCCGATGATTGGCGGCTGACTGGAGACGTTTCACTTTGCTCCTGCAGCTCTTTTTTCCGACCAGCATGATTTCTGACAGTTCCGACGTCAGCAGGGGGATGACACCATCACAGCTCATCCAGGTCCAACACGCCCACGCCGTCTCCATGGCAAGCCGCACTCATTTGATGCCTCTCTCTGGTCCCCAGAACCTGCTCCAGTCGGGAACGTGTCCCGAGATCCAAGGGTTCCTTCACATCAAGGAGCCCAACCGCAAGTCCTGGAAGAGAGTCTACTTCTTCCTGCGGCGCTCTGGACTCTATTGCTCCACCAAAGGCTCGTCGAAGGTCAGAGGACTCGGCGGGACCGGCTGGACTCCTGCTGGGCTCAAATGAGCTGGTTTTGTTTGTCGTGTTCCACCAGGAACCTCGGCACCTGCAGTATGTGGCCGACCTACAGGACCTCAACGTGTACAACGTGGTCAACGCTCGCAAACTGTACGCCGCGCCCTCCGACTTCACTTTCTGCATCAAAGTAACTACAACCGTCTTCTAGCGGTCCTGGTGGAACAGAACCAAGACCTGTGTGTGTGTGTGTGTGTGTGTGTGTGTGTGTGTGTGTGTGCACGCAGCCTTCAAAGACACCAGTCCGCCTTCAAGACCTCAAGATTCTGTGTGCTGACAATGAGCAGACCAGAACTTGTTGGACGTCTGCGTTCAGATTGTTTAAGGTTTGAGTAGGCCTCTTTTTGACCAATCAGCACTCAGCATCAACCACATGTGACCTGAATGTGTGTGCGTGCGTGTGTGTGTGTGTATGTCAGTACGGGAAGCAGCTGCAGTGTAACTACCAACGATCTAAGTCGAGCCGGCGAAGCCTGGACGGAACCAACCTGGGAGATGGCAAAGTGAGCCACACAGATGTGTTTGTGTGTGCGTGCTGTTTGGGGCGCTACATCTCAAATGGTGCACTTGCGTACCTGCACTTAGTCCACTTAGTCTTTTGAGTGCATAAAATGCAGCACGCTGTCACTGTCACAGCACAGCACAGTACAGTACAGTACAAAGTGTTCTTACTGAAGTGTACTGATGGAAGTAATTCCTTTTGAGACATGGTGTGTGTGTGCGTGCGCGTCCGCAGGCCAAGTCGGAGGCCAGCCTGGTGGCCATGGACTTCTCGGGGAACGCCGGTGGCCGGGTCATTCAGAATCCCACAGAGGCCCGGAGCGCCGAGCGAGAGGAAGGCCAAGCCTGGAGGGTGAGGAGGGGGCGTGGTCATTGTTGTAGTGATGTAATTGGTGTCAAGTGACTTTGATGTGTGTGCGTGTGGCGACAGCGTAGAGAAGCTTTGAGGTGCAGTCTGCCCAACTTAAGCACTGCCTCCAGACAATCCGGTAAGTCGTCATGAGTCGCCGCCGCCGCCATCTTGTCGTGGTCTCGGCGTTTCAACCCTAATGCGTGTGTTTGTAGCCGTGCACGTGACGCAGCCGTGGTTCCATGGGGGCGTGTCCAGGAAAGAAGCGCAGAGGCTGATTGAGAAGCAGGGCCTCGTCGACGGGTGAGCACATTGGTCTCCATGGCAACCGCCTCACTTTGTCCTACTTTTTCCATCAGGAGGTGGGTAAGTCTGGAACGCTGTGTGTGTGTGTGTGTGTGCGTGTAGCATGTTCCTGATCCGTGAGAGCCAGCAGCACGTTCAGTGCTTCGTGTTGTCGCTGTGCTACCAGCTGAGCACCAAACACTACCTGATCATCCCCGTGAGTTGTTGCACTCATCCCCCGCACACGTTTGAGCCCACCCAAGTACTCGCCGACTGACTGTGGCTTTCGTTGCAGTGCGAGGACGGCGGCAGGAAGTACTTGACCATGGATGACGGCGCCACACTGTTCATGGACCTGCTGCAGCTGGTGGAGTTCCATCAGGTCAACAGGGGCATCCTTCCCGTCTGCCTCAAACATCCATGCGTGTGCGTGGCGTTGTGACCTCTTACTCAGGAAGTCAGTCGTGTTGTCTGATCTCTTTGGCCCCTCCCCCTTTGAACCCTTTGCGAGCACATGCTCTTGTCTCCATGGAAATGCTGGGACAGACTCTAAATCAGTGTGCTAATGGGGCCTGGCCACCAAATTGCAGGGTCATGTGACAAAGGACATGTCCTCTTGTCTCAGGTCTTGTATGGAATCACGTTGAAGTCATGATTGTCTTTTTACCTTGTAAGTTGCACTTACTATGTTCTACTATGTATCATCTTTCCAAATGTTCGCATTTATCATTTCATATTAAACATCAACTATCTCCTCTTTACATCTGCACATATAACATATGGACATTGTACCCCCCCCCCCCCCCCCCCCCCCCCCAAAAAAAAGCTGAATTCATAATCTATTAGTGATTTAAAAATAATTCGAATTAAATTCTTGTAAAAATGCAATTAATAAATACAATTCAATAAATACAGTATATCCTGTGGATAAAATATATTACATTTCATCTTAAATGGAAAAAAAGTATGTTATAAAATTCTAAATATTTTAAAAAATAAATATCAATATTATGAATAAAAATAAATGTGTGTGTGTATGTATATATATATATGTGTATGTATATATGTATATGTGTGTATATATATATATATATATATATATATATATATATATATATATATACACGAACACAAGCCGTCTGGTCTTTATTTTATTTTATTTTGCCTTGTAGTCGCTCAATCAGTATTTATACTGCTACTGTACATGCTTGACCAGTAGAGGGCACTGTGACACTGCTAATGGGACCAACAGAGGCAGCGTTAGAGCTAATGGGACCAACAGAGGAAGAGGTAGACGCTGAGGAGATAAAGCTAAATGGAAAGCTAAATTGTACAACCCTAAAAGAGCGTGTGATTAAAGTTTATGAAGAGTTAATAAGCCTTCTTAATTCTACACCACCCACAGAACACTACCTCTTTTAGAAGAGTCTAACGACGATGACGATTTGTCCTTTTTTTCAATAACTCCTCCTCCAACTCCACCACAACGACGTATGCTCGACCACTCCTCTTCAAAGGTAAATAACATTTATCATTACGTATCACTTTTATTATTGTTTTTTTCATTAATTATCCTCGTTTAATATTACTACTGGGGCTGCACGGTGGTCTAGTGGTTAGCATGTTGGCCAATACAGTAACAGCCTGGAGATCGGGAAGACCTGGGTTTGATTCTCTCTTGGGCATTTCTGTGTGGAGTGTGCATGTTCTCCCCGTGCATGCGTGGGTTTTCTCCGGGTACTCCTGTTTCCTCCCACATGCATATTAGGTTAATTGGTGACTCTAAATTGTCCATGAGTGTGAATGATTGTTTGTTTATGTGTGCCCTGCGATTGGCTGGCGACCAGTCCAGGGTGTACCCCGCCGAGGCAGCTGAGATATATATTTATTTATTTTGTATGAGCCCAGTTTGTAATTTCATTCTTTGCACTTTTCTTTGGTTTTTTTTTAGCGATGTTTGTGCCACATAGAAATGCGCAGCTTTTCAAATCCATCTATCAATCTACTTTGTATTTGGCTTGTCCTCATTATGGTCAGAGGTAAGCATAGAACCTATCCCTGTGTGTATGTGTGTCACGTGTCTTCCTTCAGTCCTCTTTGAGCTTCTCACTTACTCTAACCCTGCACGCACACACACACACACACACACACACTTATCTCCGTCCGTCCTGCTGGTGCTGAGAGACTGAAACGGGGGCGCTGGCCCTTTAAGAGGCGCCGCAGGAGGATGGGGTTGAGAGGGAGGGGATGAGTTTATTATTGAGTGGCGGCGCTCAGACGAGCGGACCACGCTCACGTGCACCCGAGCAGTCATGGCGGGAAGCCGAGGGTGACGTGCAGACGTCGTGAGGCGAGACGAAGAGGACTCGGGATGGGCAATTCCTCCTTCCCAGGCAGGTACAGGTAGCTCAGGTATTTCCAACTTCCTGCTGCTCTTTACCTCAGTGCGCACGCTCGCGTGCACGCGCGTCTGCGGCTTTCCGCGCGGCGTGCGATGGAAACGCGCGTTTGTCCCGCGTCTGCATGCGGATGTCGGCGCTCTGATCCCACGCTGGCGGCCGTGGGTCACATGACCACCAACATGGGACCCGCGTGGTCACGTGTGCGAGTCTGAACGACGCTGCTGTAAGTAGCACTCAAAGCAGTACTGCAGTAGTACTGGTAGTACTGATGAAGGTAAAGGGAGCCTCTTCAGCCCGTCTGTGTGAGTGAGTGTGTGTTTTTCGTGCCGCAGACGTGCACGCGCACGGATCTAGAGAAGGAGACAGATTTTTGAAGATGAGAGTTGGCTGTGTGTGTGTGTGTATATGAGAGGATGTAGAGGTGTCCCTAATGTATTGGCCAGCAAAGGATGACCTTGAGGCACCTTGAAGGACGTGTGGTGTCATGTGAAGGTCAGAGTTAATGGCACTCGCTCACTTTTGTCTGTGTGATGTCCTAGACTTGTCTTCTGGACATTTTGTGGTTCTGGCCTGGTCTACTGAGCGGCGTCATGGATGTGTGGGTGAGGAGAAGGTTCACACAGGCTTCTGAATCCCAACTTTGCGACTAGAACCCTCTCAGAACCGCGGAGGAGGTATTTCAATGAGCAGCTACAACTCAACTGGGCTAGATCCGTTTGAAGACACACCATGGAAGGTCACGTTCACAGCACATGGAAGGTCACGTTCACAGCAGAGCAGTAAGTGGACCTGTTAGAATGTTCAGAAAGATGTTCTTTTATCCGGACTCTCTCTACTTCAGTGGTCACCAACCTTTTCGAGACCAAGATCCCTGGTCTTGGCCGTGAACCTGCGCAAGATCTACCCCCCCCCCAAAACATATATATATATATATATATATATATATATATGGACCAGGGCATCAATGAGCTCCTGGACAGTCTGAAGAGCAACCTGGCGGCGCCGGATGGACCTAAACATAATGTCCCAGAGGTGTTCTATTGGGTTTAGGTCAGGTGAACGTGGGGGCCAGTCAATGGTATCAATTCCTTCATCCTCCAGGAACTACCTGCATACACTAGCCACATGAGGTCGGGCATTGTCGTGGACCAGGAGGAACCCAGGTCCCACTGCACCAGCGTAGGTTCTGACAATGGGTCCAAGGATTTCATCCCGATACCTAATAGCAGTCAGGGTGCCGTTATCTAACCTGTAGAGGTCTGTGCGTCCTTCCAGGGATATGCCTCCCCAGACCATCACTGACCCACCACCAAACCGGTCATGCTGAATGATGCTGCAGGCAGCATAACGTTCTCCACGGCATCTCCAGACCCTTTCACGTCTGTCGCATGTGCTCAGGTTGAACTTGCTCTCATCAGGGAAGAGCACAGGGCACCAGTGGTGTAGTTGCCAA
Source organism: Dunckerocampus dactyliophorus (assembly GCF_027744805.1). Lineage (NCBI taxonomy): Eukaryota > Metazoa > Chordata > Actinopteri > Syngnathiformes > Syngnathidae > Dunckerocampus > Dunckerocampus dactyliophorus. The sequence continues at coordinate 48,141,991 of NC_072820.1, forward strand.
TTCTGGTGGTCTATGGCAAATGCCAATCGAGCTCTACGGTGCTGGGCAGTGAGCACAGGGCCCACTACAGGACGTCGGGCCCTCAGGCCACCCTCATGGAGCCTGTTTCTGATTGTTTGGTCAGAAACATTCACACCAGTGGCCTGCTGGAGGTCATTTTGTAGGGCTCTGGCAGTGCTCATCCTGTTCCTCCTTGCACAAAGGAGCAGATACCGATCCTGCTGAGGGTTGAAGGACCTTCTACGGCCCTGTCCAGCTCTCCTGGAGTAACTACCTGTCTCCTGGAATCTCCTCCATGCGTCCAGGTACCGCAGTGATGCCCTGGTCCAGATCTGGGAGGAGATCCCCCAGGACACCATCCGTAGTCTCATTAGGAGCATGCCCCCACGTTGTCAGGCATGCGTACAAGCACGTGGGGGCCACACAAACTACTGAGAATCATTTTGAGTTGCTACAATGACATTTTAGCAAAATGGACCAGTGTGCTGCATCATTTTTTTACTTTCATTTTTGGGGTGTCTTTGATTTCCCCCCTCTGTAGGGTGATCATTTTCATTTCTATCAAACTATGTGGCATCATTTTGTTACTAATACATCACCCACTTATTATCAGGAAACATATTCAACATAATTTTTCCCCCAGTTTAGATCTGATGTGTTTTCGAAGTGTTCCTCTAATTTTTTTGAGCAGTGTATATACTGTGTGTATATATATATATATATATATATATATATATATATATATATATATATATATATATATATATATATATATATATATATATATATGTATGTGTATATATGTATGTATGTGTATATATATATATATATATACAGGTATATATGTGTGTATATACGTATAATATACATAGAGAGAGAGACATACAATATATGCTTTGTGTTATTATTGGTTGCTGGTTTCAACATTTCAGCTTTTTCTCATTTCTAATTTTTGCTTTTTTTAAAAATTTGATTTGGTTTCTGCAGTGATGCAATGACAAATGAGCCACGGGCGGAGCCGCACTTTGGGCACCGCTATACCCCGCTATACCCTACTTTTGTGGCTCTTGGTTCGGGTTGGACTTGTGGCGTCAGCTCCATGAGCAACACAACTGTTTGGCTTGTTGGCTCAGTGTCGTGGAGCAGCGATGCAGATTGAGGAGAGAGGGGCTGGTCATTGCACTACAACAGTCAGCCCTTAACGAGCGTCGTCCTCTCGGCTCAAAGACTTTTTTTGGAGGTGCATGTCTATGGAGTTATATTTGTGCCTTAACTTGGTGGTAGCAAAGGCACACTTTGAGCCTTATTAACGTGCAATAATTGCTGTTGTCTGCGCAGGCACATCGCTGCTGCACTCTATCACTCCCTCCTTCTCTCGCTCGACCTTTTTGCTAGCGCGGGGGTAGTGTAACTCCGCCTGTGTTTTTCCGGACTGGGCTCCTTGCTTTGGCTTTCAGGTTGCTGCCTGGATAGCAGCGAGGCATACGGCCGTGTTCAATGGACAAAATGCGTACCTGTTGGTTACTCTTCGGGATATTTTTTTCAAAATGTTCTCACGATCAACCGGCAAAGTCCCAAAGATTGACTAGTATCTCACGAGTGATGGGTTGGAGACTTCTGCTCTACTTCTTGAGATGATTCTAGAACTTCCTCCTCTTTGATTGTCTCATGCTGGTTTGGATTGTCTCCTGAAAAGTCCTTTGACTGCACCATTGATGTGTGTGTGTGTGTGTGTGTGTGTGTATGTGTTGGTGTGGCGGTCTTGTGTGTGTGTGTGTGTGTGTGTGTGTGTGTGTGTGTGTGCAGATAGATGAGAAGAAAAGTGAAGTGTTCTTCTCAACACCACAGCGGATGAGAGGGGCACTATTGCGTCTCATCCTCACCGGAAGAAGACACTCAGTCAATGGGACACGCTGACCTGACTAGATTGTTGTGGAGGGTCAGCGGAAAGGTCGCCAACCCTGACGGGCCTTGACATGCAGAAACACTCCCTCATTAGGACCTCAACCGTCCCCTCAACAGGGCCCATCAGGACCCAAATGTTCCTAAATCAGGACCCCAAGCATCCCCTCATTAAGACACAAACCTTCTCTCATCAGGACCGCAAACATCCCTTTGTCAGGACCCCAAAAGTCCCCACATCAGGACTCAAACACACCCTCATCGAAACCCATCAGGACCCAAATATCCACCTCATCAGGATCAAAAGTCCCTTCATCAGGACCCAATTGTCCCCTTATCAGGACCCCAAAAGTCCCTCATCAGGACCCAAACGTCCCCTCATCAAACCCAATCAGGACCCCAAGCTTTCTGTCATTAGGTCCCCAAATGTCCCCTCATGAGGAACCAAAACTTCCCCTCAATAGGACCCAAATATCCACTCATCAGGACCAAAATACCCCCTCATCAGGACCCCAGATATCCCCTCATCAGGACCCATCAGGACCCATCAGGACCCATCAGGACCTCAAACGATACCTTGTCAGGACCCAAACATTCCCTCATCAGGCCCATCGGATCCCCAAACTTCCCCTCATCAGGACCCCAAATGTCCCCTCATGAGGACCCAAAACGTCCCCTCATCAGGACCCAAAACCTTCCCTCATCAGGACCCAAATGTCCCTCATCAGGACCCCATACGTCCCCTCATCAGGACTCCAAATGTCCCCTCATCAGGACCCCAAACTTCCCCTCATCAGGACTCCAAACGTCCCCTCATCAGGACTTCCAAACGACCCCTCATCACGACCCTTCAGGACCCCAAACGTCCCCTTATCAGGACCCAAAACCTTCCCTCATTAGGGACCCAAATGTCCCCTCATCAGGACCCCATACGTCCCCTCATCAGGACCCCATACGTCCCCTCATCAGGACTCCAAATGTCCCCTCATCAGGACTCCAAACGTCCCCTCATCAGGATCCCAAATGCCCCCTCATGAGGACCCAAAACGGCCCCTCATTAGGACTCAAATATCCACTCATCAGGACCGATATACCCCCTCATCAGGACCCCAAATGCCCCCTCATGAGGACCCAAAACGGCCCCTCATTAGGACCCAAATATCCACTCATCAGGACCGAAATACCCCCTCATCAGGACCCATCAGGACCTCAAAACGACCCCTCATCAGGACCCATCAGGACCCCAAACGTTCCCTCATCAGGACCCAAATGTCCCCTTATCAGGACCCATCAGAACCCCAAACCTCCCCTCAACCCCCAAATGTCCCTCATCAGGACCCCAAACCTCCGCTCAACCCCCAAATGTCCCCTCATCAGTTCCCAAACGTCCTCTCTTCAGGACCCATCAGGAACCAAATGTTCCATCATCAGCATCCATCAGGACCCAAATATCCCCTAATCAGGACCCCAAATGTTCCCTCATCATCTCCTCCAATCAGGCGCCGCCTGATCAAAACTTGCTGGTTCAGCGTCTGGCCGTACAGGTCCATTCAGAGCCAGGCCGTATTCTTTGCTCACACCATCGCCTCCAAAATGGTCATCAGTTAGTTCTGATGAGTGTTGGCTGTGCTTGTTAAAGTCCTTTGGTTGCTAGGAGACCAAACATCAAACAAACTGGAAGTACCAGAGGGTCTAGAAGTGTTCATCTACTTCGTCACTACTTTAACAGCAGTGTTTACGATACATACTATCTACTCTTTGTACTTTTTAGCAGTGGCGTGCAGTGCATTTGGTACCTGGGCCTTCAGTGGGGACTTAAAGCAACAAACCCAGTTAACCCTTTATCTCCGGATGGTTGCGTGCAGTGCAGCAATACTTAGTAAGTGGATGATCTTTGGATGATGATACAATGAGCTCATCATGAAGTGACTTTGGATATGCAGACACAGCATGAATGCAACATGATGGATTTGTCACTTGTGGTTCTTTTTTCCTGTCTGGAAATGTCCAACAGTCCGCTCTGGTGATGAGTTCAAGGGCACTCGTATGCTTTCACACATCACGCTGCGCCAGTGTCTTCCTCCTCCCGCCGAGGAAGTGTGCGGATGATTGCACGTTGGCCAGATGAAGCCATAAAACTAAGTAATGGTGTCTGTCTCACACACACACACACACACACACACACACACAACAAGGGCCTTGAGTGGGCTTTGAGATGCGACCCCACCCTCTGAAGTCACCATGAGCATCAGTCACTCACTGTTTGCTCTCAAGATGGAACATGAATCACATGACGTGCTGACACCTTTATATGTGTGCATGTGTAACACCTGAACTGTGATTGAGTGGTTAAGTGTCCCCCAGTGCTCGGAGAGGCTAACCTAAGGTAGAGGATCACGCGCAGCTCTGATTGGCTGCACGCTTCAGTGCGTATGACTTTGTCTTTGACTCCGCCCCCTCGCCCCCTGTGCAGGTCGAGAGAAGAGAAAGGCTCCGATGATCTCTGCCAGTGATGCCGAATTCCCGCGGGACTACCACACGCTGGCCGGCGGCATCAGGGCCCGGCGGATCAACGATACCTCCAACGGGGGCTTCACATCGTCTTCGCTGGACCGCCGCCACAACACGGTGGCGGCCAAAAGCCTTGAGGCCCTGAACAGCATCCACAAGGCCGACATCGAGCGCCAGCGTGACGCCCTGATGGACCTCCAGAAGAACAAGTTGACCAGCAGCCCCGGCAGCTTGTCACTAGGGGGTGCCACAAGAGGACGCCAGGTACTGTCTCATGTTGACTACACTATTGATTGACAGCTCTGGTGGGAGTGGCTTCAATGTCTGGCCCCGCCCATCAGGCCTGCAAGAGGATAATTGTTAACAATGAATGTCGTGCAATAACGTTAATGATGGCGTCTCAGCCTGCTTGCACACTTGAGTGTTCTGTACCTGCTCGACGCCGCCTGCAGTCACACACACGGCCGTGCTGAGACCGAACTGCCTGTTTGCAGTTTCGGTGTGGCGGCTGCTGAAAGCGAACCTCATGTTAAGCTAGTATGCTAACAGGATGAAGTATTCCATTGTTGGCATGGTAACCCAGCATTTCCCTTATAAGGCAGCTAGGTGATATCATACGGAGGGGGGAGAAGAGGAGGGAGGGTTGAGAGACAGTGACAGACAGCTGAGAGAGAGAGGAGGACGAGGAGGGCGGGGGAGGGGGGACAGGATGCCGAGCGCCTCCGAGGCGCCGCCGCGTTACAGCGGTGAGGAACTCCAGCACATCCTGAGGGCGCGGGAAACACGACAAGCTGCAGTGCCAACATGGAGAGAGAGAGGAGGAAGAGGGAGGCAGTGCCAAGATGCTCGCTGAGTAACCACGGTAACCGTCTCCACTCGTCCTTCATCCTCAGAGGAGACGCTCCTCTGCGGCGGTGCCATCGCTTCTTCTGCGGCGTGCACGGACAGTCAAGGACTGTGTGTGTGTGTGTGTGTGGGGAGGTGTAGGAGGGGGTAGGGGGTGGGGCAGGTGTGTGTGTTGCCGCGGTGATGTGACATCACGTATGCCCGCCTGGCAGAGCACAGACCTGCGCGCGTGTAAATGTTGTTCGCTGCATGTGTGCGCGCATGTTTGGCCGCAGAAAAAGAAGGGTGTGTACAAAGATGGCTGCTTGGCTTGTGGCAGCATCGCCATCGCCATGGTAACGTGACATTGTACACTACTTAATTGCTTAGCCTGTCTGCTGCGGTGGGAACGATTTCACTTCCTGTTGTGCACGTACATGCACGTTTAACAATGGAACTGACCACGAAAGTCATTCACACTGATATGAACCTCCTCCTGGCCAACCATTGGTATAGCATATGCATTGACAAGTAAGCGTGTGTGTGTGTGTGTGTGTGTGTGTGTGTGCGCGCGTACATCAAAGCAGGAACCTTCCTCCTTGAATAGGTACATCCATTCATTCATTCATTCGCTCACTCACTTATTCATGCATTCATTCATTCACTCATTCATCACTCACTTATTCATTCATGCATTCATTCACTTGCTCCTTCACTAACTCACTTATTCATTCATTCACCCATTCACTCACTCATATTCACTTGGTCATTTACTCACTCACTTATTCCTTCATTCATTGACTCACTTATTCATTTGTGCTTTCATTCACCCACTCATTCATTTATTTAATCAGTCACCTACACACTAATTTAGTCATTCATTCATGTATTCACTCACTAAGTCATTCATGCACTCAATTGTCCACTCACTCACTGATTTGCTCATTTACTCACCCACTCACTAATCCATGCATGTTTTCATTCAGTCACTCACTCACTCACTCATTCATTCAGTCACTCATTCATTCATATATATATATATATACAGTCAAACTTGTCTATAGCGGCCACTAGAGGGAGTCTGCAAAAGTGGCCGCTATAGACAGGTGGCCTCTATAGACAGGTTGGTGTCCAGTTTGAATGTTGACCAGTAGAGGAAAAAAGGGAAAAAAATAATAATAATAATGTTGACCAGTAGATGGCACTGCAGATTGCTGATAAAAGTTGTACAGCACTACTAGGCTTGTTATTATCATGGTTCATGGTTTTAATCCTGAGTCAAACAGTAGCACATCACATAGTCCAATTCACAATTTTGCATGTCCAAAAAGGAGTAGGAAGGAGCAAAGCTTATTTAATCCAACCCCTCATCAGTTGCAATACATTTATTCACCTCTTGTTCTTCCAAGTGTACTTTGTAGGTCTACATGACAATGTAGTGCAATCATAGCCAAGGTTTTTACTTACTAAAAGGAAGCTAGAGGCTTAATAATAACTGATAACTGATAAAATACTTAAGTTAAGTACAACCGAACTCAGTTTTGCTCCCGCTGCCGCATGCATGCTAGCATATGTTTTTTTTTTATTGTAGCGTCGCTGGGAGCACGTCCTGTTCCCAGCCTACTTTGTGGTAATGTTTTGGTGCAAATGCTCTTTAAAGTTACATGTTTGACCAGGAAATAGCAAGCTCAGAAGTAGACGGCTTTTTTATGTGGAACAACTGACAGTTTGTGTGGATCTTGTGAATGATTGTGACTGAGCTAGGACTCAGTAATTAAAGTCTACACATAACGGCTTCTACTTGAGTTGGTAATTTGGCTGCTATATGCAGTCAGATATTGACCAAGGGAGACAAAATGGGTGGCTGCTGGCCGCGTTGGACAGGTGACTGCTATACACAGGGTCTATAACATGTAAATTTGCTGGGGGAGATTTTTCAGTGGCTGCTATATATACTCACCCACTCATTCATTTAGCTCCTCACTCACACAGTCACTCACACACTCACTCACTCACTGACTCACTCACTCACCTACTCATTTATTCAGTCATTCATTCATGTATTCATTTATTCACTCAGTCATGCACTCATTCATTCACTGATCTATTCATTGTATTCTCACTCATTAATTTATTCGCTCACTCACTCATTCATTCATGTATTCATTCACTCACTCACTCATTCATTCATTTATTCTCTCACTCACACAGTCACTTATTCATTCATTTGTTCACTCGCTCACTCACTCTCTCATTTACTCAGCCATTCATTCATCAATTCATTAATTCACTCACTCACTTATTCATTCGTTCACTCAGTCATCCACTCACTCATTCATTGACTCATTTAGTAATTCTATTATCACTCATTAATTTATTCGCTCGCTCCAGTCACCCGTTCATTCACTCATTCACTTATTCATCCACTCACTTATTCACTCGCTCACTAACTTGTTCACTCAATTGTTCGTTCATTTATTCACTTATTCATTCATTCACTCGCTCGTTTGTTTGTTCACTCATGCATTCATTCATCCACTCACTCACTAACTTGTTCACTCACTTGTCCATGTATTTATTCATTCATTCAGTCATTCACTTGGGTCGTTCGTCCTTTCACTCACTGATGCATTCACTCAGTCACTCATGCATTCATTCAGTGACTGAGGTCTGATTGAAATCTTGTTGTTTCTTCTTGTCGTCCTCAGCAGCAGCAAAGTAACTACTGGAGCTTCAAGGTCAGCATCTCTCTTTGTCCTCGTCATGTGTTCATCATCCTCATCATTTTCATCACAGTGCCAAACTGTAAATGCGCTTTTGCTGTTGCCATGGTGATGGTCTTAATCATGCACCCCTCAGCGCTGGGGTGTTCAAAGTCTGGCCCGGGGATTGGATTTTTCAATGTGATGTGATTTTGTCTAACAATATTACTTCATGGAACTCTTCTTCTATTAGTTGGAATGCAAATATCAAATGTAGAATTAAAAACCACGTCATTGTCCACATGGTGGCAGTGTTTACTTACCCTTCCCCAACTCCCCCAGCAACCAAATGGCGTGTAACTCTTTGATTGGTGGATGTGGAGTTTTTCCCACCAATAGGAAGGTGGCCTCATGTTTCATTGTCTGTTTTTACTTTTGCTATGCAAGCGGATTCCTCTCCTCTCTTCCTGCACCAAAGGCGCATCCAAACGCTCAGCAACTCAACGCAAGAACAAAATCATGCTGAATGGAATTCATCATAAATGTGCTGAACCTGTTTGCACCATCGAAAGACTTGCTTGTGGACCCCTTTCAGGTCAGGATCTGGATCTCATGTCAAAGGGACGTCCTGCTGGTCTTTGTCTTCTGCTTATCCGGGTCCGGGTCGCATACGGAAGTCCAGACTTCCCAGTCTCCAGCCACCTCCTCCAGCTCCACCGGGAGGACACCAAGGCGTTCCCAGGCCAGCTGTGAGACATGATCCAGCGTGTCCCAGGTCTGCCCTGGGGCGTCCTCCCGGCTGGGCATTCCCGGAACACCTCACCAGGGAGGCGTCCAGGAGGAATCCGGACTAGATGCCCGAGCCACCTCAACTAGCTCCTCTCGATGTGAAGGAGCAGTGGCTGTACTCTGAGCCCCTCCCATACGACCGAGCTCCTCACCTTCTTAGGGTGAGTTCAGCCACTAATTTTGGCCGCTCGTATCCGCGATCTCGTTCTTTCGGTCACGTCCTAAAGCTCATGACTGGCTCAGCTCTCTCTTCACCACGACGGTCCGCTACAGCGGCCGCATTACTGCAGACCCTGCGCCGATCCGCCTGTCCAGCCTTCGCTCACTCGTGAACACGACCCCGAGACACTTGAACCCCTCCACCTGGGGCAAGACCTCACTCCCAACGCGAAGGGTGCAATCCACCCTGTTCCGACTGATAACCATGGCCTCAGATCTGGAGGTGCGAGGTCTCATCTCAGAACCTTCACATTCAGCTGCAAACCGCCCCAGTAAACGTTGTGGCCATTGGGACCGCATCATCTGCAACTAGCAGAGCCCAGATCCTTATCCCCCCAACCTGGACCCCCTAGACACCGTGGCTGCGCCTAGAAATTCTGTCCATAAAAGTATATATACTGTATCTACAGTATAATGTGTACACATGCGATATATTCTAGTGTGTACACTGAATAGATGTGAGTAAAAAGTGCTGACTTGACATCTGCGTCATTTTGACTGTGCAGGCGAGATGAAACAATGAAAAACACACACAATGTACACAAAGTGCACAAGTTGCCGCCCACACAAGACCTTGCTGTGTGTGTGTATGTGTGTGTGTGTGCAGTGCGTACGCCGTTAGCGAACGCATTCCCTCCTCTGACCAGACACATCCTTTTCACACACACACCCACACACGCACGAACACTCACACCGTGCACTCTTGTGCACACTCTTGCAGCAGGATTTCTTCTCCATTTTGTGCCTCTGCTGTGTGTGTGTGTGTGTGTGTGTGTGTGTGTGCGTGCGTGCACGTGTGTCCACCATCATTATTTCAGCAGCTTTGTCGGGTTTTCCTGGCGCGTGGGAGCGTCGCCATAGCATCAGCCAGCGTTCCCGGCCAGGGACTTGTGTGTTCTGAGCGTGGAATTGATTGACAGAAACGATGTGCACGTGCATGTGCACGGCGTTAGTGAAGAACTTTTGTTCTGGAAGCTTGTGGAAGGACTCGACCCGGCCTCCGTGGTCCCAGCGAGCTGGATGAAGGATTTAGTCTCATCTGCTGGTCGGCTGCTGATATCAAGCTTGGTGGAAAATCGTTATTCTCAAGTTGGACCGGCGCCATCCAAGTGTCGCTGCGCACGTGACCCATTTTCCTTGCTGGCCCGATTGCACGGCTGCTTTGGTGCTTCAGCATGGAAGGAGAAGAAAGGACAGAAAAGGATCAGTGGGTCCAAACTTTAGAAGGTTCTGGTTCTGTTCAGGGGCTCATCAACCTCCATCTTGTTTGTCCTCAACAACAACATCATCGTCATCATCATCATCAGTGCTTCCTTGCATCACAGAGTCGCACGCCACGCGTGACCCGACTTAGCCCGACACAGCCGGTTCTGGTGGATCAGGCCGGGAGGGTTTCCTTCGCATCAGCAGAACATCTGGAGGCCATGTCCGAGTCCGACGTTCCTGTGGGTTTTAACCGGATGAACCGGCTCCGTCAGAGCCTGCCGCTGGCCCGCTCGTCCAGCCAGGCCAAGCTGCGGGCGCCAGGTCAGCACCTTTTTGAACTTTGACCTCTGCCAGACCCTTCTGGATGACAAGGAAGCACACCTTGCCTCCTCGCAGGGATCCTGTTCCTGCAACTGGGGGAGGAGACGCGCAGGGTGCACCTGACTCATGAGCTGAGCAGCCTGGACACTCTGAGGGCGCTCATCGTGCACGTGTTCCCTCAGAGGCTCACCATGGCCGCGCTCAGGTAAGCCACCAGCGCCTCCCGAGGCAATGTTCCTTCTGCTCCTTGCTCTTCCCGTCCAGGTCACCCACCACTGCTCTGCTGATCAAAGACGAGACTCGGAACGTCTTCTACGAGCTGGAGGACCCGCGAGACGTTCAGGACCGGTGCGTCATCAAAATTTACTGCAAAGAACCCGTTTACGGAACCTTCCCTGGGCACCAGAACCCCCACCTGGCCAACGGAGACCTGCGGGTGAGTCTTTTGTCACCTAAAACGTGTTGTCTAGGCTAGGATGTCATCGTCCTTTCAACGTGTGCGTTTCCTAACCCTGGGTGTTTCTTGTGGATCCTCACAGAGGGAGATGGCATACGCCCCCCAGGACTCTCCCCCCTCTCGCCGCCTCGGCAGTGCTCCCATGTCCTCCCAGCATTCCTCCGCCTCATCCTCACCTCCTCATGGCTCCCCGTCGCGTGCACGCCTCCTCTACAGTGGCGGGCGGCCCTCCTCGTACGCCGGGCCTCCCCACCAACCTCACTCCTCCCCCCACCACAGCCAGCCGGCCTTCTGCCCAACCTCCAGCGCCATCTTGGAGCGCCGTGATGTCAAGCCGGATGACGAGGTGGGTGGGTCCAGAAGCGTGGTGCTGCTGCGTGCTGATGAACGCGGGGGAGGGGGCATCTACGCCGACCCCTACTCTCTGGCCGTGGAGACCAATCGCATGAGTCTTGCCAGTGCGCCGCACTCGCCTCTTGCTGTCAGGAGCGACCCGTACGGCTCCCTGTACCGACGAGGAGGGGGTGGGTCCGTGCGTTCGTTGACGTCCTACTCGGCCGCCGCGTTGCAAGGAGAGCTGATGGAGAGCGCCGCTCTCTACAGACCGGGCGGCCCGCTTTACAATGACGCCTATGCGGCGTCCGTGTTGGCCGTGGGCCTGCGCGTGCCCCCCCCCTCCTCCCCTCAGAAGATTCCCGACATGCGAGACTCCTACGCCAGCACCCTCCCCACTCGCGGCTCGCCTGGCAGACCCGGTCTACGCCGGGACTCGGTGACGTCCTCGCTGTGCGGGGACAGTCCCAAAAGCAGAGGTCAAGGGTCGGGGCTGGGTCTGACCTCTGAGCAGCTCTGCCTGATGGCGGCGGGAGACGGGGGCGGGGCCAGAGGCTTCGCGTCGCCTCTCCTCGGCAACGAGACGGAAACCAGGTGAGGTGGTGTCTTTACGAATGACCTTTGATGTCAAACACGTAACCTTGAGAGTGTGCAGGGAGCGCATGGAGGTCATGGAGAAGCAGATCGCCAGCCTGACCGGCCTGCTGCAGCGCGTACTCAGCAGGGCGCCGGACGCCGAGAGCCCGTAAGAGATTATGTGGCCACCAAGCCCCTCATCCTGACTGCTTTTTCATGTCATGTGATTCTCCTCCTGACAGGGACAAAATGGAGTCAGCCAGCGACGGCTCAGGAACCGACCGTAAGTACTCCTGTCCAAAAATAGTAACGTATGTCACCGTGCCATCTTGTTGCTCTCGCTTACGTCCTGAGACGCCTTTTGAGCTGCTAGCTTGGAACTGCTAACTGCTTGCGAACTTGTAACTGCTAGCCGCTGCTAGTTTGTATCTGCTAACTGCTTGCTAGCTTGTAACTGCTAACCGCTGCTTGCTTGTAACTGCTTGCTAGCTTGTAACTGCTGCTCATGCTTCTTGTTCTAGCTGGACCTGCTAAAATAAAGAAAGGTAGATATACATTCTGAAGTTCTTCACTAATCTGTTAGTCCTGTGTGTGTGTGTGTGTGTATGTGTGTTGCTCTTACATGTTTGAGTCAGAAGGTGAAGATATGAATGCTAAACTGGTGACCAGCTTGCTTTAATTGACTTTAGAATGACCAAAAAAAGCCAAAGAAAAATAGCTGACTAATGAGGTTTTTTTGTCTCCACTAGAGGGCGCACTGTGTGTCAATCATGAACCGTTTAGTTTTAACTTTAACCTGAATGAAAGACATTAACAGGAGCGTGTTAACAAGTTGCTTCGTCCCGTCTTCATCGGCTGCTGCAGCTTTTACGTGCATGAAGCCTTTGTAACGTGCACGTGTCTTTGAGGACATGAGAATGACGTCTGTCTCCCGCAGCCGTAACGCCGTCAGCGCCATTGGCCTTGATGCCACCGCCCTCGCCTTTGGGTGCCCACCAGCCGGTGGCGGTGTCCCGTGTACAGATGCAGCACCACCTGCAGGGCCTGCAGCAGAGCACCAACGCTCTGCGCACGCAGCTCTCACAGCTGCGCAGCATGCAGGTGTGTGCACGTGACGCATGGAGCGGGCGCGCCGATAGAACTGACACCTGTGATGCTCTCTTGGTGTTCCAGCTGGAGAACCGGGACTCTGTGGTGGCTCTGCTGAGGCAAACCGAGGTGGAGCTAAGCGTCATGATGCTGGAGGCCTCACCCCCACAAGAAGACCCCCTGCAGAGACAGCGCCTCCTGGTGGAGGAGGAGCGTCTCAAGTACCTGAACCAGGAGGAGATGCTGATCCAGAAGCTGCAGTGAGTCCGCGACTTGACGCCCTGCATGCTGCCACTACTCACTGTTGACCGGTAGCATCCTTCACAGCGACCTTGAGAAGTGGGTGGAGGATCTGCAGAGGAGGCGTGGCCTGGTGAGCGAGCGCGACGTGGAGCAGAGGAGTCAGGAGCTGAGCGTCCTGGGTGAGACGCTCAGCCAGCTCAAGAGTGAGTCTCTCTTCAAGGTCAAAGGTCCAGTGTCTGCACGCACGTACATCATGTGTGTCTTTATCCATCGCTCGCTGCAGACCAGTTCCCGGGCCTGCAGAGTCGGATGCGGGTGGTCCTGCGCGTGGAGGTGGAGGCGGTCAAGTTCCTGAAAGAGGAACCTCATCGTCTGGAAGCGTTGCTCAAACGCTGCAACAGCGTCAGCGACACGCTCAGCGCGCTGCGCAGGTACGCTAATCACACACTTGCTGTTCTCTGTGCTCGTGTCTTCTCACGTCTGTCCTGCAGACAAGTCAGCGAGGGCGCCCGGAAGGACCCGGAAGACACGTCCGGCCCGTCGCAGAAGAGGTCGGAGGACGTCGACATCATTGACAGTGACATCATTGACAGTCCGCCGCTTAGCCTTGCTGACCTTGGCGCAGATGCAGGCCTGGCCGATTGGATGCCCGGCCCCGGTCCCGCCCCCGAGCTGGACAATGCGCTCCCGGTGACTTTCAGAGGTCGAGCCACGGATGAGTTGCAGAGTCGGCGCCCGGCTGATAAATGTGTGTCGGCCGAGGTCAGGCTGGTGAGTCGCATGAGCGTCATGAGATGATGATGATTACAATGAAGACCACGCATGTGTGTTTCTCAGGCGGCGGAGCGTGACTGGGAGGAGAAGCGTGCTAGTTTGACTCAGTTCAGCGCTCAGGACATCAACCGCCTGCTGGAGGAGACGCAGGCCGAGCTGATGAAGGCCATTCCCGACCTGGACTTTGCCACCAGGACCATCAACAAGCCGGCCGTGCCGCCCAAGCCACAGCTCACCGTGCCTATCGCTGCCGCTGGCGAGCAGACACCTGGCAAAGTGCAGCTGGCGGCCCAGAAGCTCAACAGCCTGGAGGGGGCGGGCTCTCATCGAGGCTCTGGTGAGTTGTGACGTGTGCACCAAAGGATGTGTCAGCTGACTCACGCTGCCAACTTTTTGCATTGCCAGTGGACCTCGGCGTGGTCAGGTGCCGCAGTGAGAAGCCTTCCAAGTCTCCGCCACCTCCGCCGCCTCGTCGAAGTTTCCCGTCGGCCCTAGGACTGACAGCGGTCCGCGTGGGCGACACCTTGGTGACCAGCAAGAGTCGTAAGGTGAGCTCAAGGGTTTGCGTGTTGGTTGACCTCATGACGCGCTGGTCTTCATTTTGCATTCAAAGATGGACGAGGACGGCGAGCTGCCAAAAGCTCTCGTCAAGCTGAGGCGGACCCCCTCTGACAACCCCCGACCGGCCTCCACGCCGCCCGTCATGTCGCCATCAGGACGTCAGAATGAGGACGACGAAGAGAAGATTGTCGCTGAGCAGGAGGTATGTCGCTCTCTTTTCTGATCAAACTGTTGCTATGGCAATGCACACACAGTCATTGGTCCCGCCCCCACAGAGTGGCAGCAGCAGCACCTCGGGGCCGCTCAAAGGTCCAACGGTTGCAGCTCGCCTTAAACACCTGGAGCAAGGTAACCAGGAGAGGAACGTGGGCCGCAGGTCCAAAGAGGAAGTCAAAGTAGTCCAGGGAGGGCAGCAGCAGGTATTCCACTTCTAGAAGCTCCGCCCACAAAGTGTAGCAGCACATGAAAGCAGGTGGGGGCGCTGTCTCTGCTTCTCGATGTTTGAATTTGTGGAGCTAACGTAGCTTCTTTTTGTTGTGCGGAAATTAGCTTCATGCTAACGTTGGTTCGTCATCGTGCAATAACCTTCAGAAACATCACATGACTCTTCATGCTAATGATTGTTGTTGTCTGTTAGCGCTCATGCTAGCAGGAATTAACTTCATCTTCAAAGTAGAGGACCCCCATCCCCTAGTTTAAGTCTCTGTTTGGTGTAGCATGTTGTTGCCGCCCCCTTGTGGCAATCATGACATGTTCAAGCTTGAAGGCTAAGCTCCACTCGTCTTATCTGTGCCTGCACACGTTCCAAGCGGACCTGACCTGCTGAGCCGAGCCTCCACTGTGGAATGACTGATAAGCACAAAGAAACAAATTCATTGTACACGTAAACATCTTTGGAGACTGACTCTGGATCAGCTTGGCTCTCGGGCACCGACATGGCCGCCCTCCACTTGGCACGCTCATGTGCGTGGCGGGAACGTTTACATTCACGGACGGAATAGCAAAACATTTGCATGAGAATTCCTTTGTGGCTTCATGGAAAATCATTTGTAGTAACATCATCATCAGGTCATGTGACATCATAGGGGATGTCATAGATGACATCATAGATGACATAGTTGACACCATAGGTGATCATTGTCACCTCGTCACCATAGGCGACATCATAGGTGACATCATAGTCACCTTAGCTGACATCATAGGTGACATCATAGCCACCTAGTCACCATAGGTGACATCGTAGGTGACATCATGGGTGATATCATAGTCACCTTAGCTGACATCATGGGTAACATCATAGTCACCATAGGTGACATCATAGGTGACATCATGGGTGACATCTTAGTCACCTGGTCACCATAGGTGACATCATAGGTGACCTCATAGGTGACACTAGGTGGCGTCATAGGTGACATAATAGTCACCTAGTCACCATAGGTGACATCATAGGTGACACTGTAGGTGGCGTCATAGGTGACATCATAGTCATCTTGTCACCATAGTCGACATCCTAGGTGACACTGTAGGTGGCGTCATAGGTGACATCATAGTCACCTAGTCACCATAGCTGACATCATAGATGACACTGTAGGTGGCGTCATAGGTGACATCATAGTCACCTAGTCACCATAGCTGACATCATAGATGACACTGTAGGTGGCATCATAGGTGACATCATAGTCACCTTGTCACCATAGTCGACATCATAGGTGACCTCATAGGTGACACTGTAGGTGGCGTCATAGGTGACATCATAGTCACCTAGTCACCATAGCTGACATCATAGATGACACTATAGTGTGGCATCATAGGTGACATCATAGTCACCTTGTCACCATAGTCGACATCATAGGTGACCTCATAGGTGACACTGTAGGTGGCGTCATAGGTGACATCATAGTCACCTAGTCACCATAGCTGACATCATAGGTGACACTGTAGGTGGCGTCATAGGTGACATCATAGTCACCTTGTCACCATAGTCGACATCATAGGTGACCTCATAGGTGACACTGTAGGTGGCGTCATAGGTGACATCATAGTCACCTAGTCACCATAGCTGACATCATAGGTGACACTGTAGGTGGCGTCATAGGTGACATCATAGTCACCTAGTCACCATAGCTGACATCATAGGTGACACTGTAGGTGGCGTCATAGGTGACATCATAGTCTCTTGTCACCATAGCTGACATCATAGGTGACACTGTAGGTGGCGTCATAGGTGAGATCATAGTCACCTAGTCACCATAGCTGACATCATAGGTGACACTGTAGGTGGCGTCATAGGTGAGATCATAGTCACCTCGTCACCATAGCTGACATCATAGGTGACACTGTAGGTGGCGTCATAGGTGACATCATAGTTACCTTGTCATCATAGCTGACATCATAGGTGACACTGTAGGTGGCGTCATAGGTGACACTGTAGGTGGCGTCATAGGTGACATCATAGTCACCTAGTCAACATAGCTGACAACATAGGTGACACTATAGGTGGCGTCATAGGTGACACTATAGGTGGCGTCATAGGTGACATTATAGTCACCTAGTCACCATAGCTGACATCATAGGTGACACTATAGGTGGCGTCATAGGTGACACTGTAGGTGGCGTCATAGGTGACACTGTAGGTGGCGTCATAGGTGACATCATAGTCACCTAGTCAACATAGCTGACAACATAGGTGACACTATAGGTGGCGTCATAGGTGACACTGTAGTTGGCGTCATAGGTGACATCATAGTCACCTAGTCAACATAGCTGACATCATAGGTGACACTATAGGTGGCGTCATAGGTGACATTATAGTCACCTAGTCACCATAGCTGACATCATAGGTGACACTATAGGTGGCGTCATAGGTGACATCATAGTCACCTTGTTACCATAGTCGACATCATAGGTGACACCGTAGGTGGTGTCATAGGTGACATCATTGACACCTAGTCACCTAGTGACCTCATAGGCTACACAATATATGATATAGGGGACACCATAGGTGGCGTCATAGGTGACATCATAGGTGACATCATTGTCACCATAGTTGACACCATAGATGATGACACAGATGACATTATAGGTGACACCATAGATATCAATTATACACTATAGACGACATCCTAGCAGACATCGTAGGTGATGCCATCATAGGTGACGCTATACAGTAGATGACACAATAGCCGACACCAAAGGTGGGCTTGTAGGTGACATCATATATGACACCACACGTGACATCACAGGTAACATCATAGATGATATCATAGGTAAACATCATAGACGACCCCATAGATGACACTATAGGTGGCATCATAGGTGACACGGATGACGCCGTAGGTGACATCATAGGTGTCACCATAGGTGGCGTCATAGGTGACACGGATGACGCCGTAGGTGACATCATAGGTGTCACCATAGGTGGCGTCATAGGTGACACGGATGACGCCGTAGGTGACATCATAGGTGTCACCATAGGTGGCGTCATAGGTGACACGGATGACGCTGTAGGTGACATCATAGGTGTCACCATAGGTGGCGTCATAGGTGACATGGATGACGCTGTAGGTGACATCATAGGTGACACCATAGGTGGCGTCATAGGTGACATCATACGTGACACCATAGGTGGCATCATAGGTGACACGGATGACGCCGTAGGTGACATCATAGGTGGCATCATAGTTGACACGAATGACGCTGTAGGTGACATCATAGGTGGCATCATAGGTGACACGGATGACGCTGTAGGTGACATCATAGGTGGCGTCATAGGTGACACGGATGACGCCGTAGGTGACATCATAGGTGACACCATAGGTGGCATCATAGGTGACACAGATGATGCCGTAGGTGACATCATAGGTGACACCATAGGTGGCATCATAGGTGACACAGATGACGCTGTAGGTGACGTCATAGCTTATACCAACGTCATTGATGACACGGTTGACGCTGTAGGTGACATCATAGGTGACACCAACATCATAGGTGACACGGATGACGCTGTAGGTGACATCTTAGGTGACACCATAGGTGGCATCATAGGTGACATGGATGACGCCGTAGGTGACAACATAGGTGACACCATAGGTGGCATCATAGGTGACACGGATGATGCCGTAGGTGACATCATAGGTGTCACTATAGGTGACATCATAGGTGACACGGATGATGCCGTAGGTGACATCATAGGTGACACCATAGGTGGCATCATAGGTGACACGGATGACGCCGTAGGTGACGTCATAGGTGACACCAGCGTCATAGGTGACACGGATGACGACGTATGTGACGTCATAGGTTATACCAACGTCATCGATGACACGGTTGACGCCGTAGGTGACGTCATATGTGACACCAACATCATAGGTGACACGGATGACGCCGTAGGTGACATCATAGGTGACATCAAAACGTGGGAAGACATGGGTGATGTCAACTGATAAAAATAGAATATGTAGATGAAAAGATGTACAAAGACAAATGTCATCTATGTTTTATACAATTGTTTTCTATTTTTATACACATGTAACCCGTGTAAATTATTATTTTTCTGATTTAGAGATGTTTTATTTTTTCTGGCCACCATCTATCAATCACCTGGATGTGAACCAATCACTGATCATCTTCTAGCGTCCATGGAGTTGATGTCAACTTGTTGTCAAAGAAAACTAAGTTATATAATAATATATTTCATAAGCTATAACAGTGGCATGCAAACTGTGTACATGTGCACGCTGACTCTACTCAATAATAATAATAACAATAATAGGAATAATAATCTTGTCAATCATTATGAAGAATTGCGTGTATGATAGATGACATGTACTTTTCTATGACGTGTCAAAGTGTCAATCAAACTTCTTTGTGTTTGTGTGATGGATGATCGCCGTGTGGGTTGGAGCTGACTGCTCTGCAAGAACCGCGTGTTACTTTTTGTACTTCTTGTGTTTTTGTACTTTTTCTTGTGTTTGCTGACAATTAAAGTCACACCGCACCTCTCCACAGAGGTCGCAACCTCGTCTGAAATCGTTGCCTGGCGTTTTTTGTGCATGCAGGTGCGAACGTGCAAACTGGTTTGACGCCGGGTGGCGTGTTTCTCAAGAGGAAAGCATCACTGCATCTGATGAAAAACAGGAATTGTTGACCTCTAGCGGTGAAAATGACACATTACAGCGACTACTGGTGAAAAGACTTTAATGATTGCATGAGTCATACAAATGAACAGATGAATACTCATGACAATGTCAAACAACTGTGGCAAATGTAATCAGATTACATAATAATGTCATGTGATAGGCTATTGGGTCAAGGATGAATGCCAAGTGGCAGGGGGCGTGGTCTCATGTGACGTCGGCGAGCAGGCCATTGAGGCGGCGCCGTCAGCGCGCAGGCCGAGCCTACAGAAGCAGCACACGTGTGGGAGGAGCTTGAGCACGTCGTCGCGGAAGCGCACGCCCACCAGCGCGTACATGACGGGATTGAGGCAGCATCGGGCGTACGCCAGCGTGCACGTGACGTACTCCGGCAGCAGGGCGCAAAAGGGTGCAGCCATCTTGAGCGACAGCACCACGCTGTGCGGCAGCTGGAAGACCACGAATAGCAGCACGAGAGCCACCATCAGCTTCAAGGTGCGCTGATGGCGCCAGCGCTTGGCCCGCCCCGCTGCGGTCCTCGCCCACAACACGCGCGCCACC
The DNA here is from genome assembly GCF_027744805.1 of Dunckerocampus dactyliophorus. NCBI lineage: Eukaryota > Metazoa > Chordata > Actinopteri > Syngnathiformes > Syngnathidae > Dunckerocampus > Dunckerocampus dactyliophorus. The sequence goes on from NC_072820.1 coordinate 48,162,195, forward strand.
AGAGAGTAGCACGCTGCCATCACCAGGAAGGACAGACCGAAGACGGCGGTGACCGCTCCGTTGGTGGCCATTTTCACTTTCCCGCTCGTCAGCACACCGCAGTAGGCGTCGCTCCCCGAGCCCGACACACCGGAGAACAAAACCTCGGGCAGGCTGAGGAGCGCCGCCGCCAGCCACACCCCCACTGCTGCCAGCTTCCCGCCTCGTAGCATCTGAGAATGCAGGCGCGGCTGAGGGCGGGCGACGGCCAGGTAGCGGTCCACGCTGATGCACGCCAGCAGCAGCAGGCCGCTGTATGTGTTGATGGCGTAGCAGGCGCGCATCACCTTGCACGCCGCTGTCGAGAAGATCCAGCCCACGTTGGTATCCGCTGCCTGCAGCGGCAGCGTGAGCAGCAGGAGCATGTCTGCCAGCGCCAGCTGCGACAGGAAGATGTCCGTCATGGAACGCAGGCGTCGGTACGCCACCAAGGTGACCATCACCAGGCCGTTTCCCGCCATTCCAAACAAGAACATGACAGCGAAAAGACACGTCTGGAACAACTTGATGGTCCGCTCGTGTTCGCCCGCCTCGCACCAGTCCTCGTATCCGTCCTCGTCCATCTCGCTACAATTCCGCAGCGATAAGTTGAAGTGGTCGTCTGCGTGGAAATCGTAAACGTCGAGAAGTTTCTCTCCCAAGTCCAACTCCATTCTGTGTACCAGCACATGCACGCCCGTCACTCACCACCAATGACAACACAATCCAACACACAATGCACGATACCGGACTATATCATACCTTCCATTGCAAGGCCAAAGTGTGGGGAAAGTACAGCCAAGTGGCGTAAACGTTTAAAAAGTGGACTCAAATGGAGTAAAAGTAGAGTAGAGCAGAACTGGCGTAAAAGAAAGTAATGTAAAAAAGTGGTATAAAGGTGGGAAAAAAGTTGTAGAGGTGGAATGAACGTGGTGTAAGAGTAGTGGAGTAGAGTAAACCTGGAATAAAGGTGGTACAAAAGTGATGGAGAAAGAAGAGTAAAAAAAAGTGGTGTAAAAGTGGAATAGGGTAAAAGTGGAGTGATCATGGTATAAAAATGGATTTCAAGTGGTGTCAAAGTGGACTGGTGTAAAAGTAGAGCTTAAGTAGTGTCAAAGTGGAGTAGAGTAAAACTGGAATAAAGGCAGCATAAAAAGAAGGGCAAAAAGGTGGTACAAAAACAGTGTAAAAGTTGTATAAGTGGAGTAGGGAAGAAGTGGAGTGAATGTGGTACAAAAATGGAGTTCAAGTGGTGTATAAGTGAAATGTAGGGAAAGTGGGGTAAAAGTGGAGCTTAAGTGGTGTCAAAGTGGGGTAGGGTAAAAGTGGAATAATAGCGTAGTGAAAGTTGTAGAAGTGGAGCGAATGTGGTTTAAAAATGGAGTTCAAGTGGTGTATAAGTGAAATGGAGGAAAAGTGGAGTAAAAATGAGCTTAAGTTGTGTCAAAATGGAGTAGGGTAAAGGTAGAGTATGGTATAAGTGGAATAAAAGTGGAGTGGGGTACAAGTGGAATAAAAGTTGTATAAGTGGAGTAGAGTAGTGTAGTGTGTAGTGTAGTGACCATGGTATAAATATGGATCTAAAGTGGTGGATAAGTGGAATGCAGTAAAAGTAGAGCTTAAGTGGTGTCAAATTGGAGTCGGGTAGAAGTGGAATAAAAATGGAGTAAAAGTATCCCGAGTGCATGTGCGTGTGTGGTAGTGTCATACCTGAGCAGCGGCCGCGTGAGTGAGACGTGCATAAGATGTTTGATGAGTCTTTCATCGCATGGAGTTCATCAGCCAATCAGGACATCAGTCTCTGCATCATGACCTGGTGACCCCATGTGACGTTGCCCGCGGCAACGAGCAGCTTAGACTAAACTCTGTTATTATTCTATGCATGTACGGCATTATAGTATGTATACTGTGTATGTGTGTTTGTATATATACTTGTATATACTGTATATATACACAGTATACATACTGTAATGCACCCTTGTATACTGTGTATATATACAGTATATATATATATACACACACACATACACAGTATACATACTGTAATGCCATACATGCATCGAATAAGAGTTTAGTCTAATATCTGAATTTAGTCTATATATACAACATATATACTGTATACAGTATATATAGTATATGGCGTTAAATTTGAAAGTAAACAACCAAATGACATAAAATACAAAAATACTTTGATCCAAATAATTAGTATTAGTATCTTTTCAATTAATAATTATATTTCATATCATTATTTTTTTTCAAACAACACATGGATGAAGTTAAAAAGCTGGATGTGTCTTATTTTCCCTTATTTATTGTGTCTTATTTGATTGTACTTATTGTGTGTTATTTACTGTCTTAGATTGTGGTATTGTGTTGTGTTATGGTGATGTGATGTGCACTTGTGAAACTTGACCCGGCGTTCAACCTTGAAGACAACCTGTCAAGGTCGCCGCACCCAACGAGCGTTTGACCACAAAGTCAACGCTGAGGCGAGGTGAGTGTGTACTTCTCGTACTTGACTTCCTGTCCATGTTTTTGCCTTCGCGTGGGTCATGTGACCACAAGTTAGAGCAAGCAAAAAGAGTCTTTCAGCATGAAGCCATTAGTGAGACTTGAACTTCCTGTAAGAACAGGAAATTTAGCTCTGCATTGTCCTCATTTGCGTGTGAGACTCCACTTAATGAGGGAGGAAATCCCCTAAGAGGCTCTGAGGGTCTCTGAGGGCCAACAGGAAGTGGAGGTGCCGCCCTTTGCCTTCTTTGCCGCTGACTTTTATTTTTGACCTTAAAATTACACTTTTTGGACACTTCTTATAACAAGTTGCACATGATAACTGATGCTAGCTCCATTTAGCTTCATTAGCACAATCAAACAGATCAGCAGACACGTGCACACACATGCACGCACACGCATACACACACACACACACACACACACACGCTCCAAAGAGGGTTGGTCTTCTCCCACCCGCCAGTCACCCTTGAAGCATCCACAGGCATCGAAGACAAGACTGAGTCGTCATGGCGCTGGACCTGCTCGCCATCATGTTCATCATCAGTACGTATGACGTGTGTTGCCTTGGTGCTACTTCCCGAGTGTCACGTTGTTGTTTGTCCTGTTGGATTCATTTTCAGGTTTGGTGGATCCATCCTGCACAGCGTGGATAGACCAGAACCAAACAGAACCAACAACAGGCCAGAACATTTCGTCTCCAAGCTGGTCCCAAACAGGCTCAGGTGAGTCCCATTTAGAGACGTGTGAGCCATTCAAAACTACGGGTATTTTACTGAATTGGGGCTCACCTGCACTCTCGTCTCCGTTAACTCGTTCACTGACTCACCCCTGCTAGCGATAGCTAAGTTAAAAAGTACACCAGTTATACGTGTCACTCTGTTACTCTATTTGCATTTGTATAAATGTATTATTCTGTGTTTGTGTAAAGTAGTATTTTATATTGTTTGTATGAATTTATGAGCCCTGTGGAAAAAGCTACATGATCAACTCCTTGCCTCAAACACAGACTTCACCAAAATGGAGCAAGTTTCACTGACTCACAGGTGCTCAACGAATACTCAAGTTTCACTGGCTCAGTGGTGCTCGACGCAGACTCGAGCATCACTGACTCGCAGGTGCTAGACGAAGACTCCAGCATCACTGACTCACAGGTGCTCGACTAAGACTCACGCCACTGATTCATGGACGCTCGATGAAGACTCGAGTATCACTGACCCACTGGTGTTCGATGAAGACTCAAGTGTCACTGAATCACTGGTGCTCGACAAAAACTTGAGCTTCACTGACTCACGGGTGCTCGACGAAGAATCGAACTTCAATGAGACACGGTTGCTCAATTAAGACTCGAGTTTCACTGACTCACGGGCTCGACTATGACTTGATTTTATTCACTCACGGGTGCTTGGTGATGACTCGAGTTTCACTGGCTCACCGGTACACAACAAATATTTAAGTTTCACTGACCCACAGGTGCTTGATGAAAACTCGAGTTTCACTGACTCATGGGTGCTTGAAAAAGACTCGAGCCTCACTCACAGGTGCTCGACAAAGACTCAAGTTTCACTGACTCACGGGTGCTCGACGAAGATTAGAACTTCAATGACCCACGGGTGCTCATTTAAGACTTGAGTTTCACTGACTCACAGAGGCTCGACTTTGACTTGGGTTTCATTCACTCATGGGTGCTTGGTGAGTACTCGAGCTTCACTGACTCATGTGTGCTTGAAAAAGACTCGAGCCTCACTCACTCACAAGTGCTCGACAAAGACACAAGTTTCACTTACGTCATCGGTGCTCGATGAAGTCTTGAGTTTCACTGACCTGCAGGTGCTCGATGAAAACTCGAGTTTCACTGACTCATGGGTGCTTGAAAAAGACTCGAGCATCACTCACTCACTGGTGCTCGACAAAGACTCAAGTTTCACTGACTCACGGGTACACAACGAAGACACGTGTGTGTGAGAGAGTTTTCGCGCATGTGCTTTGTGACAAGTGACTCAAGTATCCGATTCACTTCAGTGAGTGACTCGGGAGAACTCGAGTCATTAAAAGGAATGGAGTTTCGCATCACTAGTGTCAGTGGAGGTTCTGTATAGCAAAATGGTGTGTTGCCATGACAACGATGGCACTATCATGTCCATGTGTGTCTGGAATGTGATATTAGTGGGTTTTGCCTTTTCTTAAAAACTGTGGTCAAAAAAAGACTTGACATCTTTGAGTCTTTAAACTCAGTGGTGGTCTCTCAGTTACCAGGAGACCCACTTCCACTGAGGACGACCCGAGCCAAATCCAGAACCAACTTGAGAACCAAACCAGGCTGGTTGTGACTGAGGATGAGGGTGAGTTAGAAGCAACGTGCGCACATTCCACTCACCTCCAGTCACTTGTGTGTGTGTGTGTGTGTGTGTGTGTGTGTGTGTGTGTGTGTGTGTGTGTGTGTGTGTGTGTGTGTGCGCAGAGAGCTTCCAGGAGTATGAGGACCACCTGCTGGGGGGTCGCTGCCAACAAGACCTGCTGGTGGAAGCGAGTCACGCCGTGTGCGGTTCTGCCTTTCACCAGCAGATGGAGCACTTGGGACCTGACGACCTCTGCGTTCTGGACAACGTGATCCGGTAAGAAGTTCTGACGTGAAGAGCAATGTGGTGCACGTTGCTGACGGGGTCCGCTCGCCTCGCAGGGCGTACAACGACATGACGCTGTGCCTGGAGTCGCTCGCCCACTGGGCCGGCTGCTTCTATCCCAACGCCAACATTCAGGACTTCTTCCTGCTCGTCCACTCCAGCTACTTCCTGCAGTGCTCCCACGAGGAGCGCCACCTGGAGGACGCACCGCATTGGCTGTCGGTGGCGCTCACGCTCTGCACCGTGGCCATCATCCCGGCCCTGGTCTACCTGGTGGGCTGGAGGAGTAAAGTGGTTACGCTACACTAACATGCACGTTGAAGGATGTTCATATTCTTACTTCCTCTTCAGGTCCTACAAATTAAAAGTATATTCAGACAGGAAGTTTTTCATGTTGCTTTTATTGTTTGTGACATAAATACCATGCTGTTGAAGTCACATGATTTTAGAGCAGGAGGTCCAGGCAAGACAGTGATTGGGTCAGTGAAGTCTGTAGGCGGAGCGCTGCCCAAAAGAGGGCGGAGTCTTCACACTCAGATTTCATGCCACAGCACCGTGACCGTCTGACGTCTGAGACGTGGACCTGCTGAATTTGGACCCTGATGCCCCCTCCTGCCTGACCTTCCTGTGAAGGAGGGTGCTCATGTTTTTGCGGAACTTCTCGCCAACGAAGGCGTAGAGGAGCGGGTTGATGCCGCTGTGCAGCAGAGCCAAGCTGTTGCTCAAAACGAGCGCCATGCTAACCGCCTGCCGCATGCTGCAGTCAAAGCGGATCAGCTCTGCCCTCAAGAGGGTGTCCACCATGAGGGCCAGGTGGTATGGTGTCCAGCACAGCAAGAAGCCCACCACCACGGCCACGATGACCCGCATGGCGCGGTGCTTCTGAAAGCCTCGCGTTTGCAGCAACCTGGTGATGGTGATGCCGTAGCAGGAGAGCATGACCGCCAGGGGGAGCAGGAAGCCGAAAATGTGACGGAAGCCGCGTGTGGCCATCCTCCACAAGGGGGCGCTGCCTATGTCGAAGCTCTCTGTGCACAGCATCCTGTCCGAGTCCTGGTCCAACTTGGTGGCGTCGTTGAAGAGTGCGGGCAGAGCCAGGGCGCTCCCGAAGGCCCACACGGCGGCGCACAACAGCCGACTGCACTTCCTCTGCGGGCTCCTGAGCGCCTCGTTGGCGTGCACGATGACCAGGTAGCGGTCGACGCTGATGCACGCCAGGAAGAGGATGCTGGTGTAGAAGTTGGCCTCGAAGATCAGGTTGAGCGCTTTGCACATACCGTCGCCGAAGATCCAGCCGTGGGTCAGCGCCGCCGCCCAGAAGGGCACGGTCAACGCCATCAGTCCGTCCGCCACGGTCAGATGGAACAAGTACACGTCAGACGCCGTCAGCGAACGGCGACTGTGAGCAATAACGCACGCCACCAGCAGGTTTCCAGGGATGGCCAGGAGGAAGATAGCCGCGAGAAGCACGCTCAGCGCGGTGGCGGCACCGGCGTCCAGAGGGCGAACCTCACACGGCAGCGTGCTGGGATCCACCACGTACACCGTGTGGTTGCTGTGGGTGTAGTCATCCAGTATGTCGAAATAACCGTCATCAAAGGGCACGATGATGGACATGGCTCTGAAGAACACAAATTAAGAATCTTTTGGGGTTTTATGAAAAATCCAGGAGGTAGCAACGTCTCCCCCGCTGAGTGGAGCCTCTCAAGATGAGTAGAGAGCTCACCACCCTGCAGACAGACAGGATGGACTCTTTCCTAATTTCCTCTTACAACACTTCCTGTCCACTGGCAGCACCTGAGCTTGTTCGCATGGCGACAAGGAAACACACTTCCCCATCAGGTCATAGCTAATGTGTCGCCATGACGAGGGATGTGTGGCGCGTGAAGAAACAAAGCCAGAACACGGATCACATCCTGCACACTCATCACAGCCAATCATCAATCATTGATCACATGACAGCAGATCAATCCTTGCAAAGCTGCGAGTCGTGCAAAGGTGGCGTGAAAGCAAAAACACAGAAGACACAAACACTTTGTTACACTTTATTTGCTCAGGAGAGACACACGTGCACATGGACAAGCGTTCAGTTGAAGACATTGTCCCACACCTCCACCTTCATGATGGCCCTTCCCATGGGGGACATGGTGACTTTGATGTCCATCTTGGAGTCGTGGAAGTCGACGCAGCAGCCCTTGGCCTCCTCACGCACGAAGCTCTTCTGATCCTTGTCGTAGTACATCTCCTTGTAGAGCTTCTCGTCGGTGTCACGGCCTGTGGGGTAGAGGCCCACACCCAACCAGTTCTTGTAGAGATTGTAGTTGAACGGCACAGAGAACATGATGGCTAGCTTCTCCAGCGGGCTGCTCTTGTGAGCTTCAAATATCTCGTATGTGAGCACGCCCACGGTGCCCGACGTGGCTGCGGCGCTTTTGGTGAAGTTGCACACTTCGGTTTTGAGGGGGCGCACAGTGGGCTGGGGTGGGCTGTGGCAGTTGCCGCTGTCCAGGTAGACCCTGGAAGAAAGATGGACGTCAAGAAAGGAAGCAGATGGCTGGCCTGTCACCTTCTTGTACTGACTTGGGGTTCATGAGGCAGTATTGGCTGGTCAGGTTGGTGATCTCGATGGTGACGTTCCTGCGGCTCTTCTGGTTAGCCGACAAAGCCTCGGCGGACTCTGTCATGGCGGCGGCGGTGATGACTGCTGAATGCGACAACATACATCAAATTTCTGAGGTTGCTTAAGAAGGTATAAGAAGGACGTCTTTTACCTTTGGGATGACAAACGGGGTGCTCGTTCAGACGTCGCCGACAAGGAACACTGCTGTCTCTTCAAATGGGACCTTAGTGGGAATGTGCCGCACCTCAGCTACTCCTCCCACATGTCACATTTCACTGGCGGGGCGCGGCCAACCACAGCGACCTTGTAGACAGAATTCCGTTTGTATGTTGGGTCAATTATTTGGCCTCAATCCGGTTGGTTCAACATTCCGCACACCACACCCTGGGATCGGCTCACGACTTGTTTGGGGGGTTCTGCGGATCGGGCTTCTATGTAAACACAACGTACAAAAACGCGACATGTTGCATTGGCGCCACCCCCAACAAGACGGGCCACCTTCCAGACGTCTGGGAAGCGGGTGAGGCCTGACATGATCATGTGTCATGTTTATTGTTTGCTCAAGTCAAAGACGACACAGAGAAAGGCTTTTCAAGCTTTTATTCATTCAACAAGACTGCTTTTATTTTGACATCAGCCCATCCTGTCGTAAACTTCTACCTTGACGATGGCGCGGCCTTCGTCGGACATGCAGGCCCTCACGTCCACCTTGCGCCCCTTGTACATCACGCCCGAGCCGTCAGCCTCGTGACGCACAAAGTTGGTGAAATCCTTGTCGTTGTACATGTGGTCGTACAGCTTCTTGTCGCACGGCCGCGTGTGCTCGAACACGCCCACCCCCAGCCAGTTCTTGAATAAGTTGTAGTCGAACGGCACCGAGAACATGACGGCCACCAGCTCGTTGCAGTGGCGCTTATTCATGTCGAACAGCTCATAGGTCATGACGCCCACCGCCCCTGACGCCGTGTTGTCATCTTTGGTGAAGGAGCACACTTCGCTGTGGTGGGGGCGCACGGTGGGCTGAGGGGGGCTGTAGGGGAACCCACTCTCCATGAAGACCCTGCCAGAGTGACGCCGCCGTCATTAGCAGTGAAAATGCCAAGGTAACGCTAGCGGTTCTAACGAGCAGGAAGCTTACTTGGGGTTGGTGAGGCAGAAGCCATGGGTGACGTTGGAGACCTCGATGGTGCAGTTACGGTTGGTGGTCAGGCTGAAGGTGTGCGACTCTGCGGTCTCAGGCATGATTGTGCTGCTGAGAAGGACCCAAAGACAACCGCTGGACTCACTTTGACTTGAGGCACGCGTACACGGGAAGGATGACAGCGCTGTGACAACCGGCTGATATCTGGCGTGAAGACAAGGTGCAGGCCACGCCCCCTAACACGCCCACCCACCCAGAAGGAGGCGTGTCTGTTCCGGAGGATGCTGCTGTGGAAAAAAAACACTTATGTTGTGGTTCTGGACGAGGTGGGGAGGTCGGGCTCCAAGTTCTCCATGCACAAGCTCCCCCATTCCCTATCACGTGTTAGCCCCTCCCACCAGATATTTCATGGAGGTGTCAGTCAAAGAGGAGTTATTAAAATCAAGTCTAAGAGGAAATCAGATACTCCACATCCACCACCAGTGGAGAGCTGTCCCCCCCAAGGCACTGATGACACATGAAGCACACACACACACACACACACACACACACACACACACACACACACACACACACACACACACATCTCCATGCTCTCAGCCACTGGTCCTCAAATGGGGGTACTCCAGGGGGTACTTGAGAGTTAAAATATATACACAGTGAAGAAAATAAAGTATTTGATCCGCTGCGAATTTATAAATTCAGCCACTGAAAAAAAAAGCTAGAAAAGAAGCACTACGTGACGATACTGCCCTCTAGTGGACAGCACCAGCATTCCCCAATGGCGCTGGTTCTCAATTCTTTCATGTCACCCCCTCCCACCACCGCCACCAGCATTCTGCATACAATCACCTGATTATCAAAATGGATGAATAAAATGAGCTGAAATCACATCTGCAACAACTTTCCAAGTTAAGCTCAGTCTGTGCCGTTCTCACAACAGAGAAAAAGTGCAAATGCTCCTCATGTTCTCATTTTCCGCCCCTCCTGGGTGGCACACCCCACTATTTGAAGAAGAACATGTCATGGTCTTATGGTGGAACTACAGAAGATAAAAATGAATGGCCGTGGATAAAACATCTTTATAAAGAATAACCAGCTTTATTTGACTTTAAAGTTCCAAGGAAAAGCCTTGAACACACAAAAGAGCAAACAGGAACATTTAGCTTTTTGCTATGGCGCCGCCTTGTGGTCACTTGAGAGTCAGGCCGGTCTTGTCCTGGATCCAGCTGTTGTAGTTGGTCACTCGGACGTAGACGCCAGGACGCAGCTCCTTGGCGCAGCCTTCACCCCAACTTATGACCCCAAACAGGAAGAAGCGGCGGTCCACTTGGCACACCAGCGGCCCCCCCGAGTCACCCTGACAACAAGCCAGCATCAAATCAAGTTCTCAGCCAAACCTCGAGTGCAGACATACCTCACAGGCGTCCTGGCTCCAGTCGGGCCGAGCCGCGCAGAACATGTTCTCGCTGATCTTGTTTCCGTAGTAATCGCTTTGGCGACACACGCTGTCGGCGAGGAGGTCCACTCGCGCCTCACGGAGGTACTGGGAATGGTACCACAAGCCTGGGAACCAACACACTGGGTCAAAAGAGCGCACGTGAGCCTAGTCTGGAGTCCACGGACCCGCTTCTCACCATGCTTCTCCTTGCCGAAGCCAGCGATTTCACAGGTGAAACCCGGTGGGAGGTTCTGGCCCGGTGGAGGAAGGCAGACCGTCTTTACGCCGTGACTTTCCTGTGCACAACCACCTCGTTTGGACTTGAGCTTGATGAGTGCTGCAAGTCATCCGGTCTTGGATCAGTCATCAATCGGATCAACAGAACCTTCTGGTCCGGACTCACCGATGTCGTTGTCGTAATTTCCCTCTTGGTTGTCAAAGTCGGCATGAACGATGATCTGCTCCACCCTGAACGTTTGTTCAAGGGCGTCGTCGCTCTCATTCAGGGCGCTCTTGCCCAGAGTGACCCGGAAGCGGTTCTCTTTAGCCTGTGAACTGCAATACAGGAAGCATGTAGCCCAGCACCTTGTGCTAACAGGAAGTGATGTTGCTTCCTACCCGTCGGGGAAGCAGTGGGCGGCGGTGAGGACCCAGCAGCTGGAGATCAGACTGCCCCCGCAGCGGAACACCTTCTCTTTGGATCTGCTGCGCCAGAAGATGGCTGCCACCCACGGGTGCGACTCCACCGCGGCCACAGCCCCGCCCACAATCCTCATCTGCTTTCTTCGGGAGGGCTGGCCGCACGTCCACGCTGCTGCTGGGGGGTGGGAGAGAGTTACGTTTGGAGGAGGGAAAGATTCCAAAGACGGGGGCAAAGCTTACCTGGCTCAGGGGGCTCAGTGGACTCAGGGGGCGGAGGCGACGTCACCGGCTTGACTACAAAAGCGCCAAAGTTGAAAGATTCCAAGCAATACAAAAAAAAAGTCATCAGTGGAGAAGACACAGGAGCAAACAATGGAGGATGAGAGGAATCAAACATGAAAGATAAACTCCCGCTTTCACGTTCTGTCCACTTACCCCACCCAGCGCCGCATCGAGGAATGTCACAATATTCCCACAGCAGCTGCTGGTCCTTCCACACGTGACACCACGGCCTTCGCTTGTAGTGCAGATTCCTGGTGGACACAGAACACCTGGTTAGGTCCAGGACACGTTATGAATCTTCTACGGACGTTCTAAGACGCTGACATTGACGCTCAAAGCGATGCCAGCATGCTGTTACCATGGAGACATGTCATCTCCGGGGAACTTGTTCATCACCTGCAGTAGTTGTGTCTGCCGGCGTTGATGTCCGAGGTCAGGTAGCGCTCCCTGGACTCCAAGTCCCAGTCCTCACACGTCCGGCCGCTCTCCGACACAGATTGGAAGCCTCGGTAATAAAGTCCGACACCCTCGTAGCAGCCGGCGCCGGTGGCTGCACGTAGAGGGGTGTGTTAGAGGGTCCCGAGACGAGGGCGCTGATTGTACTCGTTCACCTGTTTCACAGAACGTTCCTTCAAAACCATCGGGACACAAGCAGAACATGTGCTGGCCCGTCGTCAGGCTCGGGACGGAAGTGCCTCCGTTGCGACAGATCCCTCCTAACGGATCACAGCACGCTCCGGTTAACCACAGCCATGAAGGAAGCCCGTCTGGGATCATTCCTGCTTCCGGGCCTTTCAAGTTGGAACCCGTCGGGACGCTACCCTCGCTCACCTGAGCTCCACAGCGACGAGAAGAGTGTCCGCCGTCTTCTGTCTTCCCTCGCCGAGCCCTGAGAGTGGGACAGGAAAAGTTGATGTCAAAGTCAAACGACAAGAGCAGAGGAAGACACACGTGTCCTTACAGCGCCTCCTGCTGACAGCGCCACCAACACCAGGATGAAAACACTCCCGCTCGCCATGGCGTCCTCGCAGCCTGTGAAGAGGTGGGTGGGGTCGCGGAGGAGGAGAGGAAGGGGCGGGGCCAGATGAGGGCCAAGACGAGATGATGTAGCAGGACACACAGGCATCACTCACAACATAACTACACAACATTTCACTCGTTAATTTCCTACAGTGCCTCCCCTCAGTAGGGTCACGGTGAGCTGGAGCCTATCCCAGCTGACTGTAAGATGCGGGGTTCCACCTGGGCTGATCCAACCAATCAGAGGACACGTATACATTCACACCTATGGACGGTGAGATGGGCATGTTAGCCACTGCACCACCATTCCGACATGTGTTTGAGTCTTTTTGTTTCAATGATAACACACCATAGGGGGTCAACGTGTCACTGCAAGCACGGCACCGTCACGTGACTGCATCAACCTGAAGGCGACATGATGCGTTCAAGGTGCTCGCTGAGAAGAAGCTCAGTCATGGCGTGTGTGAAAGTCAAATATGTACATTGGGATCCCGGAAGTCTTCCAGCAGAGTTCCTGCTTGGACGATGCTGCATTCGAGGGCGGTCGGAATTGGTCAACCTTGCACTCATTCTCAACAAGTTTTTCATTTATGCATACAGTATATTTTCAACATGACGTTTCTCTTGGATGAAGTAGGGTTATTCATAGTTAGAATGTCTAGACAAAAATGACTTTGCTAAGTCAAAAAGTTGTTTTTAGTTGTGTTATGTTATTTAAAGTTGCAAACTATGAAATATAATCATTCAATATGTATATTCAAGATGAGCTTAAAATAAAGTACACTGAGAAAAGGTGTGTCACTACATGTGTTCTGTTAACACATCATCACGTCACAAAAAAAAAAAACTTTCCACGTTCTTGTACGAGCCGACACACTTGAGAAGCTGTAATTCTAATGTCCGAGCAAGCCCTGAACGCCTCATCAGCTCTGGACCGGGCTCCAGCCAGTGAAGACCACGGCACCGAACATGGGAAGCAGCGACAGCAAACTTCACTTCAGGAAGGCAGTGATCCAACTCACCACCAGAACCCAGGTCAGAAGTTCTGACGGCGCCAAAAGGTAGTATTGACACGCGCAATTTTAGGCAGCGAGATAAACTTGACGGTTCCAGATGGCGGCTTCGACTGCAGCCCAGACCGCCGAACACGACCGGAGCCGCTGGGAAAACACTGCCGGCATTCTGCTGGATAGGCATTTTTAATACGCTTAGTGTTTGTCTCCCAAACTTAACGTGACGTCACTTTTTCCAACGTGTTGACTGACAGGTGGCAGTCACGAACATGAGTGTGGCACGTGACCAACATTTGCGTGTGCGTGTGCGTGTGCGTGTGTGCGTGTCAGCCCGTGGAAGCGACAGACAATACGTTTTGGGATCAGTTCTGGGCCGACGCTTCTACCACGGTCCAGGATGTCTTTGCCCTGGTTCCGGCGGCTGAGATCCGAGCTGTGAGGGAGGAATCTCCATCCAACCTGGCAACACTTTGCTACAAGGTCGGTGTGCGTGCTCGTGAAGGTCATAGGTGACTGCAGTAACAATGTGATGGCATCACTTCCTGTTGCCCAGACGGTGGAGAAACTGGTCCAGAGCGCCGAGCGCGGCTGCCCCTCCGACAGGGACCGCCAGGTGGTCCTGAACTGCACGCGGCTGCTGACGCGCGTCTTGCCCTTCATCTATGAGGATGCCGACTGGCGAGGCTTCTTCTGGTCCACTGTGCCTGGCGCCGCCAGGAGCGTGGTACGCTGCAGAAAAAGTTCTAGAATGAGGATGTCGACATTCCCCCCGCCCCCCGAGTGGCTCTGGTTCTCTGGTTACCTGCATGGTGGGGGCCACGGTCCGAACACTGCTTGTATTGTCCCTCCACCCCCAGTGGCCAAGAGGGGACTCAATGGAAACCGCACATCCATCAAATAGTCGTTTGACTCCACCCACTTGAATTGTTGATTCATTTGGGGGTAGCTTAGTTAGCAAAGGTGACGTCTCATGCTCATGTACCAATCACATCCCTCATCCAACTCTTCCTTTCATGTCATGTCTTCAGTGCGTGGAGGAAGATGATCATGATGATGATGAAGGTCGGCCCCTCGCTGAATCCCTCCTCCTCGCCATTGCCGACCTTCTCTTCTGTCCAGACTTCACCATCAAGAGGAGCCGCCAGGTGGGTGCTCACAACTCCTCCTTATGATAAGCTAGGCTAACTCTCAAAGCCCCCAGTGACAAGCTAACAAGGCGTGTTGTTAGCTTAGCTGCTATCTTCACTCAGTTAATGACTGACGAGCAGCCATGTTTGACTAGTGGGCGGAGACAGCAAACACCCACAGAGCACAGGAGGGGGAGCACCACGGAGCTTCAGTGTAGTGAAACTACAGTCAAAATATTTACAGACACAAACATGGCGGCCACGCATGTGTTTGTGCTCAATCAGCGCTTATTCCAGGTCACGTGCGCTTAGAACAATGTGACCATGTGGTCCTTCAAGCTAACATTAGCTGCTACCTATGTCAGTCACAGGGAGTCAGCGTTGACGTGGAGTTCATCGACAGCTGCGAGTACATCTGGGAGGCGGGCGTCGGCTTCGCTCAGTCGCCGCCGCTCAACTCCGCCCACGACAGCAACAGGTAAGACCACGCCTCCCCTCCAAAATGCCCCATAAGTTGTCGTGTGTTAGAGTGGCCATGTTTTTGTGTCTGAGGGTGGAGCTTCTAAAGCTGCTCCTCACCTGCTTCTCGGAGGTCCTCTATCTCCCGCCGTCGGCCGCCGCCAACGCCTGGGTGACCTTCTTCTGTTCTTCAGCAAACAGGTAACGCACGCACACGCACACACACCTGTGTCAGGGCCAGTGTGAGCGTGTGCGCATGTGGCCACAGACACGCTCTCCCGCTCTTCACCTCGCTGCTCAATGTGATTTGCGCCTACGACCCGGCGGGATACGGCATCCCGTACAACCACCTGCTCTTCTCCGACCACCGCGAGCTGCTGGTGGAACAAGCCCTGCAGGTTCTCATCGTCACTCTGGAGCGGCGGACCAGCCCGCCTCCCGCCGTGGACGCCAGCGTGGTGACCTTAGGAGGGGAGGAGCCCGACGTGAGGATGACGCTATATCCCCTACGCAAAACACCAACTGGATGTTTTAACACCTTCTTGTCTTTTCCAGTCGAGCGCCCCTGAGAACCTGTTTGTGAATTACCTCTCCCGGATCCACCGTGAAGAGGTGGCGTGCCGAGCCCTGAAGCTGGTCGCCATCTTTGCTCTGACTACTGACTGACGCTGTTTGTCCTTCAGGACCTGAGCTTCATCCTGAAAGGACTGAGCCGCCTCCTCAACAACCCGCTGGTGCAGACCTACCTGCCACACTCCAGCAAGAAGATCCACTTCCACCAGGAGCTGCTCATCCTCTTCTGGAAGTTCTGCCACTTCAACAAAGTAAAGTTGCACCTTGTTTGGACCTTTCAGGTCTAATGCTAATACTAACAATAACGTGCTTGTGTGCGTAGAAGTTTCTTTTTTTTGTGCTGAAGAGCAGCGACGTTCTGGATCTGCTCATCCCGATCCTCTTCTTCCTCAACGAAGGCCGTGCTGATCAGTGTGAGTGCCCAGCGGTCACTCACGTATGCGTGTGCTCTAGTTGTTCAGTCGTGTTGAAAAGTCCATCAAGTGTTCCTGTGGATCTTCAGCTGCTGTGGGTCTGGTGCACATGGGTGTGTTCATCCTGCTGTTGCTGAGCGGCGAGAGGAACTTCGGCGTGCGTCTCAACAAGCCATTCACGCTGCGCATCCCCATGGACATTCCGGTCTTCAGCGGGACCCACGCTGACCTGCTGGTGGTGGTAAGACAGCCTGTCAGCACGTCAGTGTCACGCCTTTGACCACGCATGGTGCTCTTGTCCTCCTCAGATCTTCCACAGAATGATGACCAGTGGACATCAGCGCCTGCAGCCGCTCTTTGACTGCCTGCTCACCATCATCGTAAACAGTGAGTTTGCTCCTTGCAGGCAGAGTCCAGGCCAGCGATGTGCTCATTTGTGTGTGCTGTAGTTTCTCCTTACCTGAAGAGTTTGTCCATGGTGGCGTCCAACAAGCTGCTGCACCTGCTGGAAGTCTTCTCCTCGCCGCACTTCCTTTTCACTGCCATCCACAACCACCAGCTGGTCTTCTTCCTGCTGGAGGTCTTCAACAACATCATCCAGTATCAGTTTGATGGTGAGAAGTGGGACGCAGACCCTTCTCCGAGCCCTGGATCCCGCCACTCACCCGCTCTGACCCCTCCTCACAGGGAACAGCAACCTGGTTTACACCCTCATCCGGAAGAGGAGCGTCTTCCACCATCTGGCCAACCTGCCGGGGGATGCACTGTCCATTCAGAAGGTGCTGCAGAAGAAGAGGAGGAAGTCCGGAATGTCCAGGAGCAACTCCTTCGAGACGGGATCGTCGGTTAGACCCCCAGCGCGCGATGCCGCAGAGCCCGGAATGCCAGGTTGGGATCTTCTGGTCCTCTTGCAGACCCAACTTGAGTTCTACCCTCGGTCACGTGACGTCGTTGTCTTTTAGGAATGGACAAGACAACCGACAAGTCTCAGGTGAGTGACGACATCGTGGCCGCTTCAGAACCACCGCAGACCGCTGCAGACTGCAGCGCCATCGCCGGGGCCAGCGACACAGAGTCCAACTCGGAGAGAGACCAAGAGGTACTTTGGCGTGTCTTTCATGTCCACTCGCTCTGCAGTCCGCTTCCACTTCTTTCTTTCCCGTCAGATGACTCCATCGCACACTGAAGCCGGTAGTCTAGAATCGAGCGTCTCGTCTTGTTCGTCCTCCTGGACTGCCAGCCCGGACTGGGTCAGTCCCTCTCTTTTGGCACGCTGTCATGCCAGCAAGATGCGTCACGCTTGCTGTGATTTCAGGTGCTGTCCTGGAGGTCCAAGCTTCCTCTGCAGACCATCATGCGACTGCTGCAGGTTCTGGTCCCTCAGGTGGAGAAGATTTGCATCGACAAGTAAGAAAGAATCCTTTTATCGTTTGTCATTTGTCCTCCTCATATTCATCCTCCTCCTCAGGGGTTTGACCGATGAGTCTGAGATCCTGAAATTCCTCCAACACGGAACGCTGGTCGGCCTCCTGCCGGTACCACATCCCATCCTGATCCGCAAGTCCCAAGTGAACGCCAGCACGTCCTCGTGGTTCCGCACGTACATGTGGGGTGTGGTCTACTTACGGTGAGCTGCCAGCGACCGATGGCAGGAAATTGTCTCCTTTTGACGCACGTGGACTCCTTTCATTTCTGGCTCTTGTTACCTGTAGCAACGTGGATCCTCCAGTCTGGTACGACACAGACATACGACTCTTTGAGATCCAGAGAACTTAAACCAGCCTCTTCTCAGCAGACCCGCTGCCAAAGTCATCATCAACACAGCATGTAGTGTGTCATGTAACCTGGCATGTCATGTCATGTACTGTAGTGTGACATGCAATGTGGCATGCAGTATGTAATGTAGCGTGACGTGTAGTGTAACATGTACCGTAGCATGGCATGTAGTGTGACATGTAATGTCATATAGTGTGACACGCAATATGACATGCAACATGGCATGCAGTATGTCATTTAGTATGATATGTAATGTGCCATGTAGTGTCTCATATTGTAGTGTATCATGTAGCGTGACATGCAATGTGGCATGCAGTATGTCATGTAGTGTGATACGTAATGTTCCATGTAGTGTGTCATATTGTAGTGTATCATGTAGCATGACATGTAGTGTGTCGTGTACTGTGACATGCAATGTGGCATGCAGTATTTCACGTAGCATGACATGTAGTCTTGTATTGTTGTTTCTCATGTAGTGTGATCTGATTACCCTGCAAAGCAAAAGGCCAAAGGTAATGAAACCTTTCACAATAAAAGCGACATCTTGTAGTATTTCACGCACGTGCACAATACAAGGTTGAAGTCAAGCGAGCAAACTGCTGTTTCACATTAGTTTTTCACTGGAAGTCTTCATTCTGACTTCCGCCTCGTCTAATTTGCCCAGTCCCGCCCCTCCCAGACAACCTGCCCCCCTCGTGCTCGTCTCCGAGCAACCGCGCACGTACGCGTCCGCCCTTACGCGCCTTCCTTTCTAGGCTGGGGAGTCCGGACTTGAGCGTGTGCGAAGGTCCAGACGGACATGGAGGCGGAACGTAAGTGAGTCATGGACGACCGGTACCACCGGGCCGCCCGGGACGGCCTCGTGGACGCGCTCAAAGAAGCGACGCCGAAGCAGCTGAACGCTCCGGACGAGGACGGGATGACACCCACTTTATGGGCCGCCTACCGCGGAAACATGGACGCGCTCAGAACCATCGTTGCCAGAGGGTGAGTCCATGGATTACCTGACTCACCTGAGAAGTTTAGCCTATTATTTACTGTGTATGTGCATGTGTACATAAACACTACATGACTGTGGAGCACTTCCCGTAACCTCACAAACATTTAAGCCCCGCCCCCTCGGCCAGTGTTGCTCTTTGCATTTTAATGTCCTCATTACGCACAAACGTCACCGTGCACGCTCATCCATGACACGTCTCTTATCTGCGTGCACGCTCACGTGCGCTCTTTGCAGATAACGCGGCGGTAAGTTTACACGGCGCCGTGATAAGACACTATTCATGGCTCGCACGGCTTTGAGAGCGTGCGCGGACCCCAGGTCAAGGGTCACCACAGCAGGTAGACAGAATAAGCTATTAGCATGATCACTTCCTGTGTTGAGAGGTGACACGGTCGCCATGGCGATGAAAACTTTAGGTCAGTCATGCAGCATGTTCACGGATGGACCGCGTGGAGGTCGCCCCCCACGAGACGTTTGTGATGTCGGCCATGCTGAGCGCCTTGCACATAAATAATGCAGTGCCAGCTGTCAATCATTCGTTAGTGGGCGGGGCTACAGTGTTCATAAATCACATCACATCATCTTTAGGCTCACTGAGCGATCATATTGCAGTGTGACAACATGTTTGTCACCTTTCAAAATAAAAGCCTAAAAGTCAGCAAGCTGTGTGTGTGTATGTGTGCAGAGGTGACCCAGACAAGTGTGACATTTGGGGCAACACACCGCTCCACTTGGCAGCCGCCAACGGCCATCATGCCTGTTTGTCTTTCCTGGTGGCGTTTGGGGCCAACGTGTGGTGTCTGGACAACGATTACCACACGCCGCTGGACATGGCCGCCGCCAAAGGCCACATGGAATGCGTCCGCTACCTGGATTCCATTGCCGCCAAGCAGATCACACTCAATCCCAAGCTGGTCGGCAAGCTCAAGGCGCGAGCGTTCCGAGCCGCCGAGCGCCGTGTCAAAGAATGTGTCCAACTTCAGGAGAGGCACCGCCAACGTATGGAGAAGCAATCCGCCAAGGAGGCGGGCGCTTTGGACGACTTGGACGCCATTAGCGTCTACAGCTACACGAGCGGCAGCACGCTGAGCCGCAGGTTCAACGCCTCCAATTTGTCGAACTCGCAGGTGCTCGTCTCCACGTGTCTTGACATGTTTGAACATAACATCCTGTCCTTTAGCTTCACAACATGCTAACCAGCCAACCTCATCTCTCTGCTCAGGCCACGCTGCATTCCACGGCGAAGAGCAAGGCCAAGATTCAGAAGAAACTGGAGAAGAAGAAGCAGGTGGACGGAACATTCAAGATCTCCGAAGACGGGAGGAAGAGCGTGCGCTCGCTGTCCGGCCTGCAGCTGGGAAACGACGTCATGTTCCTCCGACAGGGAAGCTACGCCGACACCAGCGAGCGCTTTTGCCTCGACATCCGTGACATGTTCCCGCACGACGACGACGCTCTCTCTCGTGCCATGAGCGACCCTGGCCTCCACGAGGCTGCGTATTCAGAGATCAGCGCCGACTCGGGACGGGACTCACTCTTCACTCGCCCTGGGCTCGGGACCATGGTGTTCCGCAGGAACTACGCCAGGGGGGCGGCGTTCGGCGTCAGATGGCGCGATGAAGCGAGCGTCGCAGGAAGTGAGCCTGCAGGACGAGCGCCAAACGTCCGTCTACGGGGTCGACTTCCTCGCCACTCGTCCAGTTTTGACAAGGACAGCATTAAGAGTGCTCTGAGCCCGTGGGAGGAGTCTGATGCGAGCCTGGACGAGGACCTAGAGCCGCAAAGTAGTCCGCTAGAGACATTTCTGGTGTCGCACAACCTCGCAGAGTTCATCGTCATCTTCAGGCGGGAAAAGATTGACCTGGAAGCTCTGCTGATTTGTTCCGACCAGGATCTCAGCAGCGTCCACGTCCCGCTGGGCCCGCGCAAGAAGATACTTGAAGCCTGCAAGAGACGCCGGGACACCTTGGGAGGGCCGGACGCCATCGAGGACACATATCTATGAAGTTGTTTTTGTGCATGCCACACTGCTTCCTTGTGTTACTGGACCTTTGCAGGTGGGAGGGGCTGAAGATACTTTGCAGCCTGTAAAGAAGCCAAACGGCACCCCCTGGTGGCTGCTGGGTGTAACATATATATGACTATGTGCGATGCCACGGTGGCCTAGTGGTTAGCATGTTGGCCACACAGTCAGGAGATCTGGAAGATGTGGGTTCGAATCTTTGCTGGAGTTTTCTCCAGGTACTCCGGCTTTCTCCCACATTCCAAAACATGCATGTTAGGTATGAATGTGAGTTCATATCCCTGTGATTGGCTGCCCGTAGTCAGCTGACATGGGCTCCAGCGTACCCCTGCGACCCTTGTGAGGACAAGCGGCATGGAAAATGGATGGACGGATGACTAAGAGTGCTGGGTCGTCACCGCTATCGTGTGTCACTCAAGGACCGCCCGTATTTTCAGCTGTTTTTTGCATGGAAGACGCTTGGCTAGATATTTAACATTTCGTTGATACCATTTGCATGTTTGTAATGTGAAGAAAAAACAAGTTTTTTATTCAAAGAAGCTGAAGGTCTGCTGTGTGCTTTCATGTCGGAGGAAAGAAGAGGGAAACCTGATAAGTGGGAGGGTTTATGAGGAAAGGGGGCGGGGCCTGGTACCAAAGAGGACTTTCGCAATGTTGCCTTTGCACTGCACTTTGCACGGGAGATAGCTGACGCACTTTGAGGACTGACATGACGGCACCAGAGGGGACCACCTGGTCCGAGAAGAGCGTGAGGGGGGAGGATGGTCCTGACGAGTCTGTGATGGTGGAGCTGAGCAGGATGGTGCAGACCCTGGTGAAGGAGAGCAGCTGGTGGGAGAGGAGGGGCTTTGACTGCAGCATCCTGGCGGCAGCCTTCCTCTGCCTGCCTGTCGGTATGAACTCTTTCTGGAATGTTCCTTCGAAAGATATCCTTTTAAGGTTTCCTTTAGAGGCAAAAACCGCAAGAGAAGAAATCTTATCTTTACTTACGTAACATCCACACGTCCTTTGCCTGCATCTGCCATGTTTGATGTTTGTGTTACCGTGACGATGCGAAGACAAACTGTCTATTGGCTGTAGCGTGTGTGTGTTGCAGCCTTCCTGCTGCTGCGTTCAGGTGACGTGCTGTGCTTCACATGCGGCCTACTGCTGATGGGCGTAGCTCATGCCACTATCACAGTCAAGGGGAACCACCTTGCCAGTCACGGGGCGCTGAGCGAGTCGCCAACGTGGACCAAGTTCTGGGCCGTCTTCTTTATCGAGGTCAGAGGTTAAAAGTGCAACCTCGTAAGCTAAAGCTAAGCTAGGCTGGTTAGTGATGTTCTGGGAGGCGGGTCACGTGACGTGTGAAGGTGCTGTGTTGTCAGATCTGCGGCACGTTCTCAGCGCAGGCCGGCGTGCACGCGCACGTGAAGCTGCATCACGCTCACACCAACGTCATCGGCCTGGGCGACTCCAGCTCGTGGAAGGTGCCCCGCCTCCCTCGCCTGGTTTACCTCTTCATTGCGCCACTCGCGCTGCCGATCATCACGCCGCTCGTTGCTGTGGGTGAGTCCACCGGCCGAGTCCGTCCCACTCCAGAACCTTCCGTCAAATCATCTGTGACGACCTGTGACCTGCAGCTCATCTCCAAGGACGCTCGGCGTGGCTGGTGGCGAGGACGCTGCTGATGATCCTGCTGGGTCTGTACGCTCAGTACTGGCTGCTCGTCAACGTGTCCGGGTTCCGCACGCCACTTAGTGCTGCGCTGTGCATGTTGGCGTGCAGAGCCATGTTCTCCTTGCCCTTCATCCACGTCAACATCTTCCAAGTGAGACTCTGGACTCGAACGCACCCTGAACTGCGACCTGTTACCAAACTAAAGACCGTGTTGCCATCTTTGCAGCACATCGGCCTGCCCATGTTCAGTCAGAGCCGCCGACCCAAGCGGATCGTCCAGATGACGCACGGCGTGCTGAACCTGCAGCGGAATCTTCTGCTGGACTGGACCTTTGGACACTCGCTCATCAGCTGCCACGTGGAGCACCACCTCTTCCCCTTCCTGTCCGACAACATGTGCCTGAAGGTGTGTGTGTGCGTGTGCGTGTTTGAGACAGTGACCTCACACCCTCTCCCCTGCAGGTGAAGCCCGTGGTGAGCCGTTACCTGAACGCCAAGAAACTTCCATATCAGGAGGACGCTTACATTTCCCGCCTTGGCCTTTTCTTCCACAAATATCAAGAGCTGATGGTGGCAGCCCCCCCCATCACTGAGCTGGTTGGCCTGAAGTGATCACGTGACCCGCGGTGACAAACGAGACTGATCATATTTCTTTACACTTCAAGACTGTTTGAGCCTTTAACTTTCCCGATTGACCCTGAATGCAACATTGGCCATGGCAACAAATAAAAAAAACAAAAGTTTGTTGGTAGTTTTCATCATTGAATGTACACGCTCATTAAACTCAAGCCTTATTCGGACTCGCTCACTTTGCTGTCAGTGTGACCGTGCGATGGAAGAGCCATGTGTCATACGTTCAACAAGTAGTCCTAACTGCAAGCTAAAAGGTGGAGCCTGGAGGCTGGCTAGACTTTGAAGTGATCAAGGACGATCAATATTTGTAGTTCTAAACGTAATTAAGATGCTTTTATTCACTTTTTTGTCTCTCTTACGAGGTTCTGCTTTATTCCTACGGTATCTGTTACAGCATCATATGCAAATAATATGCAAATTAGCTGATGGCATTATCTAGCGACTTCTAGTTCAGCCATTAGCTACTTTTCCTACTGAGGAACAGTGAATGGTCATGTGACATTTACCTGGATGTGTCAAAAGCCAACAATAGAGACGTCAACAAGAAGCAGAATTCTCCAAATACCTGAGCACAAGCCGGACCGGAGTGCATGTGGGTGTGCATGCTGCCAGTGATTAAGTCAGTGTGTGTGGGCGGGGCTTCAGTGCAGCCTGCCACTGATCAGACATGTGGAGGAATGCGCCTGGGCTCCTCTCAGCTCGTTTGCAGGATGAGCTCCACCCTGTGGCTTGTGAGGGAGGGGGCGGGCCCGGCCGGCAGTGTCGGGGGCGGGCTGAAACTGGGCCTCGTCTGACTCACATCATCGAGGTGTGGCTTTGCAGGCTCCTCCAGGAACTACAGAGTGGCCGGGCCAGTTCCTCCCACAGTGGCTGCAGAGAGCAGGCAGAAGAAGAACATGGCAGATCCTGAAACTGTCACCACCCAGCAGAACGGTGCTGACCCGGCAGCCACTGGCTCCCTTGTCACAGAGGAGAACGGAGGAAGCCCCGAGTGTGAGCAGACTGACAAAGTGAATGAGACAGATGCTCCTCAAAAGGATTCTGACGAGGAGCAGAAAGCGGTGGCAGCAGAAGAAAGCGCTTCCGAAGGCATGGAAGAAGAGGGGGTGACGGAAGAACCTTTGGGCCCGGATGACGTGGTGTGTGATTCGTGCATCGAGAGCCCCTGCAGGGCTCTCAAGTCCTGCCTCACCTGTCTGGTGTCCTACTGCGAGGCCCACCTCCGGCCTCACCTGGAGAACCCGAAGTTTCAGAACCACCGGCTGGTGGATCCGCTCCGGGACATCGAGAGGAGGACCTGCGAGATCCACAAGTGGCCCCTGGAACTGTTCTGTTATGCGGACGACTGCTGCGTCTGTCAGGACTGCGTGGGCGAGGAGCACAGGGGCCACAACACTGTTGCTGTGGTTGAGGCTCGCCGCCGGGTCGAGGCAAGTGCTCCACACGCACACACACTTGGGTCACAGTCATGTGAGCAAGATCCTTCAAGCACAGGAAGATCAGTTTGGACCCTTGATGATTCTGGTGTGCTGATTAGATCAGGAAGTCTCATGAGGTGCACTACTGGAAGTGTGGAAGCACACACTAACACAATGTCACATGAGATGACTGAAAGGCTTAGGATGTTCGTGTCAAGCTTAGGCCCGGGGGCCAAACCTGGCACATGCTGCAGTTTCACGCGGCCCGCAGAACTGTTTGGAAAATTGTCCTCGTGGACCTTATCAAACAAAGTGCTTACAGCGATGTGCATAATTAAAGTATTCCTCTGGTATAAACTACTCCTCTGGCATTATCATTTTAAGAGTGGAAACAATATTGTACATAGCACGGAATTCACAACCATTCTTAATAAGGGGGCCAGTTTCAGACCAAAAGTCTAAATAATTTAACTGTACATTTAAGTGTACATAAAGCAGTTGCACTTTAACTGTTACACCCTGTCTGTACAAAATAACACCTTAAAAAGCCATAAGACAGCCAAAAGTGATCATTTGAACTGCAGCAAAGCATGCTGGGAATCATGATCATAATCTGCCCATTCCACAGCTACAAACACATCTTGCGGATTGTGATGCTTTTGTGTTGATATAAAATACTGTAGCTTTTGCCCAGGACATTGAGAGAATGACAAAGAGGTGGTCGATTAACAATCACTTGATTGAAACTACGCCAAAACAACCGTAGTTGTATATCTGCAACATCGGAAAGTAGACATTTCAAGCAGGAATGAACGGACATGAAAAATTGCACATGCTGTCATGCGCATTTTGTCTCAACCTGAAAATGCAACCACAGGGGTGCATTATATTGGTTTGTTCCAATCCTGGCATTACGCGCGGGGAACCGGGATGGAAGGTGTGCAGGCTGCTTACTTATCTATTCGTCAGTGAGAATGAGACATTTTCTCCAAATCTGACCACACTACCTAATATTTTTTCAGCTTGGATTATTGAGGCGTGTCCTGTCATGTTGGCAACTTCAAACGAGCGTGTGTGTGTGTGTGTGTGTGTGTGTGTGTGTGTGTGTGTGTGCACTGATGATGCATATGTGCTTCATTCACCCACTACAGTATGTTGGTTAAAAGAACAAGAAGTGTTTAATACTTTCAATGTGCGGAAATATACAAGTGTTGCAAATTTCAGGATAAATAATAAGAAATATACAAAGTTGGAGGGTAGGGTAGGGTGGGGGGTAACGTCCAGGTCAGGCCACAACCTAAAGTAGGCTATGAGTTTTGGGCCCCTGTGCGATTGAGTTTGACACCCCTGGTTTAGGAGGATTTTGGGTCTTAGTTCTGATTGATGAAGAGGAGATTCTGGTAAGCTAACACTTGCAAAGATCAACTTCAGCTGTTTGTGTCTCCTAGTGACAGTCATGTGGACGTCAGTTTCCTGCTGAGAGCCCTCAGCTGCTTCCTTTTTTGTCAAACAATGCCGTGTGTGTGTGTGTGTGTGTGTGTGTGTGTGTGTGTGTGTGTGTGTGTGTGCGTGTGTGTGTGACAGCATTCTGTAGTTGATGCTCCAGTGGCTTCAATCAGGAATCTTGGAAGGGGGAATTCTTCCACCGGAGCTGTTAACATGAGACTATTTGCAGAAGTACTAGTATACACTTCACACACTTCATTAGATGCAGTAGTAGTAGTATTTCCGCTTCTAAGGCCTCATATTTGATTGTGCAGGTCTACCCAATGTCATGGCTTGTGGTTCTTAAGGTACAACAGGAAGTTCAACGCTGGCTAGAGGGTGGGATCTTCCTGGGCCATCCGGACCCGCTGAGGAATTCAGAGCTTCAAAGTGAAAATTCCCGCCAGTGTGTGATGAAAGTGTGTTTGTCCTCTGCAGAGGGAGCTGAAGGACAAGCGCAGTGAGATGACCAAGACAGTGACGGCGGCGGAGAACGCCATCAGCAAGCTGCAGCTCAACACCGTCTCCATCGAGGTAAAGGCGGAGCGTGAAATTCGGCTTTCGTCGGCAGAGACAAACACGTGACCCGCTACTGTCGTCTCCGCAGCATTCGGTGACGGAAGTGCGGGCGGTCATCGAGGATCAGTTCGAGCAGCTGCAGGCGGCGGTGGAGAAGGCCAAGCGGGAGGTGACGGAGATCCTGGAGGGCGAGGAGAAGCAGGCGTTGCGGCAAGCTGAGGGCATCCGGGTGCACCTGGAGCAAAGGTGTGGCGAGCTCAAGAAGACACAGGTGCAGGTTGAGAAGCTCTCCAGGAACAAGAATGACGTGGACTTCTTACAGGTAAGAATCGGACCTGGCCGGAGAGCTGCACTTCATCCTATTACTGATCACACTCGCTTCTTAGGAGTACTCCGAGTGGAAGAAGGAGGCGTCCGACATTTCTCTACCGGGTGTGTACATCGGGCTGATGGATCACCTCAACTCCGTCAGCCGCGTCATTGTGGACGCCACGCAGGAGCTGTGTGCCATGCTGGTGACGTCCTACATGGACAAGGTGAAGGAGACGTGCAACACTGGTGAGTTCTTGGAGAAGGAGCCTCAGCCGAGCCTCAGCGGACGTGTTCGCACACGTGTGGAATGTTCCGCCTGTGTGTGACAGCCTCAACGCTCAGGTGTGGAGCTCAGACTCACCTGACCGCCGCCAGCGTCCAAAAATGTCTCGCCACCTGAGTGGCAAACACACAAAGCGCCGCTTGCAATGGTCGGACCTTCGTGCTGCAAATGAAGCCGAGCTGTGAGGTCACATGACCGACACCCTGCAGCAAATGTTGACATGCAGCAAGGAAAAGAAGTATTTGATCCCCTTATTTTCATGGTAGCTTTATTTTAACAGAGTAAAAATAGCATGAAATCAAGTTTATAACTGAAATAGGATTAAGCTGTGGTTTAGTAGTTGGAGTCGAAAGTCTTGCTGGCAAGCACAGAGGTCAGATGTTTCTTGCAGTTGCTCACCAGGGTTGAGCACATCTCAGGAGGGAGCGGAGAGGTCCATTCTGGTGTCATGTGACCACATCTCATTCTCCCAAGTGTTCATGTCAAACGTTCAGACGGGTCTGTACGTGTGTCTTCTTGAGTAGGATCTCCATCCATTACGGCAAAGCGTTTAGCTGATGGTTTTCTTTCTTACTGTGCTCCCAACTCCCTTGACATCATCAACCAGCTCCTTCTTTGTCATTCTGGGCTGCTCCCTCGCCTTTCTCACAATCATCCTTACCCCGCCAGTCTTGCATGGAGCTCCAGGGTGAAGGTGATTGACTGTTACCTTGGATTTCTTCCATTTTTCTTTCTCACCAAGCTTCTTTTTCATGCTCTTGTAGGCCATTGCAGTCTTGTGCAGGTCTACAATCTTGTTGATGGTCTTGTGGTCCGTTGTAGCCTTGTGCAGGTCTACTATCTTGTCAACTGTAGTCCATTGCAGTCTTGTGCAGATTTACAATCATATTAATGCTCTTGAAGTTCATTGCAGTCTTGTGCAGGTCTACAATCTTGTTGAGTTTTTTAGTCCAGTTCACTCCAGTCTTGTGCAGGTCTACAGTCTTGTTGATTGTCTCGTGGTCCCTTGCGGTCTTGTGCGGGTCTACAATCTTGACGATAGTCTTGTAGTCCATTCCAGTCTTGTGGAGTTCTACAATCTTGTTGACAGTTTTTTAGTCCGGTCCACTCCAGTCTTGTGCAGGTCTACAGTCTTGTTGATTGTCTCGTGGTCCCTTGCAGTCTTGTGCGGGTCTACAATTTTGACGATGGTCTTGTAGTCCATTCCAGTCTTGTGCGGGTGTACAATCTTGACAATGGTCTTGTTGTCAATTCCAGCCTTGTGCGAGTCTACAATCTTGTTGACAGTTTTTAGTGCAGTCCAGTCTTGTGCAGGTCTACAATCTTGTCAGTGGTCTTGTAGTCCATTCCAGTCTTGTGCCAGTCTACAATCTTGCTGATGGTCTTGTAGTCCATTCCATTGTAGCCCATTGCAGTCTTGTGCAGGTCTACAATCTCGTCGATGATCTTGCAGTCTTGTGCAGGTCTACCATCTTGTCAGTGGTCTTGTAGTTCATTCCAGTCTTTGTAGGTTGACCATCTTGATGATGGTGTTGTAGTCCATTCAAGGCTTGTGAAGGGCTACAGTCTGAGATCAGCTCCTTGGTCTTGCCCGTGGTGGTGGAGAGGTTTGAATGGAAGAGCGTGTTTATGTGACAGGTATCTTTTATCCACACATTGAATTGAGAGCTTTCTTAAAGGGACAGGACTCATTTGCATGTTTCATGGACACGTAATTGCTCTGTCGGGGTCACAATGCTTACGGGTTGGTAGGGATGAAGTACTTTTTTCACTCAATGAAATACCAATTCATTCATTAACTTTATGTCATGATTTTTGGGGATTATTTTTACATTCTGTCGCTCTCTGTTAAAGTCTTTCTAACATAAAAATGATGGACATTGGGGGCCATCTTACTAAATGATGAAATACCTTGAGTGTTTTTCCTACTGTGTGTGGAATGTGGTTTAAAAAAAGAACATTGTAAGCAGTTTGGTGGTGAAAATGCCCGTGAGTGACCTGTGCTTCCATTTCAGATAAAATGGGAATAAAGACGACAGTCCACGCCATCGTCGCAGCCAAACACAACATGACAATTCCAGATCCGGAGACTCGAGCGGATTTCCTCAAGTGTAAGTGTGTGAATGTTTGCCTTCAGATGTGGCCTTGGTAACCTTTGACCTACAGTTTTACACACAATCACCTTTTGTCCTCTAGATGGCGCTCAGGTGAGTTTTGACGCCGACACCGCCCACGTCTTCCTGCGTCTCACCGAAGACAACCACAAAGTGACCAACACCACGCCCTGGCAGCATCCCTATCCCGACGTTCCTGAGCGCTTTGACAGCTGGCGCCAGGTGCTGGCGGGGGAGAGCTTCTATCTGGGCCGCCATTACTTTGAGGCGGACATCAGTGGCGAGGGCACGCACGTGGGCCTCACCTACAAAAGCATCGAGCGCAAAGGCGAGGAGAGCAACGCCTGCATCACCGGGAATAACTTCTCCTGGTGCCTGCAGTGGAATGGACGCACCTTCTCGGCCTGGCACAGCGGCGTGGAGACGCCCCTCAACGTGGGCAAGTTCACGCGCATCGGGGTGTACGTGGACTCCACCAAAGGTCTCCTGTGCTTCTACGGCGTGGATGACGCCATGACGCTCATTCATCGCTACGAGGCCGAGTTCCTGGAGCCGCTTTACCCAGCGTTCTGGTTGTCCAAGAAGGAGAACATCGTCGCTTTGGTGCCGCCTGGAGAGCCCTTACCTTTGAAAAGCCCCTCTCCTCCCACATCACCCGCTAACGGTGTCCCGCTTCCGTGAAGGCTCGTCTCCTGGGAGATGCGGGACGTTTCAGCCATGCGTGAGGCGTGTGAAGGGACCTTCGATATCCGCCATATATTTATACTATACTTAAACTTGTTGGATGAACACAAACTTCACCTTCAGATG
Organism: Dunckerocampus dactyliophorus; assembly: GCF_027744805.1. Taxonomy (NCBI): domain Eukaryota; kingdom Metazoa; phylum Chordata; class Actinopteri; order Syngnathiformes; family Syngnathidae; genus Dunckerocampus; species Dunckerocampus dactyliophorus. The sequence continues at coordinate 48,192,111 of NC_072820.1, forward strand.
GTTGAAAGACAAACAAACTGATGAAATAAAGCAGGAGCAGCCTCCATGTTGCATCAACACAACACACCGTGATATTTTTATCATGTCTTTTTACAACACATATGCACAGCACAACTACTTTTTAAAAGTACAGTAATCCCTCGTTTATCGCGGTTAATTGGTTCCCGCAAAGTAGGATTCCTTATTTTTGAATCAAATATTTTGGTAGTTAGAGCACAGAAAACCTGTTTACGACCTTCTAAACATGGTTTTTAACATTATCAGAGCCCTCAAGACATGAAATAACACCCTTATAGTCACCTTTACACTCGTCTTAGCCAATAAGTCATGTAAGACATAAATAAGACATAATATAGACTATAGAATATAGGCCGTGGGTCATTTGGTACCGGGTCGCACAGAAAGAAAAAATAATATCCATTATTTCATTTTTTATGTTTTATTTTGAAAAGTGTCCGGATTCTCTCTGTTACATCCGTCACACTTGACGCATGTCCATTGTGCGTGTGCTAACTTTATCTCATGCCGCGCAAATAGACTACAACTGTATTTTTACCATTTTTCTTTCACCTCATATGTGGTGTCAAATGCTGATACTATGTAAGGTAAGTTTTGATGACTTATTGAGTGCTAATGTGCACATTTTTTTCTCAAGTTAATTCATGCTAGCACACTGCCTTTTACCACACACGTCAAACAGCCATGTAATCATCTCTCTGGAAACACTTGGCTGGAACTTGAACTGGTGGATGGTGGGTCGCCATTCATTTTGTGCTTTTAATTTGATGTTATTCATGTCTTAGTTTTACACAATACATAATAAATAATAAAGGTATCAATAATAATAAAATAATCGAGGCCCCTCCCCCCCGTCCGAGGGAGATTTGTGGGAACACAAGCCGGTCCGTGAGGTCAAAAAAGGTTGGGGACCACTGCTGTGTTGTATAACATGTTGTACGCAAACATAATGTACTAAAATTTGTGCGTCATTAAAAAGTTTACACTCCCAAAACAATCTTCTTGTGGAATACAAAAGCTCAAGATAATAACTTGTGCCCAAGTATAATTTGATGACGAAGTCATATACAGTCATAAGTCATATACTGACTGCAGCATTTAGTTTGATCAATTTCTTTATATATAAATCTCTCTACAGCCTTCTAACCCACACTAGCAACGTCAAGTCAATAAATTAATGTACGGTAAACGTATACGTAGCGTGGATGAGTTTAAAGTGGATTCAAGTGGCTGAATTAAGCCACAATTCATTTCGCTAGGTTACAGTTCAACATTTTATATCTTACGTGTATTTGTTATTATTAGTACATTTTTATTCTTATTTGACGTTTTTTGAGCATCTAGGAAGTCGTTCAAGCTACACCCGGGATGCCTAGCATAACGTAACACGCACAGGCCACATGACGGAGCACGCACCGATCACATGACCACGCTTCCCAGTGACGTGTCTTCCAACTGGCATGTAAGCAGGAAGTGTTGGCTTCAGTGTCAACATGCTAACAGACGTAAGTGACTAGTTTTACCTTTCCAAAGCAGGCTTTCGTGTGTGTTTGGGCTGAGAATAGATGCACGTGTTAAAGATAAATAGATCTACATGTAACGAGTAAATACACACGTTCATGTTATTGGCAGCAATATGACGTCGTTTTCCTGCTGTGAAGCAGCTAACTCAGATCGCTAATGCGAAATTGGGAATAGTTTTCCTCATTGAAAACATGTTCTTGTGTTTTTCTTCTTGTATTTAAGGTTGGCTACTTGGCTGATAACTAGAGCTGGCAGGTTTAGCGTTTGCAACATTGGCATATCATCATAAAAACAAAAATGGCCACTGGACGCGACTTTTAACTTGAAGTAAAATGAGTCAAGCAGAAGGAGCTCTAAGACTTCAGAAAATAATTATGAAGTCAGAGTGAACAGGAAAGGAATGCACAAATGCGACTTGGAGCTGAGATGACTTGTCTCCGGGGCTTCAGCTTCTTCCTTATTGATCCCTCAGGATACCAACGAGGAAGACGTGTCTCTTTTTGACGCTGAGGAGGATGCAGGCAGAAGGTCAAAGACGAAAAACATCAAGTAAGTCAAACATTTTAGGGCTTAAACCTCCAAACTGTTTGGTGAATGCGACATTGTGTGTAATGGCATGCTGGCATTTTCTCATTTGGTTGATCAACAGGAGAACACCGTGTGGGAATGAGCATTTCTCACATTTATTAATATGCTTATAATAACTTGGACCAGGAGTGTTCACACTTTTTCCAGCGAGGGCCGCATAATGAAAAATGAAAGGATGCAGGGGCCACTTTGAAGATATACTAAGAAGTTATATACACTGCTCAAAAAAGATTAGAGGAACACTTGGAAAACACATCAGATCTAAACTGGGGGAAAAATGATGTTGAATATGTTTCCTGATAATAAGTGGGTGATGTATTAGTAACAAAATGATGCCACATCATTTGATAGAAATGAAAATGATCACCCTATAGTGGGGGGAAATCAAAGACACCCCAAAAATGAAAGTGAAAAAATGATGCAGCACACTGGTCCATTTAGCTAAAATGTCATTGTAGCAACTCAAAATGATTCTCAGTAGTTTGTGTGGCCCCCACGTGCTTGTACGCATGCCTGACAACGTGGGGGCATGCTCCTAATGAGACTACGGATGGTGTCCTGGGGGATCTCCTCCCAGATCTGGACCAGGGCATCACTGCGGTACCTGGACGCATGGAGGAGATTCCAGGAGACAGGTAGTTACTCCAGGAGAGCTGGACAGGGCCGTAGAAGGTCCTTCAACCCTCAGCAGGATCGGTATCTGCTCCTTTGTGCAAGGAGGAACAGGATGAGCACTGCCAGAGCCCTACAAAATGACCTCCAGCAGGCCACTGGTGTGAATGTTTCTGACCAAACAATCAGAAACAGGCTCCATGAGGGTGGCCTGAGGGCCCGACGTCCTGTAGTGGGCCCTGTGCTCACTGCCCAGCACCGTAGAGCTCGATTGGCATTTGCCATAGACCACCAGAATTGGCAACTACACCACTGGTGCCCTGTGCTCTTCCCTGATGAGAGCAAGTTCAACCTGAGCACATGCGACAGACGTGAAAGGGTCTGGAGATGCCGTGGAGAATGTTATGCTGCCTGCAGCATCATTCAGCATGACCGGTTTGGTGGTGGGTCAGTGATGGTCTGGGGAGGCATATCCCTGGAAGGACGCACAGACCTCTACAGGTTAGATAACGGCACCCTGACTGCTATTAGGTATCGGGATGAAATTCTTGGACCCATTGTCAGAACCTACGCTGGTGCAGTGGGACCTGGGTTCTTCCTGGTCCACGACAACGCCCGACCTCATGTGGCTAGTGTATGCAGGTAGTTCCTGGAGGATGAAGGAATTGATACCATTGACTGGCCCCCACGTTCACCTGACCTAAACCCAATAGAACACCTCTGGGACATTATGTTTAGGTCCATCCGGCGCCGCCAGGTTGCTCCTCAGACTGTCCAGGAGCTCAGTGATGCCCTGGTCCAGATCTGGGAGGAGATCCCCCAGGACACCATCCGTAGTCTCATTAGGAGCATGCCCCGACGTTGTCAGGCATGCGTACAAGCACGTGGGGGCCACACAAACTACTGAGAATCCTTTTGAGTTGCTACAATGACATTTTAGCAAAATGGACCAGTCTGCTGCATGATTTTTTCACTTTCATTTTTGGGGTGTCTTTGATTTTTCATTTCTATCAAATGATGTGGCATCATTTTGTTACTAATACATCACCCACTTATTATCAGGAAAGATATTCAACATCATTTTCCCCCAGTTTAGATCTGATGTGTTTTGGAAGTGTTCCTCTAATTTTTTGGAGCAGTATATATATATATATATATATATATTTCAAGAAAAAACTGCATCTCAGCTTTGTGATATAGGTGAAATTGCTGGTTCCCCCCTTTTTTTTAATTTTCCAAATATTTTAAATAATGCTTTTTCCCAACCTAATTTAGCCTATGTTTATTTGATTTTTTTTCCCCTTATTTTGTTTTGTTTCTCATAATACTACTATTTTGAAAAATAACATTTTTTTCTTTAATATATTTTTTATTATTATATTTTTTATTTAATGTCAATTCCTTTTTTTGTCATAATATTATGAGTTTATTCTCGTAAAACTGCAGCTTTTTTCTCGTTAGAATTCAACTATATGTTTTGACTTTATTCTCAGCTGTTTTTTTATTTTTTTTAATTTTTATAATTATTTCAACTTTTTTTCTTGTAAATTGTCTTCTCATGGTTCGGACTTTATTTCCGTAACATTATAACTTTTTCCGCAACCAAATTTTTTTGAAAATTACAACTTTATTTGTTGTTTTGTTTGTTTCTCATAATATTATGACTTTTTCTCTTAATATTTTGATTTGATTCTTGTAACATTACTGCTGATTTGTCCATTTTTGGTGTTGTTGTTTTTTTTTCTTTTTAGTTTTCTTGTTAAATTATATTTTGTAGGCCAATAAAATAAAACAGCCGCAAGCCACAAATGGCTCCCAGGCCGCACTTGCGTCTACAATCACCTTACATCTGTGTGAACGTGTTCCCAGGCATCCCGTGGCGTCCTTCTTCCATCTCTTCTTCAGGGTTTGCGCCATCCTGGCCTACTTCCTCTGTGAACATTTCAGCAGTAACAACTTTATTGGTGGCATGGTCACGATCATTCTTCTTCTCTCGTGTGACTTCTGGACAGTGAAGGTGGGTGTCTACAACCGACGTACGCTCGTGTTGTCATAGTTGTGTTCGATACGTCCATTGCGGTTGTGTGCAGAATGTGACAGGGAGGCTGATGGTGGGTCTCAGGTGGTGGAACCAGGTGGACGACGATGGACAAAGCCACTGGGTGTTTGAATCCAGGAAGGTGACAGTCACATGACCTGCTAGGAACACGTGCTGCTCTACGGCTGCTCTTAGGCTGAGAATATCCTGTTTTCTTTCAGGGGACAAAGAACTCACACGTTTCAGATTCAGAATCTCGGATCTTCTGGCTGGGACTGATCGTGTGCCCAGTGGTGTGGGTGATCTTTGCCTTCAGCGCGCTCGTTCAGATGAAGATAATGTGGCTGGTAAGGCTTGACGCTCAACAAGCGCGTGTTGGGGCTACTGGGCGGTGAACGTGTGGTCTTGCACGCAGCCCGTGGTGATGATGGGAGTGGTTCTGCAAGCAGCAAACCTCTACGGATACATCAAGTGTAAAGTGGGGGGAAAGACCGACTTGAAGAACCTGGCCACAAACTATTTTGGCAGACAGTTTCTCAAACAGGTGATTAGATTTTTTTGAAACAAGTGACATCCAACATCTTCCGCCTGAAAAGTCACTTTTGTGTTTTCGTCCGCAGGCTCTGTCCAAAGACGAGGAATCTTAACATGCAGCGGCTTTCGTTTCTTTTTTCAACATGAACTCTACAAACTTTCATTTTTCTTTCCTCATTTTTGTGCTTTTTCTGCCCTTTGCTTGGATGACAGTAAAATTATTTGAAGTGTTGAAGAGAAATGCGCGAGTGGCGAGTGTCTGGGTTGTATGTCATGTTCTAGTTGTTTTGTCGAGCTGTCATGCATATTTATGTCAACAAAACAACTTATCGGGGTGTAACGGTAGCTTGGAAGCCCTCTGCCGTCGTTAAAAGTGTCCCGTTTGGGAAAACTTGGCCTTCCAGGTTAAATATGTATCATTCACACTCTTCAAACTCTTACTGTTGTACTTTTCTGCATCCTTGTACTTGACTAAAAAGAAACGACGTAAACCAGGAGGGTCCAAAGTGCAGCTCAGAGGTGTTTTGTTTTAAAAATAAAATTGATTATGAATTAGATATATTATTAGATATTACAGACACTTGCTTTGTCACCTATAACACAAAGCTTATGTAGCTTACAATAGATTTTAGTGACCCACATTGAATTGATTTTATTATGTAGAAAATGTATCAAACATTTTCTGTATGCTATGTTTATATTTTTAGGTTTTATTTGAAAATTTGAAACACCTGCTAGCAATTTGCAGTTTTGATGTTTCATTTGAAAAATCATTAAAGAAAAAAAGCTGGTCCTTGTACAACCGGAGCAGGAGCTCGGGTCCACATTGCTAGCAGTAAGTCAGCCTGTTTCCGGTGAACGTTGGCCTCTTTGGCACCCGTTCTGTTCATCATTTTCATGGACAGAATTTCTAGGCGCAGCCAAGGTGTCAAGGGAGTCCAGTTGGGGGCCTTAGGATTTCGTCTCTGCTATTCGCAGACGATGTGATCCTGATGGCCTCATTGGGCTTTGATCTTCAGCGCTTATTGGGGCGGTTTGCATCTGAGTGTGAAGCTTCTGGGATGAGACTCAGTACCTCCAAATCTGAGGCCATGGCTCTCAGTCGGAAAAGGGTGGATTGCTCCCTCCGGGTTGGGAGTGAGGTTTTGCCCCAGGTGGAGGAGTTAAGTATCTCGGGGTCTTGTTCACGAGTGAGGGAAGGTTGGAGCGTGAGGTCGACAGGTGGATCGGCACAGCGTCTGCAGTAATGCGGTCGCTGTACCGGATTGTCGTGAAGAGAGAGCTGAGCCGGAAGGCAAAGCTCTCAATTTACCTATCTATGTTCCCACCCTCACCTATGATCATGAGCTTTGGGTTGTGGCCGAAAGAACGAGATCGTGGATACAAGCGGCTGAAATGAGTTTCCTCCGTAGGGTGGCTGGACTCATCCTGAGAGATACAGTGAGGAGCTCAGTCATCCAGGGCGGCCTCAGAGTAGAGCCGCTGCTACTTCACATCGAGAGGAGCCAGTTGAGGTGGCTCGGGCATCTAGTCAAGATGCCTCCCGGACACCTCCCTGGTGATGTGTCACCAGGGAGGTGTTTGCCAGGGGCAGACCTAGGACACGCTGGAGGGATCATGTCTCACAGCTGGTCTGGGAAAGCCTTGGCGTCCTCTCAGTGGAACTGTGGCTGGAGACCGGGAAGTCTGGACTTCCCTACTGAGACTTCTGCCCCCGTCACCCGGATAAGTGGAGGAAATGGATGGAAAGAAGCTAAGCTGTTTTCTGTTTTGTATTTTGTTCCCATGACCTTTAAACCGCCATTATAGTGCACCGGTACGTCCCAGTTCGTGTAAATACATTTGTTACACATTTCTAAGCTGTAGTTTTTTCTTAATGCAGATCATCTTAATAAACTTAAGTGAGGAAAGTAGCCTGAGTTACATCATGTGCTTCTTGTGCTGTAATGTCACCACCATGCCATCAATTGTCGCCAATCCATGAGTAGCGACCTCATGTGGTTGAATCTGGTCATTACATAATTGACACGGAAAGTAGAAATAACGTTTACGTTCACCGTTAAATCATACCTAAACAACACTGGGACACGAATACACGTTAAAGGGCCGCTTTGAATACAGAAAACATACAAAGACCGAACACGAATCACAGAAACGATTGGCGGAAAATAGGCCCATTGCCTTTACAAAATAAAGTGCCTAAACGGAAATAGAAATGGAGGATAATTGTTGGCCCGTGTAGCTTCCGGTGTCCGAATATGAAAAAAAGGCCGTTTTTTTCTCTCTGTTGACTAGTGATTTTATATGTTTTTATATAAAATGTACTATTGCAATCCAACCGTTTATTTAGATGTAGTTAATCTCTTTTTGAAGAACGTTTTGTATTTCAGTTGCATTTATTGTATACCAAAATGACATTCGAATGAGCCGATCGTTTTTGTTTTTAATTCTCATCCATAAAAAGAACATTCAATGACCAAAAGTTACACGGACGACTTCGAAAACGTAACCGGAAGTGCCTATCACTCGACAGCAGCCCAAGCTAGCAAGTGTTGCCTTGCTCTATACGGCGCTGTTTTGGGACAAAATAATGTTTCATTTTGTGGTCTAAAAGCACTTTTAGTTCGTTTTAATCTTCAGGCGGATGACCTTTGAGGGGATTTATTGTCGAGATGATTCCCACAGAGGACGCTTCTGCCCGGAAGAGGGAAATTGAGGAGAAACTGAAGCAGGTCAGACCCCTTAGCATCACAAACGAGCTTCCTGTTTGGCAAATTGAGTTGAATTGAGCCGAATTTCATGTGGAAACAACAACAAGGAAAACGAGTCAGCGACTCCCTGTCTGTCTGATTTGTGCCTGCTTTGTATTGTTCAACAGGAACAAGAGACGCTGTCATTCATCCGCGAGAATCTGGAGAAGAGTGATCAGCTGACCAATGGCATGGTAAGACCTACATACACACACACTTGTGTACGACTAATCCCTTGATTGTGTGTGTGTGTGATGGCATTTGCCCAGGTGTCCATTCTGTCGTCGTTCGAGAGCCGCCTCATGCAGCTGGAGAACTCCATCATCCCGGTCCACAAACAGACGGAGAACCTGCAGCGTCTGCAGGAGAACGTGGACAAGACGCTGTCGTGCATGGACCACGTCATCAGCTACTATCACGTTGCCAAAGACACCGACCGGATCATCAGGGAGGGGTGAGATGTTTGACCGGTGGGGTAAGTCCCCTCCCGCCGGAGAAACATGAATCCTGAAGCGTATTTGTTTTCCAGACCGACAGGCCGATTGGATGAATACCTGGCTTGCATTGCCAAGATCCAGAAAGCTGTGGAATACTTCCAGGACAACAATCCCGACAGCCCCGAACTCAACACAGTGGTATGAGCGCCGTCCTGATGATGTCACGTCTTCTTCTACACAGGAATGTTTGTGTAATTTGATTGTTCCACTGCAGAAAGCCCGCTTTGAGAAGGGCAAAGAGTTATTGGAGGCCGAGTTCCGCAGCCTCCTGACACGCTACAGTAAGCCGGTTCCGCCCATCCTCATCCTGGACGCCATCAGCGTGGACGAGGAGCTGGAGGTTCAGGAGGACGTGGTCTTGGAACACTTACCTGAAGCCGTGCTCCAAGACATCATCTGCATAGCTTGCTGGCTGGTGGAATACGGACGGAACCAAGGTTCTGGTGTCAATCGTCTGTCAATTTTTTTTCCAGAACATCTTCCCTGAAACGCTCTTCCTGTGTCGCTTTCAGATTTCATGACCGTCTACTTCCAGATCAGGTCCAGTCAGCTGGATCGCTCCATCAAAGGCCTCAAGGAGCATTTCCGTAAGAACAGCGCCTCCTCCGGGGTCTTGTACTCGCCGGCGGTCCAAGCCAAGCGCAAAGACACGCCCACCAAGAAGGTTCCCAAGAGGCCAGGTAGGACGCCGTGCGATTTGTGCTAAAAATAGCGTGGCGACTAGAATGTTAGTGGTAGACGTGTTGCTAGGAGACCTGCTGCAGCGTCAGTGTGCCTCACGTGACATCTTGGCTGCTAACTGCTGCTCGTGCTCCAGAGAAGAACGTCATCGTTGTTGTTTAACAATAATAAACGGTCTGTCCACTGCTCTGATAATGTGCTAGCTTGTACAGAGGTTGATGAACGTGCATGCTAACATTCACAACGATGATGATGACCTAACCATGTTTGTTGTCCTCTACCTTGTCGAGCTGCTGTGTACCTGTACTTGTGGCTTCATAGTGTTTTGTAGCTCTGCTGTGGACCCCTCCCCCCCTTTCCGCCCAATATAAACCCGTGGCTGTGCTGGTGGTGGTGCTGATTGGATGTGCTGTATTGTGTTCTTCATGTTCTTCATCACTCACTTGGCAGCTCTGCTTTCTCTACTTCCTCTTCTTCCTCCTGGCTGTCGGGACCTTGCCGCCCCTCCCTCTCCTCGGGTCCCAGGGACCATTCGCAAGGCTCAGAACCTTCTGAAACAGTACTCACAGCATGGGCTGGATGGGAAAAAGGGGGGTTCTAACCTCACACCTTTGGAAGGTAACGCACCCTGGTCGTCTTCTTCTTCTTCTTCTTCTTCTGGTGTTATGTTGTAGAGCGCCGTCTCGCGGCAGCTTTGACCAGTCGCACGGCATCTGCATGTCAGCTGACTTGGTTTGAAGGGTCTAAAGCTGTTGCGATGCTTAGAGCGCACTGACTGTGGAACCCCTCCCCCGGGTGCTTGGTGGTGGTCAAATGTTTCGGGTTTAGCCTACCCTCCCCCAACACCGTCGGCCTCGTCAGGACCGGCTGGTCTGACGAGGTCCGTCTCAGCAGGTTACGATCACGACCTGCGGGTCAGACACATCACTGACGCTCTGGCCGACAAGCACGGGGGCTCCGCAGGTGAGTGCTAGAGCACAAGCAGCCATTGTTTTATGTAAGCTCCGCCCAACACTGCCCCATCTGTGCGTCATGTAGACGTTTGTCCGTGCTAGCTGAGCACGCATGACACGTGCACGTGATGCCAACATTTGCTTCCTCTCAGGTAAAGACGACGTGCTGGACATCGAGATCGACTCGTACATCCACTGCATTAGCGCCTTCATCAAGCTGGCGCAGAGCGAGTACGCCCTCCTGACGGAGGTCATCCCCGAGCACCACCAGAAGAAGACCTTTGACTCCCTTATTCAGGTCAGCGCTGAGTCTTACAAGCACATTTCCTGTTGCCCATGCTAAGCTGGGCCAGGTGTGTCCAAAGTTATTCCAGCAAGGATGCAAAGGCCACTTGATACTTTGTAAAGCATGCTAAGACGTCACATGTATTTCAAGAAAAAACTGCATCCCAGCTTTGTCATATACAGTGGTGTGAAAAAGTGTTTACCCCCTTCCGGATTTCTTTTTTTTTTGCATGTTTGTCACACTGAAATGTTTCAGATCATCGAACTAATTTAAATATTAGTCAAAGACAACACAACTGAACACAAAATGCAGTTTTTAAATGAAACTTTTTATTATTAAGGGAGGAAAAAATATCCAAACCTACATGGCCCTGTGTGAAAAAGTGATTGCCCCCCCATAACTGAGATTCATTGACATTATCAATCTGGAAATGGTTGTAAAGCCATTTCTAAAGCCTTGTGGATACCAGCGAACCACAGTGAGAGCCATTATCCACAAATAGCGAAAACATGGAGCAGTGGTGAACCTTCCCAGGAGTGGCCGGCCAACCAAAATGACCCCAAGAGCGCAGCGACAACTCATCCGAGAGGTCACAAAAGACCCCACAACAACATCCAAAGAACTGCAGGCCTCACTTGCCTCAGTTGAGGTCAGTGTTCATGACTCCACCATAAGAAAGACACTGGGCAAAAACGGCCTCCCTGGCAGAGTTCCAAGACCAAAACCACTGCTGAACAAAAAGAACATTAAGGCTAGTCTCAATTTTGCCAGAAAACATCTTGATGATCCCCAAGACCTTTGGGAAAATACTCTGTGGTCTGACGAGACAAAAGTTGAACTTTTTGGAAGGTGTGCCGTAAAAGTAATGCCACATTTCAGAAAAAGAACATCATACCAACAGTAAAATATGGTAGTGGTAGTGTGATGGTCTGGGGCTGTTTTGCTAAGGGGTGTAACGGTTCACATGGATGTATTGAACTGTTTTGGTTCTGCATGTTCGGTTCAGTCCACTTACGTACCGTTTTGGTTATATTTCATGCTATTTTTCCTCATTTGATTTATTACTAGAGTGATCTAAGCGCTTCACATGGACCTAAAGTCCCGTTCGAGTTTCCGCATGGACACCACTGATTGTCGGACACGACTGACTGAGGGGGAGGAACGCTAGTAGCTCGCAGGCGTGACAGATGGCATCATGGCCTGAGCTGGAAGACCCTCCCATCTCACTACGGTCTCCTGTTTGGGAACACTTTGGCTTCCCTGTTAAAATTACGGATGGACAAAGGCAAGTGGATAAATCCAAAGTTGTGTGTCGACATTGTTCCACGGATATTGGGTATGCTGCAGGAAACACGTCTAACATGTTAAAACGGCATCATCTGGCAGGGAACGTTACATCGACAAGAAAGAAAACCAGCTTAGTTCAAACACAGATAACTTTAGCATATAAACAACCTCTAGCAAGCAGCGCTGACCGGGCCAAAGCAGGAACACATGGAGTTGGAGCCACAAGATTACGTCCATATTCAGTTGTTGAGAGCGCTGGCTTTAAGTACAGTCATGGAAAAAATGATGAGACCACCCTTGTTTCTTCACTTTCTTGTTCATTGATAGAGCTAAAGGTACCTTTGTTTGGACAAATATAACAATGACAACACAAATAGCTCATAAGACTTCAATTGTTTGGCAGTACAATGCTATAGCTATTCATGTAGAACTTAAGTGATTTGGGTTATTATCACGAAAAGCATGGAAGTTGCTAGATATCAGCGCTTAAATTCAACTCTTATGAGCTATATTTGTTATCATCATCATATTTGTCCAAACAAATGTACCTTTAGTTGTACCAGGCATTACAATGGATCAATCAACTGAAGAAACAAGGGTGGTCTAATAGTTTTTTCCATGACTGTATATGATTAAAGTTCTTGTACCTCGCTACGAAATACCATCACGTCCTCACTTTAGCCAGAAAGTTATACCAGCACTTTATGAAAAAGATAAAAGTGATCACATGTGTCCGCCATTTCACTTACGACAGATGGTTGGACTTCATGCGCAGCAGAGAGCTATTTAACTGTAACTGTCCGTTACATTTCGCCACAACGTTTAAATACAGCAGTTTATTTTATTATTATTTTTCTATTTAAAAAAAATATATATATATATATTTGAAATATCACCCAAATGGCTCGCTTGTGTTTATTAAAAAAAAAAGTTCTGTTTGCTTTTTTTTCTCAAAATAAAAGCATTTTAAGTCATTTTTTTCTGCCATATTTGTACCGAAAATTAACCGAACCGAGCACCGAAATTACATTTTAGTGTACCGTTACACCCCTAGTTTTGCTGCTTCAGGACCTGGAAGACTTGCTGTGATAAATGGAAGCATGAATTCTGCTGAAGCAGAATGTCCGGCCATCTGTTGGTGACCTCAAGCTGAAACCAACTTGGGTTGTGCAGCAGGACAATGATCCAAAACACACCAGCAAGTCCACCTCTGAATGGATGAAGAAAAACTAAATGAAGACTTTGGAGTGGCCTAGTCCAAGTCCTGACCTGAATCCTATTGAGATGCTGTGGCATGACCTTAAAAAGGCGCTTCATGCTGGAAAAGCCTCCAATGTGGCTGAATGACAACAATTGTGCAAAATTCCTCCCCAGCGCTGTAAGAGACTCATTGCAAGTCCCCATTTTTGCTGTGGTTTTTCTTCTAATTTTCCAGATCAAGTTTTTCTTTAAATAATCTTCATAAATTTTCTTTTCGTAATATTAGGACTTTATTCCCATAATATTATAATGTTTTACCTGACCTAATTTTCCAAAAATTACATCTTATTTTGTTTTGCTGGTTTCTCTTATATTACGACTTTAAAATATCTTGTTTTTTCTTCAATATTTCAACTTTATGCTACTAAAATTATTTTTCCTCATAATATTAAGAATCTATTCTCGTAAAATTGCGACTTTTTTCTTGTTAGAATACGGCTTTTTTCTCGCAATATTTTGATTTATTCTCATAAAATTACAGCTGTTTTTTTTTTCCATTTCTGCTTTTGCTGTTGTTGTTTTTTAATCCAACTTTCTAAACTTTTGTCTTGTAATATGATGACTTTATTCCCATAATACTATAACTGTTTTTCCCAAGCTAATTTTCCAAAAATTATAACTTTATTTTGTTTTGCTTGTTTCTCGTATATTACAAGTTTTCAAAAATACAATTTTTTCTTTAATATTTCAACTGTGCTACTAAAATGACATCTTTCCTGATAATAAGTTTATACTTAAATAAAATTAATAAAATAAATAATAAATAAATAAATAATAAAATAAAAAAAATCTCGCTAGAATACGACTGTTTTCTAATAAAAAAAAAATCTTGAATATTCTTGAATATTTTAACTTTATGCTATTCACATGATGTTATTTTTCCTCATAATATTACAACGTTATGGGCCGCACGGTGGTCTAGTGGTTAGCATGTTGGCCGCACAGTCACAGTCAGGAGATCGGCAAGGGTTCGAATCTCCGTTGGGCATCTCTGTGTGGAGTTTGCATGTTCTCCTCGTGCGTGTGTGGGTTTTCTCCGGGTACTCCGATTTCCTCCCACATTCCAAAAACATGCATGTTAAGTTAATTGGCGACTCTAAATTGATATGTGACTCTAATATGAATGTGAGTGTGAATTATTGTTTGTCTATATGTGCCCTGCCATTGGCGGGTGACCAGTCCAGGGTGTACCCCGCCTGTTGCCTGAAGTCAGCTGGGATAGGCTCCAGCATACCCCCGCGACCCTAATGAGGAGAAGCGGTATAGAAAATGGATGGATGGATTACAATGTTATTCCTGTAAAATTATGCATTTTCTAGTTTTACAACTTTTTCCTTAATATTTTTAATGTAATGTAATTTTTAATACTTTTTCTTGTGAAATTATTGCTGATAATGTGCTAGCTTGTCAGAAAATTTGAAAAAAATAAAAATAAAATCACTGCAGATTTTTTTTTTCCATTTTTGCTGCTTTTATTTGTATTATTTTTTTGTTAAAACAAATTGTTTTAGCCAAAAAAAACAACAACCGTGGGCCGCACTTTGGTCACCCCTGAGCTAGGCTAACCACCTGCATTTGCTCCACAGGAGGCGCTGGACAACCTAATGCTGGAGGGAGACAACATTGTGTCTGCAGCTCGTCGGGCCATCATGAGACACGACTATTCTGCTGTCCTCACCATCTTTCCCATCCTCCGACACCTGAAGATGAACAAGTCCGACTTTGACACCACGCTGCAGGTACCGCTTATCTCGGTGCGGGAACACAATTCCTCATGTCCAAGCTGAGCGACACATTGTGCGCAGGGCACGGCGGCGAGCACCAAGAACAAACTTCCCACGCTCATTACGTCCATGGAGACCATCGGAGCCAAAGCTCTGGAGGAGTTTGCAGACAGCATTAAGGCAGGAAGCGGAGGAAATGGAGGCCACGCCCCCTACACACTAACATCCTCCCTCATCGCTCCCTCTCTCCGCAGAATGATCCCGACAAGGAATACAACATGCCGAAGGACGGAACCGTGCACGAGCTGACCAGCAATGTAAGCGCACGTTGTTATAGGTTCCTCTCAGTCCATGCTCACGCCCGCCTCCCGTCTACCGCAGGCCATCCTCTTCCTGCAGCAGCTGCTCGACTTCCACGAGACCGCCGGAGCCATGTTGGCCTCGCAAGGTACCGCCGCGCCCCTGTTAGCGCACGTCATTCATGCGCATGTAGCACTAAAACACGAGCCACGTTAGAACGGTCATTCTAGAACACGTACGTGTTTCCACCTTCCTCACTCTGGCATGGCGCATGTTTCCTGTCCGAGGAGCAGCCATGACACATGTCCTTTACCAATGTTTGTGTGGCGCCCTCCTCCTCCTCCCTTTCATTTCATAGCCCCGCTCCCCTCACTATGCGGCTGTTTCTACTTCCTGTCCACTAACATGTCTCTGTGCCTCTTTCTCTTCTCTTGTGCCCGGCCTCGGCCCCTTAGTACTGGGGGACACTTACAATATCCCTTTAGACCCCCGAGGTAAGCACGCCACCCCCCTCCCCGTGGACCCCTGTGGGCCCGTGATGAGAGCCCTTTATGGTCCTGCCGCGAATCAGTCGGCTGAGAAATGCATGAGTTTTTTTTCTAGACGTTACCATGGCAACCTCAAGTGGGCTTTCTGACACTGTGTGTGTTTCCCAGAGTCCAGTTCGTCAGCAAGCAGCTACACGTCCGAGTTCAACAAGCGGCTCCTCAGCACGTATATTTGTACGCACACACACCACCTCTAGTGGGCGCTCTAGTAGATGCCAGGTGGTGACCTGCAACTTTGTCCTTTTAGGTAAAGTTCTGGGGAATCTTCAGCTAAACCTACTGAGCAAGTCCAAAGTGTATGAGGACTCAGCTCTGAGTGCCATCTTCCTCCACAACAACTACAACTACATCCTCAAGTCTCTGGAGAAGTCAGCTTCCTCTGTCTCTCACACACACACACACACACACACACACGTAAAGTGGACCAACTTGTCTTGTACACGTCCGTAGGTCCGAGCTGATCCATTTGGTAACGGTGACCCAGAAGCGTGCAGAAGGTTCCTACCGGGAACTGATCGAGCAGCAGATCCAGATGTACCAGCGCAGGTGAACGTTTAGCTCCTCTTCACGGCCCTCGCCTCTCAATGTGCTCTAACTCTACGCTTGACTCCGCCCAGCTGGCTCAAAGTCACCGAACACCTCACGGACCGCAACATGCCCGTCTTCCAGCCGGGCGCCAAGGTCAGACTTTGACCAACTAGGTCAAGTTTAAAGATGTGACAGCCTGGCGGTTACCATGACAACTGCTTATTAGCATGGCTACCCTCCCAGGGCAGATCCAAAAACAGTGTAATATAAGACATAAGTGCATGCTAACTGAACGTGTGTGTCCTTAGCTCCGGGACAAAGAGCGCCAGGTCATCAAGGACAAATTCAAGGTGAGCTCGCTGTCACGCGTCAGCGTCGTCGCCTGTGGTGCACGATCGTGACTCTCTGTGTCCCGTCAGGGTTTTAACGACGGCCTGGAGGAGCTGTGCAAGATCCAGAAGGGTTGGGCCATCCCGGATAAAGAGCAAAGAGACTTCATCCGGCAGGCCCAGAGGAGGGTGGTGTCGGACGCCTACAGAAGCTTCCTGCACAGGTGATCACACGATCCTCCAACTACTCTGAGTCACTCTTTTACTCATTGACCAACTCTTTGAATTACTCTGAGTGGATTGACTCTTTAAATGACTCTTGCATTGACTCTGACAACTCCTTGATTGACTCTTTTGCGCATGGAATGACTCTTTGTTCAACCTTTTTATTGATTCTTGAACGACTCCTTGTCTGAGCATGCTTGCGTTGTTGCAGGTGCGCCAACATCTCATTCACCAAGAACCCAGAGAAGTATCACAAGTACCGTCCAGATGAGGTGGAGGACATGATCGAGAAGCTCTTTGACACCTCCGCTTGAGCCCCGCCCCCAGTGTCCCCAGTGTTGTGTGCGTGCGTGCGTGATTTAATCATGGCATTATTAAAAGCAATGTTTGGATGCTAATTAGCAAAATATCTCCCCCTGCTTCCTGTCAGTCAGTCGTGGCTTTCCTGAGTTGTGACTGTACCTATTGATTAGGACGGGACGACCAGTGTGTTTCCTGCAATAATGATGAAGAGGTCACATGATATGACAGTTATTAAACAAGTGACCTACGACCTGTTTGTCTCCTGCATCTACTGAACAAGACAAAAACAAGACACGGGAAGATGCGAGACCTCTGGGCGGCCAGCAGAGGGCAGCAGAAACGATCTGATGTTTAGTGATGCTCTTCAGCGAGATGACGTCCGGTCAACATCCTGCAGGCATGGCGGCCTGTTGGACCGGCTTGCGTGACGCATCAGCAGAGGTGAACTTGAAGACTTCTTCTGCTGGGCATCCTTCCCCACTTGCAGGTATATGAGCACTTTCAAGTTTTTTTATGTTTCTGACTTGAGTAGTGTGTCTTAGTGTGCCTTGCTCCACAAGAGGCCGTCAAGAGTCAGATCAGTTGAAGTGTCAATCAAAGTCCACTGATTCTTTCGACACATTGGTACTCTGCTCCCCTCTGCTGGTGTGGCACGTGCCTCACCCATCATTGGCATCAGACAGCTGATCTGAGGTCATAAGACCAGCAAGTAGTGAGTTGGAAAAGTATGGAGAGAAGCTGCGTGTGGTTTCCCCCCGGCTGCCAGAAGCGCTCACTACAAATGGTTTGAATAAGTGGCCTTCACTGATGTTTTAATCCCCCCCGATTATACAAATGGAAACATTGTTGTTCTGTGGTGGAAACTCACGGATCTGCGGAAAAAACCTGCACGGATGCTTCGCCATGCGAAAACCCAGAGGAAGACAAAGCCACGTGGAAACCAACCAAAACAAACATCACGTCAATGTCTCCGCACGTAAACACAACATGGCTGACCTCTGGCCTTCCTGGTGATGTCATCTTTTCATTTTTCAGACAACATGCTAACATCAGCATGCCACGAGTGCACACAACGCACATCATCTTCGGACTTTTGCTCCACTTCCTGTTCCTGCCTTCGGGCCACAGGAAGTGCGAGGCACTCGGAGGAGCGAGGCGATGCCGTGCGGGCCGGGTTCTGTTGGCGCCTCGCTGAGAGCGTTAACGAGCCTAACGATGTGCGAGTCCGTGTTTGCGGCGATGCCTTTTATGACGCCGTCCGTGAACTTGCGAGGAATGCCGTAACCTCGCCAGATGTTCCCGCTGGCCGCGCACCATGAAAAAACTTTGGAGAACAAAATGTCAGAGAAAGCAATTCATTCATAAAAAGGTCAACTTTTTCTTCTTCGTTGCGATGCCAGGCTGGCCCAACAGGAAGGAAAAACAGGCTCATTGTAGGTAGAAACATCACATAGGGTGCAGTCTGAGTGCTTATGTGACAAAGAAGGCCTCCTTGTCGTGTGAGTGCTGTCGCATCAAGCAAAGTGGACCCCCACAGGGCTTTGTTTCATGCGAGACCGCCACATGTTCCAGTCGTTTAACCTGAAAGCTAAACACGAGAGGAAAGGAGTATTTATAGCCACCAGAGGAATGTGACCCCTAATTGTGCTTAGTCTATGTGCACCCCCCCAACCCCCAAACACAGGAAGCAGCAAACTCCTTGCTGTGTGCCGCCATCTTCCTCTCTGCCTCACTCGCCAAGCTAAAGCGGCTAACCCCCATCTTAAATTCACCTTCAAGCACTTTTATTTCCCATTTCCAGAAGTTTCCATGTTTCTGAGCGGGTAAAATGTTGCTCATCCTCTGGGAGGCTCCGCCCACTAAAGGAAAAAGAAGAGTGTGTTGACTTCCTGTTTGTGTGCAAGGTGCACGCAGGAAAGAAGATTGTCCGCCGTGGGAGGAATCCAGATCAACAACCCTCATGGAAAAGACGCATCAGGCGTGTGTGCGCGCGCCGTCATCTCGCATGCGACTCGCCGCCTGGCGCTGTTTGGATTCCTGCTAACGAGCTGCGATGACAGACGCACTCCTTCTAGAAGCTCTGCTTCCCATGTTGATCCTGCTGCAGCCTGGCAACACGCAAGCACGACCTTTCACCTTCACCTGGCCTCACGTGCGCCTCCAACGTGCTCCCACGCTGAACTTTGATATTTGGCTCGCCATGTCTTCATCTTTCCGGCATCTTTTTCAATTGCCAGGAATTCATTTCCTCCTGTCAGATCAGTTGTGGAGAAGAGGTCAGCTCGGGTCATCGAAGCGGGTCGTCCCGCAGCGGGAACACCGCGACGTCACCTGTATCGGTTCTGCTGGTAGAATGCGGTGGTCTTTGCATGCGAGGCGAGCTTGTTTGGGTCCTTCTGGAACTTTGTGGAAGCGTTGCAGCCAAGTAAATGTTGTGTCTGCGAGCAGCTGCCAGAATTGTTGCGGTCCAGGACGTCCCGGGAAGTCCAATAAGCACACAATATGATGTATTACACACACTTGGATAGAACGCTTCTGTGCCGTGCATGTTCTCATTGCAGCTGCGCACGTCATTAGCGGGCTTGCCAGAACCTCTGCTCAACATCCCGGGTCACGGAAGGCCACCGGGCCCGCTTCCTTTGGACACGCGAGGCCCGACGGCGAACAGCGGAAGTGATTAACGGTGTTTGAGGGTCGGGGCCTTCAGAATAAAAGACACGACGGTCCTGTTATTCACTCATGATGAGCGTGCACAAGCTCACACGCACAACCCCCCTGCCTGAGTGTGACCCCATTATTTAAGTGTTTTTCCGTGACATGGTCTTGACGTGCGCGCCGGTGGCGGGCCTGCCCGGGTGAACGGGCTCTCACCGCGCTCCGGCTCATGTTGATACAGTTGCCTTCCCTCCGGCGGCAAAGAGGGGCCCCGAGGAGGCCCCCGGCGCTTATCTTCTCCTCTGTTCTCCTCGCTCGGCCCGCTCAAGTCGTGACCCCTTCCAGCTGGGATCAAAGACCGGTCGCGTCCCCGCTGAGGTTGATTGTTTACCTGCAGGAGGCGCATGCTTGACGTTCTGGAAGAAACACACACCTGACATGTGACATGTGACCTTCCATCAAGAACATGTACACAAGCCATGGAACATTCCGGCCAATCATGTCAGTCAATTAGCCAAAGCCCACAGGTTGTTGTGACGGCTATCTTGTATGTCCAGTGTGCAGTATATCCTGAACGTTACATAGAGGACACACATGGGACCACAATGACAAGTTAGACCTGCTGGTGCCACACTCACATTTATTGCTTGTGTGCATTATGCATTGTGCATCGGCATGGGGGGGCCGTTTGCAGAGCATCATGGGACTTGTGGTCTTTCAGGGAGAAAAAATCCATTTGTGTCGGCACATGGCGCTCGCCATCCTGTGACGCCATCATGAGGTCGGTGACCCAGTCCCTTAGGCCTCAGACACTCCTGTGTGACCTGACACACTTTAGATAGAACCTGGGGGGGGCGGATACACAATGCATGTGCGCTAAAAGCTGCGTGACGCTTCTTAAACGGGCTTCTTCTCTGGCGGCAGTCGCTCAGATGGTAGAGCAGGCCATCCTGAAACCGGAAGGTTGGTGGTTCAATCCCTGCTTCCTCCATCCCAGTTGTTATTGTTGTGTCCCTCGGCAAGACACGTCACACACCTTGCCTCCAAAGCCGCCCCCTCTGGTGTATGAATGTAACTGAATGTTTGGTGGTGGTTAGCAGCCACATGTCGGGCAGCTGTGGCTACAGATGTAGATTATCGGCACCAGTGACTGAGGACTGAATGAATGTGTTCACTGTGAAAGTGCTTTCACAGGCGTGATATAAATCTAATCCATTATTATTATTATTATTATTATTATTATTATTACTTCAAAGAACGCGTCTTGTTCCCTCAAAGTCGGCTCCAAAGAAAACTCGCTCCCTGAAGGATGTCTCCAAAGAACGCTTCCTGTTCACTGAAGGACGCCTCAAAGAACACTTTTTGTCCCCTCAATAAGGCCTCCAAAAAACACTTCTCGTTCCTTAAAGATCGTCTATAAAAACACTTCTCGTTCCCTGAAGGACACCTCCAAAGACCACTTCTTGTTCCCTATGAAGAATGTCTCCAAAGAACACTTGTGGTACCCTAAAGAAGGATGCCTCCAAAGACCACTGCTCGTTGCCTAATCTCCATCATTTGTTGCCCAGGGAGGTAACCTTCATGGACCATCGGGACAATGTAGCACCAATCAACCTCCTGGGAAAGACCGTCCTAAGGAGGCTAAACGGGTCATGTGACACCGTAAACCACTTCCATCCTTGGTGAGGTCGCAGGCAAAAGAAAGAAAATTTAGCGAGCCCTCCCTCCCTCCTGAAAGGAGAAACCAAGCATCTCGTTTTACATAGAACATGTTGACATGACAACAACACACACACACAGCGTTTCGCTTCGTCACATGGTCATATTTACGTCGTGCACGCTCTCCATACCATGTGATGCCAGGAGCGCTATGGCATATGGCCACCATGCTGGCTCATATTCCCAATGGGTGGCGTTCCGCACGGGCTCCAACCAGGATCTGCGAGAGCGCTAGCCATCGAGCAAAAAGCCTGGACTGTTATCTCAATGCCCAGTGCGAATCATAAGGCATCAGGGGATGAAGTTTCCCAACATACTTCCGCACAGCTGCACCAGCTGGCATCCGTTCCGCCAACATGACTCCCGGGTGATTGCGGCGTGCCGACATGCAAACAGGAAACGATGCTGAAATGATGCGGATCGAGCGCCGGAAAAACAAGACGAGCGCGACACAAAGTTCACGCCGGACTCCTTTCCCAATCATCTTGATCCCATCACAACACGGATTGGAGTATTTTTAGCCCAATGGTCTCATCTGTGCGGGATTACAACGAGCGGAACGGGCGGGTCGCCGCACGCACGCCACACGCTCACACGGGCTGTGGACGCCATCGCCATGACGATGTCATCGTTGACTATTGGATGTAGGGAATCTAAACACTAGGAAGTTCTTGGATGGCAAACTTTTTCCTGGTCGTCGTCATCACAGTGTGTGTGTGTGTGTGTGTGTGTGTGTGTGTGCGTGTGTGCGTGTGTGCGTGTGTGCGTGTGTGCGTGTGTGCGTGCGTGCGTGCGTGCGTGCGTGCGTGCGTGCGCGCGTGCGTGCGTGCGTGCGTGCGTGCGTGCGCGCGTGCACGCATGTGTCTGAGACTGTGGACTGCAAACACACGGGAAAACGTTTAAGGCCGGAATGGTCGGAAGCTGCGTGTCAGACATCTGAAGGCTCCTGAGTCACCACGCTAATTGAAGCCACACACACACACATGCGACCTCTGGGTGAGACTTGTGGACTAGTGGTGAGGAAGGAGGCCTGCGACCAAAGAGCCTCGGGTTTGATTGCTGGAGCAAATGTGTGTTTTTGTTGTGTGTGTTTGACAGGAGCGTTTGTGGCTAACCGTGGAAGGAGTTGTCGCTCCATCAGACATGATCATCTCCTCCTCCTGTTTTTAAGGGGGCAGGAAGCTAGCTTGTTAGCCGCTAACAAGCAGCAAATAAACACTCGCCGCTTTTGTTTGGACGTTTCCGCGCACGCTCCGCCTGTAATGGGCGCGTAGCACGTTTAACGCGTTAGCGGTAAGCTGAAGTGTCATGGCGGCGTGTAAGCACCAGAGATGCTGTGCGTGCGCTCACATCTGGATCCAATCAGAACCACCCACTGCTGTGACACCAGCACACGTGTGGTCCATGTGCGGGACCGCAGCGACACAAGGTGACACACAACTCTAACTGGACCAGAACAGTGAGAACTTCATTCAAGTGGTCTCTTCAACTGGTCTGAAAAGTGGCTGAGATTCTGGTCCAGTATTGCCTGTCAGAGTGCTTTGCTGGTTTCTCAGGAAGTCCAAAGTTAAGACATGGATCTTTCACCAGAGCTCTCACCAGCATGGACCTGCGGGACAGCCCGGGCAGGCGGAGTTTTGTCTAGTCACAAAATGCCAAAAGCCGGTGGTGTCACCTGTCAATCACATGGCCGATTTTCCCAGCCACATGAACCGCTTCATGAGCGCACGTAGCAGGAGTCACCGTGACCTTCATGCAACACCTTGCACCGTGCAGCACGGGATGCTAATGAGCGCGTCGCTGGGTCTGGGGGTGCGCGCTGGCGTTTGCTAACGCGCTAACATTTCCCATTAAACTCCCGATCATAACATGTCTGCTTTCTGAAGTTCATAAGCTCGTTAAATTCCAGCCTCGGAATGTTGGAATGTTGTGTAACGCCGACAAACGATAGCGCCCGACCCACAGCCACTCTGGGAAACTAGCATGGAAAATATTAGCAGCTCGGAAAATGTTACAGGCAGCTGGAATACGAGGAATATTCTAAGAATATCATCAACTCTCAGTGGCTGATGACAAAACACACACACACAGTGCATTAACATCGCAGCTAAGTGTGTCCACTTCCTGATCCAAGATGGCTGTCATGTGGCCTTTGAGTGCATCTTGTCACTCAAAGGTCACCCAAAGATCTGCCCTGCAGGCAGGGGAGGCGTCACTCTAACTTAAACTTTTCCTCTCTTCCTTTTTTTTCCCTGCAAGAGGACCCTGAATGATTACACCAGTCCACTCAGGACTTCGACCTCTGCTGCTCCTCACGCTTGCTCACAAGGTTCTGACTCGACCCGGACCTGACCCACTGCTCCACGACACCTCCACGGGTACGTGCACAAACACACACGATGGTCGGGTGAGGCCAAGGTGAAGGTGACACGGGGCCACGTCTATCCATGTTGGTTTGTTGGTCGCACCGCTTGCACACACACACGCACGCACACACACACACAAACACACACACACACACGCATGCACGCAATCTCCTCGCTATGGTCAGTGAGAACATGTCCTCCATCGTTTGATGGCGCTCCAGTGCGTCTTTTTATTGGGAACAAAATGATTGACTTTTCTTGGAAAGGTGCTCCTTTGTTAACGCCAACTCAACATGAAACTAACTTCTGGACCCAAACTTACACACACACACACACACACACACACACACACACACACACTCTCTCTCTGGTGCCGCCGCCGGAATGCTGAGTCATCACCAACGCAATCTACCTGGCCAGAGATGCCACGTTGAAGCTACAGTACGTAGCGTTTAGCTAGCAAGGAGTGTGCATCAGAGTGTTGAACTCTGACCCTTGCATCCCCAAGGTGACATAAAAAAAAAAGCTTTATTTTGAAAAGCAGAAGGTAGGCGTGTGTGTGAGGTGGTCATGTGATGACGTGGAAAGAGGGAGGTGTCACTCTGCTGTGTTTGACAGGTGCGCTTGTGTGTGTGGCTTCATTCCAGCAGAGCAGCGCACGGCCGACGTGCACGCCTCAGGTAGCGCTCACCTTGTTATTATGATTATTTCATTCTTGCCTGAAAAAACATTTCCGTGTGAGATTTGTCGCTAGGACGTTCTTGCCGGAGATCCACTTTCAAAAGTGGACAAAGACGCAGATTAGTTGTCATGTGACTCCTCTTTCTGTGCGTGTGTGGAGGCGTCACCGAGGTCTTGTTTCATGTTTGTATCGTCAACTTTGTGTTTCCAGTCAACATGTCTTCTACTTCAGCACGACGTCTTCCAACACGTGTCTCACAGCCAAATGTCTTTGTTTCGTCCACTTAGCGTGAGGACAAGAATGTGTGTGACAACTGTGCGCACCTCCGTAGAAGGTGTTGATGTGCGTAGGCCACGCCCCCTCCTCATGACGCAAACCACAGCATGTATGTAGTGTAAATTGTCTGCGATGGAGATGGAGATGGAGATAGACATAGAGATAGACATAGACATACACATAGAGATAGAGATAGACATAGACATACACATAGAGATAGAGATAGACATAGACATAGAGGTGTTACATGTGTACCAGCAGCTGTGACTGGCAGCCATGAAGACCAATCGTTTTATTCGGGCCCGACAATTTTTATGCAGCTTCATTTGTAATTGTGACATTTGTAGAGTGTGTTTTTTTAAAACCACTATTGTAACACATGTCGGCTGTAATCCTAAACTAGTTGCATACACTCCCTTTCAATGCGCCATACAAGGGTGTCCAACATGCAGCCCGGGGGCCACCTGCGGTCTGCGGCTATTGTGTTGTTGGCCGACGGCACATTCTAAAATATATCATTTATTACAGCTAAAAACGACAACAACAAAAATGGAAAAATCAGTCGCAGTAATTTTACAAGAATAAAGTCAAAATATTAAGAGGGGAAAAAATCAGTCTAACAAGAAAAATAAAGTAATCTTATGAGAAAAAATAGTCATTTAGTAGTTAAAATATTAAAGAAAAAAAGATGATTAAAGATATTAATATTATAGTATTAATTATTATAATATTCATATTATAAAAAAATATTTTATTTGTATTTTTTTATTTATTTATTATATGTGCTAACAGTGTCACGGTGCCTCGGAGGTACAAGTGAAAGACATTTAGCATTTTATTCTACATCACAATAAAACAAAGGATGAAGGTGTCATTGTTAGAAAATTAGGTTGGGGAAAAAGTTATAATATTATGGGAATAAAGTCAAGATATTACGAGCACAACATTTACAAGAAGAAAGTTGAAATATTTGTAAAACTGTAAAAAAAAAAAAAAAACAACAACAACAAAAAGCAACCACAAAACGGAAAAAAAAGGATAGCAGAGCAAAATAGCAAAATATTAAGAGATAAAAAAAAAAAGTCATATTCTAACGAGACAAAAAGTTGCAATTTTACGAGGATAAAGTCTTTAGTAGTTTAAATATTAAAGAACAAAGATATTTTATTTTACGTCACAACAAAACAGAGAAATGGAAATGTTGGTTGGGGAAAAAGTTCTGATATTACGGGAATAAAGTCAAAATATGACAAGAAAAAAATCTACAAGAAGAAAGTTGAAATATTTAAAATTGTAAAACAAAACAAAAAAAAAGCAAAATTGGAAAAAACAGCAGAATTTTTTTATTTTTTTATTTTTATTTATTTATTAATTTTTTAAGAGAATAAAGTCAAAATATTAAGAGAAAAAAGAATGTCTTCATTTTGTGAGGAGAAATCATTTTTGCAGCATTTTAGTAGTTGAAACATTGAAGAGAAAAATGTTATTTTATTTCACTTCGTGATATTATGAGAACCGAGCAAAATAAAGTTGTCATTTTTGGAAAATTGGGTTGGGAGAAAACAAGAACAAAAATTTACAACAAGAAAGTTACCATTTTTGTAAAATTATTTTAAAAAGGCAACCGCAGAAATGGAAAAAACAGGAGAAATTTTGTGAGAGTAAAGTCAAAATATTACGAGAAAAAAGGCGTATTCTAACAAGAAAAACTTTTGCAATTTTACGAGAATAAACTCGTAAATATGAGGGGAAAAAAACATCATTTTAGCAATTGAAATGTTAAAGAAAAAAGATTTGGTTATATGGGAAGTTGTAATACTACGAGAATACAGTAAAGTCCAAATATTACGGTGGCCTGTAGTGGTTAGCGTGTTGGTGAGGATAAGCGGCGTAGAAAAAAGATGGATGAACGATTATTAGCAAAACTAATGCAATTTTTATTCGCATTTCACCCACGTCACAAAGCTGACATTCAGTTATTTCTTAAAATACACTCCTGATCAAAATCTTAAGACCAGTTGAAAAATGGCTAGAATTTGCATTTTGCACATTTGGATCTTAATGAGGTTTTAAGTAGAGCTACAATATGCAAAAACAAGAAGGGGGGGTGAGACAAAAAGCATTTTGAAAAAGTAATTTATTGAAAACAACAATTAAACTGAAATAGGCTGTTTATCAGCTGATCAAAAGTTTAAGACCATCGCTCAAAAAATAACAAAAAACTCTCCAAACCAGAACAAAAACTGTTCTCAGTAGGACTCAGTAATGAGGAGCTCCACCGTTCTTGTTCATCACTTCAAAAATGGCTTTGGGCATGCTTGATGCGAGTGTTTCCAGGAGGCTAGTGGGAACATTGCTCCAAGTGGTGAAGATGGCTTCACCAAGGGCATCAACTGTCTGGAACTGATGGCCATTTTTATAAACTTCCCTTGCCATCCATCCCCAAATGTTCTCTATGGGATTTAAATGAGGGGAACATGCAGGATGGTCCAAAAGAGTGATGTTATTCTCCCTGAAGAAGTCCTTGGTCAAGCCAGCATTGTGAACTGCAGCGTTGTCCTGTTGAAGAACCCAGCTGGTACCACACAGACGAGGGCCCTCAGTCATGAGGGATGCCCGCTGCAACACCTGCACGTAAGCGGCCGCCGTTTGACGACCCTGCACCACCTGAAGCTCCGGTGTTCCACTGAATGAAAAAGCACCCCAGACCATGATGGACCCCCCTGCACTTTGCTGAGTAGAAAACATCTCAGGTGGGATCTCCTTGTCATGCCAGTAACGTTGGAAGCCATCTGGACCGTCAAGGTTACATTTTTTCTCATCAGAGAATAAAACTTTGTTCCACCTTTCAATGTCCCATGTTTGATGCTCCCTGGCAACGTCTAAACGGGCACTTTTGTGGCGTTGAAGGAGACGAGGTCCTTAAATTTGTTTTTTAAAGCCTTTTCCCACAGATGGCGTCTGATGGTTATTGCACTGCAGTCAACACCAGTAAGGGTCTTAATGTGGGTGGAAGACCGCCTGTGTCTTGATCGACAGCCAATCGGATCCTCCGGCTCAGCGCAGGTGTGATTTTTTTGGGTCTACCACTTGACTTTTTTGTTCCATAATGCTCAGGATCTTTCAAAAAATGTAGAATGACTGATTTACTGCTCCCAACCTCAGCAGCCATGGCACGCTGTGAGAGGCCTTGCTTATGCAGCTCCACAATCCCACCACGTTGAAAAAGAGAAAGCTTCTTAGCTTTACCATCAGGAGGGCATGACAGTGGGAATGCCTGACAGAAAATGAACATTTGGAGCAGATTTTGTCTTTTATAGCCTTTGGTCTTAAACTTTTGATCAGCTGATAAACAGCCTATTTCAGTTTAATTGTTGTTTTCAATAAATTACTTTTTCAAAATGCTTTTTGTCTCACCCCCCCTTCTTGTTTTTGCATATTGTAGCTCTACTTAAAACCTCATTAAGATCCAAATGTGCAAAATGCAAATTCGGGCCATTTTCCAACTGGTTGTAACATTTTGATCAGGAGTGTGTGTAACAGTGAACATCCCTGCATGAATACTTTGGTAGTTGAGTCATTTACAGTACAGGTGAAGAGTTGAATGGTTTAAAAGTTGAGTTAAGGAATCAAGCAGGAAGCGAGGACTTCAGTTTAAAAACATGTAAACACGTGTTCTCATCACTGTTGTCATGGCGACCACGTGCTAACGGCGTGCTAATGGGTCATTAGCTCGGTGGCGCGTGAGGCTACAAGTGACTTGTTGTAATGTCGCCGTGCACCGAGGAGCTTTGAAGGTCACGACAACCAACGGCGCATCTGATGAAACACCGTCATGGCGTCATAGCGACCACGCCTTCAGTGTCTCCTCTCTTCTCATGGACGCCACACACACACACACACACACATGCACACACGCACACACAAAGTACAACACTTCACAGCCTCACGTCCTACGGGAAAATGAGTAGCCAAGGTCAACGTGTGTTTTGTACACACAACACCACAAACACACACCATGATGTGCGCAAAACACCTTCACATCCTGGCTCTACATCAGCCTGCACAGACACGCACGCCGCACGCACACACACACACACACACACACACACACAACAACAACCACCTACTACACACACGCGCCACACATTACAACACACTACTACTACTACTACACACACATCCAACTACACACACGCACAAGCTACTACACACACTGGCTTAAATGTGGCTTAAATGTAGCCGCTCATGGCACTTAGTGAGAGGTGTAGCTTCTCCGGAGCACAGTGCTAGCTGCTCCGAGTCGTAGCGTCTCCCGAGCCTGCTGCTAGCCACAGGCAGTCCTGGTGCGAGGTGTAGTTTGCCTCGAGGCCGGTGCCAGCTGCAGGTGGTGCTTATGGCGAGGGGTGGCTGTTCCGGGGCTCGGTGTTAGCCTCTGCTTCCAAAGGGCCAGTGCTAGCAGCAGATGGCGCCTGTAGCGAGGTGTAGCTTTTCCGGCGCAAATCGAGTCTATATCGTTTTTGATATCGTGCTTGAAAGAAATATTGATATTTTTATAATATCGATATATCGCCCAGCCCTAATACAGTATATACACATAGTGTATACATGAGTGTACTGTGGGTTAGATGTACTGTGTAGTACAGTACAGTATAGTTTAGGATATACTGTAGTATAGTATAGTATAGTATAGTATAGTATAGTGGAGTATAAGATGTTGGGTGTTGTGGTTGTTCAGGTTGGAGAAGATGTGTGTGTTGCGTTGCTGTGTGTCTTTTGTGTGACTTGTGTGTGTTTGTGTGCAGGATGTGGTACCAAAGCGTGCGAGCTCGTGATGAGGTGACGGCGGTGAAGACGGAGCCCGGGAAGCAGCGCTACGTGCGCAAGGAGGGAAGCTGTGACGTGGTGTTCCGTCACGTACCCGAGGAGTGGCTCCTGTTCGTCACGGACATCTTCACCACGCTGGTGGAGATCCGCTGGCGGGTGATGTTCCTCATCTTCGCTCTGTCCTACATCCTGTCGTGGCTCTTCTTCGGGATTGTCTTCTGGGTCATCGCTCTGGCTCACGGGGACGTGCAGGACCCCAAACTGGCGCCGTGCGTCTACGAGGTGCGCAGCTTCACCGCCGCCTTCCTCTTCTCGTTGGAGACGCAGACCACCATCGGCTACGGCACCAGAGGAATGTCGGAGAACTGTACCGTGGCCATCGTGGCGGTCACCATCCAGGACGTGGTCAGCTGCTTCATCGACACCTTCGTCATTGGCATCGCCGTGGCCAAGATGGCGTCCGCCAGGAAGCGAGCGCAGACGGTGGGCTTCAGCAGCTGTGCCGTCATCAACCTCCGTGACGGCCACCTGTGCCTCTCTTGGAGGGTTGGCGACTTCCGCCGCCATCACCTGGTGGAGGGGACGGCTCGCGCTCAGATCGTACGCTCCACCGTGCACGCCACCGGCAAGGTGGACGTGACCTACGAGGACCTGCTCATCCAGCAGCCCGACATTGTCCTGGTCACGCCCACCACCCTCTGCCACTGCATCCTCGCCGGAAGTCCGCTCTACGGAATGAGCCCCGCGCAGCTGCGGCACTCCGGCTTGGAGGTGGTGGTGTCCTTCACGTACACAGACGACAGCACGGGAACGCTGCACCAGACGCGCACGTCCTACACGCCCGAAGACATCCTGTGGGGTCACGTCTTCCAGGAGATGATCCGCGCCGGCAGGAGACGCTACACGGTGGACTACGTCCTCTTCAACCAAACCGCCAAGGTTCTGCTGCCTGAGCTCAGCGCCGAGGCCTACCAGCTCCACAAGCGTCCTTCGCCCAGGTCGCGTCGCCCCGATGACCTCCTCGCCCCACCCAGGGTGAAGGTGCGACCGGCGAAGGAAGGCGACCTCGCCGACCGCAAACACCCTGACACGCTAGCGCCACCTGACGCCAGTCGCCCAGAAATGTAACGCTTCACGTCACGGAGGGGTCACGTTAGCGCTAGCCAGTGTTATGATGTCATCAACATATGGGTCTTGGTCAAAGGTCAACATGGCATAGTCATGATGATGATGATGATGAAGACAGAGCAACATATGTTTGTGTTGACAATAAAGGTCAAATGTTAACAAACATTTGTTGTGCAGGAATTTCACAATAAAAGCATGACCTCATGAAACTCGCAATGTTACTTCCTCATCTCGCATTAGATTCTCACTCTTGCGTTGTGTTCTCATCTCACTGTTCATTCTCATCTCATACAGTATGATCTCATTATTCATGTATGTTCTCATCTTGTATTATGCTCTCATATCGCAGTGTTCTCATTGTTACATTCTCATCTCACATTATGTTCTCATCATTCACACTTATGTTCTCAGCATCTTCTCATCTCATATTGTTAGATTCTCATCTCATGTTCTCGTTAGTTATTTTCTCATCTTGTATTATGTTCTCATATCGCAGTATGTTCTCATCTCATATTGTTACTCTCATCTGGCATTATGTTCTCATCTCATATTGTTACCTTCTCATCTGGCATTATGTTCTCATCTCGTATTGTTACCTTCTCATCTGGCATTATGTTCTCATCTCATAGTGTTACCTTCTCATCGGGCATTATGTTCTCATCTCATAGTGTTACCTTCTCATCTGGCATTATGTTCTCATCTCGTAGTGTTACATTCTCATCTGGCATTATGTTCTCATCTCGTAGTGTTACCTTCTCATCTGGCATTATGTTCTCATCTCGTAGTGTTACCTTCTCATCTGGCATTATGTTCTCATGTCATAGTGTTACCTTCTCATCTGGCATTATGTTCTCATCTCATAGTGTTACCTTCTCATCTGGCATTATGTTTTCGTCTCATATTGTTACCTTCTCATCTGGCATTATGTTCTCATCTCATAGTGTTACCTTCTCATCTGGCATTATGTTTTCGTCTCATATTGTTACCTTCTCATCTGGCATTATGTTCTCATGTCATAGTGTTACCTTCTCATCTGGCATTATGTTCTCGTCTCATAGTGTTACCTTCTCATCTGGCATTATGTTCTCATCTCGTAGTGTTACCTTCTCATCTGGCATTATGTTCTCGTCTCATAGTGTTACCTTCTCATCTGGCATTATGTTCTCGTCTCATAGTGTTACCTTTTCATCTGGCATTATGTTCTCATCACACATTGTTCCATTCTCATCTCGTATTGCTGTATTCTGATGTTGCATGATGCTTTCATATCGCGTAGTTCCGTTCTCATGCGCTCGACATGTTAGTTAGGGGAAGTTTCACGTGGTCATTCTAAGATTTTATCTTCATCTCAGCTGTGTCATCTTCCTGTGAGGTCAATGACTCGCAAACGTCCGCCACACTGAAGCTTAACTCCACGGCGCCCCCGTGTGGCACTCAGACTCAGCTGTCCTCCTGCTGGGACAACGCGCACACACACTAGTTTGAGGTAAACATGCACAAGAGTAAAAATAGTCTCATTAAACCTCAGCAAGCGGCAGCACATACACAGTCTCACCCTCATCTTTCTCATTTGATTCTCTTCCCTTCCACGAGCTGATGTCCATCTGCAGCTCATCCTCGTGTCATGTTCGCCTCACCTTCGTCATCCTCATCTCATCTTCCTCGCGGTGTCATGCTTGCGTGAGGTCACGTGGATTTTCACGCACTCGTTAACAAGTTGCGATGTCTCGGCGTCGCGTGCACACGCCGTGCGCGATCACACCGTGCAGTGGCGGGGGCGCGGCGTGGCTTGGAGGGGGGTGGGGGGGCGGTTCCTGCTCGTGCCTGGCGTTTAAAACGCTTTGGACCAGACCGGAGAGACAGCACCGAGACCCGGTCCGGCACAGTCATGACTGGAGCGCCGCTCTTCAGGAGATTCGGTCCAGCCCGGTAAAAGACTGCAGAGGACTCGGATGACAGCGCAGGCCCGAACCGGCCGGACTTTTATTTCCGTGCACTGAAGCAGGACCGTGCACGCATGAGCAACAGGTAG
Source organism: Dunckerocampus dactyliophorus (assembly GCF_027744805.1). NCBI lineage: Eukaryota > Metazoa > Chordata > Actinopteri > Syngnathiformes > Syngnathidae > Dunckerocampus > Dunckerocampus dactyliophorus. The sequence goes on from NC_072820.1 coordinate 48,224,781, forward strand.
ATAAGATTCTGGACTTTAATGACGTGATGGTTCTGGTTCGGAAAAAAGTTGAAATTGCTTTTTTTTTTTTTTTTTTTACTTTTCACTCAAAGTTCATTTGTTAGTGTGTGTACGCGTGATTGCGTCAGCCCCCCTCCCGCACCTGTTAACATTTGTCTGTGGAGTGTGTGTGTTGAAGCAGCCGGCATGCCGTAAAGAAGGGGCTATGAGGTTCTGTTTGGTCCATACATGTTGATGATGATGCTAGAGCAGGTCCATGCTGTCGCCGTGACGACGCCGCTAATGATGAAGCTTGTGAATCCTCACAGGACTTCCTTGGAGGAGGTCTCGGGAGGTTCTGACAGTCAACAAGCTGCAGCCCCACCTCCTTTACACAGCTCCTCCCTCCCACCTTTGACCTTTGACACCCAATGCCTGTTCCTAATATTGTGGTCAAAAAGTGTGCCTAATGAGGTCTCCACTGACAAGCTCCTCCTTGTTTGTGTACTTTGCAGACCACCTTGACAAGGTCGAGCCCACCCCCCATGAGAGTGGAGTGACCCCCGCCCTCGCAAAGTGTTCCCGCAAGGCTTTTTCCACAAAGAGGGACCGTTCGGCGCAGCAGGCGCGGCGGCCCCGCCCCCCCCCCCAGACTGAGGCGATGGGCAGCCTGCGTGGCGGCCGCTACAGCGCAGTGTCATCAGAGGCCAACATGGTGGTCCCCAGCAAGGCGGTCGCGGGCATGGCGGCGGCCAACGGCAAAGTGCACACGCGGCCGGCGTGGGCCAGCAGGTTCGTGAAGAAAGACGGCCATTGCAACGTGCGCTTCGTCAACGTGGGCGAGAAAGGCCAGCGCTACCTGGCCGACATCTTCACCACGTGTGTGGACATCCGCTGGCGCTGGATGCTGCTGCTCTTCTGCTTGGCCTTCCTGCTCTCCTGGCTCTTCTTCGGCTGCATCTTCTGGCTGGTGGCCATCTTCCACGGCGACCTGGAGGGCCACGCCCACAAGTGCGTCTCCAACGTCAGCAGCTTCACCGCCGCCTTCCTGTTCTCCGTGGAGACGCAGACCACCATCGGCTATGGCTACCGCTATGTGACGGACGAGTGCCCCGTGGCCGTCTTCGTGGTGGTCTTCCAGAGCATCGTGGGCTGCGTCATCGACGCCTTCATCATCGGCGCCGTCATGGCCAAGATGGCCAAGCCCAAGAAGCGCAACGAGACGCTACTGTTCAGCCACAACGCCACGGTGGCCATGAGGGACAACAAGCTGTGCCTCATGTGGCGGGTGGGCAACCTGCGGCGCAGCCACCTCGTGGAGGCACACGTTCGGGCGCAGCTCCTCAAGTCGCGCACGACGCCCGAGGGCGAGTACATCCCGCTGGACCAGACCGACATCGACGTGGGCTTCGACAGCGGCGTGGACCGCATCTTCCTGGTGTCACCCATCACCGTGGTGCACGTCATCGATGAGGACAGCCCCTTCTACGACATGAGCGAGCAGGACCTGCGTAGCTCGGAGCTGGAGATTGTGGTCATCCTGGAGGGAATGGTGGAGGCCACCGCCATGACCACACAGTGCCGCAGCTCCTACGTGGCCGCCGAGATCCTGTGGGGTCATCGCTTCGAACCCGTGCTCTTCGAGGAGAAGAGCTACTACAAGGTGGACTACTCGCGCTTCCACGCCACTTACGAGGTGGCCGGCACGCCACGCTGCAGCGCTCGCGAGCTGGCCCGGAACAAATACATCCTGTCGGGCTCCGGGTCCTTCTGCTACGAGAACGAGATGGCGCTGGAGAGCAAAGAGGACACGGACGAGGGCAACGGCGGCAGTGTCGGCCCCGACGGCACGCAGGCCGACAGCATCTCCGAGACCGAACACGAGCAGACAGAACCGCTGAGGAGAGAATCGCAAATTTGACATTTGGAACGGTACCGCCGTATGGTCTGGACGTGGTAGGCGTTTTCCCGCGTCGCCATCCACGAGACAGGAAGCGCGTCCGTCGTGTGAATGGTACAAGCGGAGGACTCGATGGTGAGCTGGTCTCAGAAAAGACCCATCAGAACCTTTCACTGACAATCTGAATGTTCTAAAAGGTGCCAAAGAGTGTTACTGCTCATGTTTATTAGATTTGGTACCGACGTGTACAAGTTCTATCGGGTTTGTGTGTTTGTGTCTCTGCCAAGACCAGCCTGGGGCAAGGAGACCTCCGCCAAGGCAACACATGCACGCCAGCTAGCATCCTGCTCACCGGCTAACAAGGCGGAGGTAACAGGTTCTGTCACGAAGACGTGTAAATACATTTGCTTCACACTTTTCTAGAAGAAAATAAAAAGTCAAAATGGCGTCACATTGTTGTCGTTGTTGTTGTTGTTGTTGTTCGTGAACGTGCGCGCGCACGCGTGTGTGTGTGTCTGTGCTGCTGGGAACGTCGACAGAAGACTTCCTGTCTCACCGCTTCATCGTTCCTTTATTTATTGAATCCTTCATTGAAAGCTGTGAACAGGAAGGAGCCATTGAGGCCAGTTCCTGTATGAAAGTGTGTGTTTGTGTGCGTGCATGCGTGTGTGTGTGTGTGTGTGAACAGAAACTTCAAACACAACTGTGATGTTGGTCCTGTTTGGTGGTCACACACTTCCTGCTTCACACGGACGCCACGGCACTGACGAGCCACTTGATTAGGTACACCGTGGAATGCAAACAATGCAGACATTTCATGATCACATGACTTGTTGAAAAAGTGTCAAAGTGAGTGAACCAGGAAGTCCGAACAAAGGGACAGGAAGTGGGGACGAATAAAAGGTGACTGAAGAGAAGGTGTGGGGTTGGAAATAGTGATGATAAACTCAATTCCTTGTCATGAATCGAGTTCTTATGAGGAACTCACTCAAGTGAATCGTGAGTCTTTGTCGAGTAGCCGTACCGTGTTGTCGACTTTGTGAAGCGGCTCATGTTGGAAGACGAGTACCTGTGAGTCCCGTTTCATTAAAAAACAAAAAAACACTGGCCAGTTTTGAACGATTCGCTCATGATTTGCACATACAGTATATGCTACAGCTGGAACATGAAGACGTCTGCTGTTGGACACCTGGGCCTTATTTTCGCCCCTGCTAAAGTTAGTCCATGAAGGATTTCTTTATAATACTGTGCGTTTTTTTTCGTACTGCTGCTGTATCATTACATAGTTTGCAGTTACAGTGCGATTATATTGACTTCTTATGATACTGCAGCAACATGAAAAGCAAAGGGGCCCATATTTAACACCATGTTAGCAGCGTTAGCACTTAGCATGACAATGAAACAACAGCGCAGCCACAATTACGCACAACACAGCCTTCACCTTTGCACTCATGTCCACATAGTCCAGGTTCATGGCACGCCATGAGTGCTGCTAAGAGTAATTTATGGCGCCTTGCATTGTTTTTATGTGCAACAACTAAAAGTAACAAGCTAACACACGACTGTAGGGGTGTCCAAGCTTGTATTTGATTGTCCCTGGGCATATTGTAAAAGTAAAAGAGATCATTCATGAGATATGACACTAATTAGCTTTGTCAGCTATAACACAAAGCTAAGCGTATACAGAGGATCGTTTTTAGCATCTGTCATGTGCAAAACGTATCAAAGCGGTTAGCTAATATTGGTAGTAGGAGTACTTTTACAAACGTTTGCACACGCACACACACGTGGACCAAAGACTAAACGCTTTTGTTTGCTGGGCTCTTCTACCTGCACGAGGAGCGCAGCTTTGAGCACAATGAAGCTTCCGAGTTCAACAAATTCCACGTGTGATCCTCCTTTTATGTGACGGCCACCAGAATGTCCGCTTGGCAAAAGCGCGGAAGAATGTTCGCCGTGTGCTTCTGAGTCATTGCCTCCATTGTGCCACGCCACAACGGCCAGGCAAGCTTTCAAAGATGGCCTCCGCCTGATCGATGCCGCCGTCGTCGCCGTCGTCGTCGTCGTCACCATCGGCTGTGTTCTTGTGCGCAGTCAGTTGGTGCATTTGCGTGCTTACACATCGTCTGAAGTACCGCAAAACGCAGTACACTGTAACCAGCGTTTCCCATGCATTCACTACCTCTTAGGCCTCGCTCATAAACACATTATAACGGGACTGTCTGTGAATGTAGCTTGTGGTTCCACCTCCGTTCAGTAGATGGCATCGCAACTCTTGTTTCATAACACACCTCATACGCACCTGGTCTGCAAGGGAATAAGAAGATGTAGCAGGAGGGATCAGAGCTACCAACTCGTCCATCAACGTCACTCAGTGAGCACTCTGAAGGTGTTGAGGATCTTTGATTTTGAAAGGAACGGATTGGATGGTTTGTGGATGATGATCTTGCTGGGATGGCAGCGGAGAAGATGATTGCTGAGGGAGATTGATGGAGATGATGTGTTTTCTTGAAATGAAGTTTTTACATTTTCCGCTTCCTGTTGGCTGCTCGCTGACTTCCTGTCACCTCCGGAATGTTCTACAAGAGGACTGAAGCACCTCGGGAAGAGTCCAGGTGGGCAAGGAAGAAAAGGAGAAGAACTCTGGCGATGGAGAGGAAGTCAACTCGATGAACGTTTGGTGTGCAGCACTTCCTGTCACATGACTTTTTGTCTTTGCGCCTTTTGGACCAATCAGAATGCGGACTCTTCAAGCAGGTGCGCGTCGGTCCACGCCGCGTCACGGCGACAACAACAAGTCAGACAATGACAGGAAGTGACCTTTCCCGCCATCGCGGGCTGGAAATGTTATTTTTGGCACCTCTTGGCAAGTGTCGTGTTGCAGCGCAGCGACCCCGCCCCTTCCTGCCGCACACGCCCAAACACTTCGGAATCCCTGGATGACAGCGAGGCAGTCTAAAAGTGGACGCCGGTTGTTGTGACGGCCGTCACACCCTTTTTCCCCTCGCACACCTGTTTGCAACAACTGCACAAATCCCAGCACAGAGATACACAAAATAAATACCATCAGAATGTAGCAAACCACACGACTCTCATGCAGAAGGTACGAGATAAAAACATAAGACTGAAGCACAGGAAGTACAAACATGGACAAATGCACTCCTGATCAAAGTATTACATGGCAAGAATGGACATTTTGCACTGTTGGGTCTTGAGGAGGTCTAAGTAGAGCTTCAAAATGCAAAAAGAAGAAATGGGAGGCAAAACAACAACAAGCGTTAGAGTGAAATAGGCTGATCATCAGCTGACGTTTAACACCACAGCCTTTGAAAGGCAAAATCTTGGCAAAAATGTGGATTGAATGTGATTTCGTGTCAGGTATTCATTGACATTATTTCTTAACGGCAAAGGCAAAAGAAGCTTTCTCTCTTTGAAGGCGGTGGGATTGTTGCACTGCATAAGCAGCCTTTGCTGCTGAGGCTGGACGCAGTAAGGCTGTCATGTGAAACCCCTTCAAACATCCTCAGGCTTATGGAACAAAAAAGCCCAGTGGTAGACCCAAAAAAGTGTCACCGGTCCTGAGCCGCAGGATCCGACTGGCTGTCCGTCAAGACGCGGGACCATATACGGCCCAAATGAAGGTTGTTACTGGTGCCGGGTGCAGTCCAATAACCATCAGACGCCATGTGCGACAGAACGGATTTTAAGAAGATAAAAAACTTGTCTCCTTTAAAGCCACAAAACTGCCCGTTTGGAATTTGCACCATGCACCTTGACGGCCCTGATGTCTTCCAACGTTGCTGGCATGACAAGGACATCCCACGGCACAGTGGAGGGGGCGCTATCATGACCCTTGAATGGAGCAATGGAGCTTCAGGTTGTGCAGGGGCGTCAAAAGGCAGCTGGCCATGTGGAGATGTTGCAGGGGGGCATCCCTCATGACTAAAGCCATTATCCACAAATGGCAAAAACATGCAACAGTGGTGAACCAACCAAAATGACCCCAAGAGCACAGCGAGAACTCATCCAAGAGGTCACAAAAGACCCCACAACAACATCCAAAATTGCAGGTTTCACTTCCCTCGGTTAAGGTCAGTGTTCAGACTCCGCCATAAGAAGGAGATCCCACCTGAGCTGTTTTCCACACGGCACAGTGGAGGGGGCGCCATCATGATCCGTCAATGTAACAATGGAGCTTCAGGTTGTGCAGGGGCGTCAAACAGGGGATTTGGCAGGGGGTTTGGTAATGACAACGCTGCACTTCACACAGGACTTCTTCCAGAGGAATAAGCTCACTCTTTTGGACCATCCTGCGTGTTCCCCTCATCTAATTCCAAATTAGACCATTTGCGGATGGATGGCAAGGGAGGTCGGATGTGCATCCATCGTCAGCAACATTCCCACTAGCCTGGAGCTTGCCCAAACCAATGTTCCAGCTGATTAACCAGAATGGCGCAGCTACTCAATACCGATTCCTTTTTGTCAACACTTTATTTCTATTTTAGGGAGCTTTCAAGGTTTTTGTGATGCTGATGAACAGCATGTGTCACTTGAATGCTCCTTTGCAATAAATTGCTTACTGAAAATGTTTTTGTCTCACTCCCATTTCTTCTTTTTGCACTTCGACGCCCCACTCCTTAAGATCCAACGGTGCAAAATGTAAACTCCTGCCCTTTTTGTGTGTAATACAACACTGAAGTACACAAAGTATGCATACGCATGTATCGAATGAAATAACTTGCATTTGCAACGTTTCACGATGCTACTGAATGCTACCGCTCTAGCATCTCAGTGACGTCGTGATGCTAAGCTAAGGATGAAAGACTGGTCACATGATCATTTTCTACTAGTAATGTCTTTCAAGGTTCCAACACGTTGAGAAGGGTTCCCGCGCGCTTCAACACTTCCACCTTTGGCAGCTGCCGTCTAAATTTACACGGCCAGGAAAAAGATACACATCCTCCTCTCCGCTTCCTGTGACAGTGACCTCCGCGTGCGGACAAAGACGGACGTGGAGGTCAAACGCTTTTATTTGAATTTGAGATCACTCGTCAGCTGACTTGCTCACTTCCTGTTGCTTCTTGAAGGTCCGCTCTCCCAAAGCCAAAATATAACGTGACACTGGGATCAAGTGTGTGGCCGAGGCGGGGGGTGCGGGTTGGACAAATGTCTCCAGGCGGATTGAGACGCTCTCACAGAGCCAACAATAGACGGAACCAGCTGTGGCTGTTTACTGGCCGAGCGTTGTCCACCTGTCACTCACAACTACTCTGATGGTTGGTCCACAGGGCAACGCTGAAGTCCCGCCCCCTCGCAGACGGGCCAATTGAAATGCTCACGTTCGACACGTGAAAGAAAAACAGTTCGTATGTGAAGGAGGCGTGGCCACGCGGTCTATATTGTATCTGTGGCCCCGCCCCCTCCTCTAGGCGTTTTAGAGATGTTCTCTTGTTTGTCTCTGATGCGGTAAATATGTCCTCTCGCGACGGGGGCCGTGAAATGCCCTGTCAATCAAACGGAGGCGAAAATGGCGGCACCGGCAGGAAGTCAGGGTCACCACCAAGTCACCAGACGAGCGCCGACCTACTGCTAGCGCGTTAACAACGTGCCTTCAGCACATTAGCATTAGCTTATCTTCATCTTGTTTACAACCCGCTAGGAGTTTCCCCACAGGGCTGCAATCTATTTGTGGCGGTGAGTTGAGTGAGGGCAAACGGTTAGCGGCAAATCTGTCGGAGGTCACATAAATGAACGTATGGGAAACACTGCATCAACTTCCCATGTCATCCTCCGCTCCACGAGATGAGCGTTGCTCGATGCCAGGCGCACACGTGGACCCGTTCACCTTTCGCACTCGATGGCTGGTTGGATGCGAGGCTTCCGTCCATCGGGATGAGCTCTCTGCTATTTGCGGACGCGCACAACAAGGCCAGCGCTTCGGTTTCCAAGCAGATCTTCTCCAAAAATACACCTTGCTGTCTAACCAGAGGAACCGTCAAGGAACATGATCGGGGGCTTTTCGCATGGAAAAACCGTGACGGGTCAAGAGGGCGAAACAGCTGCTTGCTGTGAACGCAGGCTCACACTTGTTTGTGTGTCGACACACACACGCACGCACATCATACAAACACAATGAGAAATGACACAATGACACATAAACCCGCCGACCCACTTTAGCAACCATGTTCTTGTCAGTAGGGTTCATGCTAAAAGTTCTGACCCACTTCAGCAGCTGATGATCCAGTAAACCTCGCGGGTCACTCGGCCTGACCTCTTCACCGTGACCTCCAGCGTGGGGACGCCGTGTTGATCCCGTCTCGGGTTCCTTGGTGGATTAAGGTGGTCCTGCTGGACTGAACGGCGACACACCTGACACCACATCAATATAACACACACACACAGGTGAGGTTTGCTAACAATGACATTTGAGCTAAAGACATCATGGATGCTAACAGCTGTGATTTGCGATCACCTGGAAGTTGAAGGTTTGGGTCTGTAGAATTCCAGCCTCATGCTTGGAAAAGAAACAAAATGGCTGCCTTTGGCAGACTCTAATAACTTGTTGTAGCTTCATAAAAATGTATTTTTATTAAAGGTCAACGTTATGTGGAATAAAACATAATATAGCATGTGACTATATTTAGCTAGCATTAGCTAGCTAGCTGGCTAGCGAGCTAGCTAGCTGACAAAGAAACAGTTTATGATGATGTGTAGTATCATACCAGGCCGCTAGGTGTCAGTAACGTCACTTTGCTAAGAAATAGCAATTGTACAGGTACAGTATTTCCCTGTTCTTCCTTATACTTTATAAACATCAACTGCTTGGACTGTTGAAGCTGAAATGGCTCATTTTAATGCATTGTTTGAGTTCTTTACTCGGCCCCGTTCCATAATTTGATCCCACACACTGATGTGCTGAAGGTGTGTTTTAGTGTTTTAGGTTTCTTTTTTTTTTTCTGGAGGTCATATTTCTCCTCTCTTGATGAGAAGAATTGTATTGCGTTTTTGTGTAGCAGGTTATTTTTTGCTTTATGCATAATTTTACCTGTTTGAATGTTCACCAGGTCAACAAATTTTAATAATTGGGATTTTAAAAATAAAGGGTTGGCATATTGTCTATAAGCGGCACTATGGATTATCCTAACTGACCTTTTTTGTCGTGCAGTTAGTGAGCGAAGTGTATTTTTATGTATATATTTATACATTTTTTTATTGTCACGTAGGGTTGCCAACACCAGTATTGAACGCACTTTGACCCCTATTGCTCGACACAAATTACTTTCAAATTATCGATCATGATCTCTGTCCATGTTTTTTTTCGATGGCTTGTTTCTGTTAGAGTCCCGCCTTTCTGCACGTCATTCTGGACTTGATTGGCCGGACTTTCACGCCTACGTGACGCATTAATTGGCTAATCTTAAACATCAACCACAAGCGACAGATTGTTCCAAATGTGGTGGTTCTTCTCTTCTACTGTGTTCCTGTTGTGTTTTTAATCAATGAGCCTCAGCACACAAACGGCCGTGTGCGTGTGCGTGTGCGTGTGCGTGTGCGTGTGCGTGGGGGCTCTGCGGTTTCCCGCCAAGGCTCGTGGAAACAGGAAGTCCAAGTTGATGGTTTGTGCACGCTCAACACTTTAGCTTTGACACTTCCTCACACATTTTCAGTTTGTTCACTTCCTGGTTGTGGTTGCTAGTCACTTCCTGTGTGCGAGTGTACCACTGAACTCTAAACTACTGGAAGGGGCGTCCCTGCTGACCCCATGAAGCCATTGGTCGGCCATCTTGCTTCACCCAAAAAAGCACACACGCATACACGTACATGTATCTTCATTCACTACATTTATTATGGTTCGGTATCAAAATTAACACGAATGAACAAAAATTCCATTGAAACAGAGTAAATGTACTAGACCCAAATCTCAAAATTTCCCTCCAGTTTAAGTTTTTTCCTACTTCTATGGTGTGAAATTACAATGCATAACAAGTCAATTTCAGTGTTCACAAGGTATTTGTTATGATAAGGATCTACGTAGTATCAAAGTTAAATGCTAGCATACCTTTAGAAGATGATCAGGAAAGTCAAATATTGTTGGAACTGCATTTTGTCCTAATCTAACAGTCTGGCCGGTCCTGTCGAAGTTCTCCTCAGTGAAATGACTTGAACAGAGTTGCGATCTGGCTGCAGGAATCCACCTGTCTCTCCGCATATTTACTACGCATTGCTTTAGAAGTTGAGCATTGCAGTGTGGAAATCTAAAGGAGAATAAGGGGTCATCTACAAATACAGTATTACCTCGCATAACGTAAACCTCCTTTTACGTAAATTCCACTGAACGTAAGGAATTTATTTAAAGTTTTTGCATCGTATTACGGAAGAAATTCCGTATAACGTCTTTTTTACCAATTACACTAGTGGTGCATCAAACTATGGGCATTGAAAAATAACAGTTGGACAACAAAAACACATAAAATAAATCACACAGAAATCGAGATTAAAGAAATTAAAAACGTAACAGAAAAGTGATAAATAAATAAAAATAAAGATAATAATAATAATAATAATTAAAGTAAGTTACACAAGGGGACATGAGCAATGAAAATTAAATAGAATTAAGGATATTGAAGTGGGAGCACAGCTTTATAGTCCTGATAGCTTTCTTGTTATTAGCAGAGGATATTGATTTGAGTAAAGCTTCAGTTCTTTCATGAAAACATCAAAAAGGGTTTCACTTTGGCAAATTTAAAGTCCGTGCAAGTTTTTTTTTTTTTTAAGTGGGTGCAAGTTCAGACGAACAGAGTACTGTACGCTTGGTGACGCCCTACAGTTTTATTCATTTACAGTCATCTTATTTATTACCTTATTTTATATTGGAATGTTACTCTACTATGTTTATGCTAACGTTTTCTTATATTTTCCCACCATATTTGGTGGACTTTGAATATTTTGAAGTGAATTTGGGAAGATCTTGGAACGGATTAGGCTATTTACATGTATTTTACGCTTCGCATGACATAAAAACACTATACCATAAAGGTTCTCGGAACGGATTATTTACGTTGTAGGGGCGTCTACTGTACTTAGATGAAAAGATGCTTACAGATTTAAAGTATCTATTTTTATTTAACTTTAATTCCTGCTATTTAATATTACAGACAAAAAAACTGCGCTTAGAATCGCCTGTATTAAACACCAAGTATTTTATTTGGTGTTATAAATGATTTGTTTTCAAGTGCCACTGTAATGGTAAACAAATTCTGAATCCAGTATGTGGCAGATAATGCATACCGCTATCTAAATATGGGGTGGAGGGTTAACCATGCAAACATTTCTCTTCAGCACACCTGCAGCTGATCAATAGCCAATTGCTGAGCCCCACTCCCACCCAAACATAACGGTGGATTGATACACCCATGAATGATACAGTCTCTCAAATCATTCTATACCAGTTTGTGTCAAGTTACAGCACTGCATGGTGAACTGCTGCTGTGGTCAGAAATAAAAGCACACGTGCGCGTGTGTGTGTGTGTGTTCATGATATCACCTGGACAGGTACAACCGTCTGCTCTGCGTAGTAATCCATCAAAACTGATATTTTCCAACCTTGCCCAATCTGCGCACATTACATTTTTTTTTCAAATAGATCAGACATCTTCCTTTATGGATATAAAATAACTCCATTGATGCACCAGATGATATCAGGCTAGATTTAGCCAACTTACGTTACCAAGTTATTTCAAATGAAATGTTAGCTTTAGTCATATGATTGGCATTTCTTCTGAGACAGCTTCACACTGCGCTGCACACACACACTCAGCAGTTCCTAGCTCTTCTGCTTCGTGCTTTTGTTGCTGCAATCAACACGATCACTGAGCACTGCCCAGATCAGCATACACGTACACGTCTGTGATCTGCATTCACATATTTGGGGATCACTCTTATTGAATAGAGTTTGAACTTGCAGCGTCTCGGCATCTCGAACTCCTCTTAGTTCACCTCCCACACGTACAGTAGATGTAAATCACAACTTCAAATCGTTGATTTGAAAACGTAAATGTATCATAGATGTAATCGTGCGTGCAGAACGCGTCAATCGCAGTCGGCTTTCTTGTTTTGGGTGAAACAACATGGCGACTTCTGTACTTCCGGTGGCGTCGGGCCTCTACGGTCAATCAACGCGCAGCAGTCGATCGGGTCCATTCCACGAGTAGAGTTCAGTGGCGTGTACACGTTTATAATTCCGCTCGGGGTCCACGCTAACTAAATCAGCTGATTGGTGCTTAAGATGATTGACAGTAGCGCGTGTGTGAATTGTTCCCGGATTTTTAAAATGATTTTTAGGAAGTTCCCTCTCCTTGAGAACGTTCCAAAGATGAGAAGATGAGTCAGCAGAAGTGATGAATTGTTGCCGAGGTCAACGAGTGTACGTGCGTGTGCGCGTCATAGGCTGAATGACCAGGACAAAGACTCCTGAGGTTTGAGGGGGTTTAGAGGATGTTGTTGGATTTTTAGATCCTGTTTTCTTCCTTTATCCCTCAGGAGGCAGGTGTACAGACACCCCCCTCCACCACCTCCGACGGCCTCCATCAAGCCCCGCCCCCTCATCCCACTCTGGCTGGCTCGTGAAAATTGTCCCCGCTATGACGGGAGCACCGGGACTTATGTAACTTTTAAAACACAAAAGGTCACTCGGAATTTAATCTGCGAATATTTCTAGCAAGGTGAAAATAAATGTAAATGTTAAAACGCCTCAAGACAACGTCTGTCTTTCATTAGCCATCGCTTTCAACTTTCCATGACATCATCAGCGCGCAGAAGACTGACGCCTTCGTTCTACTGCGGTGTGTGTGTGTGTGCGCGTGTGTGCGCGTGTGTGCGTTTTGGAAGGGTGGTGGTCTGGTGGTCAACGTTGACATTGCTTTTCCAAAACGACCCAGCGCTTGTCCAGGAAGGAAGAGTAAAATAAACCTACAGCACAAAACACGCTGCAGCCGCAGCGGGTGGCCGGGGGGAGGCGCTCGGGTTGCTTGTGTTCATTTTCGTTGCACGTCTGTTCTTTCCACGTTTACAGGAAGCTCAGCGAGTCCGTTTCCCACGCCGACCAACGCCACCAGGATGCTCCTGCAAGTCAACACGTCGACGTTTTACCTCGATTTCGGCTGTCACGAGGAAATGTGGCGGGCGTTAGATGATGTCATTCTTTAATTAGCATAATAAATATGCAAAAAACATGTAGAAATATAAACAAAACTGCCTTATGTTGCTTTTTTTGTGTTTTTTTTATGTCACAAGCAAGATGGAGACAAATATGATAGCTTTTAGCACTTTAGAAGGACCCGCTGCTCATTGAGAAGAGCAGTACGTGCTTTCATGTCCAATAAGACCAGAAAGTGTCACTAGATTTGTTGCATTTTTAAAAAAGAGTTTCTGGAGGTTCCCGAACTACTCGCTAAAGCTGGCAACACTGATCCTTCCTGCGACATCTTCTTATTCTCCATGAGGTGAAGCAGAGCTATGATGGCATCTGCTGGACGGAGTTGGAGCGACAAGCTACATTCACAGAGTCCCGTTATAATGTGTTTATGAGCGGGGGCCAACAGGTAGCGCCATTCCCACTTGTGGTGGGCCGCTACAAATATTTGTGTAGGTTGCTTTTGTTTTTTTTTTTTAATTACATCTTTAGTGTGTGCATAAAAAGCAAGAAGTGGGTCTCAAATGGCCCCCAGGCCATACTCAGGACACCCCAGCAACAGCATGTGCCGCAGTGGCGTTGCCTAATGGAGAGGTTTACAGCATGAAAGCAAATGAAGAGTAAAAAGTGTAGTGTTTCATGTAGCAGGACCAGGCCTTGTGTAAAAATACTTTTTTTTATTGGCGTTTGCACACAATCTAAAATTAGAAACAGTCATCAGTCTTGACAGGAGTGAGAGCTCGTCTCCACGGAGCATCTCTGATCGCTAAGAGGCCACATGCTAGCAAAGCAACAAAGCTCAAAGGTCAGGCGGCACAACAAGCGGACAGAGAAGAAAGTCATTGAGCAGCTGGGGGTGGGGGTGGAGTGGGGGGGGGACGGGGGCAGGTTCCTCCCCAGTGATGGAAGTCAGTCAGCCTGATGAGTGAGATGACGCACGACAGCCGACGACGGAAGAAGACGACTTCCTCTCCGTTTCATCTTCGTGGAGATGTTTTCTTCATGCCAACGCACCGAGAGGCCCCGCCCACCTCAAGGACACGCCAATAAATACGTGTATGCAGCCAACCAATCAATGGATCAATGACAAAGACTACATGGAGGCTGTAAGTTTACACTTCATTCATCTGACATACACACACATGCACGGGGCGCTTCACTCGCCCACGAGGTGGGCGGAGTTTAGACGAATGACAGCGGGGCTGTTTGCGAAGGGCTGGGGCGGGGGGGGGGGCACTCAGTCCCCCAGGATGACCTTGACAAAGGTCGCCACGTCGGTTTCTTTGGCCTCGTGAGAGGTGAAGAAGAGATGTTGCTGAGGAGAACAAGCCCTGTCAGCCACTAATGGTCTTACAGCGCCCCCCGGTGTACGAGGTGCACACTCACCATGAGCTCGGCGTAGGTGGGACGCTCTTTGGACACCTTCTTCAAGCTGCAAACCACAAGCCAAGAAGAAGAAGCGTAAGAGCAGGGTTTGCTTCAGATAAAAAGCACACACATGTACCACTGCGATGTGAAGTCCACAAACTCGGGGGAGAACTTCTCAGCAGGAAGTTGAGGCGAAGGTTCCTCCACCACCTGCTTCAGCTGCTGGAAGGGCGTGCCCCACGAGTCGTACGGGAAGCGCAGAATGGCGAGCTCGATCTGGAGAAACAAGTTGACAGCTAAACTAAGCTAGGCTAACGTCCATGCGTCTTCTCAAAGACAGACGGCGTGCTGGACTACCATGGTGATTCCTAAACTCCAAATGTCCGACTTGACGTTGTAGCCTTTCTGGTTGGTTTCAGGGTTGATCCTCTCCGGCTGTGGGACACAAGGGTCACATGAGGTCACTGAAGACAATCGGCAGGACGTACTCGCGTCTCACCGCCATGTAAGGCTTGCAGCCGGCGTCGATGGTTTTGGCCACGGAGTCCACCAGGTAGCCGCTGATGCCAAAGTCGCACATCTTCACCTGACCCTGCGTGTTGATCAACACGTTGGACGGCTTGACGTCTGCGAGCAGACACCACACCACCGTGACACCATCGCTTAGCAACCAACCAGACTCAGAGATGTTGTCTGACCTCTGTGGATGACCTGAAGATTGCTGTGAAGATGCTCCAACGCTTTGACGATCTGAAACACAAGAAGAACGTCAGCTGTAGACTTCATCCATGTTGTCCAACCCTGATCACATCATTGACTCACAGAGACGGCTATCTTTCCCAGGATGTCCTCAGGAATGGTCCGGTCCTTCTCGATGGCCTTCTTGTAGAACTTGTCTAGGGACGTGTCCATCAGCTCCATGCAGATCCACACGTCGCCCTGGCAACAACAACAACGTATGGTCCACCCTGAAGTGTTGTTTACGCCGCTAGCATCCAAGCTAGGCTGTGATTTTCCATTCCAAAAACAGTCAAGCACAAAGTGGCTAACAAGGAGGTCTTTCAGAATAAAAGCACGCACTTCCCTGAAGAGGGCTCCATAGAACGTGACGGTGTAGAAGCAGTCCACCGTCCTCATGGAGATGTCCAAGTCCATGAGCAGCCTCTTCTGCTCCTGCGTGTTGACGGTGGCGCGAATCCGCTAAGAGAACACAAACCTCGTTGACGTGCGTTGGAACGCTTTCACGGTTGGATGCCCACCTTGACGGCCATGATGACGCCGCTGGGGACGTGTCTCATCTTGTGCACGACGCCGTACGCGCCGTGGCCCAGCTCGCCGATCTGCTCCAAGTCGTCAGCCTTCACCTCGAAATTCTGCTCGCCACGAGGAAGGCGGGAAGAGAAGACGGTTTTGAACACATTTTTGTCTCACGCGTCTCATATGTTGCATGTCTCATGTGTCTCATGTCCACCACTGCAGCGAGAAGACGGAAGAGGATGTCACCTTGTCCCCGATGGTCACACACGCTTTGGAATCTAAATCTCTTGGCGGCCTGCAAGACAAGGACACCTGAGCAGCGTGGAGATGAATGAGTGAAGGATGACTGAATGAATGAGTGGATGATGAATGAGTGAAGGATGACTGTCAGTGAATGAATGAATGATGACTAGGTGAATGATAAATGAATGAGTTAATGAATGATGAATGACTGAGTGAATGATGAACGATGACTCAATGAATGAATGATGACTGATGAGCGAAGGATGAATGAATGAGTGAATGATGAATGGGTGACTGAATAAATGAGTGAACAATGACCGAGTGAATGAATGAACGATGACTGAGTGAATGAATTATGAATAACTGAAGGATGAACGAGTGGATGATAAATGATGGTTGAATGAGTGAACTAGTGAATGATGAGTGAGTGAAGGATGACTGTCAATGAATGAATGATGACCAATGAGTTAATGAATGACTGAGTGAATGAATGAATATGTTGAATGAGTGAAAGATGGATAAATGAAGGATGAATGAGTGATGGATAAATGAATGAAGAGCGGATGAATGAGTGAACAATGACCGAGTGAATGAATGACGGCTGAGTGAATTAATGGTGAATGAGTGAATGATGGCTGAGTGATTAAATGATGAATGAGTGAATGCACGGTGAATGAGTGAATGATGGATGAGCGAATGAATGATGGCTGAGAAAATTATGGTGAATGAGTGAGTGAATAATGACTGACTGAATGAATGATGACTGAGCAAATGCATGAATGATGACTGAGTGAATGATGACTGATTGAATGGTGAAAGGGTTACAGTGCGGCAGGAGGATGTTCAAAGACTTCTTTGGACAGTTTGAGAGCAGGCTTCTTCTTGCCTGCGGACACAAAACAAAGGTTGTCTTTATGAGGGACGTGTCCTCCACGTCAAAATGGATGACTACTTGACATGCTGGACAAGTGTTGATCATGTGACCTTTGACACAGGGTGACCCCAGGGGTGCAGGACAGTGGCAAACAGCAAGTACTGCTGACTATGGGGCGCTCTCACCACGGACTTTATTGTTTGTATCCCCAGAGGATGACAAGTCCTAACGTCAAGTTCTATCATCTCCAACTTCACAAGTCATACACGTTTTATAAGCTGCTTGGTGCTTCCAGGAGCTTTAAGTGCGTCCACGAGCTTGCGTGTTCTCCTAGGAGCTTCTATATGTTTGCATGAGCTCCACTGAACCTCAATGAGTTTCCTTGGGCTTCCATGAGCTTCTGGGCAGTTCTAGGAGCTCCTATGGGCTTTCATGTGTTTTTCGTCACGAGGGGGCGTGGCCTTCATTAGACCCACTGATTAGCATCACATGAGCACAGGAATGCAGCAGAAGGCGGCAGGAGACGTGCACGAGCAGGAAGACATTCAGTGCAATGAGCGTGCACGTCACACTGGTTGGCAAGGCGACACTCCAGCTGGAATTCCAACTATCCCAAATGTTCCTCATTGGAATTCCATGCTAATTAGCATACTGCCTTAGCCTTAGCGTTTCAATCAGCTTCCTTGGAGCTATAGAGGGCGGGGCTCGCATGCATGTGTGCGCGTGCGTGTGCATGCTGTTTGCAGGAAAAGAAGGTGAACTAACAGCTGTTTAGTTGTGTGGGTCAAAGGTCACAGGTGGTTGTGTAAGTGTGCACGCACTAGGAAGTTGACAGCTGCAGCTTGTCATGTGACCCCAGCTGCCCCCCACCCCTGCACGATTCCAATGCATCAATGCAACGTCGTGCACGCGCTCTGCTTTTGCACGACGCCGCAGGGTGTCAGCGCGGAAGTGTGCACCAGCGAATGCGTCAAGCCGGAAGTGCAAGTGACCCTCCTCCGCGTGCACGCGGCGACTCGTGCATGTCCTTACCTCCCTTGGCCTGAGACATGTGTCCTCTGCTGGGGTGGGGGGGAGGGGAGCCGTCCCTCTCGCTCCCGCCCTCCATGGAGCCTCGCGATGGGGCTCGTGCAGCACACATGCACAACGCAAACACTCGGTCCGCATGCACGTCCGCCGCGTGAGTGTCCGCGCACGGAGCGCCGCTGCAGTGGCGAGCGTCGTGCACGAAGGAGTCGTGCAGGGAAGCTACATGGCGGGCCGACACGGGCGGCTGTGCTCCCAACTTGGATCTCAGCAGAACCAGGGCAGGCGAGCTCTTCCTGCTCGACCGGCCGCGATGCATCATGGGAAGAGTAGTCCTCAGTCCCATCCCTTCATGACATTGATCTGTTCGTCCCTGTGCCGATTTGATCGTAACAAAGTAGGAAGTAATGCAGTATTTGGACACAAATAAGTTTTAATCATGAAAAGTAGAAAGAACTGAAGGAGCAACAAGCAGCAGACTAATAGATGGACTATACAATAGAATATGAGAACAGAATAGCACCATTACATGAGAAAAAAGCAGCTCTTCTCAAACAGAACCGTCACGCTGATCCACTTAGACCCAAAACCTCGTCAATTTGGAAGTCTCCTTCTCTTTTTTTCATTTTCATTTCTTGTCCAATCACTTTTTCGTCTTTGTTTTTACTGCGGCCTTCCTGTCCAAATATGGTCACAACAAACCTTCTTGGCCTGATTGGTCGGTCACGTGACCAGCTGGTTCTGTGACATGTTTGAAGGCGCACTCTTTGTCAATCGTGATATTTTTGTCAAGCGGTGTAATTCAGTAACCGGCCCGCTAGGTAGTGCGTCAACACTCGCTTGTCAGTTGACGTTTGAGGAGATCCAAAGGCGTGGTTCCGATTGGGAATGTGGGCTCAGTTCTTGGTGGCGATGAGGTTCTGGTATAGAGGTTTGACCACAACATGGAGCAGCAGGGATCCGTCCAGCAGGTATTCCGAGGAGCGGCGGTACAGGTCGGCCTCGGCCAGGAAGTCGCCGTTCTCCTCGGTGCTCTGGTGGAAGTTGTACACGTGCTTGACCAGGACCCTGCCCTGCTGTTGGGCCAGTACCAGTACCGTCTTCTGGAAACTGACGCCGGCAAAGTCAGCACTGGACGTGGCGGGCGTGATGATGATGCGGGGGCGCCCCCCTTCCACCCGCGTGGGCTGCATGGCGCCCGTCTCTGTGTACATGGGCCTCATGCTGAGCGGCAGCCAGCGCGGCGAGAACAAAACGTTCCACGTGACCCGCTTGCTGGCATCGTGACCACTGGGCCCGAGCTGCGTCTGGAAGCTGGTACTGCGGTCGTCACGGGTTGGGTTGCTGATGACCCAGGAGGACCCCCAGAGCGGCGCCAGGTAGTTCCTCGGCACAAAGAGGCTACAGTTGACGTCGAAGAACTTTGCCATGTGCACGGGCGAGGCCGAGTGGAACTGGTAGGACATATAGAGCAGGTCCCGCACAGACTCCTGATAGCGGGCCAGAACCACAGACTGGGTCTGCAGGCGGAAGAGCTCGCGCGGCGGCATCATGGCGTAGCGCACGGCTCTTAGCGCATTCTCTGCCGTCAGGCCGTCGGGGCGGTTTTGTACGATCCAGGCCTCCAGCGCCGCAAAGAGCTCCATCTCGCTCTGCAGGACCAGGTCGGAACGCTGCAGCAGCGACATGAGCAGCTGGCTGCTAAGCCCCGCCCACTCACCGCTCTGCATCACCGACGACAGGTTCCAGGCCAGGTACTGGAGGCAGCTGTCCCTCAGCACCATGTCACCGGCCTGCACCGCGTACTCGTACCATCCCGCCACGTGGCCCGATGGCGAGTCCCTGGCCAGGTTCTGCGTCATGTAGCGCGTGATGCCCTGCTGCAGCGGCCCCACTTGGTACTTGGTGGCCAGTTGGTGCAGGGGCGTGGCCTGGTTCAGACGCAGAGAGACATCCCCACAGTAGAGGTACCTGTGGGGACAGCAAGTAGATGCTGAGCGAGCATGGCAGGCGCCTGCAGGATGCGTTTGATTCTTCTCACCTGACAAACTTGTCAAAAACGGCGGCGCAGTCGGCGCTCTCCCTCAGCGTCAGCGTACTGCCGTTGCGGGCCAGCAGCAACTCCTCGAAGACCGGACTCTGCAGGGACAGAACCAGCGCGTGGGCCGGGATCAGCTTCACCTCATCGGCGTTGGGCGTCTCCACCCGCAGCGTCACGTCGCTGCCGTTACCCTGAAGGAGCAGCGCTTCCAGACGCTGCACCAGCGCCAGCGAGTGGCTGATGGCGTCCACGCCGCCACCATCTTGGCCGTCATCCACCTTCAACGGGCCTTGGGATTGGGACGAAGAGGAGATCAAACATCCGCAGACACGGTTCAAAAACAAGCAAGTTCTGCTGGCTGTTGTCCTGGTCCGCTTAGTAGGACATCGGGTCATTGATCAGATCAGACACATTGTGGGTCACATTTAATTGTATTGATTGACGTATTGATCCGTTTCTTGGCTTGTCACCAACACATTTTCATCTTCTAACGCTTCAACATCTGGAATGGACTCCCGTCATTGGCAAACACTTAAGTGATTTCTGAAAAACAACCTAGGAGGAAACTTTCAGAACCAACAGTGCAGGAACCTACAAGTCGAGAACTTTTGTGTGGAAAGATCTACAGTTTCCGTCTCCATGCCTTCATCTGATTGGAACTCCTAGCGCTCTATTTGGTTGCAGAGATGTTTCTGCTTCATCTTCAGTGAGCGAGGAAGTGAAAGAAAAGAAAAGTTGAGAGGTACCTGCTGTCCCCGCCCGCGCGCACAAAGCCAGAAGCAGCATGTAGACGTACGCAGACATCTTCTCCTTCTTCTCCATCTTCTTCTCCTTCCGTGCGTGCGTCCTGCCGGCCCGGGAGGTTGACGCGTTTACAGTGTGGGCTTGTCAGCTGTTCTCGCCACACACGAGCTTCATCGATTGGTGGGCGGAGCCAGAGATGTCCCCCGTGTGGCGGACCACGCAGCCTTGACGAGAGTTGACGCCTGCCCTCGAGTCTGAAGTCGTCCAGACGGGAGCGAGTGTCGAAAAGTTTCTAAGGTGACCCAGTGAAGTGCGCGGTTGCCATGACAACACTCGGCTTCAGGCGCCAGCAAGCCTCATCGGCGCCATCGATGATGTTCATGATTTGAAAGTCTTTGTTAGTGTGTGAACGTAGAGCACGTAGATTGATCCAACACACAGAGCCCAGCTGCTCCACAAAGAACCTGGAAAGATCTTTTTTCACTTTACAGATCACGTCACAGTCACAATGAAGGTCAAGGTCACAATGAAGGTCAACTGCAGCTCTGTGACTCAGTTGTTGCACTTGCACACTGTTTGCAGCCTCTTAACATAAAAACACTTTAAATGTGTCCAAATGTGTGCTAATTGGACTCATCAAGACTCTAAGTGATTACAGGAAACATTTAGGAGTGGTTGTCATGTGACAGTCATGTGACTATCTCAGGATATGGCTTCCCCAAAGTGGCAGTGTGTCAGTTAACCTAGTTCATTTCCAAAAGCTCATTTTTTTGCCTTTAAAGCTCATTTTAAAGCAATTTCACCATAGTAATGTGTTAATAGTGTCAAATTACAATCCAGTTGTTCTTACCATATTTCTTCAATTAATTAATTAAAAAAAAAGGAAACCAACTACTTTTTAACCTTAACCCATAGGAAGCCATGGTGACACACGTGGCCCCAAAATGGCAGTGTGTCAGGTAAGCTAGCTCATTTCCAAAAGTGTACTTTTTGACATCAAAAGCTCATTTTAAAGCAATTAGTAATGTGTTAATAGAGTGTCAAATAATACAATTCAATTATACTTCTGAATATATTTCTTCAATTAATTAATAGAAAACAAGCTATGAAAGCTAGCTAGCTTTTAGCCCTAAGCCATAAGAAGCCATGGTGAGGCACGTGTCCCCAAAATGGCAGTGTGTGAGCTAAGCTAGCACATTTGTAAAAGCGTATTTTTTGCCATTAAAGGTAATTTTCAATGTTTTAATAGGGTGTCAAATATTACAATTCCACTATTCTTACTATATTTATTCAATGAAATCATAGAAAACAAGTTAAAGAAGCTAGCTAACTTTTAGAGTGAACCCATAAGAAGCCCTGATATCGCGCATGTCCCCAAAATGGCAGTGTGTTAAGTAAGCTAGCTCATTTACAAAAGCTTAATTTTTTGCCAGTAAAGCAAATTTTCAAGCAATCTACCAATAGTAATGTGTTAATAGGATGTCAAATATTACAGTTCAACTGTTCTTACTATATTTCTTCAATGAATTAATGGAAAGCAAACTACGGAAGTTAGCTACCTTTTAACCTGAACCCATAAGAAGGCATGGTGACCCCCAAAATAGCAGTGTGTCAGGTCCTTTCCAAAAGCTTTTTTGGCAATTGAAGAGATAAGGGGAGCTCAATTTTTACTAATAATTACAACAGTCACTTTTATTGCAAATGTTGATCCAAAATCAGAGAGCATCCAGCTAGCAGGGGAGGTGTGGGGAGGTGTCAAAAGTTTTTATGGGTGTATCAATTAGTCATCTGTCATCTATCTTTATTGTGAGGTTCTTCTTCCCCTTTTCCTCTTACTCAATGTAAGATGACTGAATGTTGTCTTCATGTTTTCTTTCTCCTACGTCCATCCCTCCCTCCGAGCTTCTCCGCCCACCCCCTTCCTCTCCAATCCGCTTCATTTCTCCTCTTTGCTCACTCACTGGCTGGTGAGTCTCCCGACTTCTCTTCTTCTGGTCGGAAATGAGCAGCCGGGTGTGTCGTGGACATGAAGGTAAGGTGTATGGTATGTCTTCTCGTGACTGGACATGATGTTTTGGACATCTGAGTGTGAGGGAGGACAGGACATGGTCACAGCAGAACCATGAGGAGCCTTTGTGGACACGCTGAGTGTCATGTTTTCTCAGAGGCTCATCCGACACCCTGAAGGACGTCCTCATCCCAGCTGGACCGACAAGAAAGCACTGAGAGGAACGTGAGGGTGTTTGCTGTGGTGAAACAAGAAAAGGTGTGAAGGCTGCCGATCATCCGGTAGGCGGAGCGACACGTCTTGAGTTTGGACCACACTGGCCACTGGCAGACATCCTCGTCCACGTCGTCCTGCATGGACGGAGTGAGCAGAAAAACAGCATGGAGGTCATCCAGGTGAAAAGGTGAGGAGGCTAATGGGGGGCAGCGAGGGTCCATCTGGTGTTGACCAGAAGATAAAAACACTTTGAGCAGCTTGTCCAAACGTTGACATGCTTCCTCTCCGTCTGTCCTCACACAGCAACACGATCATGATCGAGTGGCCCAACGTGACGGGGACCGGCCGCCAGGAGCCGAGCCTGAAGCCTGAGGAGATCCACAAGTCCAAATGTGTCCTGGGCTTCATCCCTGTGGTCTACTACAGTGTTCTGCTGTGCGTGGGCCTGCCAGGTACGCAGGAGCACGTCTCACGCATGTCCCCCAGGGGACGTTTTGTCCACATGGTCCTTCACTTTGCTGCTTTGCACGGATCCTCATTAGCGGGAGAAAATGAGGATCCATGCGTGAGGAAAAAACAATAATTGTTATTGACCCTTCCGGACCCTCAGCAGAATTACACTGTCACTGTGATGGACGCCATTTGTCCTCGCGATGTTCGCTATTGATCCATGAGAGATTGAAAGAATGTGTCCTTCTTCTTCTGTGGTGTTCCAGTCAACGTGCTGACGGCGGTGGCCTTGTGGAGGCTGGCCTGCCGCACCAAGAGGGCGCTCTACTGCTACCTTCTGGCCGTCACCGCCTCAGACCTTCTCTCCCAGCTCTTCATCATCTTCGTCGGCTTCCTGCTGGAGACGGCGGTCTTCCACCGCGAGGTCCCCCTCCTCCTGCTGCACGCCGTCAGTGCGGCCGAGTTTGCCGCCAACCACGCCTCCATCTGGTCCACCGTGCCCCTCACCGTGGACCGCTATGTGGCACTGTGCCACCCCCTCCTCCACCGTCAAATCAGCTACCCGGCGCGGGCCTGGAGGATCATCGCGTTGGTGATGGCGTGCTCGCTGGCCTCCGGGGTGCCGTTCTTCTGGTGGTCGGACATGTGGCGGAACGCCGCCCCGCCCACGCCGCTGGACGCCGCCCTCATTTGGAGTCACGTGATCATCATCTACTTCCTGCCGTGCAGCATCTTCCTGGTGCTCAACTCGCTGATCGTCTGCAGGCTGCAGTCAAGGCGGAGGGAGCCCGGCGCCGAGGCGGCCCCCCCACGCCGCCTCGGGAAGGCCACCGCCATGTTGCTGGCCGTCACCACCGCCTTCTCAGTGCTGTGGGCGCCCAGGACCGTGGTGGTCATCTACCACCTGCACGTGTCCTCGGTGCACCGCGACTGGCGTGTCCACCTGGCCTACGACCTTTCCAACATGGTGGCTATGCTCAACACGGCCGTCAACTTCTTCCTCTATTGTTTCGTCAGCAAGGCCTTTCGCCGCGCCGCCCGGGAGGCGTTGCTTCTCCGAGGAGGCCCGCGGCATCCTCGCCGCCTGGAGGCGTCACCGTGTGCCATGAACGACAAACACCAGCAGCGGGACAGCGCCCCCTCGTGCCCGGATGACCCTGTGCCCCTTGCCCACATCAGTTGAGGACTGCTGCCATCACAAGGTCACATGGGCACATTCAATTTAAAAGACATCCTATTGCTGAGGAACAAACATGGCCGCCTTGGCTTTAAAAAATGTCCGGCTGAGCTCGGCCTGCCGAGCAAACAAAGTGCAGATGTCGTGATATGTGACTCCGCCTCCTCAAACAACCTCTTGCCGACTCGCCAGCACAACCTCGGCTTTGGCTAAACACACACACACACACACACTCACTCACACTCACTCAGTGAGTACATTTCCATTTTGTGCAACAGGGATCAACATGAAATCAGTTAAAAAGTGTATAAAGTCTTATGCTATTTTATTTATAACCTGATTAAAGGAGCATAGTGCATGTGGAGTGTGTACATGACCTTAAAATCCATAATTAATCATCAATTATCCTTACAATATTATTATTTGAAGCGTCTTTTAAAGTAGGCCTTTGTGAGGGAAAGCAACAGCGTCCTCTTGTGGACATGAGAGGCGCCACGTAGCAGTGCCAGGTGTGAAGCAATGACTAAAACGTGAATAATTCACATGAGTTAATTGACAGTCAAGAAAGATGCATATCACAATTACATGTGCTCTATTTTCTATGATTACCGCCAAGGTTTTAAATAGAATATACTGTAACGACTGGTGTGTAGTGTGGTTCTTAGCTGCTGTTCAGAATGTGGGCTGCAGGGGGCAGTGACGTTCTGCATGCTGGGTTACAGCCAGCCTCTTGGTGAAGACGTCGTAGAAGAAGTGATTGAGGAAGTGTTAACTGTTTTTCATGCGGTTATATCCTAACACTGCACTAATACTACTAATAATAGTAATAAAAGGCTGACATGTTTACATCCATGCTGCTGTTTTATTATTCAGCCATCATCACTGTACAGTACCAACTTTTCACCACCAGGCGTCGCCGCACACTCAGTTCTTTTCTACTTCGACAGGTGTGTGTGCGCGTGAACACAGAATGTCACTCGTAGCAAAGCTGTGTTCAAGTCGTTAGCAGACCCTCCTAAAGGATCCATTTTTTTTTAAACTACAACAAAAAACTCAGAGCTGACCTTCATTTCATTTCCACACAAACTGAACTGAATCATTTAGATATTTGATGTTTTGATGCTACCTTGAAACTTTTTTTCCCCACGCTGACTGAGCCCTTCAGGTGAATCTGAATCAGGTACGTGAATTAATCACCTTGACCCATTTCAGCTTTCCAACGTGTGTAGCGTGTGTGCGTTGTAATTATTTTTGCCCATCAGTTTTCTGCAGTTCTCATTAGACTGATTATCTCTTCATGTTTGCTGTCAAATGTACAAAAGTAAGTTTTTTTCAAGAAGAAAATGATCAATGACGAGTGTAAAAGTGTTTTGTCAGGGACATGAAGTTTATAAAAACCATCAAAGTTGGAGCTAATGCTAGCAGCTAGCATTCAATCAGTGCGTGAGCATGTTGCTAGCAGCTAGCCACGTTAGCATGATGATGTCACGATGAATGAATGTTTTGGCAATGACAAGCGTGCCAAGGTGCGCAGTTGCCATGGTAGCTGCCACATTGACCTTGCTCATGTGGCGACCAGAGGTGTTGGAGAACATAAAACAGAAGCTGTAACGTGTAGACATGCACGTCATACAAGAAAGAGCACTTGTTCATCGTTTGTTTGCCTTAAACGTGTTGCTACACTTTCAGTCAACGTGAATATTTGTGCACGGTTAAACATTAACACGCTAGTGTCTGACAGCTCACAGGACTCAAAGAAGTATTTGTTTTAACTGTTGCGCTTGTGCGTCTAAACAGGAAGTGGTCGACGGTGCCGCAATGGCCGCCAACGTGAGCCGTCCCGAGGGTTGCGGCGTGGGCGTGGACTCCATCTATTACAACTTGTGCGACCTCGCCTCGGCGTGGGGGGTGGTCCTGGAGGCCCTGGCTGCGGCCGGCGTGGTCTTCTCCTTTGTGCTGTTCATCGCAGTGCTCGCCAACGTGCCCTTCACTCAAGACAGGAACCGCAGGAACTCTGTGGCGCTGCACGCCATCTTCCTGGTGTGCACGGCTGGCCTCTTCGGCCTGACCTTCGCCTTCATTGTGGGGAAGGACTTCTCCACCTGCGCCTCACGCCGCTTCCTTTTTGGTGTGCTGTTCGCGGGCTGCTTGTCCTGCCTCCTGGTGCAGGGCGTCAGGCTGAACATCCTGGCCCGGACCAACAGCGCCCCTCCGGCTTGGACCTCGTGTCTTGGCGCATTGGCGCTGGGGTTGGTGGAGGTGGTCATCAACACCGAGTGGCTGATCATCACTGTTGTGCGTCACCCGCTGGCGCCACTCAACTCCACGAAAGAGCGAGGCGAAGCCACGGCCACGCCCTGCAACATCGCTAATCAGGACTTTGCCATGGCGCTAATCTACGTGATGGTCCTCCTCCTAGCCGTGGTGGCGGCCAGCGTGTGCGTCATGGCGGGCAAGCACAAGCAGTGGAAGGCGGAGGGTGCTCTCATCCTTGTGAGCGCCGTCTTCTCCGTGGGAATTTGGGTGGCGTGGATCGTCATGTACATCTACGGGAACCGAGGCAGGGGCGGGCCCTCGTGGGACGACCCCACGCTTGCCATCGCCCTGGTGGCCAACGCCTGGGTCTTCCTCATCTTCCTCACCATTCCACAAGTTTGCTGCTTGCAGAGCGGCGGCGGGTCCGACTTTGGGGAAGACTCGTACCCGAGCCGAGGCGTGGGCTACGAGACCATCCTGAAGGAGCAGAACCCTCAGAACGTGTTCATGGAAAACAAGGCCTTCTCCATGGAGGAACCTGTACCAGGTACGCAGACTTTGACCCCGCCCACTCACATTTCCGCACAGACACCATCAACACTGGGGTGGGGCTTATGATGTCACAGTTTGCATAACTGTCCATAACGGACAATTATGAAATTATTTACGGACGTTGTGAGAGACAAAAAGTGAGTAAAAAAAACATTGTTAGTTTTTTTTTAATGTCACAAACAAGACTGAGCCGCCTGTGAGGGCTTTAAGATGGCAGGGGCGGGGTTGTTGCTCGTTGAAGAGTGATATATTTCATCCTAGAATCGCCAAAAGCGTCCAATAAGACCAGAAAATTTGAAGATTTGTCAAGAGAAAGCAACAAAGTCGGCGACACTGATCCCTCCTGCTACATCTTCTTCTTCTCTGATGCGTATGAGGTGTTTTAGGATGCGGGGTTACAATGCCATCTAGTGTACGGTGTTGGAACCACAATCAACATTCACACAAGTCCCGTTATAATGGGCTCATGAGCGAGCGCTAAATCTATTTGTGGCACAAATAAAGTACGGTGTGGTAAACACTGTTATGTATCGTGGCTACAGCGCCACCTGTCGCTTGGACAGCCCGTCAGTGTTGTTTTATGCAAATGGTGAGGTTTTGGTGTTAAAAAATGGAAGCAGAGGCTCGGGTTAATGATTGTCGTCTAAGGTCACATGACCAACATGAGCAGAAAGTCAACAAGTTTCTGAGTTTGGAGCTTCCTGTTAATGTCTAACCGCGTCGTCCCTCGCCTCCCGTTCCCACCAGAACTGGGCTGTGTTTGCGTGGTCTCCACGGCGACCGTTTCCGCCGCATCTGAGGCCTCAAATTGTGACAAAGTCTTCTCACGTTTTCACGCCCCCCGCAGCTTGCTTGCTTGCTATGTTGTGTTGAACGGTCAAGACGATATGTTGTGGTTCCTTCCAGCGTCCAAGCCGGTGTCTCCGTACAGCGGCTACACGGGCCAGCTGAGGAGCAGCGTGTACCAGCCCACCGAGCTCGCCCTTATCACCAAAGCCAGCACGGTGAGTACGCATCGCGGCGTTCAGGCTCCATCGCGAAGGCTGCCATATACTGTGTGTATAAAGATTTTTTTCTCTTGCAGAACCCGCCGGACACGTGCTACGACACCGCCATTCCAAGAGTCTCCGCCCACTTTGCGGCCGACAGCATTAGTTCCACCCCCTCGCAGCACGGCGACAAGCCGAGCGCAGTGTATCTAAATGGAAGCGGCGTAGGTGCATGATGTTACCATAGCGTCTTCCGGGGCATCAAAGCGTCCGGCTGATGAGGTGTTGTGTGTGTCTCCTGCAGGGGAATGTCCTGCACAGGACATCTCAGTGGTGAACCAGTCCTGTCCTGCACCCTGATAGTCCCGTCCACGTCTGGCGTTGTCCTGAAACATGGAGAACATCATGTTCTTCTGCAACATTAGCTCCTCCCACTTTGGCTTTCTACAACTGAAGACATGTAAATATGTTTCTAGTTCTTCTACATGATGTAAATATACTTCATTCCGAATCATGCACTATGATTTTGCTTATAGAATTAATTTAATATCAGTATTCCTGGTCTGCAGCAAAAATAAAAGCACATTTAGACATTTCCTGTCATCTTCAATGTCGTGGTCGGCGTCCGTTGCGACGTGACGTCATCCATCCCGCTGGGGTAAGCCGGTCAAGGTCATAAGAGGAGGGGGAATCAAAATTGATTGTGAGCTTCCCGCTGCGTCGGGCTGCAGGGGACAAAAACAAATGTGGATCGCGTCTCACTGGGACAGAACAAACACGCAAAGCAGATACACGGTTCTTCACCAGCAGCCTGGCTGCTGCCTGAGAACTTCCTGAAGAGGCGGGGCCATTTCAGGCCCATCCGGCTTCGGTTTCATCAGCAACGAGGACGTCTGTGATGGTTTTCTCCGCTGAAGTCTTCAGAATAGTGGAAGTTTACTTCCTTTCCCGACCGCAGGGCGGCGAAAGACATCAACACGTTGGCCCACAAACGTGTCGAACGTACTTACGCAAATTTAGTCGAGTTAACATTTGACTTGTTTCGCTGGTGATGTCGTTGCCGCGGCACGTCCACGCGCACCGCAGGAGAGACGGCATCAATGTGCTCTTTGTGTGCTCGGCACACAAAGACGGCACTGTCAGACGACCTCGAGCAAGGACACCTGAACCGCACCTCAGCGCATCTGCACATGTCCACCCACGAGGCAGCGTGGTTACACAGCACACACAATAGGACACAAAACGACACGCAAACGTGTGTTTGGAGCGATCCGGGCTGTTGACACAGCTGCATTTGGGTCACGCTTGCTCACGGAGCCACCTCAGCGCTATCACAAGTATTCCAACATGGCTGGTTGGAGGTCATACTTGTATCTTAACATGTAACACATTCCTTACGTTCCTCTGAGAGTTGGGTTGAGTTGGTGTTATTTATTGCATATCTATCAAATCCAAAAAGAAAAGTCTGCTGGAAGCGAAGCTGCTGGACTTTAGATCCGAGCTTCAGTGAAGCATGTCCAACATCACCTTTCAGCCTGATGGAGTTCTACTTTATTTCAAACGTTATTCTCCCACTTTGGCTCCAAAAATGCAGCAGAAGCCGTGAGGACTTTGTGCCCCGTGTGTTACTCTTCCTCTTGTCTGTTCTTTTGCCAACAATAGCAGCAGCCTTTCAAGGGCGCTCAGCCTTGTCTGACTTTCCATGAAGTGTGACAAGCGTGACTGAGCTTGGAGCCTCTCTGCGGGCCTTGCACCGGGAGATAACATGGCCCACCACACAGCTGGTATCTCGGCTGCGTTGCCATAGATGCATGCGGCTTGCAAACATTGAGGTCTGCAGGGACCGCAGACTCCTGAAAACAAACACGCATTGCCTGCTGCATCAGTGGAGGGTAACATGGTGAGAGGGGCGTGGTGTAGTGTAGGTGTTGCTGACTGAAGTACAAATAACACATTAAAAGGGTTTACTTTTACTATGAAAGAGGCTTTTTCAGACATGATAGCCATGTAGAGTTGCTTCAGAGGTGAAAACTAAAACACAAACACAATATGGTAAATATATATTTTATAATGTTGACTTTATACCCTCAGTGGCGGAACTACATGGTGGCCATGGCCATCACTGGACACTCTCACTGGCCATCTAGACATTTCAGTTATCAACTTATTGCCACCCCATGTGAGTAATGCTCTCACCTTGGCCACCTCTGAAAAATTTCTAGCTCCGCGACTGACTGTACTATAAAACATATCCAATAGTGACATCTGCTGGACATTATATGTAAATGCAACCAGTCCGTTTGTTACCGCCTGCACTTGTCCATTGGTTAGCGTGAGAAATCTTCGTTTCTGATTGGTCACATTATTTTCCTAAGGAGCAATCAATGCTTTCGTTTACAGGATGTTATTTCCGGGAAAATGAAGGAATGGTTACAAATAACCTGTATCGCTTTTAGCCCCTGAATGATTATATTTATCGAACTTCACACTCAGCGAGAATTAAAATAGTCAAACTCACAACCACACCTTGTTTGTACACGAGGATGGTTTATTTTGCCGTCAATATGGTGAGGTCCACGACGTCTTCTTTACGACAGGTCGGTAGTTAAAAATTAGCGTTAGCCGCTAACTAACTGCACTATTTAATCATCGTAACACTTGTTGCTGTGTTACAGCGTAATAATAGGACTACAGGATAAGTCATCTTACAATAATTGGCCGTCTTGACTTTGCCAAGTATGCAGAAGAGAACGTTAACTTTTACCTTGGTCATTTGATTTGACCCTGTTGCGTAAAGATGTGGGAGACATGACATGAACGAGTCGTTCAAAAATTTTTAACCGATTCGAGTCTTTTGCATGCTCGTCTCCATTAACTTATTCAGTTACTCACTCTTGTTAAAATGTCCCTTGTTTTCCGGACAGTGGTTCAATTGGGAAGGGTGGAACTTGCGCGTTGTGACGAGTACCCGATTCAGTGACTCACAATCAGTCGAGTCAGTGAAGGGAATCGAGTTTCCCATCACTGCTGATTAGTATAATAAGAAAGGCGTTTGGAAATGAATGTATAACATTGGTACCACAGTATTGCCTTTTCTTATTTTCATCAAAACTGCTTTCTGGGAACATTTCAGTTGAGAAAACTACTGGTCTAATGCAGTGTCATTCAATATTCTTCTGTTCTCCAGCTGTGCATGGCATCATGGAGGGGGGGTTTGCTCAGCTGGAACGTTCGCAGCTCCTCTGTCGCATCAGATTCACCAGCGGGCCCATCGGAGAGCAGCAACCCACCCCCTGGTGACGGTGCTTGTCTGGCTGAGCAGGGCCCCCCCACACCCCCCACCTACTGCTGCATGAGCGGCTGTCATAACTGCGTGTGGATAGAACATGCCGAGCAGCTGCTGGCCTACTACAACGACGGCGGCGAGCGGGCGCTGGCTGCTGTCGAGGAGAACGTTCTGGACGACAACCTGAAGACTTACTTGAAGATGGAGATAAGGCTCCTGAAGAAGACGTGATGTCAGTGCTGGTGAGTTGTTTTTGTGCCACACTTCCACGGCCTGCTCATCCATCCTGACGAATTCCATGTGTGCGGAACCTTCCAGAATCCTGTCACCAACAATCTGCCACCACAGGCCTCGTCTTGAAGAATAGTTTTCTCCTCAAGCTGCCTGAGAGGGGAAAAAGTGGCTGGAAGCGTCAGTTTGCTGATGTGACTGAATTTCAGTGGAAAAAATGATGAAATGTTCGGAAAATAGTCCTGCTACTTTGTCACTTTTTACTTTCACTTGCACTTTGAAGTTGTTTGAAGTTTCAAACATATTTATTACATTGCTTCATATTTAAGAGTGTTTTTTCAGATATATTTTAAAGTCTTGTAAATTAAACACCAGCTTGTCTTGATGTGTTCTTGTTGGTTCGCCTCAGCTAAAGAAATTCCACCAGGGGGCGTAAGAGACACCCCCAGCTCGACTTGCATACTGTACTTTCAAGGGTTGTTTACTGGTTGTCGACACGGCAGCAGGAATTAGCCACGTTTTTTTGCGAGGCCTTTCGAGTGTCTCTGTGAGCTGATCCTGATCTCCCTCCTGCGTCAGCACTGGTCTGGTAATTTTGACTCTCTCCTGGCTGTGGGGCAGGGGGCACCGCATTATGCAGTACTTTCAGGATCTCAGGATTACATCGGCTCCTTCGCACAAAGTGTGCGTTGTGCCCGCTGAATATGACGTGATGGAAATAAGAGATTAGTGTTGATGCAACGCGTGGCTGACTGACAGTAGCTCATCATGGCAGTCAAACCTACAGTCAGCGTCATTGAGAAGATCCTTTATTGTTATAATAGCTCCTTCATTTGTCCCCTACATATTTAATCTGTCCTTCATTTCCCCTTGCACGTCTTCCTGTGTCCTTCATTTCTCCCTACATCGTTCTATCTTTCTGGTTTTCGTTCTGCTACATCTTTCTTTCCTTCAGTTCCTCCTACACCTTTGTACCTGTCCTTCATTTGTCCCCTACATCAACTGCGACGGGCAGGTGTGGCAATTCTCGTTGCGCCCCGGCTTGTGGCCTGTATGTTGGAGTTTAACCCGGTGAATGAGAGGGCAGTTTGGGGGGGCTGGTCCTGACTTGTTTGCGCTTATGCGTCAAACAGCAGTTCAGAATACCCACCCTTTTTAGAGTCTCTGGAGGAAGTACTGGAGAGTGCTCCCTCAGGGGATTCCCTTGTTCTGCTGGGGGACTTCAATGCTCACATTGGCAGCGACAGTGAGACCTGGAGAGGTGTGATTGGGAGGAACGGCCCCCCTGTTATTGGACTTCTGTGCTGGTCACAGATTGTCGATAAAAAACACTATTCGGTGGAAAGAATACTTCAAAGACCTCCTCAATCCCACTGACACGTCTTGCTATGAGGAAGCAGAACCTGGGGACTCCACGGTGGGCTCTCCTTTCTCTGGGGCTGAGGTTGTCAAAAAGCTCCTTGGAGGCAGTGCCCTGGAGGTGGATGAGATCTGCCCGGAATTCCTTTAGGCCCTGGTTGACGTGTCTCTGCAGCATCGCATGGACATTGGGGGAGGGAAACTCTGGATTGGCAGACCGGGTTGGTTGTCCCCCTTTTTAAGAAGGGGTGTGTGTGTGTGTGTGTGTGTGTGTGTGTTCCAACTTTTGTGAAATCACACTCCTCAGCCTCCCTCCCTGGTAAGGTCTATTCAGGTGTTCTGGAGAGGAGGATCCGCCAGATACTTGAATCTCGGATTCAGGAGGAGCAGTGTGGTTTTCCTCCTGGGCGTGGAACTGCGGACCAGCTCTACACTCTCAGCAGAGTCCTTGAGGGTGCATGGGAGTTTGCCCAACCAGTCTACATGTGTTTTGTGGACTTGGAGAAGGCATTCGACCGTGTTCCTCAAGGAATTCTGTGGGGAGTACTCTGGGAGTATGGGGTGTCGGACCAGCTAATTCAGGCTGTTCGTTCCCTGTATGACCGGTGTCAGAGTTTGGTTCACATTGCCGGCAATAAGTCGGAACCGTTTCCAGTGAGGGTTGGATTCCGCCAGGGCTGCCCTTTGTCACCAATTCTGTTGATTATTTTTATGGACAAAATGTCTAGGTGCAGCCAGGGTGTTGAGGGGTTCGGGTTTGGTGGCTGCAGGATTGAGTCTCTGCTTTTTGCAGATGATGTTGTCCTTCTGGCTTCATCAAGCCGTGAACTTCAACTTTCACTGGATTGGTTTCTCAGCCGAGTGTGAAGCGGCCGGGATGACAATCAGCACCTCCAAATCCGAGTCCATGGTTCTCGTCCAGAAAAGGGTCGAAAGCCATCTCCGGGCCAGAGATGAGCTCCTGCCCCACGTGGAGGAGTTTATGTATCTTGGGGTCTTGTTCAGGAGTGAGGGAAGGATGGAACGCGAGATTGACAGGCGTCTGCAGTGATGCGGACTCTGCATTGGATTGTTGTGGTGAAGAGAGAGAGAGAGAAAGGCAAGTTCTCAATTTACCGGTCGATCTACGTTCCTACCCTCATATGGTCATGAGCTTTGGGTAGTGACCAAAAGGACAAGATCGCGGGTGCAAGCGGCCGAAATGGGTTTTCTCCGTAGGGTGGCTTGGCTCTCCCTTAGAGATAAGGTGAGAAGCATCCGGGAGACTCGGAGTAGAACCGCTACTCCTCCGCATTGAGAGGAGCCAGATGAGGTGGCTTGGGAATCTGGTCAGGATGCCTCACGGACGCCTTCCCTGGGGAGGGGTTCAGGGCAAGTCCGACCGGTAGAAGGCCTCGGGGAAGATCCAGGACACAGAGAGACTACAGTATGTCTCCCAACTGGCCTGGGAACACCTCGGGATCCGCCGGGAGGAGCTGGACGAAGTGGCTGGGGAGAGGGAAGTGTGACCCTCCCTGCTTAGGCTGCTGCCCCCGCGACCCGATCTTGGATCAGCGGTAGAAGATGGATGGATGAATGTTCAAAAGTGTCCTTCATTTCCCCCCTACATCCTTCTTTCTGTGTCCTTCCTTTCCCCCTACATCTATCTATATATCTGTCTTTCACTGCCATCGTAGATGATAAATAAATATGAAGCAATAGTTGAACTCTCACAAGAGGACTTATAATGATTGAGATGCAAGCTTCTTCATTATGGAGCCTTGAAGGATTGACAAGCTGATGGTCTGAGATGTCCGCATAACAACAACTTTCTGCTAGTAAATCGGGTGTATGTTCAAATGGCAAAGGAGGTGTGTTGTGTTGCACGATGCCACGTTTTTGTTGTTTATGAAAACAAACGAGATGTCACATGCTGTTTTTTTTAATCACAGGTTGTTGTCCTCATAGTCTTCCTGCAGGTAGAACACCCTTCCCAAAACACGCGGACGTCTGAGGAGGAGGCGTTACTGTGTTAATCCTGTGCAGGGGTTCAGCGTATAAGAGGGGCCCTCAGCCCCCGCTGGCCACTCATCTGCTGCGCTCACACCCTCTCGTCTGGCTGTTCTTCGGCAAGCAGCCGGTGAGTAGAAGAACGCTGATACTACACGCTGACTTCTTAAGGCGCATTGTGGAAGTTTGAGGGGCCGTCTGTCTGGATGTGGAAGTTGTTTGTTATTCCCACTTCTTGGAAAAAGAGTGGTCATACTGGCTAAATTGGCAGAGGATGATGAGGACGATGAATTTACTGTCGTATACTGACAACATTTGTACATTATTGTATGTTTTGTGTGTTTTCTCTTGACTGGTTACTATTTAATGGGTGTTGTGTTCTGCTGAAGATACCTCTCTCAGGTGTTTTTGGGATTGTCATTGAGCGGTGTGATGCTTAAGAACATCTCTGTCTGCTCAGCACTTGTGTTGTCTTCACTGTAACCAGATTACAGTGAGATTAGTAACCTGATCCCAGGATTACTGTCCAACTGGGTCATCCTGACAGAACTAGGAGTCACAATAGAATGTGAGCGTAATCCAGTCTGTGCAGGGGGTTGTAGGGGGGGTTAAGAGGGTTATAAAGACATGTAATGTCACACCGAGGTGACGGCGTGCACGTGTCCACACTGTGCAGGTGTCATCGCCACCACGACAGCACGCAGATATCACTGACATGAATCTGGAAGCGCCCAAAGCTGAGATCAAATCGGCCACCCGGGTCAGCGGCGGCCCTGCCACCCCACGCAAAGGACCCCCCAAGTTCAAGCAGAGGCAGACCCGCCAGTTCAAGAGCAAGCCTCCCAAGAAGGGAGTGCAGGGGTACGTGTCTGCACGTTTCCAAACCAAAGCACAAGATACTGTAGGCTTCCTGTGTGTAACTGTGATTTGTCTGCAGTTTTGGTGATGATATCCCGGGAATGGAGGGCTTAGGAACCGGTCAGTTTTTCAAACTTCTCCCGTCATGGTTTGCGTGTGACTTGTGTGTGTGCATTGAGCAACATCACACGTGTGTTTGTGTTGCAGACATCACAGTCATTTGCCCCTGGGAGGCCTTCAATCACCTGGAGCTGCACGAGCTGGCCCAGTATGGCATCATCTGAGGCGGAAATCTTCCCCGCAACACTGAACTGTGACAAAAAACATTTCCAAAAAAAACGTCCCCCTTTGCTCGTCATGGACTCCACAGGAAACGTAACCAAGCCAGGCAGCCTCGTGCTGAGTTTAACCCGCTCAATGGTGTCGCTTAAAGGTGGATTCCGCAGAGACGGGCCACTGCTGAGCGCCCAAATCACTCCTTTCCTTCCAGCCTGAAGGAACCAAAACACCTGGAAGTCTCTTTGTTAAAGTAGAAAAATACATTCCAGGAAATGTGCATTGCTAATGTGTCGTGTGTTTGCTGTGTCATTGTAATCCATCCTGCGTAAATGTCTCACCCTGTCTTTTTCTTGATGTTGTTTGTGTCATTTCGTTATTGTACCTTTTCATCCATCGTATCATGTTTATGTTCTAACACTCATCTTGTGTCACTTGAACATTAAAATCTTCCAAGTGTAACTCGCACAACTTTGTCTCAATCACAAAAACGGCTGTAATTGATGCTATTTGGTGAGAGAGGAGGGTTTTCTCTCATCCAATTTTCCTCCTGATGAGTGCATGTTTCAACTCACTTTCAAAGGCCTGGTTATCTCTACACCAGGGGTTCTCTAATGGTTTTATGTGGATCATTTTTATTTTTATTTTGTACATTTTTATTAGACTTAGACTTTATTGATCCACAAGAGAAATTGCCTGATTACAGCAGCTCTATTTCGGACAGGTGAGGTATTGTACAGCTGGATGGTGTGTGGAATAATTGAAGTCCTGTAGCGTTCACTGTGGGAACGGAATTGGAGGAGTCTATTATTGGATGAGCTCCGCTGTCCCTGTCCATGATGGAGAGCAGTTTGTCCAGTGAAGTATTACATTGTTTTTTTATACTATTTATTATTTTTATGTATTTTTTAGACTTCTATTTGAGTCATTTTTATTTTTACTACTTTTTAATGTTTTTATTTGAGACATTTTTATTTTTTACACTTTTATTGAAATATTTATTTTTTTTAACACTTTTATTAGTTTTTATTTTCAGTTATTTTAATATTTTACCCCTTTTACACCACCTTTTCATTTATTTTTGTATTTTTTTACACTTATTTAACTCACTTTTATTTTTATATTCATTTATTTATATATTTTTATACTTAATATATTTAATTCAAACCAACCAAATGCATTTTTTCTAAATTGCCTATGTCATCTTTTGAAACATTAATACGCAAAATTACATGTCTTAAAGTGCATTTTAGAAGAATTTATAAGACATTTTTTCAAGGAAATGAGGAAGAACGTGATAATTGCATGCATACAAATAATGCATAAATTCAACTGAAATATCAAAAAGACCACCAAATCAGATATTTAATTTAACTTAGAACTGTGCAAAGAACATACAGCATACCAAGGAGAAAGATGACCAAAATATTGCTCAATTTGGCTTCAAAATAAGTCAGACATGGGTCAGACATTTAATGCATTTTTTGACTTGCTGTCTGCGACCCACCTTTGGTTCCTGACCTACCAGTTGAGAACCACTGGTCTACAGAGTGAGGACAAATAAAGCATACAAAAGGTTTATGAGTTGCCCCTGTGGATGATGTTTCCTCTTCATAAAGCTGAGTAGCTCGCCTTGAAGATTAACATCAAAGTGATCCAACATCAGGTTCTTCTGGTATCTGTATTATGCAGATGAAAGCATTTTTTATTTGAAAAAAAAGACGTCTGTCTCAGTTAGAGTAAACCTACAATAAAAAATTCAGACTGTTTTTCCATTTTTGCTGTCGTTTTTTTAGTTTTCTTGTTTATGTGTATTTTTTTTTGAAAGTGCTGATGGCCAATATAAAGAGCTGTGGGCCGTAAATGGCCGCCAGGCTGCATTTTGGACACCCCTGGTTCATATCTTTGGAAAGGGCTAAATATACTCAATCAATCAAATACTTATTTTCCATCCCCACTGTGTAAACCAGGAGTGCCTTCAAGTAACCCCATGTGAGGACCAGTGCATTATGCCATATGTTCATAAAGATGGCTAAAATAAACCCAAACATTGAAGCAAATATCACAAATTATTATCCATTACACAAATTATCTGCCTTTGAGTGAATTAAAAATTGTTTTTTTGGGATTAAACAGTATTCTGTGAATTCTGTCGACTTTGAGGAGACAAGTGGAACGCATCAACACTAAACGTGTGTGTCCAAGGGGACCGTTTTACTGTGGGACCGGTTGGGGAGCTACATCGGCCTCTAATGTTTGGTACACCCGCTGTGGGATGGAGTTTGGTTGACAAAAAGACAGCAAAACTGCGTACACTGAACTTTTTCCCCATCTGACTGAGAGAGAAGCACCTCCACCGACGAGCATGGCAGATAATATCGTAAGTGAAAGTTGTGTTTGCGCTCCTCCACTCGGCTAACATTAGCTAGCCTGCTAGCCCAGGCAGGAGTGATGAGGCAGCAGAATTAGCATGCTAGCTAACGGTACGTGTAGTACAAAGTGGACGGGCCTTTTGGCTAAACCGGCTAGCCGCTCGGCTAACGGTAGACAACTCGATTGAAATGTTGTGTTTTGGCAAAGAGAGTGACACACGAACAAGCTGAAAAATACAGAGATAACATTTAGTCTTTTCACGGAGTTAGTGTGTCAAAAGTGGCCTTTGGTGTATGCAGTGGTTGATGTTGCGAGTTCATTGAAAGTGTTATTGTATTGACGTAGAATGATCTGGAACAGTTCGCCCTTTCCTCTGTTGTTCCGATGATATGCCATGCAGTCAAATTGTAGGAACGGCTCGTCAAAGTAGTGGCAATAGTGAACGTTAACGGGTTTTTTTGCACTGTCATGGTTGCCATAATGACACTGTTGTTGGGAGGGAAGGGGAGGGGGACTGAGGCTCTGTTGTTTTGACTTCACAGGTGTCGTTTCTAACTGTACAGATTATGTTGTCATGTTTTTCTTTTAGATAATCAGGGTACAGTCCCCAGATGGGATGAGGAAAATTGCTTCAACCAAGCGGGAGACTGCTGCTGCCTTTTTAAAGAAGGTACTATGATTAAATCGCATCTCCTTTTGGATGCTTCCGGCATGGAATTCTCTGGTTGTGCTCAGCAACATCCATTCCCAAATCGATGACAAACTAATGAATTGATGATGCTTTGCAGTGTATGAAGTGAATGTTGTACTAAACAAGCCGGTCCTGTGCAGACAGTGTAGTATATGCATTTTGTCTAGGCTGCCTGGTACAAAATCTGTCAAGAATAGATCTACTGCAGGGGTGCACCCCCTCCTGCCTTGCAAGGCATACATACAGTGGTGTGAAAAAGAGTTTGCCCCCTTCCTGATTTCATATTTTTTTGCATGTTTGTCACACTTTAATGTTTCAGATCATCAAACAAATTTAAATATTAGACAATGACAACACAACTGAACACAAAATGTTTATAAATGGAACTTGTTAAGGGAGGAAAAAATCCAAAGCTCCAAGGCCCTGTGTGGAAAAAGTGATTGCCCCCTAAACCTAATAACTGGTTGGGCCCCTTTAGCAGCAACAACTGCAATCAAGCGTTTGTCATAACTTGCAATGAGTCTCTTACAGCGCTGTGGAGGAATTTTAGCCCACTCATCTTTGTAGAATTGTTGTCATTCAGCCACATTGGAGGGTTTTCCAGGATGAAGCGCCTTTTTAAGGTCATGCCACATCATCTCAATAGGATTCAGGTCAGGACTTTGACTAGGCCACTCCTAAGTTTTCATTTAGTTTTTCTTCAGCCATTCAGAGGTGGACTTGCTGGTGTGTTTTGGATCATTGTCCTGCTGCAGAACCCAAGTTGGTTTCAGCTTGAGGTCACCAACAGATGTTTGGACATTCTCCTTCAGGATTTTTTTTTAGAGAGCAGAATTCATGGTTCCATTTATCACAGGAAGTCTTCCAGGTCCTGAAGCAGCAAAACAGCCCCAGACCATCACACTACCACCACCATATTTTACTGTTGCTGTGATGTTTTTTCTGAATTACTTTTACGCCACATGTAATGGGACTCACACCTTCCTTCGTTCAACAGGTCTTGGGAGAAATCAAGATGTTTTCTGGCAAAATTGAGACCAGCCTTAATGTTGTTTTTGTTCAGTGGTTTTGGTCTTGGAACTCTGCCATGGAGACCAAATTTGCCCAGTGTCTTTCTTATGGTGGAGTCATGAACATTGACCTTAACTGAGGCAAGTAAGGCCTGCTGTTCTTTGGATGTTGTTGTGGGGCCTTTTGTGACCTCTTGGATGAGTCGTCGCTGCTCTCTTGGGGTCACTGGCTGGTCACTGTTCTATGTTTTTTGCCATTTGTGGATAATGGCTCTCACTGTGGTTCGCTGGAGTCTGAAGGGGGGAATCACTTTTTCACACAGTGTCTGTAATCCAAAAGTGGGTGTTACATGAGAATATGTAAAATACAACTGATGGCTGACTTATTTCAAAGTCAAATTGAACAATATTTTAGTCATCATCCTCCTTGGTGTATTTTCATTGCACAGTTAGTAGTGAAATATCTGATTTGGTGCATTTCTGATCTTTCATTTTCATTTACTAAGAACTTGTATGCACGCAGTTTAGGTTATGCTCCGATTGATCGGCCACTGATTTCCGTGAAAAAGCACGCAATTGGCATATGTCGATAAATGCCTATAAATAAAGATCGGTAAAGCCTGCGGCTCGTACTATTGCAGCATTCAAGTGAACCCTCCGTGCAGTGTAGTGTCCTCCTCCCACTTTCCTTCACACTGCGCAGACATGCCAAAACAAAAACAAACATGGCTTCCGTGTGCAACTTACCTGCCAACACATGCCATGAAAAATATCTTGCAGGCGTAGCATGTTAAAAACCTTTAATACAGCAATAGAAGAACAAACACTTGACTGAGTATGGTGACTTTTGGAGGTGTGATCATCAGTCAAACGGCAGCTAACGCAGCCAAAACGCTGGACAACACTCGCCCGTATGTGCATGACAGACGGCTAAGCAAGTAACCCAGGAAAAGAATGAAGTTCATCAGCTGAGATGACCAACGTTTCTCAGCGGTGGAAGACACCGGGTTCGCCGACTGCTCTCTCACTTGGAGACCACCTATGTGGTACCTGGAAGTCCTGCTAGGGCTCCACCAATTACTTGATTTTACATCCAGTCTTATTAAATTATATGTATTAATGTTCCAAAAGATGACATAGGCGATTAAAAAAAAACAACCCAAAACAAATACATTTGCTTGGTTTGACTTAAAAATATAAAAAAAATGGAGGGAGTTAAAAATGACTTAAAATAAAAGTGTAAACCCCCCCCCCCCCCCAATCTGTTTAATAAAACTGTAAAAAAAAAATTAAAAATAAATATGACATCAGTAAAAGTAGTAGTAGTATCAGTAAAAAAAAAATTTAAAATAACGATTTAATACAAGTAAAAAAATTAAAAATGACTTCTATAAAAGTGTAAAAAAAAAAAAAAAAGACACAAATAGTAAAAATAAATAAAAATGTAAAATGACTTAAAAGTAAAAAATAAATAAATAAAACTGACTTCAAATAAAGTGTAAAAAAAACCCCCAAATAAATAAAAATAAAAAACGATTTAATAAAAGTAAAAATAAATAAATAAATACAAATTAAAAATGACTGCCATGTAAGTGTAAAAAATGACATACCAGTAGTCAAAGTTAAATCACTTAAAAGTACAAAAAAGTAATAAAAATGACTTCAAATAAAGTAAATAAAATAATAAATGTTGTAATAAAATTGTAACAATAAATAAATAAAATGATTTCAATAAAAGTGTTTACAAATAAAAATAACTCAAATAAAAACATAAAAAAACCAAACAAACATAAAAACAAAAAATGCCTTAAATAAAAGTGGGTCACGCCTAAATGACCATTGGAAATGTGGGTCCCAGGTTGAGACCTTCAGAGAACCTATGGTATACTGTAAAT
Source organism: Dunckerocampus dactyliophorus (assembly GCF_027744805.1). Classification (NCBI taxonomy): domain Eukaryota; kingdom Metazoa; phylum Chordata; class Actinopteri; order Syngnathiformes; family Syngnathidae; genus Dunckerocampus; species Dunckerocampus dactyliophorus. Next base: position 48,267,020 of record NC_072820.1, read on the forward strand.
GGCCCAGACACTAAAGTTCTGTACCAGTCTACCAGTTTATTGAAACACTTACATGGAATAAACAATGAATCTCTTTTTATGCCGAAAAAGCATGTTATTGTATTGGTGTTCTATCATCAATAATGAGAAGCTTTAGTAAGATGAGAGAATGTTTCATAGTCATTACAAGGTACGGTATGTGAGGACGCTGTGCAGCAGCACCTCATTATGAACATACAAGCGAGCAGAGGCAGGAGGTGAATACAGTTTAAATTTCCAGTTTCTTCTTGGTGCTGCATTTTTATGCAAGCTCTCGCTATCATTGACCCAATAATGGTGCTGGAGGCTGCTGGACATGGACCAGCTTCTTACTTTCTTCTTACTGGGAGACGTCATCATCGCGCCTCCTACTGCTGTGAACCTGCAGCTGGAGCAGTGGGAGAATGAAAGCAGCTTTAATGTTTGCTTTCACTTTGCTGCATGTTTTTAACGCCATGTTGGTACTGTAGCAAGGTGGGCGTTCCTGGAAGCTCAGACATGTGAACAGAAGAAACATCTCTTTTGACTTGCATCAGGTTCCTCAATCCTCTTGTATGTCTTGACAGGTGGCCAAAGAGTTTGGATTCAATTCAAACCGCTTTTGCGTTTACGTGAACCGGAACAAAACCGGAGAGATCCTTTCCCAGAACAAAAGCCTCAGCCTGCTGAAGATCAAGTGAGTACAAAACGTGTGAAAGGGACAGCGTTTCGCCACAGGGCTGCAATCTATATGTGGTGGGGTCTTAATTATGCCATTGTCTAATTTTGCATAATTGGACATGACCCAATGCTCTGACAAATACTCAGCATTTATGTGTGGATGCATAAAAGTGAGCTCTTTGGTTTGTGTTCATAAGAATTGTGGTTTTAAACCTTATTTGTTAACAACAGAACATGAAGTTAATGACTTATGGGTGTTGGTTTTATTTTGTGCAGCGCTACACATCCGCCCTATAACACGCACGGTTGATTAACAAAAACATTCATGATGTTTCTTGGCTGATTTTAAAGATAATGTACATGTCATTGTACATCTAATATCTCACTGCAGTCACCGCTCGTTTATTGACGTTAATTGGTTCCAGACTATATATATATATATACTGTATATATATATAATAGAATATTTTTGTAGTTACAGCATAAAAAAACCTGTTTACGACCTTTTTAACATTTAGAGCGCTATAGACATGAAATAACGCCTCTATAGTCACTTTTACACTCCTACTACCCAGTATAGTAGATATAATCAGAGAAAAGAAGCAATTTAAAACATAAATATGACTCGTGTATTTCTGTAAATGTGTTTCGGTGCAAGGGGAGCTGAGTTGGGGGGCTTACAGGGAGTGACGTCAGGCGTTCAGAGTTGAGTTTTAGCTTGGTATAACATTAGCCCGTGTTAGGGTCTATTTTGCCTCTGGTGACTTAAACAATAAAAGCCTAGGCTTTGTGGGTCTCGCTGAACATTACAGTACTATTACTGACAGCTAGTGACCAGTGTAGAATACTACATCATCCCAACGTCTTTGAATGCGTCTTGTGAATACTTTGTTTGTATTGTAGTTCATGTAGCCTTTTTTATGTTTGAAAATGCTTAATCTCTGCAAAAAATAGGGGGGGACAGCCAAATGTCACTCTGATGCTGCACTCGGAACGCCGAGGTAGGTTGGATTGCAAGGTGTGCCTAAAGCACTTAATGTGCGCTTCCAATAATGCCTTGCACACTGCCACTTCTATATTATTGTATTATCATTCATAGTAGCGATGCTATGTTCACAGTCGGATTGGCTTCTGGCTTCCCAGTTCTCGCGATGCAGCTTTTCCCCAAATGAGAAATCTCGTCACGTTTTAACGACACCCCTATTTATTAATATATATTTGAACAAACACTATAGTAAATGAATGTATGGGAAACACTGAAGGAAGTCTGTTGTGTTTGTTGTGCCTTTAATGGTCCTCATTCTCCTCGTGTTTGCAGGCATGGCGACATGCTCTATTTGTTCCCGTCGGGATCACCTACCTCCTCTGGGGAGGTCATGGACACGACCTCCCCACACTCATTGTCATCGCTGCCGTCGACCTCCTCTTCCACATCATCAACGTCGTCCTTCTCGATGCCTCGTCCTCTCACAGCGCCGCAGGTCCAAGAGGACGAGATCGATCAGTATCTGACCAAGCAAGACGGCAAGATCTACAGGAACAGAGACGCTCAGCTGTGAGGATACTTTCGCAAATGGGGGCAAACTCTTGGCTTCACGTGTGACCTCTGAACTTGTCCTTTCTTGGCACAGGTGTCGCCATGGTGCCCTGGGGAAATGTGTGCACTGTGTACCTTTAGAGGTGAGACACGGCTTCTTGGAATGTTGCTCGGTGTGAAGTTCTGTGAGTCTCTGCATGCTCTTATCCCTGCAGCCTTTTGATGAAGACTACCTGAATCATCTGGACCCGCCTGTCAAGCACATGTCATTCCACGCGTATCTGCGCAAGCTGACTGGGGGAGCAGACAAGTAAGAAACTGTCTTTGCCTCACATTTAAGCTGATTGTTTTATAAACTGAGTGCGAGGAACGTTGTTTGTGTGCTGGCGTGGAATTGCAGAGGCAAATTTGCCGCTCTCGAGAACATCAGCTGTAAGATCAAATCGGGTTGTGAGGGCCACCCTCCCTGGCCGGAGGGGATCTGCACCAAGTGCCAGCCCAGCGCCATCACACTGAACAGACAGGTACCTCTGTGTTCCCAAAGTGTGCCACGTGTCCACAGAGTGTGTGTCACCAAGGTGTCTCCTTCCTCCCAGAAATACAGACACGTGGACAACATCATGTTTGAAAACCACACCATTGCAGACCGCTTCCTGGACTTCTGGAGGAAGACAGGCAGCCAGAGGATGGGCTATCTGTACGGCAGGTACACTGAGCACAAAGACATCCCCCTTGGAATCAGAGCAGAGGTGGCCGCCATCTATGAGCCTCCACAGGTGACGTGTTCTCCTCCCTTCCTCACCTCGGTGTACCTGAATGGAGCTTGTTGGCTTTGACCTCATGGATGGTGTGTGCTGTGGTTCCAGAATGCTACTCAGAACAATCTGGAACTGCTGGATGATCCCAAAGCGGCATCTGTGGACGAGATAGCTGCCAAACTTGGCCTTCGTAAGGTTGGTTGTCTTCTCTTTTTCATTTTGAGTCAATAAAACTGACGACTTCGGTCTTTTTTGCAGGTTGGCTGGATCTTCACAGACCTACTCTCCGAGGACACCAGGATAGGGACCGTCCGCTACACCAGAAACCAGGTAGGGATGCCGGTACCTGGAAAGACCTCCTCATCCCAATCACGTTAGTCAATTCTTGCTGCGTTTCTTTGCCCTAGGACTCTCACTACCTGAGCGCAGAGGAGTGCATCACAGCGGGTTACTTCCAAAATAAACATTCAAACCCCTGCAAACTCTCCCGGGACGGACATTTTGGCTCCAAGTTTGTGACAGTGGTAGCAACAGGTACCACAAAGCCAAACGTGATGCTTACTGTTCAACCGGTGATCGCAGGGCGTGAGCCAGATGATGTTATTTCTGTCACAGGCGGTCCAGACAACCAAGTGCACTTTGAGGGCTACCAGGTGTCCAATCAGTGCATGGCCCTGGTGAGGGATGAGTGTCTCCTGCCCTGCAAAGACGCTCCTGAGCTCGGCTACGCTAAAGAATCCAGTCCTGAGCAGTACGTACCAGACGTTTTCTTCAAGGTAACGTGACCAGATGTTTTCTCCACGTCGTCGTGAAGCTGCTTGTGTGTGTGTGTGTGTGTATGTGTGTGTGTGTGTGACTCACCTCTACCCTCCGCCCTCCAAACAGGACAAAGACAAATTTGGAAATGATGTCACGTTCCTAGCGCGGCCTCTTCCGGTGGAGTACCTCATTATAGATGTAAGTTACCTTCTCTGCTCTTTTTTTGCACAGTTTTCTTCCTGAGTGTATTCAGGATGGACTTCTCCTCTCTTTCTTTCACAGATTACAACAACTTTCCCAAAAGACCCCCAGTACACCTTCAGCTCCACACAGCGCTTCCCCATCGAGAATCGAGAAATCCTCGGAGAGACGCAAGTAAGGAAAAGGCTGCCTTTGAGGGCTGCTGCTTTTGTCTTTTCACGCTTATTCCACGTCTGTCTGTCCTCAGGACTTCCACAGTTTAGCAACGTATTTATCCCAGTGCACCTCCACGTCATTCCTGGACATGGTGTCAGACTTCCATCTGCTCCTCTTCCTGGTCACCAACGACGTCATGCCTCTGAGAGTGAGTCCACATTCTCAGATATCCGTGTGCTCATAACAACTGGCGTCTCCATAACTGGACACCTTGATAATGTCTTTGTAGGACAGCATTGGACTGCTGCTGGACGCTGTAAAGACTTCCAACGAGGATCTGGCTCAGACGTGGAAGAAGTCGGAGCAGTGGGCCACCATTGAGCAACTGTGTAGTAAGTACCTGCAACTCCTCAGACTGGCCATCATGATCCAGGTTTTAATCATGAGGGTCTCTCTCTTATCCCCCCAGGTACAGTCGGGGGGCAACCGTCTGGATCCCTGGGTTTCGACACCATGGGAGATCCCTCTGCTCCCCCCTCCTCCTCTGCCATGTGGTCCTGCCCCCACTGCACCTTCATGAACCAGCCTGGCACAGAGCACTGTGATATGTGCCGCCTGCCCCGCAGTTAAAGCCCCTCCCCCAAATTCAACCCCCCCAAACCCCAACCTACCATGATATCTCTTTGAAGCCCCTCCCATCTCTTACTGCTGTGAAAGGGATGCTCAAGTTTACATCTTTGTGTCCCGTCACGGTGGCTATTGTGAGTGGGGGGTACTGCACTTTTGGCCGGGGTCTCGCCCCCTCTGCCCCTGGTTCTTCTCTAATAAAAAAATGGCTGTCTCTCAGGACAACAGCAAAGACTTGCGTCATCGTCCACATCTTTTGAAGTCCGTATTTTTGGTGGTGTCTTTGTTTTTTTTTGTTTTGTTTTTTTTTTATTTTTTTTTTTAGTACAATCATTGGCCCTGCCCACCCAAACATACCTTCTACTTTCAGTATTAAATACTTGGAGCAGGCTGTTTGATGGTTTGGACTTCAACTGGCCAAATATGTAGCTTATTTCTCTGACAACATGCCCCTGTCCTCCATCATCATCATCATCATCACAAATTGTCACTTTTTCAGTAGAGAGGTGCTTCAGCAAACTGGTGCTCACCACTTCCCTCTCCTTTCCAAAGCAGAGAGAACCTGCTGCTTGTGCGGCACGCAGGATGACAGCGTTGCTTTGTCCGAATCAGTAAAGCAAACCTTCAACTTGTGAGCTGCACCCTCCACACCAGCAGAGGGCAGCCCTTTTAAGAGCTAAGACGCTAACCTCCTTAGCCTGAGATGAGAGTGGCCTTGGTGACCCTCTGAGGAGCAAAGTGGTATAGCGCATCCAGACATGGACTGTGTGGGATGTTTGCAATGTGGTGCCCCTTCCCCAAGAGTAGGAAGTGGCTTGTCAAGAGGATGCAGACTTGAGAACTGATTTACAGGAGGTGGAGTCCCGCCCACACATTTGACTATTTATGAAACGTGTGCTACTTTAGAATTCCATTGATTTTTTTTTTGTGGTAGATTGATTTGGAAGTGGTTGGGGTGGCAGTGTTTTTCTGTTTTTGTTCATTTTGGGGGGGTGAAGGGGGTACATGTTCACCCCCTGTGTGAAATATTGAGTGATTACCTGATGTCACGCTAGCGGGCGACAGCGACCTCCTTTTGTACCGAGCCCGAGGGGCAGTTTGCTGAGCAAACTGCCTCTCGGGAGTCCCTCGCAGGTCCTGGCGTCCCTCGGACAAGCTCTGTAATGACCTGCATTTGAAATAATAAAAACCAAACCCAAGAATTCTTTAGTCAATGTCTGCTTTATGACCCATTTATTCTCATCCACTCGTACTGTATTTAAGGCCTAGGCTACCAGCACTTGTTAGTTCGCTGACGAAGCTCTTCAGATGAGGAGCGAAACGTCCGACACATTCTTCACAGAAGTACAGATGACGTCTCAAGAAGCCTTTCACCCATTTATTCTTTGTTTTCTGGGTGAATAATGGCCGTTAATGACGTTTGGAGATTTGCTCTGTTAATCAAGATGTAGTCTCATTACAACATCGTTGCGTTGGACCGAGCAGCGTCCGGTGTCCGCTCCAGATTCCTGATCCGTGAGCTGCTTCTCCTACAAAACATGTGGAAGTGATCAACTGGTACAAACAGACGCCAAAGTGGAGATCACTGCACCTCCGTTCTCCTTAATGGCCTCGCAGCAGAGCAGGTTTGAGGGCATGGTTTACGATTGCTGTGAGGGGCCCATGTGAGCGGGCCCTAATGACCCACCAGCACTTTTTTCCCAACACCAGAGCTGCTTGCCAACACGTTTTTCTCCTCACCATTCTAACTTCCCCCCGGTTCTCCTCTTCGTCACATCTCACTGTTTTAGCTTGAGCATGCAGTGTTTCCCCGCAGGACTGCGACCTATTTGTGGTGGCTTGTCATTTTGAGGGACTCTGTGGAAGGCAAAAAGTGAGCAAAAAACACGAAAAGCAAAACAAATGTGTTTACAAATGCAAATGTGCGTTCTTCTGTCGTGTGAGGAGAGCGTTGCGTGCTTGCATGCTAGTGTCCCAAAAGTCCAAAAAAAGTTGCTCGATTGTTTGCTAAGTTGGCGCCACTGATTCCTCCTGCCATGTCCTCTTATTCTCTGGCAGACCTACATTATGATGCCATCTACTGTACGGAGTTGAAACGACAAGCTCCATTCACAGACTGCCCCGTTATATTATGTTCATGAGGAAGGGCTAACAGGTAGCGCCACGTCTATTTGTGGGCAAACAAAAGGCAAATCCACTATATGAGTACCTGGGCTGGCTCGCCGCCAACCGTGACGGGCTGGGAACGTGAAGAAATCAGTTGGTTCTTCTTGCCAGAACTTGGAATTGTGGAATGCTGACACCTCACAGTCATGATTTATGAACATTGGTGAGCTTGGTGAAAGTATGACAGGAATGAAAAGCTCCATGTTACCACGTGTGGCCCCACCCTTCCTCCCTTCAGAGAAAATGTTGAACATCTGTCAGCTTGTCAGGCATCAAACGCTATCTTCTTGTGTGTGGAAGACAGAAGTGTGTCCTTTGTGGCTCCAAAGATGACCTCTCAGTGCAAAGGAATCCATTCATTCTTGAGCGCTTCAATCAAAGTGTGGAAGCCTTTTGACCCCCGGGGCCGCCATCTGTCAGGGCAGCGTATGTGAAGATGTAAAGGGAGGCAGCTGTCCGTGTAATACAAAATAACAATGGGTATCTTTCCTCGCCGTCTCCAGCATCATCATAAACACCTGAGAGGTCTGTTTCTCTGCTGGGCCTCCAGACTTCACTGAGAATCAAATATATAATCGACCAACAATCGTAATTCATTTTTGTTTAAGTCTACTGTATAGTTTGCTTTAGCATGGAGTTCAAGCAAAACAACCATCACGCCTCCTTTAGTGAGACAACCAAACCCTCAACTGCTGCATGAAATTGACGGCTTTGCTCAGCCAATCAGATACTTGAATGTCAACAGCAAGCCAATCAGCCGAATAAAAAGGCGGGGCTACTGAGTGGCGAAGAAGCGGTCTGTGTTTTTCCTCAGTTGACTCTGAACATTCCCCTCAAAGTGGACATTAAACTACTTTTTTGGAGCGTTTGTTTTCAGGCATGCTTCTATCTACACGCTAAAGTAAGTCACGCACTTTTATTGACTTTTTCACTCGATCACAAATAGGTGTATTTAGTGGGTGAAGACTCGTTAGCTTCTTTGTGGCATCTGCTGAGGAGCAAAATGTCTTTTTCATACGTCTTTTAAATGTGGACTGGACATCGTAACCCTTAGCTGGAGTGTCTGCCGGCAGGATGGAAGCAAACATTCCGTCCCCGTCGTGTTTTGATGCAGAACATCGCCAGCGCAGATTGTAACTGGAATTTAGCTCATTAGCATTAGCGCAGCTATACTTACCTTACATTACACTTTACACACATACTCTTTACACTTACGTTTACATTTACTCCCTGTCATACTGATGACTTTTATCGCAGTTAGCATAGTCAGCAAAGCTAACACACGCCTGCTGCAGTAAATATGGTGGCTTCATCTTTAATATATTGTTTACCTCATTTTTTCGTCTTTATTAAGGTTTGATGAGGAAAATCGAAGTTGTCATGAACGTGAGCTGCAGCAAATCTCCAGTGCGCTTTTGTTGTCGGTAACCGTGGAGACCGGAAGTTGATTTGTGCGCAGCGTTCACTTTCTTGATGTGTCCGTTTAATATGTTTGATGTTGTTTCTGTGTGTCTTTGAAGGATGCACACCACACGAAGCCCCTCCTCCATCTCAGCGATCCCCCCGGGAGACGCCTTGGACCTCAGCTTGTCCGGCTCCCAACTTTCCATCAGCAAAAGACCCAGCAGCGCCTCTCCTGGGAAGTACTTCTCTCGCTCCGTGTCGGTGTCTGTGGCGTGTGAGGGCAGAGGGAAACGCAACACTGTGGTGAGGGGCGCGTGTGTGCCGCCATGACAAAATAAACCAACACCCCCCCCAAGTCATGTTATCTCAATAAGCTGGTGGTTTCTGCAGAGCGATGCCTTCGGAAGCTCCCGCTCCATCAAGAACCTGCGGCGATCCAACAGCACCACTCAGGTCAACCAGCAAGCCCACGCCACTCTGAGGTACAACATGCTGTGTCGTCATTGGCTGACCTTATCTTAGCACTGTGTGTGTGTGTGTGTGTGTTAGTGTGTGAGACAACAGCTGGCAGGCCTCAGTCGTGTCAACAATGGAACCGCGGCGCCGGCGGCTGCATGACAATGAGCTGCTGCTGAGGTCGCGGGGTGCAGCCACTTGTTTTGTGTCGGGTTGAAGGGGAAGGGAGGGGAGGGGGAGCCGGGACCTTGGGGTCAGGTTACTCCTTACCCACCCAAAGAAGCAAGTGAAAGAATGAAAGTGTGTCTGTGCACGCTCTGGTTATATTGTCCAGCATCTGTTAACACCAGAACAACCACCCTCCCCCATTGCACCCCACCATGCATCACTGTCTTAAAGTAGAGGAATGTGCAGGCAGCTTGAGTTTGAGCAGCTGCGTTTTGCACCCCCCACTCTCCGTTGATGTCTTCTGTGTGCATCGTTAGCTCACTGAGGCTAAGCTAGCAATTAGCTTCTTGCTACAAATACAAGTTAAGACATACACTGAAGTCGCAGTATTACATGTTACTGACGTGTCTGTGGCCCCTCTCAGTCAGGACCAGAGCGGCGACTACTTGACCCTGCTGGACAGCGGCGCCAACAGCCCGAAGAAGCTGGGCGGTCTCGGCAAGGCGTCGCCAGACAGAACCACGTGGAACATCCTGGTATTGAAACACACATTGAGTTGTTGGACGCGCACACACACTGAAGGTTTTAAATGTGATGAAGGATGACCAGCCTCGAGCGCCCACCCTGCTGTCAAGTGCCCGTAGCAGCGCCAGCGCAGACTCGCCGACCAGCCTCAAGAGAAGAGACCCCGTCGCCTCTTTGGGGGCCACCTTCACCGCCAACAATAGGTGGGCGGAGTCTGTCACACACACCTGCTCAGCTTGTCTTGTTACCGCTGTTGTTCCGGAAAAGACGTCCAAGGTGGGACGATGTCCCCCGCTTCCAACTTGTGCTGTTCTTGTTGGTCAGGAGTAACAAGGGCGCCGTGGGGAACTCGGTCACCACCATCTTGCACAACAACCACGCAGAGAAGCCACTCACACCTAAAAGCTCCAACCAGAGGCCGGCCTTCAAGTACGTACCTCCTCTCTAGTTCCACAGGAAGTGTCCATTGTGCCTTTCAGCTCATGTTCTTCTCTCAGTAACATCCTGAAGGCCACAGCCAATGATGGCGTGTCTTTGGAGAGCAGCTCCCTCACCAAATCACAGAAGAACTTCTCCTCCACGTCTTCCAACAACAAAAGTCCAGCCCCCCAGCGAGGCAGCCCGGTCCTGCCGCGGCGCAAGGAGGTCACGGAGGAGGAGGCAGAAAGGTCCTTTAATTGCTGATGGCTGAAGATGTTCTCCTCGCTGACTGTGTGCGCTGTACGTTGAAGGTTCATCCAGCAGGTGAACCAGTCCGCCGTCACCATCCAGCGGTGGTACCGACGTCACGCCAGGAGGCGGCGCGCTAACCAGGCAGCGCTCAGACACGTCCTGGCCAGTAAAAGAAAGGTGTGTCTCTGCTTGTTCATGTACGTTCACTAATGCACTAACCTGGTGTCTGCTCCGCCTCTCGGAGGAGTGGCAGGAGCGAGCGGAGGCGGAGGGTCACCTGGAGCAGCCCCGAGACGACAGGAAACAGATTCGCGAGGAAAAAGCTCGCCAGGCGCGCCTCGCCGCGATCCAGGTGCCCCAAAGTCGGATCACGCTCCACGATGGTGACGAAACCATCCAAGCGCTAACGTCTCCCCCTGCTGGTGGCTTGCAGGAGCTGCAGCAGAAGAGAGCCCAGCAGCGGGTCACGGAGGCGGATGTGGAAAATGGCGGGCCGAGTGGTGCGGAGGGACGCAGGAAGCCGGCAAAGATTTACCCAAGCAACAGAGGTCCAAACTCACCCGCCAACATCGGCCCGATGTCCCCGACAGACGTCAAAGCCAACAACACAGGTGTGTGTATGTGTGTGTGTGTGTGTGTGTGTGTGTGTGTGTGTGTGTGTGTGTGAGAGAGAGACTTCTTTGTCCCCACAAGAAGGTGTGCACTAGCACTGATATGTGACCATGCCTGCAGATTTCCATCTGAGTGTTGTATCTGACTTCAGCGAAGTGGGCTTCAGGACGGTCTCTCCGGTTCTGTCCAATCACAGAGTCTCACCGTGTTTCCAGGTGAGCATCTCCCCCCTCCTCATCGCCACTCGGTAGAGGGTGCCCACGCCGTGGTGGCTTTATTCCGTTGCTGGGTTTACTGCATGTTTTTGTCCTCGTAGGAGCTTGACGCCGCCGCAGAGGAAGACGTTGGCGTGGAGCAGCATCAGGGCAACGACAGGAAGTTGACTCGTCAGGCGAAAGCTCATCTGTCTCGCCTCGCAGTCACCCGGTCGAGCGCTTGTGATGTATGTGCTTGATAGTACTACTTACGGGGCTTTCTACGGCGTGTTGTTTTCCTCTGAGGGCAACGTACTGAAAAATGAATGGTCCAAGGGCCAATTTGATATTATGATGAATATCCATCCATTTTCTATGCCACTTCTCCTCATTAGGGTCGCGGGGGTATGCTGAAGCCTATCCCAGCTTTTTTTTTTTTTTTTTTTGTGATATTATAACTTTTTTAAAAATGTTTTAAAAAAAATGTTTAAAAATTTTTTTTTTCAACTCTTATGCTACTAACATGACATTACTTTTCCTCATAATATTACGAGTTTATACTCATACAATTGCACCTTTTTTTTGTTCAAATGCAACTTTTGTCTCGTAATATTTGAACTTTATTCTTGTAACATAACTTTTTCTGCAACCTATTTCTCCAAAAAGACCAACTTTATTATTGCTAGTATTATGACTTTAAAAAAATCTTTAGTATTTCATCGTGATGCTACTAAAATGTTATTTCACCTCATAATATTGAGGCATTATTGTCTTAAAATTATGACATTTTCTTGTTAAATTGCTATTTTGTTATTTTTGGAAAATTACTGTAGAATTTTCCATTTTTGCTGTTGTTTTTTGTTGACTTGTTAAATGATATTTTTAGAATGTACCGCGGGCCAATAAAAAAAAACAGCCAACTTCTGCAAATGGCCCCTGGGCCACACTTTGGACACACCTGTCCTACAAGTTGGCTGTCTCATTGTCCCATGTCCCCCCCTGGTGGTGGCCTGCAGGAGCTGCAGCAGGCTGCAGAGACGGAGCTGGAAAACCGGAGACCGACTGGAAGCAAGAAGATTTTACTCAGCAACAGAGGTCCATCTTCACCGAGGAACATCAGTCCCATGTCAGCGATAGATGTCAAAGCCAAGAACACAGGTGTGTGTGTGTGTGTGTGTGTCATCATCTTCACCGTCGTCATCATCATCATGGGACTCGTCTGTGCTGATAGCAAACTCACAAACCGCACATTTCACTTTCTTCAGACTCCAATCTGAACGTTCCGGCAGACTTTGTTGACTTCTCCTGCTTCAGAGCTGTCTCGCCACCGTCATCCAATCACAGAGGTTCTCAGTGCTCCCAGGTAGCCAATGATGACTTCCTGCATCGCAAGAACGCCACCACCACTGGATGTTTACCTTCCTGTTGTCCTCCAGGAACTTCCCGTGAGGTCTTTGGGTGGCGAGGACCAGCGGCAGGCGGCTTCATCCAGCATGGCGTCCAAGTCCACGCTCAATGACCTGCTGGACACGCTCAAGCTGCTGGAGGCGGAGCCTGAGCGTCTGTCTCAGCCCAAATGTTACAGCAAAGAAAAATACGCTTGGACCGATGAGGTCAGACCATGCCCCGTCGCACTGGTCTGCAGTTTTTTCAGCGTTTGTTTGAAGGCCTCACTTTACCACCACCTCGTCTTCTTCAAGGACGGTGACGGCAACTCTCTGACCGCTGACAACCTGGAGCGTCACGGGCAGCTCAGCCTGCCGCCGTCGGACGGGGCGGCACTGCTGTCCGAGGCCAAGCTGCAGAGCATCATGAGCTTCCTGGATGAGATGGAAAAGTCGGAGCAGGAGCGTCCACGTTCTGCCACCTCGGGGTCACAGAGAGAGGTCCGCTTGGCAGTCATTTTTGCTGTCGGCAGCGCCGTCTGACTTGTCCATCTTGTTGTCCCTCAGGCTGTCTTCATGGAGGAGGAGCTCGCTGGGATGGACCAGGCGTCTGCCACCGCCGCGGAAGTGTCCGGATCCATCATGAGGATCAAGATGGAACTGGAGGAGAAGAAACGTGTTGTTCTCATGCTGCAGAACGCTCTGGTGAGGAGACGCTCACGCTCTACCGGGTGGCAGGGGTTCTGGTTCTTGTTGTGACGCTCGCGCGGTGCCGCCCAGGCCCAGCAGAGGGAGCTGACGGTCCAACATGTAAAGGAGACGGAGAAAGAGCTGAGCCGCAACCTGCAGCTGCAGAGGGACCAGTATGAGGCGACGGTTCAGAGGCACCTGGCCTTCATTGACCAGGTAGACGACCCTTGCATCCTCACTGTGCCTCCTTCGCTGCTCTAACGCGACTGCGCCGTCTTGTCCTCAGCTGATCAGCGACAAAAAGGCTTTGAGTGAGCGATGTGAAGGCGTCCTGGCTGAACTGAAGCAGGTGGACCACAAGTACACCAAAAAGATCTCGCAGATGCAGGAGCAGCATGAAATGGTGCCTCAGATGTCACATTTGACTCCTGCTTCAGTGTCTCGCTGTCTTCTTTATTTCTTTTAACCGCCTCTTCTCCTCCTCCTCCTCCTCCTCCTCCTCCTCCTCCTCGTCCCTGTGGCCGCCGCCGTGTGTATTTGCTTTCCTGCTTCAGGTTTGGCAAATCCTGGGTCCGCTGTGCGAGGTAACGTTTTCTCTCCCCCTAACACGCCGCCATCTTTTTCCTTTCCTTCTGCTCGTTTGTCCCGCATGGCACCTGCTGGATGCTCAGTGTGCATGTGAGTCTTCATCCTCACTGCTCCTCATCGTTCTCACTCTGCTCCTCCAAGCTTTTGTCGCATGTTCCTCACACTCATGCACAATGCTCCGCCTCCTCCCGTGACATCACCCTCTCCCTGCCCCCCAAACCCTCCCCACACACACAGGAAATCAAGAAGCTGAAGGAGTTGATGAGTGTCACTGAGAAGATCCGGCGAGAGAAATGGATCGATGAGAAGACCAAGAAGATCAAAGAGATCACAGTCAAAGGTAAACAAAGGTAAAATTGCCTTTCTCCTCCTCCCGTTTCATCATCCTCTTCCTCATCCTACTCAGGTTTGGAGCCGGAAATCCAGAAGCTGATCTCCAAGCACAAGCTGGAGCTGAAGAAGCTGCGCGCACTTCACGAGGCCGAGCTGCTGCAGGCCGAGCAGCAGGGGGCGCAGAACTGCGCTCGCCAGTGTGAGGGGCTCCGCCAGCAGCTGGAGAAGGAGAAGGAGGAGCAGTGCCAGAAGGAGCGAGTGCTGGCCAAGCAGAGGTGGGCGAGGTTCTGCCGCCGCTGCTCCGTAGCTGGCACGCCCGCCGTGACCGACTGTGTTGTCGTTTTCAGCTTGGAGAAGCAACTTCACGAGGAGGAGATCTCCCTGCAGCAGCACAGGAGGCGTCTCCACAAGGAGGTGGCCGAGGAGAAGGAGCGGCTGGCACAGCTAGCGGCCAGGTAAGGCCCAAGGTCACCTCCACTCTTCTCCGCTGACCCCCGTATTGACTCTCAGGCAGCACTGGGAGATGGACGAGCTGCGGCGGCAGATGGAGGAGAATGCCAGCGCGGCCGGTCGGCTCCTCAAGGAGGAGCTGGATAAGACCAGAGAGGAGCAGGAGAGGAGACACCAGGTGCGACGGCGCCACCGCCATCTTGTTTGAGCCCTCACCTGACCGTGCGCTTGTGTGTGTGTGTGTGCGCGCGCGCAGGCGGAGATGAAGACGCTGCAGGAACACTTTCAGCAGGACAAGATGAACTGGGAGGAGGAGTTCAGTAAGAAGCAGGTGAGGTGGAGGAGGAGACTGCTGTCATGTGACCTGTCACGTGAGGCTGATGATGGATATGTGGTCCTCAGGAGGCAGGGCTTCTGAGACGTGAGCGCGAGCTCAGAGAGGAGCTGCGTCGGGAACGCGACAAGGAGATCGAGCTCGCCATCTGGACGCTGGAGGAGGAAACCAACAAGGACAAGGAGGAGAGCGAGAGGGTGGCTGAAAACAGGTGCGTGTGTGCATGTGCGTATGTGTGTGTTTGGGACATCACGGCATTGATGTGGCGCGTTGTCAGGGTGAAGCGTGTGCGGGAGACGTACGAGGTGGAGCTGAAGGAGCTGGAGCGCTCGCTGAGGGCGGCGGCGGAGAAGCAGCAGGAGATGAGGAGGCAACACTCTGAGACGGAAGAGCAGCTGATGCGAGCGCAGGAACTGCTCAGCCAGAAAGAAGAAGAGCTGGAAAACGTCACACAAGTCAGCAGCCCGTCCTCAGGCCCAGCGTCATGTGACCTCCAGCCCCCACTCAACCCTTTTGTCCCGCTTGTCCGGTCAGAGCCGGGACCAGATGCTAGCCGAGCGCCGCGGCCTGACCGAAGTCATCCGACAGGAGTTTGCCGAGCGCCTGAGAGCGGCGGAGGATGAGAAGCGGAGGTTGAACGTGGAGGTGTCGGAGGCGCGAGCGAGGCTGCAGCAGGAGGTGGAGAGGGTGACCAAGGAAAAGGAGGCGGAGCTTGACGAAGTCCACCAACGGTAATCAATACGTGGGACGCGTCAGGCTGTGTGACATCTACTTAGCGCTTTTTGCTTTGCATCGTCAGAGTGAGGTCGGCCATCTTGAAAAAAGAAGAAGCGGTCAGCGCTTTGCGGAGGCAGCACGAGGTGAGTTGAGTCACATGACCCAGAGACAAGTCGGTGATTGATAGCAGGTATAAACAGCGGGCTGTCGTCTGATAGGCTGCTCTGAAGAGGGCGGAACACCTGGAGGCGCTGTGGGAGGAGCAAAGGAGGCAGCTGCTGGCCCCGCTCCTTCCCCCGTAAACGAGTATATGGTGTCATGCCCCCACCTGCACCCCCCACCCCAACCATGTTTACCTTCTGTTGGGACTGACCCGGGCCATGAAGTCACTGCAGCGCCGCCCCTTCCCCCATGGCACCAAGAACGCCTCCGTGTTACCCACAGAACGTTTCCAGATGTTTCTGAACCAGCCCAGGCAGGCCTGCTGGGTGGAGGTGGGCGGGTGGTGCGGTCACAATGACTCATGTGTTGCGTCCCCAGGGGGGCAGCGCAAAGATCAGAAAGTTTCCAGAATGTAGTTGTTGTGGGAAGAAAAGGACGTGTCGGAGACGGCGTGCTTGAAGGTCACATGTTTACACTGTGGCCTTCAACCGGCGTGAAGCAGGGAGAAGAATGTGTGGTTAAAAAAAGAAAAAGGTTTAGGAGGACAGATTACGTGACCATGATTGTCAATGAAGGACACGGAGGCTCCGCCCATCCAGTGCTGGAAGTGAAGTGTGTCATTTAGCGTCTATTTATTTTTTTTGAGCTGAACCACAACGTGGAAGGGTTCCCAGACTCCAGAAGAAGACGATTTGAACTCCCAACATGATGCAATGTGTTAGCTTTTACACTGTATTACTACAAGCCATCCTATGTGACAGACATTGTGGGGTCAAGGGCTATTTTTTGAATAGCCCTAATAGTTTCAGAGCTGTTTTGTCAAATCTGCACACACCACATGTTGTCCCTTTTTAGCAGGAAGCTGCCATGTTGTGATAAAGGACTCTGCTTTCCCTGCCACTTCCTCTTGCCAGGCTGTCAACACGCAAACCAAAGGTGGTGTCGTTAAATTTGTCAACACTTTTCAGCAGCCGATCTTGACAAAAGTAACATTTTCTGAATTTTTTATTATTTTTTCCCACCAAAATGCCAAGCAAAACTGCATGCTTGTATCATAGTTTTCTTGGTTGGTAGACTGTCATATCTTCATAAAGTCATCAGTGGAGAAACAGACATGAATTATGGTGTCTTGTGAATTCACGTCACCCCCAAATGTATCAGAGTAATCCGTCTGTTTGTGATGGTCTGTACCAATCCCAGTTGACTTGCTGGAAATGAAGGACCACATAGGCATGACTCATTTGCACACAGATAATGTCATGTTGATGACCGATGTGATGATTTGAAAGTCAGACAGGTTTTATACGCCCTCACTGCGAAAATTTGTTTACGTTACGTTTATTAATACTGACTCCTACTTCGTGGAAAACGTGATAAAGGGGGACGACTGCATAGAATCCTCTATCTTTGCAGTCAAATTAGTGCATTTGACTTGCTGCTCTCCAGCTGTCACCGCCCTCCCAACAAAAACGCTGTCTTTTCCTTTATGGAAGGGTGGCAGCGGCAAGCACCTTCCAGCTCACGTACGCCCGCACCCCTCAGGATGAAGTGAGTACTGCAAGTGCTTAGTGTTTGGGTACAGAGTATTAGAGAGTTAAAAAAAAGACAAGAATAAAGTGGTACTGTTACGTTTCATTGTGTCATACGAAAAATAGAACATAGTTCTTCAGGAAGGAAGGAAACTTTCCTCTTTTGCTTCAGGCAAGCTTTTATTTATAACGTGGCAGCAAAACAGCAGATTAGCATGCGTTAGCATCATCTCACTTCCGCCTTCCCTTCCCCGCCCCCTCCACACAAGTCCCACTTTTCATAGCTGTCTCAGGCAATGCCTGTAACAAAGTTATGACTTTTATTCTCAGAAATTAGGAGAATAAAGATGTAAATGTGCAAGTTTATTCTCGGAAATTTCTCAATAAAAGTTGTAACTTTATGTTACAGGCATTGCCTGAGACAACTATAAAAAAGGGGGATTTATGTCGAGGGGGCGGGCAAGTGAAGTGATGCTCACCCATGCTAATCTGCTAATCCGCCCCCTCCACATAAATCCCCCTTTTTATGCCTGTAACAAAGTTACAACTTTTATTCTTGGAAATTTACAGGTTTATTCTTAAAATCTCAGATTATTTTAATACGTTGTAACAGGCATTGCCTGAGACAGCTATGAAAACGGGGGACTTTTGTGACCTGTGGGTTTGGTCAAAGGTAAGTCCCCCATTTTCATAGCTGTTTTAAAATAAGGAGTATTAAAATAATCTGAGATTTCGAGAATAAATTTGTAAATTTACAAGAAACAATTGTAAATTCACAATAATTAAAGTAAATTTAAGAGAATAAAGTGGTAATGTTCCGTTTCCTCATGTCAGATGGAAAATAGAGCATGGTTCTTCAGGAAGGAAGGAAACTTTCCTCTTGCTTCAGGCAAGCTTTTATTTAACGTGGCAGCAAAACAGAGCAGTTGAGCACAAACAGATTAGCATGGGCTAGCATCATCTCACTTCCGCCTTCTTTGCCCCGCCCCCTCCACATAAATCCCACTTTTCATAGCAGTCTCAGGCAATGCCTGTAACACAAAGTTACAACTTTTATTCCACTGATCTGTATTATATATCTGGATAGTTCATACGTCGCACGCCGGAGTGCAAGCCGCTGAAGCCAAAGAGAAGCCATCTTACCACTCACATCGCGACTACATTGGCACAGCGTACATAGTGTACAAAGCAGATGAAGAGGCTCGCAGAACATCTATATTTTACATTAAAAAGCGGGGAGATTCTCCCATTCCTTCAAGTAACGCAACCTTCGTCCCTTAAAAACCATTTGATACGTTATTCTCTATCTTTTGGCTATATTAAATGTACTTTTCCCCTTCCAATTCTCATTGCCTTTGGGACAAAATTGTCCTGTGCACCCTGGCTCAGCAGTCCCCTATAGCAATGCATAGTTTTACTCCTCTAGAAAGAGATTTTAATTTTAACTGCATATCCCATCCCTTTTTTCTACTAAAATCCATGGTCATGATCCTTTACTTTTTTTTCTTACTTTCATACAATTCACTATGCTCTCGTCTGTACAAAATATAAATCATAAAAGAGAGTGACTTTGGACAAGTTTTAAAGTCATTTAACATTTTGCTGAGTTTTATTTTTTTTGTTTGTGTTATGAAATAGAAATATATTTGAACAAAAACCACAGGAATAATATGTGATAACCATAATGTGTAATAACCATACACACACCCCCACACACACACATCCAAAGTTGGTTGAGCATAGTTTCTTTCCTTTGGAGGTTTTCTGCAGGGTTTTGTTATCTAGGGAAAAAAAAGTAAAAGGGTGGAAATTTTTCCACTTTCATACATTTCATACATTAATGGCAGTACTGAAATTAAATGGCCCCAAAATGGTGCTAATGCACAGCAAATTCAGCAGGCCTAAATTGACACTGTAGGAGTTCATCTCAACACTTTCAAAGTGTCCCATGGGGTCCACTCTACAAAGTGTTATTTTAACACTTTTGAGAGTGTAGCCATTTTTACACCATTGTAGAGTCAATATTAACTATTTATATAGTTAAAATTTAACACTCCTCGACACCGACCGGTGTTGCATTTTTTTAACACTAGTGTGAGGTGTCACAAATTAATTCTCTTAATCTTAAGAGTCATTTATTAACTCTTACAGTGTCATTTAAATACTCTGAAAGGAGTTGCAACATTAACACTATAAAAAGGTTAATATACTACTTTACAAAAAAAAAAAATCTAAAATATGACACTAGTTTAGGCTCCAGCATGCCCCCACGACCCTAGTGTGGATGAAGCGGTATAGAAAATGGATGGATGGATGGATGGATGGATGACACTAGTTGATGGCTTCATACATTTTTTAATTAAGAAAATACATTTACAACAGACAGCTTAAATGACACAACAGTAGGGCACTATGTATGCTCTCTGACAAGGTCATTAGAGCACTGCTTGTCAAATGGTCTGAAATGAGTCAGTTCATTTAAACATGACAGAAAACCCAAGCATTTGGTCTTCTATGCAGTACGCGTTAAACAGGTCATCATAGTACATCCTTTCTACATTACAGCTATTATGAAAGCACATTCTTTGTGTTTTATTTTATCACAGATCTTCTTGAACACAGGTAGATCAAAGCTACATCCAGTACATGTGAACACACCAACCTGGTACTCTGTACCGTAACTTCTCACCCAGTTGGTACTTGACACGCTTGAAGATGCTTGCAGACATCATGCCTGACCACGTTCCTCCCCACCTTTCAAGTTGCACATTGTTTTTGATGTTGTAGGGCCAAATTCAAATCTTCTAAAACAATCATTTTCATAGTGAAATGCCAGCTGCTGCTGATGCTGCTGTACCAACGACTTTTTTTTTTTAATTTTTACATATTTAAAAGAATTGTGTTTGGCTTCAAAACGCATGCACCGCATATGGATAAGAGGGACAATTTTTTAACCAACTTGGTTTGTTTTTACGTTCTGAGTAACCATAATTAAAGCTCTGTATTCCGTCAGACAATGCATTCAAAGAGACAGAGCCCTGTTTAACAAGGTACTCACAAACCAACCAACTTTAGTTCGTACACACCCTCTAGCAAATCATGCATGATGTCAGCAGCATAGTTGTCAGTGCTGTGGAAATATTCCAATGAGTTGAGCACACATGTCTGTTTAACACCACATATTGACAGCAGCTCTGGGCTCTCATTTAGTGCCTTACAATGTTCAGTATGAAGCTCTTTGGAAGGAAAAATTAGCCCAGGATGATTGTCTGTAAATACAGACTGCGTTTCGTCCTTATTGAGTAAACAAAACCTATGGAGATCTCAACAGGAAAATGAAAAAGTATTAAAAGCATTACAATTAAGCTTAAAAATATCACATCTGTGTTATAAATGTTATTATTTCACTTTAATGCATTACTAACAACTCTCAACAGAATACTGAAGTTGAAAATGTCTCCTTTGTAATTCTCTAAAACTGTAAAATGCGTACCTTCTGCAAATGCCTTGGAAAATGGAAAACTGTGGGAACTGCATCCTTTTTTAGGGTTTTTTTGGCGCAGTTCTGTCAAAACATGCTGCTTCAAAGTGGTCACTACAAAGGACTGATTTACAGTACGTGTTGGTGTCCATTTATCTCGTCTCACGTTTACGAGCCATGATGACAGCAACTGTCGACGGCTCCACGGAAGCCTACACAGGAAAAAGGTGAAAAGAAATACATATATCATGTTATAACAAAAAAGTACGTACATTTCCTCTTAGCTATTATAGAGCTTATAAACGTATCAATTCTGGACATACATTTAATCAGAGGAATTTTACACGATCGAAAATATCTGAGAGATCGACAGTGAAAAACCCTTAAATGATCAATCATAAATCTACATTTCAATCATACTTACAGGTGAAATGTTCGTCCACAGCCTTTGAACTGGCGATTTGTGCAGTTAATAGCTGCACATGCAGGCATCTTAAGGCAACATTTGTGTCCAATCTGAATTAAGAAAATAAGTTCACCACGCATGCAAAAGCTTGCCCGAGAAGCGTTTCTTGCGAGTAGCAATATGGCGGCCGTTTGCCTTCACAAGTCATCGCCAATGAGCTATCCAGATATATAATACAGATCAGTGCTTTTATTCTCGGAAATTGACCAGCTAAAATGACTCGTTAGGACCACTGAACTCTAAACTACTGGAAGGGGCGTCCCTGCTGACCGCATGAAGCCATTGGTCGGCCATCTTGCTTCACCCAAAAAAGCACACACGCATACACGTACAGACCCTTTCCAAAAAATGAGAATGTCATGGAAAAGTTGTTTAATTTCCATAATTCCATTCAAAAAGTTAAACTTTCATAGATTGTAGATTCAGGGCCCACAATTTAAACGATTTCAAGTATTTATTTGTTTATTTTTACATAATTTGGGCTTCCAGCTCATTAAACCCACGAAAACAGGAATTCAAAAAATTAGAATACTGTGAAGAAATCAGCCCACATTTTGCAGGGCATGAATGTTTTAAACTGAGTGTCACACATGAATCATCTACTAAAGTCAAATCACCTGCACAGGCTTCCCCAGGTGTCATTAAATTGCTTCAGTTTGGTTCAATTGTCTCATTTCGGTTCAATATGGGGAAGACTGCAGACATGACAACTGGCCAGAAGACCATCATTGATACCCTCCATAGGATGGGTAAGCCACAAAAGTTCATAGCTAAGGAGGCTGGTTGTTCACAGAGTGCTGTGTCCAAGCATATCAATGGAAAGTCTAGAGGAAGGGCAAAATGTGGCAGGAGAAGATGCACCAGCAAAAGAGATGACCGTGGGCTTCAGCGGATTATCAAACAGGGAAGATTCAAGAATCTGGCAGAGATCCAGAAAGAGTGGAATGAGGCGGGAGTCACAGCTTCAAAAACCACCACATTCAGACGCATCCGGGAGATGGGCTACAACTGTCGGGTTCCTCGGGTCAAGCCACTTGTGAACCTGAGCCAACGTAGGAAGCGTCTCCACTGGGCCAAGGAGAAGGACTGGACTGTTGGCCAGTGGTCCAAGGTCCTCTTTTCCGATGAAAGTAAAGTGTGCCTTTCATTTGGGAATCAAGGTCCAAAGGTTTGGAGGAAGACGGGTGAGGAACAGAACCCAAGCTGCCTGAGGTCCAGTGTGAAATATCCACAGTCCGTCATGATTTGGGGTGCAATGTCCGGTGCAGGTGTTGGTAAACTCTGCTTTCTTAAATCCAAGGTCACCGCAACAGTCTACCAGAATGTTTTAGAGGACTTCATGATTCCTTCTGCTGAGGATCTGTATGGAGATGCAGATTTCATCTTCCAGCAGGACCTGGCCCCTGCCCATACCGCCAGAAGCACCAAAACCTGGTTTGATGCCCATGCCATCACAGTGCTTGACTGGCCAGCCAACTCACCGGACCTAAACCCCATTGAGAATCTATGGGGTATTCTCAAGAGGAACATGAGGGGCACCAGACCCAACAACAAAGAAGAGCTGACAGCAAGCATCAAGGAAATCTGGGCTTCCATAACTCGCAGGCAATGCCACAGGCTGATTGCTTCAATGCCACGCCGCATCGAGGCAGTGATTAAGGCAAAGGGATTCCCAACCAAGTATTGAAGATTGACATATTGTTTTGAAAGTACCATATCTTGATTGATTTGATGTGATCCTAATTTCTTTTTTTCCTGCAAAAACTGAGAAGTAAATGGTGATTTCTTCACAGTATTCTAATTTTTTGAATTCCTGTTTTCGTGTGTTTTATGAGCTGGAAGCCCAAATTACGTAAAAATAAATAAATCTATGAAAGTTTAACTTTTTGAATGGAATTATGGAAATTAAACAACTTTTCCATGATATTGTAATTTTTTGGAAAGGGTCTGTACATGTATCTTCATTCACTACATTTATTATAGTTCGGTATCAAAATTAACACGAATGAACAAAAATTCCGCTGAAACAGTAAATTTACTAGACCCAAATCTCAAAATTTCCCTCCAGTTTAAGTTTTTTCCTACTTCTATGGTGTGAAATTACAATGCATAACAAGTCAATTTCAGTGTTCACAAGGTATTTGTTATGATAAGGATCTACGTAGTATCAAAGTTAAATGCTAGCATACCTTTAGAAGATGATCAGGAAAGTCAAATATTGTTGGAACTGCATTTTGTCCTAATCTAACAGTCTGGCCGGTCCTGTCCAAGCTCTCCTCGGTGAAATGACTTGAACAGAGTTGCGATCTGGCTGCAGGAATCCACCTGTCTCTCCGCATATTTACTACGCATTGCTTTAGAAGTTGAGCATTGCGGTGTGGAAATCTAAAGGATAATTTACAACTACTTAGATGAAAAGATGCTTACAGATTTAAATATCTATTTTTTAAACTATTTTTATTATTTATAAGCATTTATCTACCTGTGAAATGTAAGTCCCTTCTCGCGATTTCCACGAGTATCACGATTTGTGCAATTAATAGCAGCACAAGACGGCATCTCGAACTCCTCTTAGTTCTTAGGCTTTCTTGTTTTGGGTGAAACAACATGGCGACTTCTATACTTCCGGTGGCTTCAGGCCTCCAATGAGCAGCAAGCGATCGGGGCCATTCCAGTTACAGAGTTCAGTGGTTAGGACAACTATGAAAAGGGGGGATTTATGTGGAGGGGGCGGGGCAAGGAAGGCGGAAGTGAGATGATGCTAATTATAGGTTCCTAATTGTGAAGCCTTAGTTTGACGCTCCCAATTCTTCCCTCGGGCTCCTCTGCTAGCAGCAGCATGCAAAAGCACTCGTTTGGTTCACTTTACTTTGAAAACAAAACATTTTATCATGACAAAAATACGAAACGAGAGTTTGTAAAGACAAAAAAGAGAATGAGTGAGAGAGAGAGAGAGAGAGAGGTCAAAAAACTGTGTCTCCGCTCCGCGATTCCTAATGATTGCACTTCCAGGTTACATCACCCCATAGATACTTCCGGGTCACAGCAATTAAAGACGTACATACGTTACATAGGGATATATTAGAATGCTAAATGAAATAGTACACCTTAAACCAGGGGTCTCAGACTCGCGGCCCCTGGGCCAACTGCGGCCCCCAGGATGATAGTTTGCGGCCCCCGTCTTAATGTGAAAGATGAATATTCGTGTGGCCCGCAAGTTTGATAGTTTGCGGCCCCCGTCTTAATATGAAAGATGAATATTCGTGTGGCCCGCAAGTTTGATAAGAATGACACTTGTCGTGTGCGGAGATGAACGAACCAATCACGGTGAGGTATATGGCTCTCGAGGGCGGGACCTCGGCTGAACGAACCAATCACGGTGAGGTATATGGCTCTTGAGGGCGGGACCTCGGCTGAACGAACCAATCACAGTGAGTCTGTGTAGGCTCTCAGTCGTACAGGAGTTGTCCATCGAGGGAAAGGCTTCTTGAGACGTCATCTGTACTTCTGTGAAGAAGGTGTCGGACGTTTCGCTCCTCATCCCATGAGGAGCCGGGCAGTACGTCCAACGCCTCACCGCCTTGACCCCTGCCTTAAACTATCCACACGCAAAGAATGAACTTTTAAGTTACTGTATAGATGAGCTATCAGCATTTCACTTGTAATGTAAATAGCCAATTTTTAGCTGAATGAACCTAAATCACCTTTTATCCTGACATCAATCAACTTAGAGTATTTAGGCTCCTACCTTAATCTGCTTGTGCTCAACTGCTGTGTTTTGCTGCCACGTTATAAATAAAAGCTTGCCTTAAACAAGAGGAAAGTTTCCATCCGTCCTGAAGAACTACGCTCTATTTTCCCTCCGACACGTATGACTCCATGAAACGTAACGTTACCACTTTATTCTCGTAAATTTGGGACTTTTAATCTTGAGAGCTCAGTTGTTTTTTTTCAACGTGATGCTAACACTCCAGTAGCATTGTGGGGTAACCCCTGAAAATGTGACAGGGCATCCCTGTGGCCATTATTTCGATCTACTGTCGTTGGTGTTTCCCACAACAATGTTGGTTCCCACACACACACACACACACACACACACACACAGACATGCGCGCGGTGTTGTGTTGCATGCTGACGTCGCAGAGACAATAACGTGTGTGTGAGGACCGTTAGCCGTCTCTACAGTTCTTGTCTTGTTCTTTTCACTTGAGTTTGGAGCCCGTCTTTGCTTGCACTAGCAAAGTGGGTGGAACAAAGAGTTCTGAGTGTTCTGACCTAGTTTGCCACCGCTGTCGCCGCCGGCGCGCTCGCAAGCTCGTCTCGGCTTTCAGCGTATTTCCTCTCTGGTGAAAGCGGAGCTGGCTCCTGACCAAGCCCGGTCCACAACAGCAGAACCAATTGAGTTGTGACCCAAAAGAACTACGCTTTTGCTGTTGGTTTCGAGTCTAACGGACATGTGTGATGTGACACTGCCACATGAAACGGACCAGTGAGGGGCTTCAGTGACAAAGACCTAAACCACTTGAGACCGGGACCGGTGGATCACAGGAGAGGTCCGCAGAGTCGTCTGCTGCTTGCTGATAGACTGATAGGCTGGGAGTCCCCCCACCCAGGTCCAGCCCCTCCCTTCTTGGCTGCTCACTGCAAGCAGCTGTTGCTTTCTCACTATGTCCCCGCCCTCCCCCAGTTAGGCCCCGCCCCCAGAGTCAGGCTGTCCTGGCAGCAGCTGGGCGTCTCAGAGCTCAGCCAACTCAGAAGACTTGGCCGAGGGACGCTGGACGGGGGGGACAAGGTGAGACCTTTGACTCTGTCTCCTTCTGACTGACAACACTCGGACACGTGTGTGTGTGTGTGTGTGTGCTGAAAGTTTCCGTATCCTTGAAAGACATTCTTTCCATTTGAGACCCCCTTCCCCCCCTCTAGCAGACTTTATTGTCCCAGAAGGAGGGGGAGGGACAGGGTAGTGTAACATGTTACATGTAACTGGAATGTTGGGACTCGGGAGGACATGTCGGACACGAGTTGGACTGCGTGTGGCTTAGTAGGACCGGCGCAGACCTTCACCAGTCAAACTCTGAGCGGTGTCATGTGACTTCCTTCCACTTCCTGTTCCGTTGTTGTCGTTGTTGCGCTCGACTCAGCTTCTCCTTTCTGATTGTGAGGAAACAGGAAGTAGAGTGACGCGATGGCAAGCTGATTGGTGGAGGGTGGAATCTGCTTTCTGTTTCAGTCAACGCAGGGGGCGGAGCCGGGTCGTGCTCTGCGTGACGGCGGGGATGGTGGCCCAGAGGAGGCTGGTGCTGGGCGCCCTGACCGTCGTCTCCCTGCTATGCATCTACGTCCTGGCGGGGAACCTGCAGACGCTGTCCTGGTCTGTGGAGCCGCTCAAGCGCTTGGCACACGGGAGGTCAGTCAGGAGGTCAGGTGATCTTTCAAAATGTGTCACGTGACATCATCAGGACATTTGTTGTGTCTTCCGCAGCCAATGGCGAGACTTGGCCCCCTCGCCCTCACCCACGGCCCCGCGTGGACACGCTCGTACCACAGGCACACCATCGGCGCACACGTCCTCGCTCGCCAACTGCAGAGTGTCAAACATTTCTGGTGCGGACCACGTGGGCACAACGACAAGGACCGGACGCCCCTCTCTGCTGCCGCCTCGCCAGGAGGACGCGCTCACCGCGGACCCCTTCATTGGTGACGCTTACATGAGTGAGGACGTCCCGCCGCAAACTGTGAGTCCACCTGAAACATTGTGTGACCACTCCGCCGGACTTCCTGTCATGTGACCGGTCTTCTACCTCTCCCAGGACTGCCCGGACGCCATTCGAAGTCGGGTGCCAAAGACGGAATTTACCAAACGTTTTCTGAAGAACATTCCGGTGCTGCAGTGGTCCAAAGACGCCACGCTGGACGAGCACCGCCGCCTGAGCAGATACGTGGGAGCGCACGGCTGGGGGGGCGTCACCTTTGAGGGTCAGTGCCAAACGCTCTTGAAGCCCCGCCCCTCTGGAGGCCAACACGGCATCCCTAAGACTCGTTTTAAAGGTGACGCTAACGATGTTTTTGGGTCGACAGAACTGGCGGAGACGCTGGCGGTGCTCAACTCGTCTGCCAACTCGGTCATGCTGGACGACTGGAAGCGGCGCGGACCGGCGTCCTGCTGCATCCGCTGCGCCGTGGTCGGGAACGGCGGGATCCTGAAGGACTCGAAGAAAGGGAAGGAGATCGACGACCACCACTACGTCTTCAGGTGGGCATCTTTGCCACCTGACGCGGGGAGTGATGACATCCTAAACTCAGCAGAGGTTCTGTCCTCCAGGACGAACGGCGCCATCATGGCAGGCTTCGAGGAGGACGTGGGCGCCCGCACCACCCACTACACCTTCTCCACCAACACGCTGATGAACTCCATGAGGAGCTACGCCTCCCTCGGCTACCGAGGACCGCCCCAGTCCCAGGTGAGCAGCGCACACACGCCACGCACGTGTACATGATGCTGACCCCGCCGTGCCCTCGACAGGAGACGCGCTATGTCTTCCTGCCGGACCATGACCGCGACTACCTGCTGATGAAGGCGGCCGCCGTGCACGCCCCGGTGCAGCGTGGGCCGGAGCGCGGCATAGAGTGAGCGATGATGTCGCACATTCACGCCTGCCGGTCGGTGGCGTCACGTGATGTAATGTTGTGCTCGCAGCCCGTCAAGGTACTTCGGGAAGGACGTGTCGGCAAACAAGCTGAAGATGTACCATCCCGATTTTATCCGCTACCTCAGGAACAGGTGAGGGAGGAGCTATAGCCTGGTAACCACGGCAACCAGACCACGTGATCAATTCTTCTCTCCTTTCAGGTTCCTTCCATCCAACACCCTCAGGAGCAAATACAAGAACTTGTACCGCCCCTCCACCGGCGCCGTCATGCTGCTGGCGGCGCTGCACACCTGCGACCAGGTGAGGTCTGCCGCCGTAGAAGGGAAGCCCCGCCTAACTCGTGGCTTGTTTCGCAACCTGACCGGGTCGTTGTCACAGGTGAGCGCGTACGGCTTCATGACGCCCGACTACCGGAGGTACTCGGATCACTACTACGACAGGAGCTACCGCCCGGTGGGCTTCTACATCAACCACGACCTGCGCCTGGAGATGCTTCTGTGGCAGCAGCTGCACGCCGCCGGCCTCATCAAGCTCTACATGCGCTCGTGACGTCTTCACCGTCCAACCACTTTCCTTCTCGTGCCTTCTGCAGCACCTCAAATGCCTGCGCTAGCTGGCGGTTAAGCTAGTTGGCCTTAGTCGCCATGGTAACGGCCTATTGCACTTACACCGTTAGCATGACACGGTCAGTTCCACCATCTTGAATTCTTTCTTTTTTTTTATCTGTATTTCAAGTGAACCACTACCCTCCTTTTGTTTGCACATTACCATGGCAACCGTCAAGCCACACAAGCAGTGTGGTGTCTTGTTGCTAGGTTGCCACTAGCCTAAAATATATTTCACTTACTGATTTTTTTGATTTGACAAAGTGCCTTTAAATGTGAACAAAAAGTAAACATCTTGAACGAGTGTGTTGTTCCTATCAAGCCTGTGTTCATGTCCCGTATTTCATAAACGGCTTTACTTGAGTAGCTTAATCATTCACGCCAGCACATAAAAAGCACAGCGTCTAACAACTTTGTCACGCCGTGGAGACTATAAACCCCCCAAAACAGTCAAAAGATCAAACATATTGTGTGTGTTAAATGTCCTTCGCGGGAGTCAAACGTGTTCACATTTCTTCTTTGCTTTTAATGGACTTTAACACTTGGGACGGTAAAGTCGCAACACTGCTGCCACCCGGTGGCGACTGCTGGTTCGCGCACCCGTGTGTTCTTCATGTTTTAATATAGTTGAGCGTTTTTTAACTGGTATTATTTTGTTTATTTTTGGCTGTGAAATAATATTCTTGTTTGTGTGCTGTCTACCTGTAGTAGCAGAGACACAAGGATGCTCTAAACTAAATTAAAAGATTTATTTTGGATTCCGGTACAACGTCAGATGGCGCTTTGCTTCCCTCTAGCGGTCAGTCTACACACTGCATACATAGATTGAACGGTAAATGATGGATGGATATGTAGATTATCGATATGGATAAATGGATGGAGATGCTTGTCTCCATGTTCTCGCCTCTCGTTTCCATGGCAACGTTAGAGACAAAATGAGCCGCGGGGGGACGAGGAGGACTCATGATGAAGACGTTAGCACTTTGAGGAGGAATGTGAGCAGACAGGAAGTGACGTGACGATGCTTTCAGAAAGTACTCGACCATCTTCATTATGAATGAGAATCATTACGTAACATCATCATCACTCTGCACGTGAAGGCCCCTGTCAACGCGTGCGTGTTCCCAGCATCATCTCAGCATCACCCCCCCCCCCCCGGCCGGACCCCTCCCCCGCCCTCCTCCTTGGACGCATTAGCGGGCAAGATGGCGCTCTCACAGGCAGCACCGCGGACAGCTCTCCGCCGCACCGACGCCGAACTCCGAGCTTGATCGTCTTCCCATGTCTGGCGCGCCGGCGGAACATTCGGAACTCGGCCGCCGCTCTCGCGCGTTTCTCGGCGCTGTTCCGAGAAATGGACGCGCGCATTGACGGGTCGCCGGGTTCGGTTCGGAAAGGAAACGCGGAGCTGCGTTGAGAGCCTGTTTGGACCGGCGCTGAGGATGAGGAAGATGAGGAAGATGCTGCTGCTGCTGCTGCTGTTGACGTTTGCCGCGCTTTGGGCTGACACCTCCGCCGTCGGCTCAGGTGAGCGCACATTCCAGCACTCTCCTGGTGCTGGTTCTGGTTCTGGTTCAGGCTCGTCCTCGTCTCACCTCCCGATGCTGTTCATACAGCGTGCACGCGCTTCGTTAGCAATTAAGAGTGTGTGGTCGCTGTGATAATAATACAATAATGATAATGTTACTATTTATAACCATCTTTATTGGGGTTGTCATTATTGTCGCTATTATTGTTGTCATGATGCAACCCCGGCAGCCATTGGGCAGCTGGTTGCTATGGCAACCCAAGCTCCCTGTGGTTGCTAACGGAGGAGAACATCGGATTCTTTTATTTGAGCTGACCCTGCAGAACCATGACGGCCCATCACAGTCCTTCATGGTCCATGTCGGTCCATCTGGGTCAGGGTCGAAGGTTCTTTCTTCTGCTCACTGCAGTCATCGAGCGCGATGGGCGACGTTCTCTTGAAGGAAGATCTGACTTCTGACCTCGTCAGGTCATGAGCGGACACGTTCCTCATCATCACCACCAGACTGATACCCCTTACGTTACCACGGCAACCACACAGCACCAGCAGGGGGTCCGCGAGGAGACGCTCCTCTCTCTGAGATCGGTTAGCCAAACAGCTAGCTGGCATCGCTGCATGGGGTCACCGTTTGATTCCTGACTGGTGTGGCGTGAGGGTGCTGAAGTGCTAGCATTAGCTGTGTGCGGTTAGCGTGGGCGCCCGGAGACTCAAGCGAAACTACGAGAAGCTTCTGGCATTCAAAGGCCAGCCAGTGTGCATGTCGTGTGTGTGTGTGTGTGTGTGTGTGTGTGTGTGTGTGTGTGTTACGTAACAGTGGTGTGTGAGGATGACGCTCCAGTGGGTAATCGGCGTGCACGTGGTCCCTCAGACGCCATGTTCATGTGAAGCGTGCCATCAATCATCTCGGCTTCAGCATCAGGAGGTCTTTCCAGCAATCGCCATGACAACCATCTTTCTTGCCAGCAGCAGTTAGCTAACATCTGCCAGCGCTTGACGTGAGGAAGATCTCGCGCTCGCTCGCAAACAAACCGTCAGCTGATTCCACGCGCCTCTCACCTCCACGCGAACGCCGTATTTGTCTTTGTTGCTCGAAACAGGCCGCCACCTTTGACGACAGCTTTGGTGACCCCCGTTTCTGTCTGTGATGCTGACGGCTGAGCTGAACTAAGCTAAGCTAAGCTAAGCTAAAATAAGCTAAGCTACTGAGCTCAGCAGGACGAAGATGTGTTCGTGTGTCGCTGGAGAGATGCTGCTGGTTCCTTTCCGTGGTTGGCACGCCGCACGCTAAACGTGGCTTCCGCCGCTGACTGACGAGCTCCAGTTTGCAGAAGTAGGACTGCGCCCATACACTCACGTACACTCTTTTACACACTTTATCACTCTGGTCTTAGTGTGGCGACGAGCCTGACTCCCAGCATGCCACTTTTATTCTGCCATATTTGACAAACACAGCAGTTCAAGGCCAAACGCTAATAAATTGCTAATAAACGATAACAACGCTAATAAATTCCCTCGCCAGCCTCGCTCACTTCCGCGTTTGTCACACTGACCCCAAACGTATGAGAATAAAGTAGTAATATTACGAGAATGAACTTGTGAACGTATGAGAATAAAGTAGTAATATTACGAGAATGAACTTGTGAACGTATGAGAATAAAGTAGTAATATTACGAGAATGAACTTGTGAACGTATGAGAATAAAGTAGTAATATTACGAGAATGAACTTGTGAACGTATGAGAATAAAGTAGTAATATTACGAGAATGAACTTGTGAACGTATGAGAATAAAGTAGTAATATTACGAGAATGAACTTGTGAACGTATGAGAATAAAGTAGTAATATTACGAGAATGAACTTGTGAACGTATGAGAATAAAGTAGTAATATTACGAGAATGAACTTGTGAACGTATGAGAATAAAGTAGTAATATTACGTGTCATACGAGGGGAAACAGAGCAAAGCTCTTCAGGAAGCAGGCAAGCTTTTATTTCTAGCGTGGCAGCAAAACAAAGCAGTTGAGCATTTAGCATTTCGATTAGCATGGCTAGCCCTTCTCACTTCCGCCTTCCTTAACTCTTCCCCTCCACATGGCCAAGGACAAAGGTCACATAAGGCCTCCCTTTCCATAGCTGTCTCAGGCAATGCCTGTAACGTAAAGTTAGCAGTTTATTCTCCTAAATTTATGACTTTATTCTCATAATATTATGAGTTTTTTTTATTGTATTTTTACGACTTTATTCTTGTAATCGCACATTATTTTAATACTCGGTCGTAACAGGCATTGCATGAAACGGCTACGAAAAGGGGGGACTTATGTGACTTTGACCTTGGGCACATGTAATATTACGACTTTTTTTCTTGGAAATTTATCTCGTAAATTCACAACTTTTTTTCCTCATAAATTTGGCGCATAAATTCACAACTTTTTTTCTCGGAAATTCATGAATTTTTTGTCATAAATTTACAACTTTTTTCTAGTAAATGTACTAATTTTTTTCTCATAAATTTACTTGTAAATTCACGACTGCTTTTCTTAATTCACAAGAGAGAAAGTGGTAAATTTTAGCTTTTAAATTTACGACTTTCTTTCTTGTAAATTTACAATTTTTTTTCTCATAAATTTATCTCATAAATTCACAGCTTTTTTCTCTTAAATTTATCGCATAAATTCACGACTTTTTTCTCGTAAATTTAAAGATATTTTTCTCGTAATTTTGCAACTTCTTTTCTCGTAAATTTAAAGATTTTTTTCTCGTAATTTTGCAACTTTTTTCTCGTAAATTCAAGATTTTTTTTTTCGTAATTTTACAACTTCTTTTCTCGTAAATTTAAGATTTTTTTTCGTGTAATTTTACAACTTTTTTTCTCATAAATTAAAAAAAAAATTTCTCGTAATTTTACAACTTTTTTTCTCATAAATTAAAAAAAAAATTCTCGTAATTTTACAACTTTTTTTCTCGTAAATGTAAGATTTTTTCTCGTAATTTTACAATTTTTTTCTTGTTAATTTAAGATTTTTTTCTCGTAATTTTAAACTTTTTTTCTTGTAAATTTAAGATTTTTTTCTCGTAATTTTACAACTTCTTTTCTCATAAATTAAAAAAAAAATTCTCGTAATTTTACAACTTTTTTTCTTGTAAATTTAAGATTTTTTTCTCGTAATTTTACAACTTCTTTTCTCATAAATTTAAAGATTTTTTTCCCGTAATTTTGCAACTTTTTTCTTGTAAATTCAAGATTTTTTTTCTCGTAATTTTACAACTTCTTTTCTCGTAAATTTAAGATTTTTTTTCTCGTAATTTTACAACTTTTTTTCTCATAAATTAAAAAAAAAAATTCTCGTAATTTTACAACTTTTTTTCTCGTAAATGTAAGATTTTTTCTCGTAATTTTACAACTTTTTTCTTGTAAATCTAAGATTTTTTTTCTCGTAATTTTACAACTTTTTTCTCGTAAATTCAAGATTTTTTTTATCGTAATTTTCCAACTTCTTTTCTCGTAAATTTAAGATTTTTTTTCTCGTAATTTTACAACTTTTTTCTCGTAAATGTAAGATTTTTTTTCTCGTAATTTTACAACTTTTTTCTCGTAAATGTAAGATTTTTTTTCTCGTAATTTTACAACTTCTTTTCTCGTAAATGTAAGATTTTTTCTCGTAATTTTACAACTTTTTTCTCGTAAATGTACTACTTTTTTTCTAATAAATGTACTCGTAAATTCACGACTGTTTTTCTTAATTTACGAGAAAGAAAGTCATGAATTTTATCTCGTAAATTTCCATCTGTTTTTCCTGATCCGTCGTATTTATGTCCTGCGGCTGATGTTCTCCACCCCGGCGCTAGGGGGCGGTGTTTCCCCGTTGGACCAGCTGTTTCGCTTCCCGCGTAGTTCCGCACGTTCGTTGGAACGCAGTCGTCTTTCGCCTTCACAGACGTGTTTTACTTGCTGTGTGTCCAGGAGGCGGAGCTCCGCCCGCCGAGCCGTGGCGGTGGTCTTTGGGCGCGGCGCTGGTGTCCGTCGGCGGCCTGGTCAGCCTGGTGGTCCTGGCGCTGGCCTGCCTGTGCTGCAAGAGGACCGGGACCGGCTTCAAGGTGAGAGACCCGCTCAAATGGGGAGACCAGACCCCGCCCCCGTCTTCGGAGGTGGGGTTAAAGGTTAGGGTCAGAGTTAGCAGAGGGTGGGTGTTGTTGCTGTGTCGAGGATACTCGGGCGGGTGGGGGGGATGATGTCACCGGTACAGTATGTGAACCCCCTCCCTCCTTGTAGGGAAGGGGGGGGGTTCCATCTCCCCTCGGGGGACGACCTCTGGCATTTTGCTCCGCCCCCTTCCTGTCCTTCTCCGTCCCAGAACTCCCGTCTGCCGTCAGCCTCGTCCTCGTCTTCATCGTCCTCTCTGCACAACCGTCAAACGTGCGTGCGTGCGTGTGTGTGTGTGCGTGCGTGTGTGTGTGAAGGTGCTCACCTGAGGCAGGAAGGTAAGTGTAACACACACACACACATGCACACGCACACGCACACAGGAATGCGTTGCTTCGTCATCAAGTGTGGACCCGATGGTTCTGACCCGCGGAGGGAACGTGAGCGTGTTGTCGTGTTCCTAAACGTGCGCGTGAGACGTGCGCGCCAGAGTGAGTCCAGATGTTGAGGTCGTGTGAAGACGCCGGTGAGGGCGCGCGTGTCACATGACAGGAAGTGTGAGGGCGAGGGTGTCGGCGTGGGTGGCACATGAGGCGGGCGCCAGGTGGCGCTGATCAGCACTCCTCGTATTAGGAAGACTTGTCCTTGTGTGTCGCCGCAGGAGTTCCAGAACCTTCAAGATGGCGAGGAGAACCACGCCCACATGTCCGCCTCGCCAGACGTCTACGTCCTGCCTCTCACGGAGGTGTCCCTGCCTGTCGCCAGGCAACCGGCTCCACCAGGTGAGTCGGCGTTGCCCCTGCGTTCCCTTCTAGAGGACTCAACATTCTGGACCGGTTCTGAGTTTGGGCCGTCGCTGCAGAACTTTCACATCTGCGTGGAGAAACCCACGGAGCGCAGGGACACAAACCAGATGGTGTTGTTCTGCTCGGGTCCAGTCTGCTTCCCAGTGGACCGGGCGGGGTTCTGCATAAGACCCTCGCACTCTGAGAGCTGGGATCGGTCCGGACCCGCCCTGATGCAGCTGTTGCGGAGGTCTCGGAGGGGTCGTCAAGCATGTTGGAAGGCGCCTCCTCCGTGCGTCCCTCCTGGCTTCACTAACAGAAGCGCTCCGGTCCAGTTGCTGCTGCACCTCAGCACAGCCCGGCATGGCCCATGTCAAGGAGGGTAATGGCGGGTCCGTTTGACGACTTCCTGGCTGCCGTGGCGACGAGGCTGGAAGCATCCTGGACAGACGCAGCAGACAACTTAGAGCACGCCGAGAGAGGAAAAGTATCGATTAGCACCGCCAGAACCCCGATTAGTCTACTCGCCCAGAAGCACCTTGACAAACACAACAACAAGTACACGACCGAGCCCATCCCTCACAACACACACACACACACACACACACACACACACACACACACACACACATACAATAGCCTGTTTATTTCAGTGACACCAGCTACTTACTGTAGGTGGTGTTCATCTCTCTTACGCTTTAAAACGTGGCTAGTTCCATCTGCTTGACTCAACTTCCTTACTATACGCTACATGCTAAAAGATACCTGCTTACATACTACGTGCTAAAAGCTAGACACTACATGCTAAAGCTACATACTAAAAGCTAGCCACTACATACTACATGCTAAAAGCTACATGCTGCATACTATATGTTACATGCTAAAAGCCAGACACTACATGCTAAAGCTACATACTAAAAGCTAGCCACTACATACTACATGCTAAAAGCTACATGCTACATACTATAAACTACATGCTAAAAGCTACATGCTATATACTACATGCTAAACGCTAAACGCTACATACTAAAAGCTACACACCACATGCTCAAAGCTACATACTAAAAGCTAGCCACTACATACTACATGCTAAAAGCTACATGCTACATACTATATGCTACATGCTAAAAGCCAGACACTACATGCTAAAGCTACATACTAAAAGCTAGCCACTACATGCTACATGCTAAAAGCTACATGCTACATACTATAAACTACATGCTAAAAGCTACATGCTATATACTACATGCTAAACGCTAAACGCTACACACTAAAAGCTACACACCACATGCTCAAAGCTACATACTAAAAGCTAGCCACTACATATTACATGCTAAAAGCTAGACACTACATGCTAAAAGCGACACGCTACATACTATACATTACATGCCAAAAGCCACATGCTATATACTACATACAACATGCTAAAAGCTAGACACCACGTACTAAAAGCTATACACTACATGCTAAAAGCTACATACTAAAGGTTAGCCCTACATATTACAAGCTAGACACTACACTACATTCACTACATTCTAAAAGCTGGCCACTACATACTAAAAGGGAGACACTGAACGCTGAAAGATACATGCTACAGGCTAAAAGCTACATGCTAAAAGCTAACCACTATATACTACATGCTAAAAGCTACGTGCTACACGCTAAATGCTACATGCCACATACTCAAACCTACATGGTAATTGCATGTTAAAAGTTATACACTTCATGCTAAAAGCTACATGCTAATAGCTTCATGCAAAAAGCAACACACTACATTCTAAACGCTAAATGCTAAATTCTAAAAGCTACAAGCTAAAAACAACATGCTACATATTACAAGCTTAAAGCTACATGCTACATGATAAAAACTACATGCTATATGCTAAAAGCTAAATGCTACACACTGCATGCTAAAAGCTACACACTACACGCTAAAAGCCACATAGTACATGCTAAATGCTACATACTAATGCTAAAAGCCAAACACCCCATGCTAAAAGCTACACACAACATGCCACACGGTACATGCTAAATGCTACATGCTACATACTGATGCTAAAAGCCACACACTACATGCTAAAAGCTACATGCCATATGCTAATAAGTTGTGAAAAGCTACACACTACATACACTAGCGTTTACGGTGCGTGCTTGGTAAAACACTCTCATTGTCATGTCATGGCGCTGGAGGATAATGGCACCAGTGTTTGCGGTTAAGTGGTCCTAACTGGTGCGGCGCTGCATGCAGACAATGGTTTGGATTCTGCTGCCGCCCAGAGGGACTCGGGTGGGTGTCAGGAATGAGCAGCGTGGGGACGGTGACGGGGACGTCCGTTTGGACAGTGGCTGGACTGTGTGGTCTTCTTGGGAGAAAGGGCGTGTGGGCGCAGCATCACAAAGATCCATATGTCAGCGTCTCCGCCCGCAATGAAGTGACGCATGGGCGGGAGGGACGCTCTCGCCAGACCGAGCGGGGACGGGGCGGCCGTCCCGGGTCGCCAGAAGCGATGCATCAAGGATTCAGGCAGACGTCCACTACTGTAGCATTCTGGGACGTTTCCTAACCATTTTTTGCTGCCGTCTTCTGTTTGATTGGCATCACTTTCACTTCTTCTCCTACAGTCCAACTCGGGAAGTCCTCCACCGTGAGCCGCCATAGTCTCCTCTACCTGAAGGAGATCGGGAATGGCTGGTTTGGGAAGGTAAGCTCACCTCCGACCCTCCAGAACTTTCTTTTGATGCTCCTGTGGTCTTGTCGTCCAGAAGTCTCATCTCTTAGACTTGTACGTTTATCATCTTCTTCTCTTCATCCTCTTCCTGGTTTTCCACCATCATCTTCCACCTGTGTCTGCCATGACTGGGTATGTCCATCATCGTGTCTTCCTTCTTGTCCACCCCCCTCCGCCCCAAACTGCCTCGTGTGTGGTGTTATGTGTGTCCATGTGGCCATGTTGTAGGTTCTTCTGGGGGAGGTCAATGAGAACCTGAGGAGCAGTCAGGTGGTGGTCAAGGAGCTGAAGACCAGCTCCAGCGTCAAGGAACAGATGCGCTTCCTGGAAGAAGTACAGCCTTACCGGTACACGCACATTTCTTCTCGTAAAAGGTTTGCGTGGGTGAAGACGCTCTTGACACCTCCTGTCCTCGGCCATGTCCCCCACACCGCCCGCCCCCCAGGGTCCTGCAGCACTCGTCTCTGCTGCAGTGCCTGGCCCAGTGCACGGAGGTCACGCCCTACCTGCTGGTCATGGAGTTTTGTCCCCTGGTGGGTAGACTCCGACCGTCCTACTTCAAACTTCCAAACCTGGTGAAAGCTTGTAGGACACATGTGCTTCCTTTGTGCCGCCAGGGCGACGTGAAGGGTTACCTGCGGAGCAGTAGGTCTGCCGAGAGTGTCGCCCCCGAGCCGCTACTCCTCCAGCGAATGGCGTGTGACGTGGCCTCGGGACTGCTGCACCTGCACAAACACAACTTCACTCACAGGCACGTCGACACCGCGACACAACACAACTCTTCGCAGCTGGGAAAGGTGACCTCCGGTAACAACATCCTGGTGCTGCCGAGTGCTCGTCTACGACTCCAGCATCAGTGATTTTGTTGCAGGCGGTGCGCCCTTGTCTCCGGGAAGCAGCGCCCTCTGGTGGCCATTTGTTGGTATTTACAGCATGATCACCTTTTCCAATTTGAACGGTCCAACATCAGGAAAAGTCTATGCAGCAAATGAAAAATAAACAATGTTGTTGTTCACAACGAATCATAGAAAGTATTACTATGTACGTCAGTGTAGTACACACTGTAGTACACATGTAGATACTTAGACAGACTTTATTGATCCACTGGTTCACTGGTTCCGGGAGCTCAAGTGCAGAAGAAAACGACAAACACTCTTAAATAAAATACGCAATATGAATAAAACACAATAAAATAAACAAGATTTGCATATTTCGTGTATAGAAATACGGTAAAAAGAATTGAATGCGCACTTTCTACAAGGGAGGGCAGAGAGCACAGCGCAGTAACGAATGATCTTTGCAGGTAGGCGAGGTATTGTAGAGCGGGATGGCGTGTGGAACGAATAAAGTCCTGTCGCGTTTACTGTGGGGACGGAACTGGAGGAGTCTGTTGGAGGACGGGAATTACATACGTGTGCACGTGTGGCTATTCTCCAGACAAACACAACAGCTGACTTTCACTTTTTAAAATCTTTATTCATTTTGTAGTACAAGTACTGTGTGTATTTCTAAGTATGTACTTAGTCGTAATATTTCGCAATCATAGTGCACACTGTAGTGCATACTACAAACTGCTCACAACAAGGTTGGTATTACACAGTCTGCAGTGCGTACTATACCGTACCGTAGTGCGTGCTATGAGGTGCATACATGTAGTGTGTACTACATAGTGCGTACTATGCAGTGTGTTCTACACAGTGCATATTATGTAGTGTGTACTACAAAGGGTGTGCAACAAAATGTGTATAATGTAGTGCATACTATGTAGTGCGTACCACAAGGTGCGTACTGCATAGTGTGTACTATGAAGTGCATATTGTGTAGCGTGTACTACAATGTGCGGGCCACAAAATGTGTCTTATTTAGTACGTACAGAAAGGTGCCTACTACACAGTGCGTACTACGAGGTGCGTACTACACAGTGCACATTATGTAGAGCATACTATGTGGTGCGTACTACAATTATTAGTTTCTTCTCCTCTGTCAAAATGGGACAAAAAAAGACGTTCGACCGATGGGAAAAGTCCAACATGGAACAATTGTTTGTACACAGAGACTTGGCGTTGAGGAACTGCTTGCTGACTGCCGATGTCACCGTGAAGATCGGCGACTATGGCTTGTCCCACACCAAGTACAAGGTAGGGGAACATCCACAGATATAAAGGCAGTCAATATCTGAATTTGTTGCTGGCTGAAAGTGAAAAAGTAGATGGCATGAACGATTGAGCCTCGAGGAGCTGTCTTCCAACGATGGTTCTCTTTCCCACCAGGACGACTACTTTGTGACATCCGATCAGACATACGTGCCTCTGCGCTGGATCGCTCCTGAGCTGGTGGACGAGGTGCATGGAAACCTGCTGGTGGCCGAACAGACGCAACAGAGTAACATCTGGTAGGATCCATGGTCAAACACGACATGAGAGAAAATCAGCCTCTAGTGATGCCGATGCAGCAAGTGTAGGAAGACGTCTGTCGTCACGATGCCGCCGTCCTGTGTGACAGGTCTCTGGGGGTAACCATCTGGGAATTGTTGGAGCTGGGAAACCAGCCCTACAGCCACTACTCCGACCGACAAGTTTTGGCCTATGCTGTGAGGGAGCAGCAGCTCCGACTAGCCAAACCAGTGCTCAAAGTTCCTCTGGCTGAACGCTGGTGAGACACGTGAAATTCTGCAGTCCAAGCTGCAGTAGACGTCTGTTTTCACCAGTCTCACAATTCCTCTTCAGGTACGAGGTGATGCAGTTCTGCTGGCTCCCTCCTGATCAGAGACCCAATGCCGAGGAAGTCCATTTGCTGCTGAGCTACTTGTGTGCCAAGGGGGCCAGTGAAGCCAAGGATGACTTTGAGAGGCGCTGGAACTCAATGCGGCCCAGCGCCGGACACAACATCCACCGTGGTTCCCCGATGACGACCTGCGAGCAGCCATCATCCGCCTCCTCCTCTTTTCCTCTGCTAGAGCGCTTCTCAGCCACTGACGGATACCATACAGAGTCCGGGGATGACGTTTTAACAGTCACTGAGACCAGCCACGGTCTGAACTTTGAGTACAGGTGGGAGCAGGCCAGGGCAGAGCAGACATACAGAGGCCCGGATTCATCAAGTGCGCTCAGTCAAGTCAGCCATCATGAACCATTTTATCCACCGGTGGGGATTGTGGGAGGCTGCCTCAATCATGACGCCTCTCCTCCGTACTACCAACCTCAACATCTGCATGCTCCCAGTGTACTTCCTGTCTTCAGCGCCCATAGCCCGTCCGTCAACAGTGAATACTATATCCGCATCGAAGAACCAGTAGACTGTAACATCGAGCCTGAGTACCCCATGTGCTCCTACAGTCCAGAGTACCAGGGAAGCAGCGGCAGCTTCCTTACCGGCAGTGCGGACTCGGACGAATTCATGGTCTGCCCAGCTCAGGCTAAGAACTTGGACCCCTACTGGTCAGCAGATATCCACAAAGCAGACGTGTATGACTCAAATGAGTCAAGTCCTGCAATCTCTTTGACTATGGAGCCCCTCTTAGGGCAGGTGTCAGACAGCAGCCCTCTACGACCGTGGGAGTCCAGTCACTATGTGTCCTACAAAGATCGAGATGGAGGTTACTACTATGAACACTCGTCACCTGTGGACATAGACCACTATCTAATGGGGGATGAACTGTCCACTGAGCACCTTCATGAAAGCTGGGGGTCAAGGAGCCTTCGCCAGGCATTGGGTGAGCTGGAGACTCCGGTGGGAATAACCCCCTCCTTCAGCAGTGCCCCCGAACAGGTCTACAGAGACTCATACTTGGACACGAGCCATACCTCCATCCTCGGTAAAACGGTGACAGGAGGCTACTACGACATGATGGGCTCCCTGAGGAAGACCATGCCGAGCCACAGCAGACATGACAGCCACTCAGTCAGCATCAACGTGGAGGCAGAAGGGGCACTCTTCATCCGGCGCAGGGAGAGCGATTCTGAAGAAGAAGAAGAGGACATATTCATGGAGAGGCACACATGCAACACTTGGCCTGCCAAACATCGCCACAGAAGTGTCGCTCACCAAAGACGAGCGAGCCAGAGCTGCAGACAGGACACGTACGTGGACTTTCACTACACAATGCCGAGCACAGACATTGAAGATTCCTGGCCTGAGGAGCGTAGCCTGGCCTTCCACAGCCTACCCAAAACTGTCGGCTACGTGGAGCACCGCCAGGCTAAAGACAGCAGCTGTCTGAGTCGACACCGTGTGACCGCACCCTCGGAAGGCTGTGATGCTTTTGTCTACTTGTGTCACCAGAGCGACACCCTGGTGGCGCCACCTCGAGAGTGCTGCCACTCGCACTTTGTTGACCCGCTCACTGGTTTGCTAGTTAGCAGCAACAACTACAGCTACGCTCACGCCGACTACGTCAGTGACAAAGGCATCGACATCCCGAGCAACGACGAGATTATCAACCTATCGCCAGCACCAGGAGGTCCAGTTGTGTCCAAAGCTACCTTGATCAAGCCTGAAGGTGGAGAGAAATATGTGGATCTCAGAACAGACGAGGCTCCTTGCAAGGAGACCGAGGAAGATGGCGTCAGGGAAGGTCTACTGGTGACAAAGTCTACAAGAGAAGACATGACCCAAAGTTCTCCACCACCCGCAAACAGCATCCACGTGATGATGGTCCTCACAGACCCAGCATCAGAGAAGAGTCAAACAGGAGACAGCGGACTGGATCGAGGCGGCTCCAGCATGAGCCTCACAGACATCCTGGACTGCAGCGACAACGAAGACGATGACATCACTGATGACATCACTGACATCACTTCAGGGATCTTTGCAGAAGATGCTTCTCCTGCCTTCAAGTCGCTACAGAAGCAGGTGGGAACGCCGGATTCCATCGAGTCCATGGATCTACTGTCTGTATCTGGGTCATGCGAGGGCTCCAGCCCTGCCTCCCACCCTTCCTGCTCCCCCAAAGCCATGGACAGCGGCTATGACACTGAAAATAATGAGAGTCCAGAGTTTGTCCCAAAAGAACCTCATGAACCCAGAGACCAAGCTGCGTCGCATCCAACGAGTCTGGAGGACGACGAGGCGGGGCAGGTGTCGCCAGAGGGGGCCGTATCCTGTGATGACTCTCAGTCATGTGACCACACCTTGTTGTCACTGAGTCAGGAAACTCCGTACAGGGACTCCGCCTACTTCTCAGACTACGAGAATGAACGTCAGTCCAGGAATGATGAGGACTGTGAAGAAGAAGAAGAACCAAATGACACAGAGACAAGTCAAGGGAGAGAACATAAAGAACATTCTTCTCCAGCACAAAGTGGAACAAATGAAACAGAAGACTGTGACCATGATGACTTGTTGGATGCTTCAGGTGGACTGGACGAGTGGCCATCCCAGGATGAGAGCTCGTCTCTTGGAGACTGGGCAGCAGAGGTGGTTGGAGCCATGGAGGAGGCTCTTGATGCCCTCAACGGACAGCCTGAGAAGGAGAACGAGGAGGAGGAGGAGGAGGAGGGGGAACACACCTTCACACACCGTCAAACTTCAGAAAAACCACCAGGGACGGAAGTCCTGCACATCTTACCCAAAGACGAGGTGGCCTTGCAGCAGGCGGCCAACACAAGAAGGTTGTCTTCATCTTCTTCTCCGCCTCCATCTCCTCTGGATGGGAAGGAGGCGCTCAAGGAGGAGGCCGACTCTGACGACAGCGACGAGTCGGACGAGGAGCTGCGGACCTACGACGTCCAGGAGGGGGAGGAGAGTGAGGACGAGTCCCACGTGGTGCCCGTGGTGGTGAGCGACGACAGCCACGCCCACAAACTGCGAGGCCTCCTGAAGACGCCGACGCTGCTCAATCTCCAAGAGGAGCTGGAGCGCAAGAAGAGGACGGTGTCCTTCTTTGATGATGTCACCGTTTACCTGTTTGATCAGGTCAGCCTCGTTTACCACAATAACCTCTCAGGTCACCAAAATATTCGAAACTTGACAACATGCTTGTTTCCTCTTGCTCTTCCAGGAGAGTCCCACTAAAGATCTGGCTGCGCACGGATTCCCGTTGGCCGCAGAAGGTCACGGCAAATCTCCTGAAAGGGTCTCAGATGACTCGTCAGATGGGAACGCCTCTGAGGAGAGTGAGTACAGATCCCCCAGCATGAGCAGCAATGTGAAACAGCTCAGTGTGCTCAAAGAGCGCCACCCTGTGTCAGGTGCAGGCTTGGAGTGGGAGGACGACTTTCCGCTGCTCCCGCTGCCGACGTCCTCGGCCGGCTCCGACTCGCCCCGCCACGCCGCCCCCACCACAGCTCAGGAGACCAAGCCGGCCGTGCAGTTTTCCCGCTTCACCGTCTCCCGCTTCTCCATCACGCACGTGTCCGACTCAGACGTGGACTCTGTGGGAGGTGAGGGGGGAGTCGGGGGTCGTGGGTTGCTGAACGTGAACGTGAACGTGAACGAAGGTTACGACATCGTCTGACTTTGTTTTGGCAGGAAGCAGCGAGGACGGCGACAAGGAGTGAAGGACATTTTCTTGTCCCAAAGATGAGACAGTGCCTCTTGTGGACATGTGTCCACAAAGTGGGAGTGGCCTGGACATAAGCTTCATGTATAGAAATAGTATTCTATTTATTGTGATTATTTTCACTCTGCAGGGATTCACTTGATGCGGAAGAAGACCTGACGGACAAAAACAGGTTGCAAGTTTTTAAGGAAGGACGAGGACGGAAGGACACAAAAGAGACAAAGACCTTGAATCATTTAGTAAGGAGGCACTACCATTTACTGGGACAAAGTACAATCCAATAGGTGCATGGTTTGACAATGTCTTGCTTTCAGAGACTCTTCCACAGCGTCCATCATGGAGACAAAACACGCACACGTCGTCTCACCTGGGACTTTTATGCTTCGCCCAAAAAAATGTGTTCACATTTTGCTCGTTTGCTTTGTGCTGCTCAAGAAAAATGATCAAGGTGTTCCTAATATTTTGCCCCGCCTGCTCATAATCA
Source organism: Dunckerocampus dactyliophorus (assembly GCF_027744805.1). Classification (NCBI taxonomy): domain Eukaryota; kingdom Metazoa; phylum Chordata; class Actinopteri; order Syngnathiformes; family Syngnathidae; genus Dunckerocampus; species Dunckerocampus dactyliophorus. Next base: position 48,311,487 of record NC_072820.1, read on the forward strand.
CATGACAAAATATTAGGAACACCTCTCGGTGAAAAGAGACTAAAATGACACAAAAAAAAAGAGTCAAGTTTATGTCGGACATAAATCCCGACAATGAGCTGGCAAGATTGTAAATGAGTCAAAAGAAGCTTCTTTGCTGCGCAGGAACATGAATGGACGGTTTAAGACTGGGTCAAGACTTGTTGAAGACTTGTTTACGACAAAAGATTTAACACTTGTTTAAAAGTAGTTTGTGACATAAGACTTATTTGAGACCTATTTAAGAACTTTTTAGGACTTGTTTAAAAGATCAAACTTAATTCGGACTTGTTGAAGGTGTATATACGTGCATACGACGTATTTAAGACTTGTTAGAGACTTCATTTAAGACTTGTTTATGAAGTCTAAGATTTGTTTGACATTAGGACTTATTTAAGACTTCTTCATGACATAAAACTTATTTAAGACTTGTTAAAAGACTTGTTTAAGACTCATTTACGACTTTTGACTATTTTATGACATAAGACTTGTTTAAATCTAGTTTATGGCATTTGAGACTTATTTAATTTAAACATAAGACTTGTTAAAGACAAAGGATTATGAACTTTTTAAGACTTGTTTATAAGATAATAAAGACTTGCTAAATACTTGTTTATAACATAAAACGTCTTGTTTAAGACTAATTGAAGACTAGTTTATGGCATAAGACTTATTAAAGACTTATGTAAAACTGGTTTGTGACATATAACTTATATAAGACCTTTTTAAATAGTCTTATACTAAGTCTTATGTTATAAACAAGTCTTATGTCATAAATAAGTTATGAAGTTATGAAGTCTAAGTCTTATGTCATAAATAAGTTATGAAGTCTAAGACTTGTTTATAACATAAAACTGATTTAAGACTTGTTGAAGACTTATTTAAGATTTATGACAAAAGACTTGATTATGGCATCACACTTATTTAAGACTAATTTTAAGACTTATTTAAGACTAGTTTATGACATAAGACTTTTTTAAACATAAGACCTGTTAAAGACAAAGGATTAAGACCTTTTTAAGACTTGTTTATAAGATAAAACTTATTAAAGACTTGCTAAATACTTGTTTATGACATAAAACTTCTTAAGTCCTGTTTAAGACTAATTGAAGACAAGTTTATGGCATAAGACTTATTAAAGACTTATGTAAAACTGGTTTGTGACATATAACTTATATAAGACCTTTTTAAATAGTCTTATACTAAGTCTTATGTTATAAACAAGTCTTAAGTCATAAATAAGTTATGAAGTCTAAGACTTGTTTATAACATAAAACTGATTTAAGACTTGTTGAAGACTTATTTCAGACTTGTTTGTGACATAAAACTTATTTAAGACTTAGTTTCAGACTTATGTGAGACTTTTTAAAGACTTCATTTAAGACTTATTTATGACATAAGACTTGACTGAACGTATTCCATTGTCCCTTCTCAACAGGAAGTAGAAACATGGCGGCTTGCCCTTCTGCGTTGGCGTGATGTTTTGTGATGTCTCTGATGTTAAGAGTTCACTGTCGCCCATCGAAGCCACGCTGCTTTCAGTTTGTAAACTTATCAACGACATTTTCTGCGCTATTCGTGGAACTGGGCGACACATTCAAGGGCGTACTGTATCTCATGTTCGTGACGCCCGGCTCGTCTTGTTTAGCCCATCGCAGCACGCTTGGCTCGGGGAAAGGACTCACTGGTCTCACCGTCATAGCTTCTGTCCAAAATAAATAAAGTCTCTTTTCCACATCTTAAAATATGTTTCATTTCCGCAGCATGACCTCACAGGCTCTTAAAACCACTTAGCTTAGCTTGATTAGCATTAAGGTTGCCGTGTTTTTCAAAGGACCGTTGGGCCTATTTATTTTTTCATCAAGTTAGCTCTGCCTCAATTCTAAGACAACCCCCCCCCCATCTAAGTGACAGTCACAAAGCAACAAGCACATGCGTGTAGAGTTTGGCCACGCCCCCTGCAGCAATCAAAGACGTTAAAAGTGTCCTTGAGGCTTTGTGACTTTTGCTCTTTCAAGCGATGCTGCAAGTTAGCAGCGCTGTTAGTTGAATTAGCGCTGCTGGTTGAATTAGCGCTGCTTTAGCATCCCTTCAAAAGGGACGCTGGAGCACGTGGCCAGCTAGCTTAGCATGGAGCAGGTGACGTTGACCAACGGCAGCGTGGTGAGTTGTTTGCTACCGTCTTGTAGGAGCATGTAGCGTGTTCCACACGCAGCACTCACGCGTGTTCGTGTTGGTTTTAGCATCATGACAGCAGCTCCTTCACGCCTCCAGACGTGTTGAGCATGGAGGTGAGCGTCCTGAAGGCCCAGCAGGACGCAGGTGGTGACAAGAAGCTCAGGAGCGGGCGTGAGATGGAGCACGTGCTCCGAGAGGAACTCATCGCGCACCGCGTGGCTCTGACCGATGCTCAGCGGGAGGTGGATGAGGTGCGCTCCTTCTGGACGGAGGAGTTCGACGCCTTCAAGAAGGTGCAGGACGCCGCCGTGGAGGAGACGCTCAGAGCCACCGATGAGGAGTGGCGGCGTCTGTGGGCCGCGCGGGAAGACGAGGTGTCCGCCGACTTGTTGTCCCTCAGGGAGAGCATGCAGAGACACGTGGAGGAACACTGGGACAACATGGAGTGGCACCTTCACCACACGCTGTGCCTCTTCAACAGGCAGCTGAGCGGCATGAAGCAGAAGCTCCAGGAGAAGGAGGAGCAGGCGAGCAAACTGAAGGAGGTCGTCAGCTCTCTCAGGTCACGTTTGAAAAAGAAGACGGAGGAGACGAGCAAGCTGACGGAGGTCGTCGGCCGTCTCCTGCCACGCCTGCAGGACAAGAAGGAGCAGGAGTCCAAACTTAAGGAGGCGGTTGCCTTGCTCTCGGCAGAGATGGAGGAGATGTCCTCAGCGCTGGGCCAACATCAGCAGGAGAGCCAGGACTGTCACAGAAGGCTAAAGGAGGTGCAGGAGCAGCTGGCGGCCGAGCAGGAGGCCAAGATGGAGGCGCTGGGCCGCCAGGCGCGACTCCACAAACAGCTGGGCCACTTGAAGAACCTCCTGAACGTCTTTGTGGTCCAAAACGAGGCCTTTCTGGTCAGCATCCTACGCCTTAACCGCCTCTTCTTTCACTGCTGCCATTTCATTCCATGTTGTTGTCTCTCCCCCTCGTTCCTTCGCAGAAGTCACTGAAGAGCAACGAAGCGAGCGACGCCGCTGAGAAGAAAGCGCAGGGGGAGCAGAACGAGGCCGGGAGGAGAAACCAGGAGGCAGGAGAGAAGAACGTAGATGTTCAGGAGAGGACGAAAGAGAAGGAACGTGCAGCCAAGGAGAAGAAAGAAAAGAAAGAACTCAAGGAGCAGGAAAAGAAAGCCAAGAAGGAAAAGAAGGAACGTGAAGAGAAAGAGAAACGAGAGAAGAAGGAGCGCGAGAAGAAGGAGAAGAAAGAAAGGAAGGAGAAGCGAGACCTCTGACCCCTCCCTCTGAACATTTACAAATGTTGACCTGCAGAGATGTTCTCTTTTTCTATTTCATCTTCACCATGAGAAATAAAGGCAGGAAAGACGCAAAGTTGATGACGTTTATTTATTGTTCGGGAGTCAGAACATGCACGATATGATAATAAATATTAGAAACAACAGTACTCCTTACATAGGTACATGTACTTCATGTTGTTATTATATCGTAGACGTAGTACTCTTGTTATGTCTTCCTTTCCCTCGCTGTTACGTCTTCGACAGGGGGCGGGTCTCAGACAGTGGAAATCAGTTTGACGTCTGAAGAACTGCAGACACACACGAGAGCACGGCGTTCAAATCCGAACAAAATGAGAAGACTTCGAAGTCGTGTGGCTGCTTTGAACACAAACAAGACAAGCAGACCTGGTGCCGGTGAAGCGGGCCGCGTCGAAGTCCTCCACTGCAGCCTGCAGACAAACAAGCGGGGTCATGCTGCAGTCACACCGCTCACCAGCAGAGGGCAGCAACGCAACACAATGGATGAGCGCAATTATTTAGGCGTGTCCAACCTTTTCCCATTAATGACCAATTATCGTACCAGAATCTTCAAATGATCGTATTCTGAGGAACATTACGGTACATATTTTTCCCAACAATGAGGTAAAACTACATTATAAGCTATACTATCCACGTTCTGTGGTAACGTTTAATAATTTTCCTCAAAATAATATAATTTTAAAGGAAGCGTATGCAACTTGCTCTGTATTATTGCCCCCAGTGCCCTAACGTGTTCGAAATATTATTTTAAGCAACAGCACCACCTTTTGGTGAGATTCGTCCACTGCGGGTATCTTATTTTCCAGCGGTATTTCCTTTTTGGGGGTGCGTGCTTTGAACCGGAAGTAGTAACGTTTAGTAATTGCCCTACATGGTTTTCTCTGCTCACACCTTGTTCGAGAAGCGTCTGTAAGTGTGCGAAGTTGACACTAAGCCGCATATTGACTTTAGCTGTTGTATGTGCTGTTTACATTAGTGTCCACACTTAGCTTTGCGTGCTAATTGCTACGTGCCTAAATTAGCTTAGGCACTATGTTAGCATAGTTAGCATTAGGCTAATATGCGTGCATATTCAATGCTATTAGCTCATAATACGTGTTTCTCTTTGTATTGTTCTCAGTTTCTTCAGCGTGGGCTCATTCGGAATGATTGGAATTGTAGAATAGCTGGCGTCAGTGGCTAAATTATCGCTATAATTAGCTGGCAGCAACCATAACTAGTGCGCGTGCGTGGGCGGGATGTGAGGCTATGGAACGTTGGCGCCCTCTCTAGGCAAATGGAGGAACCCGCTGCATATACATGTTGTATACCACATTGTACGTGTGGTACGAACATTTGTCTTTGCCCATCTTAGCTATCCTGTTTGTGTTTGCTCATAGCATTTATTGAAGGGCTCAAATGATCGTACATTTTGGCGTTTTTGGAATTATTGGTTGTACAGAGGGTGAAATTATACAAATACGATAATCACCGTGCGTCTGGCAACGCTGTTTTCCACTGAAGGGCAAAATCAAAGGATGCTTGGGCCCATTTTCATATTCATTTTGTAAAAATGGATTTAAAACTATGTAAACAATGAAATAATTATGTAAAAAAAATGAAATCTAAAAGCAATCGGCTACACTAATAAGTTGCATACATTAAAAGACATAAAAAGCTGCTGTGTGTTACAAGCATCAACATTGAATCTTTATCTCCTTCTCTGATGCCTTTTGGATCTTTGTTCCTCCATGTTTTTTTGCTCAGAATAAATGTACGTCATGCAGTCCTTCCTGTTTGCAAAAACAACAAAAAACCTTCATTTTCAGGACAAATCATTCCTTGTTGACAGAAAGTGTTGAAATTCCGCCCACTTTGCTGACTTGCAGGTGAGCGACGATGAAGGATGAAAGATTGCATAAGCCGGCTTTGTCGCTCTTGTCTCCGCCCCCGAGCTTTATGTAAGCTGTCGCCGCTAACTTCAAGCATCTGTGCACGTAGCACACGCGTGTGGATGCTCGCCAGCTTCCGCTGCATGTTTTGTCACGTGACCGTGTGACACCATGTGCGTGCCGCAGGCCGTCTCACCTGCGAGAAGCCTGGCATGACGGCGTAGGGGCGTGGTTGTCTGGCCTGCAGGGCGGCGCTGTGTGTCGGCACGCCGGGGTGGACGACGTAGTCGGGGGCGGGCTGAGCGGCGCCCTCCGCCTCCAGAAGGTTTCCCGTGCTGCTGCTCTTGCCGTGCTGGAGTCTGCAGGAACGCACACGTCGGCCATTTTGCTCACGTGCGCTTGAACGTGCGCTGCTCTCAGGCCTACCTGTGTCCTGGAAGCCTGACGGCGTCGCCCTCGCCATCACCGATGACACGGGTGTAGGAGAAAGGAAACCAGCCTCGCCTGCGAGACCAGACGTGTCAGTGTTGCCGTGGTGGGCGGAGCCCGCTCACAGCAGTACCCCCAGCAGCCACTTACATGCGCGTCTTCTCGTTCTCGCCGTAGTGCCAGCCGTCGCGAGCCTCGGGCACCAGCAGCGTGACCACGTCGCCCTCGTTGAAGCTGAGCAGCGTGCCGTTGTCGCCCGCCGCGTGGGAGAACACGGCCTGCACGCGCATCCGCCCGTTCCGCTCCATTCCCGCCGCCATGGAGCTGGAGCGTGGCAGCGTGCGCGTCTCCGCTGGGCAGAGGTGAACAAAGATGGGGGTCGTGACCTCCACCAGACGTGCGACATCACAAGGTCAACAGGAAGTTGTCTTACTGAGTGAGGCCTTGCTCTTGGCGGGCGCCGCCTTGCGCACGGGCAGCGTGTTGGAGTACACGTCGCCTCCGTGTCTCTGGCCCTGAGGGGACGTCTTGCCCAGCGACGCTTTAGACTCCGCCCACTGCTGGTAGTCTCCGGCGCCGGCTGTGCCGTTCAGCGCCACGGCGCCGCCTTCCATCAGCCTCTGCAGCGTGAAATGACAAACACCGAGTGTGTGTGTCATGTGGGGCGCTTACATAAGCCCTGCACTTCCTCGTCAGCCTGAAGGGGGCGCCAAAAGTGACCGTATCGACTCAATTAATGCCACCCACCTGCGGCCCGACAGCTCCACTGATCCTCAGCGCCGCCAGCTCTGGAGGCACGGGCAGGGATTTAACGCCGGGCTCCGCCATGGCGCTCATCTGCGGGGTCAGGAAGCGCTCCGGAAGCTTGCTGGGGTCTTGTTGCCACACGGGAAGCCCCTCCCCCTGGAGGACACATGCAGGACGCGTCCCGTTAGACGTAACCACGACAACGCAGCCTCACACGTTACATCAGCGCTTCGTGTACTTCCTGTCTCCAGCAGACACTTTCCCGCCAACGCACAGACAAGCAAGAAGTAGGTCAGCTTGCTGCAGCTTTCAAAATAAAGGTTCCCCAGAGGTAGAAAGACTATTTTTGTGTATGAAATGACTTGACTTCCCGCCTCACCTTCCCGTGGAAGCCGCCGCTGGTTTTGGCGGCGGCAACTTGGCGGTCCACCAGGAAGCAGAACCTCCTCCTCTCCTCGGACAGGGCGTTCCTGTAGCCTTCGGCGATGTAGCTGTCCAGCTCGCTCTGCTTGGCGTTGACGGCTTCCACGTACTGGGGGTGGGGGGGTACCGTTAGCTTCATGATAGCATGCTAGATGCTGGTGGCACTGGTGGCTGACCTGCATCTCCTTCTCGCCGTACTTGGCTGGCGTCTTGCTGCTCTGACTCTTCCGGCGGAGCTTCTTGAGCTCGGCCTGGCACTTCTCCAAACTCTCGCCTTTGCTCTTGTGCTCCATCTGGTACTTCTTCAGCGCCGCCTGCGGAGGGCAGCACACGGTCGGCAGGGGGGCGGGGGTGAAATTGGAGGGAAAAGTCTGTCGTCTTACGTTGAGGTAGCGAGCGTCCATCTCCACCTTCTTCTCCAGCTCGGTCAGCAGCTCGTTGTGGAAGGACTTCAGCTGCACGACACACACGGCTAATATTAGCACAATGTTAATGTAGCCTTCATGACGCTAACGTGATGCTAGTGGACATCACTAATGTAAGTCCTTTAAAGCCTTGCTAATGTCACCTTAATTGCTAACATGACGCTGGTGGACATCACTAATGTAAGTTCTTTAAAGCCTTGCTAATGTAACCTTAATTGCTAACATGACGCTGGTGGACATCAGTAATGTAAGTCCTTTAAAGCCTTGCTATTGTAACCTTAATTGCTAACAACGCTAGTGGACATCAGTAATAAAGGAATGCTAACATAGCCTTCATTGCTAACCTAATATGCTACTGGACATCAGTAATGATGCAGTGCTAACCTACCCTTCAGTGCTAACATGACGCTAGTGGACATCAGCAACATAAGTCCTGTAAAGCGATGCTAATTTAGCCACAGTGCTAACATGACACTAGTGGACATCATGTAACTCCTCCAAAATGATGCCAACATAGACGTCAGTGCTAGCATAATGCTAGTGGAGATCAGTAATGTAACTCCTAACTAAGTGATGCTAATGTAGCCTTCAGTGCTAACACGATGAAGGATGCTGGACTAGAAAAATCTTGTTGTCGCTATTAAAAGCTTTTTTTTTGTTTTTTTTGCCGAGCATCAGGCCCACAATCTGTCTGACGCACGAGCAATGGACACGCGCTCACCATCTCTTCCAGCTGGATCTGGATCCGTCTGTGCACTTCGGCCATCTGAAAAAGAACCTCCCCTGCGGATAAGACACAAACGCAAGTCAACAAAGAGGAGGACGTTGTTGTTGTTGTTGTTGTTGTTGGGGGGTTTTTCATGCAGGATACGAGGACGAGATGACGCAAACAAACATGAAAGGGGACGTCGAACATGAGGACACACAAGGACAGCTGCAGAAGACAACCACAAGAAGATGGACGACTGTGATGGTACATGCAGCCTGTGTGTGTGTGTGTGTGTGTGTGTGTGTATACCTACATGCTGTCTCTTCTGAATATGCAGGCCATTGTAAAAAAAAAACAACAAAAAAAAAAACACAAAAATTGGTTTTAGAAAACTAAAACTACGTTTTCACTCCACACAAACACACTATAAGCACATTATTGTGAAAGGTCGCTAACAGGAAGTGAATGGGAGTCCTGCTGGTCCAACGCTGGGCCTGGCGTGGTGGTTCTTTCCGACATGGAAGACCGCTTCAACGCCACAAACAAGTCGTCATGACAACCAACACAAGCAAGTCTGACCTCACCGATGACTTAGAAGCAGCAGGAGAATGGAGGAATGGATGACGAGCGGGTGGGAGCTCAGTTCCACCTTCCTGGCCCGCCACAAATACATTCGCTATACTAGCTAGCGACAAATGTAGGCAAGGGACTAGGTGTGGGCCCCACCCCCATCTAAAAGTACTCAGGCGGCTCCGTCTCGTTTGTGACATTGAAAAAAAATACACAAAGAAGCGACAGAAGAACATCAGTTTGTATTTGTAAGCATGTTTGTTTTGTGTTTGCATCCTTTATGCTAATTCTACGATGACCCCTACATGACCCCCACCCCGGAAATGAGGACAGTCATGTTTGATGTTTGCGGCGCACCTCCCTAACCAGGTGACTTGTCTTTAGGACGAAAGATGAGAGGAATGAGGACGCTTCTTCCCACGTCTGCATCGGAACGCTTGAATCCTTTTATGGTCATCCAGGGGAACCGGAACTGCAGGAGCTTCCTCTTTGCGCCCCCACCCCACCCCCACCCCCACATGACTGCCTCCGTATTTGGTCACGGGAAGAGAAACGGCGGCGTCAGCGACACGGCCATGTTTGGCGTGGAGTATCCTCCTCAGCCTCCTCCCGCTGAGGAGATCCAGCTTGCTATTTTTAGCAACGAGCCGAGGCGCTTCTCCCGCCTGCCATCCCACACGGGGACGTGGGCGGCGGAAGACGAGCCGTAGTGAGCGGGGGCGGGGACGGGAGAGCTGACGACTGTCAATCAGCATCATGAAGACCAAATGAAGCTTTGCTCGCGCTTGATGGGCTGATCGCTTAGTCGGGTCTGATGTCGCTTTCATGAGGTTGGAATGAAGAAGAAGCCATTCTAGAAAACAATGTTGAAATGAATAGAATTATTCTTTCAATAATTCTATTCATTACTATTCTATAACGTACCATTTCATTTATTTGTGTAATAATTTAAATATGAAGTATTCTATTATAACAAATATGATGACATCATCTCATTTTACTTATAATTATTCAATAAATTGATATTATCCATAACATTATGTTTAAATAATAAATCATAATACGGAAAAATGATTATGCTACAAAAACTTGATGTTTGTATCATATAATTGATTTATATATATATATATTCAGAAATATATAATTGTATTTAAATGAATTTGAAAAATACATTTAACAATTATTAAATAATTATTAGAATTTATTAGAATTCATGTTGAAATTATTTAAAATGTTATGTCATGTTTAAATAATAATAATAATAATTCTTCTCTATAGTAATATTGTTGAGTCATGCTAGGCTGCCGGAGGGACAAACGAGGACAAAGACAAGCGAGTGAATGGATGAACGTGTGCATTTGTTCAACATGCTTTGAGTGCACCGTGAGACGACCAAGCTCCGCCTTCACCACCTGCGATGGCTGTTCCTGACCAATCATATCAAAGACAACGTGCTACTCCCAGCCCCGCCCCCTGCTAGGTTGCTAGCGGGCCGTCACTCCTCACAAGTCCGGAACGGGCAAAACCGCGAGCGAGCCAAGTGAAATCCACGTGCATGCGTTCGGCCAAAGCGGAGTTTCGTCCTGAGCTACTGTGGTCCGTGTGGGACGTGAAGGCGTGCGGCCAGCGGATCCAACTTCAAGATGGCGAGTCCTCCTCTGGACGAAGGCGAGCATCAGTCCATTCGCTTCAGACCCGATGCCGACCTCCGGTCCAGCAGGGTGCGCTACAGACACTAGGAGGACTCACCGAGATCCTTAGCGCCTTGACTCTGGCTGGCCATCTCGCCCATCCGCACCAGAGCGTCGAAGTAGCCCTTAGCGGCGTGCGTGACACCTGCAAACATGGAAGCATTGGGCATCAGCTCAGCGACCTTCAGCAAGGACCGGCTCGGAAACAAAAAGCAGGAAGCGGGAAGGAAGGCCCGGCGTGAAAAGAAAAAGACGACTGCGGGACACAAAGAAAGAGTAGCTCGGTCAAAGCGAAGCCCTGCAGCTCGATGGATGGCCTTCACGGTCGAGGCGACTTCCTTCCACCTGAAGGCCCACAGCGACCGCAAGAACCTCGACGAGACGTCCGCTTTGGACCGAAAACCACAAGACGAGCCAGTCAAAGCGGGCGAGGACGTGACACCGAACAGCGACAGTGGGTGACGGCATGAGAGGGTGAACGTAGTATGGCTCCGAGACAAGGACGACTTGTTTGGACTTAGAAGGCGTCTCTACAGCACAGCGACACCAGCTGGTGGAGGAAAGCAACGACGAAAAGAGGAAGGAGGACAAAATATGCACAAGCAGAAGGAGAAGAAAATGAAGGACGAGGAAAAGAAGGACAAGAAAACGAAGAAGGAAAAAAATAAGAAGAAAAGAGAATGTAAAAGAAAAAAGTAGAAGAAAATGAAGGAAGAGAAAAGAGAGGAGGAGGAGGAAGAAGGGAAGAAAGAAAGGAAGGAGAATAAGGAAAATGAGAAGACTAGAAAGGTGAAAGAAAAAAGAAAATGTGGGCGAAAAAAGGACAAGAAAGAGGAAAAGAGTGAGGAGAAAAACGACAAGACAGAAAAATAAGAAGAAAAAAGAGTAAAAGACGGAGGAGAAGAAAAAGAACAGGAAAAAAGTAGAAGAAAATGAAGGAAGAGAAAAGGGAGAAAAAAGAGGAGGAAGAAGAATAAGAAAAATGAGGACAAGACTACAAAGAAGAAAGAAAAAAAATGGGGGCAAAAAAAGGAGAAAGCAAAAAAGGACAAGAAAGAAAAGGATGAGGAGAAAAATGACAAGAAGAGAAATAAGAAGAAAAAAGAGTAAAAGACGGAGGAGAAGAAGAAAAAAAACAGGAAAAAAGTAGAAGAAAATGACGAGGAAGGAGGAGAAGATGAAAAAGTAGACGAAAAAGAGGAGAAGACCAAACCACAGAAGAGGAGGAAGGTGTGCTTGGGAGCTATGAGACACTCGTTAACAGTTGGAAGATGGATGAAAGATGATTTGATTTTGCGTAAAGCTGAAACAAAACAAACGTTAACCCGTGCTAGGGATGCGCTAACGGCCTCTCATTGGCTGAAGAGGGATCACATGTCACACATTCATTCATCAGTAAGGAACACTTATTCACCAAAACCCCCCGCTTCATCTTGTCCTCATTCCGACTCTGTGTGTCCTCACTCCTCATTTGGCTAAAGTCTCACGGCGCCTTCTGTTCTACTTCCAGACTTTTCCACAGGTTCTGTCCTCAATTCTTCTCACACACGCACACACACGCACGCACACACACACGCTTATAAGAGGCCACACAAGCGACAAAGCACATAAAGGGGGGAACAGATGGAGACAAAGTAGGAAAATTTAAAAAAAAAGATGGACGACTGGACACCGCGTAAAAGGACAGACAGGAAGTGAGGGTACTCACTGGTCAGCGCTTTCTCGTAGCTTTTCCCCATGGCGATGAAGTTCCTCAAGCACGGGTTGAACTGTTCCATGATGGACTGGAGGAGGAGGAGGAAGAGGACGTGTGGTTAGTGGAGGACACGCCGACTCTCATTTGAGCTGCACACACGCACACACACGCAGGTCAGCTGAGGAAAAAAGGGGAGGACCTCTGCAGGCGTCCGACCTTGAGCAGTCACCTGCTGACCTGCTAATTGCTTTTTCTTGTTAGCGGGCCAGAAGACTGCAGAGGACGCAGCTGGTCACATGCCAGAACCTGAACAGAACCAGGGAGAAAGCTCACTCCCCGACACCTTAAGGGCTGCACTGGACTGTGACACACCTACAGTTAGCCCTGAACAAAGGGGCGGGGCCAATGACAGGAGGGAAGAAATGTGCTTTCAGATCAAACAAAAGAGGAAAATGTAATGAGAGCCAAACACCAACGCCGTGACACGTGTGCACACGATGAGTCAGCGCTTACATAAAAAGGTTAGCATCACGTCGGGGCGTAAATTGTTGCACAGCACGCAGACATTCAGCCATGTCACGTGGCTCAGGTGCATTGTGGGAAACCAGGAAGGAAGTGACACCAGCCAGTGGAGGGTGCCATTGAGCTCAAGGGGGTCCACAAGAAAATCACTAGTGTGCCTTCAGGGACAAGCAGGCAGGCGCCCTCGAGTGGTCGCCGTGGGCATGACAGGCTAAGTTACATCATCTTGCTCATACTTTAGTCAACATAACCAGCTCATGATTTAGTAATGGCCACAGTTATTTACTGCCACACACACACATACACACGCACGCACGCACGCACGCACGCACACAGGGAGACTGCGGCATGCTGGGATTCCGAGCCGGGGATGGAAATATGGCGAGCAAACACGCAGATGGTGTTTGTTCAACAAGCGGAGGGAACACTTTTTGCCACAAACACAACCTCCATCAAACACCTCACTGCCGCCAGAAGCGATCCCCACCCCTTACCATTTTTTCCTATACGGTGGGATCACGACTGAGTGGGGAGCCAGCCTACACACACACACACACACACACACACACACACGCGCGCAGGCGGCATGAGTCATCCAGAATTTGCATTGAGCATCTTTGTGACTGTGAAGTGGAGCAACAGGAAGTGGACCTCAGCCGTTCCTCCGTGTGCAACGGCGGACAGACATGACAAATGGATCATCTACCACCTATCAGTGAAATTTGTGTCGATGGTGCGGGAATCCCAGTAGCGACTTATCCGCTCTAGGACGTAACCGGGAAGAGAGCAAAGATAACGGCGTCCGTGTCAATGCTGACCCTAAATGGAGTGAGGTTCCCCAGGCGGGCGGCGCTGGCGTGTAAATGAGCCAATTAGTGTGTCATTATGAGGACCACTGCTTCCCATACATGCATTTATTTGTGGCGGCCCGCCACACATTCATTTGGATCGCCACAACTACAGTCGATGTAGCGCTCATAAACATGTTATGATGCACCTGCCAGAGTAATCAGAGCCGTCTACAGTCTCTTTTTCTAGCGAAGAGGCTTGTAGGCACAAAAGCATATCTGGCTCTTCTGGGCGAGCGGCGGGTGCCGCTGTGGGCCCCTCTCCTGCTCCGTCTTGTTTGTGACATTAATAAAAAAAAACACAAAAGGAAGTGGCAGAAAAAAAGTTCATTGATATTTCTACACATATTTGTGTTGCTTTTTGTATTTTTTATCACTTTTGGCCAATGATGCAAATTTGACCACGTCATCTAGCCCCGCACCACCACCACAAATAGATTGCAGTCCTGTGGGGAAAGCACTGAAACCAGCCAATTAGTGATGAATTATGAAGATGATTGCTGGCACACAAATTCATAAACACAACATAGCCCACCCCCGCCCCCCTCCTGCACATGCTATCAGCAGCAGCGTGGGCCCCCCGACCCCCGCCTGAAACTCACGGGCTAACGATGCAATCTGCTGGTGGCCAGGAGGAACCCCTCTGAGATGCTGACATTTTCACCCTTTTAACCCTTTCAGCAAGGCCACGCCCCCTCGTGGCGATGGCCACCTCCCTTTTCAGCACAACAACACTCCTAAGCACACAAACACTTGGTAGGGACAGTGAAGGCAACACCACGCCAGCAAATACACCTCCTTGGTCTTTCACGTCCGTAAAGACATGTCAGTAAAGGTCCTGTCCTGCTCATTTCAGGGTTTTTAAAGTGATAATGGACACAAATAAGTGTCTTCTCAAAAAAGACTCCATAAATTAAATCTACGTTCTCTCCTCTTGGCAGAAACGCTCGGATTCCGCGGCCCTCCTCCCCCTGGGCCACGCCTACTGTGTTGCGACAGGTAGGTCTTTAGGTCCCGTGAAAACTCCCGTTTCTGGCTGCCATTTTCAAGGAAAAGCCCCAAACTGGCACCGAGCAAGTTGCCACACACGGACTTCCTAAAGCTGTGACACCAGAAATTCACAAGATTTTGTGGGGATCTCGTGCCTGACCGCTGGCGAGATTTAGATGTGGCATCAAAATAAAAGTTACACTCTTACTTCATGTGGAATTGACGCTTAAAAAGTGTTCAGCTCAAGACCGAGTTCTGAGCAGGAGAACCGTAAAGAAACTTCATGAATGAAGTGTTGGAAAGAAGTAGACTTGATCAGTCATCAATCATCGTGGAACTCTCGGAAGCCGACTTCACATGTATCCGCAGCGTGTCTTACCTTGTAGACGTTCTCCGTGATTCGGTGCACTTCGTCGGTTCGGGACATGTTGGCCGGGAAGGAGTGATGTGATGATGATGACGATGACGATGGTGGTCCCGTCTTTTATAGGAGAGTCCTCCACTGCGCCCACACCGGAGACCCACACGCGTGCACTCACAGGCGGACCGTCAGGGACGATGATGCGTTCAGGGACCCTGGGAAAGAGGGAAGCTAGTCGCGTTACTTCGTGATACAAGCTAAAATAGCTAAATGTTTGAGGGGGCGAATGTTGTGTAGGGCATCTCATCATCCCAAAATCCCCCCGACTTCCCCGTGTGTTTATTTGACTAACAGCTGAAAAGGTCACTTACCGATTGACGAGCATTGAACGCAGCATCACATCGAAGCAAGCCACGCCTCCTCTACTGCGTCACCACGCCCCCTCAGCCTCAGCCATTGAGAAGAGCACATCCTCCCACCTTTCTCACACACACACGATTCTGGCCTTCTTTTGTTTGGGTCTGCGTGGTTCTGCTCAGTGGGTGGTTCGAGTGGGCCCATGGAAGCGCCACACATCGCTTCAAAATGGAGGTCAACTGTTTAGCGTGCTGACCGACGCCTGCTGGCAGCCTGCAGGGGGCGACTCCCCTGTTCTCATACGGCAAACATGAACACGTGACCTTACCGCCCAGTGTGATTGGTTCCGACTGCTGGCGACGTCACAGCCTAACCAAAGACATGAAGAGCAGTGGCGGCAAAAGAACGCAACGAGAAAGATGAAGGTGACTTCAGGGACCTGCACGCGATTTTCCCGCCACCTCTCTTCCACGCGCGCGAGTCATTCACACCGCCCACTCCCACGCGCGCCATGTGAGGACAATCCCTTGATGACAAGCGTAAACAGTGCGCTGCTGCCACCTTGTGGCCAAACACGACAACATCAGGATGGCCAAAGGAGTTTATTGTAAAAAAAAAAAATCAATATAATGAAGAGAATAGAAATGGAAAGAATAGAGTTATCTAGATGAAAGGAGCACATGGACGAGACAGTCATCCAGGAGACAGTTCCAGGGGACTGAAGGAAGCTGAAGGTGCACGTGAACATGACTTTCATAAACAATCATGTTAATAATGATAAGGCCTCTTTCAGGTGTTCATTTCCACCACAACAGGAAGTTAGGCTGCAGCGCTGAGAGAAAGCGCTATTAAGTGATAAAAACATCCTACTATCAGCATCCACCGCGCTCCCCTGCAAGGACAAGGTCAGGCAGGTAAGCTGGTGTCCGCCTGGCGTCCTCTCACGCCGCCAACAGCTCTGCCTTCTTCCTCGGACGATCCCTCGCTAAGAGAAACATCATCATCATCATCAAAGCACATGGCTTTCAGCGTGTTTTCATCACAAACCTGCTTCCTTCTCCTCCACCTCAGGAAGTTCATGGGCAGGAACGTCAGGAAGCTCCACCCCTTCCTGAGGATCAAAGTCTTGTTATAAACACACACGATACACACACACACACACACACACACACACAACAACAACGACACGAGAGCAACACACAATACATTACAATTAAGACACACACTACAGCACAGTAACACACTACAGTACAACACCACACACACACACTGCAGCGCAGTAATACACACTACACTACAATAAAATAAAATACACTACACACAGACACACGCTACATTACTATAATACACACGCACGCACACAACGGCGCAATAACGCACACTACAATACAGTAAAATAACAGTACAGTACAATACACACACACACTACAGCAACACAATACAGTACACTACGACACACTACACTAAAATAACACATACAACAGTACTATAACACACCCATTACAGTAACACACACACTACACTTACACATACTACAGTACAATAACACACAATAAAGCACAGTAACACACTACAGTACAAATAACAGACATACTACACACAATAACAAACACTACATTGCAATAACATACACCGCAACACTCTCACACACACACACACACACACACACATACTACCTGTATAATAACACACACTACAGTACAATAACACACACATGTAGTACTCCAGTACACACTACAGTACAATAGAGTAAAGTAGAGTAACACACAACAAGACCTGAGTGATGGCCTCCAGCTCAGCCAGGACAGCTTCTTGGTCTTCTTGGGACAAGGAACCAGCCAGCATGTCATCTATTTGCTGTACAAAGATGATGATGATGTCATGGTGTCCAACGATCTATATCCATCACTCTTCATCTATATCTATATCTAACGTTCAATGATCTATCTATATCCATCAATCTTTATCTATATCTATACCTATCTATCTAACGTCCAACGAGGACGAGATGCTCACCCTCTGGTACTCGACGGCTTCTTGCGTTTCATCCAAAATGCGCTCCACGTCTTCGATGGACATGACCTTGGGAGGGAGACACGCTCAGTGGCGTCACAGCCAACCTGCCGATGACTTGGTCACCTACCTGGTGCATCTTCTTCAGACATTCGTTTCCGACTTTGAGGCCGTCGATGACCTTCTTCTCAATCTGGGCAAACTCCAGGTCCTGAACCTGCAACATGAACGTTCACGTTGAGGAGGAGATGTCAGCCAGGCTTGAAGGACACCTTCTGCTTCTGCTGAAACCCACCAGACGCTCCAGGTTGCTAATCTGGTTCTCCGTCTTGTCCAGCAGCTGATCCTGATAGCGCTTCTTCTTCAGCAAGAGGAGCGCTTTCCTAAAGCCCAGTGAGAACAAAAGTCATCTTTTATTTTGAATAGTCTAGAGGTGTTCCCCCTTGGACTCACTCTTTCTTGCCATCTTTGAGCAGTGTCTTGGCTAAAAGTCTTTCCTTCTCCAGCTGCAGGTTGATCTTCTTCTGGTATTGCCTCAGTTTATCTCGTTGCTGCTTCAGTTGCTGCAAAAAGTCACTCGTGAATGATCCAAATCTACAAAGCAGCAGCAATGGGACATTTGCGAACGAGTGGACTCTTTTGAGTGAACGCCGATTGAATCGCAGTTTTGTGCCATCTGTTTGCGCCATTAGCACAAAGTGCACAGTGCTTATTAGGAGAAAGAAAGGAGACATACATGGTGTTGTTCATCGTTTGTGGGCATTTTATGAACAAATACACCACACACGCATCATGAAGATGATTAAACCATTCCCTGGGCTAAAAGAACCACTTGCCATTCTTCAGAGAGACCGAGTCACAAAAAAACTAAAAATCATAAACAATATTTCTGAATCATTCCCACTATGAGTATGTAAGTTTGACTTATGATCCAGATCTTACCTTATAACTGCTACCAGTGTTTGCTCACTGGCTAAAAGCAAAATCTCTTAAAAATCAAAATATAACAGCAAGCCAGTCTTTTGAACGGCTCTTTGACAGAAACGGCTACTCAAGATCCGGCTCCGTTTAAAAAACCGTGAATCCCTTCTGTATTACTAACCGAGCATTTGGAACGAAACTAACACAATCCCGCCGGCGTGAGGAGTAACGACTGAAACATACCAACATGCAAATATAACACATTGTCCTTTGTTGTTGTGAGAGTATTCGTGAAGAACTGTTAAATCACAATAGTTTTCTAAGCAGGCTCAGGCGCACAGGTCGAGGCTAGCTAGCTAACAACACTGACTTACCAATATAGCCTTGTCTTGTTCCGTCACTCGACTCTGTTTCTTTTTCCCAAAAAGATTCCCCATTCTGACACAGCATCACAGCTGCAATGTGCAGCTATAGGAATGTACGTCAGATACGCTGAGATGTTTTTCGGAGTTGAGAAAGAAACATTAGCGACACAGCTTCTCCATTGCTAGCTAAGCTAATGCTAAGTGTGCCACACCCACAGCCGGAAACAGTACGGAGGCCGCGCGAAGGCAAAACGCACAAAAACTACAGCTGCTTTAAAAACTCGCAATGTACAAGACCATGAACCACACATACAAAAAACAATTAGAATGAATATTTATTAATGAAAAGGTCCATCCAGACTTTGTGGCAATACAGAAGGCAAAACACAACACACAGATAAACAAATTCAGAACACAGTGTCTTTCAAAAGTTGCATAATATAAAGTTATAAAACTTCCCAGAAGTAGTGCAATTTGACCAGCACCAAGAAAGTCCTGCTCCAGTTTCTTGCCAAAAGGTGGGAATGCTCCACTTTCTACATTTTGGTTGTGCGTGCCTCAACATCAACTGGATGAGTCGTGATGCTTGGGTGGCTACACGGTGCAAATAGACACACACGGATGCTTCAAGAAAAGCCTTCATTGCACTTGGGAAAACAAACAACAAATATAAAAGACACATATCCTAGCAACATGACATCCCGACAACACACAGCCAGTGTCCTC
Organism: Dunckerocampus dactyliophorus; assembly: GCF_027744805.1. Taxonomy (NCBI): domain Eukaryota; kingdom Metazoa; phylum Chordata; class Actinopteri; order Syngnathiformes; family Syngnathidae; genus Dunckerocampus; species Dunckerocampus dactyliophorus. Next base: position 48,330,665 of record NC_072820.1, read on the forward strand.
CATCTTGTCCCCACCTAAGGAAACAAGGCTACATGTGTGCAAAAACTGACGCAGTTAAATCAAGTTTTTGACAGCCACAAAACACCAAAAGCAACTTCCAGACTTGTCATGTACTGCTGTGCTAAAATCCCCATTCAAGCGTGCATAGTGGAAAAAAACACGGAAAACTGCAACAAAAGGCGCCGACATGCGCTCACCGAGTCTGACCATTAGAGGCAGTGAGCCAGTGTATTTTGCGTCTTGATGAATTCCGATTCTTTGCAAAACTGATTTTAGGACGCAGCTGGAGCCCACTGACGATCCTCTGCATGTCTTTAAAACCTGAAAACCAAGCGTGGAAGCCAATTCAGGTTGTTAGTTTCAGGACATGAAGAAAAACAAATAAAAAAAATAAAAATATATATATATGTTTTCAGTTTCTTGCCAGGATGAAGTCCCACAAGATGATCCCGCAGACAAGACATGAACACACACAGCAGAAGAAAAGGCAACAAAAGAAATCATCTCATCACTGTTTCAAAGTAAACATGAGCCTCCTGCCTCATTTCAAGTCCACCACAACCTCAAAGGCTGAGTTTAAAATTCCCTTTCACTTCTTCATGTCGCCTGAATGTCAAGAAAATTACAATTGACTGATTTGCTGATGCACCAAATGTACGTTAAATAATGCAGACACAATTTGTATATTAAACACTGTGTATACACACGCACACAACACCGGGTGACAAGAACGACGACCACGCAAGCCCCCGCCCCCATTGGAGCTTACATTCATGAGTATAAATCCATAAAAAGTGACAGAGGAGTTAAGCGTCGCCCCTCCCGTGTTGGAGGAGTGTGTCCTTGCCAACGTGTGCTACATGTACTGCGTGCATATTCGACTCTACAGTCCCCCGAGCGACTTGTTGGGGCCGTAACCCCCGCACAGGGGAGGGAGGGCGGCCTCGTCTCATCTGGACGTCCACACGTGCATGCTGGTGACAAATGATGAGGAGGTGGGGGGCGCCGGTTCACAAAATAAGCAATGTTCTGCCGACACGAATGTCACCAGCACGTGTGCCGCTTTGGTGGCATCGTGGACGGCTCGCTTTTGTTTGTCGTGCGTAAAAATGTTCAGAGTGACCACAGCCTCCGACAGAGGAAGCTGTTATATCACATGACCTTTTATTAATGACACCACAGACAGATAAAAAAACACACTGGTAGAAGGACCAGTGGGTGTGGCCTCACACACACACACACACACACACACACACACACACACACACACACACACACACACACACTTTCCTCTGAGGTGGACGTCACAGTTGGTGCACGATGCTGTCGCCGCGGTTGGCACAAACAGAAGCGTCCTGCGGTAGCCGGCGCCACTGGAAGGTCGTGCTGAGCGAGCCCACCTCGTCGTCCTCGTTCTCCTGCTCCTTGGCAAAGTCCATAAAGACCTGGGGCGGCGTCAAGCACAACACAGACAGTTGAGCACATCGGTGTAGCACGCGGCGTCCCGCCTGTGTGATTGGTGGAGGGAGGTTCTGGTCTCACCTGCTCCAGAGTGGACTGCGAGAAGTTGTACTCCTCAAAGTTGAAGCTTTGCTTTGCTGGACACAAACGATCCACGTCATCAATGATGTAACATTATGTGTGTGTGTGTGTGTGTGTGTGTGTGTTAACTCACCGCGCTCCAACTCAGAGAAGGATGTGGCCAGGGACTTGACGTCCCCCATGGGGACTTTATACACCAACGTTGTAGCAAAGCTGCCAACCAATCACAACAAGGTGCTTAGGTTCAGTGTGAATAATATTATCCACAAGTAGCTTTGTCGCTCCCTCACAATAAACACATTATAATGGGACTGAATGTAGCTTGACATTGCAACTCGCTACAGGAGACAGCATGCTAACGCCGCTTCTTAACACACTTCATACGCCAACTGTATTCAGAGCCCTGCTGATTCGGGATTCGTACTGAAACTCTGTATCATGACGGCACCGGTGCTGATGTAAACCGTAGTAACCAGACTGAAAAACCAAGTAGCTGAAATCAACTTGCGTGTGACAAAGTTCCGTGTTTTTGGACAAAATTTGCAGATTCGGCACTGGCATCGGATAATATGTAAAAAAAAAAAGCTAATTTAAAGAGTCCCTGACATTTTGCTTAAATATTATATATTGTTTGTAATTATGTTCTACATTGTACCATTTTTAAAACATTAAACATTTAAAACATTTTTTTAATATTACATGTATAATGCTTTGCAGCCTTGTCGCTATGGTGGAATAGTGTTTAGAAGGCATTATGTAAACACGACGTGACTTACTCTGTTCTGTGGCACGTTCTTCCTTGTTCTTGTCAAATGAACTATAAATGTCATTTCTGCAAATTTACCGTTTGCTTAAAAAAAAAAATGGAACAATGAGAACATAATTACAAACAATACAGTTAAGCAAAGCTGATGAATTATGTCAGGGACCGCTGAAGCACATTTTACATATCTTTTATCTGAATGAAGCATTTCCAAGCACAAAAACAGCCAAATGATCTAAAATATAAATATAAGGCATTCAGAAGACGCATTCAAAGACATGACGATATGTAGTATTCTACAGTGGTCACTAGGTGTCAGTAATGTTGCAATAGCCACCGCAAGTACAGCAAGTACCGTAGTACTGTACAGAAACAAAGAACTCCCCCAATGCAAACATGTGAGAGTGGATATTAAGCCTTATTTTCTCTTATTATGTCTACCATATTGGGTAAGAGTGTAAAGGTGTACTATAGGGGTGTTATTTCATGTCTAGAAGGCTCTAATAATGTTAAAAACTCTATTTAGAAGGCCTTAAACAGGTTTACTACGCTCCAACTACAAAAATATTACATTTATAAATAAAGAATCCTACTTTGTGGAAATTCACTTATGGCCGTGTTTGGAACCAATTAACCGCGATAAAGGAGGGATTATTGTACTGCTCTTCTCAACGAGCAGCGGGTGCTTCTGTAGCCCCTATCTCCATCTAAAAGCGCTCGCAGTCTGGTTTGTGACATAGAACACAAAAAGCAGCAACCGAAGAAAAGTTCAGTAGTATTTCTAAACCTGTTTGTTTGGTTTTTAAAAGTTTTTTGCTGACTTTTTGTCTCCTACAACGTCCATAAAAATGACATGCACACGCATCATGGTCAATTATGCAAAACACACCACACATAGATAGCAGTCCTGTGGGTGAAAACGTTAGGTGTGCGCCACACGTTCCCGCCGCCTCTCACCTCTCCTGCCGCGAGGCATGGGGGAAGATGCGGAGTATCTCTTTGTGCAACAGCGCCCCCTGCTGGAGCCCGGCCAGCCCCTCCCTGAGCTTGACCTCCAGACTGTATCCTCGGCCGTACTTGCCCTTCAGGTGCTGGATGGAGCCGATGCACCTGGGGAGGAAGAAAAGACGTTGAGTGTTTGTCCTCGGCAAAAGGACTCATCACATGACGCACGGCGGGGGCGACACCTCAGCTGGCCTGAGACCACAATAGCGACACGGTCGCACACGGCCTCCGCCTCCTCCATGTAGTGCGTGGTGAGGACGGCACCGCGCTGACGGTTCCTGAAGGCAGCACGGATGGCCCTCCTGCACACACCACACGCTTCTCAGCACGATGGTTTTGAATCCACACGGCAACACAATTGCTTAAGTGTTCAAACACTGAGCCTCACCACATGCGCTGTTTGGATTTAGGGTCCATCCCTGATGACGGCTCGTCCAGTAAGACGATCTGAGGGTTCCCAATCATGCTCAACGCAAAGCACAGCTGAGAGAAAGCACACACTATATGAGCAGGGATGGCCGATATGGGCCAACTGATATCAGCAGGATGGAGCAGATCCTCTCATACTTTTCTTTTCAGTCCTCCTGACAAACTCTTGGTTTGCTTGTGCACGTGCTCCTTCATCTCCAGAGCGTTCACCACACTGAAGACGAGAACAAAACGCAAGTGCTTAGGAGAGAAACAAAAACGTCAAGATGCTGCAGCTACCGTTTGATGATCCCAGGGACGTCCTGTCCTCTCAGGCCTTTGATGGCCGCGTAGATCTCCAGGTGTTCCTGCAGAGTGATCCTGGGCCACAGAGGGTTTACCTGGGGACAGTAGCCCACGTGCTCCAGCGGCACGTCCACCGACCCAAACTCTCCCATCAGCACCTGTGAGAACATTCCGTCACTGTCGATGGACACACTCACACCATCCAACGGGAGAGAAAAGACGAGCACCTACCTGTCCTGCAGTGGGGTCCAAGTCACCGGACAGCATGTGCATGATGGTGCTCTTTCCTGAGCCATTCGGGCCCAGCAGTCCCAGAACCTCACCTGCAGGAAGAAATATGGAAGATGGAGACTGCTGGTGGTCAGACGTGCGAGGACACGAGCGCAGGTACCTTTACGAACACAGAAGGAAACGTTCTTGGTGGCCACTCTCCCACTCTTGTTGAGGGACACGTCTTCTCTCCGATTTTTGTACTTCTTCCTCAAGTTACTCACAACCACCAGCGGCTTCTGGAAGCAATGAACATCTGATCAGATGCCTTGTATGGACAAAAGTATTGGGACAGCTGCGGGAAGTCCATCAACCAGCCTCCATTCTTCTTCGGGGAAGACCGTCTACAACAGGGGTCTCAAACCTGCGGCCCCCGACTTGACATGAAAGTTTAGTGTTACTGGCGAGTTGTTTATTTTGCCAGGTCTCCAGCAGAAAGGAGGAGGCAAGAGAAGCCCATATTCCGAAGAACCCATTCATGTTCTGAAGAACGTCTTTATGTTGTGAAGAACCATTTACATTGCAAAACCCTGCAATGTTCTCAAGAACCTCACGCATGTTCTGAAGAACCACTCACGCGCTGAAGAACCTGTTCATTTCCTAAAGGACCCGTTCATGTTCTAAAGGACGCGTTCATGCTCTAAAGGACCCGTTCATTATGTCAGGAACCGTTCAAGTTCTGAAGAATCATTCATGTTTTTAAGAACTGTTGTTCTGAGGAACCCATTTATGTACTAAAGAACTGTTCATGTTCTGAAGGAACGTTTCATGTTTTGAGGAACCCATTTATGTCCCAAATCCCGTTCATGTTCTGAAGGAACTGTTCATTTTCTGAAGAATCATTCATGTTTTGCAGAACCCATTTATGTCCTAAGGCCCGTTTATGTTCTGAACAACCCTTCATGTTGTTAAGAACTGTTCAAGTTCTGAAGGAACCCAGTTATGTCCCAAAGGCCCGTTCATGTTCGGAAGAAACCGTTCATGTTGTTAAGAACCGTTCATGCTCTGAAGAATCCTTCATGTTCTGAACAACTGTTCATGCTCTGAAGAACCGGTTCTTAATTAAGAATAAGAAGATGAGATTACTCTTCTGGAATACCTGAAAGCCTTTTTTTGGTGGAATATTGATGGGGCCCACCTCACCCAGACCCTACCTCCAGCAGCCCCCAGGTAAGTTGCGTTTGAGACCCCTGGTCTACAAGATGTTCAGGAGTGATGGATGCATTGATGTGAAGTACTGTGTCTCAATACTTTAGTCCATGACTTGAGGTGAGGTCACCGACCTCCTCACATGACTGGCGGCTGAGCGCCTCCTTCACCCGCGCCTTCTCCATCTGAACATCCTCGTCCTCGTTCAGCCCCTCGTCTGGGTTGCGCTCCGCTTTGGGCTTGGTCTTGCATGAGATCCTGGAAGACAATGACTTTTGTCAACATCTTCACTCCACGTGAGCTGGGACACCTTCAGTAAAACCTATTTACATTTGCATCATCGCAATCATCACCTGCACAACTGATCCTTTCTCATGGTCCTGCCACCGTGACGGGCCTCCAGCCAGCGGAGCACAAACATCAGCAGGATGCACTGGAGGTAAGGCTGGGAACAAACATGAGCAGACGCTTCACTTCCTGCACGACGACGCTCATTCCTTCGCGCGCACTTGTTGACTTACGGCTAAAACGGCAATGAGCAGGTTGTTCCACAGGAAGTTCTCCTCATAGTGGGAAGGGAGGAAGGTGGCCTGGGCAGCAATATCACGGTACGCCTCCATCAAACTCGCTAAGCAAGTCAATGCATCAGCTTGTAGAAGGAGAGCCGCCTGCTTACCTTGGTGATGCAGTTGAGGCAGCCCATGAGCGGGTAGAGCGGGTTGAGGACACACAAGGCGTTGTGCAGACCTCGGGTCACGGCGGGGCTGTCGCTTACGAGCGGCAGGTGAACCAGCGAAGCCGACACCACACACACCTGAGGACCACACAGCAGGCCTGACGACCTTGATGACATTTTATGGCGAGCAGTAGGCCTGGCACGATAATCAATAAATCTATTAATCGAACGACAGAAACGAAACGAGGTAGATTATTTTGACGGCCTCGATAAACTGACGTGCATATGTGCCTGTTCCTTTTCCTCGTCTCGCTGTACCACACGGGCTGGATGACAAGAGAGTTCACTCTGCATGTGTCTGTGTGCTTTGGTTCTATACTGGAATGAACGAAGAGAGTGAACCGTCCTGTCTGCCTTTGTCCCAGCGCGCGGAGGCGGGGCTACTAGTGAGTGGATTCACAGACAGAGTGCTAGCAGTTAGCAAGCAAACGCTAATATGAATGAAGGCACAAAAGCGATAGTTTCTAAGCCGAATGCCACAGCTGCAGTGTGGATGTGCAGCAGCGCCTTTGTCCCGACAGTCAAGGCTTACTGAGGCGTTTGATCGGCGAAGTAAAGAACATCAGCAACATTGCATTTTACTCCCCCGCCACCACAGATATATGGTCCAGCTCAAAGATGACCCCCTACATTAGTTAAATAACACAATACATAACTGTGTGTGTTTGTGTAGTGTTTATTGGAGTGGTTTTTGTCTTAACAGAGACAGGGTCTATACAGGCAACTTCTGTGACAAGCTAATGTGGCTCACACAGGTACACTATACTTGAGTACTATCTAGTGGTTCAAATGTGAATTACACCTCTCATGACAACAATGAAAACAAACGGTCTAAAAAAAAAAAAAGTCGATAATATCGATTATCGACAATAATTTGTAGCACAATCATCGACCGGCAAAATTTGTTATCGTGCCAGGCCTAGCGAGCAGCAAAGCGTATTGAAGGGTAAAATGTGTACACGTTGGCAGATCAACATGAGCTTCCCTTTATAGCATTGACCAATAGGCAGGACTGAACCCTGACCTTCACAGAGAAGCGAGTGTTAATAAGCGGTTAATCCGGCAAAGCAGAAAAAGAGCACACGTTCTCACCATCATGGAGATGACTGAGAAGAAATCCTTGTTGCTCTGGACTCGTGTGAAGCCGAAAGAGAAGACGTACGTGAAGAGGATCACGGCCGGAGCAAAGCCAACAGTACAAAGGACCTGAGAGAGATGAAATATATATCCATGAAATGTCAAGATGTCATTAAGCGTTTGGTTTGAACTTATCTTTTAAGGAGCACGCACCACTGCGCCGAGGTTGCCGGAGGTGAGCAGGTTGCCAGTGTGGAAGGAGAAGAGGACAGTGGTCATGCAGGACAGGACGAGGTAGTAGAAGGGCATGTCCACGGCTGCTTGGCCGCACCAGTAGGCTGACGGTAGCAACCCGGAGATGCGCAGTGTGGAGCGGCACTTGAGCTGAGGAGACAAGAGTCAGGGGCTATCCACACGGAAATGTTTGCAGGTCAAAACCAGGGTGCTTGATTGATCGGCCACCGATTAGTGTCCAATTTCCGTAAAAACATGCGATCGGCATAAATGCGTTTCAAAGCCAATCACAAAAACCAATCAGCGTGCGGCGGCGGTAAACCCTACACGTGTGCTGCGTCGCGTAAGGTTGCCAACATCCGTATTGGTCCCGTATTGCCGCGAGAATCAACACCAGTCTGTAAAACCTCAATGGCTTCAGTTTGGCAGCTTGACACAGACTACACCAATCCATGCCAGCGTGTTTGATCCCTTTCTTACATGCTTTGCCTAACTGTCACTGGCGGCAGCTAGCTAAAGTTATCCGTCTAGCTTCTTGTCTTTGGACTCCACATGTGACTTTTTACCACAGCGCCATTTTTTAAAAATGCGGTTAGTTCGGAGCTTGTTTTTGTCCCGCCGGGAAGTGGACATCACGTTCCTGGGGTACGTACTAACTTTTTCAAGTGTCACTGAGCAATTTTACTACCTTGTCGTCATTATACTAATTATGTCTTGCCCTCAAAACACTATTTGTGTGTGTCCAGCCTTATGATGGTGATACTATCACAGGGGTCTCCAAGCTCACCCGCTGATTCTGAGTAGCTCACCAAAGACTCAAAGGATATTTGTTCAACTCTTAGTTGTTTTTAACTGTTCAATTCAGACTTTATGCCTTTTATACAAGTAAAATGACAAATGAGAACAAACTAGCATAAAGACGATGGCCACGCCGGTTGTGTTTGGCAAATAAAGTAGTGCACAATTGAAATGTTGCCAGTCACACAAATAGTTGACAGCTCTAATAGTGTAGTGATGAAAGGTGCATGCAACCTGCAACCTGGACACTCTATTTATTCTCTTTTAAGTTAAGCAGGACAGATTTTTTATTTCATAAAGATATTCATTTGTACTATTTTATTTTGCTCATTTTGTTACCTTGAAGTAAAAAATAAATTATCCAATCATTTATTTGCCACGTATTTGTGTTACTCCAAAAGATGCATCAAAATCAATTCAGGTTTGTGTCAAATAGTCTAAAAATCGTTTCACAAAAATAAAGGCAAAAAAAAAAAAACAAACCATGTCCACAGAGGACATGCGACGAGACATCCGGATCGGTGGAGGAAGCCTTTACCTCTCGGTCTCGAGTGTGGTCCATGGCAAAATAGGCCGGCATGCCAGCCGCCAGCATTCCCAGCAAGATGGCCTCTATGAAGACCAGCACGTAGGACGTAGACTCAGGGATTTGCTGTTGGGACACAGGCAATACCTTTAAGGACAGGTTCTGCACGTGGAAATCATTGATGGCTGATAATAGCTCATACTTACATAGTCAAATGGTTTGGTCCAAGTTCTGATGCGTCCGGTACCGTTCAGACCTCTCAGCAGCGCGTTGCTGAGAATATTTACTACCATTGGTAAGGAGTGGACCGTGGTGCTGTTGAAGGCCACGCTGTACCTGAAGCCCTGTAACAAAGTAGCCCTGCGTGTTTTCAGGCTGACACTAATCCGAGAGGACACAATGCGGGACTTTTAGTCGACCTTGTTGGATCCTGTGACGTTGATGGCGGCACTGTGGGGAGCGGCTGCCATGTAGTCGGCGTGCCTCATCACTTCCACCTTAATGTCCTGGGATTCCAGGTTATAGATGAGGTCAGAAATGTCCGAGCCTGTGGACAAAACAAACACACACGAGTGAAAACAATGTAGAATGACTCACATCCAACGGCAACAAGTTGTCACCTGACGAGTTCTGAATGAGGAGGCTGGTGGCGTATCTGTGGGGGGACTGGTTCCTGCGGAGGAGGTAGATGGGGAGGAACTGGCGGCCCGGTGAGTGGATCTGGATGTTTCCTGTGGTCAAAGACAGGACGAGCACGGCGGCAACAAACACCAGGAACAGGGCCAGGCTGCAAGGAAAGGGGCGTGGTCTTATAAGCACACATCATCATCATAAGAGCACGTATATACTTTTATACGCACGTATAAATAAAGGCCTTCCTCTCGCGCCACATGTTGAGCATGTGCAGCCACGCCACCGTGCTGAACTGCTGGCGCCACAGGGCTTGACCTGACACCACGTCCGACGAGTCAGAGAACGTCAACAGCCGCTGGTCCGTGTCGTCTGAGGGGACGCCGTCGCCCTCGTCCTCGGTTGGCTCCCGATTGAAGACGGTGTAGTCTGATGGGTTTGGGGGAACACAGAGGAAGACACAACGTGAAGACGAGATCACCTCCTTGGACGCGCTGTCACTTATAGTGACGCCCTCACTCACCTGCTTGGTCCACCTCTGCCTCCGCCTCCAAACGCAGAAAGACATCCTCCAGTGTTGTCATGGAAACACCATAGTTGATGAGGCCCAGGCCGTGTCGAGAGTCGAGGTCTGAGAACAAAGCTAGGAACAAAAGGCAGTCAGACGCCATCCTCTTGCCCAACAGAACATTAACTTATTGACTCACGGGGGTTGCGTTTCATTTCATGCAGCGGTAGACACAAAAGTTGATAAAAGACGAGCAAAAACTGCTACCTGGATGCTGCCTTTTTCGTTTTGCATGTTTGAATTTATATTTGGTTGTGTGATGTTTTGTTGATGTGTTGTTTCACTGTAAATAGCTATAAATGTCAAAATAATACACCCAATCAGATTGGACCTTTTGGTCTACTTGAGATGGGTCTTTGTTTTTGTGTTTTATAGTTTTTTGTTGCAGTCTTTTCCATGTTGAGCATATAAATAAAGCCATATAAACAATAAACATTTCATATAATTGTATTTTTACATTAAAAATTCTGTTTTTTGGTAAAAAAAAAAAAAAAAAAAAAAATCAAATTAAGCCAAAAAAAAAAAAACCTGAGGAGTCGTTTAAGAGCCGAAAAAGCTGGCTCTTTATAGGGAGCCGAAAGAGTCCTCTCTTTCTGGGGAACCGAAACAGTCGTCTCTTTTCTGGGAGCGGAAAGAGCCAGCTGTTTGTGGGGAGCCCAAAGAGCTGTTTCTTTTTGGGGAGCTGAAAGAGCAGTCTCTTTTTGGGCAGACGAAAAAGATGGATCTTTTTTTGGGAGCCGAAAGAGCCAGCTGTTTGTGGGGAGCTGAAAGAGACGTCTCTTTTTGGGGAGCCGAAAAAGATGGATCTTTTTAGGAAGCTGAAAGAGCCAGCTGTTTAAGGGGAGCCGAAAGAGCCGCCTCTTTTTTGTGGAGCTTAAAAAGCTGTCTCTTTTTTGGGAGCAGAAAGAGCCAGCTCTTTGTGGGAAGCTGAAAGAGTAGTCTCTTTTTGGGGAGCTGAAAGAGCTGTCTCTTTTTGGGGAGCTGAAAGAGCTGTCTCTTTTTGGGGAGCTGAAAGAGCTGTCTCTTTTTGGGGAGCTGAAAGAGCTGTCTCTTTTTGGGGAGCCGAAAAAGCCAGCACTTTTTTGGGAGCCTAAAGCACAAGCTGTTTGTGGGGAGCCAAAAGAGCTGTCTCTTTTTAGGGACCCGAAAGAGACGGCTCTTTTCAGGGAGCCGAAAAAGACGGCTCTCTCCGAAAAGCCATCTCTTTTTGGAGAGCCGAGCCAAAAGAGGTGGTTCTCTAAAAAGATCCGAACTTCCCATCACTTGTTCATCTAATATCTCACTATACTGATAAACAGATGTGTTATAATGTCCAACCAGGTCAGCTGTGGCTTCCTACTGGCCAAAATGTGTACAACAGCTGCTAAATGTCTTTTACATGGCCAGACATCTTTTTTTTATAACTCCACCTGTGTGGATGGACGTTTAGCACCGGCATGGGGGGCTTCCTGTCACGAGCGTACGATGGTAATTAATGAGAAAAGGGGAGCGTTGACAACTGTTGACAACAGTCCGTAGGTTTGAAATCGGGGCAGGCGTTCATGGAGGCGGACTGTTCACTCCCTGAAGGAGTCGAATCAGAGCCTTAACAGTCAGTGTTGCCACAGCTCTGGGATTTTGTGGGAGGTGCATGTCATGCCACGTACAGAGACTGAACAAGGAAACCGGAGAAATGCAACAAAATGAGAGCAGCAAAGCGTACAAGCGTATTCAAGGGTCAAAATGTGTGCCAAATGTTGGTAAGTCTGCATCCTTATTGATTTTTGCCGTGGAAAATGACCTCCCAACAAATTAATTCATCTGCTGGCTCAGCAAACTCTCAATGAAAACGTGCTTTTCCTCACCGTGTGAACCCCACTCGAGTGCAGAGGTGTCATTTGGAGGTCCTACCTGCAAACGCGTCCATGCTGTCAAAAGGCAGCGTGAATGTCAACTCCGCCTCGTGTTGTCGAGCCAGCTTTGCCTTGGGAACGTGCTGCTCCACCAGTGAAGAGATCTTCTCTGCATTGCAGCGGTCACTGATGGACATCCTGCAGGGGGAAAAATAGTTCCAGCACATCAGGCTCCATGTTGAAGAGATGAGACGTGAGGAAGTGTACTACTGGTACATTCAGAGGGGGCGATGCGGAGAGGCTACCGACCTGAGATGATATCCCACGCCACACTTGATCTTGAGGTACATGGACGAGCCGACACACTTCAGCTGGCCCTGAGAGATGACTGCTTTACGATCTGGATGACAAGGAGGACTGTCAGCGTTTCAACACAGCTGTGTCCATAGAGTGCATTCTAGTTTGCATGCCATGGAGCCGCCCCCACCAGCGAGGATGTCCGCCTCATCCATGTAGTGTGTGCTGAGGACAATGACCCGGCCCGCCCTACGGCTCTTCAGGAGAGACCAGACCTGATGTCTGGAGCAGGGGTCCATGCCCGCCGTCGGCTCGTCCAAGAGCAGGATCTTAAAGTCATAGGAAAGGCCACAAGGGGGCGTTTTAATCGTTTGTAGAGTAGCTCGTCAAAAGATGTTTGTGAGAAGATGCAGGACAAATACTGGTGGTCCTCGGTTACGAAAGAGTTGCGTTCCTAGACTGTGATGTCTGAGTCACTCACACTACACACAAAACACGACTGACATCAAATATTATCATAAAAACATAAAATACGAGAATGAAACAGTAACAGAAAAAGAACAATTTCTTACTTTTATCCTTGTGGCTTATCGGGAGGAGGAAGTAGAAGCGGCAGGAGAACTAATAAAACATTTTTTAGCCTTCTCCCGATTCAACATAAAGCTCACTGCACGGTTTAGTTTTTACTGTCCCTTTCATAGGAACAGATCCTTTGACACAGGGACTTCAAACTCATAATCCACGGGTTTTGTGGCCCCCTACTTGCTACCAACAAATGACCAAGGGAGGGTCACTAGACACTAGCTAGAACACCAGCTACAACACAAAGAGACGGCACAACATGTAAAAAATACAAAAACAACACTATTATTTCTAAGAAGAATAATTTGTTCACTCTAAACACATAACTTTGGTGTCACAGAGCATGCTGGGAAGCCGGAGTGAATGATGCCGGCACATGTTCATTTTTACTTCTGTGGTGACGGGTTTCTCTTTTCCTTGGCACACTTCGGCCACCAGAAGAGCCTGCTTTACGCTTGGAAGACATAAGGAAGAGCAAAAAGTGAACTAACAACTGCATCCTTGCAGCATGTGGCGTGTATTCATCCGCTGCGTGCGCTGTAGCTCGAGTCGAGTGATTACGGACCAAAAATGAAGTTTATGGGAGCGCGTTCGTAACCACGAGGACCACCAGAGGCACAAGCTACCTTAGGGTCTCCCAGAATGGCAATGCCCACAGAGAGCTTCCTCTTCTGGCCTCCACTCAGATTCTTGGCTTGAGCCGTCATGATCTTCTCCAAGTCCAGGTCCTTCAGCACTTTGGTCACCTTTTCACCAGCACAGTGGCGTCAGTCAGGCTGCCGTTCACAAGCAAACGACCAACATCGTACATTCTCAATACCTCGGCGTCAACGTCCGCAGCCGGGATCCCTTTGATGGCGGCAAATATCCTCAGGTGCTCCGCCACCGTGAGCACGTCGAATGTGATGTTGAATTGCGGGCATATTCCCACCAGCTGCTTCATCTCTGGCCCGTCCGCCATCTCGGCTACGGGGGAGCCGTAAATGGAGGCCGAGCCGTCGGTGGGCGGGCAGATGCCGCACAGGATGTTCATGAGAGTGGACTTCCCGGCGCCGCTGTGGCCCAGCAGAGCTGTAATCTGGCCCTCGTAAATATCAAAGCTCAGACCTGGAGAGAGCAGGTCACATTATGGCGTTATTACACCTGGACGAAGTGGGCACGGCCATTTGACTGTGTGGACAACCTCTGAGAGCCTCCACAGTGTTGTCCTTGTCCTTATACACCTTGCTGATGTTGCTGATGCTGCCAGAGAGGGCGCCGGCGAGCCACATAAAGAGACAAAAACAGACTGCTGTCAGATTCCAGCCTGAGCTTCAGACAGTTCTCTATAGTTCTGGTACTGCACAGGGGGAGCACAGTGCTTACAAAAATCACACACGAAAAAGAAAAGAAATGAAAGAAAATAAAAGACTGGAATTGAAGTTGAGACTTCTACCGAATGGTCTCTTTGCCTCGGAACTCTGGCGAAATGGGCTCAATGGACTCGCCCGCGCTGGGAGCGCCATTGGCCTCCACGTCGTACACTGAGCTGACTTCCACGTAGCGCTTGCTGCGTTTGGACCAGTAGGACGGTTTGAGGAAGTAAAGCAAGGACCTCCTCATTCTGAACTCGCCTGCGTGTGGACAACACAGGAGATGTACTAGCAACTAGGAGCTAGCGACGCAAAGGCCGTTTGGTGTAACGCGGGCGTGCACGCTCACCTGGGAGCACCTGGTCCAGGTAGATGGCCATCAGCAGGTAGAGGATGCAGTCCAGAACCAGCATGAGCAGCGGCACATAGAGCGGATGAGGGCCGTTAGCCAGGGAGGAGGACACAGCTCCATCTCCTTGAGCCTCCAGATACACCACCTGACACGGGTCAGCATACGTTTTTTGTGTCTACACAACCGTTTCACTGGATCGCACTAAAAGAGAAGGTGCGTGTGTGCTACCTGTGCGATGCCGATGGAGAAGGCAGTGGGGGAGAGCAGGCAGAGGATCCAGACCAGCGGCTGGGGGAAGTCCTTCATCAGGACTGTAAAAAGGGACAGACATCCAAAGACCACCGTCAACATGGAGCCCACCGTGCTGGCAAACTTTGGCTTCTTGAATAACGGCGTCAGCATGAAGGAGAAGAAGATCTGCGCACGGAAAGTTGGACCTTTAAAACCTTGCAAAAATGACCTCGACATGACCTGAAGGTGAGACTTACAGAAGATATTCCGTAGAGGAAGATGAGGGAAAAGATGATAAAGAAGTCACTGTTGGGGAAAAGTGCCGTGTATGTGGCGATGACGGACATCAGGACGGACATGGCGGTCACCAGTGCAGCATACAGGAGGCCCCATGACATCCTGCGTCACAATAGGAAGCAATGTCACGCCAACTGAACACACGTGAAACATGACAGCAGAATCCGCCCTCACCAGAAGGCGGAGTCGTACAGCCCCATCATAGTCATGGTATCTTTGAGGCGGTGCTCCTTCTCGGCCGCCACGTTCACAATGAGGAAGGTGACAAAGGGGGTGAAGGCCAGAACCAGGTAGATGGATATGAGGGCGTGGGGGAACTTCTGCACTTCGACAGACCCCGGCTGGCCCATCATGACCACCTTCAGGTCCATCTCGCTCCACACGGCACGCTTGGTCTGCATCTACAACAAAATAAAGCCCTGTGTAGAACCATCTATGAAGTTGGGGCCTCAAACAGCAAATTTAGAGTAAGTGCGGCTCACGCACCCTGCGGAAACGGTCACAGCACTTTAGCTTGCTGAAAGGAAACAGCTCACACTTGCCAACACACAAATGAAGGGGGGGACTACTAAGAACACTAACTACAATCATGGTGCCAACACAAAACATAAATAGCAACCAGGTAAGCACACAACGTTTTACAAAACAAGCAAAAGATGCTGGGAAACCAGAAGCTCGCTCGGCGTCGGAAGCTATGCCCGCTGCCAGCATGCCTTGCGGCATTTTGTGACTAGTTGCCCAAAGTACATGTTTAGGGTTAACATAGTTGTTCTTTATTATCCTCCACTAGTTGTAGTAGTTGACCTAAAGCACGGGTGTCCAAACATTTCCCAGCGAGGGCCACGTAGCGAAAGGATGAAGGATGCAACTTTGCCACTTTGATATTTTGTAACGCAACAATACTAATAAGTGATACATATTTCCTCCTCAAAAAAACGCATCTCAGCTTTGTGATATCAGTGAAAAAAGCCTATCATTTGTATCAACTTCGCTCTTTGTTCTGTTTCCCTCATTTTTGCTGTTGTTTTTTTTCTTTATTTTTCAAATATTTCAACTTTATTCGGGAATAATCTTTGCAAATTTTGTTTTGCTATTCTGACTTTATCCTCATAATATTTTAACTTTATTCCCATAATATTTTCACTTTTTCCCCAATGTAATTTTACAAAAATTACAACTTTATTTTGTTTTGTTTATCATCTGATTACAACTTTTAAAAAATAACACATTTTTATATTTCAACTTCATGCTACTAAAATGACATTATTTTTGAACATTTATTCTTGTAAAATTAAGATTTTTTTTCTCCTTAGAATATGTTTTTTTCCCTTAATATTTTGTCTTTATTCTCTTAAAATTGCAGCTGTTTTTTCATTTCTGCTGTTTTTTTTAATTGTCCAACTATTTCAACCTTCTTGTTGTAAATTTTCTTCCCGTAATTATGACTTTATTGCCATAATATTTTGACTTCATTCTCGTAACATTGCAACTTTTCCAGCAATGTCATTTTCCAAAAACGACAACTTTATTCATTGTTTTGTCTGTTTCTCATATTACAACTTTTTTTTAAATAACAATAACACCCGTCTTTCTATAGTATTTCAACATTATGCAACTAAAATGTTATTTTTCCTCATAATATTACATTATTGTCAGAAAGTTACAACTTTTTCTCATTAGATTACAATTTTTTCCTCTTAATAGTTTTGACTTTATTCTTGTAAAATTACTGTACAATTTTCCATTTATGCTTTTTTTGTGTGTTTTTTTTTGTTTTCTTGTTAAATTATATTTTTAGAATATTCCACGGGCCAATAAAAAAAAACCAAACAGCCGTGGGCACGCAAATGGCCCCCAGCTTTTCTTAGCCGAGAGTATCGGACCTCCTCACCTGGATGATGGCGGCGTCGATCAGCGACTGGAGGCGGATGAAGCCGGAGTACCAGTAATTAGCCGCCCTGCAGTTGACTGAGCTGGTGAAACAGTTGGCTGCAGAGGAAAAGAAACGAGGAGAAAAGCGCGTGTGAACGCTGAGAGATGGCGTCTCTTTCTCACTACACCAGCATGCGTTACCAATGGACTCCGTGTAGTCGCTGGGCTGGGGCAGCTGGTTGTACGGGAAGCGTAGCCTGTACGAGGTTGCCAAGGCGTCTGTGAACACCACGCCGACGTAGCTGGAGGGCTCGTACAGGCTGGCGTTCTCCAGGTCCTCCTCGCTGGCGAACATCTCCAAACGGTCCATGTCTAGAAGCGCACATGACACCTGAGTGTTTGTGTATGTGTGCGTCAAGTCTAAGATGGCTGCCTTACGCATCTCCTGGGCCACCTCCTCCATGATATGGTTTGTGATGTTGGTGATTGGCGTGTAGCCCACGCCCTTGAAGATGTAGTCTTCCCGCTCTAGCTCCATGGTGCCGATACCACCATACGACACATGAGGGTTGTGGGTGCTGATAAGGATCAGGAGAGCCAACAGGAGCAGCGGGAGGATCACTTCCTGTACAGACATCACCGCCGTGTTTCACATGTGTGCTCTTTAAATATGCTAGCAAACCTTTAGCAGATTTTTGATTTTTAAAAGCTAACATTGGAACTGGGAATGTTAGGTATTTGAGCTGTAAGAGACCTGCAAACTCTGTTGTTTGGTCCTCCACTTGATGAGCAGGTTCTTGTAGAGGAGGCTGCGCGTTTGCTGCCACACCGCAGCATCTCTGGTGTGAACAGACTGCACATTCCCAGTATGCCTTGCGTCCATGATGTTCGGACGAGTGGTCGTCTCACCACTGTCTACCTCAGCTGCAACACACACACAGGAGAAATGACGCTTCGTCGTAATAACGAGTGTATACCAAAAATCCCAAGCAAGCTTCTACCGTGTGCAAACATTGCTCTACAGTGCCTGACAAAAGCCTTGTCATTTAGCCAAGCTGTAGGAACAAGAAATAATAATACACTAGGTCCCCAACTTACAAACACAATTGGTTCCAGACGACCGTTCTTAAGTCGGGGAAAAGGTAATATTACCAATGATATAGGTAGTACATGTACGTGTATACATATACAGTATATGAGTATGTATGTAAATATGAGTTTGGATGCAGTAGTAATATTAAACGAGGATAATTAATGCAAAAAACAATAATAATGATATAATACATAATAAATGTTATTTACCTTTTGAAGAGGAGTGGTCCAGCATACGTTGTTGTGGTGGAGTTGGAGGAGGAGTTATTGAAATAAGGACAAATGGTCGTCGTGGTTAGACTCTTCTAAAAGAGGTAGTGTTCTGTGGGTGGTGTAGAATTAAGCAGGCCTATTAACTCTTCATAAACTTTAATCACACGCTCTGTCCGGGTTGTATCATACAGCTACAACTTAGCTTTCCATTTAGCTTTCTCTCCCCAGCGTCTGTTGGTCCCATTAGCAGTGTCACAGTGCCCTCTACTGGTCAAGCATGTACAGTAGCAGTATAAATACTGATGGAGCGACTACAAGGCAAAATAAAATAAAATATAGACCAGTCGGCTTGTGTTCGTATCCGCGAATGTTCACAAGTCGGATGTTCGTAAGTTGGGGACCTAGTGTAATAATAACTTCTAGTTGCTCATTTGGATTCAGAATACAGCAGTGTGAAAAATTGTTTGCCCCCTTCCTGATTTCTTTTTTTTTTTTGCATGTTTGTCACACTTAAATGTTTTGGATCATCAAAGTAATGTAAATATTAGTCAATGACAACACAACTGAACTGAAAATGCAGTTTGTAAATGAAATTTTGTATTATTAAGGGAGAAACAAAATCCAAACCTACATGGCCCTGTGTGAATAAGTGATCCCCCCCACCGTTAAAACATAACCAAGTTTAATTGACATCTATCAGTCTGGAAAAGGTTATAAAGCCATTTCTAAAGCTTTGGGACTCCAGCCAACCACAGTGAGAGCCATTATCCACAAATGGCCAAAACATGGAACAGTGGTGAACCTTCCCAGGGGTGGCCAGCCAACCAAAATGACCCCAACAGTAAGATACTGTATGATGGTGGTAGTGTGATGGTCTGGGCCTGTTTTGCTGTTTTAGGACCTGGAGGACTGGAAGATGAGTGGGCCAAAATTCCTCCCCAGCGCTGTAAGAGACTCATTGCAAGTTATCACAAACGCTTGATTGCAGTTGTTGCTGCTAAGGGGGCCCAACCAGTTATTAGCTTTAGGGGGCAATCACTTTTTCACACAGGGCCATGTAGCTTTGCATTTGTTTTCTCCCTTAATAATAAAAGGTTTCATTTAAAAACTGCATTTTGTGTTCAGTTGTGTTGTCATTGACTAATATTTAAATGTTTGATGATCTGAAACATTTAAGCGTGACAAACATGCAAACTTTTTCATACCATTGTAATTGAGCATGTTTGGGGATCGATGCAGGAAGCTTGGAAGATGAAACCAAAAAATGTAGATGAAGTCTGTGAGTCGTGCAAGACTGCTTTCTTTGCCATTCCAGATGATTGCATCAATTCGTTATGTGAGTCATTGCTGAGAAGTATGGATGGGGTCCTCCAAGCTGACGGGAGTCGTATGTACCTTCTTACCAAGGCACCCTGACTTTATGTTCCGATGTTTATGTACCATGTTTGTGTATTCATAGGAAAATATAATTTCTACCGTACATTATTTTGGTATGCGACTAGTATTTTTCCAAGCAATCTGACCTTTCTGTCCCAAATAAATGATAAAACTGAAAGAATAATACAAGACTTTATTATGCTATAATAAGTAACATAATATAATATGCTATGCTATAATTACCTTTCACATAAGTTATTTCTGACTCCAAATGAGCACCTAAAAGTGAAGTTATGTTTTATTGTTCCTATTACCTGGTTAAGCGCGCAAGACACGCAGGCATCGTTTGCTTAAAAAAAACCCTCTCAGGATTCATGCAATTAGCAAATGCGGTGAGCTAAATGTTGACGTTCGCTGCTGCTGAGCTAGACGGTGAACCTGAATGGTTTTTATTTCCCCCTGACTGTTATCTCTTCTGCAGATTCATAACGCAAGCAAACACGACAGGTAACACGAAATACCGCTCGTCAGTAACGTTGTATTTAGCATCACTGAGCTAACACAAGCTAGCGCAATGCCTGTATAAGTGTGTCATAAAATGAACACGCGTTGAGGAAAATAACTATGATATACTTACGTGTGACGTACATGTCTCTTCCCGCATTGCTTGTGCTTTATTTGTTTTACATTACGAATTCGTCTTCATTTCGTGTGTCTCTACTTCCGCTGTCAAAGTGCACGCCCCTGAAAATGTGACGTCAGCCAATCGGAGCCGCTGTTTGTATGACTGACAACAATTTAGACTAATCGTATGAAGAAAGCGTTTTTTAATGATCGGATCACAAAAACAGCATAGACTTGCTTGTGTATGTTCGAGGGTGCAGGCTGACGTCTAATAATTCAGGGCGCCAGAATGTCACTGAACTGAAAGACGTTATGAAGGCAGGAGGCAGGAGGGGACCGGTTGAAGCTCTTCAACCACTGAGTCAAATTACTATCGATACAGTTTAAATGGGTACGTATTTACTTTTTTAATTACGTCTATCTCGGTAGAATGTAATGAGCTGCTGAAATACTATGCTGCTGACACAAACACAAACATGTATTGAAATGGAGTATGGCTCGAGAGGCGAAACCATTCTAAATGCCTTTATTTAAACCTGTCTTTCTTAAGAACTTATGTATCGCCCGAATATAATTGTAAATATCCTCCATTATCATACAGTACGAATGTTCTCTGTATTCAATTTCTTCATGTAAGGAGCAGACCGCTCTCAGGGCGCTATATTATGACGTCATGAACGCACCCGGAAGTGTAGCGAGATGTGTTTTTAGCCTTAAATGTGTCTGTGTGTAAACCGTATTTAATTTTTTTTTTACTGTCGTTCCAAATATTCGATGGGAGTGTGCGGAAGGTTCGAAGACCGGCTAAGACGGGAAAACACAAATTTGGGTCTTTCGTGTTTTAGCGGGAGCGATCGTAGGTATAAATGTATAAAATAGTCATGGCTTCATGTCTTCTAAGTACTTTTATAGCGTTTGTAAGACGTGTTATTCTTAATAAATACCATGTGCGCAATGATTTTAATGCAGTAATACTTACATAGCTGCCAACATTTGCATTTCGAATGGTTCAACGGTGTTATTATACGGGCGTGCTTTTTTATTTTGAAGGCCTTAAAGGATGTGTTACATCGATGTTCCCCAAGTGTTTCTGAGCTGCTGTGCTGCTCCGGCGGAACCGGAGAGGGTATTTTTTCATGAAAGTTAAAATAAGGGACACAACTACAGGAAACTATTAAAACAGGAGGGTGCAGGGAAAGAACTGCAAAACACGGGAGTTTCCTGGTGAAAACGTGAGGGTTGACAGGTATGGACACTGAAAAGACGCGATCTAATGACTTTTAAACGTAATTGTCATAGTGATGTTGTCTCAGTGTGTCCACAGTCATGGTGGACGTTGGCGTGAAGAGCGCAGAGGCGTGGCTCTGTCAACCTGAAGGACGCCAACTGGCTGACTTGGTCCTGGCTGTTGACGTCTCAGGGAAAGATGAAGGGGAGCTCACGGAGACATTTTGGTATGACGACGTTGCTCGCCACTTAGTGTGGAAGCACGTCTCTGTCATGACCCGCGGTCTTTGTCTCTCAGGGGCAACCCCGTACTGTTGGAGCAAGTGGACGAGGGTTCTCCCTGCATCCTGACTCTGACCTGTAGTCCCGCCTCCCCCGCCACCATCAGCCACCTGATGCTCGTCAGCGAGGCTCGGACCATGGAGGTGTACCTGCAGACGGGAGAATACTGCGGGACGGTTCGGGGGCAGCGGCGGGACGACGTTCAGCATCCGGACAGGTGAGGCGTGTCTGCAGCTCGCACAATGTTCAGGAAAAAGATGACCGCATTTTCATCTTGCGGTGGCAGAGGGCCGTTCTACAGGAAACAGCTGACCCTGGAGGAGCCGGCATCGTCATGTGAAGTCAAGGTGAGTCTCAGTCACGTGACACTCTTACTTTTCCCCCCATTTATTTTCTGATTCTGTCCAAACAAATGATTTCTGTCGTAAAAGCCATTAAAAAAGCGTATTTTTGATACTCTAAACCAGTGGTTCCCAATTACTGCATGCGCTCATCAGATGATGAGGCGTTCAAACACACTGCGTAACTATGACTGTAATGCTTTCAGACACCAATATAGCTGTGCTGTTTGTCATTTTTATTCACCTGCTCCCCATGAAAATTTTTGTGCCCCACTTTGTAAACCCTGAAACCTGTGAAAAATGAGTTTAGCGTATTAAACTATTTTGGGCATACATTATGCAGTATTACATTTATTGTATTGTATTGTATTTGTACTTTATTTATCCCACAGCGGGGAAATTCACTTGTTACAGCAGCAAGCAAGATACGCAAGTAAAGAATACATAGTGCCTACAACATGGTTCAGGTGGTGCAGGTGTTGTAGAGCCTGACAGCGGTCGGTATGAAGGACCTGCGGAACCTCTCCTTCTTACACCGTGGGTGTAACAGTCTGCTGCTGAAGGAGCTGCTAAGGGAACCCACAGTGTCATGTAGGGGGTGAGAGGTTTTGTCCATGATGGATGTCAGCTTAGCCAACATCCTTCTCTCCCCCACTTCCTCCACGGAGTCCAGAGGACCGTCCAGGACAGAGCTCGCTCTGCATGCATACAGTATGCAGTATTGGACTAACAAAACATGCAGTTACGCAACATCAGGTCTTGTCAAAACATCTCCTGCTGGAAAAATGTTGAGTGAATTAACATGTAGGGCACATCATGAGTTTTTATGAACCCCCCTCAGCTTCTCTCCCTGGGGGGCCGTGGCAGCTTGATGCTGTGTGGCTTGGTGGTGGGGCTCCGGCCGCTGCAGCCCCACCCACCGGGCACCAGCAGCGACGGTGCCGTCAATCTGCAGCGGGTGCAGAGTCTGGTGGAAGGGATGGGCACCACCCTGTCCCCGGGGGCTCAGAACCTCATGGACATGGTGCGTGTCCAACACAAGGTACGTGTTGGCACGCCCCCACGCCTAACTTGCTGGTTGCTAGTTGTAACTACATTGCCTGCGCGCCATGTCCTCCTCAGAACCAGACCAGCTCCCTCGACGCCTTCTGGCCTCTGCTGATGGGGAGGGGCTTTTTGTCTACTCTGGCTGGCGAAGGCCACACCCCCCAGGTATCACTAC
Organism: Dunckerocampus dactyliophorus; assembly: GCF_027744805.1. Lineage (NCBI taxonomy): Eukaryota > Metazoa > Chordata > Actinopteri > Syngnathiformes > Syngnathidae > Dunckerocampus > Dunckerocampus dactyliophorus. The sequence goes on from NC_072820.1 coordinate 48,353,870, forward strand.
TTGCCACTTTTGGTATGATATTGAACTCGCGTGTTGTCACATGATTGCATGTTGTTACAAGCCTCCACAAAATCCAAGCGGACCCCTACCAGAAGACTCCGCCCACCCGGACGGGCCACAGCGTCAACTCACCGGTAAGCTTTGAGTGACAAGTTGTTGAGTTTGAACTTTTCTCAAACGCTTTGTCTCGCGTCCACGTCCTCAGAGGGCAGCGAGCCCGGCGCCCCGCTGGCTGAGATGATGTCCCACTTCCTGAAAGGGTGGGAACACGGGCAGGTGCCGAGCCCCGCCCCCGAGCTCCTGCCCGTGCTCCAGAAGGTTTGCGGTCAGGTGACACAGCTCAGACTGGACGACGTCACGGCAGCAAAGGAGAGGATGACGCAAAACGGCACACGGTAAAGTAGCAAGAACTTTCAGCCATGTTTGTAGTTGTAGGATGAGTTGCTTTGGCAAACAGTAGACAATGGAGCTCATTGATGAGCGGCTTCTGCTGCCACAACGCGCTCTTTCATCAAGCCGCTCATGTGGGTCGACGGTCATCTGAGCGTGACGCCACTTAGTTGAGAGCGCGCCAGCCGAGCGGTACCGCAGTTCAGCAGGGTCCAACTCCGGGATCAAAGTCCCAAAATAGAAGCGTGCGTTGACACACTTGAGCGTGAGTGGCTTTTTTTGTTGTTGTTGTTGTTGTTGTTCGGTTCTGGGAAAATGTCCTCTCTTCTTTTGGCTAACACTTCAGTGCTGACATCATTTCATGGTCACCAGAAGAAGAAAAACAATGGAAGCACATCTGTTTTACGTTGTCTCCTAGATATGTTAGATCATCAGCGTCTTTGGAAGCACATCACATCAGACATCTGCTTTGAGTCTTCAGCGTGTTTCATGGTCAAAACATGAAATATGAACATGACGCGCACTGTGAGGAAGTGTCCCACAGCTGTAATGATATCTTAAAACAAACCCAAAAAACTCAATTCTGCTGGTCAGAAAGCAAGAAGCTGTCAAAGTTGTGTCAAAAGTTGGCAGAGTGGCCGCTGGTCAGCACAGCTCCATCGTGGCGTTTTATTTTTAGGTAGCTAAAGACAGTAGAGAACCTCCAAGAATATTCTCGTAGACCTCAAGCCCAAACTACGTGTACATCGCTAACCACAGCTTCACGGAAGGCTCTGTGCTTCGAGAGTTGGCCAAGCTCTTCACACACTTGATGTTCCGTAGGGAGCTGGAGCGGGCCATGGAGCGTCGCTTGGAGGAGATGGAGCGGAGGCTGAAGGAGCACATGGACCGCCGCCTGGATGCTCTGGAGCAGAAGCTGGAGAAAGCTCTGCTCGGCGCTCTCCAGCAGGGAACACCTGGCGGCCCGGCGGCGGGAGTGCCGGAGTTGACGGTCCACAGGTCATAGCTGTAAGGAGGCGGAGCCAAAGATGTGCACTGACTCGTAATCGTTTCACTCATGGAATAATGTCTGCTGCTCTCTGGGTTGGTACCACACCACCAACACAGAACCCCTAACCAGGAGAATTCATCTCTTTCACAGGGAAGTCCAATAACTGCACTGAATAGTTGTTACTTTATTTGGGCTCCAAATGTACTAAATCACGTTGCTTTTAATGACTGTAACGTTAACAAATAAAATATTTATACTGGCACTCCTGCCTGGAAGCCTTCACAGTGAGTAAACAGCGTCAGTGCACCCTCCAGCCCACAAGGGGCACTCTACTCATGTTTAGGCTGTCAAAAGACACTTCAAAATAATTTTATTTTCTTTTTAGAAAAACAGACAACTAAAAAACAATTTACAAAGAAAATGAACTTATCCACAAGGTGTGTGTGTGTGAGACGTGGTCGCAGAGGAAGTCTAATGTCTTTAAACACAGCAGGTGTTCCACAGCGCCCCCACGCTCTTGTCGGTCGTGCTCACAGTGTTGCCGGAGGGGTCAAGGGTCGATCTCCTCAGGCACGATGGAGAGAATGACGTCCTCATTGCCCCGCCTCACCACCATGCGGAGCGTGTCGTCTCGCTTGATGGCGGCGCTAACGTCGCTGGCGGACATCACGCGCTCGCCGTTGATGCTGATGATGACATCGCTCTCCCGCAGCCCGGCGCTGTGTTTCAAACGCACACAAAAAAAGACACGTATCAGAAGGTCAAATGTCTTTGTTTTTCCTCGTTACGCTGATGAGAGGGTTCTAGAAGACGTCACAGTCCAACTTGTTTGGATGTTCTTCCAGCAACGGAACCACCAGGGAAGGCTGCGTGTGTAACGGATGCCAGCTGGTGTGTTTGTGTGATAAGTACGTTGGGAAACCTCACTCCCTGGCGCCTTGACAGCTGTGCTGACAGCTCGGACTTTTAGCCCGTTGCCAAGCGCTGCTCAACGTGGGGATTTGTGGCCGTGTGCTCGAGCCCCGGCCAGGGTGCAGGGCTGAATTGCGTTCTTGCCCTTGACCGCTCACCTCCCAGTTTTTTTGGACCCGCATCCTCAGCTGGTATGGTCAGTGTACTTTTATGTTTGTGTGTGTGTGTGTGTGTGTGTGTGTGAGAGAACGTCTGGTCAAACAAAAAGTACTCACGCCTCAGCGGGGGTCCGGCTGAGTACCTCCATGATGTAAGCGCCAGAGGTGACGTCTGGAAAGTCTGACTGTCTGTCCTTCAACTCCTTAGCCAACCTGAACACACCACCATCATCATCACCATTGAAACGTCTACACTTTGTAAGGCAATATACTACTGTAGGCTTACTATTAGTAACGATATAGTACTGGAAGTCACAGCAGTGCTAGAAAGTAATACTGCTAGAATACTAGTAGTAATATTTTATGGTTGGTAAACAAGTGTTTTGAGTAACACTGCTATAATACTAATCTAGTATGTTATAGTTAGTAAAGCATTGATGTAAGCAATACTGGTAGCATACTAGTAATAATATTGTGCTGTATGCTTAGTAAACCAAAGTAATACTGCTAGAATACTAGCAGGAATATAGTATTTTATGGTTAGTAAAGGTGTGAGTAATACTGCGAGAATATTACAAATAGTATTTTATCGTTAGTAAAGCAGTGATGGTAAATAATAGCACTAGAATACTAGTAATATAGTACTTTGTGCTTCGTAAAACTAAGTAATACTGTTAGAATACAAATGTTTTTTTAATGGTTAGTAAAGTAGTGCTAGGAAGTAATACTGCTACAATACTAGTAGTAATATAGTATTTTATGGTTGGTAAAGGAGTGATGAGTAATTGTGCTAGAATACTAGTAGTATAGTATTTTATGGTTAGTAAAGCAGTGCTAGGACATAATACTGAGAGAATACTAGCAATAATATAGTGCTGTATGCTTAGTAAAACTGATTGTACGAAATATTGCTAGAATACTACTACTAATCTAGTATTTTATGGTTATCAAAGCAGTGTAAGTAATGCTAGTAGCAATAGAGTATAGTATTGTAGGCATAGTAAAGCAGTGCTATTAAGTAATGCCGCTTGCATACTTGTAACATTGTAGTATAGCCAAGCTAGCCAAAAGTCAAAGGCAAACACATTTGAAAAAGTTTTCTTCCAAGCCATAAAACTTGTTTACACTTTGACAACATGTTGTTGTGTTTTGGAGGGTTTCCTACAGCCACGCTCCGACCAGTGCGTGCGTGAGAGTGAGTCACGGGCAGGCTAAACCGACATGACCGACATTCCTCTTCCAGGTCGTCATTTGGCAGCAGAGATCACATGTTGTTGTGTGTGTGTGTGACTCACGTTGGCGTGAGGCTCATCATCCTGATGCCCACATACTTCTTCTTGTTGCTGCTGCTTCCTGCTCAAAACAACACAAACGTTCATCCTCAGGTTGACCTCGCATTGATGTCCAGGTGGAGGTCGCACCGACCTTTGGACTGTCGGTCATGCGACTCGGCCAGGAACTCTCGGATCTTATCGGAGGGAATGGCGAAGGAGATTCCCGCCGTCACCTTCAGAGTGTTGATGCCGATGACTTCTCCATCCTGCAGGACAAGAACCGGCATGCAAGTGTTTGGGTGAGTTTGGTGGAGAGGAGCGAAGCTGAAGGACAAAAGGCGTCACTCACCAAGTTGACGAGCGGACCTCCTGAGTTGCCGTACTGTCACAAAACCAAAACCATCATCAGAACCAGCACCAAAGCATTGCTCCCAACAAAAGCAGACATCACGTGACTCACGTTGATGATGGCGTCCGTCTGGATGTAGTCCATGTCCGAGTTATGGAGGCCCAGTTCCTTGCCCCCCCGCTGGGTGGTGCTGACGATGCCGGTGGTCACGGTGTTCTGGAGCGAGAACGGACTCCCGATGGCCACCACGAACTCGCCGGGCCGAAGGTCCGCAGAACGGCCGAGCAGAAGAACTGGCAGTTTGGCCTGAGACGGCGACAAGATTTAACTTTTCGCATGCTAGCTGCAGACAAGCTACGTCTTCAAGAGGGGATGTCCAAAGTGCGACCTGTGGGACAACTCATTTTTTTAATTGGCCCTAAAATAACTTTCATACACGTCTAACATATACTATTTTATATTTGTGGTGGCCCGGCACACATACATTTGGACTGCCACAAATACAATCGTCTTGCTGGTGACATAAAAAAAAAAACACACAAAAAGAAGTGACAGAGGAGAGTTCACTTATATAATGGATGCCATGTAGTCGACAGTTTGGGCTTTTAGCTTCTCGCTCCCTGACACCTTAAGGATCGCGCCAGACATCGAGTCGACAGCTCAGGCCTCCCTGGCGCCTTAGGGGGCTTGCCAGACATCGAGTCGACAGCTCAGGATTTTAGCTCCTCGATCCCTGATGCCTTACTTTTGTCCACAAAGCAGGTTTAAGGTTTCATTTCTGTGTGATTTATTTCGTTTTTTTTAATCATATCTACATTTTTATTGATAGATTTTGACATTGATCTGCCGTTGTGATGACCGCCAGAGGACCCCTGCGGTACCGCTGACCTACTTGAGCAGCAGACGCCGTACCCATCGTCACCTTTCAACGCCTTCTGTCGGCCTGTGCATGTTGGCGCACGTTGTCTTTCCGCTCTCTGGTGAAAGACGTGCACTTGTTGAACACTCTGACCCACTTTTAAGAAAAAAGGGACGCCTTTCTTCCTGCTTCCCGCCGCCGTTGTGAGTGAGTAAATATGGCTGCCACCCTCCTGGAACACCGTCAATGGTGGATGGAGACGGAATAGCGCTGCTGCGTTTCCATGGATACGTGTGTGTGTGCGTGTGCGTGTGTTGACAGGAAGCATGGAAACGCTTTACCATCAATAACACTCACTGGACACTTCATTAGGGACCCCCATGGAGATAGTGAACATATTCTATGCTCGAGCAGAGCCTGTCAATCAAAACCATGGGGTGGTGTACCTAATGAAGTGGCCAGTGTTCTTAGCACGCCACTCACCGCTGTGTCGATCTTGATCAGAGCGATGTCGGCCTTCTCGTCCACGTCTTTGATCTTTGCGTCAAATGTGGCGCCGCTCTTCAGCTCCACCTGAGGTCACAACACTTCCTGTCACATGATCAGGCAAAGAATACCTTCACTCTGCCCCCGATTGGCCCGGTGCCTACCTTGACTCGATGCTTATTCGCCACCACGTGGGCGTTGGTGACGATGAGTCCGTCCTCTGACACGATGAAGCCGGAGCCGCTGGCCATGGCGACTTCCCGCTTGGAGTAAACCATCCTGCACGGGAAGGTGAGGCATTGTCACGCATTGTGTCGCTGATGATGTGTTGCGTTCTTCGTACTTGCGATAGACTTCAATGTGAACGACGGCGGGTGCTATCTTCTCCACCACGTCAGCGATGAAGTTGTACTTGAAGCGAAGGCTGTCGGGGTTCTGCCGGCCTGATGGGCAGAGACACTGTCAGTCACGCCAACTACAACTGTCGATCACCCTGTGAGGGGCTAACTCGGTCCAGATTTGTCTAAGTGTTGCTGACGAAACAAAGGAAGTGAGTCAAAGCCTCGGGGGAAAAAAGCGATGGCGTCCTGAGGTGACTGTTCTTACATAACGTTCCCTCTTGGGCGCACTCCAGCTGTGCTGCAACATCTCAACATCTGCGCCGCCCCACCCTCTCCAGTCAGTAGGGACGGTCCTCTCCCAGCATGGAGACAAGTTCTCCTTGTTTCATAACAACAACCTTGCAGAGGTAGACAGGTGTCCTCCTTACTTCTAAAGTTAGATCATTGGCGCCATGCAAACACAAGATTCAGTGACATCATTATCTTCCTAATCTTGTTTGTTATCTCCTTATCTGAGCCAGTCTGGACGAGCCTGAACCGGGAAAGATTCCTGAGTGCCAGCGTGTTTTGTTGACACGGTAACCAAGCGTGTCTGCACAGGAAGCCGCGAAATAACATTTTCATCCGCTAAAAAACTAGGTTAAGTAACCGTCTGACCCAGATTCATGTTGGACAGGTCGCAGCAATCGGCTCAGAACCATGACTCATCGCTCCAAACATCTACAGACTTCCTTCAAGACCTCTGAGGAGAGGCTGCAAGTCTTAAACTTAGTCTCAGCAACTAAACGTTGTAGTTAATCACGTAAAGACGGTATCAAAGTTAGTTAGTTACATAAAATATTAGAAGTTTGGTGTTTCTACGCAAGCTAATGCTCGCTCCATTGCTGTGACCATGACGACAAGTGATTGCTTCCGCCGTTGGCGGACTAACGAGTTCAAAGGTCAAATGTTCTTGAAACTATCTGGACCGCACGAGCTCACCTTCGCCACACGCGCCTCTCTGGATGAAGATGACGGGCGGACGGTGCGTGTCGGTGGCGCGCCTGCTCACGCGCCTCAGCTGGCAGATGTTGGTGTACGTTACGCCGTCGCTGCCGCACACGGGCTCGCGGCTGGCGCACGCGCACACGCCGGCCTTGCCCCTCCGCCGGATGGTGGTCGTCACCTCCACTCCGTCGCTCAGCGCGCATGTCAGCCCTTCGGCGCACTCCCGCTGGGCGCCGCACGGCTCGCCCTCGCCGGCCGCGCAAGCCGGGCAGCAGTCGCACGCGTCCAGCGCCGTCCCGGTCGGGCACTCGGCGGTCGGGGGCGCACATCTGGACTTGTCACACGTCTCCGGGCAGCCGACGGCCGCGCGCTTGGAGACGAGCGCGTCGGCGGAGGCGAGCAGGGTGAGCGCGCAAAGGAGCAGGAGCATCGTTGTGCACGGCGGGTCGACTTTCAAAGTTGTTCTGCAAGGAGGAAAGTCATGCGGCGCTTTAAAAGCGGCATGTAAACACAGCGCCTGATTGGCCCGCCCATGTGACGTCACCGAAGAGGGCAGCGCCAGAGTCTTTCATGGGTTGGCTTATAACTTCAAAACGACAACCACTAACACTGACCTAGTAACTCATACTTAGACTTTGTATGTCGTGTCACTGTGTTGACACACACACACACAGTTTGTGTGAACATGCTTGAAGAGAGTTATACTATAAGTGATGCAGTGCACGCCAAGGCAACACCCGTTAAGGGTATATGTGTGTGTGCGTGCAGTGACAATGATGTGAGAGCGTGGAAGACATTACACTTACACGCACATCAGAGGGGGTGAGCCAGAGGGTACGTGGGGGCGTCCCCGCCTCTTCGCCACCACCAGTGGTAGCTGGCTTGTCGTAAAACGGGAAGAAAGACTTCCAGTAAAGTACTCTCATCATGTGCCAAAAAGTGTCCAGGCGGTGATCCGCGTCTTTCTTCTACTGTCAAGCCAGAACAGGACACATCACAGCAAATCATAGCAACACCCAGGTACCGTGACAATACGCCCTCACCCCAGTGGCTGTGATCCGACCTTCAGCTTTCTTACATAACAACCAGGATTTGGAATTTCACAATGTTTGCTTTGGACTGAGAATGCAATAAAAAGAAGTGAAGTCAGTGATCATTACCTCACCCGCTTGACTGTCCAGCAGGGGTCGCCACCAGAGGTCCACTTTTGTGTTGTTACTCCACAGATGACCTCAGCAAAGGCACCACACTTGGAAGGTCGTGTCCACATGCTGGTGCTGTTATGTGGCGTTTGGGCCAAAACACACACTTCCCAGAAACCCACCGTGTGTAAGTGTGTGTGTGTAAGAGAGCACATCAAATTCCACTCTGATTGAGTCAGTCAGCAATGATGCTGATGTGTGTGTGTGTGTGTGTGTGCCTACAGATGTACTCCTGCTCTCGTTGGTCCAACTTGGAGTCACCTGTTGCCTCTTGTCTGTGCTCTCACTCTCAGAGTGAGCCATCACCTCACTGCGACATCTTTGAAGGCGTCTTTTAATAATAAACGGATGAGCAGTAGGAGTCAGCAGAGCGAAGTGAAGGTTGTTCCAAATATAAAATGAGCAGGACTGTCGGTCGTGTAGCTCCTGACAGATGGGGTCATCAAAGGTGGGGGAGGACGCAGCGGGGGCAGAAAGAAAGATGGTGGAGGTAAGAGATGGATGAAGATGATGGAGAAAGCTGGAATGGGTGACGGATGATGGCATTCATTCATGATTGATGTAAGGATGAGCAGTCCAATGACACTTTAGCATCTGGGCCACAATTGGATTCATAAAACGATGACGACAATGACAGCTGGCAAGAATTACGACGAAAAGAAAACAAGACATCGTGCAACATGAGTGCACCCAGTAAAGGCGTATAACGCTGCATACACCGCACCATGTTTGGTGAATGATCATGTGACTTGACAGGGAACCGTTCTGCGCTGAGAAGGGGAGGGGCATCATCATCAGGACCACGCTCAGCCTCAAGTTTCTTGTTTGGTCCTGTATATATGTAGGTTGTATTAATTTACGGACTCTTTATTATGCAAATTTCTCATACTGGAATTATGTGAATATTTTGAATTGAAAGTGCTTTTTCTGTTCTAGAAAAAAAGAGCTTTCTGCTGAAAGGAGACTTGCAGTGTCATGTTTGGGCCACAAGAGAGCGCTCACACACCGGATTGACGAGAACACGAGGACTCGTCGCACACCTGGCTGAATTATATTAAAACCCAGCCTTTACACTCCAAAGCGACCCCGGCTGGCTCCGCCCCCTCCAAACCCTCCGGCGCAGCTTGACCTTCACCATCAAACAATTCTCAACGTCAACGCGGCAGAGCTGTGATTGGTCGGCTTTTCTTCGTACATGACTTCCGGGTTTTCCCTCTCGCGGAATCGCCAAAAAGTCAGCCACAACAAAAGAAACGGAGCGAGTTGAGGGGCGTCTGAGCGGGAAAAGTACGAAAATGTGAAGCAGCAGTGGAAGCAATCTTCACGTAGATGTTATTGTTGCGTTCTGAACACGTTTAAAAGCATCATACTGCGGCAGTTACGGTGTTCATGGAGCTTCCGGTCTGCTGGGTCACCGTGGTGCCGGAGATGGCTTGAATGGTATCAAGTTTGAAGAACACACCAACAGTCAGGATCTGCGCATTTATTTATGTGATACAATGGCAAAGAGGGCACACACAACTTCTCAAATATCCACGTTATACCGAGAGGTACTCTTCTCCCCCACTGTGTGCGTCACTACAAAAAGCCCCATCTGCAACAGCAACCGCAGCAAAAAACTTCCACCAACAATGTAAATACAGTATGCAGGTTTTCAGAATGTGCATTTAAAAAACAGACGGTATTGTGCCTGACATTTTCACTCAGCTACTTGAGGATCCACATATGATACGGTAGACCAATATTATCGGCCATCCTAATTTAATAATTATAGTTCGACAATGGGTTCAGCGAGAATGTTTTTTACTGCCATCTAGTGTCTGCTTGTAAGTTGGGTTTCGTTAGCGCGAGTGAATTCCCAACTATGCACACGTTTGTATGCAAATAAAGCACGTTTTCTTAGATTTGTTAAATTCCTGTGCTTTTTGATCCAGTGGTGTGTAGTCAGGGCCAGCAAAGCCTTCTCTGCTGGCCTTACCACTTCATAGCCTGTCTCTTGGCTGCACTGCTTCCAGCACATGTATGTGTATGTTACATGTTATTTTTTTCCACATTTTCGCTTCTATGTGTTGCCAATGTCAATGTAATCTGTCCGGGGCCTTCAGAATCAGGAGTGCTGGCCCATGTCACTCAAACACTATGAGCAATGAGGCTGTTTCTCTCCAATCAGATTTCAGATTCACCTCACAGTAACTACTAGGGCAACAGTGAAGGCAGCATTTTTCTGTCCTCTGATTGGCTAACATCTGAAAGTTTTCTGTTTGACTTATGGTTGATGTTTTTGTCATATTATTAGATAAACATTTATTATGAAACGCTATCAGTGATGTGGCAGTATAGAGATTTGTAGTTTAGAGTCAATGTATTGGTTATATAAAGGGTTAACTGGGTTTCTTGCTTTAGTAACAATGTTATTCTTCCCAAATTCTGTAACGCCACTCATTGTTATATTGTCTTTTTGTATATTATTGATGGTTTGTAGGTTTGTGACGTCATAGTGGTGGTATTAAGAGGTGGATTGGGTCACTTAAGTCCCCACCGAGGGCCCAGGTAACCAAATGCACCACACCTGCTACTGGTTAATACAATTTCATGTAACAAACACTATCATTTAATTTGTGAATGTAGAACAGTGCTTCTGATATTGGTTAGGCCAGCAGAGAAGGCTTTGCTGGCCTTGACTGCACACCTCTGAGATGACTACATTTGACTTTGGTCGTTTACTATACATGGCACCGTTCAATAATATTACAGGATCAAACGAATAAAATAATAAAAATATCAATAAATAAAAAGTTATCTGTTATCTGTTTACTTGTCAATCAATTAACGTAAAAAAATAACACTTTTACGACCCTAGGTGAAGCACGATGGGCGTTTGGAGCGAGTACAAATACTTCCGGTTGCAGTTATCAAAATAAATCTGCGAGAATAACTTTGCCATAATGTACGGACATAGAATTGAACCACGATCAACCATTGCGTTACTCTTCTTTGTTCCATAATTGTTTTTGTTTGTGCGCGTGGTTAAATATCATTCATAGGTCCCATTGTATTCTCTCAGTGTAGTCTTTTATTCGTAAAGACACTTGAAATGACTTCCGGTTGTGTCTTGTATTATTTGACGAAGCTTATTCCAATGGAAACCTTCGTCGCAAACCGAAGGAAACAATTGGCTGCGATTTACTTTGCACATATTAATATTTTACCCTCACCATAGTCCCAAACTCTACCTAGGCGTGTTTGCAGGCTTGTTTGCTGTGTTTCAGTCGCTGCCCGCGCGGCCTCGTTGATGCTGGGCCGGATCAGAGAAGCAGGCCTCCGGTCGGATGCGAGTTAAGCGGCTCTCAGGTCTGCTTTGTCCCGATTGGCCCTTTAGCTCACCGAGTAAGTCCACAAGACTTTTACACGCACATTTACGTTCAGCACTTGTTGATAATGCATCTCGTGTCTTTTGGCGTTAACGCGGAACGACAAGATCGCAGTTATTGTTAGCCGTTAGCTCCGGGCTAGCTGCTAGCATGGGTGCTAATGCTGAAGCTAACAGTCAATAACTTGGAGCATCTTGTTGGTTACACGCATTGTTATTGTTGTTGCCGCTGACTCGTTGCTTGTATTTTTATTACCCCACCGGTCAAATTAAGTTATTAACCTGACGTGTGTTAGCTTCGTTTTGGCAACCCAAATCGGTTGTAAACGTAAATATGATCATACAACATTCGCAGTTTTGTCAGACATAGCACTTCCACAAAGCCACGAGGAATGATTAACTTATTCGTCAAAGTATGCTTCATCTTACTCTTTCTGTTCTGTTCAGAAAATATGAGACAGACTCAACAATGACATCCAGATTTGGTAAAACCTACAGCCGCAAGGGAGGCGAGGGTACGTCCAAGTTTGACGAAGTCCTGTCCACCAAGAGGGGCACCCTGAGCACCAAATGGGGGGACACCACCTACAAGGCCAAGGTAGGCTCCAAGCGCGCCGGCGCTCCTTACAGCGCTTCGGTCCTGGATGTTCACAAGAGAGCCCGGCCGAGCGGAGACGGCTCGGACGATCCTTTTGGCTTTGACAGCGACGAGGAGTCCAAGCCCGTGTCGTCCCGCAGCAGCAAGTCGTCACCTGCCAAGGTGGCTCCGGCAGAACCTCCCCGAGCCGAAAAGCTGGGGGTCTCCCTGGACTCCAGGAGCTGGTCGAATTTTCACGAAGGACTCCACGCCACCGCTGAAGAGACTGTGCGTCCGGGTAGGAACCAGTCTGGGCTGATGGAGGACACAAGTGGATTCTTCAACAGCAGCAACGCTAGCAAAGGTAACCTTGTGCATCATCATTCCCACACATTTTTGTGTTTCCGTGAGTCAGAAATGTGAAAAACGTATGAATACATTGGCCCCTGGCATACTGGGACGAGCCTGCCTACGCACGAGACACTTCCTGACCTTTATGCAGACTGGACTGTTTGGTGGAAACCCACAAGTTGAATTGTTCCTAATAAATTCAGAATTACATCACCAGGGACTGACAGGTAAAGGAGAATTCCGCCATTTTTTTCTCTCCTCTTCCTTACGGCAGCGATGCGCATCCGTTGCGCAAAATGGGACGCCCCTCGATGGATCGTGGCGCCATACACACAGCGTGTGTTCTGTGCGGCACTGATTGGAAGCCTTCAGCTCCACTTCCTGTCACCTGCTGTTCCCCACACACAGACACATCAAGGTGTCGTGCTTCTGCCGAGTCACGCTGAAAATCCAACGTTCGTTAAGTCATTGCTCAGCATTTGCACGTCACGTCAGGGGGAGCTGCTTTAAATATAGGTCCAAACACTTGTTACAAAGATATAAATTGGAGGGAGAACATTTGACTACCGTATTTCCAAATATTTTTATTAGGGGTGCACGATTATTATTGGACCGATAATAATTTGGTAGCATTAAAAATAGATCAAATAACCAATGAGGCGAGATTACCCATACTGTGCGGCTGGGCAAATCAAGCTCTCCTTTTTTCTCCTACCTGTGACGTTAATGGCCTGTCGTAACTTCCCCTGAGCTCACTTGCACACAAACATTTACTTTAAGAGGAAGATGTTGTGCCAAATGATCAGCGATGAGGAGGAAAAAAAAACAAAACAAAAACATGCAGCACGCAAAAAAACTTAGCAGCCACCTGAAGCGCCCACTGCGCGGCGTTTGAAAAGCGCAAAGGGTTTGCCAGAGATCTCCATGGAGTCACACCGGCTGCTCGGAGCGTGTGCCCGAGTACAGTGCACCTTGCCGGGCCTCGCCAGGTGGCTCCTCCTCCTCTATACTCTGGTTCTCCTGATAGTAGTGATGTGGTAGTAGTAATGTCATATTGTCGCACAGCTGTAATTGTTTTTTATTTATCAGAAACTGTGTGGAACAAGCAGCATATGAACATTTTGAACATAATATAAATCAAAACATCTTATTTTTGCCAGTCGAGCGGAGGCAGGCTGTAACGCAAAACTATTTTTAGTAAACATCTGTTGACTATAATCAGCCGGTTAAATTGTGGTTGTGGATTAATCGTCCGGGCCCAGTTTTTTTCACCATAATACCTTCATTTTATTAGTGGAAAATAAGTGTTAACATTGGTGTCAGTCGGCCAACTTTTGACCTCATTGGTTGAGCAGACTCAAACTCGATTGCTGGGCCCGACCGATTTAATTGTCCAGCCAATTTAATCGGCGATCAGTAACAGGAGTGTACAGGTGACTATAGGGGTGTTATTTCATGTCCAGAGGGCTCTAATGTTAAAAAACATATTTAGAAGGTCGTAAAGAGGTTTTCTCTGCTCTAACTACAAACATATTTCATTAATGAATAAGGAATCCTACTTGGCGGAAATTCACTAACCACGGTGGGGTATGGAAGAAATTACCTGCGATAAACAAGGGATTGCTGTCATGCCTATAGTGATGTCATCATGACATGTACTACAAATGCACAGTTTCTACCAGAGCGTTCCTATATAGATTTGTGCTGATTGGAGGAGAGTTGGACCCTTTTCAGAGCTGACTGCTGTCAACAACCCTCATAGTCTCCCCCCCCCCCCCCCCCCCCCCCCCCAAAGATTTCTCATGTCCGGGCTAGGCCATCTCCAACTTCTTTCAACTCAGACAGTATAAGTTGTAAAATGACAGACTAGAGCTGTCCTATCTAGTCTTTGAGCATGAACCGATGAAGTCACTCTGAACTCTGTCCCATTTCAACAGGAAAATTCCAAAATTCGTCTTCAGCGAAGCATCACAGCTACTCGTGGTACCAGAACGCCTCTGAGAGCGACCAGAAGCCTTTGGCGCAGACGACCACCTTGAAGACAACTTCCAAGGCCGAGTGCACCTACAGCTCATGGGACGCTCTCATGGGCCTTCGACCGCCTTCGCCCAGCCAGGAGCCGCGTAACCCCGCCCCCTCGCTCTCTTGGACTTCGGCAGGCGTCGGCGGCTGCGAGCTCGCGAACAGCCGTCTCGAGAAGCCCCCCTCGCCTCCACGACTCCCCACAGAGAGCCAGGATCTGGACGGCGACTTGGAATTCAGCTTTGAGACGTCAGATTATTCCCAGACGTCGTCGTCGTCTTCGCTTGTCAGAAACTCAAACTGTCGGACGTACAGGAGGCCCGGCAAGCAGGCCTCCTCCAAAGGCGCGGACTCCAGCACCTTTGCTAGCAGCATTTTGGCTTCGGATGCTCTGACATCAACGTCAAGCAGCGCAAACAAGACGGCGGTTCGCGGCGGAGGCCGCGCCAGGACGAGGGACTACACCGTGCTCCACCCCTCTTCTGTCTCCATTTGCAACGTCACCATTCAGGGGAGCAGCGTGGAGAATGCGGCGCCCTCTAGCACTAGTGGTACGGGCCCCGACCGTGCGACGGGGCAGGTCGATGCGGGATGGCAACGGAAGAAGATGGAACAGCAAACCAGCAGGTACAACATTGCGCCTGTTGTCACTGCAGCGCTAATTGCATGTAGAAATATACATCTGTTAAAAAAATACTCTTCTTCTGGAATAAAGTGGTGTGACCTTTCACTTGTTTCTGTGCTCTTTTTAGTCAGAGCCAGTCCAGAGCAAAGAAGGCATGTAAAGTGGACCTGTTTGGTTTTGAAGACGTGGATGCCCATCAAGAAGACAATGACGACGACCACCCAGACGGCTCTTCCAAATACAAAATCCAGTACTTTGGTTTCGACGACATGAGCGACAGCGACGGAGCCGTCAATAGCGATGACAATGACGACGGAGGCAGGCGCAAAGCATGCAGGAAGGTCAAGAAGGCCGAGGAATCGCTGCGCGTTGCAGCGCAAGACTCGCCGGACCCCGTCAAGAACTGTGACGCTCAAGAGAGACTACCCACCAAGTGGAGCAAAAGCGACTCTCAGAAGCAGGACAGCAGGATAGGAGCAGGTCAGTACACACACTTTAAAAAAAACAATGCAAAGTGTTTGCTCAGTAATAGGTGAATTGTCCAGGATGGTACACGCACGCACGCACGCACACACACACACACACACACACACACACACACAGTGAAAACTGAGCCGAAGGGATCACTACTTTGCTATCATCTTTCTCCTTCATGGCATTTTTATTATTCTTATGACATCTCTCTCGGTTCAATTCAGAACTGCTCGTGCGTTGCATCAAGTTTGGGCCTGTCGAGTCGAGCGTCATTCCATGAATATTTAAGACCAGTCGCCTTTTATAATGGAACCAAGGGAAGTTCTATATTTGGAGATGTGCGCCTTCTGTTTTAACACTTTATTGTATTTCAGTCCAGCGTTGCATGCAGGACTGCAGTATATCTGTGGCATGTGGTGATGGAGGGGTGGGGGGGGGATAGGCGACTTCATGGCCTAATTTGAGTGGGGATTTTCAAAAACTCACCTCGGCGTTTGTGTGTGGACAGGTAAAACTGAGCTCTTGGGTTTGTGTCATAAGAAATGTGCGACACGATGTTTTTAAAGCGTGTTTAACAACACAACATGAAGTTGTTGACGTACGGGTGCTGGTTTCATTTTTTTCAACGGTCGGTGTGTGCCTTATAACACGCGAAACAAAAACAATGTTCATGATGTTTCTTGGACTCACAGACCAATATTTCCTATACATTCATTCATTTGGACAATTACATTTGGACCGCCACGGATAGATTTGGCACTGCTTGTTTAATTTTTTTGTTTAATTTAAGATCTGTTCACCTTCGCTCATTAACACATAAAGCGACTACGTAGCTTGTCATTCCAACCTCGTACAGTAGATGGCATTATAACTTCTAAACACACCTCAGGGGTTCCGCTAGGATTTTCTGCTGCGTCTGCAATTTAAATAATAAAAAAAAAAAGACAAATAACAATTTGATCAGTTTATTTATTTTCCGTTTTTCCCAGCAGAATATGAGCTGAGAACATTGCAAAACTGTTAATTTTATGGCGAAGTTGCTGAGAGCACTTAAACTGAGTCCAAAAGGTCAAGCCTCCTTTTGTTACCTGACTTTAGTCCAATAGTACTATGTGACCAGTACAAAATGATGACATTTTGTACAATTTAACACAAACCTAAATTTAATTTCATGCCTGCTTTTTAGAGTAATACAAATAAACAGGAAGCAAATTGCTCAATAATATATTTTTTAGTTCAAAATAACACTAACAAAACAACAATTTCAATGTTTTTGTTATAGAAATGTGACCTGTATCAGGAGTATAAATTAGGAGTCCAGCGTTAAGATAGCACAGATATATCCAACTGGCAGCACTATTAAAGCTACTTTTGACAAAAAGAAAGGAGAGGTGAGCTATTTGTGTTTTTATGTGACTGCCAACATCTGCGCTTCGTGTGCTCATTTGTCATTAAATACAGGCGTCATGTTTGAATAGAACGCTTATAAAAAATACTAAGAGGTGAAGCAAATATTCTTTGGTTGAACTAATCAACATCAGCTGGTGAGCTCCTGCTAGCTAAGAGCTACCTGCTGGAGACCCCTGTGATAGCATCACCATCTTAAAGCTGGACTACGTGTTTATGTTGAGCAACTTAGAGCAACTAGCGTTTTGAAGACAAGAGGCAAGTACTAATGACAACAAGAGGGCAAGATTAAGTGACACTATAAAAAACAGTAAGCCAGCATGAACGTGATAGCCACTTGTAGCTTGCCCGTGGGACAAAATAGAGCTAGCTAGCTGCCGCCAGAGAGGCAAAATGTGGAAACAGAAATGCCAGAAAGTCTAATGAGATTTAAACATGAGCGATCACACACACTGGCTTAGCCTGTGACAAGCTTTTACGAACTATGTTTCATTCTCGCTATGATAAGGAACAAAGTGAGCATGAACACAAGATGCATACTTTCATCTGGTCACACATGTCCAAGTGCCAACATAACATTTTAAATTCTTTTCAAACTAATTGTGGACAATATGTGTGTAAATAAGCTGTATATTTCTCTATATAGCATATACAGTACATACATTCATACAATATATCACTAAATGTTGTTTTCAAGTTAAACATTTTTTTTTAAGGTGTTGCCTTTTTTATTTTGTAGTGACGGTCCTCCACGATAAATTACATGTAGCGAAAACCCTGCACCTCATACGCATCTTGTCTGCCAGAGAATAAGAAGACATAGCATGTTGTCAACTAGGGGATAAGCGACAAATCTAGCAACTTTTTTCTGGTCTTTATTAATGAATTTATTTATTTTTGGAGACTCTTAATAAGAAAGAATATATCACTATTCAGGTCCTGCTGTGTGAAATGTCCATCCACACAAGTGAAGTTCTTCTACAGTGAGATATTAAGATGTGTACGTTGTCTAATTATAAGGCGCACATGGAACACCTGGAAGTCAATAACTTCATGTTCCTGGCATAAGTATGCAGTAAAAACATGAATTCATACTGTCATGGCCAAACAATTATGCTACAGATGGATTGCAGTTCAGTGGGAACCACTGCAGAAATCCTGTTATGTGTTTATGGGCGACGGCGCACAGGTAGCGCCAAATGTAAAAAATGTTTTCAAAAAAGCACCAGGAAAAAGGTCATGGAAAATCTATCTGTGGTTTTCCAAATTTACCTGTGGTGAGCTGCAGTCATACTTTCAACAGTGCTCTGTTAAGCGTCCTTGCCAGACAGCACAGCAAGAACAAAAGGTGTCTGACTCTTCCACAGATGTCCTGAACTTCTCAGAGGATGATCTCAGGGTGGTGGCCGCGGGTCCCAGGAGGCCCCCTCAAGGCAAACCGGCCGACAAGAACCAGGAGACCCACCGCAGGATCTTCAGCGCACTAAAGAAGGTGAAGCGCAGCGAAAAAACAAACTCTCTCTCTTCATCTGACGTTGCAAAGTGTAGAGACAACGTTCTGCGTTCTGTGTGGGGTGGGGGTGGGGGTTGATGAGGACATCCCTGCAGGAAGCTTTAATGTTCCAGCACAGCTCATCCTCAAACTGTGCCTTTTGTCTCAGCTTATTAACCCTGCCGTGCAGCTCCCCGCCGTACCAAATATCTGTATCTGGCCAAAACCGGCCCCCACAACCAACTGGGCCCCCTTCAGTGCCCCCTCTTTTGTTTTTATTATGAATACCCTGACAGTCACCAAGCTCAGGTTTGGCACAAACACACAGAGAGCAGCCAAGCATTGAAAGGTTGACAGTGGATGCTGGGGAGGGAGGGGGGACACTGTTGGGGTGGGATTCAGCTCCTTAGTTTTTTTTTTTTTTTTGAGAAATGTATGTATTTGTGTGTGTGTTAGTCTCCCACCAAAGCAGTGTACAACGCCCGACACTGGACATTGGCGAGCGAAGAGGAGCCCCCTCCCTCCTTCTTGTCCTCCCGCCAGCAGACGACTCCCGTAAGAGGCTTCAAGTTTTATGTCCCATTTAATGTCCAAAATGTCAACTTCCTGTTCAACATTGCTCGCTTTTTGACCGCGTCCTGCCCACCCTCTGCAGGCATCGCGGCCCGAAGGAGCGTCGAGCAACCCGCCACCAGACATTCAGAAGGACGACGGCGTCTTCAAGGCCCCGCCTCCTCCCCCCCAGGTCACAAAGTGTGTCACTGTCCCCAGCGACCCCTACCAGGACACGGTCACCACGCTCAAGTGCCGCAAAGAGCACAAGGAGGTACCTGTACATGTCTGACTCCACCTCCTTCGCTTGTAGTTAACTTCACCCCCTCTCGCCGCTTGCAGCTGTACACGGTGGTCCAGCATGTGAAGCACTTCAACGACGTAGTGGAGTTTGGAGAGAACCAAGAGTTCACCGATGACTTTGAGTATCTTGCTGCTGGGCTGAAGAGCGGGCAACCTCTGAACACTCGCTGCCTCAGGTAGGAGGGGGCGTGGCCTCTTTGTGATTGAAGTTCTTTTCCTTGCGAGGCACTCCATCATGCCGAGTGTGCCTGTGCGTGCGCAGTGTAATCAGCCTGGCGACGCGCTGCGCCATGCCCAGCTTCAGGATGCACCTGAGGGCCAGAGGGAAGGTGGCGCAGGTCTTCAAAACCCTCAACGACGCCCCCCAGCATCACGTAAGTACCAACTGAACCGGCGACACACCTTGGGTTGTACCCGGTGAAAGAAAGGAAATTAATTCAGTGAGAATGCGATCTCTGCAGAACCTGGCCATGTGCACGGCCTCCCTCATGTACATCCTCAGCCGGGACCGCTTGAACATGGACCTGGACCGCTCCTGCCTGGACCTGATGATCCGGCTGCTGGAAATGGACCAGGACCAAGGGGGCGGGTCCGTGGCAGACTCCTCCTCCCAGCTGAGCGCCAGGGAGATCTGCAAGATGAAGGAGAAGATCAGGAAGCTGTGCGACACGGTGCACAACAAGCACCTGGACCTGCAGAACATCACGGTACGGTGGCGCGCGCCTGTGTGAGAGAGCCCATCAAAGAACAGAACAGCTCATGAACCCTTTTCCTGTAGACGGGTCACTTGGCGATGGAGACGCTGCTGTCTTTGACCTCTAAGCGTGCAGGAGACTGGTTCAAAGAGGAGCTCCGCCTCTTGGGAGGACTGGACCACATTGTGGATAAAGGTGACATGCTTACACATCACGTGTGTGCTTGCGTGGGTGGGTGTGTGTGTGTCTCACTGACACACCGACTGTGGCTCCACAGTGAAGGAGTGTGTGGACAACCTCAACCAGGAGGACGACAAGGACAAGCTGGTGTCATCCCTGTGGGGAGCTGAGAGATGTTTACGTGTGCTGGATAGTGTAAGCCTAACTGCCTACCTGTCACATGATGTCCTGTTATCAACCGCAAAATTAAACTCACGGAGCGTGTGTGCTTGTGTAGGTGACCGTGCACAACCCGGAGAATCAGAGCTACTTGATTGCCTACAAAGACTCATCGCTCATCATCTCCTGTGCAAAGTGAGTGAGCACACGCACACGCACACACGCAAGCCATATATTCATGCACACTTCCTCCTGAATGTTTTCCTCCTCACTGATTTGCTAACCGTCGAGCATTTTAACAACAGGACTGTCGAGCATTTGTGTTACCGTATTTGCACGACCACAAGGCGCACCGTATTAAAAGGCGCAGTCTCAGTTGCAGGTGCTATTTCTGTATTTAAGACATACCTAAGGTGCACCATATTATTGGGCGCAGGTATGGTCAAACATACAGGAGCACTTATGCACGTTAAAACATACTGTGTCGCTCAGGAATCAGTGAGGAAGCGACAGTGCTTTATTTCTTTGGACAGATTAAGAACAGAACTCTCATTCACTTTATCCAACCCACTTGAAATCAGGAAGGTCATCTCTCGACACAACAGTCTCAGTCATGGTGAACAACTTAAAAACATCACACAGCAAAGCAGCAGATAGACAAAAACAGACAAGACACTACCGCTATTTGTGCAGAACAATAACAACTACGTAGCTGAAACATGTAACTTTAAGAGCATTTGCACCAAAACACTACTGCAAAGCACGCTGGGGAACAGGAAGTGCTCCCAGCGATGCTCCAATACGCTCGCATCCATGCTATTGTATGTTTTTAAAAAGGCAGTGGGAGCAAAACTGAGTTCGGTTGTTCTTTATTGAAGTATTTAACAATGTACTCATGTTATTTTTGATCAATCCTCATCCACAAATCATCAAAGTCCTCATCTTCTGTATCCCAAATGAACAGCGGGGCAAGTTCTCCATCAAACACGCCAGGTTCCCTGTCGTCATTGTCAATCAGTCTCCTTGCCGTGCAGCAACAACAGTGCATCAGACATGTTAGCCCAAGCATCCACAATCCATTCACAAATTGTGGCGTAACTCGAACGGCGCTGCCTCCCAGTCTTAGTGAAGCTGTGTTGGCTAACTGTCATCCATCGCTCCCACGCCGCTCGCAACTTCACTTTAAACGCCGTGTTTACACCGATGTCCAGCGGCTGGAGTTCCTTCGTCAAGCCTCCCGGAATGATGGCAAGCTCCGAGTTCATTTGCTGCACTTGGTTTTTCACAGCGGCTGTGAGATGGGCGAGATCAACACGGATGGTGACGCGTGGAGAAAAAAAAAACATCCGGTCTCTTTCCGTACATGTCACTCAGCCATTTTCTCCTCGTCCTTCCAGCCCTATTGATTGGTCTTAACGATGACTCCGGCTGGAAACATTTCTTTAGGCAGCGTCTTCCTCTTAAATCACCACAGGCAGCAGTTTCGGTCCATTACCATGGCAACCAAGCACAACAGTAAAAGCCGACTTCTCGTGCCCCGTTGTGTGTATCGCTACCGTGCTGGTCCCCTTCTTCTCTACAGTGTGGTTCACCGGGATGTGGAAAGTGAGCGGCACGTCGTCCATGTTGGGCTGGATGTGTTTGTCTGCAATGTTTTACTGCAGCAGGAGCGGAAGATGGCCAGCTTTTCCTTGGAATCCGGTGGATGTTGCTGCGCCACGGTAGTCCTTGTCTGGATGGATAGATGGCGCTGTTTCATAAAATATACCTATATAAATACTGGGGGCGTGCCTTTAGCGTCATCTTTCACGTCCGCATGCTGTCCTCAGTCACGTCCACCTTTCCTCTATATAAGCAGCGTGTCGGCAGGAGACGCTCGCAGTCAGTCGAGCGGAGCGCTCATAAAAGTCACACAGCAACACTTACACATTTTGGAACTCGGTGCACACACAAGGCGTGCCGCATTATGAGGCGTCCCGTCCATTTTGGACAAAATTTAAGACTTAAGTGCGCCTTGTTGTTGTGAAAATACAGTACACTAAGTCCCCAACTTACAAACACAATTGGTTCCAGACGACCGTTCTTAAGTTGAATTGTTCTTAAGTCGGGGGAAAAGGTAATACAGTAGTACCTCGCATAACATAAACCTCCTTTTACATAAATTCCACTGAGCATAAAGAATTTATGTAAAGTTTTTGCTTCGTATTATAGAAGAAATTCCATATAACATAAAGCGTCAAGTCAGTGCAAGTCTTTTTTTTTTTTTTCAATCAACTTTATTAATGCCTCAAGTTGGTGCAAGTTCAGACTAACGCCTTCTGACGCATCACGCTCTCATTGGCTGATTTTCGGGGCACCACCTCCGCTCATCTCATCGGCTGAGTTATACAGCACGTACGTGAGTTTGTGTGAGAGACAGGCTTGTCCCTTCAAACTCCTTCCTCTTCATAGTCCCCCTGAAACTAACTTAAACAATTAAGTTAAGTTACAAATTAAAATTTTGCACACAGCATTATCGTGTAGTGCGTGTGCGTTTGTCTGTGAGACCAGCTGACTCTTAGACTCTTTGAGTCGCGTTTCGACTCAGGCTAGTCCTCCTCCTCCTCCTTCCTCCCTCCACTTACGCTCCTGATCAAGACATCTCGTGAACGGTAGGATTGTTTTTGTTTTTCAGTTTTATTCATTCACAGTAATCTTATTTATTACCTTTTTTTATACTGGAATGTTACTCTATTATGTTTATGCTAATGTTTTCTTATATTTTCCCACCATATTTGGTGGACTTTGAATATTTTGAAGTGCCAAAGGTGTGAGTTTGGGAAGATCTTCGAACAGATTAGGCGATTTACATGTATTTTACGCTTTGTATAACATAAAAACCCTATAACATAAAGGTTCTCGGAACGGATTATTTACGTTGTAGGGGCGTCTACTGTATTACCAATGATATAGGTACTCCATGTACGTGTTTACAGTATACTGTATGCGTATGTATATAAATATGAGTTTGGATGTAGTAGTAACATTAAACGAGGATAATTAATGAAAAAAACAATCATAAAAATGATATAATAATAATAATACGTAATGATAAATGTTATTTACCTTTGAAGAGGAGTGGTCGAGCATACGTCGTTGTGGTGGAGTTGGAGGAGTAGTTATTGAAAAAGGACAAATGGTCGTCGTCGTTAGACTCTTCTAAAAGAGGTAGTGTTCTGTGGGTGGTGTAGAATTAAGCAGGTCTATTAACTCTTCATAAACTTTAATCACACGCTCTGTCCGGGTTGTATCATACAGCTACAACTTAGCTTTCCATTTAGCTTTCTCTCCCCAGCGTCTGTTGGTCCCATTAGCAGTGTTACAGTGCCCTCTACTGTCAAGCATGTAGCAGTATAAATACTGATGGAGTGACTAGAATGCAAAATAAAATAAAATATAGACCAGTCGGCTTGTGTTCGTATCCGCGAATGTTCGCAAGTCGGATGTTCGTAAGTTGGGGACTTGTGTATTTATTTTTCCCACACATCTTTTTAAAGTGCTCATGACACCAAAAAAAGTTGGGAAAAACCCAAAATGTAACAAAATGAAAGTACTCACTTAATAAAACATTTTTGTCACACTGCTGTCATAGGTAAACTATGAAATAGGAGTGAAATGAAGTGGTGATTTTGACACACCCCCAAGTTAGTTTATAATATTTTCACTGATATCGTGTTGTGATAATTACAGTATGATGTAACACACACACAAAATGTTTTTTTGGTCAGTATATGACCGAGACACTGCAAAATGATGGATTAGTCCTGGAATGAAACCACGTAGTGTTAGTCTAACATTCGTAGACTAGCTCTAGTAAAAAAAAATATTTACTTACTGAAACTGACAGATCGATTGCAAGATCCGTTGGAAGTGACTGCAAGCAATTCAGTTCTACAGCACTACCGGGTGACACCGGCAAGAGATGCAAACAAGCACAGCCATGAATACATGTGTGTATTCGCAACATATTCACAACAATAGCAACAGTACTAATATTGTCTTGTGAGGCGTCTATGTTTTGCTCGCAGCGATGGCTACAACAGCGTAGCCGTCAGTTAGGAATTAGCACTGCAGTAGGCCGGCCGCTGTAGAGCATTTTAGCAGGAGAAATGAGAATTGGCTTACTGCCACCTTGGCACGCTTTCTTCACAGTCGAACATCTTGTGGGTTTTTGGCTTTTTATAGGCGATTGGTGTCTTTAGGAAATGTGAACAAGCTTACTCCGTCTGTTTGAGTGTTCCAGCAAAAAGCAACACAACGAGCGGGCATAAGATAAAAAATACATAAGCGACAGCAATTCATCCAGAACTGGACCCTGATAGTTGAGACGGCTTTGGCGTCTCCATGAAGCTCTGTGTGGACGTCACTAGGTCTGCTTCCTCCACACCCGGAAGAACTGGTGATTTTAGTTAATTGTAAATATTTCAATATTGGAGTACACATCTAACTTTTTTTTTTATTAGTGTTATTTTTCACGACGAAAATAAGATTGACATGTGTTGTGGTGTCATGAGCACTTTGATGCTCTTGGTCCTATTCACCTCCAAAAATGAAAAAAATCCTTAAGCTGCAGCAACGCCCACTGGCTGTGATTGGTCGGCTTGTAGTACATAATTTCTGTGTACGTATACGACTCGTTCAGAGGACGCACAGCCCACCTCGGCAAACGTCGCCTCCGCAAACGGCGCCTCCTCCGATTTTGGATCTACCGACTGTGGTCACGCCTGTGGGTACTCCCTGTTGCAATAACGCTCCCCTTCTGGCAACGGGATGCTAACATGCTATGGCTATGTCCACATGAATCAAAAACACACATTTCTTCCACTCTGGTGTTAAAAAACAAACAGTGGAGTTAAAAAAAAAAAAAACAGCAGCAGAGGTGGGTGGAGACTCATAGCATTTCTCCAAGGTTGGCAGGTCTAATTAGACAAAATAAGTGTGTCCTTGTATATGAGTGCTGATGGTGACATGCTCCGCCCCCTTCAGGGCGCTGAGGCGCTGCGAGAAGATGATCCGGCGTTACAGCAGGGAGCTCAATGCCGGCGGCGTGGTGGGCAAGGCTGTGGAGAACTGCATGAGGGCCATCATTGGAGTCCTGCTCAACCTGACGCATGACAACGGTTAGTAAGCACACACACACACACACACACACACACAGATAGTGACTGCTGGTTGTGTGTGCAGAGTGGGGCAGCACCAAAACAGGAGAGCAGGAGGACTTGATAGTGACGGCGCTCAACTGTGTTCTCCATGTTCCTCAGTACTTTCCTCAGGAGCAGAGGTTTGACATTCGTGTTCTGGTAAGTACACGCACACACGGACTGTACAGATACACGCTTGTGCATGTTTTCATGGCGTGTGACCTGCAGGGTCTGGGCCTGTTGATCAACCTGGTGGAGTACAGCGCCAGGAACCGCTACTGCCTGATGGAGATGGAGATGGAGGGAGGTCAGGGTCCCTGCGACTCCACCGTGCTCCTCAGCCTGCCGCACCACCAGGATGCCGGTGGTGGCGGCGGCCCGCTCAGCGCCATCGCTGCTCTAGTGCAGGTAGGCGGTGCCACCACGAGTAGCGTGCTGTGTGTCGGCGGCAAGGCGGACTGAATATGGAGATCTCTGTCCTCAGCTGTTCCTTCAGCGGGAGCGAGCTGCCGTCCTGGCCGAGGCGCAGACCGATGACCTCATCAAGGAGGCGCCCAAACCGGCGCTGGACCAGAGCGGAGAGTGGCAGGAGACGGGCGGAGAGATCCAGTGGGTCGCCAACGACAACCACTGTGACAACGATGCCAAGAAGAAGGAAAAGGAGGAGGAGGAAGACGGCGAGCTGGATCTCAACAAAGGTGCGCCCGTCCTCTCGCACATGTCACGTGTCGCCGCTGGCGAAAGGCTAAACGTACGTCCGTGTGTGTTGTGTGTAGCTCTGCAGCATGCAGGCAAGCACATGGAGGACAGCATCGTGGCCTCGTACACTGCGCTGCTGCTGGGCTGCCTCTGCCAAGGAAGCCCGGTGAGTCATCTTCATCACAGCCCTCAAACCTCCGTTTGAACCTTGTTTCACCCCCTCCCCCACCTCCACCTTTCTGCTAACGTGTGACCTCCCTCCTGCCAGATGAATGTGACTACTGTGAGAGAGAACCTGCCTCAAGGAGATTTCTCCATCATGACAGAAATGCTGAAGAAGTTCCTCAACTTCATGAACCTCACAGTGAGTCCACCAGCAGATGACCTCCTCCTCCTCCTCTTCCTCTTCCTTCTTCTCTCCTAAAACCCCAAAAGTACACAATGAAACACTGAGAATGTTCCCGGACCTACGTGCTAATTGGTCATGAGAAAATAAACATCCAAATAACTACGATTAACCATAATGATGATAAATGATAGTTGGCGTAATAATAATAATAATAAATATAGAAAGTAAGAAGTAATAATAATTAGCAATAATGACTATATTTCATTGTACTTTCTAATTATATTTTATATTTAATATAAAAATTAAATAATGATTTATTAATAATTACATGTAATGTGTACCACTAGTAATAATAATAAATACTATTATAGTTATTAATAGGAATAAAATTTAATGATGCATAATATTTAATGACTACTACTACTACTACTACTACTACTACTACTACCAATCATCAGAATACACACATTTTATTACTACCCTATATTTATTTTATTTTATATTACTTGATTATATTAAGAATAATTAATGATTGACATTATATTGATAATAAATGAGAATTATATATTATAATAATTGTAATATATTAATGATACTGTAATAATAATCAGAGCCTGACCCATATGGGATTTTTGGGGCTGATACCGATATCGGGAGCTGAAAACAGCCGCTATCCGACACATCGGCCGAGATATGAAATAAAGAGCATTGATATATACTGTACATTAACATAAATTCTTATAATACCCAAAATACGACTTACCATTTTGGTAATTAATGTAGAATTTGATACTATGGTTGACCATTTAAAAATAAAAACAAGTGGCTGCATTCATCTGAAAGTGATAATACATATGCTAATGTGAGGGGTTTACATGATGTTTGTAAAAGGCCTATTCACAAAAACGTCTTACCAATATCAATTACCGTATTTTCACGACCATAAGGCGCACTTAAAAGTCTTACATTTTCTCCAAAATGGAGCCTTATAATGCAGTGCGCCTTATGTATTTGTTAAATACAGAAATGGCACCCGTAACTGATACTGTGCCTTTTTATACGGTGCGCCTTATGGTTGCAAAAGTACAGTAGTCATATTTACTAGCTATTGAAAAGTCCCATCTGCAGCCACTGAGTATTTGCAAACAGCTCAAAAAACAAATGCTGAAGCAAACATTAAAAAGTGGGGAAAAGGAAGGTGACTACAAACTAAGAAATAATAGCCTTAATACACGAGACTAAACTACATTTGATGTAATAATGTAGCTGCTTTCAAAACATGCAAACTTGTTTCTTCACTTTCTTGTTCAGTTGAATGCCTGATACAACTAAAGGTACCTTTGTTTGGACAAGTACATATAACAATGACAACAAAAATAGCTCATACGACTTCAATTGTTTGGCAGTACAATGCCATAGCTATTCATGTAAGAACTTAAGTGATTTTGGTTAATATGACGAAAAGCATGGAAGCTGCTAGATATCAGCTCTTAAATTCAACTCTTTTGAGCTATATTTGTTATCATCATCATATTTGTCCTAACAAATGTACCTTTAGTTGTACCAGGCATTACAATGGATCAATCAACTGAAGAAACAAGGGTGGTCTCATCATTTGTTCCATGACTGTACTATATATGAAATGACAACTAAATACATTACTTAGATTATTTTCAAAATGATTTGAATGAACACATTAACCTGTGAACATATGAGCCCCTGTAAATCCTGCATGGAAGTATGAAGTGGAGTGGGATGCTGTGTATATCTTTATTTCACTTTAAAACGCTGTATAATAGTCTTAGATAATGGTGGACATTAACAGTTGCATCTATCTTTGTTTATCTCACAGGGATGCAACTTACACGACCTTAAAACACTGTAATACGCTCTCACAAACATGCATGGGGAAGAAAAAAACCCCAACTACAATGTTCTCCTTGACGGGCCCTGGCAGCGTGGCACTAAAAGTGTGGTATTGTTTCACAAAGTTGCAGCTTACCATTGTTTCAAAAAAAAAACAAAAAACAAAATGTAGTTTGTTTTGCCATTCCTCTCCTGCAGCCGAGTGAACGCAGCACTGCGCTGCTCTGCAGGCTGATGCGACCGACGCATGATGTTATTGAGGAGCAGCTTTTGTGTTATAGTACATTGTTGTCGTGCAGTGACAGGAGTGTGTGTGTGCGTGTGTGTGTGCGTGCGTGCACGCCTGTGTGACCTGGACTGTCTTTGTTTGTGCAGTGTGATGTCGGCACCACAGGACAGAAGTCCATCTCCCGGATCATCGACTACCTGGAACACTGCTAGACACCTGCCTCTCTCTCGCTCTCTCTCCCGCACGCGCACACACGCACACACACACACACACACACACACACACAGAGTACAGTCAGTATTTTCAGTTTTCTAAAAGCATCTCTGCTCCATGTGCTGCTTGTGTGATTGATGCCCCCCTGCCCCAACCCCACCCTTCCAATGTGATCAGTTTTTGATTTTAAGCCGTTGACTGGTCCTTGACAGCCTTGCGACTCCCAGGCGTCCGTTACAGCCGAGACTGAAACGTTTCCGCTTGTACTCCGTGACACTCTTATCCCATCGTGTCACTCTGTTAGTTTTAGTTCTACGTCAGATGAGTGTGACACGAGTCCAGCAGGAGCTGGGGGACTTGGACGGGGTTGCCAGGTTGTCGCTGTCCTCCGTTAGTCAAAGTCTGTTGCTGGAGATGTCGACGATCCTACTAAGTATGTGTGTTCTTTAAAAAGGCCATTCTTTTTAAACGCTTCATAAGATGATGTCATCCTGTCAGTACTCAAGTTGCCAAAGAGGCGGAATGTTCCAGTTGGACTTATGAAATCGTCTTCGGATTGTGCTTGTTTTGTCGTCATCTTTTTGTTCATGCACACAGACACACACACACACACACACACACACACACACACACAGAGACACACGTTTACAAGAGCTTTATTGAGAGCGGTGATGAGCTTTGTGTACATAGTCTTTGTACATACGTCCATATAGAAGGACAGCATGATGGCCCTGTAGACTCTTATCTACTTTTATGAAAGTGATTTTTTTACAGCCTGGTGGAGGTGTGTGTGTGTGTGTGTGGGCGGGCGGGGGGCAGAACGCTTCTTAACAAGGACAACGTGATCTTTGTACGTGTACATACTTCAAAAAGAATAAAAATTGCTACTTTCTGCTACTTTCTGTTCTTCCTTTTCGTGAAACGTCCCAAATGAGCAAGAGTGGAATGTTTTACTCGGAAGTTAAAACAAGCTCTAACCCTTAACCCCAACCTCTAACACTTTCCCTTTACACATAACCCTTAAACCCTACCGTTTACATTTAACGCCTAACCTTTTAACCCTTCACCTAACACCTAACCCTTACACTTAACCTTTAACCCTGCCCCTTACACCTGACCCCTAACTGTACCCATAGGCGATTCTAGAGTCTGTTGGGGCCCTAGAAAAAAAATCATGGGGGGCCCCTTTGCATAGTGCCACTGCTGGAGAAGTTCAAAGTTTTTCAGCCCCCGAGGGCCCCCAAATGGGCCCTGAGCAGTTGCCTTGGCTGGTGGCAAGCAGCGCCCCTAACGCAAGCAGCGCCCCCAACCCTTAACCCTTAACCCTTAACCCTGTCCCAAAGTGCAAGCAGGAAAATAGAGAAATGATTTCAAATGTCCTTTAGAAAACCTCAAACATGGAGAAAGGAAGTGTGTAAAGTGTCAAGAAGGAACCAGAGTGATTGAAAAATAAGTCACTTTGGTCCCTCTGGTCCTCACAGAAGCTCCGGGGCTGCTCGTCTATGCGGGCCGGGCCTGAGTCCTCCTTCCTGGATTGGGTCTTCCCGAGCCTCCCCTTGCGGCTCCCCATCCTGGCGCTGGGGGTCCTCTGCCGGAGGGCGTGGTGCATCCTGAAGCAGCTCGCAGAGGGTGGAGATGTAAATCTGAGCCATCTGGAGCGTCTCCGACTTGGAGAGCTTTTTGTCGCTCTCCAGCTTGGGAATGACGCTCCGCAGCCGGTCGAAGGCCACGTTGAGGCCCAGCATCCTCCTCCTCTCCCGGGCGTTGGCGGCCAGGCGCCGCCGCCTCTGCGCGCGCTCCAAGGCCACACGCGCGTCCGCCTGAAGATGCCCGTGGAGCGCGCCACCGGGACCGAGCCTCAGCTGCAGAATGGCACAGGGGGGCCGTTGGTGCTCGTCCTCAGCCTTGGCACGCAGCACGGCGCGTCCACGGTGGTGGTCCTCGGCGAGCGCGGGGATGAAGGGAGCAAAGAGGCTTCTGCGTGGAGACATGTCTCTGTCTGTCCCTCAGAGACAACACGCTGACAGCTCCGTGTGGGACATTTATACTCGGTGGGCGTGTGCTGCTCACACAAAGTGTCCACAGGAGGTCCATTTGGACTCTTCATCAAAAGTGGATTAGAAGCGTGCAAGTGAGCAGCGCACACAGGAAGCACGTGTGTGATGAGCGTTAATCAAGTTTATGAGGCTTCTCAGGTCGCCATGGTAACCACCTTGTCAGTTTTGAGGACATTTTTAACGTCATTTATGAAAAGTATGACGCTTGAGTCAGGTCAGAGGTCGCGAGTGTCGCACCCCTTCCCGTTCTTCCGCACCAAACTCCTCTGAACTAGCTTTGTTCTTTGTGTTAATTAAAAAAGAGGCGGCTGGCTGACGATGACTGACAGGAAGTGACTTCCAACGGGATTAGCGGCGTGTCTCTGCAGCCGCGTGCCAGCGCGTCCTTTACAAAGCACGCTGCGTGGCGCCCAGGCGGCACAAAGATGGCCGCATGGCACACGGAGGATAAAGGAGGACCCTCGCTGTGTGTTGGCCGCGGCATGCGACACTCATTGGCCCCGCTCTGCTTTAGCGTGGCCAATCAAACGCCTCGTTGGTGCCAGCAGGCCCACGCGGGCGGCGGATCAAAGCACCCACGCCGCCGTGACTACACCCCCCCACCCCCATGCACGACCACCATGTGGAACACTCTGACCCCCCCTGCAACTGCTGAAGGATGTATTTCTAACACACCAGCACCGGTCAAAGGTCAGCCCTCCTGTGGGGACACGCCCCCGCTTCATTAAACCCAATCAAACGGCTCGCTAAAAGATGACTCGCGCCGTAGATCAAACCTACAAGTCGAGGTGGGAGGGCATGGGGGCTTGGAGATCAGGTCCCTTCAGGCCGGGTCCTTTTTTTTTTTTTTTTTTTGGACCAGAGGGCCAAATGTGGGCTGTCAAAATATTAGGAACAGCTGATACACATGAAAGATAAAATAGTGTTTCCTTCATGGCATAAAATAATATTTTCCGAACATTAAGAGAAATTTGAGAATTATTTAAGGAGTGTTTTCAGTGTCCTCAGCAGCAGGGGGCAGTGTTGTTGCTGTGTTTACCTCATGAGCAAGAACAAGACGAGTTGAAGCGCTAAAAAACTTTATGGTAAACTCAATTCCTTGTGCGTTATAACTACATTCACTCACTCTAGTGAATCGGGTACTCGACTCACGTGAGTCACTCGTCACCAAGGCCAAATGCAGACCACTGATCTGTACTGAAAGAATCTGGATAGCTCATACGTCGCACGCGCCCGTGCAAGCCGCTGAAGCCACAGAGAGGCCATCTTACCACTCACATCTCGTACGTAGCAGACTACATTGGCACAGCGTACATAGTGTACAAAGCAGATGAAGAGGCTAGCAGAACATCTATATTTTACATTAAAAAGCGGGGAGATTCTCCCATTCCTTCAAGTAACGCAACCTTCGTCCCTTAAAAACCATTTGATACGTTATTCTCTATCTTTTGGCTATATTAAATGTACTTTTTCCCCTTCCAATTCTCATTGGCTTTGGGACAAAATTCTACTGTGCACCCTCTTTTCTGATATAGAAATATATTTAAACAAAAACCACAGGAATAATATGTAATATCATATGTAATAATATATAAACATTGTCTCCATATGGGAGTTCATTTTAATTTCGGGTAAACAAAAAAAATGTATTTAGTAGTCTAGTCGCGGTTGTTTGTTTACATATTCCCCACGGCCCCCTATGTAAAGCCGTTATGACTCAGGTATGGTATGATATCGACAGAATTTTAAAAAATGATCATTCACCTGTTGTGCGAGGTTAGTCTCAGGACTAACCTTGCATTTAGTGTGAGTGGGTAACAAACTAACAACAGACTTAACAACCCACAAGTTCTCACATAAGTCATTGTCCAAGGAGTGTTTCTTGTGAGTGGTAATATGGCGGCCGCGTGGCTTCACAAGTCAATGACCAATGGCCTATCCAGATTCTTTCAGTGCAGATCAGTGATGCAGACACTCGCACATGCGCAACAAGTCGTGAATCGGGTACTCGAGACACTTGACTCACCCTTCATATTGGGCATGCCCATAAACTCACGTGAACCGGAACTCAAAAAAAAAAACAAGGAAAAAGAAGAGGAGAAGGGGGCCAAAGAAGAAAAGTAGAGAGCTATGTTATCACTTCATGTATACTACATTATGGCGCAAAAAAAGCTAACGTTACTTGCTAGCAGTGTTCATTTTGACAGCACTTTTTTAATTTAGTTTTAGTCATAGACTTACGACTTTAGTGTAGTCATCTGAATTGTTTTTTTTTGTACAAATGACAGTAAATTTCGTCTACTAAAATGTGAAGTGTAAAGGATAAGGCATCGTTAAAGTTACCATGAAATTACCTTTTATTTAGGCCACCTGCAAAGCATCTCCAATAACAAAATTCCTAACAAAAAGTGAACATGCTGTCATTGAATATAACAATACGTCAGTCTTGTCACACTTAATGTTCTATTATTTTACCTGACATTAACAAACAGTTTTTTAGATGTTGAATAAGACAGTTCAGCGCGCTTAAGCTCACTGTAATACCTAAGGTGACCAGCAGATGTACTCGTATCCTCAGTTATATTGTTTAGCCAAACTCAACGAAGAGGAGACGCTTCATGCCGGGATCGGTGCGTTCAAAGACGCATGGAAATAAGAGTTCGAGCAAAGCCTCGTCATTTATTGCTTCTGTCAACACTTTTGTCTCGTTTTTTGTTCGTTTAGGAAAATGTCAGCCCATTTCTGGATAGTTTTTTGTCAGAGTGCATATGTTTTGATTAGTTATCGTCTCGTTTTTCGTCAGGAAAACAAGGGTCCTTGAGAAAAAAAATATTCGTCAAAGAAATAAACACTACTTGCTAGTGAGTGCCATGTTATTGGTGCCAGGATAAATAAATAAATAGTACTGTGAAGTGTTTATGTCTTGTGAAGGGGGCTCGGGTTTTGTTTTATACTTTCTTGGAACTTGCTTGGTTAGAGTCAGCCCTTCTGGAGCAGATCAATAACACTAACCAAGGCTCCACTGTACTTATTCCATAGGACTCATAAAGCTCCAATTTTAATGTTAAGAAAGTCTTCATCTTCTTGTCCGACATTCAATTGCAACCCAGCGTGCACGTGAGTGTGTGTGTTTGAGGCCCAGCCGTCCCGGGGCCCGTGCTATGAAGCAGGAGTTCTTCTTACCCAGGATAAGACGGAGGACATGTAGTCCTACAAAGCTGGTTGACTTTCTAGCAGGATGTGTTTCCAAGGTAACTTCTGTAGTAAAGCTAAAGATTTGAACTGGTAAAAGCCCCGCCTCCTGACCAATAGGAAGTCTGCGGGCCACACGGTGGATGAGTGGATGAGAACAGAGAACTAATGGTGCGACACCACCAAGACCAGGGAGATGGTGGTAAACTATCAGAGACCCAGACCTCACCTGGAGCCTGCCTACGTCAAAGGGGACTGGACGCACCTGAAACCAAAAGTGGCTGCATCCTTAACCATTGTTACAACTGAACAGAATGCTAAGCAGGTTAATTGTTTCCAGACACGACAGTGATAAGTGAATACCTGCAAAGTAGGTTTCCTTATTTATAAATGGAATATTTTTTAGAGCATAGAAAACCTGTTGACCTTCTAAATACGGTTCTTAAAATAATTAGAGCCCTCTAGGCAACAATGGAAGGGTCACTTATTTTGTGAAGATATGCTAAGACGTTATATATACTTCAAGAAAAAAACTGCATCTCAGCTTTGTTATATAGGTTAAAAAAAAGAAGCCTATTATTAGTATCAGCTTCAGTCTTTGCTCTTTTTTTCCATTTATGCAGTTGACTGTGACTTTTTTCTTTTAATATTTTGACTTTATTCTCATAAAATTACAGCAATTTTTTTCCATTTCTGCTGTTTTTTTTTGTATTTTTTGACTATTTCAGCTTTCTTTTTGTAAATGTTCTTCTCATAATATGACTTTATTCCCGTAATATTTTGACTTTATTCTCATAACATTTTAATTTACCTAATTTTCTAAACTTAACCTAATTTCCCAAAAATTACAACTCAACTTTATTCTTTATTTTGTTTGCTTCTCATACGTAACATTGCGACTTCAAACTTTTTTTTTCTTGAATATTTCAACTCTATGCTACTAAAATGACATTACTTTTCCTAACATTACGAGTTTATTCTCAGAAAATTGGGACTTTTTGTCTCATTAGAATATGACTTTTCTTTTAATATTTTGACTTTATTCTTGTAAAAATACAGTCATTTTTTTCCAATTTCTGCTGTTTTTTTTAAAATTTTCCAACAATTTCAGCTTTCTTCTAGTAAAAGTTCTTCTTGTAATATTACAACTTTATTCCCATCATATTTTGACTTTATTCTCATAAAATGACAGCTGTTTTTTTTTGTTTTTTGTTTTTTTTAACTTTCTTGTTGTAAATTTTCTTCTTGGAATTTTGACTTCATTCCCATCTTATTTTGACTTTATTCTTGCAACATTATAACTTTTTCCTAATTAAAAAAAACAACTTTTTCACAATTTACAACTTTATGTGTTGTTTTGTTTCTCATAATATTACAACTTTGTCTTTTTTCTTTAATATTTCAACTTTTTGCGACGTTATTCTCTTAAAATTCTTTTTTGTTCTCTTTGGATTCCATCTTTTCTTTTTTTATATTTTGACTTTATTCTTGTGAAATTACTGCTGATTTTTGTTTCTTTTTCGCTGTTGTTGTTCTCCTGTTAAATTATATTTTTAGAATCTGCCGCGGGCCATTCAATTTCTTTTTTTTTAATCTGTGGTTTGCAAACGGCCCCACGGCTTAGTTATCACTGTCCATTTCATAGGAGCAGCTCCTTTCACACCTTCAAAGACACCACCTTCCTATCCTTCATGACGGTCACGGCGGCGTTTGAGCGGCTTGGACGTGCAAGTTCCCCCACTTTCTGAACATTATTTCTAATTTCGCTGACTTCACCTTTCGCTTTCACTTTCCTTTTCTGTCTGCCGTCCCGCTTGCGAGGCATCATGAAGCTGACTGGAGGCGCGTGTACGTAACCGTGCGTGTGTGTGAGAAAGTTCAAGTTTGATGAGAACTTCCTGCCAGTTTTGTTCTGCACTAAAAAGAAACCCTCTTTAGGAAGTGAGCGCTTGTGGCCAGCAGGGGGAGTAACGTCCCACCGATAGACAACAGCTCGTGCGTGTGCGTGCGTGCGTGTGCGTGCTGTAAGTTAACAATACGAGGCGGTGAAATATTTCTTCGTCCATGAGGAGGATGAGAAGTCATGGCGAGACATCATGCGGGTGCTGATGGGGTTGCCACGGGAACCACTAACATACCTGACGAGCACCAAGGTGAGGCGTCCTCATCCTCATCATGCATGAGGAAGTGAGAAAGGCATGAGGAGTACCTTCTCACACCTGCCGCGGCGACACAAATATTTCATACAGTCAATCATTACTCTTCGCCATTCTTTTTTTTCCTGGATAAATTCCTCAAGGTGTCATGAGAAGCCACGAGTAAACTTTTCTCAGGTGAGACGAATGAAGTTGCTTGGCTAACCTTGACCAAACAATTCAAAGACATTTCTCATCCCTTTAGCGCCAAGAAATATCCTTTAATTGTAAGCTCAGGCGTTAGCGCGGGTCGTCCTCCCCGTCCTGCAGAGTGGCATGCCATTGCTTTCAACACAACGGGGACAAAACAGTGTCAAACTTCCCGCTGTCCCCTTTCACACAGACACTGTCCCTCCCCTGTTGCAGCGCTGATGCAATGCCTCCATAGGTGTTCTCACGGCGCCTCCGTGCAGGGACAAAGGTGTGTCTTTTAGTCAGTGTGAGTCCTGGGTCCAGCTTTGTCCAGGTGGTGGTGAGTGGGCGTGGGGGGTGACTGGTGAAACTTAGAACCGCCCCCTCCCTCACCTTCGAGACAACTCCATAAGCGTCCAGCAGATCTTTCCCATCCATGCGGTTGTCTTGCACCCCCGCCCCCTCCAGGACTTCCACCCACCTCAGTGGTCCAGGAGAGAGTTGTGTCCTCCTTATTGCGGCCACTGTTCAACTCCTATCCTTCCATCCTTCCTTCCTTCCTTCGGCTCTGCTGGCGCTCAGCAGCGAGACAGAAGCTCTGCAGTCACATCATGGAGGGAGAGAGAGAGAGAGAGAGAGAGAGAGAGCGAGCGAGCATCCCTCCTCCTCCGCAGTCATCAGGCTGCTATGTCTCAGATTGGGAGTCAGAGTGAGAGCTTGTGGACAGGACCTTCCTCTTCCCTCTCCTCCTCCTCCTCCTCTTCTTCTTCTTCTTCTGCGGTGGTTGATCATCTTCTGTCCTCCTCGTCCTCCGTCCTGCAGCAACACTTTGGATTTCTTTCTGCGTCTCGTCTCCCTTCCTTCCTCTCCGCTCCGCTCCGAGGCTCGTGTTCGGGATTCGGAGGACGACGCGCACACCGGCAGGCGCGTGCGTGGCGTGCACGCGGACATGGAGCTGCTGCGCGTGTTGTTCTTGTGGATATTGCAGTGCAACAGCGTGCACGCGGACTCCATCATTCACATTGGTAAGACAGCGGCGCTTTTTTGTGGGTGGGGGTGAGGGGGGGTATGTGGGAGGGGGTGGGGGGTATGCAGTGTACAGAGGTGCGTGCGAGTGGGGGTGCATGTGCACGTTTAATGGTAGGCCCCCCACCCCCTCAGTAGCGTGCGTGAGGGGGAAGACAAGCTGTTGCTCAGTCAGTCAGTCAGAACAAGTGGTCCTACGGGTGGTGGGGGGTAGGGGGGCGGTAATCGTTGGGGGGGGGGGGGGTGTTCAGCGTCCACCAGAGAGGCTGAACTTGGAGGAGGACGTGTGGGACATCTTAATGAGGACAAACAAGGCGCCTCACACGCTCAGCTCCACTTTGACCCCCCGTGCAGGAAGTGATGCAGCAGGTCCGCTAGGAGGACAAAGACCGGGTCCAGCCTGGACCGGGAAGATGAAGATGAGCATTTATTGGAAATGTAAACATTCCAAACGCTGGCGTGTGTGGACAGCACGGCCGCCTCGCAGCCTGCAGGTTGTGGGTTTCAATCTGTCAGGACGAGTCCGTTGTGGTTCTGATGGTGTGACGCCGCTACGTCTTCAATGAGGTGGATGAGAACATCCCTGATGAGACACATTTGGTCCGCTGCTTCTGGTTCTGGTTCTCACACACACGATCTTGTAAGTAGAACTTCATGGTCATGTGAGATGTGGACCACAACGACAATCCTCAACAGGATGAACTCGCTGTGACCTCTGAGGCTGACTTGTGGCGTCGCTGACTGGGGGTGACTTGGCGGTGCCGGCCCACACTCGGATTGGATGTGACAGCGTAGAACTACAAGCCCCCCAACCCCCACACACACCCGCCCACCATGTGTCTCATCCCGTCTCTCAGTGTTATCTTCTGTGACGTGTTTGTCCCTCCTCTTCATCACTCTCAGCACCACAAATGAGATACAACCTCAGTGGACCTCATTCGGTTATGCTGGATCGTCAGCACCTATTCAGATGGAAACTCATGGTAGGAGAATGAGAATGAAGCAAATAGGTTTTTTTTTTCAAGTCTCAAGTCTCATTCTCACCTCACTATGACATCTCATCACCTCATTGTCATTATTTTACCACCTCATTGTGTCATCACTTTGTCATTGTTATCATCGCTCGTCATCTCACCACCAAATCTCATTGTCTCATCACCTCACCATGACAACTCATTTTCTCGTCATCTTACCACCTCATCATGCCGTCACTTTGTCATCTTTATCATCACTCATTGCGTAATCTCATCACCATGTCACCACCAAATCTCATTGTCTCATCACCTCATTATGACATCTCATTTTCTCATCGTATCGCCTCAACATATCATCTCTTTGTCATTCTTATCACCAATCATCTCATCTCATCACCATGTCACCAACTCTCATTGTCTCATCACCTTACCGTGACATCTCATTTTGTTGTCATCTTACCACCTTATCATGCCATCACATTTTGTCTCATCTTTATCATCACTCATTGTGTAATCTCATCACCATATCACCAGCAAATCTCATTGTCTCATCACCTCATCATGACATCTCATGTTCTCATTGTATAACCTCATCATGTCAGCACTTTGCCATCTTTATCATCACTTATCACCTCATCACCATGCGACCACCAAATCTCTTTGTCTCATCACCTCACCACGGCATCTCATTTTCTCATCATCTTACCACCTCATCTTGCCATCACTTTGTCATTCTTATCATCACATCTCATCACTTTACCATGACATGTCATCACCTCCTTTTCTCATCATCTTACCACCTCACCACGCCATCACTTTTTCATTCTTATCACTACTCATCACCTCATCACCATGTCATCACCAAATCTCATTGTCTCATTAGCTCACCATTACATCTCATTTTCTTATCTTACCACCTAATCATGTCATCTTTATCATGACTGGTCATATCACCTCATTACCATGTCACCATAAAATCTCATCACCTCACCATGACAACTCATCACCTCATTTTCTCATCATCTTACCACCTCATCAGGTCATCACTTTGTCATCTTTATCATCACTTATCATATAATCTCATTACCGTGTCACCACCAAATCTCATTTTCTCATCATTTTACCACCTCATCATGCCATCACTTTGTCATCTTTATCATAATTCATCATCTCATCTCATCTCATCACCGTGTACACACCAAATCTCAGTCTCATCACCTCTCCATGACATCTCATTTTCTCATCATCTCACTACCTCATTATGTCATCACTTTGTGATCTTTATCATTACTCATCATCTCATCACCATGTCACCACCAAATTTCATTGTCTCATCGTCTCATTTTACCACCTCACCGCATCATCCTTTGTCACCATCTTGATCTTTATCATCGTCATCACATAATCTCATCACCATGTCACCACCAAAAGTCATTGTCTCATCACCTCATCATTTTACTACCTTATCATGTCATCGCTTTGTAATCTATATCCTCACTCTTCATATCATCTCATCACCATGTCACCGATAAATCTCATTGTCTCATCACCTCATTGTGTCATCATTTGATTACCTTATGTCATCACTTTGTCATCCTTGTTCCTCATCATATCATCTCATCACCATGTCACCACCAATCTCATTGTCTCATCACCTCACCGTGACCTATCATTTTGACATGGTCTCATTATTAAATGCACAGGCAACAGGACAGATTTTTTTTTTTAATCCAGAAGTGGCGAAAGATTATCATGGCCTCATGACTTCCTCATTATCTCATCCAGTTGTAATGCTGGACAGGATCAGTGAGGCAGATCCTGGTGGCTAAGATGAGCTAGGCTAAATTAGGCTAGGCTAGGCTAACATATAGGCTATGCTAAGGTATAGGCAAGGCGAGGCTAATTCCAGTGT
Organism: Dunckerocampus dactyliophorus; assembly: GCF_027744805.1. Taxonomy (NCBI): domain Eukaryota; kingdom Metazoa; phylum Chordata; class Actinopteri; order Syngnathiformes; family Syngnathidae; genus Dunckerocampus; species Dunckerocampus dactyliophorus. The sequence continues at coordinate 48,394,050 of NC_072820.1, forward strand.
TTAGCAGAAGATGTTGATGTTAAATTGCGACAAGCTCCAGCAGCTGTACTCGATGAATATTCATGAGTTCGCTAACAGGAGGCGTGCTAAATAAATAACAATGATGTTTTCTTGCATTTCATTCTCATGACTGTACATGAGGTTTGAGACTGATGACACACATTTGACGCTGTGATCTCCTGCTGCTTTTAACATGCGACTTGGTTGTAAAAGTGCAAATCAAATCAAAAGGTGAAACGTATCCTGGCGATGATTGACATGTCGACTCACCAATGGCTGCACACCAACAACTGCTACAACCCGACCAATCGTAGAGCTGCGCGTAGTGATTGAAATGTAGAAGGCACAATTAGCTAGCTGTACACAAGGTGTGTAGGATGCTTTTTGGATTTGTAACCATTTCAGGTGTCGGATGGAGTTCTAACTTGGGTTGGGCCACAGCATGGTTTGGTGTCGTGGTTCTGACCTTCTCCTGCCTGCCGTCCAGGTGCAATATTCGAGGAGAACGCGGTGAGGGACGACGAGGTGTTTCAGTTGGCCGTGTCCGACCTCAGCTTGAGTGACGACGTCCTGCAGAGCGAGAAGATCACGCACTCCATTAAACTCATCCAGCCCGACAACCCCTTCCAGGCCGTGCAGGAGGGTAAGCAGCTTGCTTCTGGTTCTGGTTCTGGTTCTGGTTTTTCCTCCTGCTGAGGCTAACTGTGAATGTCAGGATCTACTCTGCAAAATATTGGGAACCCTGTTCTTAATCCAGAAGTATCATCAATCCTATTTCGGTTGTGTTTTTGCAACAAGGTTCGGTCCAGATCGGGTAAAAAGTTCTGGCCCGCCACTTTGTAATAACCCGCTCGATTTGATGAAGGTGCTCGTTAATCCTGAGACAAACGAGGCTAATTGTCTCGCCACGATCCTCAATTAGCGTCCAATTAGAGCACGAATGAAACGCTCACCTTCCTGCTCCCCACATGACTTCTTTCCGGGCTGGAGACGCTCCCACCCCTGCCCCGAACATGGCTGCCGCCACCGCTCTTGGTGCTTTTGCACGTTAGCATGTTTAATTCATCCTGTAGGCATATGCCTCCTCCTACCAGGTTAAAAACTGCGAGAGGAGCAAGAGGAAAAATGAAATCTATCCACAAGGACGCACAGAGCAAGCCCCGGGCGCGTGCGCCCGTACACACACACACACACACACACACACACACACACACACACACTGGCTGGTGATGTGAGCTTTGTTGACTGTCTGAGTTTCCTCTGCTGCCACTTGAATGTATTTTTCAGTTTAAAAATTCAACATCAGTCTGCTCCACTTCTATCGCTTCTTTTGTTTTTGCGTTTCATTTCATTTCTTTCCCCTGCGCTAACGACGCGCCGGGAAACCTGTGTGTCCGAGAAAGCGAGATGAGGTCACTTCCTGTCTCAACAAGGGCACGACGGCCATCTGGACAGTGATGACGACGGTGGTTTGTGACTCATTGGTGCATTTGTGACCCGTCTGGTCCGCCCCTGCGCGCGAGCCACCGTCCACAAATGAGAGTCGAGGGCGCAAGACGACGAGCTAAAAGCCGGAGCCGTCACCTCGATGTCCAGCGTGTTTGCCATTACATCAGGGGTGTCCAAACTCAAACTCACGGCCGGTGGCCCCTTCGTGTCAGTGCGGCTCACGCACCATGGGGAAACGGTCAGAGCACTTTAGCTTGCTGAAAGGGAACGGCTCACACTTGCCAATGTTAACTACAATCACGGCGTCAACACAAAGCATACAGTATGTAGCAACCAGGTAAACGCACACATTTTTACAAAACGAGCCGCACAGCATGCTGGGAAGCCGGAGGCCCTCTCGGCGTCGGAAGCGATGCTGACACCCAGCATGCCTTGCGGTATTTTGTGACTAGATTCCCAGAGTCCGTTCTTCGAGTTAACGTCGTTCTTTATCACCCACCCCGATTTTCAAAAATGGCAACTTTATTTGGTTGTTTTGTTTTGTTTCCCATAATATTACGACGTTTAAAATTACGATCTTATTGCCGTAAAATTACAACTTTTCACCGCGTTGGAATGCAAAGTTTTTTTTCCCCTTTCATATTTTGACTTTATTCTCATTGGTTTTTTTTTTCGCTTCTGTAGGCTTTTTTTTTTCCCCCCCAAGTTTATTCTTGTGAAATAATGACTTTTTCTTGTTAGATTACAACTTTTTTCTCTTACTATTTTAACTGTATTCTTGTAAAATTAGTTTTTTTTTCAAATTTTCCAACTATTTCAGCTTTCTTCAAGTACATTTTCTTCTCATAATTCTAACTTTATTCCCATAATATTTTGACTTTGTTCCTGTAATATTAGGCCTTTTCCTTCACTTAATTTTCAAAAACCGGCAACTTTATTCGTTGTTTTGTTTCTCATAAAGTTACGGATTAAAACGATTTTACATGTTTTACAAAAATGACATTTTTTCTTGAATATTTCAACTCTGTGCTATTAAAATGAGATTATTTTTCCTCATAATAGTACGAGTTTATTCTCATAAAATTACAGCTTTTTTTCTCTAAATATTTTAATTTTATTCTTGTTTTTTTTCTTCAAATTTTCCAACTATTTCAGCTTTCTTTTAAAGTAAATTTTGTTCTCATAATTCTGACTTTATTCCCATAATATTTTGACTTCATTCTTGTAATATTACGACTTTTTACCCAAACAAATTTCCCTTTTTTTACTTTTATTGTGTTGTTTTGTTTCTCATAACGGTACAGCTTTAAACAATTTTACATATCTTTCTTCATATATTTCATCTTCCTGCTACTACAATGACATTATTTTTTCTCATAATATTATGAGTTTATTCTCATTACAATGCGACTTTTTGCTTCTTTTTTTTTCTTCTCGTAAAATTACACGTTTATTCCATTTCTGCATTTTTAAAAAAACTCCATTTTCCTCTTGTAATTATGACTTAATTCCTACAGCATTTTCACTTTATTCCTGTAAGATTCTGACTTTTCCCCCCACCTTATTTTCCAAAAATGACAACTTTCGTTCTGATAATGTTTCTTTATAGGATTTTCATTGCATGGTATAACTGCTGTTGTACTATGCACATGACAATAAAACTCTTTTGAATCTTGAATCTCTTGAATCTTTAGTACAGTGTTCCCTCGTTTATCGCGGGCGATAGGTTCCCAAAATAGCCCGCAGTAAGTGAAGTTTATTTGTTTGCAATGATTATATATGTTCACCTAGTACACTTTTATATACTAGACGGGCATTAACATTTACTCACATTTGAAACACTCTTTGTTGGAATTTTAATGATCAATCTACTCGGTTGGACAAAAGAAATTATGAAGTGGCTCACACGTATTTCTTGTCCTGCCCCTTGAACCGAAGATTCATTTAGCCACTATTGACCACAACAGGAAACGGCATGAAGGAGATTGGCTGTAGACCACTGTCAATCAATCAAGATACGAAATGGGCGGGTTCTCCCGTAGCCAATAAGGACTGTTGTGGCTCGATATTGTCTATTGTGGGTTCCTAATATGCTCGTGCAGGCACGTAAACGCATACTGAGACAAGTGGCGCTGCACACGTCTTCAACATGGGCATACAACACCCTCTACTGGTAGCAGTAGTAAATACAATAACAGACACATACAACAGAGCACCGCTAGATCGCTCTTATTCACCACAAGGACGCAGAACACAATGCACGTTGTACGCTATTAAAATCAGCGAAAGGTGAGCCGCGATGTAGTGAGGGAACTCCATGGTACTAATATGACATTATTTGTCCTCATAATGTATTCTCCCGAGCCCCAAATGGCCCCCGGCTACACTTTGGACACCGCTGCGTTGTGTGAAAACAGTGCAGACGTGATGGCATCCTGGCGCCAACGTGCACAACGTGTCCGTGTCCAGGCTGTGACTCATATCTGCAAGATGACAAACGAGCAAAGTTTCAAAAGCGTGGTTTTCTGAATGGACTTTGGCTGCGACCACAGCAGCGAGCCGTGAATCACGCCGACAGAAGGAGACGATGAAAGATTGTGACCCGACCTGATTTTCGGCGGCCGTGACTCGTCAGCGTTGAGGTGGTGACGACTCAGAGGGTGATAATCCCAGCAGGTCTCTTGAGTTTTTGGTTGATAAGACGCCGCGTCCCAGTTTTCATGCTGTTTGCCCGCCGGCGCTCGTTTGTGTTTACACGCAACGAGATGGAAGTGATTTCACCTTGTGAGCAGCTCCCTGAGCTGCTGAACGACAACCACTCTACGTGTGCTGCTACTGAATACTGTGGACCCCCGCTCAAGTCACCACTCGCTCACTAATTTGCAGAATTTTGGTAAAAAAAACCCTATAAGATGATCTTATACAGGGACATGTAGAGCATGCTGTTAAAAAAGCCCACAGTTTTTATGTCTTCATGTGTCACCCATGATGTGTTGACGTTTCGGGCTTTGTTCGGTGGGCCTTGAACGCACCATAGAGCGTGCTGAGGGTGTCGAGCTTGTTGTTTAGGGAGTGGAGTGCTTCATCGGTCTTGTGGTGTCTTGTGCCGTGCGCTGATGGAGAGGCAAATATTTCAATTCCCTCCTCCACTCCAACGTGGCGGGAGAGTCATCGGCAGACACTTGATGGAGTAATCGTGCTGCTGAAGAGGAGCGTGTGGAAAAGAAATGAAATGAGCGGCGTCACATGCATCACAGCATATCATAACACTGCCTGACGCAGGGGGTGTCCAAACTTTTTCCACTGAGGGCCACATTGAGAAAAATCAACAAACAACACGTTTGTGGCGTCGTTGACAAAGGAACTTGTAATAAAACCTGCATGCAAGGAGACAAATCAACACGGAGAAAACGTCTCGCCTATTTAAGTTGGAACGTTTATATGCGAGCCAGACACCCGAGGCTATTTGAATCAGGTGATAAGCATGTGGAGGACTTGTTTTGGAGACAAGAGGCCTCCATCATTTATTCCATAATCATAGCAAGTCAGTGTGACCTGAATGTGTATCTATAACACTTGCGTTATAATGTAGTTGCTTTTTCAGTCTTCTGATTGGACAATGCGCACATGCCTGTGAATGTGTGTTTATGTGGACAGAGATCTTTTTTTTATTATATTTTTTTTAAATTCCACTCATGCGGACGCACACTATTGCATGGTTTGAGTTTCTAACGTCATCATTTGGTCATTTTTGTCCTCTGAAAGTGCACAAATGGTCATGCTCGCTGGCGTTGCACACGCACGCTCACGTCTTCGTGGTTGACATGACAACTGCTCTCATGGAGATGAAGCGGTCCATTCGTATGCGAGCCACCTGTTGGTGTGTATACACGCGCACGGACACGCACACACACCTTACGGGCCGGACTGTGGGTGTGTAGTGTTTGTGCGTCTCCTCACACCGCTGAATGGAGCGTTCACGGACGTCCTTCAACGGGAAGAGTTGCCGTGTCAAGCTCAGCAGGCGAAGCACGAGTCGTGACTTTTACAGACAAATCTTTTTCGTCCTTGGCCGGCGAAGTTAGGAGCACGCCTTCCAACAAAGACGACAGAGAAGCCGTCGGTCAGGTGGACTTCTGCACGGGTGGATTATCATTTCCAAGTGTGACAGTCGTGAAAAGAAGTGGTAGAGGTTGACGAGTGCTGCCTACTGAAGGTCCCTTGTGGGTCAAGCTGTAGTGGCGGCAGCATGAAGAACCCTTGAATGACTCATGGGCCGTGCTAATGAGGACTGGTGTATCTTTGAAGCTCCATTGATGAATTATGAAGAAGCCTTGGCCGCCTTGTTAGTGTCCGACAACGTGACACTGCGGCACGCCAACGCCGCACCACCGAGGGAAATGAGCCACTGTTTACACTTAGCCACTGTTGCGAGTAACGGCGTTGGGTAATCCTTCACCACTTCGAATTTCACGGCTTCACTCATCGCTGTTTCCTGGTTGAATACGGCCTGTTATGAGTCCAAGAATGTGCATATTGAAGCAAATATGTATTTTTTGCTGAAATGAAGCATTTTCAAGCATCAACAGGGCTTAATGAACTCGGATGAGGCATTCAGAAGACTCATTCAAAGATGTTATGATGGTAAGCACCAGGCAAAAATGCACAGCGGAGTGGAAAAAACCATACAGAAGTCGCACTGGACTATAAGTTGCATTTTTGGAGAAATTGAGAAAGTGAGACCAGACAGACAGACATTTCATCTTGAAAGGCAAGTTCTAGTAATAACACTAAAATGGAGAACAACAGGCCAACAGGCTGTTAGCGTAACACATTAAAACGAGCCACAAAGTCATCTTTGTTCATCGCCTTGGAGACAAACTGCTGACAAGCCGTGGAGATGTGGCCGTCTGGCTTTTAGCCCGCCATGAGCTTTTTTGTTTCCTTCGTTGCAGTTAAGAGTATCCTCCGCTTTTAGCCAGTCCCTCACGAGTTTCTCCTTCACTCCAAACTTTCTTCCTGCTGCTCGATTACCGTTTCCGGCTGCGTGTTTCACTGCTTGCAGCTTGCAATCTGCAGAATATGATTTTCTTTTTGGGGTCCGTCTTTCACACTTGTCTTTTATAAGCGGCGTGTGAACAGGCACGCAGACGAAATATTCAGATATTGTGTTGGCAACGTCATCGTCGGCGGTACGGGAGTGATAGGAGTTGCGCATACTGGCTGTGATATCTTCATATCATCGACTAAAAAGAGAGAAACTTGTTTGGGTGGCTTTATTTCAGAGGGGGCGGCAACATCTTGTCTCTAGCATAGCGACAGCACAACTGACAGCTCCCCCATACAACAGACATACTCCACAGATGCACACATTAGTGCCATCTCGGGGCACTGAAGTGGAACAACATGACACATATACTTTGTAACACTGGCACACAAGCCTAGAGCGCCCTCTCGTGCCTGTCAGTGTGGGAAAAAAACATAAGTCGCTCCGGAGTACAAGTCGCAGGACCAGCCAACCCATGAAAAAAAGTGTGACTTGAAGTCCGGAAAATACTGCATTCTCCACTGGCCACTAGGTGTCGGTAATGTTACATTGATGAGACAATAGCCCCCGCAGAAGTACTGCACACAAACGGAAAGTAAAAAAAGAACAGCAAGGGTGTCCAAACCTTTTCCACAGAGGGGCCGCGCACTGAAAAATCAAAGAGTGCGGAGGCCACTTTTATATATTTTTTGGAACCAGCCCATATAGCTATACAAAGACGTTTTTATATTTTTTATCAACTTTTTCTGTTTGGACTTAATTATTGTAGTATTATAACTTTTTACCAAGCAAATTTTTCCAGAAATTGCAACTTTATCCTCCGTTTTGTTTCTGGTATTATGACTTTTTTCCTTTTACTTTGTGTTATATTTTTATCGTAATATTATGACTTTATTCTCCTAATATGTAAACCTTATTCTCGTAAAAATGTTTGTTAAATTGTACTTTAGAATGTGCCGAGTGTGCAAAAAAAAAAAAAAAAAAAAACAGCCGTGGGCCGTAAATGGCCCTCAGGCCTCACTTTGGACTTGGATATTATGTCTTGTTTTCTCTTATTATGTTGACTATATTGTGTAATAGGAGTGTAAGGGTGACTATAGGGGTGTTACTTCATGTCTAGAGAGCTGTAATAATGTTAAACAACATATTTAGACGGTTGTAAATATGTTTTCTATGGCTAATATGTCTTATTTTCTCTTATGTCTACTATATTGGGTAATAGAAGTGGTGGAAAGGTGACTATAGGGGTGTTATTTAATGTCTAGAGGGCTCTAATAATGTAAAAAACTATGTAATTTAGAAAGTCGTAAACAGTTTTTTCATACTCTAACTACGAAAATATTTAATTCCTAGATAAGGACTTCTCTTTCATGGAAATTCAGTTATCATGGTCAGGTCTGGAACCGATTAACCGTGATAAACGAGGGACTACTCGTGATGTGACGTTGGCGAAGGAGATGAATCTTTTGAATGGCTCTCGAAAGAGAAGATGCAAACTGATTTGCAGACATAAGAAAATCTAGTTCTGGTATGCAACTGGGAATCGGTTGTGATTGTTCACGTAAAAGAGCCGTTCAAAAGACTCGTGAACGTCACATCTATAAGCCACATAAGAGAAGTTGATGCAACAAGGGTGAGCCAGAGCGGTGTGTGGTGTGTTTTGAAGTGAAGTCTACCAGGAAGTTGTTGACTCAACATTAGCTCCTCCCACTCTGTCTTCACAGCCGATTTGTTCTGAAAATGTTGATGAAAATGAGTCAGCAGTGCAAGTGAGTCGTATTCATGTGCGTGCTCCAATTATGTCCACACGTGTGTGTGTGTGTGTGTGTGTGTGTGTGTGGGTGTGTCCACGTCCCAGCTGCTGTCCGTCGTTGCACAATGCTGCTCAGCAGCTAGCAGCTAGTTAGCATGCCGCGCAGAGAGCAGCGCTAATATTGTGACACTTTGTGTTGAAAAATGTCTTGGTGTTATTTCTGGAAGAGCGGCTTGTCGTGTCTCTGCACTCCTCGTTTGGTGAGCGCACAAACGCACAAACTCGCTGTCTGGACGCATCAACTTGCAGGGAAAGTTGTCGCTCGCTGCACAGTTTGTGAGTCCATGGGAACAGTTGTGTGTCATGGTGTGCGCGCGTGTGTGTATGTGTGTGATGCATTCGAAGTGTAATTAATTCAGTGGACGGGCTTGGTGGTCATGGCTGTGTCTGGCTTGGGGGTCTGGGGGGTGCTCTTACTATTTCTAGTGAGACACAAGACGGCGGCCATGATTGATTTACTTTGCACGCAGCATGGCGCGCCTAGTGGGCATTGTGGCGGGGTTCTTCTCCTAGAATGAAAGTGGAAGGTTCCAGCAAGAAAGTAAAAGCAAACAAAAGCGTTTAACGAGCGTGCAAAACATCTGCTCGCAATGAAACCTTTTACCTTCAAGCACACTTTTAATGTCCTTGAACGCAACACAGATGTCTGCAAACATTGCTTGAAGTTGAATGACTCCCTTGAGCGCCACTTGACCTCACAGAAAGATCGTGATCAGCAGACGGCAGCGACCCGGTGGTCACGTGACGTGTTCACCTGCAACACTTGGAATAATGTGTGCACGAGTACTATGAATTATAATACATGCAGATTGCTGGAGAGGGCCTTTTTCATCTTGAGCTGCATCCTTCACCTTCCTCATGCGCTGCCTTTGAACGTTATATTCATATTAATAACATAATTATAATTAGTATTTACATTTTTTTTTAGATTTGTAAGAATTATTACAATAATTCTGAATAATAATAGAACAATAAGTATTACCATTTTTATATTAATAATAGTAATATGCTGCCTTAATAATAACAATATATAATTAGAATAATACTATTATTATTATTATTATTATTATTATAAATAATAATGATAATAATAATGATAGTAATATGATGATGATACAATATTACAATAACGATAATAGTAATGTGCTGCCTTTGAAAGTTACATTCATAGTGTTATCATCATAATATAATAATAATACTAATAGTAGATTGTAATGTTGACAATATTATCAATAATATTACAATTAAAGCTTACTACTATTAATAATTACTGTTACTACTACTAATACTACAATACTAATAAAAAATGATAATTATAAAAGTCATTGCTATAATATTACAATAATTGAATATAATAGTAATAATTGAAAGTCATCATAATGATAATAAAACATAATAATATAATGTAATGTAATATAATATGCTGACTTTGAACATTTAATCATAAAAATAACAACAAAACAATAACATAATAATAAAAAAAATAAGGCACTTGTGTTTGAACAACACTAAGAATAATATGCTGCTTTGAAAGTTAAGTTAATAATAATAATAATAATAATCATAATATCATGAACGAATGAATGATGTGCTGTCTCTGAACATTCAAAGCATACTTAAAGCTGACTGGACTGGTGAAGAAAAAGAAAATATCTGGCAGGGGGTCGTCAGAGGTCACGTGTTCACCTTGTATGGGGGTGCATTATCTGGATTAGAACACGCCCCCTCCTTTGAGAGGCCAGCGTGGAGGCGGGGCCACGTCAGCGTCCGTGATCATGAGCGTGTTCTTGTGTGTAAGCTCGGCTCCCCCGCCCCCCCCGGGGTCTTGTAAACTGTATTTTTTATTACTGTACCTGTTTTGAAGAAGAAATGATTGGTGTCATTAATGAACTTAAACGGGTTTGATTCTCCGCCATTTGTGTGCTTGTGTGACGTTACTTGTGAAGCTCTAATTAATTCTTAGACTCTCTCATGAATGCGGCACTAATTAATACTCGTTAGCTTCATTAACAAAGGGAAAATCCTTTTGACAAAGCCTGGACAAATTATTCAGGCAGAAAAAGACATTTTAAAATGAATACCTTTTCATTTCATTTCATTGTGTGCGTGTGCGTGTGCGTGTGCGTGTGCGTGCACATGCTGTGGGTCCAGTGGGGGCGGCGCATGGTCTTGATGTTTGTGGTTGATGTGGTGGGGGTAAAATGGGACTCTGCTGTGTGGAAGTGGAGAAAGTGTGCTGCACTTGAACACAACAATGCATCCTTGTGTCTCAAGAGGCACAAAATGAGCTCAGGTCCATTTTGTGGCGCTGTCACGTCTCTCACAGCGAGCCAGTGCAGCACTTTCTCTTCCTGGCTGATTTGCCGCCAGTAGTTCAGGCACATCTGTAGTTGTGCCTGTGAATATTCTCCTTCATTCAGGTCGCTGTACTCTCAGGCCTCTCATCGGAGCAGGATTCATCAGTTCATGCTCAAAGACAAGATAGGACAGTCCTATCTAGCTGTCGGGGCATTGGAATTGATCGCAGCTGTGTTGTTCAGGTGGTCTTAGAAGATGTTTCGCCTCTCATCAGAACAAACTTCATCAGTGCAAGCATAAACACTAGATAGGACAGTCCTGTCAATCTGCTGTCGGGGCATTAAATTGATCGCAACGGGGCTGTTCAGGTGGTTTTAGAAGACCTTTTTCCTCTCATTTGAGCATGCTTCATCAGGTTATGCTCAGAGATTACATAGGACAGTCCTATCAAGTCTTGTCTAGCTATCAGGGCATTACATTGATCGCAACTGGCCTGTTCAAGTTGTCTTTGAAGACCTTTTTCCCCTCTCATCTGAGCAGGCCTCATCAGTTCAAGCATAAAGACTAGATAGGACAGTCCTATGAAGTCCTATTTAGCTGTCAAGACATTTAATTGATCACAACTGGGCTGTTCAGGTGGTCTTAGAAGACATTTTGCCTCTCATTTGAGCAGGCCTCATCAGTTCAAGCATAAAGACTAGATAGGACAGTCCTATGAAGCCCTATTTAGCTGTCAAGACATTTAATTGATCACAACTGGGCTGTTCAGGTGGTCTTAGAAGACATTTTGCCTCTCATTTGAGCATGCTCATAGATTACATAGGACAGTCCTATCAAGTCTTGTCTAGCTATCAGGGCATTACATTGATCGCAACTGGCCTGTTCAAGTTGTCTTTGAAGACCTTTTTCCCCTCTCATCTGAGCAGGCCTCATCAGTTCAAGCATAAAGACTAGATAGGACAGTCCTATGAAGTCCTATTTAGCTGTCAAGACATTTAATTGATCACAACTGGGCTGTTCAGGTGGTCTTAGAAGACATTTTGCCTCTCATTTGAGCAGGCCTCATCAGTTCAAGCATAAAGACTAGATAGGACAGTCCTATGAAGCCCTATTTAGCTGTCAAGACATTTAATTGATCACAACTGGGCTGTTCAGGTGGTCTTAGAAGACATTTTGCCTCTCATTTGAGCAGGCCTCATCAGTTCAAGCATAAAGACTAGATAGGACAGTCCTATGAAGCCCTATTTAGCTGTCAAGACATTTAATTGATCACAACTGGGCTGTTCAGGTGGTCTTAGAAGACATTTTGCCTCTCATTTGAGCATGCTCATAGATTACATAGGGCAGTCCTATCAAGTCTTATCTAGCTGTCAGGGCAACTGAGCAGACTTCTTCAGTTCAAGCACAAATACTAGATAGGACAATCCTACCTAGTCCTAGCTAGCTGAGCATTGGACTGCTCAGGTTGTCTTGGAAGACGTCCCCCCCCCCCAATCTCAGCAGGTGTCATCAATTTTTGCAGCAAAGACTAGATAGGACATTCCTGTCAAGTCTTGTCTAGCTGTCAGGGCGTTAAATCGATCGCAACTGTGTTGTTCAGGTGGTCTTGGAAGATGTTTCGCCTCATCAGTGCAAACTTCATAAGTGCAAGCATAAAGATGAGATAGGACAGTCCTATGTAGTCCCATATCGCTGTCAGGGCATTGTATCGCTCGCACCTGTGTTGTTCAGGTGGTCTTAGAAGACGTGTTTGCTTCTCATCTGAGCTTCTTTAGACAGCAAACAGGCAGCGAGAACTCAGCAGCGCCACAGCTGGTCGCAGCCAAGTACTGCGCTCCGTCGTGAAGAAGACGAGGCCGCGGCTGGCCGCCCGGGGCTTCTCCCGCTGCGCTCGGTCTTCTTCTTCCAACCGTTTATCGGACCGCGGCTTTAATTACGGCAACACTGCCAAGCTGCAGCTGCGCTTCGTTTAGTCTGCTCTTTAAACTGCTCTTAAACTTAAAAGCTCCGTGAAAGCCACAGAGTGAGACCTCCTGTCACCCCCCCGCCCGTCCTCCCGACATCTCTGTCGGCTTGTGATAGATACCCTAATTCTTCCTCGCCAGAGTTCCTGCTTGATCCGACTGCTACCTGCAGGATCTTTTTTTTTTTTTTTTTTTTGCTGAATGGGCCTGAAATAATGAGAGAGCCGTGTGTGTGTGTGTGTGTGTGTGTGTGTGTGCGTGTGCGTGTGTTACTTGAGATTACATGCTTGAGGCCTCATGTTAGAACTTAAGAGAACATCTCATGGCCCATCAGCCATCTGATGATGAACTGATTAACAATCATCAATAGCCCCAGTGCATAGTGCACGCACACACACGTGCACACACACGCGCACACACATTTTTTACACACCCACATGGACTCTTTAGCGTGGTGATCTTTCCATGCGTGGGAACAAAGTATCATCATATCACATATCACAGCATGGACTCTTACATAACACACACACACACACACACACACGCGCACGCACGTGTCTAAATAAAGATGTTGCCTTTGAAGTTGCTGCAGTGATCCTTGGAGGTCAAAGAGCCAAAGGGCCACATGGTGCCTTCCTTGCCCACCAGAACCAGCCCGAGTGGTTTCCAGGCCCGGTCCCGGCTCTGAGTGGTTGTAAGGAGCTGCTCTTTGAGCGAGAAGATCTCTGCAGGCAAACTGGAAGCGCGTTAGAGGAGAGAGGTGAAGGCGGTCTGCTCCTGCACTTCATGCGCTCTCACAAGATCGGGCCCGACATCCGAGTCCAGTACCTGCTACGGAGCGCTGGCTGCCTGGGGAAGCGCTGCGGGCCGAAGGCCATCCCCGGCGCACATGCTGCGCCCCGGCCAATCACGGGCCTTGCTGAGCGGAAGCGACAGGCCCGGCGAGTAGCGCCGAGTCATTAGCGGGATGTCCGGAGCGATCGATCAAACGCGGCCTCGCCACTGGGCCGCGTGCGGACGTGCACCAGCCGGACGTCGTGTGCACGTGAGTGTTTGCACGCCGGGTCGCAAACGGCAGGAAGTGGGTTAGGTGCACACACCAGTCACGGCGGCTCAGATCAGGCGGCAGAGAGGATGATGGGGGAAAAAGGGAAGGACATCCCGAGTTGGCTCGTGAATATTGTCCGAGTGACGCATCACCCTTGACGCTTGCTGTTAGCCTGTTGCCATGGTGACGTTACCATGGAGCCCAGCATAGGAGGAGAGGAGGAGGGGGTGTTTTTATATTTAAAGTAAGCAAAGCTCATACTTCTTATCACCGTCCCCCTCCAGGCCGACTATGGAGCAGAATTTAAATTCAAAGAAAGCCAAAATTGCGGCAACACACCAATTAAACTGTTAAATTGCGACCTCGGCGGTTAGACGCCGACTCTTTAAAAAGACAACAAAGGGGAAAAAAACAAACAAGCGAGCCGTTCTCCTCGCAAGGAGTTTCACTTTGATGAAGATTAGTGGCGCTAATGAAAACAGCACAAACCCATAAACACTTTTTTCACGTCTCTGCTGTTTCGTTTGAAAGACAAGCAAGGAAATCATAAATAAAAGAAATTATATCTTCAAATGTTTCCCTCGCGCTCAACGGCGCCGACGTGCTAGCGGCCGTCATACTCAGCTTCTGTCATCTGCTAATGAATCTCTCAAGGGTACAACTGAGGACACCGTGCGTGCGTGCGTGCGTGAGATGCCACAATTTTTCTGCTGACCTCAGCAAAGACAGTCAATGCTCATGGATGACGTCATCGCAGTCTACTGTGATTGGATAAAGGTTGAGGCTACAGACGGGCTGTGTGTGATGGACACACACACACACGCATTTGAGGCTCCTCTCCTGCACGGTTCAGGAGGTGTAGGAGGCCGTGTGGATAAAACAGGTAGAGAGTCAGTCAGACATATCACACCTTGAATAATCATTTTATTCATTACTTCAATATGCTAACAGTAGACACGCCTACAAACCCCACAGGTTGTACAAAATGTTTATTGAACCTGACAAGAAAAAAAGAGACGGAGAAGAAGAACAAGAGAAAAAGAAGGCCGAGAGAAGGAGAAGGAGAACATGTCTTCCATTGTAACCTGCATGCATGTTCAAATTAAACCAAACCTAACCAAGAATGCGAGGAGAAGGAGAAGAACAGGAGGAAAAAGAAGATGAATGAGAAGAAGAACAATAGGAGAAAAGAAAAGAGCAAGAGAAGAACAGGAGAAAGAAGAAACATGAAAGAGAAGGAAAATGCGCAAAAAAGAACGAGAAGAGCAAGAATGCTAGAAGAAAAGGAGAAAAAGGAGAGAAAAATGAGAAGAACAGCAGTAGCAGAAGGAGGAGGAGCGAAGAAGAAGGTGAAAAGGAGAAGAACATGAGAAAAAGAAGACAAATGAGAGGAGAAGAAGAACAGGTGAGAGAAGAAAAATGAGAGAAGAAGAGAAGGAGATGAAGAACGAGAGAAGAAGAACAGGAGAAAAACAAGGAGAATGGAAGAAAAAGAATGGAAGGAGAGGTACCGGAGAAGAATGGGGGGGAAAGAAGAACGAGAGAAGAACAGAAGGAGAAGAACGCTAGAACAGGGGAAAAAAGAGAAAAATGAGAAGAACAGGAGGAGGAGAAGGCGAAAAGGAGAACAGGAGAATAAGAAGACAAATGAGAGAAGGAGAACGGGAGAAAAAGAAGAGAAAGAACAAGAACAGGAGAAAGAAGAAAAATGAGAGGTGAAGGAGGTGAAGAACAGGAGAAAAACAAGGAGGGCTCGAGAACAGGAGAGGAACAAGAGAAGAATGGGGGGGTAAAGAAGAACGAGAGAAGAAGTGAGAAAAAGAACGAGAAGCAGAGGAATGCTAGAAAAACGAAGAGGAGGAGGAGAAGAACGAGAGGGGGAAAAGAACAAGAGGAAAAAGAAGAACAAAAGACGGAGAGAAGCAGGAGAAAGAGGGGAAGAAGGAGGAGAGAAAAAGAAGAATTTTGCCAGGAAGTTGTGAGAAGTAAGAGGAGTCAGGGTCACCACACACGTCCTCACCAGTTGGCAACTATTAGCTTCTCTTCTTTCTACACTTGGTGGCCCTCTAGAAGATCTAACATGAATGTGTGCCTGTTGACATGGGAGCAGATATGTTGTCCCGGACTGTGGTGTTTGTGAAGGTCGTGTGCCGGGAGCGAGGTAAGGAAGTCCGCATTTCCAGGAAGTGATGAACATCTGCTGTGTTGGTCTTCATGCCGCAGAAGAGCTCACTCGCTGTCCCTGAAGTGCTTCTGGCTGCTCTAAATTCACTTCAAGACTTCACTTTTACAAACAAAGACTGTCAGGAAACGTACAAGTCTTACTCTTTTAGGCCAAACATTTACATCATCAAATGATTTGTTTGCTGTATCGCGCACGCACGCACACACACACACACACACACACACACACACACACACACTCTCTAAATGCATGAAAGCAGTCAAACAGCCTAAAGGACAGCGTGGACGTGTCATTAGAAGTGGTTAACGTGTTCTCGCTAGTCTTCGGCGTGTGTTTGGCATCAGAAAGCACGTTGAATGTTTTCATATGAGCGCCACATGAAATATTCATGCCGCCCGCGGGCGCGCGGTCTGCTGCAGCAGATCCTCAGCGCTCGGCCCTAAACGCTCGCCAGAAAGTGGCGCGCTGTCGCCGTGACAATCTGCGCTCAATGTGCGCGCAGCATCTCAATTAACCCCCAGGGGGACGGGATGGAGCTCGGACAACCTGGTGAGGGACAGCTGACGCGACGCCTGGACAGGAAGAGGCGGGACTTTTAGGGTTACATCAGTTATGGCATAAATATGCACACAGATCTCCATCAATGAATAACAGGGTTTCCCCAAGGTTTACAGCTTGTGTGTGTGCGTGTGTGTGTGTGAACCCTCCCCTTCTCTCTTCAATTGCCATTGTTCCCTCACCACACAATCCAGGCTTAAGCCCTACAAGTGCCTCACACACTTGCTAAACACATTTCAAGTATAAAATTTATAGCTACTCAACACGAATCAATGATAATGGAAAATAATCCATGAACAGATGGAATGGGAGCACAGTGGAGACTTCAGCCTGCCTGCCGCCGCTCATGATTCAGCATTTAGGGCGAATGAGGTGTTTTCTCAGCAAAAAAACAGCCTGTTTTTGGAGAAAGAAATGTAAACAAATAAATAATAGTAATAATAGATAAAATTTGAAATAATAACAAACAATAACTTCAATAATAATTTAACTTTTTACTTTTTTTTAAAGTTAAAAGGGTGAAGAAGTTTTTTTTTCTGCAAAAAGGTCAAAAATTTTAAAAAAAAATTTGAATGATAAAAACAATAATAAATAATATAATAAATAAAATAAATAACTTAAAATAATAAAGTTAACAGTGAATGAGATGTTTTTTAATTCAAAGAATTAAAAAAAAAAAAAAAAAAAGTGCAGCCCCTCTCACGGGGACTGGTTCCAGAGCCCCTGCCGTGTGTCGAGGTGAGTTCGACTCTATCCAGCCGGAACTCCTCCACCTCCCACATCAGCTCAGGCTCCTTCCCCACCTGAGAGGTGACATTCCACGTACATTCCACGTGGACGGGGTAGCCGGGGAGAGGGAAGTCTGGACTTCCCTGCTGAGGTTGCTGCACCTGCGACTCGACCTCAGATAAGTGGTAGAAGACTGATGAGTGGATGATTATAATGAATACAAATCTTATATATAACATATCATTTAAAAAATGTAAATGGGAAATTAGATGTTTTTTTTCTGCATCTTCTGCATTTTTTGTGGAGAAAAATGGTTGAAATATTCATTTATTCATGCATTCATTAAATAGTAATAATGATAATATAATAAATCATAAATTGGAAATATGTAAAAAGTTCAGACCTTGAGTTTGCCCGATTGCGAATGCTGACTTGCGAATATGCAAGGCTTCGCTCTATTAAGTTTTACTAAAAAAACGAAATAAAAAGACGTGCTGGATATGAAAGGTATCCTTAAATGACTTCTGTTGTGATGCGGCTTCTGTTCGATAAAAAATACATTTCAAGCGAAATGAAATGAACTTGAAATAAAACGCAAGACTTGAATGAATGACTTAAGAGTCCTTGGTTGTCCCTGAATCTCAGCAGGACGTATAGGACAAATGTGTGCGTCCAACTTCTCCCCAAAAGAGTCGAATCTGCAAAACGTGCTGACTTTTCATACGTGAGTCCTTCCGTCTCCTTGTTGTGTCAGGCTCAGGTTTGACCTGGCGAGCATGTTCACGTTCCTCTGACGTCGCAGCGTGGACATGTGACTCTTGCCTCCGCGTCCTGACGCCAGGCCGAGGTGATGCTCTACTCGTGCTCTTCTTTGGCGCGAAGGTGTTGCTTATTTATTGACTCGTATTTACAGTCATGTCTGAAAGCGTCTCCTGTTTGAATAATGCAGGCTTGAGGCTTTTATTGTGTTTGTGTCGGCTGCATTTTTCAGCAAGACTTAATGTCTTTATTCATTTTGCACACCGCTGAATGAATTATTCAATCGAGGAGTACTGAGACGTCATCGACAAAACCACACCGACAAAAACCAAAATACGTTGCCTCTGTACTCCAAAAGATGAAACTGAGCGTTGTTTCTTGTCTTTTTTGTGGCAGCTAACACACACACACACACACACACACACACGCTAACGTGTTGCAAGCTAGTCAACAGTGGTACTGTTAACGTGAATCTGCTCCAAGGGGTCTGTCGAAAACCGAATCGTACGGAACCACAAAGCGTCCATCAAAGTGAAAGGTGGAGCTTGATTGCATGATGATGACATGCTTTGGCTTCCAGAAGCTTCACTTCAGAGAGCAGATGGAGGTTCTGGAAGCGCTGCCAAGCAGGCCAGTCCGCTTCCTCAGCAGGTCAATATAAGTGACCTCCGAGTGACCTCACAGGTTGCCAAGGTAATGGGTCATCACGGGTCTCGGCCTGGACCCGGGACCAGCCGGGTGTGCTTCCATATGGACGGCTGTGAACTAAATGGTTCTTCTGTGGGTTTCAGTGTTGTCAGGCTTCATCTAATTCAAACGTTTTGGGACCACGGACCCCTCACAAGAGAGGACATTTTCCACCGACCCCCGTATGATTTATAGGGGAACACCGTTTTTTGTGCACTGAACAGATGAACTGCTGCGACATGATCACATTGCATGTCGGATGCCACAATAACACAAGCATGGAGGACGGAAGGTGGTGATTTGTTTGCTTTGTGTGTGCTTATAAAAGTGTTTGCCCCCTCCTGATTCCTTTTTATTTTTTTGTCACCCGTTTCAGATCATCAAACTAATGTAAATATTACGCGATGACAACGCAACTGGACACAAAATGCAGATTTTAAGTGAAACTTTTTATTATTAAGGGACAAAAAAAAATCCCGACCTACATGGCCGTGTGTGGAACAGTGCCCCCCCCCCCGTTAAAACACAATTTAACTGAGATTGAGATATATCAGTCTGGAAAAGGTTATAAAGCCGTTTCTAAAGCTTTGGGACTCCAGCGAACCACAGTGAGAGCCTTTTTCACAGCCATTTTGGAACAGTGGTGAACCGTCCCAGGAGTGGCCGGCCAACCAAAATGACCCCAAGAGAGCAGCGACGACTCATCCAAGAGGTCACAAAAGACCCCACAACAACATCCAAAGAACTGCAGGCCTCACTTGCCTTAAGGTCAGTGTTCATGACTCCACCATAAGAAAGACACTGGGCAAAAACGGCCTGCATGGCAGAGTTCCAAGACCAAAAGCACTGCTGAACAAAAAGAACATTAAGGCTCGTCTCAGTTTTGCCAGAAAACATCTTGATGATCCCCAAGACCTTTGGGAAAATACTCTGTAGTCTGACGAGACAAAAGTTGGAACTTTTTGGAAGGTGTGTGTCCCATTACATCTGGCGTAAAAGTAACGCCGCATTTCAGGAAAAAGAACATCATAGCAACAGTAAAATATGGTGGTGGTAGTGTGATGGTCTGGGGCTGCTTTGCTGCTTCAGGACCTGGAAGACTTGCTGTCTACCAAAAAAATCCTGAAGGAGAATGTCCAAACATGTGTTGGTGACCTCAAGCTGAAAGTAACTTGGGTTCTGCAGCAGGACAATGATCCAAAACACACCAGCAAGTCCGCTTCATGCTGGAAAAGCCTCCAATGTGGCTGAATGACAACAATTGTGCAAAATTCCTCCCCAGCGCTGTAAGAGACTCATTGCAAGTTATGGCAAACGCTTGATTGCAGTTGTTGCTGCTAAGGGGGGCCAACCACTTATTAGCTTTAGGGGGGAAACACTTTTTCACACAGGGCCATGTAGCTTTGGATAATAAAAAGTTTCATTTAAAAACTGCGTTTTGTGCTCAGTTGTGTTGTCATTGACGAATATTTACATTTGTTTGATGATCTGAAACATTAAAGCGTGACAAACATGCAGAAAAAAAGGGAATCAGGAAGGGGGCAAACACTTTCACACTGCTGTGTATACGTACGCGGGTGTCATAATGACGAAAGCACGCTGGCGTCTTTGTTGCCATGTTTGTAGCAGATGGAGAAGAAGAGCTCGAGTTTTCTTTGGCTTCTTCTCGAGGAGATTTGTGGTAATCTTGTGAGCAGACACAAGAGGACAGAAGGACACGCGTCCCCGTCTGTCAGGAAAGCCACAACAAACTTTGCCTGCTTATTCACACTTCACACTCTACTGCTTTAGTTGATTTACAACGCGCGTAGCGTCACATGATTACAGTCTTTCCCATAGGACTGCAATCTGCCTCTGACAACGGGGGCGGGGTCTAATTTGCATAATTCTCCATGACGCATGTGCATGGCAGGAGAGAGGAATAACGTTGTGTTGCTGTCATCATGGGACAGGATGGATGTTCCGTGTGGCCACGCAGGGACCATGATGGCGTTTTTATCCTTTATGAGATCGTCCTCCACTTTCATCACGCTTCTTCTTCGGTGCGGACTCCAGTTAGGTAGCATAAAGAGGAGCAATGATGAGAAGGATGCGGCGTGGAGGAGACCAATCAATGCAATTTCCTAGTTAGCGCTAAACGGCTGCGTGCATTGATTGATGCTAATTAGCTCTCATTCCATCGCTAGCTTCACGCCAACACGCGAGAAGCACGCTCAATCCGAGGATGAGCGATGACTGATGTGGTGGGCGGCGGCCATGTTGACAGCAGGTGAAGGTGAAAAGCGGGCATGACAAACGACAGGTCACAAGGTCGTCCCCGCCTCCTCCATCATGGACCGCCGCCGCCGCCGCCGCTGGAGTGTCAATCAAGAGGCTTGTTGAAGTCGTTGACAGACTAATTAAATCTAATCCCACCTCTCTGCTCTGAGAGGGAGCGGTATTATTCCGGATAATCACACTCCTGCTGGGAGTCAACACTTGACTCCTAAGTCATCCCTCATTTTTGGGACAAGATTCACCTTTTGAACACCTTGTTGTCATTATAATCCCACTTTGTCTTCTTATCTTCTAGTGCCGTGAGTTTATCTCCATGCCAGCAGCAGCAAAGCAAGGGAAAATTACATTTTGGAAAAATTAAGAGAAACACCAGCGCTACAGAAAGTGAAATAAGCCACATTTTAAAAGTATGTGGATACATAAAACCTTAACTGTTTAATAAATGCCAGAATGTTAAACATTCGTAGAACTCAACTCTGAACCTCAACACCGAAGCACATTTATAGCAACACACGTGCATGAGGGCCACATGGTGGCCGAGTGGTGAGCATGTTGGCCACACCGTCGGGAGATCTGGAGGACCTGGGTTCGGAGCGCCGTTGGGCATGTCTGTGTGGGGTTTGCATGTTCTCCCCGTGCGTGCGTGCGTTTTCTCCAGGTAGTCCGGTTTCCTCCCACATTCCAAAAAACAGGTCTTTGGTTAATTGGCTACTCTAAATTGTCTGAATGTGAGTGTGAATGTTTTTGTCTGTATGTGCCCTGCGATTGGCTGGCGACCAGTCCAGGGTGTACGCCTGAAGTCAGCTGGGATAGGCTCCAGCATACCCATGATCCTAGTGAAGTGGCATAGAAAATGGATGGACATGAGCAGGAGTTTTATGTTTCTCTTATGTATTGTATATTGGGTAATAGGAGTGTGAAGGTGACTATAGCGGTGTTATTTCATGTCTAGAGGGCTATAATTATGTTAAAAACTGTATTTAGAAGGTTGTAAAGGTTTTTAGGTCTTGTCTCTTGTCTCTTAATATGTCTCCTATATCGGGTAATAAGAGTGTAAAGGTGACTATAGGTGTGTTATGGGTTTCTACAGGGCTCTAATGTTAAAAACTGTATTTAGAAGGTTGTGAATATGTTTTTATGTCTTATACTGTATGTCTTCTTTTCTCTTAATATAGCTACTATATTGGGTAATGGGAGTGTAAAGGTGACTATAGGGGTGTTATGGCTGTCTAGAGGGCTCTAATGGAAAAAACTGTATTTAGAAGGTTGTAAATATATTTTCTATGTCTTATATCTTTAGGAGTTTATGCCCATTTATACCCATGTTTATACCCATGACTATACCCATGTTATTTCATGTCTAGAAGGCTCTAATAATATGAAAAACGCTATTTAGAAGTAAATATGGTAAATATGGTGTCTATGTCTTATTTTGTCTTATGTCTACTACATTGGGTAATATGAGTGCAAGAGTAACTATAGGGATGTTTGTTCGTTACGACTTTCACCAGCCTGAACTTCTCAGTAAAGACTGAGAAGATCGTAGAGGACGCTTCTACATACAGTTGTGTTCATTATTAGAGTCCTCCAAACATGAAATATCACATTTTGGTCGAATTTGGCTTATTTTGTTAAAAATAAGCGTTACATGACTGTACGTTTATTCATCAGAAAGGATGACAATTCTTACGCTAAATGTGTGTGTCTTTCTAACCCTGATACAAATTATGATGGCGATGATGATGATGATATAATAAACCCATGTGACATGATACTAGGTGGTTGTACAAAGTAAACGATAAAGGGAGTAGACAACAAAGTACTACAACTACTTGAATGATTGGAACAAGAGAAGACCGGCGACAACGGTTATGTAACAACTACTATTTTTCTCAAGTTACAAACTGTAGTAATAACTAGTAATTTGATTCAAAGGTTATCAACCTAACCTGTGCTCCTGTAAATAGTTGAGGTGTGAAAGAAAAGCTACAGGAGATGAGCTGATAAAGAAGGTTGTAAATATATTTTCTATGTCTTATGTCTCGTTTTCTTTTATTATGTAGACTATATTGGGTAATAGGAGTGTAAGAGTGACTATAGGGGTGTTATTTCATGTCTAGAGGGCTCTAATAACGTTAAAAAACGTATTTAGAAGGTTGTAAATATGTTTTGTGTTATGTGTCTTTTCTCTTATGTCTACTATATTGGGTAATAGGAGTGTAAAGGTGACTATAGGGGTGTTATTTCATGTCTAGAGGGTTCTAATAACGTTAAAAAACGTATTTAGAAGGTTGTAAATATGTTTTGTGTTATGTGTCTTTTCTCTTATGTCTGCTATATTGGGTAATAGGAGTGTAAGAGTGACTATAGGGGTGTTATTTCATGTATAGAGTGCTCTAATAATGTTAAAAAAACATATTTAGAAGGTTGTAAATATGTTTTGTGTTATGTGTCTTTTCTCTTATGTCTACTATATTGGGTAATAGGAGTGTAAGAGTGACTATAGGGGTGTTATTTCATGTCTAGAGGGCTCTAATAATGTTAAAAAATGTATTTAGAAGGTTGTAAATATGTTTTGTGTTATGTGTCTTTTCTTTTATGTCTGCTATATTGGGTAATAGGAGTGTAATGGTGACTACAGGGGTGTTATTTCATGTCTAGAGGGCTCTAATAAAGTTAAAAAACGGATTTAGAAGGTTATAAATATGTTTTGTGTTATATATGTCTTCTGTCTGCTATATTGGGTAATAGGAGTGTAAGAGTGACTATAGGGGTGTTATTTCATGCCTAGAGGGCTCTAATAATGTTAAAAAACGTATTTAGAAGGTTGTAAACAGGTTTTTTTTATGCTATAAAAATATATCATTTACAAAGAAAGAATCCTACTAGATTTATTTCGGGTCTGGAACCAATTAAATGTGATGATGTAATTACTTTTTTGGGAAAGTAACTCCCAGCTATAACTAACTGCTTTTTTTTTTTAAGTCATTTGCCCAGCATAAGAAGTGAAATGATAATCATATCTTATTCTTCATCTCACAGTGACAATGTTGACTTTTTTGCCTCCTTTTATGACGTGCCGTCACTGCCGAGCTCAGCCTGGAAATCAATCTTTTGCTCCCGCGGACGTCAGCGGTGTGAGACGTTACATTTGCATGATTTGTCGCGTCACAAAGTATGATAAGACGTTAAAATCAATCATTTCTTTGGGGTCTGGTGGCCATTAAATATGTTGAAAGAGGAAACGCTCTGCACTGCTGCGCTGCATTTCAGTATGAAGACAAAATGTTGTCTCGAGGTCACGGTCCTCTCCTCTCCAGCTGTTGTTTTTTTTGGGATTTCATTAAGTCACTTCTGCTTTCTTGAGCTTAATTATTTGTGTGTGTGTGTGTGTCTGCATCAGCATGTTAGGATAATGGATGTGCTGCGTTTAAGGAATCTTGTGTGTGTTTAATATTTATGGAACACACATGCTAACAGCCTCACATCCACTCCTGGAAGAAGAAGAAGAGAAAGAGGAAGTTCATCTTCTTCTTTTCCTCGTTGTCCCGGCTCGTTAGCGGCGTAGCTGTCTCGTTATGCGGCATCCCGCGCTCTTCTTTCAGCAGGAGGCGCTCTACTTGCTTTGGAAAATCAAAACATTACAAAGCTAAATGCTGCCAATTTCGCTTTGTAATGCTCTGTGCTCTTATTATACTGTTTTTCTTTTTTGCAACCTAATTTTCCAAAAATTGCAGTGCTATTTATTGTTTTGTTTGTCATAATATGATGAGAAAATTTTGAAAATAACTTTTTTCTTTAATATTTCAACTGAAAGTTTATTAAGTTTATTTTTAATGTAAATTATTTATTAAATATTTTACAGGATTATACCACAACTCTGCCCAGGCTTAGTGTAAGGAACCAATAGGAGGAGGGTGTTGGCACACCAATTCCGCCCACTCTTACTGTATTTAAGGCCTAGACTACCAGCACTTATTAGTTCGCTGACGAAACTCTTCAGATGAGGAGCGAAACGTCCGACACCTTCTTCACAGAAGTACAGATGACGTCTCAAGAAGCCTTTCCCTTGATGGACAACTCCTGTACGACTGAGAGCCTACACAGATGTACTTTAGTTATTGTTTTTTTGTGTCACAATATTAACGAGGACATTTTGAAAAGAACATATTTTTTCTTTAATATTTCAACTTTAAGTTGAATTTTTAATTTATTATTTAATGTATTTTTCTCATATTACGACTTTATTCTTGTAAAATGATGACTTTTATCTCGTAATATTATGACTTTAATCTCCTAATATTTCTACTTTATTCTTTGTAAAATTGCTGCCGTTTTGTTTCCATTTTAGCTGTTTTTCTTATTTTTATTTTTTATTTTCTTGTTTAATTGTATTTTTAGAATGTGACACGGGACAAAAAAAACAGCACTGGGCCGCAAATGGCCTCTTGGCCGCACTTTGGACACCCCTGGCCTCAGCCTAGTTCCTCCTCACGCTGCTAATGAAGGATGAAGTTTTAAAAAGGTGAGCGTGAAACGTTGATCCCGTGCAGCTGACTGATTACGTCACACATCTAAGAGTCCCAAGGGACAACTTTATACGTCCTTCCACTGGCTGAGCTAACGAGTCTTTCATGCCAGCTTCAGCTGGGATGTTTTCCCTCCGCCGGGATGCTTGGCGTGTTTTCAGATGCGCCCCGTGTGCTCCCTGCGTGGCGTTGTTTGCTCGCCGTGACGCCTTTTTAAAACATTTTTTCTGCTGATCCCGCTCAAAGAGCTGAGAGCAGCTGCGCGTTTGGCCTTGTTTTGCTCGCCTCCTCATCGTCACGCCTTGTCACGTGCACGGGGACGGGTCTACCCTCAATGGCATTGGGTGACACATATTGTAGGTGTTGAAGGCACTGCGAGCGAGATAGTGGTTCGACTTGGTGACCCTGACTTCTTTTCTGCCGTGCAGAGGAGGACTCTCCCTGGCCCTTTCCTGGGGCGACTCAAGCCCGCTACTGCATGTTTGACGCTGGCGTTGGCTTTATCCACTTAGCGTGAGCAGCGTGGGCCCATCTGACACACACCTCCTGACCTGATGAGCCCCGAGTACAAGTAAATGAGTCCTGTTTCAAAACATTCAGAGCTCGTGATTAAAAATGGCGGTGAAGCTCGCCAACTTTCAGGAAGTGCCAAGCGCGTCAGCAAATGAAACCAACCAGAGCATTAAAACGACCCCCCCCCCCCCCCCCCCCACCCCCACCCCCCATCCCCCACCAGGGGCTCCTGTTTTATCGCAACTAAGCGTTTGTTTGGACGGGTCCAGCGACGTGTGACGCCGCCGTGGTGTTTATCAGTAGAGGCTCCAGTCAGCCAATCAGCTCGCAGCAACTGTCTAATGGCCTCCATAATCAATTGGCTGCCTTTTTCTCATTTGAAATCCAATTACCTATGGGTGGGGGGGGCTATTGATGATGTGTTTGTGTGCTGATGAGTGTGTGTGTGTGTGTGTGTGTGTGTGTGTGTGTGTGTGTGCGCGCGTGCGTGCACTGTCCCAGGAAGTTGAAAGAACAATTTGTGTTGGCAGGCCAATTTATTATTGTTCTTGTCTGCACACAAACACACACACGCACACACAAGCGCGCACGCACTCAGACAATAACGCCTCCATTTAAACACAAGCAATGTCCCATAACCATTTGCACTCATTCATTATCCCAACAACACACACACACACACGCACACACACACAGTAAGGTCAGTTTAGGTGTTGGTGAATGAGGATAATATGGAAACGAGGCAAACGGCCAGTGAATATCTACGGTCATGCACACACGGTGCATCTGTGTGTGTGCGTTATCAGCAGCCTGCCGGCATGCCCCCACCCCGAGCAGACCATTCACCCTTTCTGCCTTCACATTTTCCCCTCATGCCAAAACAAAGGAGCGGACGAGTTCATCTTTTTCTTCTGCTAACATGAGCACACCCTCGCAGCACCGCCACCACTGCGTGCGTGTGAAAGTTGTTTGAGGGGAAAACAAATCTTTCCTTCTTTTCTTCTTTCTTGGGGGGGTGGGGGGGTGTTGAAGACACGCACAAGGAGACTTTAGCACACCTTTACCGGTCGTGCTTGCAACAACGCGTTAGCAAATGTCGCCGGACACGCGAAGCGTGTGTGTGCTGTGTTCGGGTTTTGCGCCGGAGAGGTGAAGGAAAAGTTGAAGTAGTCATGTAGTTTTACACGCCTTTTAAGAGCGCCGACTGTGGTAAAAATAGCAGCGAAGAGCTTTATTTATTTATTTATTTATTTGAACGTGACAGGAGAAGATGAAGCGTGTCGTTGTCATGCATGGGTTTATGAAGAGCAACATGAGCGCTAACGTGGGACCGCGATTAGGACAGGAAGTGAGGTTTTGCTCTGATGGCTGCGTACAGGAAAACCAAAAGCAAGCTGGCGGGCATTTTTATACAGTTAGAGATATTTTTTCATTTTATGAAAAGGTTAAAAAAGACAGATTTAAAGCTAAAGCTTTTACTTATTAGTATCAACTGTTTCCCCCCCAACCCCATTTTTGGTGTTTATTTGTGTTACTTTTATTTCTACAATGTGCCGCGGGCTAATAATAAACGAGTCACAGGTCACACTTTGGACTGTGGACCTGTTTTAAATGTTGGAGTAAAGCAGGGGTCACCAACGCGGTGCCCGCGGGCACCAGGTAGCCCCCCCACGACCACATGAGGCGCCCGCAGGCCTGCTTTTCATTCAGGTTTTCAGTTAATCATGTGAGAACACTCGAAAGAAAAGTGTTCTGAAACATAAAATGTGAGTTGTGGATACCAGCATTTTGTGAATGTTCTGGTAAAACAAGCATATTTGATAAGGTATGACAATCATTTCTACAAAAATGAGTAGCTCGTGGCCGTTTTCATTTTCTAAAAGTAGCTCTCGCAAGAAAAAACCTTGCTGACCTGTGGAGTAAAGGAAAGCCATCAAACAGTGTGGAGTGCAGCCCCGCATATTCGTAACAACGCAAATTTGTGGAATTTTATTTTGCTATAATTTTTTTTATATCTATATACTGTATATATATATATTTTTCTACTCCGAAAAGGAGCCGCAGATTTCATTCCCCCTAAGGCAGGCAACATTTTAATAAATCCCCAAAAATGACACAAAGGCAAATAAAACCATTCCGTAAAGCATCAAATGAATCATGAATTGATTCAATTACCAGCAAAGAGTGCAGATAAGATGCTTTCACTTGTCATATGCACAAGTCAATAAAAGTCTTTTCAGGATTTCAACGTTGTCAAAGCTGAGGCCTGACGTCACATCTTCTGGAACACTGTTCCACATTTTTAGCCGCATAAAACACACACGCAACCTCAGTCGGTAATAATTTACAGAAACAGTAATCTCTGGTTTAGCGCGATTAATTGGTTCCACACCCCACTGTGATAAGTGAATTTTGGCCAAGTAGGAGTCCCTATTTATAGATGGAATATTTTTGTAGTTACAGCATAGAAACCCTGTCTACAACCTTCTAAATACAATTTTTAACATTATTAGAATCTTCTAGATATGAAGTAACACCCCTGTAGTCACCATTACACTCCTATTACCCAATCTAGTGGACATAAAAAGAGAAAATAAGACATGTAAGACATAGAAAACCTGTTTACAACCTTCTAAATACAATTTTTAACATTATTAGTAGCCCTCTAGACATGAAATAAACACCCCTCTAGTCACCTCTACACTCCTATTACCCAATATAGCAGACATGATAAGAGAAAATAAGACATATAAGACAGAAAAGATCTTTACGACCCTCCTATTACAGTTTGAAACAATATTAGGGCCTTCTAGACATGACATAACACCCCTATAGTCACGTTTACACTCCTATACTAGAATGACAACAGGCAAGTAGTGTGTGATTACGTACTGTAGATGCGCCTTCTCTAGCCTGCTCGCCTCTAGTGTAGTGCTAGCCTGATGACCAGGCTAAAGGCTATACAGTGACTCGCTTTCCATTGTATATACACACATGCACACACACAAAACATAGTTACGACCTTCCTCTTACAGTTGTTTAACATTAGAGCCTTCTGGACATGACATAGCACCTCCATAGTCACCTTTACACTCCTATTACACAATATAGTAGACATAATAAAAGAAAATAATTAATAAGACATACAAAATCTGTTTATGACCTTCCAAATACAGTTTTTAACATTACTAGAGCCCTCTAGAGCTGAAATAACACCCCTATAGCCACCTTTACACTCCAGTACTGGAATGACAACAGGCCAGCAGTGTGTGATTATGTAGACGTCTTCTCTGGCCTGCTAGCCTCTAGCGCTAGCCTGACAACCAGGCTAAAGGCAACACGGTGACTCCGTTCCTATCTTGTCATTCATTAGTGGCGAGTAGCTATACATTTTATACTTTTACATGTGTTTAATAACAGTGTGTGCGGCATATTCCGTGCTTCAACCTGGATTGTGTGTTTAGCTTGTTAGCTTCCATCTGTGAGAGAGAAGGGGAGGGCTCTGGAGCCGAATCTAATCTAATAATTACAATAGTCCCTTTTTGGAATGATCCAAAATCGGAGGAGAACGTCAGTGTCAAGCTAGCAGGAGGGTTTTGGAAGGGGAGGAGCGAGCCGTGTGTGAAAAATAGACATTTTTATGGGCATTTGAATTTCTGCCAACAGCACTGATCTGGTGTACTCCTCTTACAAAGTAGTCAATGGCAGCAGTGTCCATGAAATGAAAATGAAGGCGTTATGTTGTGTTGCCGCATTGACCCCCGTTACAAGGACCCCCCACGTGTTTGGAGCTCATAAAGAGGGCAACAAAAGCGTGAAAGGCCAAACAAAAATGTCAAAAAGAAGAAGCGGAGAAGAGCTGCCGGCCTCCAACATCTTTCAAGTACGGAAAAGATGATTTAGCTGTGGCGTGACAGATGTGACGTTTACGTAAGTTCAAAGGGCTCCAGGTATCCGAAAATACTTCCCCCGCTGTCAGCCAGGTTTTTGGTGTGTCAAAAAATTAGGGAGGCAGCTTGTTTTGATGACTTTTATCACGCTTGAAAGACTTAAAAAGTGGAAGCGGAAGCAGTTCTTTATATTTATTTTTGCGGATTTTTCAATGCGAGCCAGAACAAACAGCGAGCCGTCGCCGTGCCTCGCGGTCAGCTCATCTCCCGCCGCCATGAAAGCAGCCATCCGTCAGCGGCGTTTAAATATAGCAGCCCTTCAAAAACACGCGGGGGGGGGTGAGGCGAGTCGGTAGAGCGAGCGCCGTGACAGATGACAGCCGATTTACTTATTTAGCACGCGGCGTCTCACTTGTAAAGTTACTTTTTTAGACGCCGCCGAGGTCCAGAATGTTCTCTCTGTTCTCCGACGCATCCTGTTGCTAGCTGACAAAACCTAGCGCTAACCTTCTACAAGCTAAGCTAAGCTGTGTTAGCTATGCTACAGCTAATTTAGTTCGGTATGTTCATAATGATGTCAACATTTGTTGACAAGATGTTTGCGTTAGCGTTTGTGCTAGCCTTTGGAAGCGCTAAAGACCCAAAATGGCGTCATGTCAACACTTGACGGTGTTGCTCTTGTCTGCCGCCGCCGCCGCTGTCATGACTCACACACGCTTTCTCACCTGTGTGTGTGTGAGGTGGGGATTAAAGAGAATTTTATCTTTGATGGGGATTAGACAGAGGCCAGCTCTCTGATTAAATTGTGTGTGTGTGTGTGCGTGCGTGTGTGTGTGTGTGTGTGTGTGTATGAATGTCAATCAGCGGTGTCCAACATGAGAGACAAGAGCTGAGTGAATACATGAAAGCGAAATTGGGTACGAGGGGGGAAGAGCTAACTCAATTACACACACACACACACACACACACACACACACACACGTGCGCAGTGCACGTGAACACTTGTTGCTCAGACGCCACCTTTGCCCCTCCCCCTCCTAAGGTCACGCTCAGCCTTCCTCTCATCCCGAAATGGCGGCACCTCCACGGAGGAGAGCTAACACACACATGTTGGGAGGGGTGGGGTTGTGTGTAGTGGCGCCCATTAGAGGCTGGGGGAGGGGTGTGGGGGTCTAACGGAGTGACAGCTTAGTTCCACTCCTCAGGTGATCGCTGACAGACTGCTGATAGCGTCGCTTCACAAACATGCTAACACTGCACTCTGTGTGGGGGTGCGTGAGGGGGGTCAGAGTTCATCACTCTGTCGTGTGACGCTGACAGGAAGTGACATCACAGCTCCCGCTTGATGTCATGTGACCTCATTCAGGAAACGAGCAGCAGTCCGGTGTGGTCAGGCTCAATAACAAAAACGTCCGAGCCGGTCAGCGTCATGGCCGCCTGCCTCACCATCAGCACCCTCTTTTGTTCAAAATTGTATTTTATTTTTGTATTCATTTATTTCAGGGCCCCTCTGATTGGCTGTGCCATGCGATCTTGTTTTTATTTCCTCGTAAAGTCTGACCTTCTTATGCGTCCCCTATGACTCCGCCCTCTTACCTCCCTCGCCTTCTGATTGTCAAAACTCGCCCCCCTCCTCAGCAGGCGGGCGGATTGAAATATAAATGAGGAATAAAAGTCAGCCATCTTTCTTCCAGCATGCAAAGTGAGTGTGACAAATCCAAACTTGTGTGTGTGTGTGTGTGTGTGTGTGTGTGCGTGCGTGCGTGTGAGATGAGGTTGCGACTATGAGCGGTTGTGACTGAAGGCCTCATCAATCCGTCATGGCAGCAAACTACATGACGCTGCCACCTCCCACGTTCCTTCAGCTTCCCTTGTTTGTTGTGTTTAGCTTGGCTGTTAGCGTCATCCCGTGACTTTGCAGCAATAATGCATTTGATGATTAGCTAAAGCCTGCTAATTAGCTGCATGCTAGGAGATTGCTGACTCGCAGAGCTTCACACTGTGTCGATTTAACATGTTGCTTTATTGTGTTAACAAACTCCAAACTCCAAAACATTTTATTTTTTTTTAACCTTCACTTGTTTGAGTGTATCATCAGGAGGCGTGGTCACGAGTGAAGCTATACAATAAAGCTACATTTCATTGGTTTACGCAGAGGAGCTACTTTTACAACATTTACTACTTTTGTAAAGAGCCTAACAGACTTCCTCTTCTTTTTCTTTGTCCTCAACTCCTTTTGTTTCGCTTTCTTGACTTCCTCTACTCCCTGTACTACTACTTCTTCCTCTCCTTCCTCTTTTTTGGAATTCCTCGTCCTCTTTTTCCTCTGTTTTGTCTTCCTCTGCTTCTTCTTTCTGTACTTACTCTGCATTGTCATCTTCTTCTTCCCCTACTTCTTCCTGTACTACGAGCTACACTTCCTCTACTTCTTTTTTCTTCCGTTATTCCTTTTTTTTCTTCTTCTACTACTTCCTGTACTTCTTGTACTACTTCCTCTTCCTTGTGTTTTTCCTCTACTACTTCTTTCTCTACTTCCTCTGCTTTGTCTTCCTCTACTTCCTGTGCAACTGCTTCTTCTACCTCTTCTTTTTCCCCTGCATTATTTTTTAAAATGTATCTTCTACTTCCTCTGCTTTGTCTTCTTCTACTTCCTCTTTTTCTTCCCCTACTTCTTCCTGTACTACTACCTTTTCCTCTTTTTCCTCTGCTTCTTTTTTCTTCCGCTATTCCTCTTTTTCTTCGTCTTCTACTTGTACTCCTAAGTCCTCTTCCTCATCTTTTTCCTCTACTCCTTCCTCTTCTTCCTGTACTACGGCCTTCTCTTCTTCTTTCTCCTCCATTTCTTCTATTTCTTCCACTACTTCCACTTTTTCTTGTCTTCTTCTACTTTCTCTACTTCTGTTCCACCATGTCTTTTTTTCCTTCCTTGTCTTCTTCTTCTAATCCCTCTACTTCTTGTGCTTCCTCATCCTTTTCCTCTACTTCTTCTTTCTCTACTTCCTCTGCTTTGTCTTGTACTTCTTTTACTTCCTGTCCTACTACTTCCTCTTCCTTTGTTTCTCTACTTCTTCTCCGTCTACTTCCTGCTCCTGCTCGGTGTCGCCGCCACAGCTGCATGAATATTGATGTAGACCTTTCCTCCACTTCTTCTTTTACTACTTCTTTTTCTTATTCTACTTCCTTCACTTCTTCCTCTTCTTCTTTGTTGTCCTCTTCATCCTCTTCCTGTTCTTCCTGTTCCTGTGTGGCGTCAGCGCCGCACCTGCATGAATATTGATGAGGGCGTTTAGAGCGCAGTGTGATTATACAGAAGCTTTTCCCCGCTGTGCTGGTGTGCAGTCAAAGAGTCGATAATAAAAGTGCAGCCATCAGCTATTAGCCTAAGTGACCTCAATGGCATTTAGAGAGGGGACGCTCAGAGTGCGCCATTAATAAAAATAACCTTCCCTCTTCTTCCTCTCCTCCTACCGCCACGCGGCAAAGTGGGAACAAACATGGCTGCCAACTAGCTCGCGAGCATGTGCGTGTGTTACTTGAATGTATGGCTAAACCCAAACTTCTTCCACTTCCTGGTCAGGTCTTGAAGTGAAGACACTGAGGAGCACAAAGTAGTTGAATATCATCTTCACTTTGCAGAAGATCTCTAAGTGGGAACGTTTGTTCTGCTGTCAAGGCTGTGTCCACGGACGGCAGATAAAACAGCATCCCAAATACGGCTTATAAAACATCTGCTGAAGTGTGAAAAACATCTTCACTCAGCCCTCACCCAACGCCGGAAAATAGAAAACAAAAGCAAAACAAAAAAAAGTTGAGTACCACCAGACTCATAGCACATTAGAAGCAGCGTTCCACGGGACGACAAGTCATGATAGAACAGAAGAGATGACCAGCCCCTGTCGGTGGTGAATAAGGGCGGTTTAAACACTTAATGAGCGCTGCTATATTATTATTATTATTATTATTATTATTATGCTGTATGGATTAATGTACACCCCACATGCTTAAAGAAGTTAATGGCTTCTCTTTCCTCACACAATCAGTTGCTCATTATTCTTCTCTGTTTGAGTAATGTCACCTGATCAGGCCTTTCCTAACATTCCACACGACAAAATAAGTCATAAAAGTATGTGCGATTCATGCCGATGTCATGCGGATTGATATCTGTATCGGCCGATATTTAAGGCTCAATATCCGTATCGGATCGGAGTTGTATAGGAACACCCCTAGAACACTATTATTTGAATGACTATTATCTTGGAATACCATTGTTTGGATGACTATTATCTTGGAATACTATCACTCTTATCTTGGAATACTATTGTTTGGATGACTATTATCTTGGAATGCTGTTATTTGGATGATTATTATCTTGGAATACTATGACTTACCTTGGAATAGTATTAGTTCATGGCTATTATCTTGGAATACTATAATTGTTATGACTATTATCTTGGGATACTGTTATTTGGATGACTGTTATCTTGGAATACTATCACTATTATCTTGGAATACTATTGTTTGGATGACTATTATCTTGGAATGCTGTTACAGTATTTGGATGATTATTATCTTGGAATACTATAATTGTTATGACTATTATTGTCAGGAGTGGCGGATGCCACGGCAGGAAAAAATAGGATCCCAACGCAAAACACGAGCAAAAACTTGGAAAGCAAACGATTTAATAACAAAAAGTGTCCACACGGTGAAAATACAAACAAAGGAAAATCCACTAGAAGGTATACTAACAAAAAACACTAACAGCATAAGGCTGTCAGGAAAAAAGGCTAGAAGTATAACAAAAGTCACTGCAGGCAAACCAGACAGGAATACTGATACATACAGAGCAGGTAATGCAAGCAAACACGGGAGCCAGAAAGCAGGGGAAGGTAACAGGAGCTGGACTGAGCGGTAGCAGGTAACAGGTGAGTACAATCTGGCAAAGATGAGTCACTGCTGCCTTGCTTAAGAAGAACCCCAGATTGATGATTGAGGTGCACTGCGGACAAATGGCAGACAGGCGGCAGCAGAGCGACAAGCAAAGCGTGACAGTATGACCCCCCCTCATAAGACGGCTCCTGGCGGCTTACCTGGCTTATTAGGATGGAGACGGTGGAAGTCGCGTGTGAGTGACGGGTCCAAGATAACGGGAGACCCACGAACGTTCCTCAGGGCCATAACCCTCCCAGTCAACCAGGTACTGGAACCCTCTGCCCCTCCTTCGGGAGTCCAAGATGGCCTTCACCGTGTATGCTGGATGGCCATCGGCGACTCGACCGGGGGGCACAGGTGACTGGAGGACACAGGCTTGAGGCAGGAGACATGGAATACAGG
Organism: Dunckerocampus dactyliophorus; assembly: GCF_027744805.1. Classification (NCBI taxonomy): domain Eukaryota; kingdom Metazoa; phylum Chordata; class Actinopteri; order Syngnathiformes; family Syngnathidae; genus Dunckerocampus; species Dunckerocampus dactyliophorus. The sequence goes on from NC_072820.1 coordinate 48,429,130, forward strand.
ATGTACCTTAAGTGCTGGTGGCAGTTTAAGTCTGACGGAGGAGGGGCTGATGATGGAGTCAATTGGGTATGGTCCCACAAATCTGGGCGCCAGCTTCCTGCTGATTCCGGCTAGTGGTAAGTCCTTGGAAGATAGCCAGACCTCCTGACCGACCTGGTAGACAGGTGCCGGGATTCTGTGGCCGTCGGCAAGGCGTCGATTGCACGCCGCCGTCCGGGTCAGTGCGGCCACCGTCTCTCGCCATACTCTCCGGGCCCGGCGAAGGTGGATCTGAACAGATGGCACTGACACTTCCGCCTCCTTTGACGGAAAAAGAGGAGGCTGGTATCCGTTGGCGACTTTAAAGGGTGACATACCTGTGGCCGAGCTGACAAGGGTGTTGTGCGCGTACTCCACCCAGGGGAGGTGGATGGACCAGGATGACGGGTGTCGGTGGCAGACGCAGCGTAGGGCGGCCTCGAGGTCCTGGTTGGCCCGCTCTGTCTGGCCGTTGGTGAGGGGGTGATGACCGGACGATAGGCTCACAGATGCCCCGAGCATCTTGCAGAATGATTTCCACATCTTGGAAGTGAACTGGGGCCCTCTGTCGTAAACAACATTGAGTGGGATGCCGTGGATGCGGAAGACATGTCTCACCAAGAGTCGAGCTGTGTTCAATGATGTAGGTAGTCCAGGTAATGCTATAAAGTGTGCCATCTTAGAAAACCGGTCAACAATGTTCAGAATGGTGGTGTTCCCTCTGGAAGGGGGTAGTCCAGTGACGAAGTCCATTGATATATATGACCAGGGGCGGGTCGGAAAGGGCAGAGGTTGCAAGAGACCCGCCAGGAGTCGATTGGATGACTTGTTCCTGGCGCAGACAGAGCAGGCCGCGACGAACTCCTTTACGTCCGCCGCCATGGAGGGCCACCAAAACCTCTGCGCCAAGGCCAGCTGAGTTCGTCTGGTTCCCGGGTAACAGATAACTTTGCGATGCATCCACCGACATATTACGGTGGATGACCCCACCGTAATATGTCTGACCTCAGTGTTTCTGGAACAAACAGTTTTCCAGCCGGGCAGCCCTCTGGTGATTCCTCCCCTTCTGTAGCTTCCGACACCTTCCTCTCCACCTCCCACCGGACAGCGCCCAACACCCGGGCCACAGGTATGATGGTCTCAGGTGCTCTCCCCTCGTCCGTGGGGCTGAAGACTCTGGACAGAGCATCAGCTTTGATATTGCGAGAACTGGGTCTGTAGGTGATGGAAAAATTGAAGCGTGTTAGGAACAGTGACCAGCGGGCTTGTCGGGCTTTAAGTCTCTGGGCGGTTCTGATGTAGGATAAGTTCTTGTGGTCGGTGATAACTATGAAGGGATGAACTGCGCCCTCCAGCCAATGCCGCCACTCCTGCAGCGCGAGAACGATGGCCAGCAGCTCCCAGCTCCCACATCGTAATTTCTTTCAGCCTGTTTGAGGTGATGTGAGAAGAAGGCGCAGGAATGAAGTCTCTAGTCGACTGGGGACCGCTGGGACAGCACGGCTCCCACTCCCGTATCAGAAGCGTCAACCTCAACAGAAAATTGTAAGTTAGGATCTGGATGTACAAGAACCGGAGCGGATGTGAACAAGGTTTTGAGTGTATTAAACGCTGAATTAGCCTCTGGGGTCCATGCAAACGGAATTTTAGGGGATGTGAGCCTAGTCAGAGGTCCTGCTTTGCTGCTGAAATTACGTATGAATCGCCTGTAGAAGTTGGCGAACCCGAGGAACCAATGCAGTTGCTTCCTTGATTTAGGAGTAGGCCACTCAACCACCGCCTGGATTTTAGCGGGGTCGGCACACAGTTGACCCTTCTCCACAATGTACCCCAGAAATGGCACCGAAGTGACATGAAAGTCACACTTCTCCTCTTTGACGTAGAGCCTATTCTCCATTAATCGCTGGAGAACTAGTCCGACATGAGTTGAGGGGTCTTGAATGTTCCTGGAAAAGATAAGTATGTCATCAAGATAGACAAAGCAGAATTGATTTATCATGTCGCTGAGGACGTTGTTAATGAAATTTTGAAATACTGCCGGGGCGTTAGTGAGACCAAATGGCATACCCAGATATTCAAAATGCCCCAGCGGTGTGTTAAACGCGGTCTTCCACTTGTCTCCATCCCTAATACGCACCAGGTGATAGGCGTTGCGGAGATCTAACTTAGAAAAGACGCGTGCGGAGTGTAGGGCAGAGAAGGCTGAGTCCATAAGCGGAAGGGAGTAACTATTGCAAACAGTAATGCTACTGAGCCCCCGGTAATCGATACAGGGCCATAGGGACTTATCCTTCTTGGCAACGAAGAAAAAACCCGCCCCAAGTGGTGAGGAAGGTTGAATAAGACCAGCAGCTAGAGAAGAGGAGATGTATTCTTTGAGACCTTTTTGTTCAGGAGCGGAAGTGTTGTACAATTTAGCGCTAGGAAATGTGGCATTAGGAAGTAGCTCTATGGCACAATCATAAGGGCGATGAGGAGGAAGTGTTTGGGCGCGATCTTTGCTGAACACCTGCTTTAAGTCATGGTACTCAATGGGAACTCCCGTAAGATCTATCTCCTCCTCCGGAGATAAGGAAGAGGGAACATCGGATCTAGCAGAACGGAGGTAATTGGCGTGACAAAATGGGCTCCAACTACAGATGTGCATCTTGTTCCAATCTATGAGTGGATTGTGAAGTTTAAACCAGGTTAACACTAGTACTAGCGGCGCGGACTGGGAAGGCATGACATAAAAGCGGATGGTCTCGGAATGGTTGCCGGAAAGATGGAGAGTAAGGGGTTCTGTTTGATGTGTAATGGCTGCCAGGAAGCGCCTATCCAGGGACAAAACCTCTTTTGTAGAAGGTAACGTAATCATACTTATATTGTGTTTTATTACAAACGATGTGTCTAAGAAACGGTCATCTGCACCCGAGTCAATAAGGGTGGATATGTTAATGCTTCTACCCCTATTTATCACCATTCCCTTGATTTGGAGTCTTATGAAGGACCTCTCCTCTAGTGTAGTGGCTGAGTTCTGGGTATACTCACAGCTACCCATGGCTGAGCTGTCCTCTGGTGCCAGGTGGTCGTTCCTGGATCTTGGCTTATGCTCCGCTGACGATCCCGGAGTCGATCCCTGGTGATGAGTCGGTCGGATGGGGCATTGGAGGAGTCGATGCCCCGAATTACCGCAGTAGAGGCAGAGGTCCAGCTTGCGACGACGTGCTCTTTCCTCGGCGGCGTCCTCCCAGCTGCATGGGATCCTCTGGCAGCGTGACCACGCCGTCCCTGGTCCTGTTCTCGAGCGTCTGTCCTTCAGGAGGTGGAAGTGGTATCCTCGTAGGAATCGACACCTTGCTGTAGTGTCCTTCCTCGGTGTACTCTCTCACTCTCTCCTTTATGTGATTATCTAGCTCAATGGCTAAATTTATGAGGCCGTCGAGGGAAGTAGTGTTGTCCTTGGCCACTAACTCATCCTTAATACGTGCATTGAGTGCTTTGCGAAAAATGCTACGGAGGACGGTATCGGGATACTCACTCTCAAATGCAAGTACTCAGAAGTCGATAGAGAAGTCCGCCACCGAGCGTCCTCTCTGTTTCATATCTAGTAGTTGACTAGCTGCTTCCATTCCCCGGATGCGATGGTGAAAAACTCGTCTGATTTCTTCTAGGAACATAGGTAAGGAGGTGCGTATAGCGGGCATACAGTAGATGTGCTCACGGCCATGGCCCACGTAGCGGCTCTACCAGAGAGGAAACTCATGATGAATGCTACCTTGGATTGGTCCGATGAATATGTGGTGGGCTGTTGGTCGAACACGAGAGAACACTGGTGTAGAAATTGGTTGCAGGAGTCAGAATCCCCAGTGAAGCGAGAGGGATATTAGGCTCTCGCCGCTGATGAGGAACAGGTGCGTGTGCAGCTGCGTCGTGAGGTGTGTCTGTGGCGAGCGGGGACGTACCGACCTCTGGTGGCGGAAGAGAAGAGGTGTTGGCTAGTCGCTGGTTGAGAGCGTCCATGCCAGCGGAAAGAACAGGGATGGCCTCCAGGATGCCATGAAGGGTCTTTTCGTGGCCTCCGACTAGTTGGCCTTGATGTGCCAGGGCCGAGTGGAAATGCTCCATGTCTGCGGGATCCATTGTGGCCAGATTGTTCTGTCAGGAGTGGCGGATGCCACGGCAGGAAAAAATAGGATCCCAAAGCAAAACACGAGCAAAAACTTGGAAAGCAAAAGATTTAATAACAAAAAGTGTCCACACGGTGAAAATACAAACAAAGGAAAATCCACTAGAAGGTATACTAACAAAAAACACTGACAGCATAAGGCTGTCAGGAAAAAAGGCTAGAAGTATAACAAAAGTCACTGCAGGCAAACCAGACAGGAATACTGATACATACAGAGCAGGTAATGCAAGCAAACACGGGAGCCAGAAAGCAGGGGAAGGTAACAGGAGCCGGACTGAGCGGTAGCAGGTAACAGGGTAACAGGTGTGTACAATCTGGCAAAGATGAGTCACTGCTGCCTTGCTTAAGAGGAACCCCAGATTGATGATTGCCTGCAGGTGCACTCCGGCGTCTCCGCCCAAGCCGGCTGAGGTGCACTGCGGACAAATGGCAGACAGGCGGCAGCAGAACGACAAGCAAAGCGTGACAATTATCTTGGGATACTGTTATTTGGATGACTGTTGTCTTGGAATGCCATTGTTTGGATGACTATTATCTTGGAATGCTGTTACAGTATTTGGATGATTATTATCTTGGAATACTATAATTGTTATGACTATTATCTTGGGATACTGTTATTTGGATGACTGTTATCTTGGAATACCATTGTTTGGATGACTATTATCACAGAATACTATCACTCTTATCTTGGAAAACTATTGTTTGGATGATTATTATCTTGGAATACTATGACTTACCTTGGAATAGTATTATTTGATGACTATTATCTTGGAATACTATCATTATTATCTTGGAATACTATTGTGTGGATAACTGTTATCTTGGGATACTGTTATTTGGATGATTATTATCTTGGAATGCTATTACTTACCTTGGAAAAGTATTATTTGATGACTTATCTTGGAATACTATAATTGTTATGACTATTATCTTGGGATACTGTTATTTGGATGACTGTTATCTTGGAATACTATCACTATTATCTTGGAATACTATTGTTTGGATGACTATTATCTTGGAATGCTGTTATTTGGATGATTATTATCTTGGAATACTATCACTATTATCTGGGAATAGTATTATTTGAGGACTATTATCTTGGAATAATGTCATTTGGATGACTATTATCTTGGACTGCTGTTATTTGGATGATTATTATCTTGGAATAGTTTTGTTTGGATGATTATTATCTTGGAATAGTATTGTTTGAATGATTATCATCCTGGAATGCTATAATTGTTTGACTATTATCTTGGAATATTCTTATTTTGATGGCTATTATCTTGGAATACTATTACTATTATCTTGGAATAGAATTATTTGAATGATTATAATCTTTGAATACAATAATTGTTTGACTGTCGTCCTGGAATATTGTTATTTGGATGACTATTACCTTGGAACACTATTACTATTATCTTGGAATACTATTATTCGGATGACTGTTACCTTGGAATACTATTATTTGGATGACTATTATCTTGAATACTATTATTTAAGAGTACTATCAGATTTGGAGGTACTGTGTAAGGTAGTTGTTCAGTCTCCTAAGTGATTGGTTGTGCTGCAGGAGAGGGAGTGTGATGAGGAAATATGTGAGGATGTAACACATTCATTTTTGCTGCTATTGTTTGCTATGAAAATGTTGTCACGTTGCTGACGGCGTGTTGCGAGGCTGGAGGAAGATGAGCTGTCCGCCTGCCCATCAGCCATAAATGTCCTCCTGAGTAAACAGCAAATTTTGAACATGTCCAAAGTTTAGAACGGCTAGCGCCATCTGTCAACGTCTAGATACGTCTGTAAAGCAGATGAAAAACTAATTAAAAAAAACTCTATCAAAAAACACTTTTCAGACGGAATGGTCAACGCCGCAGTGGGACAGAACCTTTAGCAGCCGGATGAGGAAGCGCTCGTCGCCTTCTACAAGGAAAAAAAATAAATAAAAAATCAACTTCCATCCTAACCTTATCCTGGTATGTGATTTCCCAGCAGGACTCAGTGTGAGCGCAGATACGACAATGAAAGTTCTGCTCTGGATGGGATGCACACTTTTTACTGACCCTCGTCACACTCGTGTGTGTGTGTGTGTGTGTGTGTGTGTGTGTGTGTGTGTGTGTGTGTGTGAGAGACACAAAATTGTTGTCTTTTCCACTCAGCAGCAAAGAGATTAGCAATAAAAACTCAAATATGTTGTTTATGAAGAACAGATTGCTTGTTTGTGTTCTTCATTTGAAAGATGAGCAGTGGAGAGATGCTCTGCTCGGACAGCAAAACCACAACTCTTTGTTTTTGACAAACATGTTTTTACTGCAGTGTGTGTGTGTGTGTGTGTGTGTGTGTGTATGCTTGTGTGCGTGCGTGTGTGTGTGTGGTGCAGTATGCAGATAAACACCCTGCAGTGTACAAATGTCCTACAACTCTATGCCCTGTTCATGGCTGCCATCCAGGCCTGTGTGTGTGTGTGTGTGTGTGTGTGTGTGTGTGTGTGTGTGTGTGTGTGTGTGTATCATGAGCTTTCCGCCTTCTCCCATCAATAAAAAAAAAAAAAAAAAAAAAAGGTGCTCATGTTTAAGCCCATCACTTCCCACTCCAATAAAATAGATTAGACCTGCTGTTGTCCGACGGGAAGTTGACTAGAACCTTCTAGAATAAACAAAAATCCTGCAGGTTCTCAGTCAGGTTCTGCAGAGTTCCGCTAGGTTGATGGTGATTATCCTCCTGGCATGGTCACCCGATTGTTGTCCTGTGGGGGGGGGGGCGCTCTTGCCGGTCACGTGACTTGTACGTTGGCCGCTGAACGTGAGGCTCGTCCGTCTTTGTGACGGCGTCAATCAGAGCCCCGGTTCGATCCCCGCTTGGAAATGGCTGCTCCAAATAAAATGTCAGAAAAATTCAGTGCCTATCAATCAGGAGCGCCACCTCGACCCGGGTGCATTATGGGGCGCCATATCTGCCTCGGTCCTCTCCTCCTGTGCTGATTGTGTAGATTGTGTCACCTTCCTCATGAGAGAGAGGACTGTCACGACACATTAGATGAGCCGCGTTTATCAGACTTACATATACAACAACACACAAACAACACCATGTGGATTCCATTTAGGCAGGGCCGGATGGATGGTAGTTACCGCGCAACAAGTTCACCAAGCTCCCGATCTCATTCCTCATCACTCATCCCTTTGAATTCAAGCCTAGTGCGCCCTCTCGCAGCTGTCAGCGGTAATCTTTGCTCCTTGGCTCATGCCAGTTAGTATGAAATGACATACAAAAACACGTTTTATATATATGTATGTATATGTGTGTGTGTGTATGTATAAAAAACTAAATATATAAATTACTAAATAGTGCTGTTTTATGGTTGAACACTGCCTCTTATTAGTGAAAAAGCTGCATATTTAAGCATCTTACGTATTTTTTTTTCCAAGCATAAAAATGGCTAAATGAGCTGCGTAAAATACAAATACAAGGCATTCAGAAGACTCATTCAAAGACGTGATGATATGTAGTATTATACACTGGTCACTAGGTGTCAGTAGCTTTGCTGTCATGTTGGGTGAGACACACAAGCACCAGACTTGATCGCCGCAAGAACAGGATTTTATTGCAGGTTTGAATGATCTTACAACATCACAACAGGCACAGTAAACATGGGCTACTGTTGCAGCCGTAACCTAAACATAAACAAGCTAAAACTGAACTCTTAACACTTGACATAAATTCCTGTCCGGCCGCTACTCGGCTCCCCTAGCACTGAAAAACATTTACAGCAACACACACAAGCACAAGTCTTATTTATGTCTTATTTTCTCTTATTATGTCTACTATATTGGGTAATAGGAGTGTAAAGGTGACTATAGGGGTGTTATTGCATGTCTAGAAGACTATGTTAAAACGAGTATTTAGAAGGTTGTCAATATTTTTTTCTATATCTTATGTCTTATTTTCTCTAATGTCTACTATATTGGGTAATAGGAGTGTAAAGGTGACTATAGGGGTGTTATTCATGCCTAGATAGCTCTAATGTTAAAAATGGTATTTAGAAGATTGGAAAAAGGATTTCTATGTGTTATGTCTTATTTTCTCTTAATATGTTTACTATGTTGGGTAATAGGAGTGCAAAGGTGACTATATGGGTGTTATTGCATGTCTAGAGGGCTCTACTACTTGTAATATTAAAAACATATTTCAAAGGTTTTTTTGTTGTTTTATGTCTTATTTTCTCTTAATATATTTACATTGTTGGGTAATAGGAGCGTAAAGGTGACTATAGGCAGAGTTATTCCACATCTAGAGGGCTCTAATTATGTTAAAAAGCATATTTAGAAGATTGTCAATATTTTTTCTATATCTCATGTCTTATTTTCTCTTATGTCTACTATCTTGGATAATAGTAGTGTAAAGATGACTATAGGGGTCTTATTTCATGTCTAAATGGCTCTAATCATGTAAAAATGTAATTTGGAAGATTGTATGCTGGTTTTCTATGCTTGATGAAAATATTTCCAATAATAAAGAAGGAATCGTACTTTACGCATATTCATTTGTCACACTCAGGTCTGGAACCAAATAACCGCGATAAATGAGGGATGTCGGTACTTAGTTTTTCGGTCTACATGCCATTATGGTACTGAAATATTCCGTATTCGGATGTGCAAATGTATGGGAAAGACTGCAGATGTTTGCATGTACAGTTGATGGCTTTCAGTTTGGGCTGAACAAGTAAATAAGATGCTCTTGAGTGGCACATAAGGAAGTTCGCCAGTCTACAATTGAATCCCGCGGGAGGCCGCCGTCAATAAGAAGGTGTCGCATACGTTCCAATTCCCGGCACCAGCAGGAAGCTTTGGCACAGGAATGACACTCTGCGTGTTGGGAAAGGGAATCTGGAGCACGCTGAATTCTTCTGAGCCAAATATTTGAATGCATCCGTTCCAAAGAGGATTTGTTCACACCTCAAACATTCTGACGCAAAGACAAGTATGTCCTCGTCTTCCCCGCCCTCCCCTCCCCCACTGTGGACACCAGCCTCTGTTGTAATGGACTCACGCTCCCGACTGTCTTTTTGTAATTGGATTAGGACCGCGATAAGCTCGCTGCCAGGAAGCCTGAAGTCCATTTCCTCTCAGGCAACATCTGTGTTTTATTTTCACTTCTTACTAAACATTTTCTGTGTAACAACGGATGTTAATTCCGCGCTAAACGCATCATCTGAAAAAAAATAAAAGTGGTGGAAATGGACTGAAGGGATTGACCAGCAAAAAGCTGGAAGCGGGGAAGAGGCTGCGGCGCTTCATTAAGCACGCAGGTGCATCTTTGGCGGCCATGTTTTCTCAGCAAATTGAGACCTGGGCGCCTCGTTAAGTGGACCAGCTGTGCCTAATTTCCCGCCTTTCTTTCGGCTCCGCTCCAGAGTGTGATGAGTCGCCGCGCAACGTCAACCCGCGGCGTCACTTTGTGAGTCACGAGCGGCGCAAAGCACCTGAGTCAGGGAGGGATGGAAGGGGGTTATTCCGCATTACTGGAGAGCTTCCCATACGCCAATGTAGCGCCCAAGGCAAGATTTTATATGGAACCCCCCCCTCCATTGGCGATTTACATACGCTTCCAGAAGAAATGGCCGCAGGGAGACTTGCTTAATGTCATCCTATTGCTTTGCTTTACACTTTAATTAATGTGAGCGTTTCCATTTTAAGACTTTCATCATAGTAATAACTAGTTTTAATATCATAATATTAAAAGGGAATTTTCACGAGTTTGTGGCACCCCCTGGAGGCCACGGCACCCTCAGCATTTGCCTATATTGACTAATGGGCCCTGTCCAAACAGTTCAGTCCACTACCCCCCAACTCATGCACACTTCAAAAACGTAAACCACAATAAGAAAACATACTTTAAAATAAGAGGGAAGAAAATAATAATGATCATTTTTATGTAATTTAAATGAAAAAAAGACAAAACAATGCAAATGACACTGAAATAAATATTTCTATAATGATACACTGTATATATTTTGTGCAAGTGTTATATAATATGACAGTATTATAAATATTACATTGAATATTAAACATTAAACATTTGATCCAAAGTCAGGTACCCCCTACTCTTGTACACTTAAAAGTAATTTATTACTAAAATGATTTCTCATCAGTTTGTTGTGTTGATTTCATTATTAATGATATAATAGATTTTTGGGGGGGTGGGGGTGGGGGTGGGGGAATGAAATCTTTACAAAAGGGTCACGCTGTTTTTCATTTTTATTCATGTACACCCTTTGACAACTGATGCACCGCCGGGGGTACCCGTGCCCCACATTGGAAACCTAAGGGAGAGGTGTCCAATGCGAGGGGCCACTTTGACATTTTTATGTATTTTAAAATTTTGTAAACAGGTAAAAATAACTTAATATATACAGCGGTTTGAGAAAGAGTTTGCCGCCTTCCTGATTTCTTCTTTTTTTGCATGTTTGCCACACTTAAATGTTTCAGATCATCAAACAAATGTAAATATTAACCAATGACAACACAACACAACACAAAGTGCAGTTTTTCAATCCATCCATTTTCTATGCGGCTTATCCTAATTAGGGTCGCGGGGGTATGCTGGAGCCTATCCCAGCTGACTTTGGGCGAGAGGCGGGGTACACCCTGGACTGGTGGCCAGCCAATGGCAGGGCACATATAGACAAACAACCATTCACTCACATTCATACCTATGGACAATTTAGAGTCTCTAATGAAGCTAACATGCATGTTTTTGGAATGTGGGACGAAACCGGAGTACCTGGAGAAATTGTTAGTTATTAGTATAAACATTTCTGCTTTTTCTCTGTACATTTTTCCTTTTTGCTGTATTTTTCCCATTTTTGCTGAGTTTTTTGGTTTAATTCTATTTTAACAATGTGCCGCGGGCCAATTAAAAACAAGCTGTGAGCCGCAAAGGGTCCCCCGAACTACACCGTGGACACCCCTGACCTCAGCAGTAGAGCAACAAATGATGTTGATGTTTCCTGCAACCATCACCAATGTTAGCTAGCAGCTAGCTGTCGTGTCCTCCCTCTGCAGTCCTCGGAGAAGTTGAGTTTTGTCCATAAAGAAGTGGACTGATAATCTTGCTCGGTGGTGTCTGATTCCCGAATCCTGCATCAGCATCGTGATGCTCTCGCTTCCTTTCTTTGTTTTCCCTCAAATTGTGGTCACCATGGAAACCCCTCTGCTTTCATTTTGACGCACGGACCTGGACCAGCCTGGACCAATCAGTTGTGATGTCATGTGACATCCGCTGGATTTGCTACATCATCAGCTTTGCTCGTTCCGCTGCTGGGTTCTCCAGCTTGAGTTCTTGCTACAGATGTGCTCACGGGACGACAGAAGGAAACTGATGAGTCATCAATCACTCATGTTGTCAGCGCAGTGCAACTCCGGTGAAATGTTACACAGCATGAACAGCGACACCACTTCAACTCGCCACGCTGCATTGTGTCTTTGCGCCACACACACGTGCAAGTAGCACTAAACCGCAGCCCATCTGTGTGAGCAAAGGTCGGCCACATTGGGAAGTCTCGCTCCAGCAGAGGCTAATTAAAAATTCTAATGGCGGCCCTTTGAATAATTGATGCCATTGCACAGTTGCCTTACGACGCAACGCGACATTTGTTGTGACATTTGTCAGCACGTTTGTCACGCCGGCTGCTTTCGGGGCTGCCACCATGCCAACGTTTACTTTGCGTGCAACTTTACCTGACTTTTCCTTCCTCGTAGAGGAATGGTTACGTTTGTACCCACCTGTTGAAGATGGCGTCAACAATCACAGGAAAACTCTCCAAAATAAATTGGCATTGACATTCTGGGACTCAGTGCAAAAGAGAGTGCGACTTTTGGTTGACACCTCAGAGATTATCGATATACACAATCCCTCGTTTATCACAGTTCATTGGTTCCAGACCCGACCGTGATAAGTGAATTTCAGCAAAGTAGTATGCCTTATTCATGAATGTAATATTTTTGCAGTTAGTGCGTAGAAAAGCTGTTTATGACATTCTAAATGCATTTCTTGACATTATTAGAGCCCTCTAGACATGGAATAACACTTTTATAGTCACCTTTACACTCTTATTACCCAACGTATTACACACAATTAGAAGAAATAAAACATATTAGTCATAGAAAACCTGTTTAAAACCTTCTAAATGCATTTTTGTAACATTATTAGAGCCCTCTAGACATGGAATAACACTCCTACAGCCTCCTTTACACTCCTTTTACTCAATATAGCACACATAAGAGAAAATAGGACATACAGGTATTAGTAATAAAAAAAAAAACCCTGTCTACAACCTTCTAAATATCGTTTTTAACATTATTAGGGCCCTCTACACATGAATTAACACACCTATAGTCACCTTTCACTCTTATTACCCAAAACAATACACATAATAAGAGAAAATAAGACATACTGGGCATAAAAAACCTGTTTACAACCTGCTAAATACGTTTTTTAACATTATTAGAGCCCTCTTGATGTGAAACAATGCCCCTATAGTCTTCTTTACACTCCTATTACCCAATATAGTACACATAATAAGAGGAAATAAGAACTATTAGTCATAGAAAACCCGTTTACAACCTTCTCAATATGTTTTTGAACATTATTAGAGCCCTCTAGACATGAAATAACACCCCATAGTCAGCTTTACACTATTATTACCCAATATCGTACACATAGTAAGAAATAATAACACATATTAGTAGGGATGTCCGATAATATTGGCCCACCGATATTGGCATAAAAATGTAATATCAGTATTGTTTTTTTCCCTAGAATGAAACCGATAGCCGCTTAAAAAGCTACAGTATAAGTCGCAAAATTGCGACAAGCAACATTGCTGAATTTTCTGCTAATATGATGACTCATGTAATTAATACTTTACATCAGGAGATGGCGAACATCTGTAACTTCAATCTGAGCAACATTTGTGGGCGTGTTTCTCCGTAAAGTATAGCAGTTTATCGACTTTGAAGCCCCGTGTGCGTGCGGCAGTGAGTCCGCTCGCCATAACAGTCCACATGCAGGACGTGGTTGGTTGCATGCAGATGCGGTGTCATCCACGGGAGACTCCTTGGCAGAAAATGCACTGCTGCCCCATTCACCAAGCTTGTGGAGTTCCTCGAGCCACGCTTTGCCGTGCCCAATCGCAAGTATTTCTCAGATGTTTGCTTACGCGAGTTGTACAATGTTGTTTACAGCCATGGCGGAGAAGCTAATTGCTGATGCTGTATCCATTAGCTTCACAACAGGTATGTGTTCATTCCACGACAGGAAGTATGTGTTGTTACTTGTATCGGTTGATATCGGAATGGGGAGTTGAGAGTTGGACAATATCGGCATATTGAATATTGTTAAATATCCCTACATATTAGTCATAAGAAAAACAACTGTTTACAACCTTCTAAATCCGTTTTTTAACATTAGAGCCGCCTAGACAATAAATAATACCCCATTGTCACTTTTCCACTCTGATCCCAATATTGTGTATGTAAAACAAGACATATTAGTCATAGAAAACCTGTTTACAACCTTCTAAATATGTTTTTTTTAACATTATTAGAGCCCTCTAGACATTAGGTAACACCCCTGTAATCACCTTTACACTCCTGTTAACCAATATATTAGACGTAATAAATGAAAATAAGACATAAATAATATTTATGCTTGTGTGTGCTGCTGTAAATGTGTCCCGGTGTTACAGGACTGCTGCTTGTGTGTCTCACCCAACATTACAGTAACATTACTGGACACCTGGTGACCAGTGTAGAATACTACATATCATCACAATGTCTTTGAATGCGTCTTCTGAATGCCTTGTATTTGTATTTTACTTCATTTAGCCATTTCATGCTTGAAAACACTTCATTTAGGCAAAAAACATGTAACATTTGTTTACATGTGAATGTTTTCACTAATATTAGGCCATAGTTAACCATGAAACAGCATGATGTATTAATTCATATATTTTTGAAACACTGTGATCGTGTGATGTCGTGAAATTTTAATTTCGAGGTGGAGAGGGATTACTTTAACTTGTATTTAAGGCCTTAAAATGTGTAAAATACCATGAAAATTCTCATAAAATCTCTTAAATATGATTTTGAAGGGTCCTAAAAATGTATTAATGTTACTTTTATTTAAAACCAGTGAATAAACTTCTTCAATCTTGCTTTTACAGTAAATGTTTGGATTTTGGAGGACGCCAGAACATGCTCTGTATACTGTAACTACAACACACAACTAAAGCACCTGTGCGGCCCGGTCACAATTTATGGAGCACAACCGGCCAGTGTTCTGTGCGCCGGCCTCCCATTTTCCTTCATGTTTTTTGTACTTTTTTTTTGCCAGTGTGGATGTGAAATGGGTCTTAAATTGCATTCATTATTGTGTAAAAAAAAACAAAAAAAACCCCAAAAAAGTCATAAAATACTTCGGTTGGACTTGCAGAGACCCTGGAATGAATACAAATTGATGTAAAATGTATTATTATATTAACAAATTTTTTAATTGTCATTTTATATGTTACTATTATTTTAATTATTTTCTAAATGTATATATATATTTTTAATAATTTAAAAGATATGATATTTTCACAGAAAATGGCTCCTTTTTTCCTCACAAAAACACATTTATCCTGCGGTGGGTTCATGTCAGGTCAATGTCTTTTTCTGGAGGCGTGCACGTTTTTCCACATGAAGAAGTCGCTGAGTTGTCAGCGGGTCTCAGCAAGTATTCCCGAATATTCCGGACCTGGTGCTGATCCGGCACCCCCGCACTGCAAAGCCAGTCTGAAGGTCACAGCGCCTCCTTGAGGGGCTTTTAAGCAATAAGAGGGGGGCTTAAGTGCTAATATCACCAAAGCGGCTGGAGGGGGGCGGGTTGATGTACAAGATAAACGCTCACATCAGAACAGGCCTGCTGGTCGGCATGGAGACCACCTCCAAACAGAAGCAGAGAGCGGATGGAAAATCACACCCGGAAGAAGGAAAAAGCTTTTTTTTTCTGGCTCTGCTCATGGTTGGTGTCGCTCGTGGCTCCGTGGGCCTTGAAGGAGACATTGATCAGAGCAGGACGAGGCAGCTAAATAAAGGTTAAGTAGATCCAAACTAAAGTGTCCTCTGGGACATCTTCATCCATTAAGGATACAATCTCATTCTTCCTCCTCTTCCTCTTACCATTCTTGGCGCTTGCTATTGGCGGGGGCGGGAAGGTTCTTTAAACAGTCTAAGTGAAAGCAAAGGCGCCAACTTTCCTTCCGCTGATTGTTGTGAGCGAGGGCCGGGAGAAGAGGGCGTAAGTAAACGCAGCACAGTGATGCAGTCATGTGATGTCTCAGCCGGACCAGGGGCCGCATTTAGAAAAGTGGGCGTGGATTCCAGCCTAAAACAATGCGTACTCACAAATCGCAAAATTGAGTCTTCCAGTTGAACCAGAGTCAATGACACGAGTCACCATGAGCACTATTTATAGCGCTTGTGCCACCGACATTGGCACGCATGCATGGTGATTTCATTATAGTCATTGGCTTTTTTTGGATAGCTATTTGTCTTATACTGTATCTGTACTATATAAGATATTTCAGTAGTAATAATAATAATAATACAGTAATGATAATAAAGTGTTTACCTGAGATCCAAACTAAACTCCCAAATACAATCATTTCCGAAATTCCTAACATGACTTAATCTAACCAAATTGTCTACTGCAATCCGTATTTTTGGGGTTTTCAGGCTGAAAAAAGTACATTTTCACTGCGTCACTGTGTTCCCCACCTGTTTACAGTCGTTCCTCGTTCCCGACCCGACCGCATGAATTCCCGTGAAGTAGGATTCAATGTTAATAAACAGAATATTTTTGTTGTTAGAGGGTAAAAAACCTGTTCATGACTTTCTAAATACATTTTTTAACATGATTAGAGCCTTGTAGACATGAAGTAACACCCCAAAGGTCACTTTTATGTTTTGTTTTTTTTGTTTACATCACATTGTGCAGCCTATGGTATCACTGCAGGGACATGCCGCTAGCATAGCAAGCTCGCCAGCTAGCTAGTTAGCGTCTCCAATTTACTTATTCTAAACTTAAGTGTTTCAAATGTAGTGGGGAAGAAGGACAATGAAGCTGAAAACTTACCACTTCCACACTGAATGAGGGGAAAAGCTTTTTTTCCACTCTTTCAGCCATGGCATGTCAGCTCGGCCCTGCCGGCTCAGTCGCCGGTCTCCATGCAGTGTGAAAGGTAATGTAACCTAACATCTCGTAACAATTACTGATGCCCAGTGACCACAATACTACATATAACTTGTCTTTCAGTATTTTTTTTTTTACTAATAAGGCATAGTCAACCATGACACACATCATTTATCCATGAATTATTTTTTGAATAACAGTGGTATAGCGAGGGACGACTGTACACCCTGCTACCGTATTTTCTGGACTATAAGTCACTCTGGAGTACCAATCACAAAATCCGTCATGAAGAAAGTGAAAAGTCACATTTATTTCACAAAATTTGAGACCCAGAGCAGACATTTAAAGAAGGGCAAGTTATTCAACTATACAGTAACAGGCGGAATAGGTGTGCCTGTGGATATTGTCCTTCATCCAGGTCAATGTATTCTCAGGGCATTGAATCGATCACAAGTGGACTGTCCAGGTTGTCTTAGAAGGCATTTCGCCTCCCATCCGAGCAGACTTCCGTCAGTTCATGCCCAAAGACTCAGTGGGACAAACACTAGTCAGGCTGGAAAGGACTGGTCTGGTGTGAGAGCTTGGTGCAAGATGCAGTGTATTTATCCTCTAGAGGAGGAGGCATGTCCAGACAGGCACCGCATCAGTGGTGTCAAATACAGTCGTTGGGATGCAATGGAGTGGGGTCTCTGCCTGCCAACGATGGTCGTTTTTTGGGTGGTATCGCCTCCCCATTCAGATGTAATGATGGTCATTACAAGGTGGAAACCAAGGTGGATGTGCCTTGTTTATTTGGAGAGGGTAGATGATTGAATCTTTTAGGAAGGGGTGTAAGGACAGCAGTTCATGTGGGAGAAAGTTGGTGTTGCAGACCTCCCCCTCTGTTCAGACCCTCACACCTGTTTCAAACCATATGACTTCTCTGTCCAGAATGTGTACGTTTTTGTCATCAAAAGAATGCTCTTTCTCTTTGAGGTGCAGGTAGGCCGCAGAGTCTTGACCTGAAGAGTTGGCATGCGCTTGCTCAGTGGTTGCTTGGTTTCCTCAATGTGAAAATTGGTTTGTTCCCTTTTAGAGCACGACACTGCACTGCACACAGTCTGTTGAGATCGGCATGGAAAGGCATTATCGGTGTATGCCGATAGCATGGTTTTCCGTGGAAATCGGCTGATACTGATCGGTGGCCAGTCGATCGGAGCATTCTTATCCATCCATTTTCTATGGCGCTTATCCTCATTAGGATCGCAGGGATATGCTGGAGCCTATCCAGTCCATTCTGGACTGGCTGCCAATGGCAGGGCACATATAGACAAACAAGCATTCACACTCACATTCACACCTATGGACAATTTAGAGTCGCCAATTAACCTAACATGCATGTTTTTGTTATATATATATATATATAAATATATATATATATATATATATATATATATATATATATATATATATATATATGTAAAGCTCCAATGAGGCGAGATTACCCGCACCGTGCTGTAGGCGGGTTCGCATGAGCAAATCAAGGGCTCCTTTTCTGTGACGTGCAACCAACGTCCTGTCGTAACTTCCACCCCCCGAGCTCACTTTGACGCGGACCCGAATGAACCGGTCAACCTCTCCACGGTCAGCTCCATTTAATCGCCATTGATCGGGCCTCCATTAGAGACAGCAGGGAAAGTGCCGCGTGGCAGGACATGTGATGTGGATCGGACCTCAGAAGAACAGGAAACTACCACGGCCTGTGAACGCGTCACATGAATATGATGTGATAGTGGGTTCCTATCGCGGCCCGGTTCCCTGGCACCGATTAGCTGCGCGGTCCGCTAACGTCAGACAGGAATAAACCATCCGAGACGAAGAAGACGGGGGCTTTGATGCGGGAAAGTGCTGATCCCAGCAGGGCGCAGTAAACCAGAACCTCTTCTATCAGTCCCCAGTTCTGCTTGTGATCTTTGTTGGCTGCGTTTAGAACTTCAGAACATCCACTCGGCTTTTTTATTATCTTTCATTTCTTTTCACTTTGTGGCTCATCATGTGGTACCAGTACAGTGTTTCGTGTCATTGGGTCAGAACCACACTGCTGCAGTGCTCTGTGTGTGTGTGTGTGTGTGTGTGTGTGTGTGTGTGTGTGTGTGTGTGTGTGTGTGTGTGTGTGTGCACGTGCAACCAAAGCCAGCGAGATAAACATGTCCGACCAGTAAAGCGTCATTATCTGCATGATGCTCGCGTGTCACATGACCTGCTCTCGTTAAGTCCGGTCCAGGATGCTGACGGGTCCGAGCAGCGTTGCGACGCCTTGCTCTGATGTGAAAAGAAAAAAGACGAGACAAGCAGCCGAGTGGCGTCAGTATGCCAATCACGTCGCTCGCTCTACTTTTTTTTCTTTTTTTCACTTTGTCTTCCTTCGTTAAAGGAGATAAAAGCGAATGAAACAACATCCGTTTTTACGAGGGATTTAAACTCATCAGCATGGGGCTGGACTGTACTCAGTCAACATCTTCATCATTTCCGTCGTCCCCTTACGAAATGAAGCACAACGTTCCTCTTCACACGACTATACAGGTATGTGGCTGCTCCTCAGCCGCATACAGCGGTGGGAAGAAGTGTTTACCCCCTTCCTGATTTCTTTTTTTTTTTTTGCACGTTTGTCACACTTAAATGTTTCAGCTCATCAAACAACTAAACACAAAATGCTATTTTTAAAGTAAACTTTTTATTATTGAGGGTGAAAAAAATCCAAACCTACATGGCCCTGTGTGGGGAAAAAATATCCCCCCCAAAGCTTTGGGACTCCAGCGTACCACAGTGAGAGCCATTATCCACAAATGGCCAAAGAGAGCAGCTGCGACTCATCCAAGAGGTCACAAAAGGCCCCACAACAACATCCAAAGAACTGCAGGCCTCACTTGCTTCAGTTAAGGTCAGTGTTCATGACTCCACCATAAGAAAGACGCTGGGCAAAAACAGCCTGCATGGCAGAGTTCCAAAACCAAAACCACTGCTGAACAAAAACAACATTAAGTCTCATCTCAATTTTGCCAGAAAACATCTTGATGATCCCCAAGACCTTTGGGAAAATACTCTGTGGTCTGACGAGACAAAAGTTGAACTTTTTGGAAGGTGTGCCGTAAAAGTAATGCCACATTTCAGAAAAAGAACATCATACCAACAGTAAAATATGGTGGTGGTAGTGTGATGGTCTGTGGCTGTTTCGCGGCTTCAGGACCTGGAAGACTTGCTGTGATAAATGGAAGCATGAATTGTGCTGAAGGAGAATGTCCGGCCATCTGTTGGTGACCTCAAGCTGAAAGCAACTTGGGTTGTGCAGCAGGACAATGATCCAAAACACACCAGCAAGTCCACCTCTGAATGGATGAAGACTTTGGAGCGGCCTAGTCCAAGTCCTGACCTGAATCCTATTGAGATGCTGTGGCATGACCTTAAAAAGGCGATTCATGCTGGAAAAGCCTCCAATGTGGCTGAATGACAACAATTTTGCAAAATTCCTCCCCAGCGCTGGAAGAGACTCATTGCAAGTTATCACAAACGCTTGATTGCAGTTGTTGCTGCTAAGGGGGCCCAACCAGCTATTAGGTTTAGGGGGCCATCACTTTTTCACAAAGGGACATGTAGCTTTGGATGTTTTTTCTCCCTTAATAATAAAAAGTTTCATGTAAAAACTGCGTTTTGTGTTCAGTTGTGTTGTCATTGATATGAAACATTTAAGTGTGACAAACATGCAAAAAAAAAAAGAAATCAGGAAGGGGGCAGAAACATTTTCACACCACTGTATGTCGTGTGCCGTCACCTGCTGGTGTGGAGGAGGTACTGCCGGCCAGGTCTTCTTCTGAGTGGGCTTTTGGGAAGCAGCTAGGATGCCTTCACGTCCAACATGTCTGAGTTTCTCCTGACGTCCTGAGCGGCAACAAGGTGGTGTTGCCGTGCCGACAAGTGTCTCCTCCTCCTCCTCCTCTTCGTCCTGCTGCTCCTGCTCCTGACGTCCTTCCAGCTCTCAGTATAAATAGCAGCGTTCGAGGCGTTTTGAAATGAGTCCAGCTCTGCTTGTTCTGCGCGCTGCAGCGAGTTCATCCATTATGTAGCGCGCTAACACACACACACACACACACACACATGCACCGTAGCGCTAGCAGGCACGAGCAGAAGTCTTCTACCTGCGCGCTTGTAGGCCAGAGAGGGCTTCTCGCTGTCATCCGCCATGTTTGTTTTGGACCTGTAACACATCTTTTATTGACACCTGCACATCAATTAAATAGTTACCCGTGTATTTTCCTCTCTGGACCACCAGGCGAAATTGGTGAGCGAAGCCACGCTTGAGCGACAGCAATCTACAAGGACAATGGTACAGCGCTTTGGCAGCCGGGTCGTTCCCGGAGGGGGGGGATATCCCTTATTTTTCCATATTTTTCTGTATTTCCCAGACAATTTCCCTTATTTTCAAAAGCACCTGAAATCAAAGTTGGTAACAGGTTAGATTCCCTTAAGTACCTGTATACTGTATATAGTGTGTACACAAATACTCTTATCAACACCAGTACTTTAGCACTTTAGCACTGAAGCACTTGTTGTCTCCCCAAATTCACGGTTTTGTCAAGTGCACATGGTTTTATGCCTTTTTGCAGGGGTGTCCAAAGTGCGGCCGAGGGACCATTTGTTGTTTTTTATTGCCCTGTGGCACGTTCTAAAAATATAATTTAGCAAGAAAACAAAAAAAAAAACAAAAAAACCCAGCAAAAATGTAAAAAGCAGCAGTAATTTTACAGGAAGAAAGTCAAAATGACAAAAAAAGTTGTAATATAACAAAAAAAGGTATAATTTTACGAACGTAACGTAATATTGAGAAAAAATGACATCATTTTAGTACCATAAAGTTGAAATATGAAAAATTTAAAAGTTGGAATATTATGAAAAACTAAACAACAAAGTTGTAATTTTTGGATAATTAGGTTGTGGAAAAAGTTATAACGTTATGAGAATAAAGTCAAATTTATGACGAGAAAATTTACAAGAAGAACGTTGAAATAGTTGGCAAAAAACCCCATCAGAAATGAAAAAACAGTTGTAATTTTACGAGAATAAAGTAAAAATATTAAGACAAAAAAGCCGCAATTTTACGGGAATGAATAAATAAATAATTAATCATAACTAAATTATTGATAAAATATTATGAGGGAAAGTAATAAGAAATATTGAAAAAAATTATGATCAGGACTTGGACTAGGCCACTCCAAAGTCTTCATCCATTCAGAGGTGGACTTGCTGGTGTGTTTTGGATCATTGTCCTGCTGCACAACCCAAGTTGCTTTCAGCTTGAGGTTACCAACAGATGGCCGGACATTCTCCTTCAGCACAATTCATGCTTCCATTTATCACAGCAAGTCTTCCGGGTCCTGAAGCCGCAAAACATCCCCAGACCATCACGCTACCACCACCATATTTTACTCTTGCTATGATGTTCTTCTGAAATGCGACTTTTATGCCAGATGTAATGAGACACACACATTTGTGTTGTCAGACCACAGAGTATTTTCCCAAAGGTCTTGGGGATCATCAAGATGTTTTCTGGCAAAATTGAGACGAGCCTTCATGTTGTTTTTGTTCAGCAGTGGTTTTGGTCTTGGAACTCTGCCATGCAGGCCGTTTTTGCCCAGTGTCTTTCTTATGGTGGAGTCATGAACTCTGACCTTAACTGAGGCAAGTGAGGTCTGCAGTTCTTTGGATGTTGTTGTGGGGTCTTTTGTGACCTCTTGGATGAGTCGTCGCTGCGCTCTTGCGAAGGTTCACCACTGTTGGCTTTATAACTTTTCCCAGACTGATAGATCTCGATCAATCTCAGTTAAATTATGTTTTAACAGAGCGGGCAATCACTTTTTCACACAAGGCCATGTAGGTTTGAATGTTTTTCATTGAAAAATTGCATTTTGTGTTCAGTTGTGTTGTCATTGACTAATATTTAAATTTGTCTGATGATCTGAAACATTTAAGTGTGACAAACATGCAAAAAAGTAAGAAATAATCACCACTGTATGTACTGTCACTTCTTAGCATATCTTTAACTAATTCAGTGGCAAAGTTGCATCCTTCCATTTTTCACTATGTGGCCCTCATTGGAAAAAGTTTGGACGTCCCTCCCTAATAGTTTTACAGTTTTTCTTGATTTACTTTCCCTTGTCTTCTTGTATGTAAAACGTTGTAAAAAGCCATAACATTACGAGAATAAAGTTGTAAATTGATAAAAAAGTTTAAATTTCCGAGAATAAAGTCGTAAATTTCAGAGAAAAAAGTTGTAAATTTACAAGAATAAAGTCGTCATATTATGAGGAAAAAAGTTGTACACTTCTGAGAAAAAAAGCCCTAAATGAATGAGAAAAAACTCATAATAGTATGGGGGGAAAGCCATAACCTTATGAGAATAAAGTTGTAAATTTCAGAGAAAAAAGTCGTAATATTACGAGAATAAAGTTGTAAATTTACAAGAATAAAGTGGTAATATTATGAGGAAGAAAGTCGTACATTTCTGAGGAAAAAAGTCGTAAAATTTTGAGAAAAAGTCGTAATATTAGAATAAAGAATAATAAAGAGAATAAAGATGTACAATTACGAGAATAAAGTTGGAAAAAAGTTGCACATTTTTGAGAAAAAAGTCGTAATTTACAAGAATAAATTCAGAAATTTCAGAGAAAAAGTCGTAATATTATGAGAATAAAATTGTAAAATTGACGAGAATAAAGTCGTAATATTACAAGAATAAAGTTGTAAATTACAAGAATGAAGTCGGAATATTATGAGGAAAAAAGTCATACATTTCGGCGTAAAAAAGTTGTAAATTTCTGAGAAAAAGTCGTAATATGAGAAAAAAGCCATAACAATTACGAGAATAAAGTTGTAAATTGACAAAAAAAGTTGTCAATTTCCGAGAATAAAGTCGTAAATTTTAGAGAAAAAAGTCATAATATTACAAGAATAAAGTTGTCAATTTCCGAGAATAAAGTAGTAAATTTTAGAGAAAAAAGTCGTAATATTACAAGAATAAAGTTGTAAATTTACAAGAATAAAGTTGTAATATTATGAGGAAAAGTCGTAATATGAGAAAAAAAAGCCATAACATTACGAGAATAAAGTTGTAAATTGACAAAAAAAAGTTGTAAATTTACTAGAAAAAAGTAGTGAATTTCAGAGAAAAAAGTCGTAATATTACGAAAATAAAGTTGTAAATTTACGAGAATAAAATGGTAATATTATGAGGAAAAAAGTTGTACATTTCTGAGGAAAAAAGTCGTAAATTTCTGAGAAAAAGTCGTAATATTATGAGAAAAAAGCCATAACATTACGAGAATAAAGTTGTAAATTGACAAAAAAAAAAGTTGTCAATTTCCGAGAATAAAGTAGTAAATTTTAGAGAAAAAAGTCGTAATATTACAAGAATAAAGTTGTAAATTTACAAGAATAAAGTTGTAATATTATGAGGAAAAGTCGTAATATGAGAAAAAAAGCCATAACATTACGAGAATAAAGTTGTAAATTGACAAAATAAGTTGTAAATTTACTAGAAAAAAGTAGTGAATTTCAGAGAAAAAAGTCGTAATTAAAAAAGTCTTGTTCTCAAAATGTCAGATTCTTTCTTTTTTCCTCAATGTGGCCCTAATTGTGTCCGTGCTAAGAAACAAACAAAACAAAATATAGTTGCAATTTTTGCCGAATTAATTTGGGGAAAAGTTCGAATATTACGGCAATAAAGTCAAAATATTAAAGGAATGAAGCCCTGCGATTACGAAAAGAACATTCACGAAGGTTATTGAAGAGGATAGTTGATATTTAGAAATAAAAACAGTAAGAATGGGGGGGAAAAGAGCAAAGAGGGAAGTTGATATGAATAATATGCTTTTTAATCTACATGACAAAGCTGAGATGAAATAGAAATAACTTGTGAGCATATCTGCATGTGCTGCTTTGCAAAGTATCAAAGTGGCGCAGTTGCATCCTTTCATTTTTCACCATGTGGACCTCGCTGGAAACTGTTTGGGCACCCCTGGGTTAGTGGGTTAGTGTGATGCAGTAGACTTGTACAAGTATTGTAGTATTGCACTCGTTAGGTGATGTATAAATAGTTAAGTTCAGGGGAAACTGCGTTTTCAGGTAGTGAGCGACGGCGTCGCCTTCAGGTGCTCGTCGTGCAGCTCGCGTCGCAGCTCGCTGTGTCTTGCTGTGGGAATCGGCGCGTGGCGCCACACGCCTCGCGGGGACGTGAGTCATCCGTCTAAACGCGGTTTTTAGGAAGACGGGAGGAAGCCATTGTTCCTGTTTCACTTTCTTCCTCGCCGCTCTGCCAAATTTGCATTTTTTGCTGCGTTTCAAGTGGGAAACAATGCCAACGCCAAGGAGCTCGTCCTCCACCACGTCGCTCCTCCTTTCTCTCTCCCTGCCTCGCTAATCTCAGCTGGGAGATATTACCTCTCATGTGCGCCCAATAGACGCTGTCAGCCATTATCTGCCGCCGCCGCCGCCGCCGCCGCCATCACTGCTGCTGTTTTGAAATAGAGATAGCAGCCATTGTTCAAACACGGTGACCTTCCTGTGAGGCCAAACATGCTCCAGTAAACATCAACTCAATGTTTGTTACACTTGAAACCTCCGCCAAGTAAACACGACACAATCTCATGAAATGTTGTACGGCGCATCCCCGCACATTCGCCGTTCTGCGGTCACGGCCCTGCAAATTTGCAGATTTTTCTGAAGAAAAATTCATTGTTTTACGTGAAAATTGACCTTTTTTCCCTCCAGAAACATGTTTCATTCCCCATATTTAAAAATGGGTGATAATACAAGCAAAATGTACAGCATATCACTATCCCACTGTTATTAAGCCCACAATTCTTACATGTCGATGAGGGATGCAACAATGCAGAAGATTCACGGTTCGCAGTTCCAGTTGATTCAAGATATTTTTTTTAAACAAGATAAAATAAAATACATTTATAAAAATCTTTTTGAAACATTTGTGTCTACTAAAAAAGTACAGTAACATACAAAACAAAGACAGCACTTTGTAAAAATAATAATTCAAAAATACATTTAAAATAAAATAAAGATAATTACACATAATTGACTTCATAGTTTCAACAGCATTTCAATCAAATTACAATAATTGCATTTATTATTTCCACAGTTCATGTCCATATCCACTTTGCTATCAAACATTACAATAAAAATAAAGAAAAAACAAAAACAAACAAAAAACTACAACAATTGTTAGGCCACGATAATTGTTTTTAATTATTGTCGATAATCGATATTATTGACAACACTTTTTGAGACCATTTTTTTCATGAATTATATGGCATAATAACGAGAGTACCTCGTATGAAAAGCAATAAACTTTAATTTCTCCAGACATTGTAATTGGAATGTCGAGAGATTTTGAATAAATTAAACAAATAAACAGCCTAATAAATTACATTAAAAGACAAAAAATCTCAATCAAAATAAAATTGACTCAGTCTCTTTTAGCAAAAATTGCACCTAAATAAATCATAACCAAAAAAACATATTGGTTCGTCGGTGTTCATGCGCTCACCTTGTTCATTCTGTTTAAAACCGTAGAAACCATCGGTTCTGTGCCTTCATTCATGTTAGCGTATGCTGGCTCACGAGGCTAACTTGCTGCTAACACTCTCGTGTATCCACTCACTAGTAGCCCCTAGCTGACAGGAGGGTTCACTCTCTCCGTTCAATCCACTATAGAACCAAAGCACATAGACAGATGCAGAGTGAGCCCTCCTGTCGTCCAGCTTGTGTCATAAAGAGAGGGGAGAGAGAGGAAAACAAACATGCACATGTCAATCTATAGAAGCCGGCAAAATGATCCACTTGGTTTCTATTTATCGTGCGATTAATCGATTATCATGACAGGCCTAACGATTCTCGAAATGGCAATGCAGACAAAGTCA
The DNA here is from genome assembly GCF_027744805.1 of Dunckerocampus dactyliophorus. NCBI lineage: Eukaryota > Metazoa > Chordata > Actinopteri > Syngnathiformes > Syngnathidae > Dunckerocampus > Dunckerocampus dactyliophorus. Next base: position 48,455,509 of record NC_072820.1, read on the forward strand.
GGGCGACACATAAAAAAAATTCAGTTCATCATAAAATAAAAGTGTAGAAAATCACATTTCCCTAAAGGAGTGCACGGCGCAACTGAATTTTTTTTCAAGGTTTTGAATGGAACTAGCCGCTACGAACGAGTACTATGCATCGTACCCCAGACTCATTTTCTCTGCAATTTCACGTAATAAAGATGAAAAAGGCAGTTTTCCATGCTGCTTGAGACGGCGTCCACTGATCCAGCAGTTTAAGGATATACTGTATATTGTTGCACCGCTCATGTTTATGTCTTTATGCTTCGCTGATCGTGGTTTTTTCCTCAAGCGCTGAGATTTTGCGCTTTGCTCGGCGGTCCTTGAACGCTGCAGCTGCGGTGAGACGCAAACGTCTCGGTGACAGCGTTGGTTAGTGGTGAGCAGCGACACATTTTATGCTTGAAGTGTGTTGAATACGTTTATTTATTCGGGCTTAAACCTGGATTGTGTTGCCAGTGAACAGCGGCAATTGAAGAGAGAAGGGCAGGGTTAAGTCACTCTTATTGCAAAGGTTCACCCGAAATGGGATCAACGGCGAGCTAGCAGGAAGCTTTGGAGGGGGAGGAGCGAGCTGTGTGTTTAAAAATAGACACTTTTGTAGTGGATCCTCTTCAGGCGAGAAGTATTCATTTGTGAACGAAAACATCATAAATGGACTGTTCTTTAGCCCCGCCCCTTCAAAGACTTCAAATGAGCTTAGTGTTGGTTTAATGCTGTTAACTAAATCAAGTGAAGTGATGATAATGTGATGTAGACGCGCACGCACGCACGCATGCACGCGTGCGTGCGTGCGCACAGGCCGATGCTGTCAACTTGGCTCTGTGCCGGTCCATCGGGTTCTGTTCCTCAGTACCGCTCCACTAGCACTTCCACTGTAAGCAGGATTAATAATTACAAGCCATCCATTATTCATGTGTGACATAAGCAGCTCGCCGTCTGGTAAACACGCCGCCTCACTTCCTGTCTGGGCACCGCTGACTCATCAGCCCAGTTTGGACGCTGACCTTTGACCAGCAGCACGAGCGCTCCATTCACACTTTACAGTGGTAGCCTCGTGGTCGCCATGGCGTCCAGGTGTTACTGACAAACGGACGCACCCGCTACGACTTGTGTTTTTTAGAAAAGTGTGGAGGACGAGCCGCCCCGCGCCACCCCTCATCATGGAGGCTCTCATGCGAGGCGAGCGCGGTCCATAATGCACCACAGGCGGAGCGACCCGCCGCCGTTTATCTCGTTGGCTGGAGTGGATGGAAAGCCAATTATGCTCGCTTTCGCAGCCCAGTCGCTGCGGCGCCGTGGGCGGCCCGGCCGGCTCGGCACGAGTGATGCTTGACAACGCTCGCTTTCAGCCGCCCGCGCCCCACGAACGCCGCCGCGAGAGGGTCGGCTCACTTTGGACCTTCTCTGCGCTCCTCATGTTGTTAGCGCGCTAGATGCTGTTAGCTGCTTAGCGTAGCAGTTAGCGGGAGAACTTTGGCCTCGAATGCAACATGAATGATCTGTTCTCACTGCTGACACTCGCTAGCGTGGTCAAAGACTGTCCACGCCAACAGGATGTCCTACTTCTAGAAAAACAAGCTCATCTTATAATATAACAGCAAATTCTCGCACATTCAGCAAATTTGCTTTCTTTGGTCCAAAAAGGATTTTTTAATCATTATTATCATAATTTTATTTAGAATTGTATTATAGATTTTTTTCAGAATTGTACTATTTATGTATATATGTATATATTTATTATGTGTATTTTGTATTTATATATTATATAATGCAGTTATTTTATAAATATTATTTTCCCCAAAAATATGCATACTATTTTACAGAAAATTCCTCTTATTTTTCCATACGTTTACTTTTTTTTCTGGAAAATGTCCCCAAGTTTCCCTTATTTTTCCAAAATTTCCCACAAAATGTTGATGTTTTCCTTTAATTTCTCAAAAAAATTCCCTTACTTTCCAGAAAATCCCCCTTGTTTTCCTTATCTTCTTTGCCTCAATGTTGTCTTATTTTTTTCAGAAATTTTCTGGAAAATGTCGCCTTTTTTTGTCAAATTTTTCTTTATTTTCTGAAATTTTTTCCGTATTTTCCCAAAATCTTCCAGAAAACGTATTTGTTTTCCTTTATTTTCTCAAAAAAATTCTCACGTTTTCCCTTATTTTATGGATAAATTGTCTTTCCCTCTGCTCCGTTTCCTTATTTCCCTTCTTTTTCCAGAAATTGTCCTTGATTTTGTGGAAAATGTCCCTAATTTCTCTGTACTTTCCTGCATGTTGCAGAAAGTCTCCCTTTGCTTTGCCTCAATTTTCCTTACTTTTGCAGAAACGTTCTTTTATTTTCTGGAAAATCTTCTGTATTTTCTCAAAATCTCCTAGAAAATGTATTTGTTTTCCTTTATTTTCTGAAAAATTTCTCATATTTTTCTTCCCCCCTCGTGCTTACTTTTCCTTATTTTCCAGAAAATCGTATTTTCCCTCTATTTCCCGTATTTTTCTAGAAATGTCCTCTTTTTTCAATTTTCTGGGAATGCCTCTTATTTTTCCTCATTTTTGTCTTACTTTCTGGAAAATTTCCCTTTGTTCACTTTCACTAACAATTCTGGAAAATAAGACAAAATAAGGGACATTTTCCGCAAAACAAGGGAGGTTTTGTGGATAATAATGTGAAGTAAAAAGGGGAAAAAAAAAGAACATTTTCCAGAAAAAAAGGCAAATTTTCCAGGAAGTAAGAAAAAATGAGGAAAAATCAGAGGCATTTCCCAGAAAATAGAAAAAAGAGAAAAATACAGGAAATATTATTAATTATTATTATCCACGTCCCTTGTTTTCCAGAAAACGTCCCTTATTTTCTCTTATTTTCCAGAATTGTTAGCAAGTGTTAGCAACAATGGTGAACAATGGTAATTGAAGAGAGAAGAGGAGGGTTTTGGAGCTGAATCTGATCTAATATTTCAACATCTTTTATTGCAAATGTTGATTGGAAATGGGAGCAGAAGGTCAACTAGCAGGAGGGTTTGTAGGGGGAGGGGCGAGCCATTTTGCCGGCCGTATCAATGACTCATGTTTATTTGTCGCCCCTGTGAAAAGCAAGGATCTGCTGTGGAATAATCAGAGACATTTCTTCAGTGTAGAAATAGACTTCTTCCTCGGCATGAGCCGGTCTTCCACATCAAAATAAAACACTGAAACAAAACGAGAGCTGAAAGATGCAACCTTTCCAGTGGATTGTGGACTGTCTGCAGTGGGGCCACACAGGGTGAGCGGCCCCGACGGTTCTGTGGGTGCTTTGGAGCGAGAGAACGCAGCGTGAGAACATTTTGGAAAAAAATCACAGCTCGGCAGAGCGCTCGCAGGAACCAGCTCCGTTCTTTCAACTCGGCCGACTTCCTCCTGAGCGCCGCTGCCGGGGGTCTCAAAGCATAGGTCAGCGGCGCCGCGGGGGGGCGGCCTCGTGTCAGCCGGCGGATCGCTGCTGCTGCGAATTAGCGTCCGGATTCCGACAGGTGGAGAGCTGTATCAGTGAAGACTCACGTCCCAAATGTGAGCCTCCAGCAGGTTCTCAAACTGGTCACCAAGTGTTAAAAAGTTTCAAAGCGCTGGCGGCTAAAAATCTGTGCAACTTCCTCCAAAATAAAAAACACAAAAAAAACACATCACTGTTTCTTCTTCGGGGATTCTCTGGAGAGACGCTCGTCCCTGTGGGGAGCAGCTGGTGTGTGCGTGTCTGACGTTCCTCCTATCACGTCATGGAGCTCCTTCACGCCAGACTCTACAATCGCTTGCATGACTAGCGGGCGGGGTCAGAAGCTGTGTCTCTTCCAGACATGGTTTCCTTCAGTTGTGATTGGCTAAAATAAAGCGCTGGCTCGTCTTTAGGCCGTGGCGTACGGGTTGAGGAGGCCGCAGAGCTTAAACTCCCTTTTCATGTTCAGGTTGGACCATTGGGACTCTCCTTTCAGCTTTGCCCCGCCACCCACCATACATAACCCCCCCTCGCCACCCCTGCTGGCGGCAGCTGAGGCCGTTGACAGTAAAAGGCATTATTAAATGCGGGGCGCTGTCGCAGCCGCCCCCTCAGAGGGACTCCTCAAAGACACTGGCAGCAAATCAAGGCAGGATCAATGGGACGGAAAGGGAGGGAGGGGTGGGGCTAGGGAAGGAGGGAGGTGAGGAAGAGGTCGGCGGGATGGAGGACGAAGTCGGAAGCTTCTGGAGAAAGCGCTAGGTGTAAAACAGGAAGTGTTGTTAGATATTTAGACGCCATGACGACGGGTCTGTCATTACAAATTTCCCTTATTTGCTGGAATTTTTTCTTTATTTTTCCTTTTCTTTTCTTTTGCATTCCTGGGGGAATAAATATCTTATTTTCCAGAAAAGTTCCATTTTATGCTTTTATTAGTGTTTCTTATTTTTCCTTTTCTCTTATTTTTCCTGAAAATTTCCTCTTGTTTTTTTTTTAATTTTCATTATTTTGGGGGGAAAATTGCCCTAATTATTTTTGAAAATTTCCCCTTATTTTCTGGAAATTTCTTCTAATTTTCTGAAAAATGTCCCCTTATTTTCTGCAAAATTAACCTTATATTCCAGAATATAAATTTAATTTCTGGGATAATTTTGCTTATTTTTCCTTATTTTGGGAAAAAAATCCCTTATTTCTTGGGAAATTTTCTCTTATTTTCCCATATTTCTGGAAAAATTTCTCTTTTTTTGCATAAAGTTCTCCTTATTTTCCCAAATTTTCCCTTCATTTTGTGGAAAATTAAAAAAAAAAATTCTGTCATTTCCTTTTATTTAAAAAAATAATCTTATTTTCCCTTATTTTCTGGGAAATTTTCCCTTATTTTTCCTTATAAAACGTTCAATATTACTGGAAAAGTTTCTTGATTTCTTATTATTTTTGAGAACATTTCTTTCCTTGTCCCTTACCTTCTGGAAAGCTTTCTTCCTTTCCCCTTATTTTGTGGAAATGTCTCTCATTTTCCATAAAATGTTCCCGTATTTTCCCTGAAAAGAAAAAAATCCTATCCTATCTTATTTTCCCCCTTCCCCCTGTTTGCTGGTGTATTGGTGTAAAACAGGATTTTTTTTTTTTTTTTTTTTTTTTAGATATTTAGACGCCATGACGACGCGTGTATCATTGGCAGACAGCCCCCCCCCCCAACACACCCACCCCACGCACACACCCACACGGAGGAAGTGTGCTCAGAGCGCCGCGTTCCCTCTCAGCTCCAAAGTGTTTGTGTTGTTTGCCGCGTTGGGACTTCACCTCTTTGCTGCTTCACTGAAGCCCAAAATCAGCAACACGCACCGCTTTGCTCCCTGAACGCACCGCAGGAAGTGAAGGCAGCACGAGCGCTGATCAATCCATGGGATCGATCCATCCAATCACTACGACTAATAATGCAGCTGGCATATCTGCGTGCTTTTAGCTTAGCTTAGCGCAAAGTGTGACGTTGCCATGGTTACAGCACCGCGGAGAGAATTTTTTGCATGCTGGCAAAGAGGCGGGCTTTCACGGCCTTTTCTAATTGGTGTGACGGGTACGTCGGTAGACCTGCCTCCCCACACGCTCGAGCTTTTAGCTCGATGCCTAGCGCTCTCGACCAGACGGGTTAGACTGGCACGAAGAGCTGCGTTTGGCTTCAGGTTGTCTTCTCGCTCGGTCCTGTCCACTCGTCCCCAATGAAGCGCCCGTCATGGCGGCGTGGCAGACGGCGTGTTGGAGCGCACGTTAGCCTCGGCCGCTGCACACCTGCAGCCTACAGGTGCGGCATTAAGGCGACAAATGGCCGCTTTGGTCCGTGTGTAACGAGGGATTAGGACGACAGCCGGTGAGGTGTTTTAATATGCACCCCCCCCTCCCCGCACACTCCTATGAGTGTGTGTGTGTGCATAGAATTAGTTTTTTGAGAAGTGGCGAGCTGGAGGCAAATAGTCGACCTTGATTGTGAGCGGACGTTGTTGTCGTGATCCATCTGTGATGTTGGACTTCCTGTGTGGGAGGAGCCTCCAAGCACGGCCGCTGGCTGTGCTGCAGCGTGTGTGTCCTCATGGTGTCGGGTCCAAAGTCAGCAACGGGGCCAAGAGAAGCTCGGTGTCTGATGACCCCAATAAATGACCCACTCAGACCCGTGGAGGAGGGTTTTCCTTTTTATTTTTGTCTCTACAAACAAAACTATGACTGCGTGTGACTTCGTGCCGCTCATTGATTGCTTTCGGCCTCATTGAAGCTCACATTTGCATCATGGCTGATTGTTTGCGTGGTCCTCTAACTTGCCACAAAGTTATTGCTGCTCCATCTGCCTGTTTGTCTGGCAGCCCAGAGGCTACGATAGTTGTTTACGTTGTGGTTATGTCATGCGCTGGTTGATATTCTGGTGGAAAGGCTAGAATTTCCCTTGTTTTCTCTCATTTGTCCTTATTTTCTAGAAAATGTCCCTTATTTTCCGGAAATGTTCCCTCATTTTCTGAAAAATGATCAGTGTCTTCCTTCATTTCTCCTTGCTTTCCAGAAAATGTCTTTGTTTAACCTTATTATCATTAGTATTTATTATTTTGGACATTTTTAACCTTGTTTCCTAATTTTCTCTTATTTTACCTTATTTTCCAGAAGTGTTCCTTTATTTTCTTTCATTTTCCATTATTTTTCTGGAAAATTTCACATTTTTCCTCATTTCCCCTTTTTTTCCTGGAAAATTTGCCTTATTTTCCAGAAAATCCCCCCCCCCCCTATTTTCCAGAAAAAGCTCCCTCATGTTTCAGAAGTGTTTCTTTATTTTCTCTTATTTTCCAGAAAATGTATCTAATTTCCCCTGATTTCCTGGAAATGTTCTCTTATTTTTCAGAAAATGTCTTTGTTTACCCTTATGTTTCAGAAAATGCATCTTACTTCCAGAAGAAAACTCCCTTATTTTCTGGAAATGTGTCTTTTATTTTGTCTTCTATACCAAAAAGGTCCTTATTTTCTCATATTTTCCCTTCTTTTCTGGATTTTTCTTCATTTATCCTCCTTACTTTTCTTCATTATTCAGAAAGTTTCCTTTATTTTCTGGAAAAAAGCCTTTTTTTCTCTTATTTCCCCTTATTTTCTGGAAAAAGTCCTTTTATTTTGCCTTATTTCCGGAGATTTTCTCTTTATTATCAAGACATGTTCCCTTGTTTTCCATTTTGCTGGAAAATTCCCCTTATTCACCAGAATTGTTTCCCTATTTTCCATGATTTTCTCTTATAAACCCCTTGCCATTTTCTGTTATTTGCTGTCTTATTTTCCATATTTTCCCATGTTTTCCCTTATTTTTTGGAAAAAAATTACCTAATTTCCCAGAAAATGTTTTTGTTTACCCTTATTTTCCAGAAAAATGGCTTACTTTCCAGAAAAGTTTCTTTGTCCCCCCCCCCTTAGAAAATGTACCTTATTTTCCCTTATTTTTTTGGAAAATTATTATTATTTTTCTTTATTTTTTGGAAAATTTCCCTTATTTTCGAGAAAAAGCTCGTACTTTCCAGAAAAGTCTTTTTTTTTCTCTTTTTTTCCCCAGAAAATTTCCCTTATTTTCCCTTATTTTTTTGGAAAATGATTCTTATTTTTCCTTATTTTCTGGAAATGTTCCTTTTATTTTCTGAAAAATGTCCTTAGTTCTCTCTGATTTTCTGGAAATGTTCCCTTTTTATGCCCTTACTTTCCCCTAATATCTAAAATTTTTTCCTTATTTTCCGGAACCTTTCCTTTCCTTTTTAAATGCAAATGCTGACAGGTATGCGTCATGTGACAAGCACCGCCTCCTTGCTTTACAACTTCCTGTATCGTGCATCCAAGCGGCCGTGTTGATATTTCAAGACGATTACCGCAGAGAAGCCGTGTTTTGTTGATATCGTCCAACCTGCGCATCGCATGTGTGTGCGCGTTGTTCGATCCCCCTGGAGTCGCCAGGCGTGGTCGCGCCGCTGCTGATCTCACGATTGAAACAACGGCACCAACTTGGACCGTTGTGGAATTAAGCGTGGTCGCGCTTGAGCCGATTAGGGCGGACTCCGACGCGCTCTATCTGATGCTGGCGGCCTCTCGGGGACGCTTTGTGAACTTTCTAATCTTTTGTGGCGGTCCATATCTGGGCTCTATCGGGAACTTTCAGCTCAGCATCGGGCGGTTGCTCGGTGACTGCACGCTCCCTCAGGAAGTTCAGTCTTACTTCCTGTCTGAACGTGAGCGAGTCAATCCTTCATTTGTTCTTTTTCCATTAGCTCAAAGCACGGAGGCTTTTTAATAGCGTTTCCATTGATTAAGCAATTAGCGACGGGCGCTTGTGTTTGGATCAGAGCGGATTATTGCATTATGTTGGGAGAACGCCATTAGCGGCGCCCGCGGCCGCGACCGACATTAACCGCTTCGCATGTGACATCATCGGCAACACGCTGGTTGAGTCAGGGAGTGTCCGCCATCGCCAACGTGGTCATTTTTTTTTTTACATGTTTGTTGCATGGGTGACGTTCTGCGCCATTTCTGCTTCACTTGGCGCCACAGCGATGTCCCATCATGCGGCGTTCTGGGTCCACATCACAAGTAGAGTTCCACGCCTACCAGCGAATCATAGAAATATGCAACTCATAAAGATTCTTTTTACTCATTTTTAAAATTGTAGTATTATTTATTATGCAGCTGCTTGTTTGTTCGGCAGCCCGGAGGCCATGATAGTTCAAGATTCAAGATTCAAGAGGGTTTTATTGTCATGTGCATAGTAAAACAGCAGTAATACCATGCAATGAAAATCTTATTCTGTTCATTCTCCCAAGAAAAGAAAGAAAACACAAGAAAGAATAAGAACATAAACATAAACATATATACCAATAAATTAAGCAGCAACAAAAAGAAGAGACATTCATACAAATAAATATACAAATAAATAAGTAATAAATAAATAAAGTGCTATGAGTGTGTGCGTGTGTTGCGTGCGGCGTGTGCGAGTGCTTCGTTGAGGAGCCTGATGGCCTGTGGGTAAAAGCTGTTTGCCAGCCTTGTGGTCCTGGACTTCAAACTCCTGTAGCGTCTGCCTGACGGTAGGAGTGTGAATAATGAGTGTTGTGGATGTGTGCTGTCCTTGATGAGGTTGTGTGTTCTTCGTAGGACTCTAGTTTTATAAATGTCTTGCAGTGAGGGGAGGGCTGCCCCAACAATGTTCTGTGAGGTCTTGATCACCCGCTGGAGTGCCTTCCTATCACGTGTTGTACAGTTACCGTACCAAACAGTGATGGAGGCGGTAAGGACACTTTCCATAGTGCATCTGTAGAAGCAACTCAGGATTGTGGTGGACATTCCAAATTTCCTCAGTCTTCTCAGGAAGTACAGTCTCCTTTGGGACTTCTTCAGAATTTGTTGGGTGTTGTGAGACCAGGTGAGGTCCTCGCTGATGTATGTGCCAAGGAACTTGAAGGTTTTTACCCTCTCCACCTCAGTCTCATCAATAAACAGGGGTCTATGCGGCTCCTTTTCCCTTGTTCTTGGGTCGATGATCATCTCTTTAGTCTTATCTGTATTGAGAAGGAGATTGTTAGCACGACACCAAGCTATGAGGTCCGCCACCTCTCTTCTGTATGATGTTTCAACACCACCAGTGATCAGGCCGATGACTGTAGTGTCATCCGCAAATTTAATGATGCTGGTGTTGTTCTGGGAGGCCACGCAATCGTAGGTGAAGAGCGTGTAGAGGAGCGGACTCAGCACACACCCCTGTGGGGTCCCAGTGCTCACAATTCTTGAGCTGGATGTGCGATTGTGGACTCTGACTGACTGGGGCCTGCCTGTGAGAAAGTTAAACACCCAGTTACAGAGGGAGGGTGACAGGCCTAGTGTGAGGAGCTTATTTGTGAGTTTGTGGGGGCAGACTGTATTAAAAGCAGAGCTATAGTCTATAAATAGCATTCTGACGTATGTGTCCTGGTCCTGTAGGTGAGAAAGGGCTGTGTGGATGGCAGTGTTGACTGCATCATCAGTGGACCGGTTCTGGCGATATGCAAACTGTAGAGGGTCCACAGTGGCTGGGATGCTCTTTTTGATGTGGGTCATGACTATTCTTTCAAAGCACTTCATAACAATAGGAGTGAGTGCTATAGGGCGATAGTCATTCAAGCAGGTCACGTTGCTCTTCTTGGGTACGGGCACTATGGTGGTGGACTTAAAGCAGGTCGGTACAGATGCTTGTGCAAGCGACAGGTTAAATATGTCAGCAAGCACATCAGCTAGCTCTGATGAGCAAACCCGAAGTGCACGTCCTGAGATGTTGTCTGGGCCTGCTGCTTTTCGTGGGTTTGTTTTGTTTAGAACCCTGCGCACATCAGCTGATGTCACCATGAGAGGTGAGTCCTGTGTGCTCCCCAAGTCCAGCCACCCTATCTGCTCATCAGGAGTTTGGGTGTCAAAGCGGGCATAGAACTCATTCAGCTCATCTGGAAGTGTGGTTTGGCTGGACGTGGCTACGCTACTCTGCTGTCGATAGTCTGTGATGTGCTGGAGCCTCGCCCACATGCGCCGAGGGTCTGAGGTGGAATAGTAGCCCTCCAGCTTCTGTCTGTACTGTCTTTTGGCCTCCCGTATGGACCTCCTCAGGTCATATCTGGCCTTTTTGTAGTCATCAGCGGTGGCCATGACAAATGCAGTCGAACGAGCACGTAGCTTAGCCCTTACATCACAGTTCATCCACTGTTTTTGGTTAGGGTATTTTCTGTAATACTTGGTGGTGGTAACAGTCTCTATGCATGTGCTAATGTAGCCAGGAACAGCAGAAGCATATTCATCCAAATCAACAGTACAATCTTCCCTCCCCGCTGCAGTTTTAAACACATCCCAGTCCCCCCCATTTTCTGTTATTTGCTGTCAAAATTTCCCTTATTCAGTAGATATTTCTCGCTATTTTCCATAATTTTCCGTTATTTAAACAAAATCCTTTACTTTCCCCCATTTTCCCTTATTTGCTGGAAAAAATGCTTTATTTTCCTTCATTTTATGTTCCCCTTTTTGATATTTTGTTGTTATTATATACAGTATTATTTAGCATGATTATTTTGGAGGAAGAAAAATGACCAAAAATGGGGTAGTGTATGCTGAGTGTATTTTTCCACTACCAGTCAGAAGTATGGAGACACTTTGTCATTCAATAACATGGTAAAGTGTCTCCAGACTTTTGACTGGTAGTGTATCTGAGGCCCTCTCAAGGCTCCCTGGTGTCATCTTTGGAGCCACTTTATTTATTTTCTGCTCGGCTTTCCAACCACGACACGCCGCATCCGTCTCCCTCCAGCCACAATCCCTGGTGTGCATGGGTCATTTCACTCGCCGGCTCCAGATACTTCCTCTTTGAGTCTTTACTGACGGTTTTTTCCTCCCCGATTTCAGTGCTGGACTGGGAGCATTGGAACGCTCTGAAAGTCCATCAGCTGGAGAGCGTTTGCGTGCGGAGGAATTAGCAAAGAGTGCGGCGCGGGCGGTGGCCTTTGGAAGACTTTAATCACGTCAGCCTGTCATTGTTGTCTTTTATGGCTGCCACTCTTGCCAATAAAGCTTTTTCAATTCAAGACACACACAGAAGCGTCCTGTCGTCCACCTGCTGCCGTGTGATATCACAGCAGAAATAACATTTTATGCTCATCGGTCACACGCACACCATGCCGCCGTGACACCCGTTGGGTGCTGATGAGAGGGCGAGAGGATGAGAGGGGAGAGAATCTCAGCAACGTCTTTTTATTGTTTGTAGTTTTGTGTATATACAGTATGGTCATGCAAGCCCCCATGCATGTCACACTTGTGTGATGTTTGCAGCCGCACACACGCGCACGCACAAACGCGCACAGGTTCAGGTCAGATGATCATTTTTTTCAAACCGCCGCCCCCTCCCCTCTCACCTACGTGCCCTCCGACCCTCCATGATTGCATTGCAGCTTACAGCATGATGGGATTGAAGCCAAACGACAGGCAGGGGTGTGTGTGTGTGTGTGTGTGTGTGTCAATGTTTGTCCACAATTCCCAGTGTATGTGACTGTGTGTGTGTGTGTGTGTGTGTGTGTGTGTGTGTGTGTGTGTGTGAGAGACAGCCAGCATTTGACCTTGGTGGTCATGTGTGTGTTAAGAGGTGATGATTGACAGCTGAGAGGTTCAAATAGAGCCAAGCTTATATCCCACTGCCCCTGGTTACTTTATCTGTGTGTGTGTGTGTGTGTGTGTGTGTGTGTGTGTGTGTGTGTGTGTGTGCGCGCGCGCACATTGATCAGAATTCAGTGTCATGGCGCCTGAGAGGATTGTGGGTCGGCGGCTCATTAGCCGACCCACATTGTGCTGTTTAGTAAAGCTGAGGGCGCTCGTTAGCTGTCACAGCAATTAGCCAACCAGGAGTTGTCGTCGGGGCACAAAGAGAAAAGGTTGTATTCGGTCGGTGAGGTACGCAAAACAAACACGCCCTCCTAGCGACACAGTGTTGTGTTTAATGGCCGCTCTGACGATTGATCGATTGTCTTTAAGGGTGACGCCTCCGTCTTTATCACCTCCGGGAGTCTCTTAATATTTACTTACTGTCTACCCCCCACGCCCCCGCCCTTCATGTGTCACTGTGTGTGTGGCTGAGTGTATTATGGTGTGTGCACAGCTTGTATAACAGCGTGCACTTACTGTGCCCTCAAAATAACCCAGCACCACCATTAACGTCAACAGAAGTGAGTACACCCCTAAGTGAGTATGTCCAAATGGGGCCCAATGAGCCATTTTCCCTCCAGTGTCACCTGATCTCAGGTGTGAATTTGGTGTTATTGCGGTCACATTCTGGTGGGCATGTACGTGTGTGCGGCAACTCCTCGCACTTCACCCTATAATCAAGTTTTTTCACAAATATATCAATTCATGAATCATGCTGTTTTGTGGTTGAACGTAGCCCGTTATTTGTCAAAAATGTGGATATTTAAGCAAATGGTATGTATTCTTTGCCCTAAATGAAGCATTTTCAAGCTTTCAAGCTTTAAAAATGGCTAAATGAAGCAAAATCCAAATATAAGGCCTTCGGAAGACGCATTCAAAGACGTTGTGATATATGTAGTATTCTACACTGGCTGTCAGTAATGTTACTGTAATGTTGGGGGAGACACACAAGTGCCAGTTGATCGCAGGAACGACAGGCTTTTATTGCAGGTTTGAATTTTCTCACACACATTTTCTCAAACATCCCTAACACGGGCTACTGTTGTGGCCATAGCAGCCGAACACATTTACAGTAACACACACACATCCTTTTTACGTCTTTAATGTCTTATTTTCTCTCATTTTGTCTACTATATTGGGTAATAGGAGTGTAAAGGTGACTATATGGGTGTTATTTCATGTGTAAAGGGCTCTAATAATGTTAAAAATCATATTTAGAAGGTCATCAACAGGTTTTCTATGTCCTATATGTCTCATTTTCTCATTGTTTCTACTATATTGGGTAATAGGAGCATAAAGGTGATGATAGCAATGTTGTTTCATGTTTGGAGGGCTCTGATGTTAAAAAACATATTTAGAATTTTGTAAATTGATTTTCAGTGTCCTATGTCTTATTTTCTCTTGTGTCTACTATATTGTTTAGTAAGAGTCTAAAGGTGACTATAGTGTGTTATTTCATGTCTAGAGGGCTCTAATAATGTTAAAAAAATTATTTAGAAGGTTATAAACAGGTTTTTCATGTCTTATATGTCTTAATTTCTCTTATTATGACTATAGGGGTCATACTTCCCGCTTAGAGGGCTATAGTAATGTTAAAAAACTTATTTAGAATGTCATAAACAGGTTTTCTATGCTCTAACTACAAAAATATTCATTTATCACTATCACCACATTGGATCTGGAACACAAAATCATAGCCCACGGCAAACTAAAATTCAACACTGAGCCCCCAACTTCACTTCCTGTCCCCTAGGATTGGAACACATTACAGCAACACACACGAGCATTAGTCTTTGTATGTCTTAAATGTCTTCTTTTGTCTTATTATGTCTACTATATTGGGTAATGGAAGTGTAAAGATGACTATAGGGGTGTTATTTCATGTCTAGTGGGCTCTAATAATATTAAAAACCATTTAAAGAAGGTTGTAAAAAGGTTTTCTATGCCTAATATGTCTTATTTTCTCTTATTATGTCTACTATATTGGGTAATAAGAGTGTAAAGGTGACTATGGGGTGTTATTTCATGTCTAGAGAGTTCTAACAATGTTAAAAACCGTATTTAGAAGGTTAACAGGTTTTCTATGTCTTCTTTGTTTTATTTTTTCTTGTTTATGGTTATGCTTAGCGCACGACAGAGTTTGGATCCCAACGCAGAGTGGATAAAGTTTGGTGTAAAAATGATCTAATACCAAAGGGTGTCCTCCATAGGAAGGAAAAATACAAATAGTGACAAAAATACAAAAAGAGTCCACAGGTAAAGCACAAACAAAACAGGTAGCACAAAAATACTGAACGCAAAATCACTGCCAGGGAAAAAAGCTGACAGAAAAAAAAGTAATACTAATAATACAAAACGCTGCTGGAAAATGCCAGACAGGGCAATGGATGCACGAGGCACAAACACAAGGTGCTCCTGGAATGCAGAGCAGGAATAGGATAAGCTTAGCATGCACTACACCACAAGGCCGGACAGAGCGGAGAGCGGTTGGAGTCCGAGGTACGATCTGGCAACGAGGGAATGCTTCAGTCATGCTTAGGCAGATAGGCGGCAGCAAAGCAATACCACAGGACATGACAATTATTTCTTGTCTAGAGGGCTCTAATAATGTTAACACCGGATTTAGAAGGTCGTCAAAAGGCTTTCCATGTCCTATATGTCTTATTTCTCTTATTGTGTCTCCTATATTGGATAAAAGGAGTGTAAAGGTGACTATAGGAGTGTTATTTCTTGTCTAGGGCGCACTAATAATGTTACAAACTGTATTTCGAAGGCTGTAAACAGGATTTCTATGTCTTATAGATAGTTTAGTTTTTCTTATTACGACTACTGTATTGGGTAATTGGAGTGTAAAGGTGACTATAGGAGTGTTATTTCATTTCTAGAGGGCTTTAAGAATGTTAAAATATTTATTTAGAAGGTCGTAAACAGGTTTTCTATGTCTTATTTTCTCATTGTGTCTACTGTATTAGGTAATAGGAGTGTCAAGGTGACTATAGGGGTGTTATTTCATGTCTATGGCGCTCTAATATTGTTACAAACTGTATTTAGAAGGCATTAAACTGGTTTTCTATGTTTTATAGGTCTTTTTTTGTTTGACATGACGTCTACTATATTGGGTAATGGAAGTGTAAAGGTGACTATGGGGGTGTTATTTCATGTCTAGAGGGCTCTAATAATATTAAAAACGTTTTTAGAAGTTTGTAAACAGGTTTTCTATGCTCTAACTACAAAAACATATTCATTTAGCACTATCACAGTCGGGTCTGGAACCAATTAACCATGATCAACGAGGGATTACTGTATTAGTATGTAGTTTGGGGTGTGAGGTATTAGTGCTGTAGAATATAGATGGATGGAATATTGTCCCGTGCATGCCTGCGTGCGTGTGCTACATAAACGGTGTAAGTGGTGCCGAGCGGATGCTTTACAAGGTTAATAGGGAAGTGGACCAGTCACCCATGTCCTCCCCATCTCCCCGCATTTCCTCTGGCCTTTGGTTCCGCCTCGTTAGGAACGTCTCTGCTTTCTGGGCCTTCCTTTAAAATTCCATCGCAGCTTTTTTTTTTTTTTTTTTTTTTTAAACCATTTGACTTGTAGATATTGATGTTTGGCTTGTAGAGGTCTTTGCCTGCACCGTGTCCTCCCAGGGACACTCGTCCTCTCACACGTGTGCATGGTCCGCCACTGGTGCTGCAGCAATCAGCGTGTTGGTTTCTCGCTCATATTTCAAAGATTAACCACAACATTGACACATGACAATGCATGCATCTCGCCACATATTTTATTTAATTCCGTGTTCTTGCCGCGGGCAGGTACGCGGGCGAGCGCCTCGTCGGGCTCGCTTAAGTTCTGCATTTGTATGCGCTTGATGTGCGTATGGCGTTTCCATGTGTACGTTCATCGCCTCAGAAATGGAATAAAGACAAGGGGAAGAGGAGGAAGGGAGACGACGGACCCAAACTGTGTTGACTTCCTGTTGTCATCAATAACAAAGATGGACGCCATGATGGTGATGATGATGACTCTCACAGCTGCAAACCATCATCATCCACCCGTCTGACCACCAGGTGTATGTTCATTGATGAAGATGAACGCTGGCTCGCCTGCAGCTCAGCAGCCTGGCAGAGGGGGAAAAAAAAAAAATCACCAATGGGACGCCAATAGAATTCCCGCCTCTGAGGAAGTGTGTGTCAGTATGAGTCTTAATGGCCGTCACACCGAGGCTAATGGCTCGCTGCCAACACACACACTCATCCATCACGCCAACACACACGCACGCACGCAGACCTCTGACACACGTGGGCGTGCCTTGTCATCACAGTGATGTCATGTGGTGACGTTGGCAAAAAAAATTGGAGAAAATCCAAACATCAGCTTCTTCTTCCTCATTCTGCTGAAGGCAGCAGTGATTTTTTTTTTGAGACCGTTCTTGTGCTGAAAGACTTCCTGGTTGTGCTGTCAGGCTGCTCCAGGTTGTTTGGGTCGTGTTATCACACATACACACACAAACACACACACACGCACGCACGCAACGACAAGGATAGCGCACTAAAGTGTCCAGACGAAGGCTTGATGGACACTTGTCTCATGCACGGCTCGCAGGGCCTCAAACAACGGGCTGTCACGCCGCGACACCGCCGGCCTGACACACACGCCATGTGACAGACACACAAGTGCACACACACACACACACACACGCGCTCAGTCAGCCTTTTGCTGTTGAAGGCTCACACCGCCCCGCAGGTCACAAAGATGCTTCTAACGGCATGTCTGCTCTTCAGGTCATGTGACATGAAAGGACTGAGAGGTTTTAGCACCGCTCTATTTTATTTTATTTGGCTGATCCGAAATCGGAGGAAAAGGTCCACATCAAGCTAGCGGGAGGGTTTTTTAGGCGGAGGAGAGAGCGTACGATGGCGCCTTGATGCAGCAGCGTCATCCACCATAACTCATTCAGTAACAAAAACGGGTCTGAGAGGCAAAAAGAGGTGATGACGCAACTCTCCACTAATGCTTTTCACTTCAGAGCACTTTTAAGCCATAAAAACGGCCACAAGGTGGCAGAAGCGCATTTGATAAGAGCTCGGCAGGGATCGTGTGAAGGGAAAAATCACACATGACATGACAGGAAGCAGGAAGTGAGTGTGGAGGAGTGTAGCGTGCAGAAGGTTACGCATTGTAGGGAAATGGAAACGCATGCACATGCACACACACACACACGCACACGTGCACACACATACTTCAGTTCCAAATGTGAAAAGTGTAAAGAGTTCATGGTGTTGTTTGTTTTCTTTGTGTTGTTTATGTTGTGGTATCGTTGTTTAGATATTTGAGCTGTCACAAAATATGCAAAACGTGTCAAAGTGAAAGTTATGCTTGAAATGTATAGAAGCCGTTTCTTTCCCTTTTCTAGTCAGGAACTGATATTTTCCTGAAACTTACCGATGTTTTACTGCTGATTGCTAAAGAACGGAAAAAGGTGTAGAAACACACTTCTTTTTTCTTTTTGATGAAGGATGCTAGTCTGTTTCTTTTGGTAGGTTCCATGTTTATATAGCCATAGAACACAATATTCTGTGTGCCTTGAAAGATCAGTCAAAATGGTCCAAAATGGCCGCTACTTGAAGGGGTTGTCGTTTGAAAAACGGCTGGGATTGAATGAGTGTCAAAAATCTATTTTGTGTCTGTCTCAATTTAGCGTTTATTTGCTATTTTCAGGTAATTGCAGCGAATAGCAGGGATCTTCTGTAATGAGGAGCACAAAGATGAATCCCTCGTTTATTGCGGATAATTTCTTCCAGACTTGACTGTGATAAGAGAATTTCCACGAAGTAGGCTTACTTTTTAATAAATTGAATATTTTTGTAGTTAGAGCATAGAAAACCTATTCACAACCTTCTCAAGAGACTCAAGATTCAAGAGAGTTTTATTGTCATGTCATTGTCATGTCATTGTTATTGTTCTAACCTTCTAAATATGATTTTTAACATTATTAGAGCCTTCTAGACATGAAATAACACTCCTATAGTCACCTTTACACTTGTATTACCCATAATAGTAGACAAAATAAGAGAAAATAAGACATAAGCATGTGAGTTAGTTCCTTGTTCCTGTTTTGTATCGTATTGTCTCAACAATGTAAACATTACTGCCATCTAGTGACCAGTGGAGAGTACTACATGTCATCACAACGTCTTTGAATGCATCCTCTGCATTACGCCTTATGTTAATTGGTTCCAGACCAGACCGCGATAAGAGAATTTGTGTAAAGTAGGATTCCTTATTTATAAATGAAATATTTTTGTAGTTAGAGCATAGAAAACCTTTTTACAACCTTCTAAATATGTTTTTTAACATTATTAGAGCCCTCTAGACATGAAATAACTATAGTCACCTTTACACTCCTATTACCCAATATAGTAGACATAAGAGAAAATAAGACACAGACTAACAGATGTTTGCATTGGGAGTTCCTTGTTCCTCTTCTGTCCTGCGGTGGCTATTCTCTCATCAATGTAACATTACTGACACCTAGTGACCAGTGTAGAATACTACATACCATCGCAACGTCTTTGAATGCGTCTTCTGAAAGCCTTACATTTGTATTTTACTTCATTTAGTCATTTTTATGCTTAATTTGACTCACAAATTCTGCTTAAAAGTGCATATTTTTGGACTAATAATAAGCCGTATTCAACCACAAAGCAGCATGATTTATTAGTTCTAATACTTTTTAAAAAACCGTGATAGAGTGAAGCCAGGAAAGTGGTGAGGGTCAGCTTTAATTAGGACGCCATTGAAGATCATGTCACCTCGTGTGTGTGTGAAGAAGTTCTCATTAAAACCATTAGCTTGTCCGGGCTCAGTTGATCCTATTTTTACACACTCAACGTTCTTCATAATCCTTCAATACTTGGCCGAGTTGTTCGCACTGGCTGCACACGCAGGGGGCCGAGGGTTCGCCTGTCCGGGCATGTCTGCATGGAGTTTGCAAGTTTGCTCCTGGTTAATTGGACTTTCTAAGCCACCAAAGTTTTCTTTTGCCGGCCAAACATCAGGCAAACGATGTAAAGCATTCAGTCCAAGTTGAGAAGTGCTGGTTTATGTGCATTTCCAGAAAATGGCTGACTAATCCTTGAATAATCCATCCTCAGGATGAAATAATCATTCCCATCACTTCTGCTCCACTTGAGTGCGTGATGAAGATTTCACGACCTGGCACCAGCAGGACCGTGTGTCTGCGGCTCCCATCAGGAGGGACGTCTCAGTCCAGCTCACCTGAAGCCTAAAACTGGATATATTCCACCGGTTTAATGTTCAGGCTGAAGTCTCCGAGCTCCGTCTGGTCTCCTCTTACAGCGGGAGATCTCTGAGAGCTCGTCTTCAGGGTGGTCCCGGGGACACGCCTGAAAGGTTCTGACTGGAACTGGAGCGTGATTGGATGCTCATAGCCTCGAGAGAAGCATTAGCTAAATGGTCGGAATGGAGAAAAGTAGAAAGTGAAGGCACGGAAGTAAGACAGAAAAGTCCCTTTTCCAACACGTGAGGGAGGTGGTGTTGATGTCACCTAAGAGGACACCGTCAAAGATCTTCTCCTGATTCATTAGTGATGTCTCACTTTGGACACAAACCTCCACACGCGTGACGGAAGAGCAGCTCGATGTCCTCTGCAGGGCAGCATAACGGATCCTGGAGGGCTTCATGTGTAAAGGATACCCAAGGTTGTGCTCGTCCAGCACGTGCACGCTTGTTTGCACGTCATCACTAATGTGTCACATTGCTGGGGGGGGGCCTGTGGCCCCAGTGAGGTCCGATGGGGTCCCGTGGTCCTGGGGGCGCCCTTCCCTCTGCCAATCAGACATCGAGGCTGGAGGCCCATCTCGGTTTTGATGAGCCTTCATAGGCGGGTCATCTGAGGACAGATGCTGGCCCGGGTGGGGGCCTGGTCGGGGGGCCCGGCAGGTATGTTGATTTATGGGGTTGAGTAGAAGCGCCGGTCCAGACGGATTCTGACTCTCCTCCTGCTGGTGTGCTTCCTTTACCTCGTCACCTTCTCCCCCTCCGCCCCTCGCCCCTCGCCGAGGTAAACCAAGCACATCTAAACACATTTCATGGTGAGCGGGCCCAGCACTCCTTCCTGACCCGATTCTGTACACACTGGAAACCTCTCACTAAGGTGTTACATAATGCTGAGTCATGGTTTCCCTCTTTTGGGATCTTTGTCAGCAGGATGATGTTCTCATGTGACCCCATGTGACCCCATGTGGCGTCCACCGGAATGATGCTTATGATGAGAACTTCCACCAAGAACAAGATGACTTGCTGGACTGATGGACGTGCTTTGTTGGTTACCGTGGTAACATGGTAGCATCCATAGCTACAAAATGTTTACTTTGACTTCTACTTGCACTTGTGCTTGACCTTTGACCTTCACCCTTACCTTTACTTTTACATCTTTGTCTTCATCTGCGTCTTTCATGACTTCTACTTTTACTTTGAACTTTTAGTTTTACTTCTACATCTACTTGTACTTGTAGCTGTGCATTTACTTTTACTATTACTTTTACTTCTACTCTAAATTCTCTTTTTTCTACTACTTCTGTGCGTACTTGTACTTGTACTTTGATCTTTACTTCTACTTTAACTTTTACTTCTGCTTTTACTGCTACTTTTAGTTTTACTTCTACAGCTATTTTTACTTGTACTTTTACATTTACTTTTCCTATTCTTTTACTTCTACTACAACTGTGTTTACTTTTTTACTGCTACGTTTACTACTACTTGTACTTGTACTTGTACTTTTAGTTTTACTTCTACAGCTATTTTTACTTGTACTTTTACATTTACTTTTACTTTTCCTATTCTTTTACTTCTACTACAACTGTGTTTACTTTTTTACTGCTACGTTTACTACTACTTGTACTTGTACTTTTAGTTTTACTTCTACAGCTATTTTTACTTGTACTTTTACATTTACTTTTACTTTTCCTATTCTTTTACTTCTACTACAACTGTGTTTACTTTTTTACTGCTACGTTTACTACTACTTGTACTTGTACTTGTAGTTTTACTTCTACAGCTCCTTGTCCTGGTAGCTGTACATTTACTTTTACTGTTACTTTTCCATCGACTCTAACTTCTAATTCTTTGACTGCTTCTGTTTATTTCTACTTCTACTTTGACCTTTACTTTATTTATTTATTTTTACCTTTACTTTCACTTCTTCCTCTTGGTCTTTTTTTACTTCTACTTTTCTGTCTAATTGTACTTGTACATCTACTTGCACCTGTACATTTCCTTTTACTATTACTTCTACTTTGAGTGTTACTTCTACAGTACATCGACTTGTACATACTTTTACTATTACTGTTACATCTACTTCTACAATGTCTGTTTACTTTTACTTCTTCTTTTTTTTACTTCTACCTTTCCGTCTAATTTTACTTCTACTTTTACTTGTACCTTTACTTTTACTGTTTCTACTTCTTCTGTTACTTTTACTTCTGCCTTATTTTTGCTTTTACTGTTGACTTGACTTTTACTTCTTCGTCTTTGTCTGTTTTTTACTTCTACTTTTACTCGTACTTGAATTACTTCTACTTTTACTCGTACTTTTATTTCTACTAGTTGTGCTTGCGTCTTGCAGGGTGTAGGAGGTTACGGGAAAAAGCAGAGTAATTGTTTGAACTTGTGTCACCTGAGTAACGGAAGAAAAGGTGAGGAAGGACGGAAGGAAAAAGGAAATCAAAAAGATGAAATTGGGAAGTTGAGAAGCGTGAAATGAAAAAATAACTACATGACAAGGTCACTTCAAGGTGACAACACCACAGAGGAAATAAGTCCTTTTTCGTCTTTGTTGTTTCCAATAATAATAATACTAATCATCCTAATACTGATGATGATACTACTACTACTACTACTACTACTACTAATACTACTAATACTACTAATACTACTAATAATACTAGTGCTGACGATTGAAGATGTGATTGATTGGTGACATCGTGTCCTGATGATGGCGATGACTGGACCACCTGAACTTTCAACCCTGTAAAGACGGGTGAGAGAATAGAGGTCAGAGGTTGACTTATACGATGGGGGGGTGAGGGGGGGGTTCAAGTTTGAAAAAGTGCTGGCAGGGGATGAAAGGAGACGACAGAAAGATGGAGACGACTTCTTTATGATCGCAGAGGAAATCAAACACTGACGAGTCCTATGAAAGGTTCCAGGTGGGGGCGGGGTCAATGGGGGTAATAGACAGCAGGGTGGGGGATGATGGATGTTCTTATGGGGCTCGTAAAGACTCCACAGGGGGGCTTCATGAGTGTGCGTGTGCGCGTGTTTGTTGGCTGGTAAAGGTTGAGTAAACTTCCTGACGGTTGATCTTCTTCCACACTGAGATGGAAATATGGAAATATCGATTCCACCCGCTGAGCAAAACAAGAAAAAATGACTCAGCCACGATTTATTACAGCTGCCAGAGCACGTGTGTCGTCCGTGCGCACACGCGTGTGTGTGTGTGTGTGTGCGCGTGCACGCGTGTTTGTCCTTCCCATGCCTTGCAGTGTGTACGAGTGTGTGCAGGTGACACACACACTAGTACACACAGTGTGTGTTGTGTTGCTGCACATATTTCCTAGTGCTGATGTCATCATGTGGATGAAAGTGTAGGGTTCTATTGGGTTGTCAGATTCTGTTGGGTTCTATTGGGTTGTGTCGAGTTCTATTGGGTTGTGTCAAGTTCTATTGGCTTGTGTCAGGTTTTATTGGGTTCTATTGGCTTGTGTCAGGTTCTATTGGGTTGTGTCAGATTCTATTGGGTTTATTGGGTTCTATTGGGTTGTGTCAGGTTTTATTGGGTTTATTGGGTTCTGTTGGGTTATATTGGGTTCTGTTGGGTTGTGCCAGGTTCTATTGGGTTTATTGGGTTCTCTTGGGGTTATTGGGTTCTATTGGGTTGTGTCGAGTTCTATTGGGTTGTGTCAGATTCTATTGGGTTGTGTCGGGTTTTATTGGGTTCTATTTGATTTATTGGGTTCTATTGGGTTGTGTCGGGTTTTATTGGGTTCTGTCAGGTTTTATTGAGTTCTATTGGGTTGTGTCAGATTCTATTGGGTTGTGTCAGGTTTTATTGGGTTCTATTGGGTTTTTGGGTTCTATTGGGTGGTGTCGGGTTTTATTGGGTTTTATTGGGTTCTATTGTGGTGTGTCGGGTGCAGTGAGTGTAAACAAGACGGAGAGCTAGGGATGATGGGATGATGTGCGACGTGACGAGAAGCGGATCAGAACCAAAGTGAGTGATGCAAAGTTGAAAGGGAACATTTGGGCCTTAAAGCGGCGGCCATTGTTGCGTCATGCGCGCGCTTGCGTTGCAGCGAGCACCTTTTGTGTCGCGCCTGCGAGATGGGTCGGTGTGGCCCGGCTCTCTCGCTCGCTCGTTCGCTGCTCCCTGGGGACATCAAACACTTTGATGCCACTCTTCCAGCTCTCAGGCTCCGCCCATTAATAAAAGATGGCGAGCGGCGGCCACGAGCGACGCCTCCTTTCAAGGCGGGGAATCCCCAGAGACGTGCTCGCCACCTTCATCACCATGCTCCTCTTCCTCATCAACATCTTCCTCCTCTCATCTTTACCTCCTGCTCTCACCTCACCAGCCGTCTCCATGACGACTCCTCTTCCTCACCGTCTTCCACGCTCCTCTTCATCAATACCTCCTCGTCTTCCTCACCTTCTTCTCCTCTTCCTCACTTTCACCATCTTCATCCTGACTCCTCTTCCTCACCTTCATTCTGACTCCTCTTCCTCAGCCTCCTCACCTTGGCTGCTCATCTTCATCACAGAGGAAGAGGAGCATCTTCATTCATTTCTCGCTGCGTTCTTCCTGGGATGGGGCGCTGACCTTTGAACCCACCTGCTGTAGAAGGCTGACAGGAAGCTGGGGCGGGGGGGTTGCTTTGAAGCGTGCTGCTGCTGTTGTCACGGCAACGCTCATTCATCCTGGTTAGTGAGGGATGTTTGGCACAAAGCCTCACCTGCTGGTAGAAGATGATTGGCCGTCATGGTCATGTGATCAGGCGTGAAGCGAGGTGCTGTGTAAGGATGTCAAATTAAAAGCATGAAGTGTTAGTGTCGCCATGATAACGGCGGTGATGAAAGCAGGCAGGCGTTAAAAACTCGTTGGAGTTGTTGAACTCCTCGCCACACTTGATCAATACGTCTGATCGCACGCGTTTTATCATTTAATAGCTCGTTTTGCCCCCAGCCAATCACAACCAGGCAGAAGATCGTTAGCCACTTTGTTTGGTGGTGTTGCTCGGGAGGTGTTCCTGCGTTGCTTTCCGCTCTGCTAAGTGCAAAGAAGAATTGTCCTTCATTGTTGTGGTTTTAAAAAAACACACGCGGCCGTGACGGCGTCCCGCAGCATCGCATCTCTTGACTGAGGGAGGCGGCCTGCTCACAGCGTGGCGAGGAGGATGGCGTGTGCGCTGAGGTGTGCGGGGGCCGCGTGAGCGTGCGGCGGCGGTGACGGCGCAGCGTGTTCCGGCTAATGGCGCGACACAGCGAGGAGATAGATAGTATAATTAAGCACGAGAGAGATTAGGACCCCGTTGGCCTGAGGTGAAAAATGAGCTCTGAGGGCGGAAAGTGTGTGTGTGTGTGTGTGTGTGTGTGTGTGTGTGTGTGTGTGTGTGTGTGTAATGCCAGGATGTAACAAGCCAGGAAGCCTTTAAAGCCAAAAGGCGGCCATGCTAGGGCGCTAACACACCATGCAGAGCAGCCGCAAGATCAATGATGACAAAGCTCATTTTCATCCAACATGGAGGATTTCAACAATCCACTTCCTGCTTTGTCGCCATTCGACAAAGCCTCACCTCGCCTCGCTAATCCCTGTGTTTTGTTCCGCCATCACCCCCAACCCTTGATTATTTACACTACCCCCGCCGCACCACCTCAGTGACCCACCTCAGAATCTCATCTCCCATCACGCCATCATAGGCCGTCTTAATTCTACCAGGAAGATGGAGGCGGGATAGAGGCGGTGGGCGGCCTGGGCCTGGGGGGGTTGAGTGGGGAGGGTGTGAGGATTAACAGCAAAACGGATTTGAGCAGAGAATGTATTTGAGAGCCAACACACACACGCAGATGCATCAGAATGTGCTTTGGATCTGAATCCACAGCAAGCAAAGAGAAAAGGAAAAGAAAGAGAAGCATTTCCACCATTCCAGGAGCGGCACCGCTTCCGGTCCGCTCCGCTCGGCAACACTCAGGCAACATCGGCCCAACACATCCTGTAGCCGGCAAAGTCAGGCCTTCAAAATAAATGCACGGCAGTAAAATGACACGATTGCACCACAATAGCCAGTCAAGTGGGTACTGGTGGAACTTCTGGCAGAAAGAGCAGAACGTCCCTTCTTTTCTGGAAATGTTCTTATTTTTCAGAAAGGCTCGCTTTTCTTTCTCATTTTAGATATGTTCCCTTATTTTCCCTCATTTTCCAGAAACATTCCCTTTTTTCCCTCATTTTTTGGGGAAGTTCCCTGATTATCCTTAATTTTCCAGAAGTTTTATTTGTCATCACTTTCCCTTATTTTTTGGAAAATTTCCCTTGTGTTACCTCATGTTCCCTTATTTTGGAAAAGTCCCCTTACTGTCTGAAAATGTTTCCTTATATTCCAGAAAAATGTCCTTATTTTCCAGAAAATGTTAGTTATTTTCCAGAAAATGTTGGTTATTTTCCAGAAAATTCCAGTGAAATAACTCTGTTGCAACACAGCAGGCAGTCATGTGGGCACTGGTGGAAATCCTGGCGGAAAGACCAGAATTTCCCTTATTCTCTAGACAGGTTTCCTTATTTTCTGGACAATTTTCCTTATATTACGGACTTTTTCCTGTATTTTCCATCATTTTCCCAGAAATGTACCCTTTTTTACCTCATTTTTTGGGGAAACTTCCCTGATTTTCCCAAATTTTTCAGAAAAGTTTTCTTATTTTTTTTGCCATTTTCTCTTTTTTTTTTTTTTTTTTAAATTTCCCTCATCTTCCCTCATAGACCAAAACTTTCGGTATTTTCCACCAATTTACAGAAATGTTTTGTTTTTTTCTGGAAAAGTTCACTTAAAAAAAAAATTTCTCCTTATTTTCTGAAAAACTTATTTTCCAGAAAATTTCTTTGCTTTTCCAGAAAATTCCAGTGAAAGAACATGCTTGCACCACAGCAGGCAGTCATGTGGTTATTGGTGGAAATTCTATTTTCCAGACAAGTTCCCTTGTCTTATGGAAAATTTTGTTTATGTTCCCTCATTTTGGGGGGGGGATTTTCCCAAAATTTTCAGAAAAGTTTTCTTATTTTTTTGTCATTTTCTGTTGTTTTCTGGAAATTTTCCCTTGTGTTCCCTCCCTCATAGACCCAAATTTTCCTTATTTTCCAGACAATTTCCCTTATTTTCTGGAAAAGTTCCCTTGTTTTTTGTAATTTTCTGTTATTTTCTAAAAAATGACCCTTACATTCCCTTATTTTCTGGAAAAGTTCCCTTTTTTTCCTGACAATTTCCGTCATTTTGCAGAAAATGGTGAAATAACTACAGTAACTGTGGGTACTGGTGGGAATTGTGGCAGAGAGACCAGACTTTCCCTTATTTTCCGGACAAGTTTCATTACGGAAACTTGCCCTCATTTTGCAGAAAATGTCCCGTATTTCCAAAAGCGAATGTCGACAGTCGTGAGTTCCAGGAATGTTTTTCAAGGAGCACATCTAAAATCTGACCTTCATCTTGACCTTGTTCATTGTTACATTGTTATTTTTTCTAACTATTCAATCTTTGTGTGCCCCCCCTCCCCCCAAGCCTGCGAGCTGATGAACCAGGGCATCTTGGCGCTGGTGACATCGACGGGCTGCGCCTCGGCCAGCGCGCTGCAGTCGCTGACGGACGCCATGCACATTCCCCACCTGTACATCCAGAGGAACAGCGGGGGCTCGCCGCGGACCGCATGCCAGCTCAACCCGACGCCCGGGGGCCGCGGGTACACGCTGGCCGCACGACCGCCCGTCCGTCTCAACGAGGTCATGCTGACGCTGGTGGACGAGCTGCGCTGGCAGAAGTTCATCGTGTTCTACGACATCGAGTACGGTACGTCACGCCGCTAAGGGGGGCGGGCCCGCAATTAAATGCCCCCTGGTGGCTGTGAGCAGCATTGCATTGACTGAACTGGACTCAGTAAGTGCTAAAGTGCTATGATCTTCTGGCATGGAAGGATGTCAGGATGGCTGGTTTGCATTGCAGCACCGAGTCTTTGTTCAGAAAAGCTTAGTCACACTGTATCTTAATGGAATCACATTAGGCCTCATGGATCTTCCGGCGTGATCGATACGCGCCAACAATGGAGCGCTTCATTTAGACGCTCACGTATCGGCTGTGATTTAAGGGGACAGGCGTCCGGTTGCTGCATCCAGGCTCGGCTACAGACGGTGCCACCTATAGGCCACGTGGCGCCAAACAGCCCGCTGTCGTTTATAAAAATTGTTTTTTTTAAAAAGTGTTTGAAGGTTCTTTTACTCACTTCAGTAAAATTACCCGACCAAGATGTTCCTTTTTTGTTCAAATAACATAACACCACAAATATCGGCGTGCTAGCAGGCTAACGCTAGCACATTGGCTTAGAACAACACCGCAAGTAAACAACAGACAGAGAGCAAAAAGTTATTGCATTTATGTGAACACAACGGCGTCGTCCAAAACTCACAACAGCAACTCTTGCTTATTTTCAGGATGAAAACTTGTTGAAAACAGCCGCTCTTTCTCCGCGTTGCGGTGATGTAGCCGTGTGCACCAATCACGAACGTCCCAGTGAAACCTCAAACAAGCCGATATTAGTTCCACCTTAAATCAATCCACATATGGATGGACCCGAGCCTTACAAGTACGCTATATTAGAAACTATATCAAGTATATATAAACAGTATAACTTAACATCAACTTACAAGTATACTATATTAGAAACTATATCAAGTATATATAAACAGTATAACTTAACATCAACTTACAAGTACACTATATTAGAAACTATATCAAGTATATATAAACAGTATAACTTAACATCATCAACTTAAATGTACGAACTGACTCAATTTATCAGGGCAGCTTCCACAATCGCTAAATCATGCAATTATTGCGACCTCCAAGCACCGTGGGAGGGTCATAGAAGGGGCGGAGCTAGACACAGTGCTGTGTGTTGATTGGTAGGCAGAGGATGCTAATTTCTGCAATGGGAAGAGGCCAAAACTGGGTGCCCACCATGAGTGGCATGCAAAAGAATAATTATGCAAATGTGTTTAATAGCTTAGGTTCATTTAGCGACGCGAGAGGCTCGTCAGGGGAGAAAAAAGGGTTCTGTGTTGTCTCTTGAATGTTGCAGGATGCAGAAAAATACAATCCTGTGACTCACTGGCTCTGCTTGTCGTGGTAGCCATGGCAACGCTGCGACGCCGCGGTTGCCAGCAGCTTTTTGGAATTCTCTTTGAGCCGTCTGGAAGCAAGAAGAGTTGCTTTTGAAACAAAGTGGGATGTTTTTGCTGGAGTCCAAGTTTTCTGCGGGAGCTTTTTCAGGCAAAGGATGACTGGCAGCAGCTCTTTTCTTCATCTTCTTCTTTCGTGTCCTCGTCACGTCACACAGGCCTAAATGTGATGTTAATCAATGCTTGGTGATGGAAGACGGCGCTGCGGGCTCAATAGCGCTAAAAGTAGGGAGCTCCACCAGGGGGCAGTGTGGAGGCTTGA
This sequence comes from Dunckerocampus dactyliophorus, assembly GCF_027744805.1. Lineage (NCBI taxonomy): Eukaryota > Metazoa > Chordata > Actinopteri > Syngnathiformes > Syngnathidae > Dunckerocampus > Dunckerocampus dactyliophorus. The sequence goes on from NC_072820.1 coordinate 48,484,482, forward strand.
CATCCTCAACATAGCCCTTCATGTATGATTTAACGAGCGATTGGATATCAATATCATCCATTATATCTTACATGATAACGACCTGGAGGGCTGCCCTCTGACCTTTCACCCTACTAATGGCAGGACGATGAATGCTGATTGGTTGCTTGAGGACAGGTATCATAACAGCCGCGGTGCCAAATTAGCTGTTACTATATAACAATAATATAATAAATAAATATATGATATATCTTATTCATTTAGTGTGTAATAACGACCATACATTAATCATTACTATGACGATACAAATTGATATAAATTAAGTTAATTTTAATATGATAAGCTCCTGTTAATATAATAACATAATATATTAAATGAAAAGGTAATTGTATTATAATTATTAAAGTAATTCATATGGTATTAATCATAAATGAACTTTTAATATAATCAATTATAAATAGTTAGTTACTGTAACATAATAATACATTCAATTAATAGTCACTATGACTGTAGCAATTCAACTAATAAATGAATAGTTATTATTATAATGAATATGCGACCACAAACAACAGCAGTTACTATTAAGATAATGAATACAATAAATGAACAGGCACTATTAATGTAGTAATTCAACTAATTAGTATCATAACCTGATGGTTACTGTTATTGTTTATACCATGTATATACCATGTGACACGTGGTGGCTTGCAGCCGAAAGATTGGATTCCAAAATGCAGAGAACACACCGGTAGCAATTTAGTAATTTTATTACTTTTAGTCGTGGTAGAACTATGCAGTCCCAAAAGCATGACCCGGGCACAGCCGCGGGGAAAAATACACACAAAGAAGTCAGGAAGCTGCACAATAAGGTAGGCAGAAAAACTAAGGTAGCAAAAGGCGGAACTAATGGCGCTGCACAGACTAGGCAGGAGAAAGGCACAACGGGAAAAATACTATAACAAAAATGTACAAACAGAAGTAGCGAAAAACTTGTGGTCAAAAACTGAAGCAAGAGCTAGGTACAAAAACATGGACTAGGCAAATCGAGCAAAAAACAAGGTATAACAAGAATAGGACTCGAGGCACAAGACTCGAAGTGTAGATCATAAAACAGACAAAAAGCTAAGCAAGGAGGTCTAGAACTGGAAATACTCACAAGAGCTAAACTTGGCCAGGTATGCAAGGTAACAGAGCGAGAGCATGGCAACTGAACGTCAGAAGACAATCTGGCCAATACTAAGCAAACAATGTGAGAGTTAAATAGTCCAGCGATGATTGAACACGGGTGTGGCAGGAAACTCCTCCCCTAGGCAGGTAGGTGTACTGCAAAGACAAACCACAAGGTGGCGACAGAGCAGCAGCTCAAACTATGACAGTACTCCCCCCTTATTTAAGTCGACCCCTGGCGGCTTACCTGGCTTATCAGGATGGGACGAGTGGAAGTCACTAATGAGCGTAGGATCAAGGATACAGGAGCGGTCGACCCAAGAGCGTTCCTCAGGACCGTACCCCTCCCAGTCTACCAGATACTGCCACCCTCTACCCCTTCTTCTAACATCTAATATAGCCTTCACAGTATACGCAGGCAAGCCATCGATCATGCGTGGTGGAGGCGGGGGCTCGACTGGAGGGCACAGGTTGCTGGAAGTCACTGGCTTGATACGGGAGACATGAAAAACTGGATGGATCCTCATGGATGATGGGAGCTGGAGCTTGACGGAGGATGGATTAATGATTGTCTGGATGGGGTAAGGCCCAATGAACCCGGGAGACAACTTCAGACTGGATCCTGCTAACGGTAGATCCCTGGTGAGAGCCATACCTGGTCTCCTACTTTATATTCCGGAGCTGGTATCCGATGCCGATCCGCCACCTGCTGGTTACGGGTAGCCGTGCGTTTGAGTGCGGCCTCTGTCTCTCTCCAAATACGTCAAACTCTACGTAGGTGCACCTGCACTGCTGGAACTGAGACGCTTGCTTCCTGTGCAGGGAACAATGGAGGTTGGTAGCCATAGATAGCCTTGAAAGGTGAGATACCTGTGGCGGAGCTTGGAAGAGATTTATGTGCGTATTCGACCCAAGGGAGGAACACGGACCAAGCAGTGGGGTGGCGATGGCACACACAGCGAAGGGCGGTCTCCAGGTCTTGATTAGCCCGCTCTGTCTGGCCATTCGATTGAGGATGGTAACCTGAGGAAAGACTGACAGAAGCTCCCAAAGCTTTAGAGAATGCTTTCCAAACCTTGGATGTAAACTGTGGTCCGCGATCAGAGACCATATCCTTAGGGATGCCATGGATGCGAAAAACATGCCTGACCATCAGACGTGCAGTCTTGAATATAGAGGGTAGTTTCTTGAGGGCAATAAAGTGGGCCATCTTGGAAAATCTGTCGACAACTGTAAGGACGACCGTTCTGCCTTGTGAAGATGGTAATCCGGTAACAAAATCCAAGGATATGTGTGACCAAGGGCGGGAGGGTGTGGGGAGCGGTTGTAACAGTCCTGAAGGTGGTTGATGAGATGACTTGCTTCGGGCACAGACAGAGCAGGCTGTTACAAATTCCCTTGTATCCTTAGATAGGGATGGCCACCAAAAGCGTTGAGACACCATGAAGCTGGTGCACTGGACCCCAGGATGACAAGAGACCTTGGAAGCGTGGGCCCAGCTCAGCACCTCCCATCTTAGTTCCGTTGGAACAAACAGCTTCCCCTGCGGGCACTCCTCTGGCTGTTCCACCCCCGCAGCAGCGTCCAAAACTCTTTTCTCGATATCCCAGCGGATGCCTCCCAGGACTTGCGTGGTAGGCAGGATGGTCTCAGGCGGTCCCTCCTCCATGACGGGATCATAAACTCGGGACAAGGCATCGTGTTTCACATTCTTGAAGCCAGGTCTGTAAGTAATTGAAAAGTTAAACCTTGTCAAAAATAAGGGCCAACGTGCTTGGCGTGAGTTAAGTCTTTGTGCTGTACGGATGTACGCCAGATTCTTGTGGTCTGTGACGACAACAAAAGGCAGGGCAGCACCCTCCAGCCAATGGCGCCACTCCTGCAGCGCAAGAACGATGGCAAGAAGTTCCGTATTCCCCACATCGTAGTTCCCCTCAGCTCTGGTGAGGCGACGAGAGAAGAACGCACACGGGTGGAGCTTCTGGTCGACTGGGGATCGCTGGGAGAGGATGGCCCCCACTCCTGTATCCGAGGTATCGACTTCTACAAAAAAATTGAAGTGTGGGGTTAGGATGAACCAGGACTGGAGCGGAAGTAAACAAAGATTTAAGTCTAACAAAAACGGATTCGGCTTCTGGAGACCAAGCGAAAGGAACCTTAATAGATGTAAGCTTCGTCAGAGTTTCCGCCTTAATGCTGTAATCACGAATGAAACACTGATAAAAATTGGCGAAACCTAGGAACCTCTGCAGATGCTTCCTTGATGTGGGAGAAGGCCAGTCGACCATCGCCTGAATCTTAGCGGGATCAGCTTTTAACTGGCCCTTCTCCACGATGTAACCTAACAATGACAGTGGAAACATGGAATTCGCACTTCTCTGCTTTAACAAAGAGGCGATTCTCCAGAAGCCGTTGAAGAACTTGCCGAACAAAGACAAACCACAAGGTGGCGACAGAGCAGCAGCTCAAACTATGACACCATGAGTATTTGTTAGTATTTACAGTACTAAATCATAAATATAATAACTTATTAGTTATTAGTTAATATAACCAATTAATATGATCAAATAATTCAGTCACTATTAGTCACTCTAATAATAAATGAATAGTGACTATTAATATAATAATTAATATAATAATAATGAATAGTTAAGAATAATATAATAATTCATATAATAAATTAATAGCGACTACTAATATAATGAAACAAATTAATGTAATAAATAATACATGAATAGTTAAGAATAATATAATAAATTGTTACTATTAATATCATATGAATATACAATAAATTGTTACCATCAGCAATTATTATAGTAAGTATAATGAATAGATGACCATTATTAATACAATAATGAATATAAAAACATAATAGTTGCTATTAATGTAATGAATAGAATATATTTCTAGTTACTACTCATTTAGTGTCATTGAAATGAGGTATCGTTACCAGCGAGTCGAGCGTTTAAGCAGCGTATGGATTTGGAATAATAATAATAATAATAATAATAACAACACAAGGGATGATATGTACTGTAAAGGACAGCCAAGCCTACTTAGCAGGCAGCCATTCAAAAGCTCATCAAGTCAAAGAAAGGTCTGTGCGTTGAAGATGAAGTCATGTGACCTGCAGCCGCAGCATCATCAACACCGCTTTGGAGCACCGCTGGACAACGAGGGAGCTTTGCTGCGTGTTTGCTTGCCTTTCCAATGGTGTGCAAATGCTGGAACACCTTCTTTGCGTTTTTATGGCCTCCATCACGTCTGCTTGCTATTCAAATGCCTTGGAAAAAGCCAACGCAGCCATCATGTAACAGAGGACGGCGCCAATCAAAAAGTGCGAGAAGCAGAAGGTCCAAAGTGTTTGAGGAGCGTCTGGGGACTTGCTGGTCCAAGTGTTTGCTTTGCACTGAAAGAATGATCAGCTTTCCGCAATGAAGACCTGACCATCACGCTGCAGCATGACTGAAATAACAATGAGGACGTTTCTCCACTTCTTCTCCTGCGTGCTGCGTCCTCACCAAGGAGATGTAGATGGATGGTGTGCCTGGAGGCGATCCATCTTCATGCCACTTCATAAATGCATTCAGCACATATCTGGAGAGCGGATTAGAATGACATAGCGTCACGTTAACACGCGAAGACGTCGCCCGCTGCGGCGCTGCGGCCGTGCACGTTGATCATGATTGCTTTAGATAAATGTCCTGTTGGCGAGCGCGCGTGGACGACCTCGCGTGGCCGGCACTCGCTCTGTGTCTCCGAGAGCACAAGGTGAAGACTGCAGATTAGACAGGGAGCCAATTAGCGGCGTGCTGGCCTTAATTGAAGCCTCGCAGCCAATTAAAGCGTACGTTCACGTTATTCATAGGAGAGATGATTTTGTGTACCTCTTCTCTGGAGACATGGCATCGTAGCGTGATATCATAACATCATATCAAAACGTGAAATCACAGTGTGATATCAAGGTGTGGCATCGTAGCGGATTATTGTAGCGCCACATCATAGCGTGATATTAGGGTGTGAATCGTTGCATGGCGTCATAGTGCACCATCTTAACATGATATCATAGTGTGATGTCGTAGTGCGATATCATAGTATGGCATCATAGTGTAATACTGTAGCGTTACAACATAGTGTGATATCATAGTGTCAATGATAGCGTTGGACATCCTAACATGATGTCATACGATAGTGCGATATCGTAGCGTGATGCTACAGTGTGGCATCATATACACTATGATAGGCTATATTACACATATAGCCTGTGATATTATAAGGCGACATTGCATGATATCATAGGGCAATGTCGTAGTGTGGTATCATAGTGTGACATCTCAGTGTTGCATAGTGTAATACCATGATATGATAGCATGGCATAGTGTGCCATAGCGTGATGTCGTAGTGTAATGAAACGGGTGACATAACAGAGCATGATATCAAGTGATACCATAGCTTGGAATCAGAACATCATAGGGTGATATCATAGTGTAATACCATAGCTTTAAATAGTGTGATATAATGCGACATCATAATGTGATATCATAGTGTGATAACAGTGTGATGTCATAGCATGATATCATAATGTGGCATAGTGTGCTATAGCATGATGTCACAGTGTGAAATCATAGTGTAATATACTGTAATAGTTTGATATCACAATGTGACATCATAGTGATATATAGTGTGATATCATAGCTTGACATCATAATGTGGCATGAAAGTGTGATGTCAGCATGATATCATAGCATGACATCATAGCGTGGCATCTGTGATATCATCGTGTCATACCATAGCATGACAGCGTAGTGTGATATCATAGCATGACACCAAAGTGTGATCGCATAGTGTGATATCAGAGTTTGATTTAACATGATGCCATAAGGTGATGTCATAACATGGCATCATAATCCACAGGCAGGTGTTATCTTTGACATCATTGTGTGATATCACAGGATAATTTCATCAAGTGATATCATAGCGTGACATCAGCGTGACATAGTGTAATACCATAGCGTGAAAGTGTGCTATCATAACTTGATATCATAGCGTGATATCACAGTGTGACATCATAATGTAGCGTCATAGTGTGATAACATATTGCGATCTCATAGAATGATATCATAGTGTGGCATTACAGTGTAATATACTTTAATGTGTGATATAATGTGACATCATTGAGTGATATCATAGTGTGGCATCCGTTTGATATCGTCGCGTCATATCATAGCGTGACATCATGGGGTGCTATCATAGGGTGGCATCATATCATAGTTTGATATCATAGCATACCACCATAACACGACATTATGGCATGGCATCACATTGTGATATCATAGCATAACCTCATAGCGTCTTATCAGCGTGATACCAGAAGGTGATGTCATAATGTGACATCGTACCATGACACACATTAATATACTGTAATAGTGTGACATGATAAAGTGATATCATAGCATGGTGTCAGTATGGCATTATATTAATGTATTGTAATAGTGTGATATCATTATGTGACATCATAAAGTGATATCATAGCATGATGTCAGTGTGGCATTATATTAATATACTGTAATAGTGTGATATCAGTATGACATCTTAATGTGATATCATAGCATGATGTCAGTGTGGCATTATATTAATATACTGTAATAGTGTGATATCAGTGTGACATCATAAAGTGATATCATAGCATGATGTCAGTGTAGCATTATATTAATATACTGTAATAGTGTGATATCATAATGTGACATCATAATGTGATATCATAGCATGGTGTCAGTGTGGCATTATATTAATATACTGTAATAGTGTGACATCATAAAGTGATATCATAGCATGGTGTCATAGTGTGGCATCTGTGTGATATCCATATCATAGCCTGACATCATAGTGTGATGTCAAAGGTTGATATCATAGCATGATGTCTTATGATGGCATCATCGAATAGCATCATAGTGTGATATCATAGTGTGGCATCATGTCATAGTTTGATATCATAGCATGATACCATGACACGACATTATGGCGTTGAATCATAGCGTGATCAGAATGTGATATCACATTGTGACATCATAACGTGGCATCATAGCGTGATAAACAGTATATAATAGCATGATATCATCAGGCATCGTGGCTTCCGTAGTGGTAGCTATGTGAAGGTGAGGATGGTAAATAACGGGGCGGTCGAGATGAACGGTGCAGGTGTTTTTCAGGACACGATGACAAAGTGTCTCCATGTCGGACTTTCCTACGTGGACGTGTGCGGTGAAATGGCGCAGGCATCACATCGGAGGTGACTTATTAAACGCAACCTCTCCATCGCCGCTTTTATGGCCTTGACCTTTAATTGAATGTTTGGCTTGACGAGGCGCCACAAACAAACGTGCCGCTAAAGTTCACGCTGGTAATTCTTTGTTAATTGTGTTTGGATGATGGCAGCTATTGGCAGGGGGGGTGGAAGGGCTCGTGATGATCAACATGGCCGCCTCATTAGAGGACTGTTGACTTGCTCTTTCTTCCTGGAACATTTACCACTCCAAGGTCTTGTTGTTGCCGTGACGACAAGACAGCTTCCGTCTTCAAGGAGCCCCATTCAGCGTCTCCTTCAGTCCCCGTGACGTGTCGGCGTGAAAGAGCATCACGTGGGCGCGTGCGGGCAGCTCGCCCACGCCGTTCTCACGCTCACACTCAGGCCGGAGACACCCGAGCGGAAGTTTCTGTCTGCTTGATTGACAGGTTGACTCGGAGAAGACCGAGAGCAGAGACGACACGCAGCAGGTTAAAAAAAAAAAAACCCACACACACACGTCGTCTGTGTGTGTGTCGCTGCTGTCTAATGAGACCCGAAGCTCCACACTGCCGCTGCGTTCAAGTTTGATTGACACCTGACACCTCATCATCTCAGCCTGTGATCCTTGTAGAGAGTGGGACGTCATTACACATCACAGCTTTTGTAGCTTTGATGCTTCACAGCTCGGGAACATGTGGACAAAAGTATGTGGATGCCTCCCACAGGGAGGATGTTTGCATCCATCTTCGAGTAGTTGGGCCTGGGACGTCCACGCTGAGGTCTTTCCAAGGGGTCCACGTGGTCTCCCGCCTGTCTTCCATCTTGAATGACGGAATAAATGAATAAAGTGCGTCACCAGACTTGAAAAAGCCTCTGAGGACACTCGCTGCTCTTCCTCGCCGACGGTGACACAGCGTGTTCCTTCCACCACGTCGCCCGTGTTCGTGTCTGCGACCGCCGATCGTTCCGCTCCGAAGGGCAGCGCGGCGGCCGACTTTTCTGGGAATAGCAAACACATTCCCGCTTTCATCTCTGGAGGGTCGGCCGGCGGTGGCGTCTGCTCGTTAGAGTCCCTCGTTAGCCAGGAAGATGCTCTCGCAGAGCAAACATGGAAGTCAATTAAGGCCGATCAGAGATGGCGCTTCACACCAGACGGACGAGCGGCGTGTTCTCCTCCGGCGCACGTAGTGTTGAAAGGCGCCACGCCGGCGCCGGTTTGTTTGGCATTGGAGTGTGGAGCCAGGAAGCCTTTTAATGTTAGCTTTCGTGAAGACGCACGCTCCACAAATACATCAAACATAAATGAAGCCACGGCACCACGCTGCCAAAACAGACAGCGCCCCCTAGCAGACAAGACAAGAACTACATTGGGGGATTCCATCCCACCATCCAGTACAACACAGAACACCAGGCTGCTGTTGGTGTGTTTCAATAAAGTTTTACAGGCTTTTACGCTCAATAGAGCAGGGGTGTCCAAAGTGCGGCCTGGGGGCCATTTGCAGCCCACGGCTGTTTTTTAATTGGCACATTCTAAAAATATAATTTAACAAGAAAACGGAAAAAAAACAACAGCAAAAGTGGAGAAATCAGCAGCAAGAAGAATAAAGTCAAAATATTAAGAGAAAAATGTCGTCATTTGACGAGAATAACGTCACAATATGATGAGGAAAAAAATGACATTTTATTAGCATAATTTTGAAATACTAAAGAAAAAATACGTTATTTTTTAAAAAGTTGTAATATTATGAGAAATAAGCAAAACAAAAGTTGGAATATTATGAGAATAAAGGCAGAATTACCAAAACATTTACAAGAAGAAAGTTGAAATTAAACACACAAAAAACCAGCTGTCATTTCCATAAAATAAAATCAAAATATTGAGAAAAAAGTCGTATTTTAACATGAAAAAAATGTTGCAATTTTATGAGAATAAACTCCTGACATATGAGGAAAAAGAATGTCATGTTAGTAGCATAGAGTTGAAATATTAAAGAAAATATGTTATTTTTAAACAATGTAATAATATGAGAAATAAATGAAACCAAAATAAAGTTCCCTGTCTTGAAAAATTAGTTACAAAGTTGAAGTCGCTGGAAAATTAAAAAAAAAAAAACAACAGCAGAAATGGGAAAAAATACAGCTGCAATTTTACAAGAATAGTCAAAATATTAAGAGAAAACGGTTGTATTCTGCAATTTTATGAGAATAAGATGGTTATTTTATGAGGAAAAACGTCATTTGATGAATTAATCAAGAAAAGATATGTAATAAAAAAAACATTATTACGAGAAATAAAGACAAGAATGTTGTCATTTTTGGAAAATTAGGTGGGGGGGAGTCGTAATATTATGGTAATAAATTAGCAATATTATGAAAAGAAAATTGACAAAAAGAAAGTTGAAGTAGGGAAATTAAAAAATAAAAAAAAGAAATGGAAAGCAGCTGTGATAAGTCCAACTATGAAGAGAAAAATGATGTACTTTTGCGAGCATAAACTCACAGGACAGGAAAAATAATGTCATTTTAGTAGCATGGAGCTGAAATATTAAAGAAAAAATTGTAATTTTAAATAAGGTGTGAATATTATGAGAAATAAACAAAACAAAATGAGTTTGGAGAAAAAGTTCCAATATTATGGAAATAGAGTGAAATTATTTTGGGAATAAAGGCGTAATATTACAAGAATAAAAGTTTATTTAGGAAGAAAGTTGAAATATCTGGAAAATAATTTTTAAAAAGGCAAAGCTGAGATGCAGTTTCTTCCTTGAAATATTTAGAACTTCATGTGTTGCTTTACAAAACGTCAAAGTGGCAAAGTTGCATCCTTTCATTTTTCACTATGTGGCCCTCTCGCTGAAAAAGTTTGGACACCCCTGCTGTCGAAGCACGGCAGCGACAAGCACCTTTCCAGGTGTGGTGGAGTACCGCGCCCCCTCAGCGTGGGACATTAAATATACAATATATTCCAGTATATATTGCAGTATATACAGTAAAACATTTTCACGGTGATTCGCGCTCAGCATCGGCTTGTGTATCAAGTCGAGTGGCAGGTACGCGTTCGCGGCACATTTCCTGGCCCCGAGGTCATGTGACCTGACGCTGTCACCCTCCAGCCGGGTTGATTTACGTCCCCCGCCAGCCGCGGGACCGGAGACGCGTGATAAAGCCGCGGATGCGAGGACGTGACACGTCTCAGAGGACCTGCGTGTCCCGACCACACCGCCTGCTTGCTAACCGTCATTTATTAGACGCGCCAAGGTGACGCTCAATGTTACACACACACAGGATGCCAACGTCATGAAGTTATTATTCCAACGTGATTATTATTTATTATGAGGGCTCATCCTGTGTGGATATCGATCCTGTGACCTTCTGGTCGCCAGCCGAGACCTTGATGTTTGATTACGGGCAATAAATCTTTGAGTTGCATAATTAAAAGCTGTGGTCATGAATAAAGTCGTACATGTATCTTTATTACTGTCACGTGTGCGGGTTGTGCATCCATGCGTTCGTCCTTTCACTGACGGTCGTGTTGATTGTCGTCGCAGACATGCGAGGCCTTCAGGCGTTCCTGGACGAGACGTGTCGTCAGGGTCTGGAGGTGTCGGTGCAGAGGGTGGACAGGAACATCAGCAGAGTCTTCACAGAGCTCTTCACCTCCATGAGGACGGAGCAACTCAACCGCTACAGGGACACGCTGAGGAGAGCCATCCTGCTGCTCAGCCCCCACGCCGCCCACGCCTTCATACAGCAGGTAGCGCTACACGTATGCACCTCATACGTCTATAAGCCGGCATGTGCACAGTAATCCCTCCTTTATCACGGTTAACTGGTTTCCATCAAATCGGATTCCTATTTTTGTAAATTTGTACGACTTTCTAAATACGTTTTTAACATTATTAGAGCCCTCTAGCCATGAAATAACATACCTATAGTCATCTTTACACTCCTGTTACCCAATATAGTTGACATAATAAGAGAAAATAAGACATATAAGACACAGAAAACCTGTTTACAGCCATTTAAATATGTTTTTAACATTATTAGAGCCCTCTAGCCATGAAATAACATACCTATAGTCATCTTTACACTCCTGTTACCCAATATAGTTGACATAATAAGAGAAAATAAGACATATAAGACACAGAAAACCTGTTTACAGCCATTTAAATATGTTTTTAACATTATTAGAGCCCTCTAGTCATGAAATAACATACCTATAGTCCCCTTTACACTCCCGTTACCCAATATAGTTGACATAATAAGAGAAAATAAGACATATAAGACACAGAAAACCTGTTTACAACCATTTAAATGTTTTTAACATTATTAGAGCCCTCTAGCCATGAAATAACATACTTATAGTCCCCTTTACACTCCTGTTACCCAATATAGTTGACATAAGAGAAAATAAGACATATAAGACACAGAAAACCTGTTTACAACCATTTAAACATGTTTTTAACATTATTAGAGCCCTCTAGCCATGAAATAACATACCTATAGTCATCTTTACACTCCTGTTACCCAGTATAGTTGACATAATAAGATAAAATAAGACATATAAGACACAGAAAACCTGTTTACAACCATTTAAATATGTTTTTAACCATGCCATGAAATAACATACCTATAGTCATCTTTACACTCCTGTTACCCAGTATAGTTGACATAATAAGATAAAATAAGACATATAAGACACAGAAAACCTGTTTACAACCATTTAAATATGTTTTTAACATTATTAGAGCCCTCTAGCCATGAAATAACATACCTATAGTCCCCTTTACACTCCTGTTACCCAATATAGTTGACATAATAAGAGAAAATAAGACATATAAGACACAGAAAACCTGTTTACAACCATTTAAATATGTTTTTAACATTATTAGAGCCCTCTAGCCATGAAATAACATACCTATAGTCATCTTTACACTCCTGTTACCCAATGTAGTTTACATAATAAGAGAAAATAAGACATATAAGACACAGAAAACCTGTTTACAACCATTTAAATATGTTTTTAACATTATTAGAGCCCTCTAGCCATGAAATAACATACCTATAGTCATCTTTACACTCCTGTTACCCAGTATAGTTGACATAATAAGATAAAATAAGACATATAAGACACAGAAAACCTGTTTACAACCATTTAAATATGTTTTTAACATTATTAGAGCCCTCTAGCCATGAAATAACATACCTATAGTCCCCTTTACACTCCTGTTACCCAATATAGTTGACATAATAAGAGAAAATAAGACATATAAGACACAGAAAACCTGTTTACAACCATTTAAATATGTTTTTAACATTATTAGAGCCCTCTAGCCATGAAATAACATACCTATAGTCATCTTTACACTCCTGTTACCCAATGTAGTTGACATAATAAGATAAAATAAGACATATGAGACACAGAAAACCTGTTTACAACCATTTAAATATGTTTTCTTTAACATTAGAGCCCTCTAGACATGAAATAACCCCCCTATAGTCACATTTACACTCCTATCACCCACTATAGTAGGCATAATAAGAGAAAATAAAAACATAAGACACAGAAAACCTGTTTACAACCATCTAAATATGTTTTTTAACATTAGAGCCCTCTAGACATGAAATAACACCCCTATAGTCACCGTTTCACTCTTTTTATCCAATATAGTAGAATTAATAAGAGAAAATAAGACATAAGTAGGGATATCCAATAATATCAGCCCACTGATAATGTCGGCCTGATATTGCATAAAAATGTGACATCAGTAGACATACAGTAGGTATCGGATTTTTTTCCTGATAATTAAAAAAAAAAATGCTGTATAGATGGACATTTTCATGTTCACATGGCCGGGATGACACCACAGCTTGTTCGCATACAGTGCAAGCCCACCTCCTTTGCCCCTTCCCCAGGCTCTTGTTCCTGGCCGCTCGGACTGTACTGAAGTCGGCTAGCTCCTCACGTAAGCCTCTGGGATGCTAGCTAGTAGCCATTCAGCACAAATTTGAAGGTCTTGACGTTCTTGCCAGCTCGTCGATCTTGCTCGCTAGTTTCCCATATTAATAGAAGGTACCGAAGGCTTGAATCTTCACTTCCTTGCATCTTAGCCCTCGATATCAATCGATATCAATGGGTATACATATAGTGGACATATACTAGAGATAATAAGAGAAAATAAGATGTATAAGACGTTGAAAACCACCTGTGTACGACCTTTTAAGTACATTTTTAACATTATTAGAGCCCTCTAGACATGAAGTAACACCCCTATAGTCACCTTTACACTCTTATTACCCAATATAGTTGACATAATAAGAGAAAATAAGACATATAAGACACAGTCAACCTGTTTACAACCTTTTAAATGTTTTTTAACATGATTAGATGAAATAACACCCCTATAGTCACCTTTACCCTGCTATTACCCAATCTAGTAGATATAATAAGAGAAAATAAGACATAAATAAGACACAATATAGACTCACATATGTTAGCATTGGGAATACTTCCTGCTTTGGCTATTGTCTCATCAGCGAGTGACCACTGTATCACATCACGTCTTTGAATGCATCTTCTGAATGCCTTATATTTGCCTTTTACTTAATTTAGCCATTTTTATGCATGAAAATGTTTAATTTTGGCAGATGAATACGTAAAGTGTGCTGAGTTATGCATATTTTTGGGCTAATACTTGTAATCGGCTGCAGTCAACCATGACACAGCAGGTAGTGGTTGTGTGACTTTACTTGCATGAGGGTGCGCATCACGCCGTGTGTGAGTGTGTGAGTGTGTGTGTGTGCGTGTGTGTGTGCGTGTGTGTGTGCGTGTGTGTGTGCGTGTGTGTGCGTGCGTGCGTGCGTGCGTGCGTGCGTGCGTGCGTGTGTGCGTGTGTGTGTGTGTGTGTGTGTGTGTGTGTGTGCGCGTGCGTGTGTGTGTTTGCGTGCATCGCTTTGAAAACATCTGCTTTTTAATCTGCAACAACAACAAGAGCAACACACACGTTGATGAGACACATGGACGCTTCGTTTGGTGGGCACGCTCATGTCACCTCTGGCTGATAGCATCCTGCTAGTCTGCGTGCGTGCGTGCGTGCGTGCGTGTGTGTGTGTGAGACCTTGTGACCTCCATAAATGGCGGCGCTGCAAACCGTGTCCAGCGTCTCAAGAGCCCAATCAGGCGTGGAAGCGCTGCTCATTAGCTTCCTGTTGGCTGTGGCCGCGTGTTGGCGGCCCAAGTCCCTTCATAGCGCACACTTTTATTGGAATAAATGTTTTCACCAAACACCTTCTCCACACAACACATGCTAACTGCATCTTCTGGCTGTGTGCACGCACACACACACACACACACACACACACACACACACACACACACACACACATCAGTGAGGGGGTTCTGCCGGGGTGTGGGTCAGAACCAGCCACTGTGATGACTGTGATGAGCATGGATATTTAAATGTGAAGTGACTTTTTTGGGCCTGTCAGTCATTGTGTGTGAAGTGAAGCTAGCAGCAGCGGAACGTGAGCAAGAAGCAGTGATTTATTTACGAGATGCGTTCAGGGTACAAATCACACATCTATCTTTCATGGCCTCTCAAAGTGGCCTCATCCGCTACTCCATCAAGTTCTTAAAACGCTCATCACGCATGAGCATGATGCTAATTTGACTGCCTTCATTAATTGCGTATCTATTTATTACATTATGTTATTTTACATTTTACATTTTTGCATTCATTTTAATAACATTTATTTAATTGCCCCCTGGGGAGATTGTTTTGTTTTGTATCATGTACATATTATCTGATACCGTTGCCAAATCAGTACTTGACGACAGTACTTATAGTAGACTCAGACCGAGTATTAGCGCCACATTAGCATAAAATCATAAAGTCGTACATTCACAAGAATAAAGTTGTGAATTTATGAGGAAAAAGTCATAAATTCATGACAATCAAGTCGTAAACGCACGAGAAACAAAAGTTGTAAATGTACAAAAATAAAGTTGTGAGTTCATGAGGGAAAAAAGTCATCAATTTACAACATTTTACAAGAAAAAAAGTTGTACATTTCAGAGAAAAAATGTCATAAATTTGCGAGAAGAAAGTCGTACATTGACAAGAAAAAAGTCCTACATTTACGAGAATAAAGTAGCAAATTCATGCGAAAAAAAATGTAAATTTACGACTTAACGGAAAAAAAGTGTTACATTTAGGAGAAAAACTCTCACACATTCACAAGAATAAAGTAGCAAATTTACGAGAAAAAATGTACACTTATAAAGTCGTAAACTTACAAGAAAAAAGTCCTACATTTACGATAATAAAGTTGTAAATTTACGGGAAAAAAAGTTGTAAATGTGCAAAAATAAAGTTGTGAGTTTATGAGAAAAAAAGTCATAAATTTACAAGAATAAAATGTTAAATGTACGAGGAAAAAAGTCGTAAATTTACAACATTTTACACAAAAAAGTCATAAATTTCAGAGAAAAAAAAAATTCATAAATTTATGAGAATAAATTGGTAAATTTACTCGAAAAAATGTACATTTCTAAAGTCTAAATTTCTAAAGTCTAAAGTTGTAAATTTACGAGAAAAAAAAGTTGTAAATGTGCGAAAATAAAGTCGTGATTTTCTGAGAAAATAATTCGCAGAAAATAATTAGCATGGCTAGCTAGCCCTTCTCACTTCCGCCTTCCTTACCCCACATGTCACATGCCTCCAAAACTCTCTTTTTAAATAATATTCATACTTATTCTTTTCATAATATTATGATTTTATTCCCAGGATATTTTGGCTTTATTTGCCTAATATAATAAAACTTCCCCACACAACCTAACATTCCAAAAATGTCAACTTTATTTTTTATTTGTGCTTCTCATAATATGACAACTTGGAAAAAAAGAACATTTTTTTTCTGTAATATTTCAAGTCTATGCTACTAAAATGGCATTTTTCTTCATATTATGAGTTTATTCTTGTAAAATGACCACTTTTTTTCTCGTAATGTTTTTTCCATTTCTGCTGTTGTTTTTTTCAACTTTCTTCTTGTAAATTTTCTTCTCATAATTCTAACTTTATTCCCATAATATTTTGACTTTATTCCTGAAATATTAGAACTTTTTCCGCAACCTAATTTTCTAAAAATGACAATCTAAGGAGAAAAAGTCGTAATTTTGTGAGAATAAGATAATATTATGAGGAAAGATAGCATATTTTTTCTTTAATATTTCAACTTAATGCGACTAAAATTACTTTACTTTTTCCTCATAACATTACAACCTTATTCTTGTAAAATCGGTAGATAACAACTTTTTTTTCTTGCAAAATGACTGCTGATTTTCCCATTTTTGCTGTTTTTGTTTTCTTGTAAAAGTATATTTTAGAGTAATTCTCCAGTAATATCAATAAAATGAAAACTAAATCAAAAAATGTCCAATATCCATAACAAATATTGTTCAAAATGTGTAAAAAAAAATGGCAAAAGTGATGAAATTGTAATAATTAATTCATTTAATTTCATGTAATTAATTTAATTTGCTTTGTTGGCAATTTCATTGAATAAATTTAATTAATTAATAATAATATAACATAATAAAAAATTGTATTAAATTAATTGCACACATCCCTAGTCCTAGCACAAGCTAGCGTTAGCAGGCTAGCTGATGCTGTTTAGTGTCGTGTCAATAAAGTTGAATTGATCAGCATGCCGCAAGGTGTGTGTGTGTGTGTGTGTGTGTGTGTGTGTGTGTGTGTGTGTGTGTGTGTGTGTGTGTGTCCTGCAGCACAGTGTGACCCTGTCGTCTTTGACTTTGTGTTTGCTCCTAAAAAGTCTCCTCGTAGTCATGTGATTAGCATTAGCTATCAACAAATAATGCTTCTTAAAGTGACAGCGTCTCTCAGACACACACACACACACACACACACCCCCACACACACAGTCGAGGTGATTAGAGCCTAATTGTAATTGCCGCTGATCTCAGACCTGCCACTCATTGCTCTCCGGCTTTGCCGGGCACGGCACCAGTTAGCATGCTTGCTACTAAGAGCCGTAAAGGTCAAACGTGTAAATATTCGTCATATGGAAATAAGAATTGTTCACCCCGTAATCACATTTACGACTTCTTCACCTCAGAAAGACCCCGAGATCTCGTGTTGTGCGTTTGCCCACACCCGCAACAGGAAGTTAGCTTTAGCACGCCATCGTGCACGTTCATGTTTAAGCAGGAGGATCAGCCCGTTTTTAAACACACACACACACACACACACACACACACACACACACGTGCACACACACCATGACAAATAGGTAATTGTGTCATTTTTCAGCGTCATGTTGGCGTTAGCGGCGGTCATTCATCTCGCTAATGGAGATGCAAGTGCTCCTCCATACGTCCCTCTGTTGTTGACAATCGGTGCCAAAATAAAACACCTGCTTTTTCAGCTTTTGAGTCATTCGGGAGCTTGAAAACCCCTCAAACGCATCAACGGCATCTTAAGTCGGCTTTTTTTTTTTTTTTTTGGCTCACAAGCACCAACGTAGTGTTAGCGCCACCCTCCTCCCCCATCCTTTCAATGCGTATCAGCAAAGTTAATGAGGGTGCTAGTGGATTCACACACACACGCGCACGCACACACACACACACACACACACACACACACACACACACGCAGATGGTGTCAAGTTGTACCACAGAGGCCATTTTGGCCGTGTGGGGCTATTGACTTCTCCTGTGGCCATATTGTTTGGGAGAGTCATTCAGCCACTCAGGCACCATCATGGCTGTCACACACACACACACACATGCACACACACACACACATGCACACACACACACACATGCACACACACACACACACACACACACACACGCACAGAGCGTTAGGAGAGGAGAAGATGCCTCAGGATGTAGTAGAGACACACAAACATGGCGTTGCATACTAAAATACAGGAAGCTGCATCACTCAGCGGCATTACTAGCAACACGTGCACTTCATGAACAGGAGCGTGCATGTGTGTGTGCGTGTGTGTGTGCGTGTGTGTGTGTGTTACGGACATTTGTAACAAATAACCCTTCAGTGTAAAAGCTTTCATGTACAGTCAGACCTTTTGTTATTGATTTGTTCCAAAATGTCCGCCAAAAACGGAAACGTATGAAAACCGAAGCACTTTTTCCCCACAGGAAGTACAGCGTTCCCCCGTTTATTGCGGGACGCAAAAATAGCTCGCAATGAGTGGAATCCACAAGCAGCCAACTACAACAATTGTGAGTGTTGTGTTGTGTTGTTGCTGCTTTAAGGCTGTGGACCCTCACCGTCCACTTTTTATCAACACTTGATCACATTTCTCCCTCGTTTGAACACTCTCAAGGTTCACATTTCGTTTGAATTTTAATGATCAACGTACGAGATTGGACACAAGAAAATGAAGTGACTCCGGCATATTTCGCTACGACGGTCGTGGCGCCGTTGGGCTGTGGCGTTTGTGTACCCTTGTTAAAACGTATTCCCCCTCATCGTCCTCACGAACACGAGATTCACTGACTTTACTGCAGGCGCCCGCAGCCGCGTAGCTTCTGCCCTCGTTCGGCATGCATGACCGCCGGCAGCTGGCGGTCATGCAACAGGAAACGGGCAGCCCTGCACGAAGGGGGTTGATTGATTGAGAATGATCCACAGCCAATCAGAACGCAGAAGACCGTGGGCGGGTTCTTTGCCACTTGTGGATACATTCAGTCGGAAGGTGACAAGGCTCGTAACAGCAATGACAGGAAGTCCCACACGGCAGACATGCTTGTTGTGGCTTTGTGAAGCGGAAGTGGGCACGAGACGGTTGGTATAGGCGAAGGGGATCGGCGTTTATAAGCAAGTATCGGGATATGTCGATACCGTGCTTTTTCACGGAAATCGGACGATACTGAACGGTGGCCGATCGATCGGAGCACCCCTACTTTAGAAACATCAACTGCTTGTACTGTTTCTTAAAATCGCTCATTTTACTGCTTGTTTGAGTTTCTTAATAGACATAATAAGAGAAAATAAGACATAAGACACAGAAACCCAGTTTACGAGGTTCTAAATATGTTTTTTTACATTATTAGAGCTTTGTTTGAGTTTCTTAATAGACATAATAAGAGAAAATAAGACATATAAGACACAGAAACCCAGTTTACGAGGTTCTAAATATGTTTTTTTACATTATTAGAGCTTTGTTTGAGTTTCTTAATAGACATAATAAGAGAAAATAAGACAAATAAGACACAGAAACCCAGTTTACGAGGTTCTAAATATGTTTTTTTACATTATTAGAGCTTTGTTTGAGTTTCTTAATAGACATAATAAGAGAAAATAAGACATATAAGACACAGAAACCTAGTTTACGAGGTTGTAAATATGTTTTTTTACATTATTAGAGCTTTGTTTGAGTTTCTTAATAGACATAATAAGAGAAAATAAGACAAATAAGACACAGAAACCCAGTTTACGAGGTTCTAAATGTTTTTTTTTTACATTATTAGAGCTTTGTTTGAGTTTCTTAATAGACATAATAAGAGAAAATAAGACATAAGACACAGAAACCCAGTTTACGAGGTTCTAAATATGTTTTTTTTACATTATTAGAGCTTTGTTTGAGTTTCTTAATAGACATAATAAGAGAAAATAAGACATATAAGACACAGAAACCCAGTTTACGAGGTTCTAAATATGTTTTTTTTACATTATTAGAGCTTTGTTTGAGTTTCTTAATAGACATAATAAGAGAAAATAAGACAAATAAGACACAGAAACCCAGTTTACGAGGTTCTAAATATGTTTTTTTACATTATTAGAGCTTTGTTTGAGTTTCTTAATAGACATAATAAGAGAAAATAAGACATATAAGACACAGAAACCCAGTTTACGAGGTTCTAAATATGTTTTTTTACATTATTAGAGCTTTGTTTGAGTTTCTTAATAGACATAATAAGAGAAAATAAGACATAAGACACAGAAACCCAGTTTACGAGGTTCTAAATATGTTTTTTTTTACATTATTAGAGCTTTGTTTGAGTTTCTTAATAGACATAATAAGAGAAAATAAGACATAAGACACAGAAACCCAGTTTACGAGGTTCTAAATATGTTTTTTTTACATTATTAGAGCTTTGTTTGAGTTTCTTAATAGACATAATAAGAGAAAATAAGACATAAGACACAGAAACCCAGTTTACGAGGTTCTAAATATGTTTTTTTTACATTATTAGAGCCCTGTAGACATGAAATAACACCCCTATAGGCACCTTACCCTCTTATGACCCAAAATAGAAGACATAAGAATAGAAAATTAGACATAACAGAGAAATCAGAAAGCTGAAGCAAGTCATTAGTGGTTTGGTGGTAATGATATCACAACCGCAGCAAACAAGCGTTTTCTGTTTTGGAAACTTTTCATGACAGGGATGGATGGAAATAATGCCTTTCCACAGGAGTGTGTGTGTGTGCGTGTGTGTGTGTGTGTGTGTGTGTGTGTGTGGCTGACAAAAAAGGCAGTGTGCTGAATGCGTAATATGACCACCCCCCCACCCCCACGGGGCCACATCACGTCCTCCTCTCTGAAAGCAGAAATAGAAAAAATAAAAAAGCACCTTTATAAAGCAAACACATAAAAAGACTTCCTTTTTTTATGTCCCAACGCTTTCTACCTCGATTCCGATGCCAAACGACCTGCAGTGAAGACACGCGAGACACGAGTTCCATTCCTACGACGTGGAGTTTGAAATGATAGCTGAATGACGTCCTCAGTCACTCGCACAGAACACGGAACACAGAACACATGAAGTACTTCTAGAACACCTTCATAAAAAGATGAACGTCCTTGCTTTCAGCCCTGTGGTTGCCAGCCTTTCCACCTTCTGAAAATGACTTCTAGTCTGGAAGGATAACCTCCTCTTCTCCGCCATGTCTCCTTGTAACAGCGCACCGAATCCATGACCCCTGGAGCATTTAATCATCATCTCCTTCATGACAGAAAGAGCAGAGCGTATCGGTGGGCGTGTTTCCAACGATGCTCATAGTCGTAGCCGTCCTTTGCTTTGGCGCGCTGCCGCAAAGCCACGCAACGCCCTAACACAAAATGTAACACAACACGTGACTGTATGCACACTGTACATTGCTGTACATGTACTCTACATAAATGTATACACACATACTGTACGCATACTGTACGCATACTGTACGCATACTGTACGCATACTGTACGCATACTGCACATGCGAGCGTCTTTGAGTGTGTGCAGGATCAAGTGTTCTTGCGTGTGCATGTGTGCAATGTTTCAGGGTGTGTATGAAACATAATAAAGTGCTTTTGTGTGTGTGTGTGCAGGCGGTGGAAACCAACCTGGCGTCCAAGGACAGTCACTGGGTGTTTGTTAACGAGGTACGTGGAATACTTTGTGTAATACTTTCCCAAAGAAACACCACTCAGCGATTGTGACCATGAAGACGCTCCACTCTGTTTTTGAAGGAAAAGTGCACCTTTTTTGGGGGGGAATTCCACATCCACAATCCTTATGTGAGACATGGACACACTTGTCATTCTCTTTTTTTTGTGCGTTCCACAGATATAAAAACAGATGAAAAGAATGCTAAAATGACCAAAATGCGGCAAAGTACTGTAGGTATTACATGTTATGATGAATGTAGCTGTTACTACATGGTCACTGCAAGGATATAAAACCATAAAACATTGTTGGAAGTTTTTGTTTGAACTCATTCAATCCCATTTTTCAAAATTCAACCCCTTCAGTAGCGGCCATTTTGGACGATTTTGACAGATTTTTCAAGGCACACAGAATGTTGTGTTCTATGGTGTATAAACATGGAAGCTAGCAAAAGAAACATTAGACTCCCGTTTTTCATCACAAAAAAAAAGTTTGTTTCTACCTTTTTCCCTTCTTTAGTAATCAGCAGTACAACACAGATAAGTTTCAGGAAAATATCAGTTCCCGACTAAAAAAGGGAGAAAACCAGCTTTTTGTGAAAAGATCCATTTCAAACATAACTTTTCACTTTGACACAATGTGTTTGCTTTTGTGACACCTCAAATATGTAAACAACTAAACCACAACATCAACAACACAAAAAAGGGATGTTTTACGCCAAAATAACAATTTATTTACAAATATAGCACCATGAACTATTTACAATTTTCATATTTGGAACTGAACTGTGGTGTGCGCGCGTGTGTGCGCGTTAAAATTTGCCTACAATGCGTGACCTTCTGCACGCTACACTCCTCCACGCTCTTTCACTTCCTCCTCGCTGTCGACCGAGTTAATGCACGCAAAAGATCCACGCCGAGCGCTTATCGAATGCGCTTCTGCCACCCTGTGGCCGTTTTTATGGCTATAAAACTGCTTGAAGAGTCACCTCTTATTGTGCACTTGCGTCATCACCTCTCTTTGCCTTTTGCGCAAAAAAAAATTAAAAGAGCGAGTGTTCGGGTTGGAAAAAAACGTATAAATACGTCTTTGGTATTGAATGAGTTAATAATGGGCTTTCGAAGCAGAATTGGTGTGCCCCATTATGTGCATTAATTAGCTGCCTCTTTTGAGATGTTTTTATCTCTTTAAAACGCACAGAAAAGAGAAAGACGTGTGTTCATGTCTCACATAAGGATGTGGATGATGGGCAGAATTCCCCAAAAAGTGCACTTTTCCTTTAAAGTGACGCTTTAAAAGGCTATACATGAAACATGAACATTATTTATTCATTAATTATGATTTATTATATACGAGTGGACGAGTGGTTACCCTGTTGGCCGCACAGTCAGGGGACGGAGGGTTGGAATCTCCATTTGGGCGTCTGTGTGTGTGGCTTTTCGCCGGGCAACATGCATGTTAGGCTCATTGGAGAATCTAAATGGGGAGCGTGAACGCTTGTGTGCATATACGTGTGCTGTGATTGGCTGCTGATTCTCATGAGGACAAGTGGCAGCTATAGAAAATGAATGGATAGATGTTCCATGTTTCTTTTTAAAACATTCCTAATAGCAAAGCTTTTCATTGCGTGACTGTTCTGCTGTTCCACTCCTGTTAAAGCAGGGGGGTCCATACTTTTTCCAGGGAGGGCCACATAGTGAAAAATGAAAGGATGCAAGGCCCACTTTGAGATTTTGACATAAAGTCGTCAACAACGTGAATCCCCTCACAGAATGCGAGTGAAAAGGCTTTGACGTCACGTCGAGGGGATTTGCTCGTGCAAATTTGCTCTTCTTCAGTAACGTTGGAGCACACTGAGAACGCAAACAGCCATGAAGACCTTCTGGAAAGATGTTGTTGGCGTGTCTCTTTGAAGCGCTAATGAGGTGATTAGCGGACAACAAGGGAGGTTACTTAAGCGGCGTATCGGGCAGCACATCCATCATGCTGCCTCCGCCCTGCTGTCACAGAGACGAAGAGGTCAACGCCTCTCTGACAAACTATTAATGAATGAACTCCACACGCGCGTCATCCGCGAAGACCACGTTTGAGGGAACGAGTCACATTTGACATTCACAATGGAGGTTTGGAATCAATTAACCACAATAAACCAGGGGTTACTGTATATACACTTCAATATGGTGACGATGGTGCGTTCAAGGACCGCCGAACTAATTGCAAAATCCCAATGCTTGGAAAAATATATTATCAGTGAAGGATAAACCTGTAAAAATTGTGGACTTTCTTTAAACAGTGGTACATGCATGCTGTGCATTTTACCTGTGTTATCATTAGCATTATTGTTTATAAATTATTACCCACTTAGGGTGGATGAGATGTGTTTTCTGCAGAAAAAACAACAAGGAACTCTCCCGATGCTATCACGTGTGATTCTATATTGTGTCTTTTTTGTCTTATTTTCTTTTATGATGTCCACTATACTGTGTAATGAGGGTGTAAAAGCGACTATAGGGGTGTTATTTCATGTCTAGAGGGCTCTAATGATGGTAAAAAACAAATTTAGACGGTTGTAAACAGGTGTTCTAACTCTAAAAATAGTCCATTTGTAAATAATGAGTCCTACTTTTCACTTATTACGGTCAGGTCAGGAACCAAATAACCACGATAAACGAGGGATTAAATGTACACGTTTTCACGTCAGATTCGGCAAAAGTCTCGTCCCTCAGTTTGTGGAGAGTCACTTTCTTGACGCTAAATATAGTGACCGTATTCTCTGGCAGACCAAGTGTGTTCGAACTGGCATTACGCTGTTTACGGGTCCGTGGGAAAGTTGTTTGAGAATAATGAGAGGTGCAATTTAAGAAAACTTGCATGCAAGGAGACAAATCAATACAACCTGTAAGACAACTTGTTGAGAAAATGTCTGACTATTCATGCTAAAATGTTGAGCGCATTTGCAAGGGCAGACAGAGGCGATGAAGGGCAGACTCACATGCCCAGACAATCAAGCCTATTTGAATCAGGTGATACGCATGTGGAGGACGTTTGGAGACAATAGGCAGATAATCATATCAAGTCATCCATCCATCCATTTTCTGTGCCGCTTTTCCTCATTTGGGTTGCGGGGGTATGCTGGAGCCTATCCCAGCTGGTACACCGTGAACTGGTCGCCAGTCAATCATATCAAGTCAGTGTGACAATAATGTGTATTTTAGCAGAAATACATACAGTATGTATGTTATTGCATAACTGTAACTAATATTAGTCAAATCGACCAAGCTGCCATCGAAACCCTAAATAACCCAGACAGAAACCTGTGACACGCAGGTCCGTCAGGCTCCTCCTCTTCATCATTACATGTGTGGGAGAGCCAGGAGTTGTTTCTGGGATGGGCAGTTGATGAAGTCGTGACGGTGATTAAAAGTGACAGTGTGTGTGGTTCATGTTGTACACGTTACACCGTCAATGTATGGATTTTCAGATAGAAGCTTGTTTTATAGAGCACTTAGTCACGCTGCTGAGTTATCACCCCCCCGTGGACCATGACAGAAATCTATATTTACATTCCGATGGCGGTGGTCCAGTGGACAATAGCATTGGTGCACGGACAGGGGGTGAAAAGTGAAGAAAATGTGGCTGATTGATTGCATATTCAGCATCGCGGATTTTGTGGATTTTCAATCAAAATTTTATTGTGTTGGCCTTTTTTTTTTTTGGAAAACTTAACCCATTCACCCTAAGTGATAATAAAACATAAAATGTCAGCATAATGCTTAATAATACAACATATAGTGCGTGTTGGTGTGAGGTTTCATTTGTGCCTTGCACTTCTTGTCGGTGGCACCACTTCCACAGGAAAGGCCAGTGAGACGCGCATCTGTCATTCATGTGTGCGATTGCTTCTTGATTTTTAAGCGTGTATTTACACCAAACGTCCTGCACCTTCTCATGTTTTTGGCAAGAAAAGCGCCCGAGATGCTCTATTGGCTTTCTTACCGATATCTGATACAATGATACTGTCCGGCATGTCATTACTGATACCGTTATAGGCAGCAGCTCTTTCCTCAAACTGCAGTAATCCCTCATTTATCACGGTTATCGGGTTCCAGACCCAACGTCATAAGTACATTTATTATTTTCATAATTAAATTATAGAAAATATGTTTAGGACCTTCTAAATACATGTTCTAACATTAGTAGAGCCCTCAAAACATGAAATAACACCCCTATAGTCACCTTTACACTCTTATTACCCAGTATACTAGACGTAATAATAATAAATGATAAAATAATAGTAATGGATGAGATTTTTTTCAAAGCAAAGCGCTTCACAATGAAGCAAACCCATTATTCATTCAGGTTCAAACAGGTTTAGACCCCAACGTCTACAATAACCTCCGCCCCATTTCAAACCTACCATTCATTTTCAAAATATTGGAAAAAAACGTTGCCTCACAGCTCCACGCCCATCTAACCCATGATGCCCTCTATGAAGAACTCCAGCCTGGCTTCCGCCCCCAACACGGCACTGAAACCACACTCCTCAAGATCACCAATGACCTCCTCATGGCGGCGGATTCCGGCCTACTTACCACCCTCATCCTCCTCGATGTGAGTGCGGCCTTTGACACGATCTCTCACTCCATCCTCCTCAAGAGACTTCCCTCCATCGGCATCGGCCACACCCCAACCCCCCAGCTGGTTTCATTCGTATCTCTCAGGCCGCACTTAGTTCATTCAGCTCAAGTCCCACAGATCCCAGTCCTCCTCTGTTTCTACAGGCGTGCCTCAAGGCTCTGTCCCAGGACAACTCCTTTTTATCATCAACCTTCACCCTCTCTGCAATATCTGGCGTAAATACAACATCCATTTCCATTGCTTTGCGGATGACAACCAGCTATACCTCTCTAGAAAACCAAATTCCATCCTCCCTCCTCCCTCACCACCTACTTAACTGAAATCAAATCCTGGCTCACCTCAAATTTCCTTAAACTCAACTGTGGAAAAAAACAGAAGTCCGTGTGGTTGGCTCTAAATCTATACTATCCAAAGTTGACAGTTTTTCCCTCAGCATCAACAACACCATGATCTCCCCCTCCCCTCAGGTTCAGAGTCTGTGTGTCGTCCTCAATAGCTTGCTGTCAATCCATTCCCACTTCAATAACATTACCCGGTCTGCATACTTCCATCTACGCAACATCAATCGCCTTCGCCCCTCCCTCAGCCCCCATACTACCTCTATTCTTGTTCACAGCTTGGTTACATCCCGTATAGATTACTGCAACTCTGTCCTTGTCAGCCTCGCTCACAAATCCTTCCAAGCTTCAAATGGTTCAGAATTCAGCTGCCCGTATCATCACCAGAACCCCTTCTTTTCATCACATCACCCCCATCCTGGAGCACCTCCACTGGCTCTCTGTCACATCTAGAACATACTTCAAGGCCATCCACAACCCCCCCCCCCCCCCCCCCCCCTCCCCCTCCCACCAGACATCCGCAACATAGACTCTCTTCCTCTTTTCAAATCCGCACTCAAAACCCACTTATTCAGGACATCTTATTCTCTGCAATTTTATCAGCTTTTTTTTTTTTTTTTTTTACACGCGTGTGCTGCTTTTAACAGGGTCTATGTACAGTGTCCTTGGGTTCCTTGAAAGGCGCTTACAAATAAAATGCATTATTATTATTAGTATTATTATTCACTCCTCAGTCACACACTGGTGGTGGTAATCTACATCTGTAGCCCACGGAAACAATTTGCACCTACGGCCGCTCCGACCACCACCAAACATTCATTCACATTCATACACCAGAGCGGGCAGCAGTGGAGGCAAGGTAGGTGTGTCTTGCCCAGGGACACAACAACAGTGACTGGGTGGAGGGAGCAGCAAGGATTGAACCATCAACCTTCCGGTTTCTGGATGACCTGACAGCATGAAGTTGCCACAGCTTGTCACCACTTAAATACTCAATACGCATACAAACCTACCAATAAATCCACCCAACAGAAGACAAAACTCCCAGGAGATCTCTTAGCTTTCTAAAACCCTCTCTGTTTTAAATTAGTAGCCTATGTGTGCATTTGAAAAATAAGACACATCATTTTTTAATAGAACCAGATTTGGCAGCCAAAGACCAGGTCTTCCAGGCGGCGCTCGGTATCCCACGTCCGGGCGGGGTGCGGTCACTCCTCTTTCTTTTTTCCATAGGCTCTTCTGAATCACCCTTGGTCTGGCCCGTCACCCAGAACCTGTTTGCCTTGGGAAACCCTACCAGGGGCATATAGCCCTGGACAACATAGCTCCTAGGATCACTCGGGCAGTCAAACCCCTCCACCACGATAAGGCGGTGATTCACGGAGGGGAATCACCCTAGTCAGGTGTTCAGGGCATGCCCAGCCGGGAGAAGGCCCCGGGGCAGGCCTAGGACACGCTGGAGGGATTATGTCTCACACCTGGCCTGGGAACGCCTTGGTGTCCTCCGGGTGGAACTGGAAGAGGTGGCCGGGGGCGGGGAAGTCTGGGCTTCCCTACTGAGACTGCTGATAAGCGGAAGAAAATGGGTAGATGGAATGTTTTTTAATATAATGTCATAATATATCCATCCGTCCATCTTCAGCTTATCCAAGGTCGGCCCTTGGGGGCAACAACCCAACCCAACAACCCAACCAGGGAAGCCCACAATTCCCTCTCCCCATCTAGCTCCTCCTGAGGCGTTCCCAGGCCAGTTGAGAGACATAGTCTCTCCAATGTGACCTGCGTCATCCCCGAGTCCTCCTACCGGTCGGACGTGCCCTGAAAACCTCCCCAAGGGAAGCCAGATGCCCGAACCACCCCATCTGGCTATTCTCAATGCGGAGGGCCAGCGGTTCTACTCTGAGTTTCTCCCAAATGACAGTGCTGCTCATCTTATCACTAAGGGAGAGCCCAGCCACCCTATAGAGAAAACTCATTTCGGCCGCTTGTGCCACCATCTTTTCCTTTCGGTCACTACCCAAAGCTCATGACGATAGGTGAGGGTGGGAACGTAGATCGATGGGTAAATTGAGAGCTTTGCCTTTTGGCTCAGCTTTCTCTTCACTACAACGGGCCGATGCAAAGTCCGCATCACTGCAGACACCACACCAATCCACCTGTCGATCTCGCGTTCCATCCTTCCCTCACTGGTGAACAAGACCCCGAGGTACTTAAACTCCTCCACTTATTAGAGCAGGACCTCATCCCCGACCCAGAGATGACACTCCACCCTTTTCTGAGTGAGAACCATGGACCGGGACTTGAAGGTGTTGATTCTCATCCCAGCTGCTTCACAATCTGCTGCGAACCGATCCAGTGAGAGTTGAAGGTCACGCCTCGATGAAGCCTGCAAAAAGCAGCCACCAATCCGGAACCCCTCAACGCCCTGGCTGCGCCTAGAAATTCTGTCCATAAAAGTATTGAACAGAATTGGTGACGAAGGGCAGCCAATTCTGACGGGAAACAGGTCTGACTCATTGTGAACCAAACTCTGACACTGGTCATACAGGGAACGAACCGCCTGAATTAGGTGGTCCAGGACCGCATTGCCAGAATATATAATACATTTAATAATATATCAAATATGTTTGATTGTGTGGTTTGTTTTTTTAAGTGTGCAGGAGTAGGGGGTACATGACTTTGAGTCAAATGTCTGAAGGGGTACGCGACTGTGAAAAGTTAGGGAACCACTGATCTAGTGTGTTTCTTTGTGTTGTGTTCATGTAAAAACACTCATGTTGACGAAGCGGGCGTCCTCCACAGGAAATCAGCGACACAGAGATCCTGGAGCTGACCCACAGCGCGCTAGGCCGCATGACGGTCATCAGGCAGATCTTCCCGCTGTGGAAGGACAGCAGCGCTCGATGTCTGCGACACAACCACCGCATCTCCTCGTTGCTGTGCGACCCTCAGGAGGGATACCTGCAGAACCTGGAGGTAAAGATAACATCTTTGTGTCTCGGAAAATGCCGTCGTCCGTGTAAGTGCACAAATCAGCCATCTGCATCCATAAATTCATGAGCGCATCCCCAGAGGCCGCCGCCCACACTCGGAAGCTGCCGGAATGTGCTGAACAATAAACACACACGCCAACCTCAACGCACAAAATAGCTCCCAGCTTCTTGTCCAAACAAAACTGGATGGTCTGGAACGCCTCCTGACCAGCAGGAAGTCCAGTACAGGAGGTTTTTGGTCTACGTCCCCGTTCCGGTTAGTGTAAGTTGGAGCTTATGTAATCCTGTCTGGTGTGTCCCCTGGGCATGCATGGGCCTCAAACCACGGTCAAACCAAGTTTCTTGCGCTATTTTTTAAGTTTTTAATTAATTAATAGGGGCATGTATGTAACCATGAAACATCATAACACAAAACGCTGTAAACCAAGGACCACCTGAATTCATCATTTATGGGCGTGCGTGCATAATCACAAAATGTCATAACTACAAAACGTCATAACTAGCAAGTTGTAACTACAAAACGTTGTAACTACAAAATGTTGCAAACCAAAGACCACCCGAATTAATAATTTATGGGTGTGTGTATGTAACTACGAAATGTTGTAACTACGAAACATTGTAAACCGGGGACCACCTGTATTAATTTATGGGAGTGCATGTGTAATCACTAACAGGGCCCAAGGCAAACCTATCACTGGGGCCCTCCACATCCTTTTTTTAAAAAAATGTTTAATGGTTTAATATATTTTAATGTATTTTACTGCTTTAATACTGACATCTTTGCGTCACTCTCAGCTTCATCTACTGCATTCTCCTTGGCTGACGCTGACAGTAGCGGAGGTGCTGTCCTCGTGTCGACGTTTGTTGCGACCAAGGACATAAGAATTGAATAGGACTGTCTACTCAAATGACGCAAATGAACGGAACAGAGTGTAGTACGCCATGGAGCTGAAAGTCTGCCATGATGGTGTGCAAGAGAGGTGGGCGGGGCTAGTGTACAATGTATTCACTAGCTCTGAACTGAGTATAAAATCAATTATACGCCGTGCGTACACTTTGATAAAATGGATGAATGTTATTTACTGAACAAAGTGAATAAATACACTCCTGATCAAAATCATAAGACCAGTTGAAAAATGGCTAGAATTAGCATTTTGCACATTTGGATCTTAATGAGGTTTTAAGTAGAGCTACAATATGCAAAAACAAGAAGGGGGGGTGAGACAAAAAGCATTTTGAAAAAGTAATTTATTGAAAACAACAATTAAACTGAAATAGGCTGTTTATCAGTTGATCAAAAGTTTAAGACCATCGCTCAAAAAATAACAAAAACCTCTCCAAACCAGAACAAAAACTGTTCAGTAGGACTCAGTAATGAGGAGCTCCACCGTTCTTGTTCATCACTTCAAAAATGGCTTTGGGCATGCTTGATGCGAGTGTTTCCAGGAGGCTAGTGGGAACATTGCTCCAAGTGGTGAAGATGGCTTCACCAAGGGCATCAACTGTCTGGAACTGATGGCCATTTTTATAAACTTCCCTTGCCATCCATCCCCAACTGTTCTCTATGGGATTTAAATGAGGGGAACATGCAGGATGGTCCAAAAGAGTGATGTTATTCTCCCTGAAGAAGTCCTTGGTCTGCAGCGTTGTCCTGTTGAAGAACCCAGCTGTTACCACACAGACGAGGGCCCTCAGTCATGAGGGATGCCCGCTGCAACATCTGCACGTAAGCGGTCGCCGTTTGACGACCCTGCACCACCTGAAGCTCCAGTGTTCCGCTGAATGAAAAAGCACCCCAGACCATGATGGACCCCCCTGCACTGTGCCGGGTAGAAAACATCTCAGGTGGGATCTCCTTGTCATGCCAGTAACGTTGGAAGCCATCTGGACCGTCAAGGTTACATTTTTTATCATCAGAGAAGAAAACTTTGTTCCACCTTTCAATGTCCCATGTTTGATGCTCCCTGGCAACGTCTAAACGGGCATTTTTGTGGCGTTGAAGGAGACGAGGTCTTTGAATTAGTTCTTTGTTTTTTAAACCCTTTTCCCGCAGATGGCGTCTGATGGTTATTGCGCTGCAGTCGGCACCAGTAAGGGTCTTAATGTGGGTGGAAGACCGCCCTGTGTCTTGATGGACAGCCAATCGGATCCTCCGGCTCAGCGCAGGCGTGATTTTTTTGGGTCTACCACTTGACTTTTTTGTTCCATAATGCTCAGGATCTGAATGACTGATTTACTGCTCCCAACCTCAGCAGCCATGGCACGCTGCGAGAGGCCTTGCTTATGCAGCTCCACAATCCCACCACGTTGAAAAAGAAAAGCTTCTTAGCTTTACCATCAGGAGGGCATGACAGTGGGAATGCCTGACAGAAAATGAACATTTGGAGCAGATTTGGGCTTTTATAGCCTGTGGTCTTAAACTTTTGATCAGCTGATAAACAGCCTATTTCAGTTTAATTGTTGTTTTCAATAAATTACTTTTTCAAAATGCTTTTTGTCTCACCCCCCCTTCTTGTTTTTGCATATTGTAGCTCTGCTTAAAACCTCATTAAGATCCAAATGTGCAAAATGCTAATTCTAGCAATTTTTAAATTTTTTTTTTTTTTGGTCTTAAGATTTTGATGTATATATATAAATGTGTAAAAAAAATAGCGATGCTCCGATCAGGGTTTTATGCTGCTGGTACCGATACCGACCATCCATGAGTGTAATCGGCTGATACCGATACTGAAACCAATCACGTGTAAATTTTTAAATGTACTACTGGCTATATCGGGGGTCACCAACATTTTTTTTTTTCAGTCTGAGGAATCCAATCACTTTTCGGGCTATCCGCCTTATGGGCGCCACAAACGAGAGGCGATCGCAGGCGCTCGTCGCCTCCCGTGTGCGTGGTTTGCTTCGCGTTTGCCGACCGCGAGCCTCGATAGCTCATCACACACTGCCTAGTGCCCGCCCCTCAAATGCCAGGCAACGTGCCACCCTGGCGAGACTATTTTCCGTGGCATGTTTTGCAAGGTGTAGAACTCTCATAACAGGTACGGTAAGTCCCACACGGCAGCCATGCTTGTTTTGGCGTTGTGTTGGGAAAGTGAGCGGGAGACGGTCGCTATAGGCTGGGTGCTGTAATGGGGGCGGAGCTGATCGGCGGATGTGATCGCCGTTGCATATGCCGATACCGTGGTTTTTCCACAGAAATCGACCGATACTGATCGGTGGCCGATTGATCGGAGCACCCGACTTGCCTTTTTGAGGGAGTCCCACTCAATATACACTTTGTGAGTCTTGTCCAATGTTTACTTTTTATTTACAACAACCAGTGTTCTAAATGTACAACATTTTTATCAACATTTGTTTGTGGGAAACTTGAAAAATGACAAATCTGGTCTTTTGGACCGTCTATTAGAGCAATTAATGGCTGAGCAGTGCACCGAGGACATGATTTCAACGCAATGTTGCTGGATTCTGCTCACCATCATGGCGGCCAAACCCGTGCAGGGCATACTACCGAGTTGACAGTCCTATTCGATTCTCGTGTCCTTGGTTGTGGCTGTGAAAAAGGTTGAGACCATGGGTCGTTTTGATAAAAACTGTTTTCCACTCACCGCCTCCTCTTCTCTGCTCCGCTGGGGTAACTTGGCGCCAGCATGTTTGTTTTGGAATAGTCCATTGCATGAGAAGGGAGTGGCGGCGGTCAGAGGGCTTATGAAAGCTTACGCATTTTGATGCAGCGTTAAGCATGTGAATTAAGACTAACACAGTAGTATGTACTTTAAATTGAAGAAGAAAAAAATGAATAATCAGTTTTTATGAGACGTGTGGGGGCACCTGGAATTGAAACCCCAGGCAATTGCTTGTGTTTGCCTAATGGTAAGTCCACCCCGATCACAAAACGTCGTAACCACGATACGTTGTAAACCAAGGAAAGTATGAATAAGTTATGAGAGTGCAAGACAAACCTTCAGTAGCGGCCATTTTAGATGATGTTTACTGATCTTTCAATGCGCACAGATGATTGTGTTCTATGACTGCATAAACATGGAACTTACCAAAAGAAAGATTAGACTTTTTTCACCACGAAAAAAGTTTGTTTCCACCTTTTTCCGTTCTTTAGTAATCATCAGTAGAACATGGGTAAGTTTCAGGAAAATATCAGTTCCCAACTAAAGCTTTTTTGACAGCTCAAATATCTAAACAACTATACCAACATCAACAACACAAAAAAGGGGTTGTTTTACATCAAAATAACAATTTATTTACAAATATAACACCATGCACTATTTACAATTTTCACATTTGGAACTGAACTATGTCTGTGCCCGTGTGTGCACGCGTTGCACGCGCATGTGAATGTGTTATATTTTCCCTACACTGCGTAACTTCTGCAGGCTCCACTCCTCCACGCTTCCTGTCATGTGTGATTTGTTAACACGACCCCTGCCGAGCTCTTATCAAATGCACTTCTGCCACCTTGTGGCCGTTTTGGCTTACAATTGCTCTGAAGTGAAATGCATTAGTGGAGAGTTGCATCGTCACCTCTTTTTGCCTCTAGTGCAAAAAAACTTAAAAGACGTATAAATATGTTGTTGGAATCGGGCGTCCGAAATCTAGGGATGTCCGACATTGGCTTTTTTGCCGATAGCCGATATGCCGATATTGTCCAACTCTCAATCTCCGATACCGGTATGTGTAATATCACATATCTCCTGTGGTGGAATGAACACATATTTGTTGTGAAGCTACTGGAGAGAGCATCAGCAGTTAGCTTCTCAACGTGGCTGCAAACAACATTGTACAATCTGAGGAATACTTGCCATTCGGTTTAGGCTGTGACATTTGTCAACAGAGCAGCCGTTTACATTTTTTTTCATCATCAAAATGTCCAGGGAAGAAAATCAAGTGTCATAGCTTTCATGTCGGCCTAGCACTCCTAGTGCAGCAGCAGTGCCGGAGCCAGAAATGTTTCATTGGGGTGGCCAAGGTGAGACCATTACTCGCATAGAGGCGGCAATAAGTTGATGCCTGAAATGTCCCGATGGCCAGCGGGGTGGCCGGAGAGTGACCAGGGGTGGCCGTGGCCGTGGTCATGTAGCTCTGCCACTGTGCAGCAGCACGCTGTATTCGTTTCCACGCCACACTACAAATTGCATGTACATAGTCATTCATGGGCCAAAATTAACATATTTTGGTGGGCCGATATTATCGGACAACACTAATAATAACTTCTAAATACGTCTTTGGCATTGAATGAGTTAATTATTTATAGGTGTGTGCATACTTACAACTGCCAAATGTTGTAACTAGGAAGTGGAAACTACAAAACGTCGTAACGTGAGGACCACCATGTGAGAACGTCAGAGAGATTATTTCCAGCCAGTGTAGCCTGTAGGCATCTATGCTAGCTCTCTTTGTGCGCACTTCCCCTGACCCCGCCCCCTACCTCTCACGCAGGTGTCCAACCTCTACCTGTATGACAGCGTGCTGATGCTGGCCAACGCCTTCTACCGGAAGCTGGAGGACAGGAAGTGGCACAGCATGGCCAGCCTCAACTGCATCAGGAAGTCCACCAAGCCCTGGAACGGAGGCTGGTCCATGCTGGAGACCATCCAAAAGGTACGCTACTCTCTGCTTTGCTTTTTCTACGTTTCTATTTTGAAAGCTGTCACCGTTGAAAAGAGAACATATTTAGGAAGGCAGTGGGAAGTTGAATTCTAATAAAAGCTCTTTCACTTTATAGCCGCCTGCGTTTTATTGCTTCCTTCAGCAGTTATGAAGCTAATGTTTCAGCTCAGCAGTAAATTGCCTTCATGCAGGTTAGCTAAACCTCGCGGAGGTTTGCTTCCATTTTTTCAGGGCGCTAATCATTAGCTCCAGAGAACCATTTGACTATGGACATTTATTATGCGAATGATTGCGTCGAAGGCTTAAACTGGCACTGCAGATGTCTGTTTAATAACATTAAATTATCAAAGGTGAGTAAAATGGTGTTTTTCAGCGTTCCTCGCCTTTCATGTGGCATTTTTGCTAGTAAATGAGAAGGAGCTAGCATCTATCAGCGCTTTGGTACGACGACTGACTGGAGGCAATCGGAAGCCAAACATTTGCGCGCATTTATTCCCGCGCGCTGACAGCCGGCGCGACCTTTGCCGCTGACAGAGGAAGGTTTTTTAGTTTGCCGCTGACGCGCTGTCGTCTGCGCTGTCGTCTGCGCTGCTACATGAACTAATGGAAGGCGTGAAATGTCATTTCATCTGTGGCCTTTCAGCTAAACAACGCTCGCTCACAGCTGCAAAATCACCAAGCAAATACCTTCAACATTTCAAAGAGTTGATCAGTGAACGAGGTTGCGTTTGATGTGTTAGCGTTGTGATGTTAGCCTGGCGCGACTTCAGGGCCATTCCGCCCAATCGATGCCATTTGCATCCCTTCAAATACTGTAGATAGTTGCACAATAAAATGAACTGTTAATTCCTCTTTTTTCAATGAAACAAAGTGTGCATATTAAATAAATACAATTAATTAAAAATTTTATAAAATGTTAATTTAAACAATATTTTAACATTTATTTTTTCTGATTTATTTATTTTATTGTCTGTTTTTTAAATAATAAAAATGATTTAAAGCAAATTTTAAACTACTTTGAACACTGGAAAAATAGCATTATTTGTATTGCTCTTCTTCCCGACTACAGTGGTGTGAAAAAGAGTTTGTCCCCTTCCTGATTTCTTTTTTTTTTTGCGTTTGTCACGCTTAAATGTGTCATATCATCAAACAAATGTAAATATTAGTCAAAATGCAGTTTTTAAACGAAATGTTTTGTTATTTAGAGAGAAAAAAAATCCAAACCTACATGGCCCTCGTCAAAGTACTGACCCGAATCCTATTGAGATGCTGTGGCACGACCTTAAGAAAGAGAAAACTCATTGCAAGTTATCGCAAACGCTTGATTGCAGTTACTAGGTTTAGGGGACTTTGTCACACAGGGCCATGTAGCTTGGCATTTTGTCTCCCTTAATAATAAAAAGTTTCATTTAAAAACTGCATTTTGTGTCCAGGACTAATATTTACATTTGTTTGATGATCTGAAACATTTAAGTGCGACAAAAATGCAAAAAATAAGAAATCAGGAAGGGGGCAAACACTTTTCCACACCACGGTATTTGCTAATGCTACGCTAAAAACTCCCTCCTGTTACTTTGAGTCGTGTTACTCAAATCAGTAGGAAACTTGCTTGAGTCGAGGTGTCCTCCGATATGTGTATTATCACATTTAGAGTTGAAAAAGGACAGGAATTGAGGATTCGACTTTGAAAGCTGAGGAAGAGACGGAAGTGTAAATGTCGTCACGTCTCCAGGGCAACATCACAGGTCTGACGGGGACGATGGACTTTAAGGACAGCGGCGCCAACTCTCACGTCCACTTCGAGATCCTCGGCTCGAGTTTCAGCGAGACCTTCGGCAAGGACGTCAAGAGGGTGAGTTCGTGCCTTTTTTCTCCACTACTGTGTGACAAAAACGAGAACTAGTGCCATATTGTCCTACATTTATTTTATCTCCATATTTAGATTCATTGGCCATGAAAACATACCATTAGCAATGGGATTCATAATGATATCAATATTAGTTCAGTAGTTATTCACAAAAATCACATTTTCTGCAATGGCGGTTCTCTTCTCCGTAGATTTTGAAGATACAACAAATCTGTTGGCACACTCCAGATTCCAGTGTTTTGTCTATTTTTAATGGTGTTATAGCTCCATTGTTGCCTTCCTATGATGAAAATGCCAAAGGTCTCCTGTTTTTTCATATTCTGGATCATAGTATCCGGAATGATTCCATTATCTGGATCAGCCTTTGATATTTTGTACAATCTGTTGGAAACTTGTCCTGTATTTTTTCTTCAAAGTGTTTTGACCATTTTTTGTGGAGGTTTAAGCACAAACGCAATGTTAAAGAATCCTTGAAAATATCCCTGGATCCAGACGGTGATCCGGATCACCCCCAAAATTGACTCGGTTCTTCCATATCCCATTTCTGAATGTCATCCAAATCCATTCAGAACTTTTCAAGTTATTTTGAACACAAGCGAACAAACAGACAAACGCCGGCAAAAACACAACCTCGGTGGAGGTAACAAGACTGGAGTTTTGCCGCTTTTTCTCGCTGCTTGTCTTTGTCGCTTTGTTGGTATCAAATGCCCCTCAAGTATCAACATGCTGCCGTGTTGGCAGCAGCACCCACTAGTGGTCTGGCATGCTCACTGCAGTCCGCAGCCTTCCTGCTGGCTTTATTATACAGTATACACACATGTCACTGACCCTCGCATGCATTCTTAATAACCACTGCAATCATTATTGTAGTATCCCCACACACACACACACACACACACACACACACACACACACACACACACACTAATGCTGCAGTAATGAAGATTTAATCATGTGGCCGCTCGCTCTGAATTATGAGTCCCTCTGTAGTTAATAATGGCCATACTAAGAACACAACCCCCCCCAAACACACACACACACACACACACAGACAGACGTGTGCGTGTGTAATGAAGCCCCCCCCCCCAGCTATTATCCCACTCATATACACAGAAAGAAGCATGAAGACGTATTATTGTTATTAGCACAGGCAGCTTACTATATATATATCATGATAATATAGTCATTGATATAAATGTATCGTGATATTTACTGATATAAATGTAAGAATTTGTATTCATATGTGAAATACAGTCGTCCCGAGCCGCCTCGCGCTCTGACTTTCACGGCTTCACTCTGTCATGGTTTATCGGAAGTCTGTTCATTAAAAAATCATGCTGTTTCGTGATTTGAATACAGTCTATTATTAGTAAAAAAAAAAAAAATGCATATTTAAGCCAATTTTATGGATTTTTCTGCCTAAATGACGCATTTTCAAGCATAAAAATGTCTAAATGAAGTCAAATACAAATATAAGGCATTCAGAAGATGCATTCAAAGACACCGTGATGATATGTAGTATTCTACACTGGTCACTGGAAGTACTGGATGGAAGTACAAAAAAAAAAGTAACTCTCACAATTGTAACATGTGTCAGTCTATACTGTATTATGTCTTATTTTCTCTTATTATGTCTACTATATTGGGTAATAGAAGGGTAAAGGTGACTATAGGGGTGTAATGTTAAAAACTGTATTTAGAAGGTTGTAAACAGGTTTTCTATGCTCTAGGTAAATAAAATATAAATAAGAAATCCTTCTTGGCGGAAATTCACTTATCACAATAGGGTCTGGAAGCAATTAACCGTGATAAAGGAAGGATTACTGTGTATAAATTTCACTATGGTGCACTCACGAACCGCCAAAGTGCGAAACATATACTGCAGCACACACGAACACGAGTCTTTGATATCTTATTTTCTCTTATTATGTCTACTCTATTGGGTAATAGGAGTGTAAAGGTGACTATAGGGGTGTTATTTCATGTCTAGAGAGCTCTAATTATGTAAAAAAAAAAAAACGTATTTAGAAGATTGGAAACAGGTTTTCTATTTCTTATATATCTTATTTTCTTGTATTATGTCTACATATTGGGTAATAGCGGTGTAATGGTGACTATAGGGGTGTTATTTCATGTCTCGAGGGCGCTAATAATGTTAAAAAAACGTATTTAGAAAGTCGTAAACAGGTTTTCTATGCTCTACGTAAATAGTACATTTCTAAACATGAAACTAATTGACCGCGATAAAGGAAGGATTACTGTATATAAGTTTCACTATGGTGCGTTCAAGACCAAAGTGTAAAACACTTACAGCAGCACACACGAGCACTAGTCTTCTTTATGTCTTATTTTCTCTTATTATGTCTACTATATTGGGTAATAGGAGTGTAAAGGTGATTATAGGGGTGTTATTTCATGTCTAGAGGGCGCTAATAATGTTAAAAACCATATTTAGAAGTTCATAAACAGGTTTTCTATGCTCTAACGACCAAAATATTCCATTTATAAATGAGGACTTCGTGGAAATTCACTTGTCACAGTTGGGTCTGGAACCAGTTAACCGCAATAAATGAAGGACGGTTGTATATATATAAATGTATTTCTTGATCAAATGCATTGTTCATTAGCCAAGTCAGAGTAAATGATTATGATGCTGGGGCTGTGTTATGCGAGCTCCACCTGAAGGCAGCGTCACTGAGACGTACGTTACCGTGAGGCCGACATCAAGTTAAAAGCTCAAGAACAAGTTAAAGAGGACATGAGCTGAGCATCTTTAGATGTTTGTGTGGTGTCCCCTCCTCCCTCCATCCTCCCCGTGCACACTTGATGCCATATAAATGTTCCTGTCCCAAGGCCCCCCCCCCCCCACGCTTCTCCTCC
Source organism: Dunckerocampus dactyliophorus (assembly GCF_027744805.1). NCBI lineage: Eukaryota > Metazoa > Chordata > Actinopteri > Syngnathiformes > Syngnathidae > Dunckerocampus > Dunckerocampus dactyliophorus. The sequence goes on from NC_072820.1 coordinate 48,524,670, forward strand.
ACATCACACCAGATGGAGATTGAAAAGTTATTTCCTGGTTTCCTGCGCGTGGGTCCTTCAGCCCTCCCCCGTGTGTTATCTCATCTATCTGACGCCCGATGCAGCTTGTTGTCACTAAATCGACCCCCCCGCCACCAAAGCAGGTATTTTGTCCACTGGCTGAGTGTGTGTCGGAAGACATTACGCTTCCTCGCCTACAGTCCTCACGGGAAGTGTCAGCCAATTGCTGTTTTCAATCTGATGGAGGCTGCCCCCCCCCCACTCTCACCCCCGGACGACAACATGGAGACGATTGTCTCTCCAACTTCTAATGAGGACCACATTGAAGATGTCTATACGACGCCCCAGGGCTCACCAAGAAAGAACATTTAGTACCGCAATTACTATTATTATTTTTGGTCAAATGTCCGAAACTATGCATTTTTTTTCTGCAGAAAACGCATCTCATTCACCATAACTGGTCATAATTTATAAATCGGTGATAATACAGGTAAAATGTCCCGCAATTTTTACACGTTTATGTCTTTATGCATCACTGATATCGTGTTTTCTCCAGCGTCGAGATTACAGAGGTTCTTGAATGCACCATAGTCACCATAGTGAAACTTACATACAGTAATCCCTCCTTTATGGCTCCAGACAAGACTGTGGTAAGTGAATTTCTGCAAATTAGGATTCCTTATTCATAAATGGACTCTATGTCCATAGTTGGAGCATAGAAAATCTGATTATCACCTTCTAGAAGTGTTTTTGAAACATTATTAGAGCCCTCAAGACATTAATTAACACCCCTATGGTCACCTTAACACTCCTATTACCCGATATAGTAGCCTTAATCAGAAAAAATAAGACATGTGAGACATAGAAAACCTGTTTACGGCCTTCTAAATGTGTTTTTTTTTACATTATTAGAGCCCTCTAGACATGAAATAACACCCCTACAGTCACCCTTACACTCCTATTACCCAATAGTGTATAACAGTAAGTAACACATCTAAGACATAAGATAGACTTGCACATGTTAGCATTGGGAGGGTTCCTTGTTTCATTTTTACATCCTGTTTTGTATGGTACTTCCTGCGGTGGCTATTTTCTCATCAGTGTAACACTACCGACACCTAGTGACCAGTGTAGAATACTACATAGCATCACAACGTCTTTGAATGTGTCTTTTGAATGCCTTATATAGTCATCCCTCGCCACTTTGTGGTCCAAATTTCGTTGCTTCACTCTAAAAAAATCCATAAATTGGGCAAAATCTGCATATTTAATGAAGTTTTACATATTCTTGTCCTAAATGAAGCATTTTCCAACATACTTGTATAAAAGGCTTAAGAAATGGTTGAAGTAAAATAGACATGAAAGGCATTCAGGAGACACATTGAAATGCGTCGTGATGATGTCGTATTCAATGCTGGCCACTAGGTGTCAGTAATGTTACATTGATGAGACAACAGCCACTGCAGGAAGTACGCAGTCCAGACAAAAACAATAAGGAACTCTCCCAATGACAACATGTGAGTCTGTATTATGTCTTATTTTCTCTTATTATGTCTCCTATATTAAGTAATAGGACTGTAAAGTGACTATAGGGGTGTTAGTTCATGCGTAGAGGGCTCTAATAATTTAGAGGTTGTAAACAGGTTTTCTATGCTCTAAATGTGCGGAAACTCACTTACCACGGTGTGGGGTGTGGAACCAATTAACCGTGATAAACAATCGGTGTCTTTATTTGCATTTTAGTTCATGTAGCCATTTTTATGCTTGAAAATACATAAAATGTTCTTAAATGTGCATTTTTTTAAACTAACAATAGGCAGTGGTATGTAGTAGTAGTAGTAGTACTGCGCATCAAATCCACAACACCATGGCTCACAAAGTATCATGTTTAACCTGATGTGTTAGCGCGTGAGCTCATGAAAGAAGTTATCTTTGTAGAAAGTGCGTGACGGTGTACACAGAAACAACAAGCATTGACGACTTTGTGTGGGGTTTCTGCCTTTCAGCAGAGAAAATAATGTAAAAGTGTTCTCTAATGAAGCAGTTTGCACCCTCCCACAGTGAAATCCATCTCATCTCCCGGTCCGTCCCCCGTGTGCCACAGAAGCGCTGAAGAGCTTTGCATCTATTTAGTCCGGGTGGGAAACGACTGTCCGTAATGGGGACGCCGCATTGTCTCTGGCCCCTCTCAAATGAATCCATTAGCGACGCCGGAGAATGAAAATGAGCCTCGGGCGCCGCTAATTTCGACTCCCCGAGGTAATCTGCAGTGGTTAACAACAATTTGGGCCTTTGGAAAGTCAAAGCTTGCTCGTCTCTGTGAATAATAATCATAAGACGCAGCCTTGCTGTCCAATCAGAGACGTCCAATTAGGCTCAGCGAGAATGAAGCCTTGTTAGCTGAGAGGCATCATCACGTCATGTGATCAGGGCGCTCCGAGATGAGAAGTGCAGGAATACGCTGGCATTTGTCCGCACGTCCACAGGAGAGGAACTCCACGCCGCCGTACCCTTTTTGGATGTCGGGGGGCGGCGAAGAGGCCTGACATTTGAGCAAAAGCGGAGAAGCGAGGAGGAGGAGATGGAGGAGGAGGAGGAATAATGCATGAGCGGCGCCGCGGTGAGCGCACTGCAGATTTATTCCTCATGTTGGAGCTCCGCGGGGAAGAGAGCGGAACGTCAGGACACGAGCTGTGAGGACGTTTATCTGATGACGTTTATTTACTGACCGCTTCTGAATCGGGAAGCAGCCCGGGAATGAAACGCGACTCTTTATGCCTTCAGACGCATAAAAACACGCACTTGCAGTGCACGCCCAAGCAGCGGGTGGCGCTGTGACATCGAGTGGTTCGTGGCATAAAGAACATTTCAAGCCAGATGATGGTAGATGTTCTGTACCACACACCGACTAAAACACACAGAAGACATTTCAATACAGTCAAACCCCAGATGGCATGTTTTTCATTTATCGTTGAAAATTTTGCCTCGGTTTGCGTACATTTTCCGGTTAGCGTGCAAAATGGCACTCGTCTTGTCGTGTTATTAATACACTCCGCGAGTCCAACTGTGTCCTTAACTCAATACCAAAGACGTATTTATACGTTTTTGTAATCCCGAACGCCCGGTCGGTCCCAACAGTGTATTTATTCGTATTTTACATTTTTTTGCGCGAGAGGCCAAAAGAGTTGATGATGCAACTCTGCGCTAATGCATTAACATTTCAGAGCACCTTTAAGCCATAAAAACGGCCACAAGGTGGCAGAAGTGCATTTGATAAGTGGAAGAATGGAATGGAAGAATCACACATGACAGGAAGGAGGAAGTGAGAGAGCGTGGAGGAGTGTAGCGTGAAGAGGGTTACGCATTGTAGGGAAATTTTAATGCATGCACTCGCACGCGCGCGCACGCGTGCACACATATAGTTCAGTTCTAAATGTGAAAAATGTAAATAAATTGTTATTTTGATGTAAAACATCCCTTTTTTGTGTCGTTTATGTTGGTGTAGTTGTTTAGATATATGTGCTGTCACAAAAGCAAAAAGTGTGTCAAAGTGAAAGTTATGCTTGAAATGAATCTTTTCACAAAAAGCTGGTTTTCTCCCGTTTTTTAGTCAGGAACTGATATTTTCCTGAAACTTACCTATGTTCTACTGCCGATTACTAAAGAACGGAATCAGGTAGAAACAAACTTGTTTCCCTTGATGAAAGATGGGAGTCTAATCTTTCTTTTGGTAGGTTCCATGTGAACATTGCCACACAACACAATATTCTGTGTGCCGTGAAAAATCAGTCAAAATTTTCTAAAATGGACAATACTTGTTAGCACCAACAGGAAACGCAGGTCAGCTGTGTCGCTCATCTATGATGTCATCAGTGGTTGACGCTGTAGTTCTTTGCTAGCTAGCGCAGTTACGCCATGTTACACCAGTTACGCAAATGTTAGCATAAAACACGTTTTTATAGTATGACATGCGCAAAACAATTGTAAATGCATATCAATTTTAAATGAAATGGGTAAATGAACATTTAAGGTTACTTTGACTTTCATTGAAGACATGATTGTTGGACACCAGCTTCCTGTTTTGCCATGAGTTATTTCTTGACTTCACATGTGTTTCTCACCTCAAGTCTCTTGCTTTTCTTTTGATCACGGCTGCAAAATAACTCAAAAAATGGAGCCAACGAAAGTTGTAGCCGTTGAGGCTCTTCAATAATGTCACACTCCTTACCCTTATGTCCCAAAACGGTCCCTCTTATGAAAATGAGATACAGTCGTCTCTCGCCACTTCACAGTTCAAGCTTACCGGATTCACTCTACCACAGTTGAAAAAAAATATGTTAATGAATAAACGCTGTTAATGAATAAACTCTGTTTCATGGTTGAATACAGCCTATTATTAGTCAAAAATCTGCATATTGAAGCAAACTGTGCATATCTTTGGCCGAAATTCAGCATTTTCAAGCATATGAGTAGCTAAATGGCCAAACTCCCGACGTGACTTCGTGTTTGCCCGCTGCTCAGCTCCGCCAGGGAACACATTTACAGCAACACACACGAGCATGAGTCTTATTTGTGCTTCACTTTCTCTTATTATGTCCGCTATATTGGGTAATAGGAGTGTAAAGGTGACTATAGAGGTGTTATTTCATGTCTAGAGGACTCTAATGATGTTAAAAAACTTATTTAGAAGGTCATAAACAGGTTTTCTACGCTCTAACAATGAGAATATTGCATTTATAAATAAGGACTCCTACTTCTTGGAAATTCACGCTCATCAGGCTCCAACAGTTCATGCTAAAAGACTAGGTGGGACACACACCAGTCAGACTAGATAGGACAGCTCTAGCCGATTTCATGCCCAAAGACTAGGTGGGACACGCCTGCTCAAATGAGAGGCGAAACGTCTTCTAAGACAACCTGAGCAGTCCAGTTGTGATAGATTGAATGCAATGACCTGGATGAATGAGAATATTCACAGGCATGTTTTTATTATTATGATAAAATATGTATTTTTTACGTTTTATTTCAGAATTTGTCTCCCCACAAATGTTCAGTTAAATTCATTAGAATTTATTTATGTAAATCACAACAGCAGTTATCTCATGGCACTTTACACGTGAAGATCACGTCCATAAATGAAAACAGAGAACCAACTGAAACCCCACATGTGCAAGCGCTTGGCGACGGAGGCAAGGAATAACTAACTCCCTCTGGGGAAGAAACCTTGAACAGAACCCAGGCTCTGTGGGGCGGCCGTCTGTCTCAACCGGTCGGGTTGAGATATAAAAATAGAGTAGAGGGACAGATGGGTGATGGATACCAGCGTATCAGGGGTCAGTTCTAACTATATGCTTTAGCAAAGAGGTAGGTTTTGAGCTGACTTTTAAATAGTGAGAGGGTGTCTTCCCCCCCGGATTGAGTCGGGGAGATGGTTCCGTAACAGAGGAGCCTGATAACTAAAGGCTCTGCCTCCCATTCTACTTTTAAAAATCCTAGGAGTGGCAAGTAATTGTAAATTCTGGGAGCTTGGTGTTCTCCTGGGTTGATAGGGTTCTAGGAGCTCGTCAAGATACACTGGTGCCTGACCGTGTAGCGCTTTATATGTAAGAAGGAGAATTTTAAACTCAATTCTAAATCTGACTGGTAACCGGTGCAGCGAGGCTAATACGGGTGGGATATGATCTCTTCTTCTGGTTCCGGTTAAGATTCGTGCGGCAGTATTTTGGACTAATTGAAAGGTCTTTAAAGATTTCTTCACAGAGAGTTACAATACTCCAACCTGGAACTCTCAAAAGCTTGAACAAGTTTTCTGCATCTGGTCGTGGCAGGAATGCTGGAGCGAGCCCTGTGACGAAAATAGACATTTTGACGGGCGTCTCATTCACCTGCGTTTATTTGCTATTTGTGGGTGGTCTCGGAACGGAATAATAGAGCGGGGTTCCGCTGCATTTGGGTGTTCAAACAAGATGAAGAGTCAATCCGGAGGCTGCGCTCTTTACTCACACCGTGCCAATATAGCATGTTATACATTTCATTCCCATTTAATGTCTTTGTTTGCTTTCCTTCTAATTACTGGCAGCCAAGATGTGATCATTACGGGTGACGCCATGTTTGCGCCCCGTCTTAATGAAGGCTGTCACATGGGCGAGCGAAGCGCATGGTGGCCATTAAGGAACAATAAGACAGGCGTCGGCGTCGTGTTAGCGCGACTTTATCACGGCGGGCTAATTAACACGTCCTGTCACGTTGTTTGTTAGCCGCCGCCGCTAATGTGCACTTTGTTGTTTTATTCCCCTGTAGCTGAGATGACGAGTAATCATAATTCAACGTGCACAAGCTCTAATCTGATGCAGGCCTATCGATAGCATGCCAGGAGGATTTGGGAGGGGGGAGTGTGTCTCCATGGCGACCGGGATGCTTTCTATCAGGCTGACACACACAATCAAGCATGAATGCCCCCGCGGGTTCATTGTGTGAACGGCCGGCTCGCCTGCTGACAAGAAGCAGCTGCTCGCAATCAAAAGCACATTGTGGCTCTGGACTTTGTGGTCACACTCGCCGCATCGCCTTGCCCATCAGAGCCGCTCGGCCCGGACTCCGCTCACGTGCACGCCTCTCACCGCAAACACGCACGAACACAAGGTTTTCTATTTCTGACAGGTTTCCGTAGCTCCTCCCCCTGGTCAACCTGAACAAGTGGACTGTTTTTTTAGTCCGGCAGAACACGTAACAACACGACCTTACACACGCCTTTCAGACAAATGGCTGCTCAGACATGCCACTCTTAATTATGCAACACTGTGTGTGTGCGTGTGTGTGTGCGTGTGTGTGTGTGTGGGGGGGGGGGGGGGGGGGGGGGGTGCGTGTGCTACACATGCACTCTTGATGACCCTCAGAGGGACGATTGGGGGCATGTGCTGGTCCATGTTGAGCTAATGAGGTCATTGTGTGTCCTGGCTGACGGTCACATGATCACTTTTGATATTCTAAGCTATCTCATTTTCAAAAGCTTATTTTTTACCAAGAAAGCTGATTTTAACAAAAAGAAATATGCATTAATAGGGTGTCAAATATTACAATTCAACTCTTCTCACGATATTTCTTCAATTAATTAATAAAAATAAAAAAAAAACAAGGAAACTAGCTAGCTTTTAGCCTTAACTCGTAAGAAGCCGTGGTGACACGTGTGTCCCCAAAATGGCAGCCTGTCAGTTAAGCTAGCATGCTCATTTCCAAAAGCGTTTTTTTTTTGCCATAAAAGCTCATTTTAAAGCCGTTCAACAGTAGTAATGCTTTAACAGGGTGTCAGTTATTACAAGTGAACTCCTCTTACTACTGTATATTTCTTCAATGAATTCATAGAAAACAATCTACAGAAGCCAGCTAGCATTTAGCCTTAACCCATAAGAAGCCATGGTGTCATGCATGTCCTCAAAAAGGCAGCGTTTCAGGTAAGCTTTATTTACCAAACAGGCTGATTTTAAATTCATTTAACAATACTAACGCTTCAATAGTGTGTAAAATATTTCTTACTATATTTCTTCAATGGATTCATAGAAAAGAAGCTACATAAGCCAGCTAGCTTTAAGCCCTAACCCACAATCTTGTTTCGTTGGCCTATCAGCCCTTAACACACCTCCAGACACTCCCACTCCACCAAAAACCTTCACTCATCGCATCATCAAGGACTCTTAACGCCTCCGTCTGCCCCCCCACACAGAGGCCACTTCATCAGCGGCCACTACAGACCCTTCCTCATCCCCGCACCCCCACTCATCCACGAGCAGGATGTGCACAAACAGTTCAGATGACTTAACCCCCACAAGACCCTGGGGTCTAATGGTGTCTCGACCTCTATCCAGAGACACTGCACACGGACCTCCCTGGAGGCAAGCCAGAGTCATGTGCCAGCCTGCTTTAAATCATCCGTCATTGTTCCTGTCCCCAAGAAGACACGGACCACAGGACCCAATGACTACAGACCTGTGGCGCTGATATCTGTAATCATGAAGTCTTTAGAGTGCCTGTTCCTCCCCCACCTCAAGACCGTCACCGCCCCCTTCCTGGACCCTCTTCAGTTCGCCTGCAGCATCTGGCCTCCCCAGGAGCCTACTTCAGGATCCTGTTTGTGGACTTCAGCTCTGCCTTCGACACTACTCTCACTGCTCCAGGACAAGCCCTCGCAGCTCAATGTGCCCGACTCCATCTGCAAGTGGATAGCGGACTTCCTGACGAACCGCAGGCAGCATGTGCTGCTCGGACACTGTGACCATCAACACCAGATCCTTCCGGGGCTGTCTACTTCCCTTCTTGCGGTGATGAATCTGCTAGTGAGGTGGACCAGATGGTGTTGTGGTGCAGCCGCAACAATCTGGAACTGAACGCCCAGGAGACGGTTGAGATGATCATAGACTTCAGGAAAGTTGACGAGTTGACAGCTCGGGCTTTTAGCTCGTCTGCTAGTGCTGATCAACTCTCATTTGTGGACCCCGGTTTGATGTGCGCAAAGGCTGTCCAGTCGGTCCCGCTACATCCCCCATCATTTTAGTTGAAGCACAAATACTGTAGTTCTGGCTTCGTATGGGTGACTGATAATTTGTGTGTGTGGTTGACATCCTGTCTCCTGGTCTTCTTTGCAGCTGGCGACGTGGGACGCGGTTAACGGTCTGAACGGGAGCCTGAAGGAGAGTCGCATTGAGAACGGCATGCAGGGAGTGACGGTCAAAGTGGTCACCTTGCTGGTACGACGACACCTTGTTACTTGTACTTACAGACGTCAACAAGTTCAGACGATGGCAATGTGAGCGTAAGAGTACTGTACCGGACCAAACGGAACTGAACTTGAAGATGCGTTGAAGTTTCTCAACATGTTATGTGTGAAGAATCACTTTTTAATTCAACTCCTTTCAAGCTTTACATTTGTTGCACAAGTTTTTTACTGAATCGGGACTCACAGGCACTCGTTTAAGTTAACTCATTTGTTCGGTTGTCATTGTTCGCATAAAAGAGTATAAAATACAAGAACGACCCGTTCTTATATGCAACTCAGTTTCTATTAAGAGTAGTTCAAAAGACTCGATTCATTCGCATATGTCACATCTCTAAACCACACAAGAGAATTGTGATGGGAAACTCAATTCCTTTTACTGACTCAAATTCGTATGAGTCACTCACTGGAGTGAATCAGGCACTCGATTCAATACTTATAGTTTGTATGATTTTTTTTAAATTATTTTTGTTACCCCAATAAAACACATGACAAATACCGTCCATTGAACAACTTGAATGTGTATTCATAACATTATTAGTCATAACAAATGACAATACTGAATCATTTTTACACAATATATCCAAAATAGTTTAATTGCTACCATTGAGGGACAAAGATGCCCTTTGATCAACTTCAGTCCGAATACTGAATCAATAATCGATATCGGTAAAAAGTGGTGTAAAAAAGTGTTTGCCAACTTCCTGAGTTTTTATTTTTTTGCATGTTTGTCACACTTAAATGTTTGAGATCATCAAACAAATGTAAATATTAGTCAATGACAACACAACTGAGCACAAAATGCAGTTTTTAAATGAAACTTTTTATTATTAAGGGAGAAAAAAAAATCCAAACCTACATGGCCCTGTGTGGAAAAAGTGATTGCCCCCCCAAGTTAAAACATAACTTAACTGAGATTAATTGAGATCTATCAGTCTGGAAAAAGTTATAAAGGCATTTCCAAACCTTTGGGACTCCGGCAAACCACAGCGAGAGCCATTACCCACAAATGGCGAAAACATGGAACAGTGGTGAACCTTCCCAGGAGTGGCCGGCCAACCAAAATTCCCCCCAGAGCGCAGCGATGACTCATCCAAGAGGTCACAAAAGACCCCACAACAACATCCAAAGAATTGCAGGCCTCACTTGCCTCAGTTAAGGTCAGTGTTCATGACTCCACCATAAGAAAGACACTGGGCAAAAAGAACATTAATGCTTGTCTCAATTTTGCCAGAAAACATCTTGATGATCCCCAAGACCTTTGGGAAAATACTCTGTGGTCTGACGAGACAAAAGTTAAACTTTTTGGAAGGTGTGTGTCCCATTACATCTGGCGTAAAAGTAACGCCGCATTTCAGGAAAAAGAACATCATACCAACAGTAAAATATGGTGGTGGTAGTGTGATGGTTTGGCGTTGTTTTGCTGCTTTAGGACCTGGAAGACTTGCTGTGATAAATGGAAGCATGAATTCTGATGAAGCAGAATGTCCGGCCATCTGTCAGTGACCTCAAGCTGAAAGCAACTTGGGTTGTGCAGCAGGACAATGATCCAAAACACACCAGCAAGTCCACCTCTGAATGGCTGAAGAAAAACAAAATGAAGACTTTGGAGCGGCCTAGTCCAAGTCCTGACCTGAATCCTACTGAGATGCTGTGGCATGACCTTAAAAAGGCGCTTCATGCTGGAAAAGCCTCCAATGTGGCTGAATGACAACAATTCTACAAAGATGAGTGGACCAAAATTCACAGCGCCGTAAGACTCATTGCAAGTTATGGCAAACGCTTGACTGCAGTTGTTGCTGCTAAGGGAGCCCAACCAGTTATTAGGTTCCACTTTTTCACACAGGGCCATGTAGCTTTGGATATTAAAATGTTTCATTTAAAAACTGCATTTTGTGTCCAGTTGTGTTGTCATTGACTAATATTTACATTTGTTTGATGATCTGAAACATTTACTGTAAGTGTGACAAACATGCAAAAAAATAAGAAATCAGGAAGGGGGCAAACACTTTTTCACACCACTGTATCAATACCACGGAATCTATACTCCCATCACTAGTGCATAAAAAAGTGCCACATTTCACGCCGGTAACAGCGTTCTAATTTTTGTAATTCACTGAATTACTCGTTACTGGAAAACAGTAACCCTATTACCTCCAAACGCTGACTGAAGTGAGAGTGACTCCTCTTCCTCATCTTTTTGAGGGGATGAGGAATCGATGGTGTGTCGGAGCCTCGGGTCTTGATGACTTTTAGAGATACAAACAGCCAAGTGTCTTCCCGGTGTGCTGCTGCAGCGAGACGCTCGTCAAACCAAGCGAGACTAATACCTTCACCCCGCTCTCGTGAGACACCTCCAGTTTCCCCTGCACTACACCGATCTGCACACTGCACACCTGCTCTGTATTAACTAGTGCCTTAATCCGCTCCAGCTTGGTCAGGTGTCACGCTCCACGCCGTGATGACCTCCAATCCAAACATTCCGCCTTCACACAGTCGAAATAAAATAAATAGAAATAAAGTTGTGCTTGTCGCAGGAGGACCCGTTCGTCATGGTGGCTGAGAACATTCTGGGCCAGCCCAAAAGGTACAAAGGTTTCTCCATCGACGTTCTGGACGCCCTCGCCAAGCTCCTAGGCTTCAAATACGAGATCTATCAGGTTGCTCTTGAAAATGTGACCTGAAAGTGTTGAAATTTGAGTCATCTCCGTCCTGACGGCTACTTTTAACGTTCCTCCAGGTGCTCGACAGCAAATACGGATCTCAGCTTCCCAACGGCTCCTGGAACGGGATGATCGGCGACCTCATCAACAAGGTAGAACATCAACTCAGAGTCACGCCAAACCCTGGCCTCTGATTGGCTGACGTGCCGCTTATGACCCTGCAGAAAGCCGACCTGGCGGTGTCGGCCATCACCATCACGCCGGAGCGGGAGAATGTGGTGGACTTCAGCAAGCGCTACCTGGACTACAGCGTCGGCATCCTGCTGAGAAAACCTGAAGAAAAGATCAACATCTTCTCGCTCTTTGTGCCCTTTGACCTGGCCGTGTGGGCCTGCATCGCCGCCGCCATTCCCGTGGTGGGCGTGCTCATCTTCCTCCTCAACAGGCTACAGGCTCTGCGCTCCTCCTCCGCGCGGAACGTCCCGCCGGGTCAGCCCGCCAATGGTGTGGGGTCCGGTTCCCTCCACAGTGCCATCTGGATCGTCTACGGCGCCTTCGTCCAGCAAGGTGAGAGACGTCCGGAGCGTTGATGTGCTCGCCCACGCTCGCTGCCGTCGCGGGTACAGCGTGGCGACGCGGGCGCTAATAAAGAAATGTTACAGTTGGCTGCAGGAAGTGTCGCAGGAACGAGGTGCTGAACATGCTGGCGTGAATTAGCGCTGTGTTGGATCACTGAGTTGCTGGAGTCTGAGAAAAGTCATTAAGGAACAATTTGGAGCTCAATTCAACGAGCACACGCACACACACGCACGTACGCACGCACAGTTGCTGGCCAAGCAGGTTGCCTAGGAAACCTTTTAGGCCAAGCAGGAATTTTGATTGGATGCAGCCTTGCAGATTCCACGCTCACTGTAGACGAGGAGCACTCTCACCCACTGCACGTGGCCTGTAACCAAAGCGGCACAGGTTTGACCCCCTTATCACATGTGAGTCTTTTATCGTGTAACAACAGTCCACGTGTGTGTGTGCGTGTGCGTGTGCGTGTGCGCGCAGGTGGGGATGGCGTGGTGGGCTCGGTGGCTCTGAGAATCGTCATGGGCAGCTGGTGGCTCTTCACGCTCATCGTGTGCTCGTCCTACACCGCCAACCTGGCAGCGTACCTCACCGTGTCCCGCATGGACCACGCCATACGGTAAACTCCTCACACACACGCATTCAAGTTGTAACTAATTCATGTTGCTGCTGTCCAAAAGTGTTTAATTAGGTAGAAAATACATGAAGTTCATAAATAAGTTGGAAAACAAGCTCACCAGCACTAATGAAGGTCCACTTCATCCTCATTGACTCACACACTCGCACACGCACACGTTTTCTCACAGAAGTACAACTTTTTATTCTCATAAAATTATTTCTTTCTGATATTACTCTCTGTTCATATGACTTTCATCTTGTAAAATTACAATCATTTAATCAGTCTTTTTTACTTGTAAAAATGCAGTAGTTTTCCAATTTTTTCTCACAAACTTACGTCTTATTCTCATATTACGACTTTTGTCTTGTACAATTGCACACAAAAAAATCTTTTGTGTAATATTCAGTCTTTACTTGTAAAAGTTTAGCATTTTTTCCTCATAAAATTACAACTTATTCCTACAATATTACTCTCTATGATTATGACATTCATTTTGTAACGTTGCATTCATTTCTCCGATTTTTTTTGGCAATTTTAAATCTTTTTTTTACTTGTAAAGTTTTAATATTTCTCATAAAAATGCTTACTTTTATCCCATAGAATTACTCATATAATGATATTCATCTTGTAAAATTACAATCATTTCTGTAAAGTTAATATTTTTCAATATTCAGTCTTTTTAACTTCTCATTTTTTTTCTCACAAACCTACGACTTATTCTCATATTACGACTTTTGTCTGGTAAAACTGGAAAAAAAAACTAACTTTTTTTAATATTCAGTCTTTTTTTACTTGTAAAAATGCAGTATTTTTGTCATTTTTTTTCTCACAAAATGACTTATTCTCATATTATGATTTTTGTCTTGTAAAATTTATTTATTGTGAAAATTTGATTTTTTCGGTAATATTAAGTCTTTTTTATTTACTTAAAAATAATGAAAAATAATAAAAAAAATACTCAAAGTAAAATTTCATTTCTCATAAAATTACGATTTATTCTTATAATATCACTCTCTGTTCTTATGACCTTCATCTTGTAAAATTAGTCATTTCTTGCAAAAAAATATATTTTTTTTTTGTCATATGCCATCTTTTTTTACTTGTAAAATTGGAGTATCTTCTTATAAAAATGCTTACTTTTTCTCATAGAAGTACAACTTCCTTTCTCATAAAAATCACGATCTATTCTTATATGACTCTCTGTTCTTGTGTCTTGTAAAATTGCAGCCATTTCTTGTTAAATTTAGATTTTTTGGGAATATTCAGCCTTTTTTGTCAACTTGTAAAATACAGTATTTTCTCATAAAAAAAGCTTACTTTTAGACTTATTCTTTACTTACTTTCTGTTGTGATTTTTATCTTGTAAAATTGTAATAATTTCTTGTAAAATTCAGATCTTGTAATATTTAAATAGTTTTTACCTTTTTTTAAAAAAAATAGTGCAACTTTTTAATTTTTTTTCTCATAATATTATAACTTTCTAATAGTAAAGCTTTTTATTTTTTTTCATAGTGCAAACTTTGTTCTCATAAAATTATGATATAGTCTCATAGTAATAACAACATTCATCTTGTAAAATTGTCATAATTTCTTGTTCAGCCTTTTTTACTCATAAATTGCAGTATTTTCTCATAAAAAAGTGTACTTGTTCTCCTGGAAGTACAACTTATTTTTCATAAAATCATGACTTATTCTTATATTATTCTTATATCAATATTACTTACTTTCTGTTATTATAATTATTTTCATCTTGTAAATTTGCAATAAATTCTCATCACATTCAGATCTTGGAATATTTAAATATATTTAAATAATTTTTACTTTTTTTTTAAATAGAAGTACAACTTTTTGTCTTTTTTTCATGATTACTTTTTCTCATGGTTAGGCTTTTTATTCAACCTTTCTTAGCATAAAATTATAATTTATTTTCATTTTACATTTATCTTAAAAATGCCAATCCTTTTTTTTAAATTCAGATTTTTTTGTAATTAAAAAAATCAAACAGCAGTAACTTTATTTTATTTTTTATAAAATGCTTAAAATGCTTGAAACGATGACTTATTCTTATATTACTTTCATCTTGTAAAATTGCAATGATTTTTGTAAAATTCTTTTTTTTTTAATATGTTGAAATAATAAATATTACTTTTTCTTGTAGAAGTACAGCTTTTTCTTGTTTTTTCCTGGGTTTTGCGTCGCATGCTCATCTCAAGTGAGCAGTTCCTCATCACACGGGTGCGGCTCCTCCCTCGTCTCTCCTCAAAAGAGCCGATCCATACTTGACATTTTCATCAGGAAATCCGTGTAGGGCGACTAATGCGACGCCAGTCGTGGCTCTTGTAGAAATTCAATGCATGCCCGAGAGGAGATTTGCATAGGATGCGATCTGGTGAAGAGTATCTTGTCTTGTGAAGATTGTTATTAGGCAAGTAGAACGCTAATGGATCGACCCCCACGCGCTCGGAATGTCAAGCCACCGCTTATCATTCATGTTTCTTTGCTACCTGCACCTTTGCTACAATGACACCTCCAGCAGCAGCAGGAGGAAGCCAATCAACGTGTATCATGTATGTACCTGCACATGTACCGAGTGGGTTTTTTTCATTTCATTTCATACGCTGACAAACTTTGCATACAGACACAAAAAACCCACGTCAGATCAGACCATAAGACATTCTTTATGTTTTGCAGGTCCTTCCAGGACTTGGCGCGGCAGATGGACGTGGACTACGGCACGGTGAGGGACTCGGCCGTGTACGACTACTTCCGGAACAAAGGCACCAACCCCCTGGAGCAGGACGGCACCTACGCCGAGCTGTGGAGGAGCCTCAGCAAGAACAACGGCATGGACTACTGCGTGTCCAGCCCCTCAGAGGGAATACGCAAGGTGTGGCGGCCGGCCACAGATAGATGTGGCACCCGATTGTTATTTTTTTAGACGTTGGAATGAGCTGTGTAACCGTGGTTACAGCATCATGTCGCTGCTGTGCAGGCCAAGAAGAGTCCCTTCGCCTTCCTGTGGGACATGGCGGTGCTGGAGTACGCCGCTCTGACGGACGACGACTGCACCATCACCGTGTCGGGTAGCGGCGTCAGCAGCAAAGGTTACGGCATCGCCATGCAGCACGGAAGCCCCTACAGGGACCTCTTCTCCCAAAAGTAAGTCCCCCGCAGGACCTGCGTGGATGAAAGGTTTTCGCTGTATGTCACAGGGTCATTGAACGCATCATTTGTAACGTCAATTCAAGTGAAGGGGTGTCTTTTATGAAGAAAGATAAGAGCAGCACAACTTTGCATCTGTCTCCTTTCTTCCTCTCATAAGCACTCTCTCGCCCTGCGCTGATGAGGCGTTCAAGTGCACTGCGTATTTCTGACTTTTTCTTATTGAGTACAGCTGTGGCAGAACTTTGACA
Organism: Dunckerocampus dactyliophorus; assembly: GCF_027744805.1. Taxonomy (NCBI): domain Eukaryota; kingdom Metazoa; phylum Chordata; class Actinopteri; order Syngnathiformes; family Syngnathidae; genus Dunckerocampus; species Dunckerocampus dactyliophorus. The sequence continues at coordinate 48,540,705 of NC_072820.1, forward strand.
CACTATTGAATTCAAGAAAGAAGTCATAGCAAAATAAAAACTATAAATGTTCCTCGTTTAAGGGTGACACGCAACAGAAAGTGTGCCTCATGATGATTGTGCCTGATGCTGGAGTTTACTACAAAGTTCAAGTGAGCACGTATACATCTCTAACCAGCCACTCTTTCAAGATCACTTAGTAACAGACGACAGTGAAAGCGCGTTGGCCCTTTGCACACTTAACACAATTAACTCATTCAATCTTTTTTATAATCCCCAACGCCCGATCCCAACAACGTAGTCATACGTCTTTTACTTTTTGTTTGCGCGAGAGGCAAAAAGAGGTGATGATGCAACTCTGCACTAATGCATTAACATTTCAGAGCACTTCTAAGCCATAAAAAACGGCCACAAGGTGGCAGAAGTGCATTTGGTAAGAGCCCGGCACGGATCATTCAATGGAAGAATCACACATGACAGGAAGGAGGAAGTGAGAGAGCGTGGAGGAGTGTAGCGTGCATTGTGTGCACACGTGAGCGCACACATAGTTCAGTTCCAGATGTGAAAATTGTAAATAGGTCATGGTGTTATATGTGTAAATTGTTATTTTGATGTAAAACAACCCCTTTTTGTGTTATGTTTTGGTATTGTTGTTTAGATATTTGAGCTGTCACAAAAGCAACATATATTTGTGTCAAAGTTATGTTTGAAATGTGTCTTTTCACAAAAAGCATTTTTTTTCCCTTTTCTAGTCAGGAACTGATATTTTCCTGAAACTTACCGATGTTGCACTGCTGATTACTAAAGAATGGAAAAAGGTAGAAACAAGCTTTTTTTTTCCTGATGAAAGACGGGAGTCTAATCCTTCTTTTGGTAGGGTCCATGTTTACACAGCCATAGAACACAATATTCTGTGTGCCTTGAAAGAACGGTCAGTACCGGCCTGGCCGGTACTGAAGGGGTTGTCGTTTGAAAAATGTCTGGGATTGAATGAGTTAAGCAACAAAACTAAAAAAAATAAAAATGACAAGAAAAATGGAAAAAGAGCAGTAATGCTTTGAGAATAAAGTAGAATTATTTATATAAAGTCATAACATTAATATGAAAAATAGTAACACTACGACAAAAAAAATGTACGAGCATGTCGTAATAAATCGGAGAAAAAAATGTCATTTTGGATTCTTTATTTATAAATGGAATATTTTTTGTAGTTAAACCTGTTTACGATCTTCTAAATCCGTTTTTTAACATTATTAGAGCCCTCTAGACATGAAATAACACCCCTATAGTCACCTTTACACTCCTATTACCCAATATAGTAGACATAATAAGAGAAATGAAGATATTTAAGACATTACCAAGACTCGTGCTCGTGTGTGTTGCTGGAAATGTGTTCCCAAGGGGACCTGAGTGAAGGATGGACAGGAAGTGACGTCGGCGGGTTCAGAGTTGAGTTTCAGCTTGGCGTGGGTTACGGCTGCTACAGTAGCCCGTGTTTTTATTAGGGATTATTGTGCCTGTTGTGAGAGAGAATTCAAACCCGCAACAAAAGCCTGTTGTTCCGGAGATCAGGTCTGAAGCTTGTGTGTCTCACCAAACATTACAGTAACATTACTGACACCTAGTGACCAGTGTACAATACTACATATCACATCTTTGAATGCGTCTTCTGAAAGCTTTATATTTGTGTTTTACTTTATTTAGCCATTTTTATGCTTGAAAATGCTAAATTTAGGCAAATACGTAAAATCCTTTAACAACCGGGAATGAGTGAAGCTGTGAAATTCCAACTGCGAAGCGGTGAGGGATGACTGTTAGCATACTAACTTGTCAGCATATCTGCAGGGGTTGGATTGCAAAATGTAAAATATCAAATTAGCCCCCATATTTGATTTTACCGTATGAGGCCCTCGCTGGGAAATGTTTGGCCACCCCGTTCTAGAATGAGGTGCACTGACACCATCAAGACAAGCAAAGATTCCTCCTTTTTTTTTTCTTTTTTTTTACATTTTTGTATTATTTTTTTTATTGGTGCTGAGTGAGCTGGAGCTAGCGTGCTGCAAGAGAAGAGGAAGACAACGCATCAAAAGCAAGCATGCGGGTCACACAAAAATCCTAACGATGATTTTGGAGGTTTTTGGCGGCGGCGTGCTGACATGACGACCTCAAAGATTCTCACAGCCAAGACGGATGGTGAAAAGTGCCACTCGGACTTATTTCTCACGTCAGAGAGATGGCGAGAGCGACCTGCAGGCAAAATGTTTGGGTTTTTTTTTACTGTGAGAGAAGAAGTTGATGCTAAAGTCGGTTAAGCCGTCAGGAAGTGCACGGATGATGACGACGGCGTGCTTCTCTTTCTGCAGCTGGACATCTTTAGCAAAATCATTTCAGCACAAATTGATCCCAAAGCGATTTGAGGAATCATTGACTAAATCTCCACATTGCGTCATCAACAACTTCCCCAAATGCGGGAAGGTTCTCATCCGTCTCGTATCGATTCGTCTCCATCTTCCAGCCACAGGAAGCAGGCAAACGCACCAAAGTTGAAAACAAATACAAACATCTCTCAGGTTGTTTGCGTAATTGCTGAGTCATGTAGGCCTCCTTCGTTCATGAGGATCATTCATCAGCTGTCGCTATGGAAACAATGCACATTTATTGTGGGGTTTGGTAACCCACCAAAGTTTTGGATTACATCAGTTTGTCCAGCGAGGGCCACATAGTGAAAAATGAAAGGATGCAATTTTGCCATTTCGATATTTTGTAAAGCAAAAGCTTAAATAATCTTCAATTTAATCTTCAATTTCCTTTTCGTAATATTATGACTTTATTCCCATCATATTTTGACTTTATTCCCCTTATATTGGAACTTTTTCCACAAACAAATTTTCCAAAAATTACCACTTTATTTTGTTTCTAATACCACGACTTTTAAAAAATAAATTTTTTTCTTTCATATTTCAACTCTATGCTACTAGAATGCCATTATTTTTCCTTATATTACAAGATTGTTCTGGCAACTTTTTCTCTCGTTAGACTATGACATTTTTCTTTTAATGTGTTGACTTTATTCTCTTAAAATTACGTCTGTTTTCTATTTCTGCTGTTGCTTTTTTTCTCCCCCAAATATTTCAACTTTCTTGTAAATGTTCATCTCGTAATTCTGACTTGATTCCCATCATATATTGGCTTTATTCTCGTAACAGACTAACTTTTTCCACAACTTTATTTTGTTTTGTTTTCTCATATCACGCCTTCTAAAAAGTAACATTTTTCTCTTTAATATATCAACTCTAAGCTTTAAAGGAAAACTGCACTTTTTTGGGGAATTTTGTTCCCATCATCCGCAATCCTTATGTGAGACATGAACACGTATGTCTTTGTCTTTTCTGTGCGTTCGAAAAGATACGAAAGCAGATAAAAGGAGACAGCTCAGTACTGCACGTATGGGACCAAAAAGCACCAACAACGCTCCATTTACATATAATGTCACGTGCATATTAACCAAGCGACAGTGACACTGTTATTATCATTAGTAACGCCAGTCGAACTACGTTGCTGGCGCATTGACACTTGGCCGTAACACACCGAGTAGTTCACCACACATTCGCCCGCACAACGCCTCAGACCACTACGGAAAGGTAAAGCTACATGTCGGAGATGCCGCCAGTGGTGGTGTGTTTTTATTGGTGTAGGCGTTGTTTTCTACGACGCTGCTCTGTGAAATCAATGCGCAGAGAAAGGAAGTTCCGGTAATAAAGCAAATACTGTAAGTATTACATGTCATCATGAATGTGCCCGTTACTGCCACATGCTCACAGCATGGACATAAAAGCATTAAACCTAGTTGGAGGTTTTTGGAGGTGTTTTAATGGCGGTCTTTGCAGGCGGCATAGGTGGATCTCATTACGTGCAGTAAAAGAGACCGTTTTTTTAATCTGTTTTTATGTCTTTAGAATGCATGTCTCACATAAGGATTGTGGATGATGGGCAAAATTCCCCAAAAGTTTATTCTCGAAAAATTGCTACCTTTTTTCTCTCGTTAGAATACAGCTTTTTTCTCTGAATGTTTTGACTTTATTCTCATCAAATTAAAGCTGATTTTTTTCCCCCTCTTTCCTGATGCTTTTAAAAATTGTCCAACTGTCTCAAATTTTGTCTTGTAAATTGTCTTCTCTTAATTATCACTCATTTTTTTCCACAACGTAATTTTTCAAAAATAACAACTTTATTTTATTTTGTTTTGTTTCTCATAAAAAATAACGTCTCCTTTCTTCAATATTTCAACTTTATGCTACTACAATGACATTATTTTTCGTGATTGTTACGTGACTGTCGTACAATCATGACTTTTTTCTCTTCGTACTTTGACTTTATTCTTGTAAAGTTTCTGCTGGTTTTTACATTTTTGCTATTGTGGCTTTTTTTGTTTTCTTGTTAAATTATATTTTTAAAATGTGCCACAGGCCAATAAAAAACGACCACGGGCCGCACTTTGGACACCCCTGGATTGGACTGTTTTCACCAGATCCAGCAGGTCCACATTGACCGTGTGAGACCTTCTTTCAAACAGATGCTCTTCTCTGCACGTTCCATTTGTATCACTTTAAAGCACTGAAGTCAAGCTAGCGGAAAAGCGGTGAGCTTGTTTTGATGAGGGATGACATCACTTGCTTGTCATCGGAGTTTAGCAAAAATTGCAGAGTTTCGCTGCGGGTGTCGTTGAAATGGGATCTGAAAAGGTCGGCGGCTCACATTCCAGAAGGAATAATTAGACCTGATCGCGTCCTCCCTCTCACGGCGCCTCGGTGTCCTCGGCCACGTTCAGGTTCATCAAATCCCAGCCCTCCACACGCTCCTCCTTAATCTTCTTGATTGTTTGGGATTCATTTGTGGCGCTGAATGGAGACAAAAGTCTGGTCCTTAATGGAGCTGTGATACAGACGGGTCCAGAGGACACCAACAGACCCAAAGCTGAGCGCTGTGGGAGGACCAAGAAATGTGCATAGGTGTCAATCTGAGTCCACCATTGTTCTCCTCCACAATGGATGTCATCACATTCACGGCAAGTCCCTCGGCTGCCACTTTATCTCCACGCCTGGTTCTTCCAGTCCATGCTTGACGACGTCCACGCTTCCTTCCACCAAGCCAAATGAAGACTTTGTGAGCCCGCAGGTTGTCGGAGGGATCGAGAAGCTCTGACCTTCATCATGTTCACGATGAGTTGAGTCCGTTTAAATAAAGCAAATTGTTGTGAGAGCTGCTTTATGATGTCAAAGCAAACTTCTCACCTCATGTTTTTTTTCTAGAAGCTGTTAGAACGCTAAAGAGAGCTGTTGCTGTGGTTTGGTTTAGTTTGGTTTATCTCTGTCTCTGACGTTTCCTGTTCAGTGCTTTTAATTTTGTTACATCTCTTTACCTTTACACCTGTTGGAGGGAGCTGTGGAGCACACCTGTTGATGATGATGATGGTGGCTCTACTTAACTTAACTCTTAGCTGGACCTAGAGCTGGTTTGTTCACAAATGTTCCTTTTCTTACCTGTGACTTGCTTGCATTCTGACCTTTCCTGAGCTTTCCGTGCACTCCTCTGCACCTCCTGTTGCTTTTTCCTGCGGTCAAGCTCCTACACTCCTTTTGTGACTGCAGGCCTGGCTAACTTCCTAGTAGCCTGGCTAACTTCCTGGCTGATGTCCTGGTAGCCTGGTTAACTTCCTGGTAGCCTGACAAACTACCTGGTAGCCTGGATAACTTCTTAGTAGCCTGGATAACCTCCTGGCTAATGTCCTGGTAGCCTAATGATCTTCCTGGTAGCCTGGATACATTCGTGGTACCCAGGTTAACTTCCTAGTGGCCTGACTAACATTCTGGGAGCCTGGCGAACTTCGTGGTAGCACGGTTAACTTCCGTTTTATTTCTGTGAACTTGTAGCATTTCTCCCATGCGTGTTTGGGGGGGTTGTGTGTTTTTGGCATTTGCAGTATTTCGCTTTTGCGTTAGTTTTTGATCCTGCAGTGTTTATGTGATTGCAAAATTTTTTTTTGTTTGCAGCATTTTCCTGTTGCATGTGTTTTTATTTCTGGAGTGTTAGGACGTTGCTGTCGCCCACTGGAGCATACTTACTGAAGTGTACTGACAGAACTATTCCATTTGAGAAAGAGCCCATGTGTGAGTGCCCCCCTGCAGCTCTGCAGTCTGCCGACTAAACAAACATGCAGGTCTTGAAATCAAAAAATGTATTGCGCATAAAAAACAATCACCTTCATGCAAGCTGTGTAATAACACAATGGCTTTCCTCAAGCAGCTCCAGATGACACTTGATTGCTTCCAAATGACTTGCCTTTGATCCAAAATCCCCCCGAAAGCCCCTCGCCTGCCCCGAAACATTGATTAGCGCCGTCTAATGCCTCATGTAAGCGGCCATAATGAGACGGGAATTACAGCTGCGGCTTAATGGCCGCCTTATTAGTGGAGCTTTTTCTACATTTCACACACAGTCATCAATGTCATCCTGGCTGCAGGCAAATTAATCATAATGATGAACGCCATCGTGTCACCGGGCACGCCATTCATGGAAAAACATGCACGCTCATCCCGGGAAGGTAGACCTTGAAGATGCGCAGCAGCTCCTCAGCGTGACTTGGAGATGACGAGCAGATTAACTTTCCCAGCAGAGCTAACAAGCTGGATCATGTGGAGAAAAGTAGACCAGGAACAAAACACTTCACAAATACGTACGTTGTGTCATACTTAAAATGAACACTTCCATCAGTACACTTCAAGTATACTGTGTACACCTCATTTTGAGTGGAGTGCTGTCCCAAAAAGCAGCACACACTTATTTCATGTATAACATGATGAACACATGGAATGGGAGTCACAGTGTAGCCTGCAGCTTGGTCATCAAGTTAGCATCAGAGGCACTGCTTGCCTGTTGTCATTTTGCGTAAGAGTAAGGAGCTAAAAGAGGGTGGGGAGCGCCACCTGTGGACCAGTAGTGTGATTTCAGTGTGATGTTGATGTGGGGGTGGACTGACCCGTGTCGTGCGTTCTTCCAGGATCTTGGAGCTGCAGGAGAAAGGCGACCTGGATATCATGAAGCAGAAGTGGTGGCCTCGCACGGGCCGCTGCGACCTCAGCAGCCACGCCAGCGCCCACCCCGACGGCCGCTCCCTCAAGCTGCACAGCTTCGCGGGCGTCTTCTGCATCCTGGCCGCCGGGCTGCTGCTGGCCTGCCTGGTGGCCGGCCTGGAGGCGTGGTGGAGCAGCAACCGGTGCCGCCGGGAGCAGCCCAAAGAGGTGACCGAGCACAGGGCACGGCGGACGGGCCGGCGGGGGGAGGACACTGCCACACTCTACTTTAAGGATCCCGCTGCAGAGGCAGGCCCAGACTTAGTGGAGCTGCAGTACACCCAGCTGTAGAGCGGGAGTGGGGAGGAGGGGCGCCGCCCGGTAGCGTGATGGAGGGGGGGGGACAGGACAGAGTAGACATGTCAGCCAAATGACTGAAATCAGATTTGGTCTTTTTTTTAACCCACACCCACCTTCCATTTGATCTTACCTTCCAGCAGCCATGCACCCCCGACCACCAACACACCAAACCCCATCTGTTTATTTGAACCCTCCCACACACACACACATGCACGCACACGCACACACACACACTTAACTCACGGCATCAAGCTTGCATGTTTGGCTGCCAAAACGAGCGAGCGCCCGGCAGACTTCCTTCCGAGACACCGGCGTGGCGTTATTGTTGCTTTTATTCTGCCGTGAAAGCTGACGAGCTTCAGCTGCAGGCCACTCAGGGATGTCCTACATACTCTGACATCTTCATAAAATGCTTCCAACACTCAAAGTCGCTGATAAAACTTGCTTTTACTGCCGCAATCTTCTTTTTACTTGAACGCCACTGAGGCCTTTCAGCTCACATATGGACTGCGCATTCCCGGGGTGTGCAAAGTGCGGCCCAGGGTGCCATTTACCCACCTGTACCTGTTTTTTTTTTTTTTTTTAATTGACTCATGTTTTTCATTTTTTTCTTTTCTTTTTTAAATTATAATATTTTTTTTTCTAAATATATGCTAAATTAAAATAATAAAATAATATATCATAAATGAAATACATTAACTAAATAAGTGAAAATAAATCCATCAAATTAACATTAGTAACGGTACTAACAATACACTTTGTCACCTTTAACACAAAGCTGACATGCAGACTGTTTGCATGGGTTGTATTTCTTCCAAATATCAAAATGGCCCCGCAGTCTTTGCTTCTTTTGTTTTAACTTTGTGACACTTGCCGGAAAATTTAGACACCCTTAGCTTATGCAATCTAGACTGCCCCGCCCCCACTAGCCCCCAGCCCCACGTCACGTCAGTTCCCTACTCATTTTGTAAGAAATGACTGTACGACGGAGTATCAGGGCCACATTGGGGGAAAAAAACAATCTGAGATTTCCGGAATGAAGTCGTACATTTACGAGAAAAAAGTCCTAACATTACGAGAATTAAGTTGTTATACTACGCGAATAAAGTTGTAAATTTACTTTGAGAATAAAGTCGTAATATTACGAGAGTAAAGTGGTAACATTAGGGGTCATGGAGTCATATGTGTCAGAGGGGAAATAGAGCATAGCTCTTCAGCTCTTTCCTCTTGCTTCAGGCAAGCTTTTATTTATGACGTGGCAGCAAAACACAGCAGTTGAGCACAAACAGATTAGCATGGCTAACCCTTCTCACGTCCTTCTTACCCCGCCCCCTCCACATGCCCAAGACCAATGGTCACATAAGTCCCCCCTTTTCATAGCTGTCTCAGGCAATGCCCGTAACATAAAGTTACACATTTTTTCCCTTTATCCTAGTAATATTTGGAGTTTTTCCAGTATTTACGACTTTAGTCTAACATACGTAACTGGCATTGCCTGAGACAGCTATGAAAAGGGGGGACTTATGTGACTTTTGGGCTTGGGTGAAGGTAACATTACAACTTTTTTTCTTGTAAATTTGCAACTTTTTTTCTTGTAAATGTAACTTTTTTTTCACGTAAGTTCACGAAATCTCAGTTTAATACTCTGTCGCATGACTGAGCACGCCTGTCATTATAAGACAGGTCACGTGAGCGTAACGCTGTGCAAGTAGCCACCAGGGGGCGGTAGGACAGTGAGGCAGGATCCATAAAGTAAAGTGTGGGCAGACGTTGGGTGGGACCAGGGGGGCGTGGCCGTCCTCCTGCAGGTGATGTGTGCATCCTGTGATTGACGCTTGCCTGTGTGCTGTCGTGCAGGTCGCTAAGGATTACAGGCTGGCTATGGTTTCGGGTCCGTTGACTTATAATGACTTTACCTGCACGGCTTCGTCGGAGGGGAGGAGGGACATTTGGACAGACAGACAGAGAGGCTGGGATGAAGCAGATGCGATTGGCACAGGTCAGAATAGAGCTGCTCTCAAACTCTCCTCAAGAAAACACCACCACCGAGGCGCTCTCGCTGACAAACAATCTTAAAAACAGGACTCGTTCGTCTAAACATCCACACATCAAAGATGTCAGTAAAAATGCTGAGCAATAACGACTAAAGCCTCAATCGACACTTGGTTGGATTTGAACTGACACATTCAGTCGGGCATGTTAGCTTTGTCTTCATCAAGTAGTGATACCGATTACTTTTTGGGCATTTTTTATATCGATTTATAACTGATAGATAACCTTTTTGGCATTTGTTTCCAATACCGTTTTTAATGTTTTGTTGTTGTTGTTTCCACTACCAGTTACCTTTATGGCATTTGTTCCCCATACTGATTACCTTTTATTTTCGATACCAGTTATTGTTTTGGAATTTCTTTCCGATACCAATACCGATTACCTTTTTGGGTATTTTTTTCCCAATACAAATTACCCTTTTGGCCTTTTCTTCTGATACAGATGGTTGTCCTTTGGGGGGGGGGGGGTTCAATACCAATTACCTTTTGGCATTTATATCCAATACCGATACCAATAACCTTTTTTGTCATTTGTTTTTGGATATCGATAAAGATTACCTTTTGTCATTTTTTGATATTGCTACCGAAGACCTTTTCTTGGATTTAAAAAAAAATAATTTTTTTCTGATGCTAATACCGATTACCTTTTTGGGAGATTTTTTTTTGTAATACCAGTGACCTTTTCGGATTTTTTTTTTTTTTTTTTTTTTACAAAACCGGTACGGATTACTTTTTTGGCTTCTTTTTCAATATTGATATCGTTTACCTTTTTGGTATTTTTTTATTTGTTTTGATACCAATAGTAAAATGCATGACAAATACTGACCAACTTTTGTGTATTTTTCATAGAATATTAGTCCTATTATTAGTCTAATATTAGTAATAATATCTAGTAGTAATAGTAAGAATATATATTAGTCATAGGCAATATTTTATTTTGACACAATGTAACCCAAACAGTTCAGGGACAAAGACGCTAAAGGTGCTAAAAATGGTGGTAAAAGTAGTAAAAGTAGCGTCAGGAAGAGCACAGGAGCATTCTCCACTGCCACAGTCTTCACAAAGTGGTGGGGGAGGGGCACCGCTGTAAAACGCACCCCGCGGGGAGCGATGGTGAATGCAGATGTTTGTTTTTCTAATTATTGGAAGCTTTTGAGGCGCCCGTGCTTTTGTTTGTTTTGCACTTAGACGGCAGTCTGTCTTTAACGACGGTCCAAACACTAAGACACACTGAGATGTTTTCATTGGCCTGCCGACGCATCGTTGAGCTCATGTCTGGGCTGTAAAAAAGTGTGAATACGGCAAAACCGACACAAGTTCACCCTCTGCGGCCGCGTCAACGTGCACGCTCGCAGGAGGTGCTCTCACTGCGCTACTTGACTTCCTCTGAAGGCCTCCACGTCCTCAAATGTCATCCAACACGTCCACCGCCTCCCCTCAGACACGCAGAGAGCTTTTAGTTATGACACCCGCCACTAGGGGCAGCAACGACACCCAAACAAACCAGTGTGCGTGCGCGTGTTTGTGTGTGTGTATTATGGATACACAGCGTCAATGTGTGTGTGTCAGTGGGATGACTTACTCGGACTAATATCACTACACCTCTCAGAGCACTTTGTTGTAAACTGTCGCACTTTGATGACCTGAAGCCAAAATTCAACAAGAATATCAAATGTTGAAATGTGACATCATCTCCATCTCTCACCTGCCTTTCACCACTGGACTTCACTTAGTGACCGACGAGTTGCTTAATCACGACTTGATTAACATCTAGTTTATTAATCACTAATGAATTAAAAACTTGATTGACTACTTGAATAATCAAGCTGTAGAGCGGATTAGTAACTATTTGTGTGATGACTAGTTGATTAATAACTAGTTGATTATGACTAATTGATTAATATCTTGTTTAATGACTAGTTGATTAATGACAAGCTGATGAATGACTAGTTGAGTATGACTGATTGATTAATAACTTGTTTAATGACTAGTTGATTAATCAAGATGACGAGATGATTAATGACTAGTTGCTTAACACCAGTTGTTCATTAATGACTAAATTATTAATAACTTGATTATTGACTAGTTGATTTATGAGTAGATTAAAGTGGATTAATTGACTAGTTGATTAATCAATACGACTAGTTGATTAATTACTAATTAGTTAATAACTACTCGATTAATGACAAGGTGATAAAGATGACAATCTGATTGACTAATTGATTAATGATTAGTTTATTAATCAACACAACCTGCTGATTATTGATTAATAACTTGTTGATTAATGACCAGTTGATTTATAAGTAGTTGATTGACTAGTTGATTAATCAACACTATTAGTTGATTGACAAAGTTGAAAATTTATTAATGATGAAGTGATTGACTAGTTGATTAATGACTAATTCATAACTACTTGATTAATTACTAGTTGATAAAGATAACAAGCTGATTGTAGTTTAATTAATTAACACAACCTGATGATTAATGACTTATTCATGAATAATTTGTTGATTGTTCGCTAATTATAACTACTTCATCAGTGATTAGTTGATGAATAACTGATCAACACTATGTTGGTGAATGATTAGTTTATTTCTAGTTCATCAATAACAAGTTGATTAATGAGTAGCTAATTAGTTAACATGAATAGGTGATTGAATAACCATTGATGGACGAGTTGCTTAATGAGCAGTTGCTTAATGAGCATTCATCAACACAATTAGTTGATGAATGATTCATTGATTAAGACTAGTTGATTAATCAACACAATTAGTTGATGAATGATTCATTGATTAAGACTAGTTGATTAATCAACACAATTAATTGATGAATGTTTCATTGATTAAGACTAGTTAATTAATCAACACAATTAGTTGATGAATGATTCATCGATTAAGACTAGTTGATTCATCAACACAATTAGTTGATGAATGATTCATCGATTAAGACTAGTTGATTCATCAACATGTCTAGCTGATGAATGACTAATTAATGAGTTGGTTGATGACAAGCAGTAAAGGACAGTTTTACAACAAAATCCTGGTCCAGACATCCAGTCTTCACTTCTCAGCAACCAAATTTGATTTCAAGTTCTTTTGGGTCCAAAGGGGTCTGCATGCCCAGCAGGATGGAAAGAAAGCGGGCCGTGGCCAATCTCAGCCTCTGTGTCCCTCCTCCTCCCCCCTCTGTCCCCCCCACCCCCACCCCTGTAGGACAAGGAGGTGAACCTGGAACAGGTCCATCGTCGTATGAACAGTCTTTTGGACGAGGACTTGGCCCACAAGCAGATCCCAGGGCCCTCTATCGAGATCTCTGCGCTGGACATCGGCAGCATGCGGGCCAGCCAGGCGGCCATGGTGCCCCCGGGCCTCGCTGTGACCACCTTCCTGCCAGGGGAGGGGGCGCCGCCGCCTCCTCTAGCCCATCCTCACCTTGGGGGGACCTTGGGCAGGACGCTACCCCCCTCCCAGCTCCCTGGCAGCAGTACGCTGCCCCCGCACCACCCGCTCAGCAGCAGCAGCCTCGGGGGCAGCGTGCAGTGCAAGCACAGGGCCCCCAACGGGGGGCTCTTCCGACAGAGCCCTGGCAAGATGCCGCTGTACCAGGCGGTCTCCGCAGGACCCATACCCGAAGTCATTGACGCCACCCACAGCACCTCCATTTAGTCCTGGGGAGGGCGGGGGTCACAGCGGGACACTCGAAGGAACGATGTGAAAGATTTTTTTATGCGGTTCCTCTCGTGTACATTTGTGTAAATAAGAAAAGAACCGAGTGAGCTTAAAGTGTATTTTGAATATTCTCCATTTTTCAAGTTGCGTTGTAAAAAAACAAAAACAAAAAACAGAAGAAAAGCAGATTAAAAGTGGAATCTCGCGTATGAAATCTAAAGTATGAAATATATAAACACAATGATGACTGTTTGAATGACTTTGTACAAATTCGTTGCCATTGTCTTTCCAAACATAAACAAAAAAACATGTCTGCCCCCGTGCAGCGTTCCAGGGACGTGTTTACTGTCGCCATGACAACCACCTTCCAAAAAAAAAACAGCGTTTTGTAGTTTCCATCAGTAAGACATCCATCTCTCCACGTCATAAACCGTTTGATGCTTTCTGGTTGCCATGGTGACGTACGTCCAAGAAAGTAGGGGTGATAGTAGGAGAGCAGCGCCCGCTGTCAGCCCGGAGGAATCCTGTGCTAATGAAGCGTGCGTTCCCACGCGTCCTGACCTAACGTTGCGCCTTGAAGGCTCAATGATGATGTCAACTTTTAGGTTCCATTCTCAAGATCCTTGCAGTCAAATTCCAACGTTGCGGTGACACTTCCGCAGGCTCATTTGGCACATTAGGAACTCGCCAAGAAGCAGCGAGCAAGGTCTGCTCTCACTCAATCAAAGGAGCTCAGACCTCCCCGCCGCTATTTGCCGCCTCACTACTCCGCCGTGGGTGCTGGAAGTCCATCATTACACCTCCCTGGAAGGACAACCGTTCAGGCTGCTGGGAGTTTCTCTTACCTGCCACAAGTCCTCATGCATCTGTCCTCGAGGGGGTGGTGTCCAGGGGTGTCCAGACTTTTCTCCCCCTGAGGGCCGCATACATACATGAAATTAAAGGATGGCTTTCATACATTTTGTACATTAAAGATGCAATCCCGTCCCCGCTTTTTTCACGGAGACGTTCGTAAAATGTCTATTTTGAGATTCCATGCAGCTCCCTCGCTCACGGTGCGAACATAACACACAGAGACCGTGTGGGTGAGAATAAAGGCTGACACTCAGATACATGCAAGGCAATGCTATTCAAGCCAAATGTATCACCCGCAAGGGATGCTGGGTAACTTCCTGTTGGGCTTCACAGCATGCCTTGTGGGTTATGCATGAGGATAAAATAGTCTTGTTTCGTGTGTTACATTTTGGGTTGCACCGTGAGTGAGCTCGGCGTTTGGGTTGATGGTCCACCGCACAAAATGGCGCGTTTTCCCACAAATCAAACACAGAATTTGCAGTTGCATCGTGCACCGTATTATAAGCTGCATAAGCTTTGTGTTATCAGCGACAAAGAAAATTAATATTTAATAATATATCCCATTAATGGTCCATTTTTACATTTGCCGTGATATAAAAATGAAAATACGCAGCCGCACTTGGGCACCCCTGTCTCTGGAAGTCTGCTCGGGTTGGGACGGCGTGTCCATGTGTGTTTCTGTTCCAACTCCTTCACGTGCGTTTATTTATGAACATGCTGCTTGGACTTTCTTAACTTGAATAAAGAAAGATGCTTTACAACACGCTCGGCTCCGTGTTTTGGATCTCACGGTGGTTCTTCGGGAGCGCTGAGCCGAGTGCGCGCCCGTGTGGCGCGATTTCTCCTCTCTGATGTCAGCTGACCTCTGGTCGTGAGCGCTCGACCTGTCACCACAGCGACCGCCTCCACGTAAGCACTTGCAAAGATGAGGCCGGTAGTCAGCCCCTCCACGATTCTGCGGGATTTTTTGTTGTCATTATTGTGGTATCGCACTTTTCTACCTTCAAGCTACACGCTTTGACACTGTTAGCACGTTTACCAACTGGTGATGTAACATCAGCGCGGTTCAGCATCCTGCCCGAGGATACTACTAGATGTCATGGGAGGACGGAGAACCAGCAACCTTCCAATTGGGACGCAACCACCCCCCCACCTGAGCCATGCTTGTTTTTTTATTTTTAGAACGCTGCATCACAGTTTGATTTTGCCGATTTGTTGTCAATGTTTTACCGTGAAGGCAGTTAATATGGCAAATGTGTTTGGGTTAAACCATTTTAACAACGCATGTTAATCATTTTTATACTCTTACACTAACTACAAACAAAGAAACAAAGTTTCCACCTTTATTTATAAGTCCCTCACTTTGTTTATTCGGGTACTTGCAAGAGCTTGCGGGTGAAAAGTCCCGGTCCTGCGATGACTTTGCTTGTGTTCCACCACAATAATTTACCATTACTTTCATGCTAGGTGTTCACATAGTCAACCCCGCCAACCCTAACCCCCTACTAGCCCTGCCTCCTAACCCAAGCCTCCTAGTCCTAGCATTAACGCCTACCCCAAGCCTCCTAATCCTTGTCCTAACACCTAACCCAAGCCTCCTAATCCTTGTCCTAACTCCTAACCCAAGCCTCCTAGTCCCAGCCCTAACTCCTAACCCAAGCCTCTAGACCTAGCCCTAACCCCTAGTCGTAGCCCTAACTCCTAACCCAAGCCTCCTAGTCCTAGCCCTACCTCCTAAGCCAAATTTCTAGTCCTAGCCCTACCTCCTTGCCCTAAGCCCTAACTACTAATCCTAATCCCCAATTCTACCCCAAACCTCCTAAACCTAGCCCTAACCCCTGACCCTAACCCCCTAACCCTCAAAAATGACTACGCATGTGGGGGCAGACTAACGGGCCAAGTCAAATGTGAGATAATGTTACCAAAAAGGAGCCAAAAAATAGCGGTGATTGTCTGAATTTGTGCTCATTGGCATGGCTGCGTCATTGCTTATTCCTGGAGAGACTGAATAGTTTGCATATTTGAATTGAAAGAGAAAGAAAAAGAGCATTTTGTGGCAAGACCACCTCAGGATTGCCCCGCAGACACTCGGAGTCTTCTGTCCTCTTCTCACATCTGCTTACCTTGCGTCACGCTCATTTGTGCCCTGGTGCGTTTCCCAGCGCTTAGCCACACAGCGCCCAGCCTTCTTGGTGGAACTCCTCATTACTCGCTCCAGCGCCGCCAGCTGGAGAACATAAAAGCGGAAGTGTGCGAGGGTCTGGCGGCGGCGGGCAGTCTCAGGCCGCACCGCCACCTGGCAGGGAGACGGGTCAGTGGCGGTAAATCACAGCGTATCCGACGTGATGGCTCATATAGCGTAGCGTAGCGCGGCGGCGGCGCTGAAGGCACACGGCGTGAAATGAAAGCTAAACTGTCTGCATAAATATGCAAATGAGAGGACTATCCGAAGAGGAGCTATTTGAAGGTAGAGCAACAACTCAGCTTTGGTGTTAGCCAGGAAATGTGCTTTTCATCGCCACAGCAACAACTAGCAAGGCCTCTCTTGATGTTCAACATCGCAGCATGATGCTGCTGGTGGCTGGGGTCAAAGATCACATTACAACAACCCTGTTACCATGGCGATTTCTCCTCCAAAGTCGCAGGGATCCTGGATGAAAACCTTCAAGACCACCACGGTGATGTTAGAAACAGAAAAATGTCGCTTTGACGTCCTTCAGCGCTCGCGAGGGCGCCTGTGGACAATTTGAAGCCTTGTGTTATTTGGAAAAATTGCTGTCATCAGTCACTTGGTTTGGATTTGTTTGGGACAAGATAACAACCAGTCACGTGCTCCTATTTGACCGCCAATCAAGCGTGCGTGTGGCTCGACGTTGTTGAAGTCCCAAAGGAATCGAGGACAGGAATTGTTGTCAAAAGCGAGCGTTTGCCGCTAATGAAAACACCTAACCTGTGCAGGGAAATTCATTCAACGCTAACAAAAACATCTTTTCCTTTGCTAGCGTTAGCAGTCAGTTGGCCGTTCTCCATTGTTAGCATTAGCACTGAGGCAGAAAACAGCGTGGCTAATTAGTACGTAGCCCAACAAGTCAACTACAGTCTAGTGGCAAGCTAGCAGCAGTTAGCGACCCCCGAGGCCTGAATTGTGTCAAACATTTCCTCCTCTGTCCTCCTGTCATCACCTGCCTCGTCTTCCTCCCTCTGCCTCTTGTTCCTCCTTTATGATTATTGATCAAACATGGCCGCCGGCTCTTAACTCCACCGTTTTCAATCATGCTAGCTTCTTGCTTCCATTCCTCCTTAAAACCTCCGGAGGTCCCACTGTCCCTCTTGGTGATGTCCCTCGTGGTCCTCATTGTGTTTCTCCTGGTTTTCCTCGTAGTCTCATAGTGTTTCATCGTAGTGTTCCTCGTGTTGTACCCACTGACGTTCCTCGTAGCGTTCCTCGTGGTGTTCCTTGCAGTCTTTCTCGTGGTGTACCCAGTAGTGTTCCTCGTGGTGTTCTGCATGGTGTTCCTTGTGGTGCTCCTCACTGTGTTTCTAATTGTGTTTCTCATGGTGTCCCACGTCGTCTTTCCCATGTTGTTCCTCATTGTGCTCCTCATGGTGTTCACTGTGCTGTTCCTCGTGGTCCACATGGTTTACACACAGACACTGCATGCTATGTTGCAATTAGCACCGAGCACACGGAGCTAATCCAACATGAATCCTCCACTGTGAGCTCATGTTGCAATGACGACCCATTAGCGGACATGCTGACCTTTTAATGAGACGGCAACAAACACCAGAACCTCCTTTAAGGCCACTTAGAGCCACAAGTGGGTCACGATGCCTCACTGTGACGCTCAGCGTGATCATTGATGAGGATGTTGTGTCCATGGAATGTTGGAATGCCGTCCTTACGAAATCTTCTGGAGTAAAGCGTTTAGCCACAACGAAGCAGCTGCTAATTAGTCACCCCCCCAAGGACGAGGCCGAGCAGAATTCCAGTGCTCATTTCCCACGAGGTGATCAAATGCTATCAACGTTCCAATCCAGATGATGGAAGTGTGAGGTTCTCTCCGGACCAGGTTCCCAAGCCTTGAGGGAGGTCAAGGTCTGCTCTGTGCGTGTCTGTGCACGCCGCATCAAAACAAGGACACATGTAAGCTAACGATGCTCATTTAGATCCAAACATGGCCCCCAGCAATACCCCCCTCCTTTCCCCCCTGCCTGCAGGTGTCTCTTTGGACCAGGCGTCTCATCCTGCAGTCTTCATGGCCCCAGGCGTTCATTTGGAGGTCGGTTTCCAGCGGCGACTGCCTGCCTTCCAGCAAATGTCAGCAAAGGTGAGAAGTGTTTTCATTCATTAGCAGCTTGTCTCACAAAGACAACACGCTGCCCTGTCTCTCGGGTGTCTCCAAGACAAGCAAAAGCGCTCTAAATGTGTGAGGACACACTTTAAAGATCTTCTGAACCATTTTCTGGTCGTGACTGTTAAACATGTGGAATATTTATCATCAAACTTCCTGTTTGGGCCCAACGTTGTTATGCAGAACTGTACGGGAGCCGATGAGGACGCGATCGGAACACCGTGAAAGTACACGAAGCAGTTCCAGTCCACATTGCGTGTGAGTGCTGAAGATGGGACTGAAATGTGTCGCCGAGGATGGAACCAGCAGCCGTCAGGACGACCGCTCTAAACGTAAATGTAAAATGAACATTTCCACCAATAGGGGGCGACGTTGAATTTCTCCATTCATTTTCAAAGGGTAAATGTCACAGAAAATATTGAATTAGGATAAAATGTGGGATTTTTTCATGATTTTTTTTTTTTAGGAAAGTCCCAAAAGATAGCCTACATGTCCGGAGTGACCTGAACATTTTGATGTTGGAATGATTTGAAGCGGTTTCACTCCAAACTGTGAATTTGACTCTAAAACGAAATGAGAAATGAATGAAGAAGAGTCAGAGTACGTGTTCTAGTCAACAAGTCGTTGTCCACCCACTCGATGATTTTGGATGAATAGATGGTTGTGTTCCTTTCGGCTGTATCGTGAAGCAACCGCTGACGTCACACCCTCCACGTGTGCAAGCCGCTCTTCGCCGTTCTAAAAGTAGTCGTAGTTGTAGTAAAATAATAGCAATAAAGTTGTTTCTAATTCAATGAAAATCTTTATGTCCAATATATGTTGCAAAATATCTCCACAATAACTGCACAGTATCATCTTTTCTTTAGTCACATGACCTTTAGCTATTGCTGGAGGCCCCCTAAAGGTCAAAGGACCACTTTGGAAAATGAATTAAGCCAATTTCCCGTCCCCCTTGCGTGCTCTTCAACCTCCACCTATGAGAAGGAAGAAAGGCTCTCACACCAAATTAGATTTTTTCCAAATGTATTGAAGAATAAGTCGGACGTGATCATTGAAAGATAAGTCAGACGGGTTAGTTCTCCACAGCCTTCAGGACCCCGGACCCCGTTTCATTCACCTGTACCCATCTCCTGGCTCCCCCCAATCGTCCCATAGGCTTCTTTAGACGTGTTTGCTCAGTCCGTTGGCGCCAGTCCCTCCAAAGATAACTTTCTGCTGGATACCTTGACGGTAAAATACAATAAAACAACCAAGGCAAGACGTGAGAGCTGAAACAAATAAGAAAATAGAATACGAATAAATAAATGAATACATGGAACAGTGCAATAATACATCATAATAATACAGAATCAGGTAACGCTGTAAGTACGGTCCTGTGTGTGTTTTATCGCTCCCCCCTCTGTTGTGTTGGAAAGCCGCATGTCACGGGGGAGGAATGATCTGCTCGGTCTTTGGGTGGAGCAGGACAGTGATAGTAACCTTCCACTGAAACTGCTCTTCTGTGAGGAGATGATGCTGTGCATTGGGGGATGCTGGTTGTCCGTGATGGAAAGGAGCCTCCTCAGTGTCCTTTCCTCTGCCACAGATGCCAGGCTGTCCAGCTCAGTGCCAATGACAGAGCCTCCTTCCTCACCAGTTTGTTCAGGCGTGTGGCTTCTTGAGGCTGCTCCCCCAGCACACGACTGAATACAGGAGGGCACTAGCTACCACAGTCTGCTAGAAGATCTGTAGCAGCTTCTTGCATACGTTGAAGGATGCCAGTCTTCTGAGGAAGTACAGACGGCTCTGCCCTTTCCACAGAGCATCTATGTTGGCAGTCCAGTCCAGTTTATCATCCAGATGCACTCCCAGGTGTTTGTAGGTGTGAACCCGGATTCTGGGCGTGTGCTGTTTCTCCTAAAGTCCACCACCGTTTACCTGGGCTTGGTGGTGCCCAGCGTCGCACCAGTTGGCGAAGTCCTGGATCACTTTTCTGTACTCATCCCCCTGTCCGTTCCTGCTACACCCCATGTCGTCCGCGTGCTTCTGTACATGGCAGAGCAAACCGAACAGGAGAGGGCACAGTTCCCTGCGGTGCCCCCGTGCTGCTGGTCACAGTGTACTGAGGTCTGCCCGTCAGGGGGTCTGTGATCCATGCCTCCAGTTGTGATCCTGCTCCCATCTGTGTCAGTTTGTCCTTGAGCAGCTGAGGCTGCCTCTGTCCAGGTGAGCGAGAGATCGGTGGAGAAAGAAGATGATGGAGTCCTCAACTCCCACTTTCTCCTGCTATGCAAACTGCAGAGGGTCGAGTGCGTGGTGGGCCTGTGGCCTCAGGTGATAGAGCAGCAGCCATTCCGTGGTCTCTTTGGGGCTGGAACGATGCAGGACGTCCTCCACAGCGGTGGAATCCTCCCCAACCCCAAGCTCAGGCTGAAGATGCGCTGCAGAGCGTCTGCCATCTCCCACGGGCAAGCTTTCAGTAGTCGAGGTGACGCTCCGTCCAGACCTCTTCAGCTCCGCACTTACTCAGCTGCTGTTATTGTGGGTTGTTTGAGGGGGGGGAGGGTGAGGTGAGGTGTCCTCTTCCGTGCTGGTGACTTGTGTGGGGGCTGCTGTGGTTTAACTGGTTCGCCCTTCTCACGTCCCACTCAATTTTGGCACCTCTCTTTGAGCTGCAGCCCGTGATGGTCTTCATTCCCTGCCCCGCCCCCTTCATGTCTTTGTTCTGTATCCGCTCTTCCATTTTCCTTTCGTGCTGCTGCTTTGCTGCCCTGTCCTGTGTGGGAATGTGGGAATTTTTTGAAAAGTCCTGATTGATAGTGGGCCTTGATTGAGCTGAACATTTTGGCGTTCCAGCTCATTTGAATCGGTTGAGAAGTGTGAGAGTGGACAAAAAATGAGGCGGAAATCTAAGAAGTAGAGGAAACAGTTTTACAAGTGCCACACAATAATACAATTTGTGTTTAAAAGTCAGTAGGAAGCACAAATACAACAGCTAGCCTCGCTTCTTCTGTTTATTTTCCGTCAGTCTGAGTGTCCGGTGGGGCATTGCTGCCTCTCACTGGTCAACGCCGGTACTGCTTCTGGTGATAAGACTTGAACGATCTTTGCTTTTGTCACGTTTGGTCAGAATGTGTTGGAGCACTTTGGAGGACGTCTTCATGGCAGCTGTTTTTCTTTCTCCCGCCGACGCAGAAACTTGGAGGCCGTCAAAACATTTCTTACAGGCGGGGGGACATTTATCGGAGCGCCCGTCTCGGCCGGCGTTTGACTTATCGGTGGTGAAGTGTCTGCGAGCCGCGGAAGGCGTTGAGACGCGTCCCTGCGGACAGCGCTGTCACAAAAATGCCACAAAGGTGCTCGCGGCAGGAGGTGACACGCAACAGGAGATGCCGCGGTTTCCTGCACGGCAGCAAAGTGTCTTGCCGCTGCCTTCCCCAGTGAGCGCCCCCTGGAGGCGACCTTGTCTCCTTCTTGTCTTTGCTGTTTCACGTCTTCTTCAACCCGAAAAAAATCCTTTTCACGTCAGACAAGCTAAATGCTAAATGAATTCCTTATTTGAAAACAACCTGATACTTTTCGCTTAGTAATAGGATGGTCCGATCCGATACTCTAGCAGGAGGGTTTGGGGGGGGTGGAGCGAGCTGTGTGTTAAAACTAGACATTTTTATGGGCATACAGCGGTGTGAAAAGGTGTTTGCTCCCTTCCTGATTTCTTATTTTTTGCATGTTTGTCACATTTAAATGTTTCGGAGCATCAAACTAATGTAAATATTAGTCAATGACAACACAACTCAACACAAAAGGCAGTTTTTAAATTAAACTTCTTATTATTAAGGGAAAAAAAATCCAAACCTACATGGCCCTTTGTGGAAAACTGATAGACCCCCCCCCAAGTTAAAATATAATTTAACTGAGATTAATTGAGCTCTATCAGTCTCGAAAAGGTTATAAAGCCATTTCTAAGCTTTGGGACTCCAGCAAACCACAGTGAGAGCCATTATCCACAAATGGAGAAAACATGGAACAGTAGTGAACCTTCCCAGGAGTGGCCGGCCAACCAAAATGACGCCAAGAGCGCAGCGACGACTCATCCGAGAGGTCACAAAAGACCCCACAACAACATCCAAAGAACTGCAGGTCTCACTTGCCTCAGTTAAGGTCAGTGTTCATGACTCCACCATAAGAAAGACGCTGGACAAAAACGGCCTACATGGCAGAGTTCCAAGACCAAAACCACTGCTGAACAAAAAGAACATTAAGGCTAGTCTCAATTTTGCCAGAAAACATCTTGATGATCCCCAAAACCTTTGGGAAAATACTCTGTGGTCTGACGAGACAAAAGTTGGAACTTTTTGGAAGGTGTGTGTCCCATTACATCTGGCGTAAAAGTAACGCTGCATGTCAGAAAAAGAACATCATAGCAACAGTAAAATATGGTGGTGGTAGTGTGATGGTCTTCAGGACCTGGAAGACTTGCTGTGATAAATGGAAGCATGAATTGTGCTGAAGGAGAATGTCCGGCCATCTGTTGGTGACCTCAAGCTGAAAGCAACTTGGGTTCTGCAGCAGGACAATGATCCAAAACACACCAGCAAGTCCACCTCTGAATGGATGAAGAAAAACTAAATGAAGACTTTGGAGCGGCCTAGTCCAAGTCCAGACCTGAATCCTATTGAGATGCTGTGGCATGACCTTAAAAAGGCGCTTCATGCTGGAAAAGCCTCCAATGTGGCTGAATGACAACAATTCTGCTAAATTCCTCCCCAGCGCAGTAAGAGACTCATTGCAAGTTATCACAAACGCTTGATTGCAGTTGTTGCTGCTAAGGGGGGCTCAACCAGTTTTTAGCTTTAGGGGGCAATCACTTTTTCACACAGGGCCATGTAGCTTTGGATTTTTTTTCTCCCTTAATAATAAAAAGTTTCATTTAAAAACTGTACTTTATGTTCAGTTGTGTTGTCATTAACTAATATTTACATAAGTTTGATGATCCGAAACATTTAAGTGTGGCAAACATGCAGAAAAAATAAAAAATCAAGAAGGGGACAAACACTTTTTCACACCACATTATGTAACCGATGCCTGTGCAAGTGTACGTTACCTCGCTCCCTCGGCCTTAAGAGCTGCGCTGAACGCTGGGGCGACAGTCTGGGCTTTTGGCCCAAAGGTCTCCCTCTCCGAAGGTCCTGTGTTGGCGTCCCGGCGCAGACAGGGTGAAGCGTTTTGCCATTCACTAGTAGTTCCAGTGGTTTCAGACATGAAAAAGTGGTATCAGGTGGTATCAGTGGTATCCCCACTTAGTACTACAAATGTACTTCATTCAAGTCCGCGTCCTGAAGTAAACACTGCCTTTACACATTAGCTTGCCATGCTAGCACTGACGCATCTTTATGAGCAGCTAGCTTAGTGTAACCCGCCTGCTTCACACTGCCCATGCCGGGGCTCGGACACAGGACCTTCGGAATGGGAGACGAGAGCGCGGACCGTTGGGTCAAAAGCCCGGACTGTCAACCCAACGTTCAGCGCAGCGCCGAGGGAGTGAGAGGTTTACCGACGTACACTTGCGCAGCCGCAATGGGTGACATACGTTACACGAGCACCACGCATGAGCTGCTATGTTCGGGTGAAATTAGGCCTTATTGTTGCGTTAACGTGAAAGGATGTCCATCCTAAACATGAAGACATGCAAGAAGACGCTTCCTTGTCTTCTAGAATCGTCTTTGTGTGCGTCTCTGACAGCCGCCTCAGGGTGTAAACATTCCTTACAAAGCCGTGGAGTCTCTTCCAGCATGCTCAGCATTTCTAAGGCTGCTGTCTACAAAACGGCTCCACGCCACGAGTCCTAGCTACCGTGGTAACACGCGAGCTAGCAGGCGACAATGGATGATGGCATGTTAGCTTCTTAGCACGCTAGCACAGGACCATGGTCACTGGGTTCAAAGTTGCGTCGGAGGGATAAAGGCTCAAAATAAAGGCTTACACATTAACATACATGGAAAACAATGCTAGCATTTGTAACCCACAAGGCATGCTGGGTAACTTCCTGTTAGAGAAGTGTGCACGTGGGCTTCCCAGCACAAAATGGGGGTGAAGGGACCCCCTCCATCGCTGCTACACGACTTCATGAAGGAAACTTGATGGTAGAAAGTTGTCTCCATTCGAGTGTTTATCATGGACCAGGTGCAGGTGCCAACCCCCCCTTTTTTGTCTTCCTCTCTTTTAAAGTTTCCCGTACATGTAAATCTATCAAAAAAAAGGCACTCTGGGGGGGTATTTTGGGGTGGGGCTGGGTTATGTTTGCTGTTTTTTTCTGTAAAAAGTCCCCTTCTTTTCCAAAGCAGGTGATAAAAACTAACGTGTCATGTCTCCTTCCTTTCATGACGTGCATGCAGCAGCTCCTCACTCTGATCACTGTAAGAACCCCCCGCCCCCACCCCACCCCCCCAACAGTATAAATACACGTGTTCTCCCTGGGGGCCTTTAATGTGTTCCATGAATGGTAGCAAAGCCCCACGCTGTGAGGAGCTGTGAATCAAAGAGGGCGTGAACTAATTAAGGAGTGTGAATGGAGCTTTAATCAGCGTGAGCGCAGCGGGGGTCAAAGGAAGGTTGGAGGGTGTCTGGGGGGTAAGGTGTGGGGGGGGGGGCTGCCGTGTTTGATTTGAACGCGATTGTGTGGGTAATCGCCCCTGAGTTTCCCTGGCAGTGTGGAAGATTCCTGCTGTTTGGAAGCCTTCATTGGAGTGGAGCAAACATGGCGCCTGCAGACGTGATCGCTCATGAAGATCTACTTGGAGGATGCCGCTGTCAGGAGGAAGAGGAAGAGGGAGGATGTTCTTAAGGATGTGAAGGCCTCATGGTGCAATGGTAGCGCATGTGACTCGGGTGTTCAGTGCAAGTGAGGTCAATGAGGCGTGGCTGCACGAAGACATCGCAAGACTGCTGGTTCTTCCACAGAAAACTCCTCCAAGCGGACCCCTACGGAGCTCGCTTTGTGCACTGGGAAACGACAAGTGGTCCAGCAGGTGCCAACCCAAAGTGTTCCCACAAAGCTGGAAGCATACGATTGTCCAAAGAAGGTTAACAACCTCTGATTGATTCATTGGCGAACTGAAAGGCCAAAGATGTTTGACGCTTGTAAGAGAAAATAAACATCATCAGCGCTTCCCGAGTGTCAGAGATGGAAAGACGTGACTTTAACTGCAAAAACGCTAGTCAAAGATCCTCTATATGGCAGGAGTGTTCTACTTTACAGGAGTGTTCTACTGTTTTTGGAGGACCTACTTTACAAAAAACAACACTTGTCAAAGATCCTTCATATGACAGGAGCACTCTTCTATTTTTAAGGACCTGCAGTAAAAAAAAAAGTGCTGCAAAAACGCTAGCCAAAGATCCTCTATAGGACAGAATCGAGCTACTGTTTTTGAAGGACCTACTGCAAAAATGCTAATCAAAGATCCTCTATATGGCAGGACCACGTTCTGCTGTTTTTATGGACCAACTGGAAAAACAACACTTGTCAAAGATCCTTCATATGGCAGAAACACTCTTCTATTTTTAAGGACAAAAAAATGCTGGACAAAGATCCTTTATTTGACAGGAGTGGTGCAAAAATGCTATCCAGAGATCATCTATAGGACAGAAACGAGCTACTGTTTTTGAAGGACCTACTGCAAAAATGCTCATCAAAGATCATCTCTACGGCAGTTTTTGTGGACCTGCTGCAAAAACAACGCTTGTCAAAAATCCTTCAAATGACAGAAACACTTCTATTTTTAAGGTCTTACAGCAAAAAAAGTGCTGGACAAAGATCCTTGATATGACAGGAGTGCTTTGCTGTTTTTAAGGACCTACTGCAAAACAAAAAAAAAACTCTGGTCAAAGCTTCTTTATATGATGAGTGTTGCTGTTTTTTAGCACCTCTCTGCGGTGCGTGGTAATGAACAGAGGTGCAGTGTTGCATGCTGGGTAGGCGGCGAGGGGCTCCATCCATCAGCGCTGACACGGCCGTTCATCCTGTTAGCAGCGCGAAGGGGGGGACGTCGTAAAGATGGACGACAACTAATCTTCCACAAACAAGATGCAGACGCCATTTTGCAAGCGTCGATGTGCTTTACTGGTAATGAAAATACTCGTCCAGCCTACAAATACTCTTGGATGATGCGTTCATGAGCTGCTGCTGTGCTGGCAGACATTTACAGTACATGGCGTTTATTTGAAGCTAATGGCGTTCCAGGACGGAGTTAGTTGGAAACTTCTTACTCGGAGCCCTGTCTACTCGCTGGAGTCACAAAGTCCACGAATTGTGTTGCAAAGAATGAGGCGAGAAAGTCCAGTGATCAAGCGAGAAGACTTTATTGCGTCTAAGAGGCTTTTTATTGTCTTTTTATCTGCCTCTTATTTATTGTTGTTGTGTAACAAAGTGTCCCCGCTCTGTGATAAAGTCCTTGTTGCTGCACACAAGTCAACTCCACTCCGCTGTCACAACATTAGGGACGCTAAACATCTTTCCGGCACTCACAACGTTTAGTTGTCGCTCCGTATTTCACACTTCTGGGTGAAGTGCAAGTTCACATGCGTTATCTCAAATTCAAATGCAGTGTGTCTCCTTAACACTAGAGGGCCATTTCAGCTGGACCTAGCGTGTGGGTAGAGGAAGAGCTATTAGCTATTAGCTACATGCTAATAGCTAAGTGTCACTTGTAGAAGTGGTAGAAGTTTTGCTTCTCCTCAAAGACAGAAAAAAAATCACTGACCTTTCCTGTAGTGTCCTAAAGACTTTTACTACTACAGTGGAACCTCCATTAGCGTACGCCCCAGATAGCATGTTTTTAAAATTTACGCCAAAATTTTGCCGCAGTTTGCGTACATTTTCTGTTTTTGCTTACAATATGGTGACTGTCTTGTTGTATTTTATTCATATATATATATATATATATATAATATCAATCGTATATACTGTATATACAGTATCATATATATATATCAGTCATACATCATATATAATTGCATTTGTTTTTGTAAAAAAGTATTGAAATTAATTTTAACTAATTTAAATTAGTTTTTATGTTAAATGTAAATTAAATTTACATTTATTATAAGTATTTATATAATATTTATGTACTATAATATATCTAACTTTTTTTATTACCAAAGACACAAGGTGGCAGTGAGACCAACACGGACACCACCTTCCTGTTTTGCCATGAATTTATTTCTTGAATTCAATCGTGTTTCTGACCTTCTTTATCAAAATGCTGGCACGTGCAACTTTCTTTGGCTCCACTGTGGGTTCTTTTGCAGCCGCTAATCAATAAGAGAAGCAGAGACTTGAGGTGAGAAACGCCATTGAATTCAAGAAATAACTGGTTAAAAAAGGAAGAACTAACACAGTTATGGTATTTGCAAAATAAGCCACAATGGGGCCAAAGAAAGTTGCAAGTGCCAGCATTTTGATAAAGAAGGTAAACACGATTTAATTCAAGAGATAATTCATAGCAAAACACGAAGGTGGTGTCTGCCTCATCGACATCTTCGTCAACAAAGGTGTTCAATTAAGGTAAAAGGTTCGAGTCGGACATTATGGAACGAATTGATGAGGCTAACTGAAGTTTCACTGTACTTCTAAAAATGTTTTGACCCATTGTGGGTGTCAGGTTCAAACTCCTGTGACACTTGTAAAACACAGCAAAATTACAGAAGAGACAAGACAACAAGCATATCTTTTTACTCGCGAGGAGAACGGAGGAACGTACCAGAGTTACCTTCCCACACCGCTCTGAATACATTCTCTGAGCTCTCGCTTTTTATTTGGGTATTCCCTATCTACAAGGTTGTGCAACTCTAAGGGATGTGGTGAGCAACGCAGCTGCACAACTGTACTTTGTTTTGTCTATGTGTGCGTCTCTGTGGCAGGTATCAGTGATACATGTGTGGTATGAAGCACATTTCAGCACAGCCTCGAAGGACATCGGTTAGTATGCGACTGCATCCTTGGAGTCAGCAGCCACGGTGGCACCATGAGTCGTCACTTTCTCTGTTGCTGGGTCACCGCTGCATTCCTAAAACAGACATTCCTAAAGGGCAACACACTTTCATACTGCTACGATATATGCGTGATAACTATATTGCTGGTTAATTTATGTCCAGTTCCAACAGTGAGTCCGGAGCCGAGCTCTGCCGTACATCTGTTGGCTAGAGAGTGAGGAAATCAGATATTTTTTGAGAGCAGCCTGAATGTGCCAAGATATTCTACCTTCACGAGAAGGCCTCTCAAGATTGTACATTTTTGCTTCAATCAATCACACTGTGAAATAAATCACGTACGGAAAATTTGAAATTGACAGCCGCTTGGTGAGCCTTTGGCAGACATAAACGAGCACACTGAGAAGGCTTGATTCTGGCCTTCCAGGATCGCCCTCTTTGCTTCCTCCCTTCATGCACCATTAGTTCTCCATGGGGACTGCTGCATGCGTAGAAAGACCACTCTGATGATCTTCTATCAAAGTGTATACATGCACGTATACATGCAAGAGGAATGTGGTTTTCAATCAGACACTTTGTGTGAACAAGACCCCGAGGTACTTAAACTCCTCCACTTGGGGCAGGATCACATCTTTGACCCGGTGATGGGTCGCCCTCTTCCGGGCGAGAATCATGGATTCAGACTTGGGAGGTGCTGAGTCTCATCCCAGTGAACCGATCCAGTGAGAGCTGACGATCACGGCCCGATGAAGCCACCAGGACCACATCATCTGCAAAAAGCAGAGACCCAACCCTGAAGTCACCCAACCGCATCCCTGGCTGTGCCTTGAAATTCTGTCCATAAAAGTAGTGAACAGAATCAGTGAGAAAGGGTATAGGCCCTGGCAGAGTCCAACCCTCACTGGAAACCAGTCTGACTTATTACCAGCAATGTGGACCAAACTCTGACACCGGACTTATAAGGGAGAAAACCGCCTGAATTAGGTTGTCTGGTACCCCATACTCCCGGACTACTCCCCACTAGATTCCTCAGTCCACAAGCCTATGGTCACGAGTAGTTACCGAAAGGACAAGATCACAGGTGCAAGCGGCTGAAATGATTTACCCCTGTAGGGTAGCCAGGCTCTCCCTTAGAGATAAGGTGAGAAGCACTCTTATGCAGGAAAAACTCAGGGTAGAACCGCTGCCCCTTTGCATTGAGCAAAACAAGATGAGCTGGCTCAGGCCACTGGTCAGGATGCCTCCCGCACACTGTTCAGGGCCTGTCCGACCGGTATGAGGCCTCACGGAAGACCCAGGGCACGCTGAAGAGACTCTGTCTCTTAACAGGTCTGGAAACGCTTTGGGATCTGCCAGGAGGAGCTGGACGAAGTATCCGGGGAGAGGAAAGTTTGGCCTTCTCTGTTTAGCCTGCTGCCTTTGCGGCCCAACCTTGGATAAGTATTGAGCAGGGGTAGCTAACCAACCGCCCATTTTGAAGAATGTTATTTCTGTGTGGAGACAAACTCTAAAAGCGAAGAGGGGTCGTGACGAGACAGAGATGTGCCCTATTAGGAAGCACGTTGAACCTTCTGATGTTGACCAGCATGATGAGCTGAGGCTGAAGTGAGGTGAGATGGCGGTGTATGGGCTGTGGGGTGGGGGTGGGGGGTGGGGGTCATGTTCTGGAGGGAATTCTCTCCCTTTCTGTTTTCTTCAGTCAAGTCTGCAGCAAAGTCAACATGTTTGCTTTGGGGAGAAACGTAGAAGTCGGTGTGAGAAGGCGATCACCGTGTGATGGAGAGGAGGAGGAGGAGGGGTCAGTTTGATTTCCTGGCTGAGAGAGGACGTTGTGAGCGGGAAGCACTCATTGGGAAAAAAATGGTCGACGCGGCATCACGCCAGCTGGATGAAACGTTCTCCAGCCGACTGATGAAGTCTAATTTGTTGGCAGCACCTCAGCCTCTCGTCCACGGCAGAGGGAGTCTTACAGGCCAAACGCGGCCTATCTGTGTCTTCCAGCCTCGCTCCAATCTGGGATCAAATGCTCTCAGAGGGGATCAGGAGGGAAAAATCCTTCCTGACAACATTCCATACTTACTGTACATGCCGGCACTGTTATTGTAGCTGATCACCTGTCCTCTGACTCCTCTTTGTTAAACTCCCCCGCATCACCTTCAGTCTCTGGGTGGACTCACACAAGGCCATTCGTACCCTGCTGAACTTGTGTTCGATTCCCCCTCAGTCTCCTTGCCCCTGCTGGTTTCAGTCATGGCCCATTTACTTGTGCAATCAATTCTAGTCTGCTGTATTACTGCAATTTCCCTGACTTTGTATCTTATTTCAAGTGGTTATTTATTTTGGACAAGCTTGCAGCTGTCATTAATTACTTGCCAGAGGAGCAATCACGTTAATTAAGTGGCACGTCTTTATTACGCAGCAAATGTAGTAGCGGGTGAGCGACCATGCTGTGGGTTTGACTTTTGGATTATTTTGAGTCTTTCTATTTTCTTCTTTATAATGAATTGTGCATGTTATAATTAAGAACTTGCAGGTAGCGATTGCATTAGTCATTTTATGACTCGGCGAAATTGCGTGCAGTGACCGCCAGCATGCAGAGAGCGCTAGCGAGCGCGCAAAGAGTGGTCTTTATGTGCGCTGATTGGTTCTTATGCACATGAATATTGGCACTGTATTAATATACAGTGCCAATATCCGCCAATGTCTGCCTTCTATGCGCTCGCCATTGCTGAGTTTTGGCGCTGCGTGGGTGGGCACTGAATAGACGGCCCCGCAGCCCACCCTCTTTTCTGATTCGTCATTTTAAGGTCAGAGCCAATTCGAGGCAGAGTAGGGCACTGTCTGAACGCAATAGCACTGTCTCTTTCAATCATGCCAAAGCAGGCACTTGGGTGTGGACTCCCACTCGCCAAACGTGCCATGCTTTATGTGTGAGGTGTACCCAGGCACGGTACGATTGGCTTAGGCTACGTTCACACTGCAGGGTATGATTCCCAATACTGATTTTTTGTAAAAATTAGATCTTTTAATGTAGTCGTTCACATTTCCTAAGAAAAGGTGACTTGTGCTGAGTCTCATCCCAGCGAACCGATCCAATGAGAGCTGAAGATCACGGCCCGATGAAGCCACCAGGCCCACATCAGTTGAAGTAGCTATGGCACCTAGTCCTGATGCCTCGGGGATGCCTCTTTGATGAGGTGTTCTGGGCATACCCAGTCCGTTGGGTAGAAGGAGATGCTGGCTGGATTATGTCACACAGCTGGCCTGGGAACACCTTGTGTTCCTCCCCCAGCAGAACTGTAAGAGGTGGCCGGAGACCAGGAAGCCTCAGCTTCTTTACTGAATCTGCTGCACCCGCAACCTGGATCCGAATAAGTGGAAGAAAATGGAGCGATGGATGGATGAAGAACAACCCACCACGTTGAAAAAGAGAAAGCTTCTTAGCTTTACCATCAGGAGGGCATGACAGTGGGAATGCCTGACAGAAAATGAACATTTGGAGCAGATTTTTATGTTAGTACACTGACATGAAAACATCAGATACAGGTCACATCTTAGGAAAAGAATCGCAATTGACTTGCAGTGTGAACATAACCTTATATGTGAGTGCATCCCTTGCCACTTCGTGCTTCAAACTTCACCGCTTCACTCTATCACGTTTTTTCAAAAATATATTAATAAATCATGCTGTTTTGTGGTTGAATATAGCCTATTATTAGTCAAAAATGTGCATATTTAACCACACTTTACATATATTTTGCCTAAATTAAGCATTTTTAAGCATAAAAATGGAGAAATGAACTAAAATACAAATATAAGGCATTCAGAAGACGCATTCAAAGACATTGTGATGAAATGTAGTATTCTACATCGCCACTAGGTGTCGGTAATGTTACCATAATGGTGGGTGAGACACAGCACCAGACCACCAGACTTGATCACTGGAACAACAGGCTTTTATTGCATGTTTGATATCACAACAGGCGCAATAATCCCTAACCTACCCCCATAACCCACACTAAAACTCTGAACCCCCAAAGTCACTTCCTGTCCGCCTGCCACTCAGTTCCCCAAGCACCGAAACACATTTACAGCAACACATATGATCACAAGTCTTATTTATGTCTCATTTTCTTTTATTATGTCTACTATATTGGGTAATAGAAGTGTAAGGGTGTTATTTCATGTCCACAGGGCTCTAATAATGTTAAAAACTCTATTTAGAAGGTCGGAAACAGGTTTTCTATGTCCTATTTTCTCTTATGTCTACTTTATTGGGTAACACGAGTAGGGTGTTATTTAATGTCTAGAAAACCATATTTAGATGATCGTAAACAGGTTTTCTATGCTATAACTATGAAAATATTCCATTTATAAATAAGGAATCTTACGTAACAGAAATTCACTTCTCACGGCCAGGTCTGGAACCAATTAACTGTGATACACGAGGGATTACTGTACTGTACTTACGTGACTCTTTTGGCCTCAGTGCTGGCACGGAGACACTCGCATAAAACAGTCCTTCATCCCGAAGCGGTTCAAAGAAAGAAAAGACAAAACAACACCAGCAACAAAGCCAGATTGACCAGTAACCTTTCTGAGCTCGATGCATCTCCGATCGCTGCTTTGTTTTTTTCTCCGCACATTGAAAACACTTGCGCTCTCACCTCGAGTGGCACTTTTCCATCCAAGAGAGCCCATCATTAGTCGCCGCGTGGTCAAGAACAATAGATAACTCGTCTCCATGGCGACAGCTGCTATCACCTCTCATCATGGAGGCTAAAACGTCGGGCACGGCTGAGACCTTCAAAAGAGCAGGAAAGACCTTTTTATTCATGTTCATCTGCAGGGCACAGCCACTTTCATACAGTCTGTATGTATCTCATTAATATTACATTTTCTATTAATATATGCCGAGGGCCTGTAAAATATGAGCTTTGACCACCCCACTGGTAAAATAAGTAAATAATCAACACACAAAAGTGTTTCTGTTGCCCCTGATGCTACAGGAGGTCCTGAGGTTCTACAGTTTGTCCACCAGCAGCCCGGTGGGAGGGGACACCGGAGCGTGGAGACCATCACTCACAGTGTCTGCTCCGCCACGTTGCCATGCCAACCACGTGCCGCAGTGAGCGCCCCTCGCAGGGGAGCAGAGTTTTGATGTGATGGAGTTGCTTTGTGAGGCGGTATCAGTGTCCACAGTCAATGAATAGACGGGATGGAGACATATTGGGCTGTGGACACATCACTGAGTCAAAGGTGCCGATGTGTTTCTCAGCGGCTTTTAGTGTCCGTGGATGAATAGCTGAAGCAGGTGAAATATATTTGATTTATATTACATTCATAGACGTCTGAAAGGCTCATTATCACATTTTCAGCCTTTTCATGTTGTGTGCTTTCAAACTGCTGTCAGCCCTCGTAGCTTTGATATGAACCGTGCCCTCACTCACGCTAATATCATCATATAACTGACAATCATTGAAATTAGCTCACTCTCCTGTTCTCCTCCTGGCAAACACCCTTTAGCTTCACCAAATAAACAAGTTGGAATGTGTAAATGCTGCACAAAAACTCATACTGGCGGCGCACTTTTTTTTCTGTAGAGTTAATTACTTGTTTTATTTCTTTGCTCTCTCTTTTTATTTGATTCAGCCATTTACATTAGCGCTAGTTTATCCAATCAGAATGCAGTGCTGTGTGTTGTCAGGTAAAGACGAGCTTTCTTTCCTTAGTTTAAAGCGAAATCTAGCCAGTCGGGTGCTGAGTTCTGAGCCAAAGTATTTGCAATGACGTCATTGTTGTGGTGCCCTTTGATTGGATGGTTAGCGCTAGCTAGCAACATCTATAGCTTGCCTGGCAGTGTTTGTAACTTTTCTGGATTTACTGAGGCGAACCGGAACTAAACTCATTGCATCATTGCACCAAAGAGGATAGCGGATTTATCTACAACCAACTAAGAGTAATGTTTTTTATTATTTGTGTTGTTTTCATTTGTTTAAGTCGTTTTTTTATGTTAATGATGTTGGGTGACTCCAGTGTTTGGTTTTGAACGATTGTGTTTTTACAGCAACAGTTGCATATAGTTTACTAATCCTAGGAGCTACTTTCATTATTTGAAGGACAAAACTGAATGAATTACGTCATGTTGTCACAATCAGTGACATTTCCATGTCCTGCCCACACTCTAATGAACAGTATTCCCATAACAGTCAAAAAGACAAAATAACATGGGACACATTTTTGGAATCTAATAACAGTTTGTATCATAATGACAAGACGATAAGGTGGCTAAAAATTGATGGTAGGACACCACCAACGTTTGGGGCGTTAGAGCTGCAACAATGAATCGATGATTAATCGATTATCCATTTCATCAATTGATTTATAAACGTAAATAACCTCTGATTTCAGCCTCTCAAATGGGAATATTTTTTCATTTCCTTCGCCATCCATGTAAGATCTATTGTCTTTGTGTTTTAGGCCAACAAGAAATTTACACACATCAGTTTTGACTTTGGAAAAGAGGGATCAACATTTTTGCCTCTTTGCTGATATGTTGGGGGCCCAACCACTAACATCTTTCTTTGGTTCATTTTGATTTGGTCCGTCTGGGGCAGGGGTGTCCAAAGTTCAGCCCAGGGACATTAGCACATTCTGAAAATATAATTTAAAAATAAAAATTAAAAAAATAAAAAACCAACAACAAGAGCAAAAATGTAAAAATCTGGAGTAATTTTACAAGAATAAAGTCAAAATATTAAAAAAAAGAAGTTATCTAATGAGGAAAAAGTTGTAATTTTACGAGAATAACGTAATATTATTCTACTCCGTGAGTCACCACCTTACCGTGGTGGAGGGGTTTGAGTGTCTGATTAATCGTAGGAGCTATGTTGTCTGGTGCTATAAGCCCCTGGTAGGGTCTCCCAAGGCAAACAGGTCCGGGGTGACGGGCCAGACCAAGAGTGATTCAGAAGACCCTGTGAATAAATGCAAGAGGAGAGACCGCACCTTGCTCGGACGTGGGACACCGGGGCCTCACCCTGGAGCCAGGCCCGGGGGAGGGGCTCGCAGGCGAGCGCCTGGTGGCTGGCCCTTCACCCGTGGAGCCCGGCCGGGCCCAGCTCCAAGAAGCCACAAGCCCCCCGTAGACCCACCACCTGCGTGGGCAAGCATAAGGGTCCAGTGCAATGTGTTTTGGGTGGCGGGCGCCTGGGCGACCTGGTGTTCGGTGGCCAAATCTGGTTCTTGGAGAAGGAGCCCAAAATTGTGGAAGAGGTTGAGACATTCCGACTAGACATAGCTGGACTCACCTCGACCCACAGTTTGGGTTCTGGAACCAAACTCCTCGAGAGGGGCTGGACCTTGTTCCACTCTGGAGTTGCTGCAGGGGAGAGGCGGCGAGCTGGTGTGGGCTTACTAATATCCCCCCGGCTTGGTGCCCTTGTGTTGGAGTCATCCCCGTTGAACGAGAGGGTCATTTCCCTATGCCTCCGGGTTGGGGAAAGGGTCCTGACGTTTGTGTCGTTTGTGCGTATGCGCCAAACGGCAGTTCAGAGCACCCAGCCTTCTTGGAGTCCATCAGAGGGGTGCTGGAGAGCAACCCAACTGGTGATTTTGTCATTCTACTGGGAAACTTCAACGCCCATGTGGGCAATGACAGTGTGACCTGGAGGGGCATGATTGGGAGGAACGGCCTCCCCGATCTGAACCCGTGCGGTGTGATGTTATTGGACTTCTGTGCAAACCACAGTTTGTCCATCACAAACACCAATGTTTGAACATAAGGATGTCCACAAGTGCACTTGACACCAGGACACCCTAGGCCGCAGGTCTTTGTAGTCATATCATCAGACCTGCGTCCACATGTTCTGGACACGCGGGTGAAGAGAGGGGCTGAGCTGTACATTAATCACCACCTGGTGATGAGTTGGATTAGTTGGCAGGGGAGGATGCCGGACCGACCTGGGAGACCCAAACGTGTAGTGAGGGTGTGCTGGGAACGTTTGGCAGAGTCTTCCATTCATTGAGTCTTCAATTCTCACCTGCGGTGGTCGAGGCAATAACTCGGGTGTGGGAGGAGTTCGGTGAAGCCATGGAACACTAATACTAATGGACTCCCTATTCCCACCCCTATTCAGTATCTAAAATGTAGGTGTGAAAAAGTGTTTGCCCCCTTCCTGATTTCTTCTTTTTTGCATGTTTGTCACACTTAAATGTTTCCGATCATCAAACAAATGTAAACATTAGTCAATGACAACACAACTCAACACAACATGCAATCCAATCCAATCCACTTTATTTATAAACACTGTTTCCAAAGTGCTGCACAGACTAGCAAAACCATAAATAATAAGTAAAAGTAAAAATGACTACAGTAAAAACTAAAAGATCAAATCAAAACAAAGAAACGTACAACAGTAAAATATTTAAAACAAGAAGTAAAAACAATAAAAGCAAAAAATCCAAGAAGTAGGTAAAAAATAAAGAAGTAAATTAAATTTAAAAACTAAAATAAATAAAACCATTAAAACTAAAAAAGAATAAAAGACACAGAGGACCACACGACTCACGCCAAGTTAAAAGCCAGAGAATAAAAGTGGGTTTTTAGACGAGACTTAAAGCTTTCAATTGTGGGGGCCGTTTTTACATGAGGGGGGAGAGTGTCCCACAGCTTTGGGCCAACTACAGAAAAGGCCCGGTCTCCCCTAGTCTTAAGTCTGGTCTTAGGCACCACCAGTTGGAGCTGGCCTTCGGACCTCAATGTGGCGCTGCAGTGTACATTTGGATGAAGTCCGAGATGTAGTGAGGGGCCAGCCCATTCAAAGCCTTAAAAACAAACAATAAAATCTTAAAATCAATCCTAAAACGCACAGGCAGCCAGTGCAGGGAGGCTAACTGGGCTAATATGCTCCCTCTTTCTGGGTCCTGTTAAAAGCCGTGCTGCAGAGTTCTGGACGAACTGGAAGCCAGAGAGTCATTTATGGTTTATTCCCGAGTAAAGCGCATCACAGTACCAGTACCAGGTAGTCCAGACGCCCAAATAAAAACGTGCCTGGCTTGTTCAAAATGTTGCAATGATAAAAATGATTTGACTTTGGAAAGAAGCCGAAGATGATAAAAAGGATTTTAAAACAGCGTTGATTT
This sequence comes from Dunckerocampus dactyliophorus, assembly GCF_027744805.1. NCBI lineage: Eukaryota > Metazoa > Chordata > Actinopteri > Syngnathiformes > Syngnathidae > Dunckerocampus > Dunckerocampus dactyliophorus. The sequence goes on from NC_072820.1 coordinate 48,578,150, forward strand.
GTTTATTAAGTTTAAAATCACTGGTGGCTGTGGAACTGACTTGGTTCTTGATGGGGCCCAAGTCCAAGAGGGGGTCATTATTAGTAAGCAAGATAACTTCTGTCTTCCCCTCATTGAGCTTTAAAAAATGTTGAGCCAACCAGACCCTGATGTCACTTAAGCACTCAAGAAGGGGTGTCGGGGGGGGGCATGGTCATTTCTTGTCATTGGTTAGTAGATCTGGCAGTCATCTGCATAAAAGTCATAGGAGATGCCGTGCTTGCTAAAAATTATACTAAGTGGGATTAGGTATAGAGCAAATAAGGATGGGCCCCAGGATTGATCCCTGGGGGACTCCACAGTCCAGGGGGGCAGCAGACGAGGTGGAGTCACCAAGTCCCTCAGTAAGACATCTCCCTGACAAGCAAGACACCTGACACCCACACAGTTTTCCAAGCGAGATAAAGAATAGTGTGGTCCACCGTGTGGAAGGCAGCCGTCACGTCTAAAAGATGGCTGACCCCCCAGGCAGACTCAGTGTTATGGAAGGCCCTGTAACCTGACTGGAAGGTGTCTAAAATCCCGTTTTCATCTAAAAAAGGCTCATGTGTGCAAGAAGACTTCTTTCTAAAATCTTTGAGATAAAAGGTGGTTTAGAAATGGGCCAACAATGTGATCAAATTGAAGGATCAAGACCTGTTTTTTGAAGCAAAGGTTCAACAGCAGCCTTTGTTCAAAAGGAAGGGACAATAAAACACAGCGCTCAAAGAGACGGTTGTGTTGTCATTGACTACTTTAATATTTTACATTTGTTTGATGATCCGAAACATTTAAGCGTGACAAACATGCAAAAAAGAAGAACTCCTGAAGGGGGGGCAACCACTCTTTCATCCCACTGTACATACCGTACAACTTCTTAGCCCCCACGTCTCTATTCAGGACATCAAGTGGAGTATTAATACGGTATATTGTTGCTGTGCTTTGAGGGGTCTTCTGTGCCGAGGCGTGGAATCGCTGATTGAAGCAGACATTGCGTTGGCAGCTGGCCGTCGGATAACCCCGAGGACACGCCCACGTGCCCTTCAAGGAGGGATGGCGCCAACATTTGAACATAATCTCAACGTCACGGTGAAAAGGTCGCCGCTTTGAACTCACCACTGAGTGCCTCCTCCATGAAATGGAACCGCCGACAAATTCAGTGAGTCCATTGCACGGGCTAACGAGGGCCACGCTAGCTTTTTATTTGTCATCGCACAGCACAGATGACAGCACAAGTACTCCGCGGAACAAAAAAACACAAAAAGTCTTCAACGACTTTGAAGAGTCCCGTAAACGCTGCTGATGTCCTCCAGGACAAATGGTCACCAACTCCGCGGTGGCCGCTCTCCATTTGGAAGGCAGAATTATAGACATTTTTCTGTTTAATGACGTGCACGTCGAGCACGATGCGACTCAAATGGCGTTTTAACGGCGGTGCTGTCACTTTGCAGGAGCCAGCACGGCACAATTGGCCACCTGGGAAAATTAGGAGGAGGCGAGGACGCAACGGGGGGGAGGAGGAGAGGACGGACAGACGGACTGATTGGGGAGGGACGCGCGCAGGCAGAAAACTGCATTTTTATCGATGCGGAGAAGAAAGAAAGAAAGACGCACTTTGACTTGAAACGTGCACGGCGCAAGCTGACAGTGCACTTCACAGCGCCACTCAGGTGAGCGTGCAGCAGAAAAGCAGCCTTTGAATTTGACACAAGCAGCACCTTCTTGGGCATGGACTCCTTAAACTACCCCACGTGGACATCCAAACGCCACGCGGGTCCCTGAAGGCGTGGTGGCGTCGTCTGTCCAAGCAGAATGTTCATGATGAATGCAAGGAAGGGAAAACGCAGACGAGAGATGAATTGATTATAAACAACATTTCCCTGACCAGGAATGTGGCGGCGGGGCAGCGGGCCAGACCAACAACAAACGTGTAATTGGATGCCAGGTTTAGCTGTCCACATGATGTGATTCAAAGTTCCGCCGTCACGCTCCAGCAATAATCCCACAGCCGTCAGAAGGAGGCTGCGGTGCGTTTCAGCATCCACAGCGAGAATCCGGAGGGAACACAAAGCACCACGGATTCAGATGCTAGCACTGCCGGAAGAACAGGACAACCCAGTCCAGCTTTCGGTCTTGGAAGTGTTGCTTCCTGGCGGGAACGACTGCTTTCCACAGCCTGACGCCGCAATGAATGGCTGAAGATGTTCCACAAGTCACCTCACAGCAGGGTGTCCAAAGTGCGGCCCCGGGGATATTTTACAAATACATTTAACAAGAAAAACAAAAAAAACAGCAAAAATTTAAAAATCTGCAAAAAAAAAGTTTAAAGTTGAATTATTCTGAGGAGAAATAGCGTCATTGAGCTGAATAAAGTTTAAATATTAAAGAAAAATGTGTTATTTTGTTTAAAGTTGTTATGTTATGAAAAACGACAAAGTCGTAATTTTTGGAAAGTTAGGTTGCGGAAAAAGTTACAATGTTACGAGAATCAAGTCAAAATATTATGGGAATAAAGACAGAATTCTGAGAAGAAAATAAACAGGAACAAAGTTTAAAAACTTGGGGGAAACAAATCAGAAATGGTAAAAACTGCTGTGATTTTACAAGAATAAAGTCAAAATATTAAGAAAAAAAAAGTCGGATTCTAACAAGAATAAATGTCGCAATTTTATGAGAATGTTCATAAAATTGCGACTTTTATTCTTGTTAGAATCCGACTTTTCCCCTCTTGGTTGTTTTCTATTATTTAGTGATTTAAGCGGTTAAGTTCATTAGGACATTTTTGCAGAGCTGCTGGAAATGTGAATTCCTCTGACAGACCAATAAAGTATCCATCCATCTTAACGACATCTTACCAGAATAAAGTCCAAATATGACGAGACAAAAGTTGCATCCTGACGAGAAGAAAGTCTCCATTTTATGAGAAAGAACTTGTACTATAATGGAGGAAGTGAAATACGTAATATATGGAGGAAAAGTAAAGTCATCATAGTAGCACGGACTTGAACTACTCAAGCAAAATGTGTCATTTTTAAAAGTCTGAATATTATGGTAAAAAATAAAGAAATAAAGTTGTAATTTGTGGAATATTAGGTGGGGGAAAAGTTATAATATGGGAATAAAGTCCTAATAAGACAACAAATGTTGAAGAAATATTAGGAAATTTAAGAAAAAACTGTGAAAATGGGGGGAAAAAGTGCAAAGAGTGAAGTTGATACGCTGCCTTTTTACCTTTATGACAAAGCTGAGATGAAACAAAGCTACGGTATCGTCGTTGTTAGCATGTCGACATGTGTTGCTTTGCAAAATATCAAAGTGGCAAAGTTGCACCCTTTTTCACTTTGTGGCCCTCGCAGGAAAAGGTTTGGACACCCCTGCTTTCCATCACGTCCTACTCAAGGAGGAGTAAATCCACTTCACTTACGTGTTTTCCCACTAGCGACTCTCTTCACGCTTCTGATTGGCTAAAGCGGTTAGAGGTCAGCGCGCCACCTGCTGCTTTAGCCTGAGCTTGACAGCCTGCGGAGGTGTTTTTAAACGCGGAGAGGCATTTTTAATGACACCGGCGTGGTGAAAACAAGGCGGTGTATGTGCAGACGTAACCTTCACGTCCTGTCTCTTTTTGCATCTTGTTACTCACATGCCCTTTGCGTTGATTCCCCGAGGCTTGCAGCTTTGGGGGGGGGGACCAGGGGCGGGGGCGCAATCATGTGCGTGTGCACCCTTGGCCGACGGTGATGTGTTTACTGCCATTGTTTACCAGACATTCATTCATTTGTGGCGGCCCGCCACGAATAATGTTCCGAGAGACAAAAAGTGAATAAAAAACAGTACAACAAATATAACTCGCTTTTTAAATGTCACAAACATGACCGAGCCGCCTGTAAGTGTTTTCAGATGGGGTAGGGGCCCACAGCAGCCCCCGCTGCTCGTTGAGAAGAGAAATACTGTACATGCGTTCATCTCTGCTGGAAAGCCCACCAATTTTACACGTTTATGTCTTTGTTTCACTGCTGTTTTTAAGCATTAAGATTTCGCACTTTCGCACCGCAGTTATGTGCTGTGTAACGCAAAAATCCCACATCTCCTTCAATGCCGGAGACGTCGAACCCGTCTGGGAGCCGCTTCGTTTTTGTTTCCAGTCTCTAGTCATTAGCTTTGTTGCTAGTCATAAGAGTATCTAGCCAACAAACTAGCAAAGTAGGCAACACTGATCCCTCCTGCTACATCTTCTTCTCTGGCAGACCGGGTGTTAATCAGGCAGGGGTGTCCAAAGGGAGGCCTAGGGGCCATTTGTTGCCCGCGGGTTTTTTTTTATTGGCCCGTTGCACACTCTAAAAACATAACTTAAGACGGCTTGAAAAAAACCCCAGCAAAAATTGAAAAATCAGCAGTAATTATACAAGAAGAAAGTCAAAATATTAAGAGAAAAAAGTTGTAATTGTAATCTAACAAGAAAAAGTTGTAATTTTATGAGAATAACCTTGTAATATTATGAGGAAAAATAACATTTGAATAGCATGGTGTTGAAATATTAGAGAAAAAAAGACGGAAAAGGTCAGAATGTCACAGGAATAAATATTATGGGAATAAGGTCATAATTATGAGAAGCTGAAATAGTTGGAAACTTAAAAAAACAGCAGAAATAAAAAAAAAACAGCTGTAATTTTACGAGAAAAAACTCAAAATATGAATAGAAAAAAGTCGTATTCTACCGGGGGGGGGGGGGAAAGGTGCAATTTTGCGAGAATAAAAATAATGTCATTTTAGTGGCATGGAGTTGAAATATTAAAGAAAAAAATGTGTGTCATAATATTAGAAACAAAAAAATGAACAAAAGGAAGTTGTCATTTTTGGAAAGTCCGTTTACGGAATAAGTTGAAATGTTGAGAGAATAAAGTCCAAATATGACGGGAATAAAGTCAGCATTCGCAGGTGAAGTAGTTGGGCATTAAAAAAAACAAAAAACAACAGTAGGAATGGAAAAAAAGAGCATCAAAATGTTAACAGAAAAAAAGTCAACAAAATTTGCAATTTTACTAGAATAAACGTAAATATTAAAGAAAAAGGCGTCATTTCATAATATTATGAGAAACAAAACACCGACTAGAATAAGGCTGTCATTTTTGGAAAATGGAAAATGGATGTTGCTAAAAAAGTTCTGTCACAAGAATAAGGTACGTATTATGGGAATAAAGTCATAATTACGAGAAGAAAGATGCAATAACTGGAAAATTAAAAAACAACAGCGGAAATGGAAAAAAACAGCTGTAATAGAATAAAGTCAAAATATCAAAGAGTTGTTTTCTAAGAAGAAAAGTTGCAATTTTACGACAATAAACTTGTAATATTATCAGGGAAAATGTCATTTTAGTACCATAGAGTTGAAATATTAAAGAAAAGATGTGTTTTTTTTTTTTTATAAAGCCATAAAATTATGAGAAACAAAAACCCAAAATAAAGTTGTAATGTTTGGAAAATGAGACGTGAGGAAAAGTTATCGTGGGAATAAAGTCAAAGCATTATGGGAATAAAGCCATCATTTTACGAGAAGAAAAAGGTTGTTTACGAAGAAAATGGAAATATTTCAGAAAAAAAAAACCCCAAAACAGTAAAAATGGGGAAAAACGAGCGTGAAGAGTGAAGTTGATACTAGTGGGCATTTTTAGCGACTGTATGACAAAGCTGAGATGAAATATTTAACTTCTGAGCATGTGTGGCTTCACAAAATATCAACGTGGCAGCATGGGGCCCTCGCTGGACAAAGCTTGGACACCCCCGGTATCAGGTGTGTCAACAAGCAGACAGTCCCATTGTAATGTGCTTACGGGGGAGGGCTTACGGGTTTGTGCTGGTCCATAAATGGCTGCACGGGACAGACCGTGTTCACGAGCAAAGTGCTCTTTGATTTGTGGCGGTATCGACAGCGGCTGAAGACCCGTGTCAGGGTTTGGACTCGATTGGCGGCTGGTAAAGGGGCGGATCAATCGTTGAAAAGGGGCGTGTTTCTTTCCATACAGTTAACGAGGGTCATGAAGTGGACGGACAATTGAATAAACGAGCGGCAGCGCGGTGTTCACCTGCAATCATTTCCACTCCTGCAACTCTTTCAACGCGTCAGAAGCAAAAGAAAGTGAAGCTGTTTTTTTTTTTATGCGTCAGATTGTTAAATGGATGAAATTCAGTGTCTTTACTTTCTGCCTCCCCCTCTTAATAAAAGTCATTTGGCGCGACCGGGCAGGTCAGACTGCCTGCGAGGCCCACGGCGAAGAAAATGTGATAAAAGTGTCTTTTGGGCTGCTCCAATCTCTCAGGCCTTCATCCCTGCCGGGCACGGAGCAATTTCACAGGAGATGGAAGTGCTGGGAAGCAGGTGAGGAGAGGGACACAGGCCGAGTCTTTAAATGGAATAAATTACTGCGCCCATTCCCACTCCAGTCGATGCTTCAGAGTCCATTTAGCTGGCCGAGCGGCGAGCGCTGCAGGAGACACTTCCTGCTCTGCTGTAAACATTTAACACGCGCATTTAAATGTGAAAACGCCAACGTCAAGAATAATCATGGCGAGCACCACCACATGGATGTGGTGCAAAAGATGAAGCAGTTGCAGTGGAAATTGCCCGTGAATGCCGAAGAATAGAAATATCCTAGAAAAATGAGCCGAAATCTATTCACCAACCAAGGATCGAACCAGCAACCATCAATTTGGGGAAAGGACCACTCTACGACCTGAGCCGAGCCATGCCGCCGTGCGCAAAATAAGCAGAATGTTGCAAGTAATGTTAAATGTAAAAAAAATTTCCAACATTGAACATTGAAATTGTCCATTCATTTTCGATGAGAAAAATGGCACAGAAACTGTTGAATCATGGGAGTGTGGGAGATTTTATTTTATTTTTTTACAAACATCCAGAGAGCTAGCCTACATGTACTGACTGAGCTGACTAAACACAGCAGAATTTGAAATGTTGGAAAGTAAAAATGCAGACTGAATTATGACAGCGGGATCGAGGATCGAACCAGCAAACATCGTGGTTGGGGAAACCACCACAAAATAAATCGTCACGGAAGATGAATTATGGAAATGTTTCAAAAGTCCCGATACTCTACATGTTCCTGAATGACCTGACTAAAAACGTTGGAATTTGAAATGTTGAAAAGTACAAATGCAGACTGAATAAGTCAAATGATTACAGCAGGATCAATGATCGAACCAGCAACCACAGGGTTGGGAAACAACCACTCTACCTCCTGAGCCGTGCCACCCTGTTGAGAATGTTGCAGTAATAAATTTAAAAAAGTAAAAGGATTTTCCACCAGTAGGGGGTGCTAAATGTAATTGTCACACAAAATTTGAAATTACAGTAAATGTGGGAGATTTTTTTGTTTGTTTTTTTAAGTCCTGACAGATAGCCAACGTGAAACATTTTGACGTTGGATTGGTTTGAATTGGTTGAGAACTGTGGGAGGAGTTAGCGAACCAAAATGCAGGATAAGAAGTGGAGCAGCGGCTTTTTCCAGTGGAGGTCACTTACTGAAAAATGAAAAATTGCAAGGGCCACTCTGATTTTTTGTGAAGCAACACGTAGATATGCTAAGAAGTTATATTTTCAAGAAAATTTCAAGAAAAGGCATCTCAGCTTTGGCACCTTGGCTTTTTCCCCCATTTTTGCAGTTTTTTTATTTTCCAAATATTTCAACTTCCTTTTAATTATTAGTCTTTGTAAATGTCCTTTACCTAATATTACGATTATTAATATAATTATTAATATTTAGACTTTATTCCCATCATAATATAACTTTTTTCCTCAACCTAATTTTCAAAAATGACAACTTTGTTTTGTTTTCATTTGTTTGTTTCTCATAATATAATATAAAAGTTTATTTATTCTCTCAGAGTTTATTCTCCTAATATTTGGACTTTATTTTTTTAAATTACAGCCATTTTTTCCATTTCATATTTTCCAACTATTTAAACTTTCTTCTTTTAAGTTTTAAATCTGCTATTAAAGAATGAATTTCTATAATATTTTGACTTTATTCTTGGAATATGAGAACTTTTTCCACAGCCTAATTTTCCAAAAAATGCAACTTTATTCGTTGTTTTGTTTGTTTCTCATGATATTCCGACTTTTTAAAAAAATCACATCTATTTTTTAAATATTTCAACTTCATGCTCCTAAAATGACGTTCCTCATAATAATACAGTAGGTTTGGGCGATACGGACCTTAGCATGTGTCACGATATTTTTGGGATGTATTGAGTTATGACAGTATAATTACATTCATAAGTAAATACAATAAAAATAAAATTGTAAAGCACATTTATTGATTTTTTTGGTAACAAACTGTGCGATCCAGCAAGTGCACCAAAGTAAGCGTTTTGTGTTTTTGACTGGGTAAGTGGAGACGTGCTTCATGACAAACTCTTCGTACTCAACTCTGTGTTTGCGCTTGAGATGGTAGAACAAATTTGCCGTCAGCGTTGCGTTGCAAGCTTTGCATATTATGGTCTCTTGCTCCACATCTGCTCATTTTAAGATTCAAGAGAGTGTTATTGTCATATGCACAGTAAAACAGGCAGTTATACTATGCAATGAAAATCTTATTCTGTTCATTCTCCCACGAAAAGAAAGAAAACACAAGAAAGAATAAGAACATAAGAAACATAAATACCAATAAATTAAGCAACAACAACAGAAGAGAGATGAATACAAATAAATAATACAAATAAATAAATAAAGTGCTATGAGTGTGTGCGTGTGTTGCGTGCGGCGTGTGCGAGTGCTTCGTTGAGAAGCCTGATGGCCTGTGGGTAAAAGCTGTTTGCCAGCCTTGTGGTCCTGGACTTCAAACTCCTGTAGCGTCTGCCTGACGGTAGGAGTGTGAATAATGAGTGTTGTGGATGTGTGCTGTCCTTGATGAGGTTGTGTGTTCTTCGTAGGACTCTAGTTTTATAAATGTCTTGCAGTGAGGGGAGGGCTGCCCCAACAATGTTCTGTGAGGTCTTGATCACCCGCTGGAGTGCCTTCCTATCACGTGTTGTACAGTTACCGTACCAAACAGTGATGGAGGCGGTAAGGACACTTTCGATGGTGCATCTGTAGAAGCAACTCAGGATTGTGGTGGACATGCCAAATTTCCTCAGTCTTCTCAGGAAGTACAGTCTCCTTTGGGACTTCTTCAGAATTTGTTGGGTGTTGTGAGACCAGGTGAGGTCCTCGCTGATGTGTGTGCCAAGGAACTTGAAGGTTTTCACCCTCTCCACCTCAGTCTCATCAATAAACAGGGGTCTATGCGGCTCCTTTTCCCTTGTTCTTGGGTCGATGATCATCTCTTTAGTCTTATCTGTATTGAGAAGGAGATTGTTATCACGACACCAAGCTATGAGGTCCGCCACCTCTCTTCTGTATGATGTTTCAACACCACCAGTGATCAGGCCGATGACTGTAGTGTCATCCGCAAATTTAATGATGCTGGTGTTGTTCTGGGAGGCCACGCAATCGTAGGTGAAGAGCGTGTAGAGGAGCGGACTCAGCACACACCCCTGTGGGGTCCCAGTGCTCACAATTCTTGAGCTGGATGTGCGATTGTGGACTCTGACTGACTGGGGCCTGCCTGTTAGAAAGTTAAACACCCAGTTACAGAGGGAGGGTGACAGGCCAAGTGTGAGGAGCTTATTTGTGAGTTTGTGGGGGCTGACTGTATTAAAAGCAGAGCAGCATCGCGTGTGTGCTTGATGGGTTATTGAATAAAATGTCTGTTAATTAAATGCAAAAATCCTTATATTTATTGAAGCAGTACATCAATGGACAATTTTGCGGAGTAACTTTTCAAATGGGATGTCAGCCTCCGCACACATTGCTACAAAATCTTCGACAAACTAATGCCTGTGCTTGCGATTAAGGACGATGTAATCGCCCATGCAATCCCAACCGCATATGTACGATACTTTATGGCACTCTCATTTTGTTAGACGACACGGGGTAAACGGTGCTCTTATTTTGAAGGCCGGAAGTGTATTCTCTGTGTGTTCAGAATGTCTATCAGAATAAACGTGCTTCTCGACTTTTTTTCACTCAGAACCTGCACGTCGTCATCGGGCATCGTAAAACAGATTATGTCAATTTCCGCGAGATTCCGCGTTTAACAGTAAATTCCATTCCGATTGGCCAATTCCACGAAATCATAGGGCCCTCCATGCTGTGGTATACCGGTATACGTCATTTCCTTATTATTGGAAGTAGGGATGTCCGATAATATCGGTGCGCCGATATTGGCAAAAAAATATAATATCGGTGGATATCGGCGTAAGGTTTTTCCTTATAATGAAAACCGATAATAAAAAACTGTTGTTTGTATGTTATATGTATATGTTGTTCCTCGCAGTTGCAACTGGGCTTGATATGGTGAAACCACGGGCGTGCGTGGGTGTGTCGAAGATAGCACCGACGTTAGCTAACTCGATAGCTTGTAGCAGCGCCGGCACTCACGTCGAGGGTCACTAAATGTGGAGATACGAATGGGGCGATAGATAGATAGAAATAGAGATAGAAAGATAGATAGATAGAGTACATAAATACATACATACCAGGGTTGTTCGATAATATCGGCCACCATTATCTGCCCGATATTGGCATAAAAATGTGATATCGGCCAACATCGGTATTGTTTTTTCTCCTTACATTGAAAGCCGACATAGAGTTTTTGGGGCCAACATCACAAAATTGCAATATTGCTGAGCCATGTAGTTACACAAGCCTGTGAGGAAGACGTAACTATTTAGCAAGCAGAGTAACAGCAGACAGTGAACTCACGGCACCATAGAACTCGCTGGGGGGGCTACCATTCCCCATACCATTCTGAAGCGCTGTGACACTACCAACCAATAATGCTGAATAACCAACAACTACATAGCTATTCATGTGACAACTTAAGTGATTTTGGTTATTATCAAGAAAAGCATGGAAGTTGCTAGATATCAGCTCTTGAATTCAACTCTCATGAGCTATATTCCATTTGCCGCGTATCGGGGAGATCGGACTTTAGCGTCTGGTAAACACAGAGGTGGCGGCGTCTGTGTTTACGTAAACAAACGGTGGTGCACAGACGTACAGACGATGGAAAAGCACTGCTCGCAGGACATTGAGCTGTTGATGGTGAAATGCAGACCTTTTTATTTGCCTCGTGAGTTTACATCCCACCACGAGCTAACACTGCTAACGCACTAGGCCTCCTGCATGACATCATCGATAAACACGAGACCAAACACCCAGACGCTGTATTCATTATATCTGGCAATTTCAACCACTGTAACCTCAGGACTCAAGTACTTCAGGACTGCTTTGGCTGCACAAACTGGGATGTGTTTAAAACTGCAGCGGGGAGGGAAGATTGTACTGTTGATTTGGATGAATATGCTTCTGCTGTTACTGGCTACATTAGCACATGTATAGAGACTGTTACCACCACCAAGTATTACAGAAAATACCCTAACCAAAAACAGTGGATGAACTGTGATGTAAGGGCTAAGCTACGTGCTCGTTCGACTGCATTTGTCATGGGCACCGCTGAGGACTACAAAAAGGCCAGATATGACCTGAGGAGGTCCATACGGGAGGCCAAGAGGCAGTACAGACAGAAGCTGGAGGGCTACTATTCCACCTCAGACCCTCGGCGCATGTGGGCGGGGCTCCAGCATGTGGGCGGGGCAAAAAAATACATACACTGCTGTATATACTGTATGTATATATGTATATATACACATATATATACTGTATATATATATGTATATGTATATATACATATATATACGTATATGTGTATATATATATATATGTATATATACACATATGTATATATGTATACACACATATGTATATATACATATGTGTGTACATAAAGTTGAGGTCAGAAGTTTACATGCAGTTGGCCCAAAAATATCCAACTCTAATTTTACCTTTTAATTTCAAAGAATTGAATGCAACTGCTGATGGTAATAATTGGGCACAGTGTCACCTTCATTTAATCAATGATCTTTCATACATGAAAGTCAAAGGATACATTTGTTAGCCCATTTAATGGAAAATGTCAAAATCATGATGGGTGAAAGGTTTCCATACACTGAATAACTTAGTAGTAGATGCTAAGATAATGTTATGTAATCATTGGTAATGGTCCACTGCCACCAAGTGACAACCTCATTGATGACTTATTACATAATGATATTTACATAACCATGCCATAGCCCTCCTGAATGTGTAAAAGGCCACTCCCCAGTGCTAGGTGGCCACTATGACAATTCCGCAGCACGGGGAAGTGGAAGGAACTTAGCCAAGACCTCAGAAGGCGTATAGTGGAGTTGCACAAGGAAGGATTGTCACTTGGAGCAATTTCCAGGCAATTAGATGTGCCACGACCCACCACTCAAAGTACAAGAAGCTTGGGACAACAGCGACCCTGCCAAGGGGTGGAAGGAAGAAGAAATTGACGCCAAGAGAGGAGTGAAACATCGTCAGAAAGGTGCAGAAGAGTCCCACAACCACCAGGAGGGAGCTCTGTCATGATTTGAAGGCATTTGGCTAAGATGTGTCTGTCTCCACTGTTAAACGAGTTCTGCACAAGAATGGTCTCCTTGGGTTCCAAGCCAGAAAAAAGCCGTTACTCACAGAAAGGCATCGCAAAGCCCGTCTGAAGTTTGCAAGAGAACCTGTGAACAAGGAGACTACATTCTGGAAGCAAGTTCTTTGGTCCGACGAGAACAAAATGGAACTGTTTGGCCACAGCAAAAACAGGTGAAGCCTTCAATCCGAAGAACACGATAGCGACTGTGAAACATGCTGGTGGCAACATCCTGTTGTGGGGCTGCTTTGCTTCGTCTGGCACTGGTACACTCCAGAACATAGAAGGCGTCATGAAAAAGGAGCATTACATTGAGATTCTACAGAACAACGTCAAGACGCCAGCCCACAAATTGAATCTGAAACGGAACTGGATCTTTCAACAGGATAATGATCCTAAACACACAGCCAAAATTGTGACCAAATGGTTCGAAGACAAGAAAATCAAGGTCCTGGACTGGCCTTCACAAAGCCCTGACTTTAATCCTATAGAAAATCTCTGGGCTGAGCTAAAAAAACGTGTCCGTAGACGCAAACCATCAAATTTGACTCAGCTGTACACTTTCTGCCAAGAGGAATGGCCAACGATTCCAGAGCGCTACTGCAGGAAGCTTATAGACGGTTATGCCAAGCGACTGATGGCAGTTATCAAGGCACAAGGTGGCTCCACCAAGTATGAAATCATGTTGGAGGAGGCGTATGTAAACATTTGAAAATGTCAAACTATGTTATATAATTCTTGAATAAAGAAACTGTCTTCAATAAATCAATCAAGAAAATGAAGCAGACATCTGAAATATATTGTCATAAGAAAACAATATTTGTGGGATAAGTGATCTCAACTGTATATATATATATACATATGTATATATACATATGTATAAATATATATATACATATGCATATATACATATGTGTGTACACATATGATATTACACATATTGGTGTAAGTAGATAATTGGTGTAATATATCCTTACTCTCGTAAAATTACACCTTTTTTTGCTTCATATGTTGACGTTATTCTTGTAAATTACTGCTGATTTTTGCTGTTTTTACTTTTTTTTGCTAAATTCTATTTTTAGAATGTGCCGTGGGCCGCCAATTAAAAAAAACGTCGCAGCTCAGAAATGTCCACCGCGCCGCACGTTGGACACCCCTGAAGCGGAGGAACTCCATGCCGGATCGAACCAGCAACCATCGGCTTGGGAGACGACCAACTGAGAAATGTGGGAGGAGTTAAAAATGATGAAAAATGGTGTGGGAGCATTCACACCGTAATGAATAATCATGACCTTCTTCCAGACGTTAACTAGCTTGTCAGCAGGAGCTTACTTGGCGACATCACGAGCGCGTCCCGACAAGAAGTTACCGTAGCGTCCCGACAGAGGCACACGGTTTGTCGTTACGTTACTTCCTGCAAGTTCGCCTCACGACATTTTCATTCTGATTGTTTTTGTTTTGCCTCCGCCGAGACGTTTGAGCGGGAGTTAGCGTAAGAAGGAGCATCGCTGAGTAACTTTGGAAAAGTTTCTCTTTGAAAGCACAAAAAGTCCAGCATTGCTATTTACTGCCTCCTGGCTGCTGTATGCATTTTTAATGCTGCGCTCATTTAAATGCTGCTCTGCTTGGTGTTTATTGCAACGCTGATATGCTAATGTGGCATCGTGGCGGTGGCATCCCTGGCCTGCATCGCACCGCCGCGCTCAGGTTGCATCTCGCAGGATGGCAAGACCCGCTACAAGATCACAGTACATGATGAAAATCTTTATACATGAACAATTGCCGTGACATTGCGCGTTTGTAGCTCTGATAATTAGCTTGCTAACTAGCCCAGCGAAAAACATGAGGGAGGGAAAAGCTCCTGGGAAGGAAGAGGAGCGCTAGCAGCAGATGAGGAGATTACGGCTGCAACACTTGTACGGGGCGCACCTGCAGACCTCATCGACAACCCTACCAAACTATGGGAATCAAACAGCAGTCTCAGGTATCGGGGAGTGTCTGTACTCGATTGATTGTGTCACGTCTGCATTTGATTGGCCATAGGGGCGCCACGATCTGACTGACAGCTGCCGTGCCTGTACTTGATTGGCCTGTGATGAAGGGGCGTGCCCCAGTTTGTGTACACAATCTCGGTTATCGCACGGCCAAACAGTGCGCGTGGTGGTGACTCAGTCGCTATACGGTTGTTATTGAGTACGGCTGCAAAATCGCCCACCATGGGGCCAAAGAAAGTTGCACGTTGATAAAGTAGTGTCAACAAGAATAATAAAGGTAAAAGCGATGCTAAAAAAAATAGAACAGGACTGGGCATACTTTTTGACTCCCACTGAAATAAATTTTGCAGCGGCGCCGTCTATATTTACTGTAGGTACAACGAAACGAAAACACAACACATCCACAGCACAAGCTAACGCATCACATAAATCAACTGCTGTGGTAAACAACAACTAAGCGCTAAACATAACACGTAACTTAAAACTGTAGTTTCCAAATGCCCGCAAGGTATGCTGGGTAGTCCCAGTATGAACAATTAAAACACGTATGTTAACTCCTTGTTTACTTCTGACAACCTCCTCAACATATTTTGCAATCTAGCAAAAATGCGTCAAACACGGCAAAATGTTGGGAGAAAGCTACCCAGCATGCCTTGCGGCGGGAATATATGGGTGGGGGGTTTTTGGCAATGAAATTGCAATCTACTGGCAGGTCATTTTCCAGTAAATAAAACTCTAAATTAAAAACTATTGGCATAGCATACAGAAAACTTGAAAGATGGCCACTTGGATGTGGACATTAAAGATGCTAAAAGCAATCCAATGGAGGTCAGTTTATTGCACTATGAGCTATGTGCTATAGATGACAATGCAAATTAGTGTAATATCTCATAATAAATCTCATTAGAAAGAACAAGCTGCAGGCCAAAAATGACCCCTGGGCCAGTTTGAAGAGGGTGATGATTATTTTATGTTTTAGTCAAGTTCCTTTACCTGAAGTGCAGCGTTAATCGTGCAGCAGCGTTCTCATCTCTACTGAACAATGGTAGCACGCCGCTTTCATCTTGTGCACTCATCTTTGTCCCTCTACGGAGGTGAAGTGTTCAAAAACAGGTGCACCGCACCTCCACGTCGGGGCCAGGAGGCGGGTTGCCCCCTTCTTGATTTATTATTTTTTTGCATGTTTGTCACACTTAAATGTTTCGGATCATCAAACTTATGTAAATATTAGTCAATGACAACACAACTCAACACAAAATGCAGTTTTCAAATGAATTTTGTTATTATTAAGGGAGAAAAAAACTCCAAAACTGCATGGTCCTGTGTGAAAAAGTGATTGTCCCCTAAACCTAATAGCTGGTTGGGCCCCCTTAGCAGCAACAACTGCAATCAAGCGTTTGTGATAACTTGCAATGAGTCTCTTACAGCGCTGGGGAGGAATTTTGGCCCACTCATCTTTGCAGAATTGTTGTCATTCAGCCACATTGGAGGCTTTTCCAGCATGAAGCGCCTTTTTAAGGTCATGCCACAGCATCTCAATAGGATTCACGTCAGGACTTGGACTAGGCCACTCCAAAGTCTTCATCCATTCAGAGGTGGACTTGCTGGTGTGTTTTGGATCACTGTCCTGCTGCAGAACCCAAGTTCATGGTTCCATTCATCACAGCAAGTCTTCCAGGTCCTGAAGCAGCAAAACAGCTCCAGACCATCACACTACCACCACCGTATTTTACTGTTGGTCTGATGTTCTTGCTGGTGAGGCGTTACTTTTACGCCAGATGTAATGGGACACACACCTTTCAAAAAATTCAACTTTTGTCTCGTCAGACCACAGAGTATTTTCCCAAAGGTCTTGGGGATCATCCAGATGTTTTCTGGCAAAATTGAGACAAGCATTAATGTTGTTTTTGTTCAGCAGTGGTTTTGGTCGTGGAACTCTGCCATGCAGGCCATTTTTGCCCAGTGTCTTTCTTATGGTGGAGTCATGAACACTGACCTTAACTGAGGCAAGTGAAACATGCAGTTCTGTGGATGTTGTTGTGGGGTCTTTTGTGACCTCTTGGATGAGTCCTTTAGGAAGATAGCTTCGGTTTTCGGGTAGTTCAGTGTTCGTCTGACCATTTCGCCCCGGCACACTAAGCACCAATCAATCAGAACCAGCCAGAATGAAAAAGTTTCAAAATTAGCCCACATTCAGGAGAGGATTCGCAAGCTTGGCTCCTTTTATCCTTGGCGGCATGACGTGATGTGAATTGGCGACGCGTCAATGGTGAGTGACATTTTCAGCGACCTTCTTGGGTTTTAGCACCTCTGCGTTGTCCACGCCGGCGGCCGCCGGTGGAGTTGCTACACCTTTGCTCCTTTTTTCCTTGGCATGTGAAGTGTTTTTTCTTTTTCAAATGCAGTCAGAATGGAATACTGGAATGCTGTTGGAATATTTAGAAAGCAGACTGCATTCACCTTTCGAATGCCGTTTGATATTTACCACTTGGAATCCACCTCAAAACTTTTTTGCGTGCTGAAAACATTGGGGCCGGCCACAAGGATGGGCCCTAACATTTGGAATGTACTCAGAATACAGTCAGAATGTTTATGCACTTCAAAGAGGAGTAAACCATGCATTTTCATTCCGACAGCATTCCAACTCATTTCTACCTCTAGTGTGACGACGGCATTTGGAATGAATTACCGTAATTTCCGGTGCATGAGCTGCTACTTTTTTCTTAAACTTTGAACCCTGCGGCTTATACAGCGGTGTGGCTAATTTATGGCTAACTTCTAATATCGTATTTACTTCAGAGCGACTACTGATTGTTTTAATACCGCTTGTGAGTCAGTGAGGAATCGGTAGCTCTTTGGCAGCTGTCACTCACCATCCATCAGTGCACCCACAACGAGCTTGTCAAGCCACTGGAAATGGCAGGAGGTCATTTTATATATAACAGTATAACAATATAACCGTCTGATTCACTGTGTCACCTTACTAAGAACACTACTAACACCAAATTCATCACACTGCAACTTAACTCTCAAAAGGTGTACCTCAGGAATATAAAAACATGTACCAACATGAGTTTAAAATGTTGGTACATGACGTCAGCCTCCCTCTGGGCTCCTTTGACTCCCCCTGGTGGACACAGGCAACATTGCAGCGCTGCCCGTCCATTTTGTATGCTGCTTGTCCTCCAATGAAATGCTTTGCACAGACGAAATGCATATTAGGTATACCTATTGAGTGTTAAGTTGCTGTGTGACGAGTTTAGTGTTTGTAAGATGACACCCAATTTCCAATGGGTTGAGAAGCTCCTTGTGAGTTTTCTCATAGCACATGATTGGCTCCTGTCAATAATCGGAGTGGTGCGCAACACAATATGCCATTTTATGACATGGACATGTGCAGCTTATACTGTATATGTACAAATCTACATTACTTGTTCCTCTAAATGCAGTGGGTGAGGCTTATACACCAGAATTTACGGTACTAACAAAAACTGAGGTACCACAGTGTTCGTTTTTGTTAGTGTTTTTGTTCATGGTCTCCATCAGGATATTGACCATCAATCATGCTGACAGTTGATGAACTATCCAGCCATCTTCTTCCGCTTATCCGAGGTTGGATAGCGGAGTCAGCAGCCTAAGCAGGGAAGCCCAGACTTGCCTCTCCCAGGCCAGTTGAGCGACTGGTCTCTCCAACGTGTCGTGGGTCTTCCCCGAGGCCTCCTACCGGTCGGACGTGCCCTCCCCACACAGGCGTCCAGGAGGCATCCTGACCAGATGCCCGAGTCACCTCATCTGGCTCCTCTCAATGAGGAGGAGCAGCGGTTCTACTCTGAGCTTCTCCCAGATGACAGCGCTTCTCACCTTATCTCTGAGGGAGCCCAGCCACCCTACGGGGAAAACTCATTTTGGCCGCTTGTCCACGCAATGTTGTCCTTCCGGTCACTACAGTTGAGGAAATAGTTACGGAAAACTTGCGGAAAGATCTACCAAAGTCGCACACACTTTCCAAAAAGTGAATGCTGGTGCTTTTTAAGGCTCAGCAGAGGGACGTCGTTCATGCGTTTGTGTTCCACCAGACAGACGTTCACGTCCTCGTCTTAGTCTCCCTCTGAGAGAAGACGCCGTGAAGGTAGCTGTCACAGGAAATGAGCTGACTCTTTTCGCCAATAACGAGGAAAAAAAAAAGATATGCAGTTTTAGCCTGCAGGCTTTGTAAAGTTCTCATTAGTGGCCCCTCCTCCAGAGAGCCTCGCAGCTCCTTCTCCCAGCCCCTCGCTCGCTTGCTTGTTTGTGTGCTAATGAAGTACAAATCCATTTTGCTGCTTTGTTTGCCTCATTGATGATAATTCCCATCATTCCGTAAGGACTCGTTGAGCCCAAGTGCTGCCGCCATGGAAACAACTTGAACCTTTCTTGTGGTTTAAAAAAAAAAAAAAAGAATTCTACTTCGCTCTCAACGGCTCATTTTTCATGTTATGTGACCCATATGGTCCACGGAATGAGAGTCAAGAGCGCTAGTCATCGAGCCAAAAGCCCGAGCTGTCAGCTAAATGCGCTGCGCGACTCTTAAGGCGTCAGGGAGTGCGGGTTACACGGCCCCCAGTTTCAACACAAATGAAACATCAGGCATGTTGTTCAGGGAGAGAAGGCGGAGTTAGGCGTCTTTAATGCCATCATGGAATCAGAAGAAAGAAACAAAAGTGATAAGGAAAACTCATCTTGCTGTTGAAACCTACAAGGCCTTATAGATGTGCGTGTGTGTGTGTGTGTGTGTGTGTGTGTATGCATCTTCACACCTCCGCACAATGAATGCGTGTTTCCCCAGCAGGCATCGCAGCTTTGAAGCAGGCTTAGCGGCGCCAGCGAGGCCGTGCTTTCACAAGGCGATCATGTGATGTAACGCCGTCTCATCCCGCCGTAATCCACGGCGAGATGCGGGCCCGGACGAGGCTTCTCACCTTCGTTCACCTGCAGGGCGCTCGTGGGCCCGGCTTTGCTGCGATTAGAGGCGGGATCGGTCGGAGGCGGCGCTCCCGGTCTTAAAGCAGGATAAAAGTGATTCCGGGAGTGTTCCGAGGCTGAGACATGAAGAGGTTCGCGAGCAGCGAAGGAAAGTCTCGGCTAAAAGATGGATGGAGGCACAATGTCAGGAGGACTTGTGAGATTGTTGAAGCAGGAAAAACGTGGGGCGGCTAATGCCGCATGAGTCCGCCACTAGAGGGCGCTCAATGGGTCAGCGGTGGTGCTCGCTTGCTTGCTGTGTTAGCTCACAAATCACAGAAGGATCGTGGGTAATACTTCACACCTGACAAGAATTAGTCCGACACACTGAGCGCCCAAAACAAAGTACAACACACTTAACTTGGTGACACTCACAGACTTCTGCAGTGGTGGGCATCATTGCTTTCTATACACACATGCAGTAATCCCTCGTTTCTCACGGTTACTTGCTTCCAGATCTGACTGTGTTAAGTGAATTTCTGTAAAGTAGGATTGGAATATTTTCATAGAGTACAGAGAAAACCACTTCAGAGCCTTCTAAATCATGAAATCATCATAGACATGAAATAACACCCCTATAGTCACCTTTACACTCCTATTACCAATATAGTAGACATAATAAGTCAAAATAAGACATAAAAAACCTGTTTACGACGTTCTCAATACATTTTTCTAACATTATTAAAGTCCACTAGACATGAAATGACACCCCATGGTCACCTTTACACTCCCATCATCCAATATATTAGACATAATAAAAGAAAACAAGACACATAAAAACCTGTTTATGACCTTCTAAATCTGGTTTTTAGCATTATTAGAGCCCTCTAAACATGAAATAACACCCCTATAGTCACCTTTACACTCCTATTACCAATATAGTAGACATAATAAGTCAAAATAAGACATAAAAAACCTGTTTACGACGTTCTCAATACATTTTTCTAACATTATTAAAGTCCACTAGACATGAAATGACACCCCATAGTCACCTTTACACTCCCATCATCCAATATATTAGACATAATAAAAGAAAACAAGACACATAAAAACCTGTTTATGACCTTCTAAATCTGGTTTTTAGCATTATTAGAGCCCTCTAGACATGATATAACACCGCTATAGTCACCATTACACTCCTGTTACCCAATATAGTAGACTTAATAAAAGAAAATAAGACATAAAAACCTGTTTGACCTTCTAAATCCGTTTTTTAACAATATTAGTCCTATAGACATGCCATAACACCCATAGAGTCACCTTTACACTCCGATTACCCAATATAGTAGACTTAATAAGTCAAAATAAGACATAAGTAAGACTTTATGACTTGTGCTAGTGTGTGTTGCTGTAGATAGGCTCTGGTGCTAGCAGACAGGAAGTTCCGTCAGGGGTTAAGAGTGCAGTTTTAGCTCGGCGTGGGTCACGGCCGCAACAGTAGCTAGTGTTTTTATCAGGCATTATTGTGCCTGTGAGATCATTCACCGATCAATCCTGTTGCTTGTGTGTCTCACCCCACACCACAGTACCATTACTCACACCTAGTGACCAGTGTACAATACTACGTATCACAACGCCTTCTTTTTTTTTGTCACTTACATTTTTATCGACCCTTTTTTCAAATACAAATACAACAGTGCCAACATGGGTCTTCATTCATCAGCCACACTTCAGTAATTCCACATTTGTTTCTCCGTTGCCATTATGTGTTTTGTCTCTGCTTAAAAGATCTCGTATGTCTACTTCATTTGTCCTTGAATCGGGCCTCCTGCAGCCGCAGGTGATGTCTCGGCCTTCCCATGATGTGAATTTTCTCCACTGCAGTAAACTGAACCTGTGTAGGGACGTCCACTTTTCCCCATTTCCTCCTTACGACTTTTCTTGCCCGCTGCCAAAAAAGTAATTTGCCAAATATCTGTTTTTGACACATACTGTAGCTTCTCCCCACATAGATTTCCCCAAACATATAATCGCGCAGGACAGAGGGATCTTATATCCAAATATTTCCATTAACACACCACTCATCCTTTTCCCAAGATTACATTATCTTCTCACCTTCCAACAAATGTGTGGATGGTCTGCATCCACTGCTCTTATTCCCAACCTGGCATTGTTTTATGTAGTTGTTTGCGCTTGACCCTTGGCGTGACAACACAAAGTATAATATTCCTGCAGGAGAACTCCCTCCAGGCCTGCGAACTGGTGGATGGATACACAGTGCATTTACAACATGCGCAGCCATTCTTCATCTGTAATTTGGCGACTCTCATTTTTCCTTTACATACTCCGTTATATGCCTGTTAGGCGTATTGCTATTCTGTATACACTCCCCTCCAAAAGCTCGGGAACACCCGCCGGTGCCCCCAAACCCCAGGAGGGGAGCGCAGTTCAGATATAATTCTAACTCTGGCTTCTTTATGTACTTCTAATATGGTTGGAATCACCCAAAGGAGCGGTGATATAAATTCCTGTAGCCATACCTTTAAAGTTTAATATGTTCTAGTAGCGATAGGGAGATCTCCTGGAGTAAAAGTGTTCCTATTTTCCCCTTTGTGAATATTAGCATGGCGTTATTTCTTTCTGGTGGACTGTTTAAGCCAATTATACTCATGGTATTAGATATCTTTACATTGTGTTGAGCATATTCTCCCAGACAATTACTAATGCAAAAAAACATCCAACGCCAAAAACAAAAACTGGCTTCCATCAGTAGGATGGTTGACCCCTCCCTGCGACTCCCCGTTGGTGCGTGGAAGACAAATCCTCAACGCTGAGGGGGCTCCTCCCTAGACTCCCTAAGTTCCCACTTGAAAAGGGGAACGTGATGTCCAACTGGTTATAAAATCAACATTAACATCAACTTCTTAAACCGTATCTTTGTGAATTATGAAGAAGTCTGTGTTGGTGGGCCCATCGTCACGCCTCTCCTCCCGTGTTCGTTTGGATTTTGTTGACTGATTTTTCCCTTGCCTGTAGCGCCGACTCATGTCGAGTCGCCCCTCTTCTAGCACGCCGCCACCCCGGTATTCCTCGCGTCCTCCCCGCTGCCTTCAATGCATTGTCGTCTCCACGCCGTAGCCCCTCGCTGTGCGGCTGCTGCGGCGCTGTCATGTATCTCCACTCCATCACGCCAATGAATTCGGATTTTGGCCAACGGTGTCTGAAATGGAACCCCTCTCTTCTTGAGCACCTTTTTAATGCTCAAATAGGACTTTCACTTTTGGACAAGTTCGGCTAGATAGTCGTGGTAAAAAAACAAAAAAAAACGTATTTCCTATTTGCACCTTTCTCTTCCATGCCATCTTTAAAATTGCTTCTTTCGTCTCAAACTGCAAAAAGCTGACAATAATGGATCTGGGTGGGGCGTTTGGGTTGGGTTTTTGTGTCGGAGCACCGTGTGCACATGAATGTGCATCTCATTCCTCGGGCAGCTGTAGCTCTCTTTTTAGCCACTGTTTGATAGACAGTGGTGTGAAAAAGTGTTTGCCCCCGTCCTGATTTCTTATCTTTATGCATTTTTGTCACAATGTTTCAGATCATCAAACAAATCCAAGAGCACAGAGATGACTCATCCCAGAGGTCACAAAAGACCCCACAACAACATCCAAAGAACTGCAGGCCTCACTTGCCTCAGTCAAGGTCAGTGTTCATCACTCCACCATAAGATTTTGCCAGAAAACATCTTGATGATCCCCAAGACCTTTGGGAAAATACTCTGTGGTCTGACGAGACAAAAGTTAAACTTTTTGGAAGGTGTGTGTCCCATTACATCTGGCGTAAAAGTAATGCCACATTTCAGAAAAAGAACATCATAGCAACAGTAAAATATGGTGGTGGTAGTGTGATGGTCTGGGGCTGTTTTGCTGCTTCAGGACCTGGAAGACTTGCTGTGATAAATGGAAGCATGAATTGTGCTGAAGGAGAATGTCCGGCCATCTGTCAGTGACCTCAAGCTGAAAGCAACTTGGGTTCTGCAGCAGGACAATGATCCAAAACACACCAGCAAGTTTTTTCACACCACCGTATCTACTCACAGGGCCATTTTCCGCGTCTTCGGATGTTATGCCTCCTGAATCTTCCCTCAAGGTCTATCAGCTTTTCTTGCACTCGGCCTGCTTGGTCAAGCATTCTTATCATCGCCTTCCACTCTTCGAGCTCTGCTGCACGTTTCAGAGCATCGCTGAGGGTTACCTTCTGATCGCGTAGCTCGTTGCGACTAGCTGTTAACTTGCGCTCGATATCCTGCTGCAGGGCACCGATTTCTTCCTTCATCTCCTTTTTAGAGGGGAGAGCTCGTGTCTTATTTCTTGTTTGAGGTCTTTTATGGCTTTGCTGATGGTAGCCCGCACAGTCTCGTTGTGGCCCTGCTCATCCATTCCCACTGTGCTGTCCTCGTGCTCGCTAGCATGTTCGCCATCTTCGCTTTCGGTGTTTCCCACGGGTGTTGCACAGGCTTGGCCCATCCAGCAGGTCAGCTTTCCTAGTTCTTGTTTTGTTCCTCCCACCCATAATGTTTGTTATCTCCGTGGGGTTGAGTCTTTATGGTGGGTTTTTGATGCCCGGCTAGGGAAAGTCAACGGCTACAATGGCTATCTTACCGGAAGTTCCCTTTGAATGCCATTTTACTTCATTTAGCTATTTTTATGTTTGAAAATGCTTCATGTAGGTAAAAAAAACAACATTAAATTTGCTCAAATGCATATTTCTTGATAGGCCGTAAACAGCATTTTGTTTTGATAGAAACTCTTCATGGCAGAGTGAAGCCGTGGAATTGGAAGCACGACGTGTCGAGGGATTACTGTAATGAGAAGATGTGTGAAGGATCAGTGATGAAGGGTGCGTCGCCACCTTGTTTGATGGCCCTCACTTAGGTCGAGCATAATTGGACACACACACACACACACACACACACACCTACACACACACACACCTGCACATTTGTCTCCTCCACTAACGAGCCTCTGAGAGGTGAGTTATAGATTGGGCTGTGCATGTCTGCGTGTGTGTGTGTGTTTGTGTGTGTGTGTGTGTGTGTAGGGTCCAGATGGTCCACAGACTGATGTTTTAGTCATGCGGGTCGGCTCTTTAGCGCCACCGTGCTGTCAGTGTGTGAATGGCGGGGGAAAGTAGCGAGCGTGTGTGCGCCTGCATCAAAGCGGATGGTGCAGCAGTGCACGTGGATGTATTCCAGCGTGCACGAGGAGGAGTGCTGCAGCGTCTTCCTGGTTTTGATTTCAGTCACACGCACACACACACAGAAAAAACAAGTTCGTCTGCACGCTCATGCTGGCTGTTGGCTGAATTAGCACGTTAGCAGTGCAGCAGGTTAATTGCTAGCCCGCTTCCATCTGTTTGGAGCCAACTGTGTGTGCGTGTGTGTGCGTGTGTGTGCGTGTATGCGTGACATGGAAGCTAAATGTTTGATTCATTTGCAAAGGCCAGCATGCACTCAGCACAACTGGTGTGGTTGTAATAGAAGTCGTCTTATGGAAGTCATTGAGATCATTAAGGCAATCATGGTCGTACTTGGCTTGGTTTAATAATCATGTCATGTAAACATGCATGCTTTCCAGGCTTTGGTGATCATGTAGCCTCGTGTGCGTTTTTAGGGTTGTGTTAATGTTTGCTGATGATCAACATGTTCTTTTGGAAATGCTCCTTGTGCAACCCATTGTTTTAATGCTGTAACCATGGCAACCAAGCCCGCCCTTCCATAATCATGTCATGGTTCTCATCGTGGGAAGAATGTCAATCGGTTACTCTGCCATACCCCCCCCCCATCCGCGTATCATTTGTTCATTTGTTTCTGACGCTTCAGAGTGCACCCACAAGAGGTTTGGGGTGGGGGGGTAGCCAGCCTGCAAGGCTTACGCTGGCGCTGTGAAGCTAGTGCATAATTACATTGTATATTTTGTTGTGCGATTTGCTGCTTTCAGGACAACGTGAACCTCAATTATGTCTGCAAAAGCCTCCAAACTAGCCACTGTGTGTGCAGTCGTCCCTCGCTGATCGCGGTTAATTGGTTCCAGACCCGACCGCGAGATGTGAATTTCCAAGGATTCCTTATTTATAAGTGGAATATTTTCTTAGAGCATAGAAAACCTGTTTACAACCTTTTAAATCTGGTTTTTAACATTATTGGAGCCCTCTAGACATGAAATAACACCCCTATAGTCACCTTTACACTTGTATTAACCAATATAGTAGAGAACAGAAAAGAAGACATCTTAGACCAGAGGTGTCAGAGGGGGCCAAATCTCATAGCCTACTTTAGGTTGTGGGCCGAACTGGACGTTACCCCCCTCACCCCACCCTACCCTCCAACTTTGTATATTTCTTATTATTTATCCTGAAATTTGCAACACTTGTATATTTCTGCACATTGAAAGTATTAAACACTTAAAAGCTTCTTCAACCAACATACTGTAGTGGGTGAATGAAGCACATATGCATCATCAGTGCACACACACACACACACACACACACACACACACACACACACACACACACGCTCGTTTGAAGTTGCCAACATGACAGGACACGCCTCAATAATCCAAGCTGAAAAAATATTAGGTAGTGTGGTCAGATTTGGAGAAAATGTCTCATTCTCACTGACGAATAGATAAGTAAGCAGCCTGCACACCTTCCATCTCGGTTCCCCGCGTGTAATGCCAGGATTGGAACAAACCAATATAATGCACCCCTGTGGTTGCATTTTCAGGTTGGGACAAAATGCGCATGACGGCATGTGCAATTTTTCATGTCCGTTCATTCCTGCTTGAAATGTCTACTTTCCGATGTTGCAGATATACAACTACGGTTGTTTTGGCGTAGTTTCAATCAAGTGATTGTTAATCGACCACCTCTTTGTCATTCTCTCAATGTCCTGGGCAAAAGCTGCAGTATTTTATATCAACACAAAAGCATCACAATCCGCAAGATGTGTTTGCCGCTGTGGAATCGGCGGATTACGCATTTCCCAGCATGCTTTGCTGCAGTTCAAATGATCACTTTTGGCTGTCTTATGGCTTTTTAAGGTGTTATTTTGTACAGACAGGGTGTAACAGTTAAAGTGCAACTGCTCTATGTACACTTAAATGTACAGTTAAATTATTTAGACTTTTGGTCTGAAACTGGCCCCCTTATTAAGAATGGTTGTGAATTCCGTGCTATGTACAATATTGTTTCCACTCTTAAAATGATAATGCCAGAGGAGTAGTTTATACCAGAGGAATACTTTAATTATGCACATCGCTGTAAGCACTTTGTTTGATAAGGTCCACAAGGCCAACTCAATGCAACAGCTCCACGGGCCTAATGAAATTGCAGCACAGGCCAGATTTGGCCCTCGGGGCCCGAGTTTGACATGTGTGTCTTAGACTTACATTGGGGTGAAGTGTTTGCCCCCTTCCAGATTTCTTCTTTTTTTGCACGTTTATCACACTTGATGACAACACAACTGAACACAAAATGAAAGTTTTTAAATTAAACTTTTTATTAAGGGAGAAGAAAAATCCAAAGCTACATGGCCCTGTGTGAAAAAAGTGTTTGCCCCCTAAAGCTAATAAGTGGTTGGCCCCCTTAGCAGCAACAACTGCAATCAAGCGTTTGCCATAACTTGCAATGAGTCTCTTCCAGCGCTGGGGAGGAATTTAGCAGAATTGTTGTCATTCAGCCACATTGGAGGCTTTTCCTTTTTAAGGTCATGCCACAGCATCTCAATAGGATTCAGGTCAGGACTTGGACTAGGCCACTCCAAAGTCTTCATTTTGTTTTTCTTCATCCATTCAGAGGAGGACTTGCTGGTGTGTTTTGGATCATTGTCCTGCTGCAGAACCCAAGTTGCTTTCAGCTTGAGGTCACCAACAGATGGCCGGACATTCTCCTTCAGCAGAATTCATGCTTCCATTCATCACAGCAAGTCTTCCAGGTCCTGAAGACCATCACACTACCACCACCATATTTTACTGTTGCTATGATGTTCTTTTTCTGAAATGCGGGGTTACTTTTACGCCAGATGTAATGGGACACACACTTTCCAAAAAGTTCAACTTTTGTCTCGTCAGACCACAGAGTATCTTCCCAAAGGTCTTGGGGATCATCAAGATGTTTTCTGGCAAAATTGAGACGAGCCTTAATGTTGTTTTTGTTCAGCAGTGTTTTGGTCTTGGAACTCTGCCATGGAGGCCGGTTTTGCCCAGTGTCTTTCTTATGGTGGAGTCATGAACACTGACCACTGTTCCATGTATAGGCCATTTGTGGATAATGGCTCTCACTGTGGTTTGCTGGAGTCCTTTATAAATGGCTTTATAACCTTTTCCAGACTGATGTCAATTAATTTCAGTTAAATTGTTTTAACAGGGGGATAATCAGGTTTTTGTTTTTTTTTTCCCTCATGTAATAAAAAGTTTCATTTAAAAACTGCCTTTTGTGTTGAGTTGTGTTGTCATTGACTAATATTTACATTTGTTTGATGATCTGAAACATTTAAATGTGACAAACATGCAAAAAAAAAAAAGTCAGGAAGGGGACAAACACTTTCACATTACTGTATATTAAGGAAAATGTCCCTTATTTTCAAACGCAAATGTTGACAGGTAGGCTGTGTGTGCGTGTGCATGTGTGTGTGTGTGTGTGAGAAGGACATTTCAGACTTCAGTGTTGTTTCTTTTATTGTTTTTCAGCTGCTCAAATCATTTCAGCCAGGGACAACAGAGGTGAATGAATACCAGCCAATGCGATTGCTGTGTCCGGTGGTGACATCATCGTCATGTGACCAGTCAGGTTTGACAGAGACAATCAGGCTTTTATGACATATAAATACGTTATGACATATAAATACATTTTAAGTCTTTCCCTTCCAGTCGGTGGCAGGTTAACAAGCTAAACGGACGTGACCTCTGTGGTACGAGCAGGTGACGCAGGAAATGGCAGGACGGGTCCCTGCTTTTCAGAGTAAAAGTCTTGATGCATGAAAGGCTGAGATGCGAGGACATGATCACATGATCCTAACATAGCAGTAAACAAATGGAGAGCGCTTGAGTAGGGAAGATGGATGAAGATCCTTCACAACAATGACAAGGTGCTGATTCTCGTCATTGTTGCCTCCGCAACAAAGCAGACAAAGCAAAGTGTCTGGTGGAATCAGTCGCCTTGTGAAGACCACCTGAAAAGGGAGCGCGGCGGTGAACGCGCTCTGTCAGCTCTGCGTGACTTTGAAGCTTTGTTAGAAGCCCGCCAAGTCCGTTGTCGTTCGGCGTCGCCACCGAGTCCGAGCGGTGACGCTTGGGAACAGTTTTGACGCGAGCAACATGTCAGAGAAAGGCAGCAAAGAGTGGAATACAGTGGATTCCAGCACTTTCCAGGCTGTTTTTTCCGCAGAAAACACATCTCATTCGCCCCTAAGTGCATAATTATCTCTAAATATGTGATAATACAGGTGAAATGTACAGCATACATGTACCACTGCCACAAAAAGCCCACAATGTTTACAAGTTTATGTCTTTATCCTTCACTGTTCATGTTTGAGATGTGTGTTGGGATGTCACTCTTTGCTCGGCGGTCCTTAAACACACCATCGTTGCCTGCTGCTGAGCGAAGGTGAAACTTATCCAGTCGTCCCTCACGATATCGTTTTTTCAAAAATAGGCTTAATAAATGACAATGATGGTTGTTTCGTGGTTGACTATGGCCTATTATTAGTCCAAAAATGCTGAAAGACAAGTTATATGTAGTATTGTGGTCACTAGGCAACAGTAACGTTATGAGACATGACGTTAGATGACATTACCTTTCACACTGCATGGAGACTGGCTACTGAGCCAGCCGAGCCGAGCCGACATGCCATGGCTGAGATGGAGTGGAACAAATGGTTCTCCTCTCATTCTGTGTGGAAGTGGTATATTTCTGGATTATTTTTCCTTCTTCCCCAGTCTGTTTGAAGCACTTTTAAGTTTAGAATATGTAATTTGGAGAGGCTAACTAGTTAGCTCGCTGGCTTGGTCGGTGGCTGTTATGTCCCTGCAGTGACCCCGTAGCCTGCGCAATGTGACTAAACATAGAATAATAGGAGTGTAAAAATGACTGTTGGGGTGTTATTCCATGTCTAGAGGGCTCTAATAATGTTAAAAACCATAATTAGAAAGTCATAAACAGGTTTTCTACTGTATGCTCTAACTACAAAAATATTCAGTTCATTAATACCTTAAACCAATTAGATAAACGAGGCACAGTAATCCCTTATTTATCGTGGTTAATCAGTTACAGATCTGACTGCATTAAGTGAATTTCCGCAAGTAGGATTCCTTATTTATATATGGAATATTTTGGTAGAGCATCAAAAACCTATATATGACCTTCTAAATCCGGTTTTTAACTTTATTAGAGCCCTCTAGACATGAAATAACAGCCTTATAGTCACCTTTACACTCCTCTTACCCAAATTAGTAGACATAGTAAGAGAAAATAAGACTTATTAGACGTAGAAAACCTGTTAACAACCTTCTAAATATGGATTTTAACATTAGAGCCCTCTAGACATGAAATAACACCCCTAGTGTATAGTTACCTTTACACTCCTATTACCCAACGTAGTAGACATAATAAAAGAAAATAAGACATAGAAAACGTGTTTACCACCTTCCAAATATAGGTTTTAACATTATTAGAGCCCTCTAGACATGAAATAACACCCCTATAGTCACCTTTACACTCCTATTACCCAATATATTAGACATAAGAGAAAATAACACATAATATCAAATCCCACTGGTTGGTAATGGGGGACTTAATTGTTGTTTCTATTTTACTTCTTGTTCCACACAGTACTCATCAATGTAATTACTGACACCTAGTGACCAGTGTGGAATACTACATATATCAACTTTTGTCTTTGAATGAATCATTTAGCCATTTGTATGCTTGAAAATGCTTCATTTAGGTCAAATTTGCTTCAGTATGCATTTCTAAGGCCATAGTCAACCATGAAACAGCGAAGACTTATTAACAAATATATTTTTGAAATTTGAAGCGCTAAGTGGCGACAGTTTACGGTGTAAAACTTCTCCAATTCCATGTGCTCATGGATCATCTTACGTTATCAGTCATTAGTAGTGAACAGTGTTGGGAGTAACGGCGTGTAAAATATATATATATA
The DNA here is from genome assembly GCF_027744805.1 of Dunckerocampus dactyliophorus. NCBI lineage: Eukaryota > Metazoa > Chordata > Actinopteri > Syngnathiformes > Syngnathidae > Dunckerocampus > Dunckerocampus dactyliophorus. The sequence goes on from NC_072820.1 coordinate 48,608,938, forward strand.
TATATTTTTGGTTTTTCCAGTTGCTGATAATCTAATGAATTACTGTTTTAAATGTTTTAAAGCCCTTACCGTTCGTTACCCGACGTGAAATGTGGTGCGCCGCTTATAGAGATGTGACGCTGGCGGACGAATCGAGTCTGTTTTAACGACTCTTTTATGTAAACGACACTGAACGATTTGTAGAAATAGGAATATAAAATGGAAAAATTCTTAAATGCAATGCGTGTATCGGTTCTCATCGATCACTTAAAGGAAAACTACACTGCACTGGCGGCATCTCCAAAATGTGGCCTTACCTTTATGGTAGTGGTCTGAGGCGCTGTGCGGGCCAATGTGTGGTGAAGCTCGTGGGCAGCCGGCTAGTAGCTTCTCTGTGTCAATGCGCCAGCAACGTCGTTCCATTGGCGTAACAATGTTAGTAATACCTAGATGATTGCAATGTCTGAAGACATTGCGTGTGAATGCCCAAGCCTAATGAGGTCAAGGAAAAACAAAAAGTAGAAAAAAAAGGAATAATAAAAGGAAAAAAAGGAGTACAAATTATATGTGACGTACTGTATCAGAGTATTCAAGACTATGACATCATGAAAGACAAAATATGCATGATGTGTGTTAAATGTTATAGGTAGCCTCAATGTCTGAATTGTGCTGAACGATTTGATGTTGGAATTGTTACAATTGGTTAAAATGTTGAAGTACTTGAGTAATTAAGATCAAAGGCATATCCTTAAGTTAATTCGTTTTCTGGAAAAATGGGAATTTTGGGGCAAATTTGAAATAGGTATCCTTAATTGTGCTGAACGATTTAATGTTGGAATTGGCTGAAAAAATGTTTAAGTACTTGAGTAATTAAGATCAAAGGCATATCCTTAAATTAATTAGTTTTCTGGAAGAATGGGAATTTTGGGAAAATTTTGAAATAGTTAAATGTGAGTAGATATCCTTAATTGTGCTGAACAATTTGATGTTGGAATTTTTTTTTTAATGTTGAAGTAGTGGAGTAATTAAGATCAAAGGAAATCACAGTAATTAACATCAAAGGAAAAGTGGGAATGTCGGGAAAAGTTGGAATTTTTGGAACGTGAGTTTGAAGCCCTGGATGTGTGGATTGTTGTCATGGTGCAATGGTTTGAATTGGTTGAGAAATGTGCCAATGGTGGAAGTTTGAAAAATGGCCCATTCATTTTCAATAGGAAAAATTCGTTGACATTTTTGGAAAACCTGGAAATAAAAAAATTTAAAAAACCTGAAATGGTCGCATAGGTTTCCCGAACGAACTGAACGATTTGATGCTTGAATGGTGTGAATCGGTTGAAAAATGGAGGCGTTAGTGGACAAAATAGAGAAACTTATAAGTGGAGAAACTTATTATTGGGTTATTATTGTGTGAATACTAATACAATAATAAAAATAATGTGTGAATGCCTTGAGGGCAGGGAGTACTTTCAATGTGAGTGCAGTGAGTGAATAGATAGTATCAGTTTCTCAATCGTATTTGAAATCGAAAAAACATTTCTATTCCCGGGGGGGACCACTGAGAACCACTGATGGAGCGTTGTTGGCCCTTTTTGAAGACTTTTTCTGACGACTTTATAGGCGGAATTAAGTCAAGGATTATGGACGATGGTCAAAAATCCCCCCCCCCAAAAAAATGCAGTTTTCCTTTAAAGGAGGCGTTGGAAAGATTCGACTCGTTTGTGAACGTCACATCTCAAAGCCACACATGAGAGCTCGGTGCAACAACGGTGAGCCAGGGTCCTCCGTGGAGTTAAAAGTGGGGGTGTTTTTTCAGGGTGTAATCACACACACTACTTCAGTGTCATTGATGTAAAAATGAAACTAGACATTTGTATGGGTGTATCAAAAGCAGGGATCGACTGTACTCCCAATATCTTCTTTCATCACCATTTCACGTCAACGAGAGGACAAAAGGAGGATTACGCTTTGATGCTACACAAGCCGCGTTAAAGGTGAGAATGTTGGTCAGGTAAATCCTAAAGAAAAATCCACAACAGTCCATCTCCTCTGTGATGGGGTCTGTAGACTGCTGATGAAATATTGACAGCATCTGTCTGCGTGAAGGTAAGAAGAATGCTAACACTGGAAGACACGTCTGCGTGAGGACGACTTCTGTCCACGTTGGGAGGGACACACACACACACACACACGCACGCACGCGCATATGCAGTAGAGTCCAGTGCTGCGTTTCATCATTTAGACATGACAGTTGAGGAGGTTGGAGCAGAATAACAAAGTTGAAAGAGGCATATTTTCTCAAAATCCCCATTGGCTAGTTGCTACGCAGCGTCTCCATGGCAACCAGGTTTATCTACTACACCTGAATGCTATCTGCTGGTGCTCTCAGGTGTATCACTGTGTGTGTGTGTGTGTGCAGTAAAAACAGCAAAGCCGGCAAAGGAAACGCGGTAAAGAATGATGATGATGACGAGGCAACAAGGTGAGGAAGAGGAGGACGTGATGCATTGGAGGAGGAGAAAAGAAGTCCAATTAGAGCTTCATCTTCCTCCTCCCAGTTGGCCTTGTTATCCTCAGCCAAATGTCAGGATGGAGGTTTTAGCAAGGAGACGAAGACAGACAAGGAGGAGGAGGTCCCACTCTGATGGCACATGTTAAGACAGGGGTGTCCAAAGTGCGGCCCGGGGGCCGTTTGCAGCCTTTTGCTCTTTTTTCATTTGCCCGCAGCACATTCTCAAAAAATATAATTTAACACAAAAAAAAACAGCAGCAAAAATGGAAAAACCAGTCGCTCAAAAAAAATATAACTTAACCCAAAAAACAGCAGCAAAAATGGAAAAATCGATTGTAATTTTACACAAATAAAATCAAAATATTAAGAGATAAAGTCATACTTTTACAAGAATAATCTAAGATGAGGGAAAATAATGTCATTTTAGTAGCGTAAAGCTGAAGTATCAAAGAAAAAATGCTTTTGTTTTTAAAAAGTCATAATACGAGAAACAAAAGCAAATGTTTGGTTGTGAAAAAAGTTATGTTATGAAGTTAAAATATTGGGGAATAAGGTCACAAATATGGGAAGAAAATTTACAAGAAGAAAGATGAAATAGGTGGGGAAAAAACAGAAGCAAAAAGGAAAAAAACAGCTGTAATTTGACAAGAATAAAGGCAAAATATGAAAAAAGTCATACTGTAACAAGAAAAAAGTTGCAATTTTACGAAGATAAACTGGTGATGTTATGAGGAATAATAACGTCATTTTAGTAGCAGTGAGATGAAATATTACAGAAAAAAAGACTTTTCAAAACATTGAGAAACAAAACAACAAATGAAGATTCAATTAGGCTGCAGAAAAAGTTATGTTACGGGAATAAAGTCAAAATATTAGGAGATAAAGTCGTAGCTTTACCAGAATAATCTAATATTATGCGGGAAAATAATGTCATTTTGATTGTATAAAGTTGAAGTATCAATGAAAAAAGACTTTTTTTCCATAAAGTCATAATACCAGAAGCAAAAGCAAATATTTGGTTGCGGAAAAAGTTACGTTAAAGTCAAAATATTGGGGAATAAAGTCGTAAATACGGGAAGAAATTTACAAGAAGAAAGTTGAAATAGGTGGAAAATTAAAAAACAAAACAAAACAAAAAAAACAACAGCGGCAGCAGAAATGGAAAAACAGCAAAATATTAAAAGAAAAAAAGTCATAACGAGAAAAAAAGTCACAATTTTATAATGTCATTTTCATAACGTAATTTTAGTAGCAGAAAGTTGAAATATTAAAGAAAATACTTTTTTTTTTTAAGTCATAACATTATGAGAAAGAAACAACAAATAAAATTTAAATTAAGTTTGCGGAAAAAGTTATGTTATGAGAATAAAGTCACGGAGATAAAGTCGTAGTTTTATCAGAATAACCTAGAAGTGATTTTCTCTTGGAGATGAATAAAGTATCGATCTAATATTGTGAGGGAAAATAATGTCATTTTAATTGCGTAAAGTTGAAATATCAAGGAAAAAATAACTTCTTTACAGTCGCATTGCGAGAAACAAAATCATATGTCTTGGTAAAGTTCGGTTGCGCAAAAAGTTCTAATGTTATAAAGTCAAAATATTGGGGAATAAAGTCATAATTACAGGAAGAAAATGTACAAGAAGAAAGGTGAAATAGGTGGAAAATAAAAAAATAAACAGCAGATAAGGAAAAACTGCCGTAATTTTGCATGAATAAAGTCAAGATATTTAAAGTTAAAGTTGAAAGTTGGGTTCTGACGGAAAAAATGTCCATTTTATACTCGTCATATTATGAGGGAAAATAATGTCATTTATATTACAGAAAGAAGATGCGTTGTTTTAAAGTTGGAGTTGTAAAATTAAAAAACAGCACGGGGGGGGGACAGCTGTAATTTTATGAGAATAGTCAAAATAATAAGAGAAAAGTTGCAATTCTAATAGGACAAATTCGTAATATTATGAGGAGAAATGTCATTTTAGCAGCATAGAGTTGAACTATTAAAGTAAAATATTTGAAGTCATTATGAGAAAAAATTTCATTTTTGGAAAATTATGTTGAGAAAATAGTTGTAATTTGCGAATAAAGTCACAATATTATGGGAATAAAGTCACATTACTAAAAGAAAATGACATTATTTCAGAAGAAAGTTGAAATATTTGGAAAATGAAAAAAAAAACATAAAAAATGGGAAAAAAAGAGCAAAGTTGATATGAATAAGAGGATTATATATATAATATATATACTGAAACAGGTTAGCGTATCAACATGTGTTGCTTTACAAAATATCTAAGGCAAAGTTGCATCCTTTCATTTTCCACTATGTGGCCCTCGCCGGAAAATGTTCGGACACCCCTGTGTTAAGACTTTTTTTTGAAACGTCGTCTTTTGTCTCCCATTAAAAACACTAAAACCTTTCAGTAGCCCAAAAAGGTGACATTTGTGGAGCCGTTTTAAGTATTCCTTTTACACTTTCAAGTTTTCTGTTTTGCTCCTTCGTTTCTACGACGAGTATTGGGGCCACTTTGAGAAAAAAAATCAGAGATTTCAAGAATAAAGTCGTAAATGTACGAGAAAAAAAGTCATATTATCCTCGCCCAAGGCCAAAGCAATGCCCGTTACAAAGGAGTATAAAAAAAAAATAATGAAGTTACGGGTTCTTTATTGTTCGAAATGTACGACTTTATTCTCGTGAACTTACAACTTTATTCACGTTAATTTGACTTTTCTCAAATGTACAACTTTTCTCATAAATTTACAACTTTTTTTCCTCATAAATGTACGACTTTATTCTCGTAAATTTACTTTTACTTGAGAAGGCACAACTTTTTTCTTGTACATTAATTTCTCATAAATTTACAACTATTCTTGTAATATTTCTTTTTTCTCTGAAATTTACAACTTTATTCTCATAAACTTGCTTCATTCTCGTAAACGTACGACTTTTTTCTCATAAATTAACCATTTTTTTCCTCATAAATGTACAACTTTCTCATATTATGACTTTTTTCCTCGTAAATTTATGACTTTATTCTCGGAAACGTACAACTTTGTTCTAATAAATATACGTTTTTCTCATAAATTTACAACTTTTTTCTATAAAGTTACAATTTTATTCTCAAAATCTCCTATTTTTTTTTCCCACTGTGGCCCTAATACTCCATCGTACAATCCCAAGTGAAGAATTGGAATGGATTTTATTGTGAAAGGGTAGGTATTTGGTCCGGACACAAATCATGTCATGTTTGAGGCAGCAGGGGTCGCCAGTGCACACGCACACACACACACACACACACACAAGTGACTCGTTAGTACAGTGGATCCCCGCACATGAATGGCCCTGCAAACTAGTGGGGGTTTTCTGTCCCCAAAATTGTATTACACCCCCCCCCCCCCCCCCCACACACACACACACACACACACACACAAGATCTCATTCAAGTGGCTCATAATTTCGAAATAGGTGTGCAGCGTACACGTACCACTGTTAGGAAGCTCACAAAAGGGGGACCTACTGTACTTGAATGGTTTGCATATATGAATTCACTCATTCATGCACAATGCTACATCATGATGTCATTCTTTTCCACTTTGTGACTCTGCGGTTGGAGAAAACATCAGCAAACAATGCAACATGACTGGATGGTCTTTTCAAGATGGCGGCCGTGTTGGTGAGGAAGACTCCCATCAGCTCATACTTGAAGTTTTAATAGTTTAGCTGTGTTTTTAAGCGCTTTGTTGCACTTAAAGGGGCAGCGCATCTTTTCTGTGATGTGTTGAAATAATTGATTGTTTCATTTGGATGAAGATGAAGCTGTAGCATCGCTTTAAGCCTTTCACGTCGGTCACAGTGCTCAATAAATAACTTATTAAATAAACTTCCTTCCGGCAGAGTTCAAGTCACAAAGCAAGCCGCTGCCTTCTTCCTGAGGCGTGCAGGGAAAGCAGGCCCGGGACGGCGACGGCCCGCTCGGTGTGGGAGGGGATGAAAGAATGCGGCGTTCTGACCTTTGTCCTCCTCGCCGCGCCGGAGAGCTCAGTCAGGAAGAGGCGGGGCTGCCGGGCGTGGGCTTCACGGCGGCCCTTGATGTGCTGAGCGAGGTGGGTGGAGCTTACGCTTGCTGGACATGCTAGTGGGTTCTGGTCTTCCTGGCGGGAGGAGCGAAGTACCTGTAACTGGACATGAGCAAAATCGTTTTTTTTAATTGGTTGTCTTTTTTTACATCACAATCAGACTGGATGTCTAATTCATCAATTCACGTGTCTCCTTATCATCCTTATCACTTCCGACTGCAGCCAGAGAACACAGAGCATATGGACAGAAGGTTCTATGGCCAACACTGACACCTGGCGGACACATCAAGCACTGCAGCCACCTCGTCTCCTTGCAGCTGGTGCGTGCTCATAAATAATGCATGACGGGGTGTGTGTTTTGGGGAAAGGACATGCAAAGACACGAGACTGTGACGGACAAAGTTGGAAGGATGAAGCGTGTCCTTGTGCACGCTCGTGCGCGCTCAAGGGAGGCTTCACCTTGTTTGTGTCCCTTAAAGTCGCTCCTCTCTTTACCTCACAGCGAAACTTAATAAACGTTACGTTACACTTTATATCAGGGGTGTCCAAAGTGCAGCGTTTTTTTAATTGGCCTGCGGCACATTCGAAAAATATCATTTACAAGAAAACCTTTTTTAAAAAAACAGAAAAAATTGAAAAATCAGCTGTAATTTTACAAGAATAAAGACAAAATATGAAAAGAAAAACAGTTTTAGGAAAATAACATAATATTATAACGAAAAATAACCACTTTGTAGCATCAAGTTGAAATACTAAGGAAAGAGTTTTTTTTAAAGTGCTAATAAAAAACAAAACAACAAATAAAGATGTAATTTTAGGTTGCAGAAAAAGTTATAATGTAATGAGAACAAAGTCAAAATATTGAGGGAATAAACTCATAATTACGAGAAGAAAATTTACAAAAAAAAAGTTGGAAAATTACATTAAAACAACAGCGGAAATGGAAAAAAGCAGTAATTTTACATGAATAAAGTCAAAATGTTAAGAGAAAAAAGTCGTATTGTAACAAGAAAAAAAGGCGCAATTTTACGAGAATAAAATTGTAATATTATGAGGAAAAATGTCATTTTATTAGCGTACAGTTAAAATATGAAAGAAAAAATACGTAAAGTTGGAATATTATGAGAAACAAAAAACGAAATAAAAGTTGTCTCTCTTTTTTTTTTAAGAGGTTGGGGAAAAAATTAAAATGTTACACGAGAATAAAGTCCAAATATTATGGGAATAATTTTATAATTATGACAAGAAAGTTTACAAGAAGAAAGTTTAAATAGTTGCAAAATTTTAAAAAACCCAGCTGTAATTTTACAAGAAAAAAGTCACAATATTCCGAGAAAAAAGTCCAAATTCTATGAGAGTAAAATTGTAAATCACGAAAAATAATAAATAATAAAAAATACATAAAGTCGTCAATATTATGAGAAACACAAGAAGAAAGTCAAAATAGTTGGAAAATAAGGAAAATATATATTTTTTAAATACAGCAGAAATGGAATTTTTAAAAACAGCTGTACTTTTACAAGAATAAAGTCAAAATACTAAGACAAAAAAGTCGTATTCTAACAAGAAAAAAAGTCACAATTTTATGAGAATAAAGTTGGAATATTATGAGGAAAAACAATGTCATTTTAGTAGCATAAAGTTGAAATATTAAAGAAAGATGTTTTTTATGAGTCGGAATATGAAAAAGAAACACAACAATGCATAAATTTGTAATTTTTTGGAAAATTAGGTTGCGGAAAAAAAAAGTGAATGAAGCCAAAATATTATGGGAATAAAGTCATAATTACCAGAAGAGAGTTTATAAGAAAAAAGCTGAAATAGTTGGAAAAAAAATTTTAAAAAAAGAATAAAGTCAAAATATTACGAGGAAAAAAGTCGCAATTTACGAGAATAAAATTGTATTATTATGAGGAAAAATAATGTCATTTTGGTAGCATAGACTTGAAATATTCAAGAAAAAATATGTAAAGTCCCTAATATTATGAGAAACAAACAAAACAAAAGTTGTAATTTTCAGAAAATTTGCTTGGGGAAAAAGTTATCATATTATGTGAATGAAGCCAAAATATTATGGGAATAAAAGTTAGCATTCTGAGAAGATATTACAAAATAAAAATAAAATAACAACAACAGCAGCAGCAGTAATGGAATTAAAAAAAAAAAAAAAAACAGTTGTCATTTTACAAGAATAAAGTCAAAATATTCAGACAAAAAAGTCGTATTCCAACAAGAAAAGAAAAAAAAAATCACAATTTTAAAAGAATGAACTTGTAATATTATGAGGAAAAATAGTCATTTTGGTACCATAGAGTTGAAATTTTAAGGAAATACTTTTTAAGTCTTAATAGTAAAAACAAACAAAACAACAAATAAAGTTGTAAATTTTAGAAAATTTAGTTGGGGAAAGGGTTATCATACTATGTGAAGGAAGCCAAAATATTATGGGAATAAAAGTTTGAATTACCAGAAGGACACGTAGAAGAAGAAAGCTAAAATAGTTTGAAATACATTTTAAAAAAACAGCACAAATGGAATTTAAATAACAGCTGTAATTTTATGAGAAGTCAAAAGTCAAAATTTTAAGAGAAGTGGTACTCTAACAAGACAAAAAGTCGCAATTTTACAAGAATACACTCGTAGTATGAAGACAAATAAAATCATTTTAGTAGGATAGAGTTGAAATATTAAGAAAATACTTTGTTTTTTTAGTCTTAATAGGAAATACAAACAAACAAAACAAAGTTGTAATTTTTTGTAAAATGAGGTTAGCAAAAATAATATGTGAATGAAGCCAAAATATTATGGAAATAAAGTCATAATATTACAAAAACAAAATTTACAAAAATTATTTATGAAGAAAGTTAAAATATTTGGGGGTGGAGAGCAAAAATGGTGAAAATAAAGAGTGAAGACCGAAGTCGCTATTAATAATAGGCCTTTTCGCTTATATGACAAAGCTAACAAGGATGAAATATACTGTATATATAACTTGTTAGCATATCGACATGTGTTGCTTTGCAAAATATCAAAGTGGCAAAGTTACGTCCTTTCATTTTTCACTATGTGGCCCCTTGCTGGAAAAAGGTTTGGACACCCCTGGCTTTATTTACATGCATTTTATACTTTCTACAGTACATGCATCTATCACTACTTTTATGTGACATGTGATATACATGTACATGCATCTTACAACTACCTTTACACTTCATGGCTTTGGGGACCCTAACTGGCCACTTCATTAGGTACACCAACTACTAACTTTCAACTGAAAGATTCCACCTTTCCAAAGACACTACTGAGAGTTATTGATTGAAGAATATGTTTCACTCATGAAAGGGACAGTGATAGTGATGACGGTGCTGATGCGGAGGAGTGTTGCTAACGTACCAGGGCGTGTCGCTGAAGTAAAGCACGAGTGTTTCCACTCCTGGCCAAGGGCGAAGAGGAAGCAGAGAGAGAGACACACACAGAGAGGGACAGAGCGAGGCGTTAGCGCCCTCTAAAGGTCAGAATGTGTCACGCCACCCCGTGGAAGGACAGGAAAAGGACTAAATGCACTGAAAGTTAAAAAAAAAAAAAAAGGAGGAGTGAAGCGTGACGGCGGGCGAGAAGGAGACGAGCAACCAGCGTGTCTCAGACGGCCTCATCATCATCAATAATGTACTTTCATTCATTCATAAATGACGCTCACCTTCAGTGTCGCACATGATGGCGTGTTTCATATTTTAATATCAGGAATATTCTAGCGACACTCACTTTTTGTAGCGAGGTGGGAGGGAATGCCGGGTTTGGGCCTCCCCCCGTAAGGTCTGGAGCGTTGGTACTGCCAGGGAGGAGAGAGGAAGGCGACAGGAGGGACGGCCTGAGGGGACACAGAGGAGGTCATGATGTCAGAAAAAGAGAAATTACAGTCAACCCTTGCCGCTTTGTGCTTTTTTTAACATTTTGCAACTTCACTATTACGGTTTTTCCAAAATATATTATTAAATCAGTGTATTGTTAGTTAATAATATGCATATTTCAGCTAATTTTACACAGTTTTTGTCTAAATGAAACATTTTCAAGCATAAAAATGGCTAAATGACGTCAATTACAAATACAAGGCATTCAGAAGACGCATTCAAAGACGTTGTGATGAAATGTAGTATTCGACACTGGTGTTACATTAATGAGACAATAGCCATCGCAGGAAGTACAGATTTTTTTTTAAAAAAAAGGAACGACAAGAAGCTCTCCCAATGTCCTCCCAAAAAACATGTTTGAGTCTATATAATATCCTATTTATGTCCTATTTTCTCTTCTTATGTCTACTATAATGTGCATTTCTCTTGGAGATCAATAAAGTATCTGTCTATCTATCTATATTGGATAATAGGAGAATAAAGGTGACTATAGGCATGTTATTTTATGTCTATAAGGCTCTAATACTGTTAAAAAACATTTAGAAGGTTGAAGACTGGTTTTCTGTCTTATACGTCTGTCTTATTTACTCTTATGTCTGCTAAATTGGGTAACAGCAGTGTAAAGGCGCCTATAGTGGTGTTATTTCATGTCTAGAGGGCTCTAATAATGTTAAAAGCATATTTAAAAAGGTGGTAAACATGTCTTCTATGTCTTATACCTCTTGTTTTTCTTATGTCGAGTATATTGGGTAATAGGAGTGTAAAGATGACTACAAGTGTGTTATTTCATGTCTAGAGGGCTCTAATAATGTTTAAAAAAAAAACTTATTTAGAAGGTCATAGACAGGAGTTTGAAGTCCAGGACCACAAGGCTGGCAAACAGCTTTTACCCACAGGCCATCAGGCTTCTCAACGAAGCACTCACACACGCCGCACGCAACACACACTCATAGCACTTTATTTATTTATTTATTTATTTGTATTATTTGCTTGTATCAATGTCTCTTCTGTTGTTGTTGCTTAATTTATTGGTATATATGTTTATGTTTCTTATGTTCTTATTCTTTCTTGTGTTTTCTTTCTTTTCTTGGGAGAATGAACAGAATAAGATTTTCATTGCATGGTATAACTGCTGTTTTACTATGCACATGACAATAAAACTCTCTTGAATCTTGAGGTTTTCTATGTATTATGTCTGCTAAATTGGGTAATAGGAGTGTAAAGGTGACTATAGAGGTGTTATTTCAAGTCTAGAGGGCTCTAATAATGTTAAAAGCATATTCAGAAGGTGGCAAACATGTTTTCTATGTCTTATATCTCTTATTTGTCTTATTGTGTCTACTATATTGGGTAATAAGAGTGTGAAGGTGACTACAGGGGTGTTATTTCATGTCTAGAGGGCTCTAATAATGTTTAAAAAATTGACAAAAAAGATCTGGACCAATACTAAAGACCACATCAACAAGACAACATGGAAAAGGAACACAACTCACAAACAGGAACGACGCAGAGGGAAGTATCACATTACATTCATCATCATTTGCCAGCGTCATCAGTGTGCCACCAGGGACTGACCAACAAGTAGCACTGGATTTAGGACATCAAGTTCTACAACTGGAAACCTTTTGCCTTCCGGAACAACTGGATTTGGAAAAAGATATCGAGCCGGACACAAACTTTTTTCCCCCGTATCAGAAACAACTGCTGTCACTCCACGGAAGAACAATACAATAATAATCTTAACATCAGCAATAGGTTGTCTATTATCCACATACACGGCAGAAGCATGTATGCAAATTCTAACATCATCAGGTAATATTTGAAGCAATTCAAGGAACCCTTCAACGTAACTGCAATCTCAGAAACTTAACATCGAAAAAGGCGTGGACTTTGAGCTGGAAGGTTATGAAATGATCTGTATCAATAGAAACAACAAACGTGGAGGAGGAGTGGCTGCCTATGTGGACAAACATCTCAGCTACAAAATGGTAAAGAGCATGTCATGTGCTATCAACAACATTCTTGAAGGTTTAACAATAGAAATCTAGACGTCGTAGATACAATGTATAGTTATACATTGTATATTAATTAATGAGTTTATAGCCTAAAAGCAGAATAACAGACCACTGTGCCACGCTAATTGATAATATATTCACCAGTGAGTTTGTTAACAACACAACTACTGGTCTGCTCATTAATAATGACATCAGCAACCATCTCCCAGTCTTTGCAATTTACAACAAAAACTATAAAAAGAGGGAAATGAAAGAAAAAGACCTTTCCAAAGACTACGCACACAGGACAGCATCGATGCTTTTAAGAATGATCCAATCAGGAAAAGAAGAATAACCAGCCATGGATGACAAACACTTTGCAAAATGCCTGTAAGAAGAAAAACAGGACATTTATAACTCAACAAATAAAGAAGCAGAAAAAAATACAAAAAATAAAAATAAGCTAGAAAACATATTGAAAGTTTGTAAGAAAGAATACTATTGTCATTTATTAGACAAAAATAAGAACAATATAAGAGCAACTTGGGGAATCCTAAACAGTATTATTAGGAATGGTACTAGGAAAGCAGACTACCTATTTTGTAAATATTGGACCAAAACTGGCAAATATGGAAACGATAACAATGGTAATCGACCAGATCGCAGAACCGTCTGACGTACATCAGTAACTTATCATTTGAGACGAGTAAATTCCATCCATGCCGCTTATCCTCATTAGGGTCGCATGGGTATGCTAGAGCCTATCCCAGCTGACTTCAGGTGGGAGGCGGGGTACACCCTGGACTGGTCACCAGCCAATGGCAGGGCACATACAGTATTGACAAAAACATTCACACTCACATCCATACCTATGGACAATTTAGAGTCACCAATTAACCTAACATGCATGTTTTTGGAATGTGGGGAGAACAAGCAAACTCCACACAGACATGCCCACCGGAGATTCAAACCCAGATCTTCCCGATGTCCTGACTGTGTGGCCAACATACTAACCACTAGGCCATCGTGCGGCCCGAGAGCAGTAAATTTCCAAACAAAATGACAACAGCTGAAGTAGTTCCAATTTTCAGAAATGGAGACAAGAATCAATTTACAAATTATCGCCCAGTTTCATTTTTACCACAATTTTCCAAAATCCTTGAAAAACTGTTCAACACCAGGTTGGACAAATGTATTAATAAGAATGAATTGCTTGTGGACAGCCAATATGGATACAGAGCTAACATTTCAACTTGCATGGCACTGATTGAAATTACCGGGGAAATTACCACCGCTATAGACCACAGAAAGTGCGCAGCTGCAGTATTTATGGATTTGACAAAAGCTTTCGATACAATTGATCACAACATCCTAATTACAAAATTAGAAGGGTATGGAATCAGAGGGTTAGTGTTGAATTGGGTTCAAAGCTATCTAGCCAACAGTAAGAAATATGTGAAGCTAGGAGAATATACTTCGTGCGGCACACCCCAGGGGTCAATAGTGGGACCAAAAGTGTTCAACTTATATATAAATGACATCTGTAAAGCCACGAAAGACCTAAAGCTAGTATTATTTGCAGACAATATTACTGCTTTCTGTTCTGGAGAAAGTACACAAGAGCTAATAAAAAAAAGTCACAGATGAAATGACTGTACTGAAAAGATGGTTTGATAAAATCAGTTTATCCCTGAACCTCGGTAAAGCTAAGATAATAGCAGAAAGGATACTTATACGCAAATACAAAGTGATGGAGTGGACATCAAAAGGGCGAACGAAAACAAATTTCTGGGGGTCATTATAGATGAAAAAATAAGCTGAAATTCTCATATCAAAAACATAAGGTGGCGAGAAATACATCAATATTGAATGAAGCAAAATTTGTCCTCGATCAAAAATCACTCTATACTCTCTACTGCTCACTGGTATTACCATATCTAACTTATTGTGTTGGGAAACAACTGAAAGTACACTTCACTTGCTAATGATACTGAAAAAAGATCAGTTAGGATAATCCATAATGCCGTGTACAGAGAACATACAAATCCTCTATTTCTAAAATCACAATTATTCCAATTTGATTTTCAAACAGCTAAAATTATGCATGAAGCAAACAGTAATCGGCTACCTAAAATACAAATACATACAATACATACAATACTTCTCAACAAGGGAGGAGAAATACCTGTATTACCTCAGGGAAAAATTAAACTTAAAACACTTATACGCGACAACAACGCTAAAAACCTTCAGCATCTCAGTATGTGGAATCAAATTATGGAACGGATTGAGCGAAGAGCTCAAACACTGTGTACATAAAATGCTACGTCTAAACACTACTATACTCACGACTAAGTCTTCCTTCTTCTCGCTCATTACTCTTTATTCCGTTGTGAGTACAATGCCAGTACTCACCCGTTATCCAACCATGTCCTGCTCTATTTCATTTGTCAATGCTGTGTCTAATCACTACCACACGTATTACTTACTCTTCCTTTTTATGAGTCCATTGTCATCAAGCCATGTTTCATTATGTCTATTTCATATTTGTTATCAGGATTGTCAAATCAAGTAGTTACGACAACAAGAAATCGGACTAAATTTGAAACTTGACTACTATTTTTTTCCTACTATTTATAGCATTATCTCATCAACTTACACTATATTCAGCTACAAGAGAGTGTATTTGGAATACAGGAAGTCAACAAATGTATTGCAATTGATGTAAAACGGATGGGGGGTAGGATTAAATTAGCTTTGCTTCTTCCCACTCCTTTTGGACACGTGGAACTGTGAATTAATATGTGATGTGTTCCAATGTAACCCGTATGCATGTTCAAAGAATGAGACCTTTACCATTACCATATTTAGAAGATCGGAGAAAGGTTTTCTGTGTATTATGTCTACTATATTGGATAATATGAGTGTAAAGGTGACTATACGGATGTTATTTCCTGTCTAGAGGGCTCTAATAACGTTTTAAAAACTTATTTAGATGGTCGCAGACAGTTTTTCTGTCTTATATGTCTTATTTTCTGATATTACGTCTACTGTATTGGGTAATAGGCGTGTAAAGATGACTACAAGGGTGTTATTTCATGTCTAAAGGGCTCTAATAATGTTAAAAAAGACGTATTTAAAAGGCCGTAGAGAGGTTTTCTGTGTATTATGTCTACTATATAGTGTAATAGGAGTGTAAAGGTGGCTATAGGTGTGTCATTTCATGTCTAGAAAGCTATAATGTTTAAAAATAACATTTAGAAGGTCAGACAGGTTTTCTGTCATATGTCTTATTTTCTCTTATAATGTCCACTATATTGGGTAATAGGAGTGTAATGGTGACTATAGGGGTGTTATTTCATGTTTAGAGGACACTAATAATGTTAAAGAACTTATTTAGAAGGTCGTAGACAAGTTTTGCGTCTTAAATGTCTTATATTGTCTACTATATTGGGTAATATGAGTGGAAAAGTGCCTACAGGGGTGTTATTTCATGTACTGTGGGGTCACATAATGTTAAAAACCGTATTTAGAAGATTCTAAACAGGTGTTCAATGTCTTATGTGTCTTATTTCCCTTTACTATGTCTACTATATCAGGTAATAGGAGTGTAAAAGTGACTATAAAGGTGTTATTTCATGTATTGTGGGCTCTAATAATGTTAAAGACCATATTTTGAAAGTTGTAAACAGGTTTTCTATGACTTGTGTCTTATTTGCTGTCACTATGTCTACTATGTTGGGTAATAGGAGTGTAAAGTTGACCAAAGGTGTTATTTCATGTCTAAAGGGCTCTAATAATGTTTAAAAATAAAACAACTTATTTAGAAGGTCATAGACGGGTTTTCTGTCTTATGTTTTATTTTCTGTTATTATGTGTACCATGTACACTGAGTTCTCTACTTACGAACATCCGACTTGCGAATATTCGGAGATACGAACGCAAGCTGACTGGTCTATATTTTCATGTATTTTGTTGAAAATTGCGATATTTTGTCATTTGAATTTGTTCGAAAATGGCGCTCTACAGTGCTGAAGAAAAGGAAGACCATACAAACTTCCATTGAAAGCTTCTTCAAACGTAGATCTGCTACTACTGCACCGTCGTCACCAAGTGACTCGCCACCAATGCCTGCACCTTCGTCGCCAATTCCTTCCACCTCAGTAGTTTCCCCTGAACTACCTCTTTTAGAAGAGTCTAACAACGACGATGATTTGTATTTTTTTCAATAACTCTTCCTCCTCCACCAACGACGTATGCTTGACCACTCCTCTTCAAAGGTAAATAACATCACATATAACACAGAACATCACTTTTATTATTATTGTTTTTTTCATTAATTATCCTCGTTTAATATTACTACTACATCAAATCTCATATTTACATACACTATCCATATATATATATGGATATATGTATACACATACATGTAGTACCTATATAATTGGTAAATTACCTTTTGTTGGACTTACGAACAAATCGACTTGTGAACGGTCGTCTGGAACCAATTGTATTCGTAAGTTGGGAACCTGGTGTATTGGGTAATATGAGTGTAAAGAGAACTATAGTGGTGTTATTTCATGTCTAGAGGGCTCTAATAATGCTAAAAACTGGCTTTAGAAGGTCATAAACAGGTTTTCTATGCTCTAAGTATGAAAATATTCCATTTATAAATCAGCAATTCTACTTCGAAATTAACTTATCACTGTCATGTCTGGAACCCGATGAACAAGGGATTACTGAATTTCAATTAGTTGATTTAAGTGTGAGTGTGTGTGTGTGGGTCACCGTGCGCTCCCTCCAGGGCGTCTGCAAGGCAACATTCTCCCTCTCCACCATGCTCGTCTGCGTGTGTTGCTCCGTCCTTTCTGTTTTCTTGCAGTGACACCTGCTGGTTGGCGGGGCAACGACCTGCTGTCTCACACACACACACACACACACACACACACACACACACACACACACACACACACACACAAAGTTGGTGTACTAGGCCGTTGTGGTATGAAGATGAGTGTGAGGTGACCTTTAAAAAGGCAAACACACCAGCTGCAGCGTGAGCTGTGAGATGATGTCATCTTTGCTCCTCAGCTCCTCTTTCAGCTGCTGCACCTCCTGCAGGAGAGTCTGCACCTACACACACACACACACACACACACACACACACACACACACACACACACCCACACACACACAGTGAGACAAGGAGCTGTTGTGTCAACCTCAAGTGTCGAAATCAAGTTTCAAGCATGCTAACCTGTGATTGGTCGGCATCTTCGGGGCTAAGAGTGTCAGTGGTCAGCGTGTCGTCATCTGTGTCCTCCTCCTGAACAAGTTGAAGTGACGCGTTAAAGCTAAATACTCTATGTATTATTACATAGCGTGTAAAGCTGTGGTCCGACCTGCAGAAGGAGCCTTCTGAGGACTTCCAGCTGTGACCTGACAGCGCCAAAGTCTTCAAGCAGCTCCTCCACATGCAGTCCGGCAGGCCTGAGGGGGCGGAGTCACAGCACAAAGCCGTCAGCGTTAGGAGACATGAGACACTGACCTGGAGTCAGGTTACAAGGTGATTTCGTGCGTCACCTCTGAGGACAAAGAATGACGTTCCCGCTCGCATCCTTGACGGCGTCCTCGCTTAGCTTGTAGCATTCTGGCTCGCTGGGATTGTGACAGGTGTTACCATGGCAACCAGACAGCTCGACACAGTTGCAATTGATTAGGATGGATTAGAAAAAGGAACCAACCTATCGTCGTCGTCGTCGTCGTGAACTTCCTGTGTCCCCCAGCACAGTTGTCTCCTCCTCCACTCGGCCATGTGGGACATCCCGCCTTCATCTGCTGGGTGCACGCTTATCAATACTTTTTATTACCATTATGACAGCATCATATAACATAGCACAGGGGTGTCCAAGGTGCAGCCATTTGCGGCCCGCGTCTTATTGGCCTGTCTTAAAATTTCCCGGCAATGCGTAACCTTCTCCACACTTCACTCCTCCACACTCTCTCGCTTCCTCCTTCCTGTCATGTGTGATTATTTGTTCACGTGATCCATCCCGAGCTCTAATCAAATGCACTTCTGCCACCTTGTGGCCGTTTTTATGGCTAAAAAAGTGCTCAGAAATGTTAATGCATTAGTGCAGAGTCCAAAATATTATGGGAATAAAGTCATAACTACAAGAAGAAAATTAAAAGAGGAAAGTTCAAATAGTTGCAAAATTACAAAAAAAAAAAAAAAAAATCTTTTAAAAATGCTGTAATTTTACGAGACTAAAGTCTAAATATTAAGAAAAAAAAGTTACACTTTTACGACAATAACTTTGTAATACTATGAGGAAAAATAATGTCATTTTAGTAGAGAAAAGTTTTTATAAGTCGTAATATTATGAAAAACAAACAAAACAACGAATAAAGTTGTAATTTTTGGAAACTTACTTTGCGCAAAACAAAATATTATGGGAATAAAGTCATAATGATGAGAACTTACAAGACCACCATTTAAATCCTTGGAAAATAAAGATAACAGCAGAAATGGAAAAAAAACAGCTGTAATTTTATGACAAAGTCAAAATATAAAAAGAAAAGTAATATTCTAATGAGGAAAAAAAAAATCACAATTTTACAAGAATAACATAATATTATGAGGAAAAATAACTTGATTTTTGTAAAGTTGAAATATTAAAGAAGAGAATAAAGTCAAAATATTATGGGAATAAAGACATATTTATTAAAAAAAAAACTGACAAGAAAAAAGTTGAAATAGCTGGAAAATTTTTACAAAAGAGCAGAAATGAAAATAACAGCTGTAGCTTTAGGAGAATAAAGTCAAAATAGAGAAAAAAAGTATTCCAATTAAAGAAAATGTTATTTTGTAAGTCATAATATTATGAGAAACAAAACAACAAATAAAGTTGTAATTTTTCAAAAATAAAACAAAGTTCAAAGTTGAAACATCAAAGACAAAATAGATTATTTCTTAAAAGTCGTAATATTATTAGAAACAAACTACATAATAAATTAATACATTTATAATATTACTATTTATAATACAAATATAGTACCTTTTTGGAAAATTAGGTTGGGGAATAAGTTATGATATTATGGGAATAATGTCATAATATTTCGAAAAGAACATTTTCGAAGATTAAGAAGAAAATAGAAATATGTGAAAAAAAATTTAAAAATGGGGAAAAAAGGGCAAAGAGTGAAGTTGATATCAATAATAGGCTTTTTCACCTTTATGATAAAGCTGAGATGCATTTTCTTCTAGAAATATATATAAATTCTTAGCATATCTACATGTGTGGCTTTATGATTATGATTTTTCACTATGTGGCCCCCGCTCGGAACAGGTTTGGACACCCCTGGTGTCGTCTGTTTACACGTGTGAGCATACCAGTGTGCAGTGACGTGTCCTCAGGAAAGTCTCCATCCAGCATAAGGTCATCATCATCCAAATCACACGAGTCCACATTGGTCAGTACATCCTAGAATCAGTCAGTCAAAGCTGTAATTCCAATATCAGCCACTGGAGGGACCTAAATGATTAATTTCAACATTGTAAAGAATTGCAGCTAGCATTAGCATCTTACGCTGCCGTTGACGTCGGAGTCAAAGCTGCCAACATGTTGCGTGGCGCTGCAGTCCATGGCGGCGTGAGCGATGGCACCCCCGAGTGGATCCAAACCCTCCTCGTCCCACATGTAGATGCCCCCGGAACAATAACTGTCTGAGGGGGACAAGTCCAGGGACGAGCCCCCCTTATTGAGAAAAAAAAAACGTTATTGAATCTTTTCTTGCTTTTATTTTGAAAGCGCATGTGTTTCGACCATGGAATGATAGATTTGTAGTTGGCACCTGCTCGTGGAACTCAGGCTCCCTGGACCGACTGAGGCGGGTCAGCTGGTTCTGTCCATCAGCTGATGAGAAAAAAAAAACATAGTTTGTGAAACCACTTTCACAAACTGTTCTACAAACAAAAACTCACCCCTGAGCGTCACGTCGGTCCAGTCCAAACTGTGCTCCACAAAGTTCAGTTCTGCTTCCCTGGTAACACCATCGAGCGCCGCCCTGTGGTCACAGAAGGCGGCGCACGACTGGTCCAGACCGGAGTCGTCTTCATCGTTTTTGGCGAGGAGGACGACGCCCGTATCTCCGTTTCCTAGAAGACAAGAAGGTTGTGGTCGGTGACGAGTTGCTTCTGGGACCAGAACAGCTAAAAAAGTGCACGTGGTCCTCACCCAGGTTGTCAAAGTCATCCATGTACTCCTGACTGGTGTGGTTCTGATCCAGAGACGAGCTGGACGAAAGGGACATGTCTTCCAATGTCTCCCCCAGAATGGACATCTCTCCTTGGGACGGCGGCCCCTCCGACTCTGGACCCTCTGGCGTGCTCGCTGAGTAGCGGGTCAGAACATTTAGAAGCACGCACGGCGAGGATGAAAAAGCACAGAGGAAGAGGCGTCTCACCTGGGCTGCTTCCTGTTGAGGACGCCGTCTCCACTGACGTTCCGAGTCCGCCTCGGCTCACTTCAGGCTCCCTCAGAAACCCGTGAGTGTGGGTCCCTCGGAGGGGGCGGGGCTGCTTAATAAGCGACGGCCGCGATAACTTGTAGCTAATGCCATTAGACTTGGGGGCGGGGCCAAGCCCAGGTAAGAGGGGCTTCTTCAAGGCAGAAGGTGGGGCCTTGAGCCCCTCACCTGGACCTTGACTTGATACCCGAGCTGGAGGCGGAGCACAAGAAGCGGTGGACTGTTTACCCCCCTGTTTGGCCCCGCCCACTGGCCGGGCGGTGTTAGTCGAGGAAGGGGTGGGGGAAGGACGCCGCTGGACCACCATCAAGCTACGTGAGCGCAAACGATCGTTTTTGGCGAGGTGGGAAGACGACGCCGATCCAAGGTTGTCAGTGGAGAGCGAGCGGGTGGCGGGCAGTGCAGCATGGAGGGGAGAACCGGATCTAGAACCAGAATCGGGTCCAGGTGCTGATGTAGAAGCAACAGAACGA
Organism: Dunckerocampus dactyliophorus; assembly: GCF_027744805.1. Classification (NCBI taxonomy): domain Eukaryota; kingdom Metazoa; phylum Chordata; class Actinopteri; order Syngnathiformes; family Syngnathidae; genus Dunckerocampus; species Dunckerocampus dactyliophorus. The sequence continues at coordinate 48,630,401 of NC_072820.1, forward strand.
GTGGACCACTGAGGATGTCTCAGAGAGCTGCTGGTACTGCTTGGAAGTTTGGACCCAGAAAGCCCATTCAGGGTCTGTTTGGTTCCATTGGTCGGTCTGGAACCGGTTTGCTTTGACTTGGAAACAGGAGGTCCATTTTTAGAAACAGAAAGTGTCTGAGACTTGGACTCCTTCAAGGGAGACAAGATGGACTTCTTTGAGTCCAACAAAGAATTCTGCTGACTATGATGGCCATGGGCGGTACCGTTGAGACTGTGCTTGACACTGCCACCCCTTGACTCCGCCTCCTTATTGTCAGCCCCACCTCCATCTGGGACCAGGGCGTCTTTCCTCCACTTTGCGGAATAGTCAGTGGGCGTGCGGATGGATCCCGTCCGTCTCACGGAGGTGGAGAGTCCAGTGGAGGTGCTGCTGACCGCTGCGGGCCCGGGGTGGTGGTAGAAGCCGTTGGGGAGGCGGGCGCTGGCAGCGCCGGTGGTCGGGCTTGTCTGTGTAGTACTTTTGGACCATGAGCCAAATTTAGGCAGCCTGGACACCATGGTCGGCATGGCGGGGGCCGACATAGACCACCACTCAGTTTGGAACACGCTGTGAGCTGTGGATACGGAGCAGAGTGATGATTAGTTTCTTTGTTATTCATCTCATGCGTCATGTAACTACACCATGTGACCAAGACAAACCCTATTGAAGCTTTCTGATTGGCCGCTGCCTGAAACACACCTCAAACATGTGACACCTTCGCTCTCACACACACACACACACACACAAAGAGTCCACATAACAACAGTCACTCCTGTTAACAGTGTAATAGTCACACCCATTAGATACACACACACACACACACACACACACACACACACACACACACGCGCACAGCCTGAGGCGGGATGTTAGCAAACGAGGCGCGCCTGTCTGTTGGTCAGGGGCTGAATGTGTGATGATTACGATTTGTGTCTCTTTAAATTAAGCTCGACACAGACTAACCAAAGCACAACCTAAAAACGACACAAAGCAGGAAGTCTTCACCCTGAATGCATCATCCCTCGTCAAGCGCCGCCATCTAAGCAAAGGAGTTTACAACCTGAAAAAAGTGTCCCAACTCTAGACAGGAGTTCATGAACATGCAGGTATCACAATAATGCTTACACACTAACATGCATGCAAAAGTATACCCACGTCTACAACCCGCAAGGCATGCCGGGTAACCTCACAGTAGCCACTCTTCCCCAGTCGCTTGTCATTCGGGGGGGTGGTGGGTCCTGTAGCCAAACCAGTTGAGAACCACTACCTTAAATCATCATCATTATCATCCAGCAGGCAAATGATGCCAGAAACAAGCTGCTGTGTTTGCGTCTACTGTGAGGAGTAGGAGAGAGGAAACTCAGTGCGGCTTTTATCAAACCCTCATCGTGAGCCTCATGAGAGCCTCCAGGGAGGAAGAAGTCATCTGATAAAAGGTGCACTTATGTAACAATCCCGGGAAGATAAATGCTGACTCACAACTTCCTGTCCAGAGGACCAGTCAGGGGCTGTGTCTCAAATGGAATACTTCCGTCAGTGCACTTCAGTGAGTGTACTTAGTTCCTGAGTACGCACAGTTTTGACAGTGAAGTGCTGGCCCAAATTCCAGGACTATCGCATACTTAACCCACTTTTCCTTCTTCTGTTCTCTACTTTCCACCGACGGGTTGCTCCTCAGCCGCCATTATTTCAAGTTAGTCGCACCCTTTCCGCTACGTAGCCACGATGGTGACTTTTGAGTGTGGTAAGTGTCGCTCGTTATTTTGAATGCAACATCCACAGTAGATCCCAGGTATGGACTAATACTTAATAATATACATGCAAAAAAAATGCTACTTCATTATCCGCAAGACATGCTGGGTAACTTCCAAGCATGCCTTGCGGTTTATACATTTGTATACAATAGTTTTGCGTCTGTGTGACTCTCAGTCGTACAGGAGTTGTCCATCGAGGGAAAGGCTTCTTGAGACGTCATCTGCACTTCTGTGAAGAAGGTGTCGGACGTGTCTATTCCATCCACTGTAAAGATGAGGAATGCAAAGAGCACTACATTGGGGAAACTAAGCAAATGCTCTAAAAAAGGCTTTATCAACATCGCAGGGACAATTCGAGTGGTCCTCAATCAGCAGTACATCTACACCTTAAAGCAACCAATCACTCTTTTCAGGACAGCGATGTAAAGATTTTGGCCAAAGAAAACAGATGGTTTGAAAGAGGAGTAAAGGAAGCTATTTTTGTCAAACAACAGAACCCATCATTGAATCGGAATGGTGGTTTGAGGTTTAATTTGGACCCTGTGTTCAGCAGGTTACTGAGACCAAAACCCACAGCTCTTAGTCTTGCAAATGAGGTGAAGCCAGGGCCGAGCCAGAACAATAGATGCTAACGAGCCAGTATCAGAGTCGTTCATACCCAACTCAGGGAGCGACACTTCCCTTTTATCGGAGGTGCTAATAGCAGGAGAGGATTATACCACTACTCCGCCCAGGCTTAGTGTAAGGAACCAATAGAAGGAGGGTGTTGGCACACCAATTCCGCCCACTCTTACTGTACTTAAGGCCTAGGCTACCAGCACTTATTAGTTCGCTGACGAAGCTCTTTGGCTGAGGAGCGAAACGTCCGACACCTTCTTCACAGAAGTACAGATGACGTCTCAAGAAGCCTTTCCCTCGATATACAATAGTTTTGTTTTAAGAGATGTTCGATATTGTCTTTTCTTACCGATATCCAATATTGACCAGCAAAGTCATTACCGATACTGATATCGGCAACTGTGCTGATACGGGGCAGCAAACTAATGTGGTGTAATGAGCACATTATCCTTCTTCTACTGGATGCATTTCACAAATAAACACAGACAAATAAAAGTCAGAGGAAAAGTGGCAAAACACTGCATGTTATTCTTCCAGAGGTGTGATATTATTTTCGAAGTATCGATATCGCGTAAGCAGCGCTTTGTCAGTTTCCTATTTGGCCCGATGTGCAGCTGCTTCACGGCCGGTGGAAAGCGCATCCAACGTGCAGTTGGGAAGTAGGAAAAAAAAACAAAAAAACACTTGGCTTACATGGGCCAACCTTGGAGTGCTCCAGCTGAATGTAGACAAAAAACATGGCAGACAAGTATAGGCTAGTATCTGTAACTGACCTAAAAGTGTGCACGTCCCCATAGAGCTGCTCATGTCATCCGTGATGAGCATGTTCATTAAGATGAGGTCATTCCTATCCCTCCTCTTCCTCCAGCAGGTCACATGCTTGCTCCTCATGCTCCATTTGTCCAGTCAGTGAGCTGAAAACAATCACGGCCCGCCAGCTACAAGTCAACATCCATCAACTCATACGTCATCTTCTGTTTGGACTCTTCAGTTCTGGTCCTGACACCAGACTCAACCTTCACAAGCTGTTAAGACCAGCGCTCAGGGGGCGGAGCTACTTCATGTTCCATATCAGTCATGGAATGGTGAATCACTGGAAACATTACGGCCCAACTGCTGCTCCAATCAGAACCACAAACACCAAACCGGAAGGTACTTGAAGGTCCACCGAGGATCATTATCATCAGCCAATCAGACGATGAGATGTTTAGGCTCCAATCCAAGGAATATAAATCAACAACCACAGTTTGATAGCTTGTATTCCTCTAACAAACAGCTCCTTGTCAGGGCTGCTCCCACTCCTTCGTCATTGTTGCGTTGAAAGGTCATGAGTGATGTCAGGCTAGCTGATAGCTAGCTGATAAAGGCTAGCTGATAAATTTATCTGCTAGCAGGCTGTCACTAAACGAGCCAAGGATTGCAGTGTTTCCCGCTATAATGTGTTTGTGAGCGAGAGCGAACACGGCAAACCTAAAAAAAAATAAAAAAGGTAAAGCGCTAAATCCTTCGGTGGCAGTACAAATGTAATTGTGGCAGGCCACCATAAATAGAAGTGACGATTTAGCGACACAAATGGCGCCGCCGTCATGGCAACCTGGCACAGGACAACTTCTCTGTTGTGCGGGGAACCCCCCGGTCCCCCGAACCCGCCCCTCACCACTTCGGCCGTCATTGATCCAACACAAAGACGCTCTCTGTCCTCACAGGCAACCAACCAGCATGCTTGATGCTTCTGATGGACACGATCCACTTCCTGTTCTGATCTAAAACACCACGAACAGATTGTTTACATCGTCTGTCAGAGCCCCCGTGTCTTTAATGATAAAGTATGGACTAAATGTTATGTTACAAAAGTAAATGTTAGCATGTTAAATAAGTTTCACACACTAGACAATTGCTGGCATAGTTAAAGGCTACGATAGTTAATTATTCATGAGCATATCAAGCTAATTATATAATGGTTAGTCATTGTCTCCTTTAAAACCAGAATGACTTGTCACGAAGCTAAATAAATAAAGGACATAAGTGACTAATTTCCTGATGACTTAACCAACATTACATGTATAGTATTATTATATGTTAAAGACATAATCCATACAGCTAAAATGAAGTCATAACAACGTATAGCTTGTTGTGACTGCCGTCATGTTTGGCTAGAGGACAATGCAACCTCAAGCCCTCGTTCAGAAGTCCATTGACATTTTGGCTAATTTAAGGCAACATCGCTGTATAGGAGTGAGCGTGTCATGTGTGTCCGTCGTCATGTCATGTATGTAATCGAACACGCGCGTGCGATCCGAGCCTGCGAGTGCACGCAGGGGACTCACCTGTCGGCGCCACGCCAAAATGCGGAAATGGCGGCGTGGATGTTCTTGTTAGCAGGCGGCACTAAGAGGCGGGCAGACGTCACTTGTGTCCACCGAGGACAAAGGACGACAGGTCGTCTCCTCGGAGGACACGTTCACGCACGCGCGGCCCGTGCGAGGGATGCGGCGAGGACTCCGTGCGCGTTGACCGCGTGACATCACCGCGGTGCGAGCTGCTGAATCATCCGCGCACACGCACACGCACTCTGCGCCTGCCCGCAGCACAGCTGACCGTGACGTCGTCACAGAAGCGAAAACGTAACCCTTTCCTTGCCGGAAGTCGAGGCGTTTCAAAGTAAAACCGTATGTTTGTACAGGAAGTACACAATAAACTAGCTTCGAATTGCGTTATGCCACCACCCTGTCAGTTTTTTATACAAATTGATGTGTGAGGTGTACTTTTATACACTACATGCAAAACATAACATGTTGGCTAACATTATCATATCTATTCACTTTTTGTGTTTGTAATTTTTAATACTTTTGACCTTTACTATGGTATTGAGCTGTCTTCTTGTGCTTCTTAATTGTTCCATATTATATAAGCTCTTTATCTACAGCAGTCATGTAGGTTTTCTTGCACGTGAAAAGGTGGGAAAGAGCTCGGTGTGAAGCAATGTGTTGTCTTCTGGTGTGCTGTGGGGGTGAGTGTCCACCAGGGGGAGGCATTCATCGTCAGACTGCTGTGTGCGTTGAGGACGAAGTTCTTGAAAGCTCCTGAACTTCCTCGCAGCACACAAACATGTCATTGTTCGACATTGTTTTGTAAGCTTACACTCTTTTCTACAAGTTACAGGTCCGTCCCACAAGTGCCAAGGTGACACTTGAGGTGTTCTTAAGGACGAGAAGATGTAGATAAAGAACATGATTTTGACTGAAGGACGCTATTTTTTGTTTTTAAGCTGTTCTTCAACCGATTGGAATGTTGTTTCGATGCTTATTATACCAGCTAAAGTGTGATCAATGAGCCACTTGTGAAGTGAACATGGAGGGTGGGGTGGGGGTGGCGGCACCGAGCCTGCGGACGCGCTCTCAAGACCAGCAGCTGATGTCTGTAGGAACGCAGCATGGAGACCTTCTACAACCACACGGACCCTCTGTACATCCAGACGGACCGACCCTGGGACGAGGAGGTGACCTGGGCCGGGGTCCATCCTCCGGGTGCGGCGGGGGAGATGAGCGTGGGTCGCGCGCTCACGGGCTGCGTGCTGTGCGCGCTGATCGTCTCCACGCTGCTGGGCAACACGCTGGTGTGCGCCGCCGTGGTCAAGTTCCGCCACCTGCGCTCCAAAGTCACCAACTCGTTCGTCATCTCGCTGGCCGTGTCCGACCTGTTCGTGGCCGTGCTCGTCATGCCGTGGCGCGCCGTCTCCGAGGTGGCGGGAGTGTGGCTCTTCGGGCGCTTCTGCGACACGTGGGTGGCCTTCGACATCATGTGCTCCACGGCGTCCATCCTCAACCTGTGTATCATCAGCATGGACCGCTACTGGGCTATCTCCAGCCCCTTCCGCTACGAGCGCAAGATGACGCGCCGCTTTGCCTTTGTAATGATCGGCGTGGCGTGGACCCTCTCCATCCTCATCTCCTTCATACCCGTGCAGCTCAACTGGCACCGCGCGCGCGCCGAGCCCCCGAACTCCACGGAGGACTGCAACGCCAGCCTGAACAAAACCTACGCCATCTCGTCGTCTCTCATAAGCTTCTACATCCCGGTACTCATCATGGTGGGCACGTACACGCGCATCTTCCGCATCGCGCAGACACAGATTAGACGCATCTCCTCGCTGGAGCGCGCGGCAGGTCCACGCGCGCCCAAGCAGCGTCCTCATCACCGCGCGTCCACGCAGGATGAGAACTCTCTCAAAAGTTCTTTCAAGAGGGAGACCAAAGTTTTGAAGACGCTGTCCATCATCATGGGGGTCTTCGTCTTCTGCTGGCTGCCCTTCTTCGTGCTCAACTGCGTGGTTCCGTTCTGCGAGGCGGACGCGCCAGACGCGGCACCCTGCGTCAGCGACACCACCTTCAGCATCTTCGTGTGGTTCGGCTGGGCCAACTCGTCCCTCAACCCCGTCATCTACGCCTTCAACGCCGACTTCCGCAAGGCCTTCTCCACCATCCTGGGCTGCAACAGGTTCTGCTCGAGCTCGGCCGTGGAGGCGGTGGACTTCAGCAACGAGCTGGTGTCCTACCACCACGACACCACGATGCACAAGGAGGCCTGCGCCGAGCCGAGGCACGACCCCGAGCAGCACTTTGACAAGGTCTCGGTGGTCTCGGGCGACTCCCGGAACCGCGCCAACCCGCTGCTTCCTGTCATCCTGCAGTGCGAATGCGAGGCGGAGATTTCGTTGGACATGATGCCCTTCAGCGACTCTTACGTCATCCCGGGTCAGGTCCACAACCTCTGAGGGACCTGTGAACTCTTGCGTTGCATTGGACCTTAACTTTGGGGACAAATGACCATATATGGACCTCCCGATTATGTTTCTTTTTTAACTAAACACCATAGAACAGGCATCCTTGATGACATTTGTCCAAGGGCAGACACTGTGATGGCCATATGGTATTGTTAAGAAAATAATACAAAATAAAAAAATACATGTATAAAAATAAATAAATACAATTTAAAATTATTAAAAAATGAATACAAATTTATGGATAATAATCTGTGGAAAGCCATCTTCCTTTACTTCCCCTTCATTGTGAAGCATATGCCTCGATGATGCCCCCTGCAGAGTGGAAGAAGTACTGCTTTATATTATTTGGTTGAGGTTTGGCGGACCGGATGTGGCCCGTGGGCCGCCTATTGAGGACCCCTGCCATAAAACCTTTTCAAAGCTCAGCAAATAAAAGTGGATCCGAATCACTGATGGTGTCCTCGTTGTCCACTAAATCCCATCCCTGTCATTCCAGAAGACAGACTCGTCTCAGTCTGTCCTGCAGCGAGATGGACGATGAAAGAGGTCGCACTGTGACTCTTGTATGCCGAAGATGAAAGCGAAGCGAGTCTCCTCGTGAACCGACCGGCTGCAGAGGCGCTCCTAATGGTGAACAAAAGCTTCAAAGAGCTCGCACTTTATTGTGAAAGTATGACATGAGGTACATGAATGCACGTGCCACTTCATTAGGTACACCATCTCATGGATAACATCAAACTCAATAGGAGTCTTGTATTGGATTGTGCCCGGGTGTGCCTAATGAAGTGGCTATGACAGTGCATACACTCCTTGAGAAGTATCAAAGTCATACTGCAAATGATTCCTTCAGACACACACACACACCTCGCCCCCCCCCCAGCAGGCAGGAAGCTGCATGTAGTCCTGTGACCTCTCCATCTGGACAGAGTCAAAATGGCAGAACTGCACCTGTTCATTCATTCATTGTGATACGTGTGTGTGTGTGTTTGTTTGCTTGTTTGGTCTTTTCATGTTGTTTGTGTCCCTTCACTGATGAGCCACAACAGTGTTAGTGTTGCTTTGCCTCCGGTGGGGGACATTGCACCTGTAGGCCTGATGATCACAAGCAGGTGTGTCTGCTTTCGTGCTCAGCAGGTGTCATCACTGCCGTTGATAAGTGAGGAGCATTTAAGCAGCAGCAGCCTCCTTGAGCTTCTATTCCGTCCACTGTCTTGTTCCAGCTGCTGAGCTGCTTGGGTTTCAACCATGGGGCCCGGCCTGTCTGCAAGGTGACTTAGTCCTCCTGTGTTTTGTCATTTAAGTACTCTAAAGGCTTGTATGTAAGCGTGTATGTCCTTGTGTCCTCCAGGTTTTCTTGGCTGTGCTTGCTGATGATTAGTGGTGCTGCAAGCCTCCCTGTGCAACAACCTGGTGAGTGTCCAGCTTGTATTATTGCTTAAATCATTAGCCATTAGACCAGGGGTCAACAACGTTTTTCCTTGTGAGAGCTACTTTACAAAATGAAAATGGCCAAGAGCTACTCATTTTTGTAACATTTATTTTCAGTGCTCATTTTAAACCCAAACAAAGCGAATATGCTTGTTTTACCAGAACATGAACAAAATGCTGGTGTCCACAACTCACATTTTGTATTTCAGAATGCATTTCTTTCTACTGTTCTATTAACTGAAAACATGAATGAAAAGCAGGCTTGCGGGCACCTCATGTGGTTGTGGGGGGCTACCTGGTGCCTGCGGGCACCACCTTGGTGACCCCTGCATTAGAGTCTTCCGAGTGTGTTAATCATGTTGTGGTTTTGTGATCTCAGACTCGGGTGCTGGAGCTGCCTCCCTTCAAGATCTGCGTCCTCCCCTGATGTCCCTTCAGCATCAACTCTCAGACTACCCTGCAGTAGAGGTCCAACCTGTTAACCTCCCTGCTGTCAGTGTGGCCTCAGGTGACCGCAGCGAGGTTGTGACCCATGACGACACCAACAAGAGGCCAAGTGGTTCCGTGGTTCCACTTGCTGCTACAGGTGCAAGCTTGGCTCCTTTTTGGGACGTGCACAGTCCTCCCAGCTACCAACCCTCAACTGCTGCTGGTCTACAAGTGATTCCTGTCACCGGGCAGCAACAGCCAGCATCTAATCCAGGTGATCTCTTCCCAGCATGGCCAGGCCCTGATCCCCGTTCCAGCTACAGACCTTTAACTGGTGGCGTAAAAGGGAATAGTCCTGCTGGGCAGCAGCAAAAATCTAATCAAGGTGTTGACGTGCATCTAGGATGGTCAGGCTATGGCTCAAACTACAAACCAACTGGTGGTCAACAAGTGAAGCACTCCAATGCTATGCAACAGCAGCTAAGCTTTAACCCAGGTGTTAACACATACCATAGATGGTCAGGCTACGTCTCCCCCTCAAGCTCCACAGCTTCAAATGGTGCAAAAGGAGATTCTAGTGATGGGCAACAGCAAACATCTAATCCATATGGTCCCATGTACCGTGGATGGTCAGGCTACGACTCCTCATCCAGCTCCAAAACTTCAAATGGTGTGAAAGGGGATTCTAGTGATGGGCAACAGCAAATATCTAATCCATATGGTCCCATGTACCATGGATGGTCAGACTATGACGACTCATCCAGCTCCAAAACTTCAAATGGTGTGAAAGGGGATTCTAGTGATGGGCAACAGCAAACGTCTAATCCATATGGTCACATGCGCCGTGGATGGTCAGGCCATGGCTCCTCATCCAGCTCCAAAACTTCAAATGGTGTGAAAGGGGATTCTAGTGATGGGCAACAGCAAACATCTAATCCATATGGTCCCATGTACCATGGATGGTCAGACTATGATGACTCAAGCTCCAAAACTTCAAATGGTGTGAAAGGGGATTCTAGTGATGGGCAACAGCAAACGTCCAATCCATATGGTCACATGCGCCGTGGATGGGCAGGCCATGGCTTCTCATCCAGCTCCAAAACTTCAAATGGTGTAAAAGGAGATTCTAGTGATGGGCAACAGCAAACATCTAATCCATATGGTCCCATGTACCATGGATGGTCAGACTATGACGACTCATCCAGCTCCAAAACTTCAAATGGTGTAAAAGGAGATTCTAGTGATGGGCAACAGCAAACATCTAATCCATATGGTCCCATGTACCATGGATGGTCAGACTATGACGACTCATCCAGCTCCAAAACTTCAAATGGTGTAAAAGGAGATTCTAGTGATGGGCAACAGCAAACGTCTAATCCATATGGTCACATGCGCCGTGGATGGGCAGGCCATGGCTCCTCATCCAGCTCCAAAACTTCAAATGGTGTAAAAGGAGATTCTAGTGATGGGCAACAGCAAACGTCTAATCCATATGGTCACATGCGCCGTGGATGGTCAGGCCATGGCTCCTCCAGCTCCAAAACTTCAAATGGTGTAAAAGGAGATTCTAGTGATGGGCAACAGCAAACGTCTAATCCATATGGTCACATGCGCCGTGGATGGTCAGGCCATGGCTCCTCATCCAGCTCCAAAACTTCAAATGGTGTAAAAGGAGATTCTAGTGATGGGCAACAGCAAATGTCTAATCCATATGGTCACATGCGCCGTGGATGGTCAGGCCATGGCTCCTCATCCAGCTCCAAAACTTCAAATGGCGTAAAAGGAGATTCTAGTGATGGGCAACAGCAAACGTCTAATCCATATGGTCACATGCGCCGTGGATGGTCAGGCCATGGCTCCTCATCCAGCTCCAAAACTTCAAATGGTGTAAAAGGAGATTCTAGTGATGGGCAACAGCAAACGTCTAATCCATATGGTCACATGCGCCGTGGATGGTCAGGCCATGGCTCCTCATCCAGCTCCAAAACTTCAAATGGCGTAAAAGGAGATTCTAGTGATGGGCAACAGCAAACGTCTAATCCATATGGTCACATGCGCCGTGGATGGTCAGGCCATGGCTCCTCATCCAGCTCCAAAACTTCAAATGGTGTAAAAGGAGATTCTAGTGATGGGCAACAGCAAACGTCTAATCCATATGGTCACATGCGCCGTGGATGGTCAGGCCATGGCTCCTCATCCAGCTCCAAAACTTCAAATGGTGCAAAAGGAGATTCTAGTGATGGGCAACAGCAAACTTCTAATCCATATGGTCACATGCGCCGTGGATGGTCAGGCCATGGCTCGTCATCCAGCTCCAAAACTTCAAATGGTGCAAAAGGAGATTCTAGTGATGGGCAACAGCAAACTTCTAATCCATATGGTCACATGCGCCGTGGATGGTCAGACTACGACGACTCATCCAGCTCCAAAACTTCAAATGGTGTGAAAGGGGATCCTAGTGATGGGCAACAGCAAACATCTAATCAGGGATTTATGCACCCAGGATGGTTAGGCCAACTACCCCCTAGCTCGTTGGACCTGACTGATGATGCTTATGGAGTGTTTTCAGCAGGCCCAGATGTGTTTGCCTTTAACCACGGTACCCGCTGGATGTCGCCTCACCAGCCCAGCTTCTATGACTATGATGAAGATGAGGAAGAAGCTTCAACATACATCCTCCAATCCAGAAACGGCTACCAGCGTGCACGACAAGAATTCACCAGAATGCATTATTCCCAGAAGGATGTTGAACCCTTTCCCAAGCCTGCAGGCTACGCAAGATCGTCTCCAAAAAGCTAACAAGGTAGGTCAATTTTTTTTTTTTTTGGGGTCATTACAATACTTGAATGTGCTAACATGTGTTCTCTTTTGCAGGGGGAAACTTGTGGTTCGGTGCCATGCTGACTAAGAATTTAATAAAAAAAAAACAAAATAACCTATTTGATCATGACTAGTCTTATTGCCAATGTCTTGTTGGAAACGTCACTGAGTTGACGGCTCAGACTTTTTAACTATGCATGGACGACTCACATGGGTTCACAGGTGTTTCTTCCATTTATTTAAAATAAAATGCAAATTGGGTCTGCCTGATTTGAGGGTTCATTGGGCACTGCTAAATGAAAGTGGCTGTCTGCATTTGTCTAAACTGCTCACTTGAGCTTTGGGATTAAGTTAAATTCAATTGCATGGTTTAATTTTGGTTGCTCAGTATTTAACCCTGTTATATTAGCACCTTGAGCTAACAGTGCCTTTTTATGCAGGCCTGGTATTATAGATGGCATTGTTTACAAACTACTGGCAATTTGACAGGTCTTTGTCTTGTGTGCAGATAATTGAAGCTCTGTGCAGCATCATGCTAATATGGAGACATGTTATGCTCCCAGCTAATCTCCGAACACGAGCCCTAAAAGCGCCGCTGATTGCTTGAGTGGACTTGTATTCCTTCTCCGCACGGTGAAGGACCTCTTGTGGACTGCAGCGCCTTTTTGTCTGAGCGCAAGCGGCCCACTTGTGCGGCAGCGGTGTCGCTCATGCAGTGCCCATCATTCCGTCCCTTCAGAGGGATGGTGTATGACGTCGATGGCACTTGAGGTTCGTTTACCGAGCGCAACACTTGGCCTCTAAATGTTTTGTAGAAACGGTAATTGTGTGGCCAAATTAATAGGAACACCTTGGCAATTGTACGCTGTGTTGGCTCTTTTTACAGTTTACCTTTGAAGTAGCCACATAAGTTTGAAGACTGAGTTGGTTCATAACAGATGAAAATGTGACAGGATTTCAAAATAAAGGCCCGGAGATAGATGCTCATGTTCCATGACAAGTTCATCTGCGTCAAGTTGCCACGGAGACAAATGTTCATTTTCCAAGTGGCTTAAGAACATCCTCTCCAGCGCTGGCATCGCTTTGCAATTTGGCTTTGTCTTGATGCAAAGCAGCCAGCGACACATGATTACGTGTGTGATGAGCCTCTCCACTCTTATGGTGATCTTGTCAGTGTTTGTAGGTGTCATTGCTGAAGGCTTTCACAGTGACCCATGTCCACAACCACACATACTAAACAGATTAGCAAGCATGGGGTGACCAAACGTCTTGTTTGCCCAGGACATGTCCTGATTTTTGTTTTAAAGTGATGTAAAAGGCTTTTTTGGATATATTTCATTGGGGCATTAAACTGAGTGACAATAAAGGTACCCCGCTGCATGTGACGTAATCCCTGAGAGTCTGCCGCTTCTTAAAAAGCAAAACCTGCACGGAGTCCATCCTCTCGACGCTTGCTGAGTTGAAATTTGCTTAACTGGTGTAAACTAGGGGACGTCATGCACAACGGCGGCACAAAATCCCCAATTCTTGTAACTTTAGAGGGCACTACTTCGCCAAAAATATTGGTTACATTCCAAAACGTATACAAGCAATTGACCACAGTTTCCTGTGTCATTCTGTTTTTCGAATCGTTTTCATGCCTGGTTTTGAATGTTTTTCCTTTGGAATTTTTTTCTGTAGATGGTATTTTGTAATAATTTTCTATCCATACAGAGGAGGCATACTTTAAATGTAAATGAAATGATCTTTGAGTAAACTCAGTGTGATTTGAGTCTCATTACCGGCTGAGTGTCCTGTTTTTCACTAAGCAGAATATGGTCACCGTATATCTAAATCATATAGACAACAAAACGTTAAATTTTTTTAGTGCTTTTAAGGAAAGCTAGATAGACCGATATTACGTGAGGACACTGCCTTCTCATTAAATTATATCTTTTTAAGTTTTTATATTTTTAAAATATTTAAGTTTTGAATTATTCTCGTGGTCAGTTGGTACAGTTATATTTTGAAAACAAAATTTGTAAAAATAAAACAAATACAGATGTATTTATTTCCTAAATGTGTTTTATAGAAAATATTGGTTCTGTGGACTTACACTGTATACGGAAGTAAAACACGGAAGTGCTGTACTGTACTGACGTCGGATGGCTTCATTTGGTTACCTGTTGCTGTCCGACCGGGTGGAGCTAATTGTCCCTTTTAAATCAGCAGCAAACAAACTTGACCGTTGTAGAAGAAAATATGGTGAAGATGATGATGGCGGCCGAATCCCCCGAGAAGTTAAAGTTAAGTAGACTCACAAAACATAACTACGGTAGCTGGAAATGAGCAATATTGTTATTCGTCTATCAATGAGAACGCTGAGATCTGTGCTAGCTAGCTACAAGTGCAACATGTAGAACACCAGGAACATGAACCCCCCAAAACCTTTTTTGTACGAAGGTATGTTTACATTTTACACATTTGACGTCGTCGTTTCTTTTTGTTGTCTTTAGTCAACTAAATTGTAGTCGGAACCAAGTACCGGTAGCCTGGCGATGTAGTTGTTGAGTTTGTCCACTAGATGGTGCAAAAGACATGGCCACCCACGGCAGTGTAGCTACAATAGAGTGTCTGTGTGGGACGTCAGTAATGCTGAGGGGACACACAGATGAGTTATGAATGTGAACGTCATGTAAATTTATTGTGACAAAGATATTTAATTAATTGAAGCCTACATTTCCCTTACTTAGCATTGATGATATCAAGCTTATTGGATGTTGTTTCCAAAGGTTAGTGATGCAAATGAAGGTGAGGTGGAGGCAGAGAAGAAACTCCTCACATAGCATCACTCTATCTGCCGGTTCTCAAAGACTTGAGCTCCTGCTGGCTGGTGGACTGAGATGCAGACGAGGACACAGCGTACTCGCCCTCGTCCCGCCCGCAGCGCAGGAGGCGGGGGATGGAGCTGAGGAGGGCTTTCCTGAACATGGAACTGGAGAAGACGTAGACAACAGGGTCCAGGGCCGAGTTGAGGAAGTTGAGGCCCAAAGACACGATGGTGAGCTGTGTAAAGGTGTAGAAGGCACCACAGTCCCACGGGCGGTACGAGCGGATGACCCACACGCCGATGGTGGTGACGGTGGTGGGAAGGAAACACACCACGAACACAACCACGATGGCCACGCATACCCGCATGGCCTTGCGCACTTTGTCGGGCTTTCCCATCTGGCGCTCCTTCAGGAAGCGGGAGATGCGCACGGAGCAGAAGAGCAGCATGGCCATGGCGATGATGAACTCCAGCACGGTCAGGATGCGGTGCATCCCCACCAGGATGATGATGCCTTGTGACGCCTCTTTGTAGGACGTGAAGAAGAAGCACTGGGTGGCGTTGCCGCTGCCCTTGATGTGATTGTAGGCCAGCATGGGGACGCGCGGGCTGACCACAAGCAGCCACACAAACATGGACAGCATTCCCGCCTGCGTTTTGCTCATGCGGTTGAAGCGGTGGTGCGGATGGACCACCTGTGAACATGCAACATGCCTGAACCTTAGTGTCAGGAACAGCAAGTATTGTTGGCTGGCAACCAATCCTGTCAATGTTCCAATTAGAGAATCCACCTGTAAACATTGGATGAGATCATCTCCCTAAAAAGAGGTTCTAAAGTAACCCAAATCTTCTCTGAAGCCACAAAAGCCCTCTACTGGTCATTAACATTATGACAACCAACATCATCTACAAGCGTTTGCTCGCTTATTGTTTATGTTTTTGCACATTTGTCACACTATATTAATATTTCATATCATCAAACTAATGTAAATATTAGTCAATGGCAACACAACTGAACACAAAATGCAGTTTTTAAATGAAACTTTTTATTATTAAGGGAGAAAAAAATCCAAACCTACATGGCCCTGTTTGAAAAAGTGATTGCCTCCCGTTAAAACATAACTTAATTGTGGTTTATCATACCAGAGTTTAAGTGGAAAAAGTTATAAAGCCATTTCTAAAGCTTTGGGACTCCAGCGAACCACAGTGAGAGCCATTATCCACAGATGTTGAAAACATGGAACAGTAGTGAACCTTCCCAGGAGTGACCGGCCAACCAAAATGACCCCAAGAGCGCTGCGACAACTCATCCAAGAGGTCACAAAAGACCCCACAACAACATCCAAAGAACTGCAGGTCTCACTTGCCTCAGTTAAGGTCAGTGTTCATGACTCCACCATAAGAAAGACACTGGGCAAAAACAGCCTGCATGGCAGAGTTCCAAGACCAAAACCACTGCTGAACAAAAAACACATTAAGGCTCGTCTCAATTTTGCCAGAAAACATCTTGATGATCCCCAAGACCTAATACTTTGTAGTCTGACGAGATAAAAGTTTAACTTTTTGGAAGGTGTGCGTCCCATTACATATTGTGTAAAAGTTATGCCACATTTCAGAAAAAGAACATCATACCAACAGTAAAATATGGTGGTTGTAGTGTGATGGTGTGGTGTTTTTTTGCTGCTTGAGGATTTGGAAGACTTGATGTGATAAATGGAAGCATTAATTCTGCTGAAGCAGAATGTCCGGCCATCTGTCAGTGACCTCAAGCTGAAAGCAACTTGGGTTCTGCAGCAGGACAATGATCCAAAACACACCAGCAAGTCCACCTCTGAATGGCTGAAGAAAAACTAAATGAAGACTTTGGAGTGGCCTAGTCCAAGTCCTGACCTGAATCCTATTGAGATGCTGTGGCATGACCTTAAAAAGGCGCTTCATGCTGGAAAACCCTCCAATGTGGCTGAATGACAACAATTCTACAAAGATGAGTGGACCAAAATTCCTCCCCAGTGCTGTAAGAGACTCATTGCAAGTTATGACAAACGCTTGATTGCAGTTGTTGCTGCTAAGGGGGGCCCAACCAGCTATTAGGTTTAGGGGGCAATCACTTTTCCACACGGGGCCATGTAGCTTTGGATTTGTTTTTCTCCCTTAATAATAAAGGGTAAAAACTGCATTTTGTGTTCAGTTGTGTTGTCATTGACTAATATTTACATTTATTTCATGATCTGAAACATTAAGTGTGACAAACATGCAAAAAATAAGAAGTCAGGAAGTGGACAAACACTTTCACACCACTGTATGCTGTGTCTCAAATGGAATACTGCCATCAGTTTCATTTACTTGTTGCTTCTTTTCTCTTCTCTTCTTTCTATTACTGGCTTGTGTGTAACCCCTGCTTCAATCGAGGCAAAGATGCTTTGGGTTGCTTTGGGTCTCCTTTTGCTACGTAGCCAAGAAGGTTGCAAACGTCAGTAAATGTGACATCCGGGCACTTGTCAGCGTGAATGCACTTATGCACTCAAAAGTGTAAGTCCACTGTTGCGCCGATTGAGACACAGCATAACACTTATACTTAACGTAACACACATAGACAATACATAACATAGACATTTGTGATGGTGTTACAGATGTACAGTAATCCCTCGTTTATCGCAGTTAATGGTTTCCAGACCCGACCGTGAAAAGTGAATTTCCGCAAAGTAGGATTCAATATTAATAAATGGAATATTTTTGTAGTTAGAGCATAGAAAACCTGTTTATGGCCTTCTAAATATGGTTTTTAACATTATTAGAGCCCTCTAGACATGAAATAACACTTCTATACTGTGTTTATACACGTATTACCTAATATAGTAGACAGGATAAGCAATATTAAGATATAATAATGTCACCGTTGGCATTGGGAAAGCTCCTTGTAGCATCTCAAACGTAATGTGGGTCCCATCACATGGCATTAAAAAAAAAAAAGTTGGAGTCAGCTTATCACCGATCCTCACTATGACTTTTGTCACTTGATATATTCATGCCAGTCTGACATGCATCTGCCATATGTAGACGTACACCCCCACAGTACTGCTAGCTTTGTTTACATCACATTGCGCAACCGCTTGTACACAGGCTACTTCTTCTTGTTCTTCTTGTTTTTAATGGTGGTTGGCAAGCAACTTGTGGTCTGTATTACCCACACCTTCTGGTAAGGAGTGTGGATTGAGACGCTGAAGAAAAAAAAAAAACACAAAAAGAGGAAATAAAATAATAATGGAAAAACTAAATCCTTTTATCTAACCCAGTTTTCCAGAAAGGGATAGTTGGGATTTTTTGACAGTATGACATCCCCATCAGCAGTATACTACATCAACAGTGACTTACCCCCTCCCCTGTCACTACACAATACGTACCCGGAACACAATCGGTTCAACTGGGTTCAACACATGTGCAGAAAGCGTCTACTTATTTTTCGGCAGTCACATGTTAGGCATGTGTCATCTACGCCATCCTACGCCAATCTATTTTACGGCAGCGAGCAATATATGCCTCCCCCCACTCCAAAAAATACACATAGAAGCATTTGCTAGATATGTTTGGATGGATGGTATTATTCCGTTTAGAAAAGAAAACTTCAGCTGAATCCTCTAGATCAGGGATGTCCGAAGTGTGGCCCAGGGCTGTTTTTTTATTGGCCCGCGGCACATTGTAAAAATATTACTTCACAAGAAAACTGAAAAAAAAACAAAAAACAGCAAAAATGACAAATTCAGCTGTAATTTTACAAGAATAAACTCAAAATATTACAAGAAAAAAGTTGGAATCTAACAAGAGAAGGTCGTAATTTTATAAGAATAATGTAATATTGTGAGGAAAAATAACATAATTTTACTGTCATAAAGTTGAATATCTGAAACAAACCAACCACCGAGTAAAGTTGTCATTTTTTAGGTTGTGGAAAAAGTTACAGTGTCATGAAAATAAAGCCAAAATATTATGGGAATAAAATCATAATTACAAAAAGAAAGTTGAAATAGTAAAACAGCTGAAAATTTACAAGAATAAAGTCCAAATATTAAGAAAAAAATGTTGTATTCTTATGAGAAAAAATCGCGCGATTTTATGATTTTACAATTATGAGGAAAAAATGTCACTTTAGTAGCATAGAGGTTAAATATTAAAGACAAAATACATTATTTTGCAAAAAAAAAAGGATCAGAAACAAACAAAAAAATATAAAGATGTAATTTTTGGAAAATTAGGTTGGGGAAAAGTTAGACTGTTATGGAAAGAAAGTCATAATATTATGAGAAGAAAATTTACAAATATTATTTAGAAAGAAAGTAAGAAATGTTTGGGAAAAAGAGGAGAAATGGTTGGAAAAAACAAGCAAAGTTCATACTAATAATTCACTTTATTTTTTGTTTTACAAAATATCAAAATGGCCCTTGCATCCTTTCATTTTGGAAAAAGTTTGGACACCACTGCTCTAGATTAATCCATCATTGCACTCTGCTTATGGTTGTTTACACTGAAATATTGCAGACGTTTACGTCTGCGCTATGTGCATTGCATAAGTTTTTACATCGCTCAGTCTTGGTGGATGTCATAAGACAATAAAAAAAATCTGCATGCTAACGAAGTCGCTCATAAAATAACCTCCCACTATATTCCATATATGAAGTATGGTTGTTGACCATTTATGTTCATACATTAAAAAAAAGAATAACTACTGCAGCACGTGACGTCGCAGAAGTGCTGTCGTAAAAATTTGCTAAAGGAGGAAGTGACGTATTCTTCACACATGCGCAGCACCGATTGTGTTCCGGGTACGTAGTGCGTAGTGACACCCCCCGATCGGTCCCGCGAGTCTAGTTCTGGTCGGATTTCCATGACGAGGAACGTAGTTCTGCTTAGTTGCTAGGTCATTTAATAAAGAGTTTGGCTTCTCAAAGCAATATGCGTTCAAAAGTGTGCAGTAATACATTTGCAGCATAAAAATGCCTACTCGAAAAAAATCCAACCTCACAAATCGCTCGCCGTTATATTTGTCTCCTACCGTGTCCTTGCGCACTGTCGCTTCTCCATTCTAGTGCATGTGACAAAGACGCTCGCGTCTTCTTCTGCAACGGAGCGCCGTGTTGTTTACGTGTGTGTTCCACAGCGGGAGAAGACGCAAGTGGGGGGGAGGGGTAAGTCACTGTTGATGTAGTACACTGCTGATGGGGATGTCACAATTTCATGTAAAAAAAATCCAAACTATCCCTCTAAGAACTTCGTATTTTTCTGGAACCTACATGCTTTGAATCTAACTGCAGAATATCCTCAACTACCTTCCTAATATTTTTTTCCTTTCTTTGCTTCCTCAGTTTTTCTTTCATTATTATATTTACTACCGTACCGTTAATACATGTTCAACGTTATCTATTTCATTACAATATTCACACAAGCCTGTGATGTGTTTTCCTATCAGTTTTAGCGAGCTATTTAAATATGTATGCCCAAACCTCATTCTCGTAGTCGTCTTCTTCTTTCCTATTTGTACTATTTTCACTTCTTAATTGCTACATATTGCTGAACTTTATAATACTGTCTTACCATTTGGTTCTCTAGTCCAGACATTCTTAACCACGCTTGGGCCGTCAGCGCCACCTAGAGGGCCGCATGCTGTTAGGCTGTACATTAGGCTGTTATCTGTGAGACACTCAGTTGCAATACAGCCTCCCACCACTGGTGGCGGTAATACATCAGTCACTTGTTAGGGACACTTGAGGGCAGAAGAAGACTCTCAACTAGCAGCTAAGTGATGGAGAAGTTTTTAAAAAGAAAAAATAAAGATGAAAGTCAAGATCAAACATCTGACGCTCGTAGGAAAGCCGGTGAAAGAAAATGGACTACAGATGCAAAAAAGGTCTGTTAGCAACTCCAGATGAAAGCCAGCCACCTGGTAGGCTGACCTTCCCACTTTCTAACGACACTGTGAGTCATCGAATTGCGGACATGGCCTCAGACATACAAGGTTGATAAGGGTTTGAGTTGTTAATTGCAAGTGGATTTGATTCATTAGTCCATTAGAAATTAAACCAACAACAAGATCAATTGAATGTGTTAATATTTTATTGGGCCCCAGGCCACAGTGTACAGGAAGAGTTGGTCACCAAGGTCAAAAAGGTTGAGAACCCTCGTTCTAGTCTACTTATCCTGCCACTTTTTCTTAATTTCATTCTTAACTATACTTGGAACTTCTTCTTTACTATAACTTATTTCCATATTTATTTCTGCTTTATATATTGCACACTTTGCATATCTAGCTGCTCATTCATTTCCTAGAATGCCTACTGTATGTGAGCCGGCACCCAAATAAATGTAACAATAATCCCTATCTTCTTTAATCGAAACATTGACTGAACTAACTCAAATATTGGATCCTGTCTTGAGTCTGAAAAAACATGAATCTGAACATACGGCAGCATTCTTTGTCTTACTTTCTTCAATCCAATTAATTGCTAGATGAATTGCAATCAATTCCCCTGTAGATCGTCACTAATTCTTTGATTTATGGCAACCTTGAGTTGTGGAATAACTGCTGCGGCTCCTACTTTATGATTTCCTATTTTAGATGCATCTGCATGTATTGCTACAGAACCCGAGTACTTTTCCTTAATAATTCGTTCAAATTGACTTACTTTTTGACCTTTCACTTTGCATAAGTTGAATATCGACCTCAGGGTTTTCATAGATCCAATATGGAATGCCTGGAATTGGAACTCTTTGGCTAATTGTAATTTTTCCGATATTAACTTTCTTGACTATATCACTCTTAATCATTTTCCTTTCTTTTTCTTGACAATTTAGCAACACTTTCTGGGTTGGATGTGCTTTCTTGTAGCCTTTTAAGTTTGCCCAGTATATCGCCGCCAGCTGCATTCTCCTCATTTGCAATGGAATTTCATTCATTTCTTGCAGAGCAGCAACCGGGGTTGTCTTCGTGCCTCCACGACACAGTCTTAATGCTTGATACTGTATTCTATCTAGTAATGATTTCATATACAGCCATAATCGATAACAGACCTAATGAATCCAATACATTTCTCTCAATACCATTCTACTGGCCCCCCACTCTCTGCCCTCAAAGCCCTCATTATATTTAGTACCTTTTTACTGTACCTTTTTTCGACGATTTGACTAACATGCATTGACCGGTTTACCCGTTTATCAAACCATATACCTACAGTGAATACATAAAACTATCTACCTCTTCTGTCTTTTCTTCGTATAGTTTAATCTTGAATTTTCCTTCTAGGGTAATTCATGACTTTAGTTTTCCCAACAGAGAATCTTACACCCCGCTCCATTGCCCATCCTTGTATTTCAATGACAGCTTCTTGTACTTTTGTTTCTACAAACTTTGCATTCCTACCCCTTTTCCACATGACTCCATCATCTGCAAACAATGCCACACCCACTGAACCTTCACCTCATCTATCATTACTGAAAATAATACTGGACTTACTATACTTCCTTGCAGAGTTCCGTTTTCCACTTCATATTTATCGCTGTACTCATCCTCTACTTTCACTATTATTTTCGTATTTGTTAAAAAGTCCACCTTAGACATACTTAATTGTATCAATAATCCTTGTTTCCACAACATATGATGGTTTTTATATGTCAAAAAACACTGTAAAACTGTGTAAACACTTTTTCTTAATTTGTCCTGCCCTAATTTCTTCTTCCAAACAAATTGCAGGGTCATTTGTATTTTTATCTTTCCGAAATCCACCTTGGTAACTTTTTAATGCTTCCTTTGATTCCAAATGATGAACCAGTCTTTTGTTTATCATTGTTTCCATTATTTTGCCTAAATTAGAGGTCAAAGCTCTTGGTCTAGAATTTCCAGCTTCTTTTGGATTTTTACCTGGTTTACACAGCGGTATTATAACTGCTTCTTTCCACTCTGTTGGTAACTTTCCTTCCTCCCATATCCTATTGTGCAAGTTTCTTTACCTATACTGCTTAAATTTGTAACCATATGATAACTCACTTGGTCTTTACCTGGGCTAGTGTTCTTTATGCGCAGGCTGCGGCATCTCTGAAGTGACACAACTGACGGCGGCAGCTTTAAACATAGCAATATACCGAGCTAACTAGTCAGCCTCCAATGAATTCATCCTAAACGTAAGAATGGGTTTGAAACTGAGTGAGGAAGACGGACAAAACAAGCAGGCAAAACCGTACCACTTCCACACAGAATAGTAGGCCATAGTCAACAACAATGATTAATTCATTAATTTTGAAAAACCGGGATAGAGTCATATTCAAACTGCGATGCAGTGAGGAACGACTGTATAGTCAGTAGTCATGTCCGTGATGGGGGCCGTAGTGCTGTAATAAGTGATGTAGACAGGAATGTAGTCGATAGTGATGAAAGGGTGTCATCTAGCATGCTACGTAGAGATGCAGGGAACCACCACACAAGTCAAGTAAAAGTAATGTTAGCAGTGAGTGAGTGAGTTCAAAGTCAACATTAAGACAGTGTCTGACCTTGAAGTATCGGTAAAAGGCCACGACGGTCATGAGGGCGATGCTGGCCGTGCGGTTGGAGAACATGAGGAAGAGGTTGATGCGGCACACGGCGTCTCCAAACACCCAGTGACCTCTGAGCAAGGCGTCGATCCTCAGAGGAAGACTGACCAGCGCCAGGAAGTCGGCAATGACCAGGTTGAAGAGGAACAGGTTGTTTGGGTTCCATGACTTGATGCGGAAGCAGAAGATCCACAGAGCCACCAGGTTCCCCAGCAGGCCCAGGATGACGTCCAGCGTGAGGACCGGCGGCAGGATGACGCCCTCCAGCTGGATGCCAACGGGGGGGCAGCCGCCGGCGGGCCCCGGGATGGTCTGGTTCTGATCCGACTCCATTCAGAATTTGGACTGACTTGAGTCTCAGTGGGGACAATGATCGACAGGCTAAAGGTTTCAAGATGCCGGAAACTTGCTGCTTCTCCTTTTCACCTTCCTGATTTGTAACACAAAGATGGAAAACATTTTCTTTCAACATCGCAAACTTCGCAAATCATCTTTCTAGAAAAAAACATTAGTCATCATTTGGAAGAGGATTATGACCTCAGCGTTTGAAAAGAATCACGTATGAACTCCTTCGGCACTGATTAAAAAGTGTCACTTCAAAATGGGAAAAGTAAACTTCCAGAGAAAAACATATAGACTTTTCCCTTTCAGAACTACAAATCTGAAACGCTTTTCAAACTAACGTGCATTCTGTCTTGGGTGCAGTGTTGATGCCTCGGCCGTGTGCTTTCACCACACGTGCGCGTCAAGCAGTTACCACACAGGAGGAAGTCCCGCAACTACACCGCCAGCCCTGCACCAGGCCAGGGTCAAAAGGTCAGACAGCTTTTCATGTAACAATATCTCATTTTGTGCTTCCATTGTATCAATGTTGTAAAACAACAATAAGCAGAATATTTTCCCCGCCTTCTTAACAGCTAAACATTAGCATTGTCAATGACAGCTCATGTCTGACTATGATATTGTAGACACCCGCATTTCGCAAGATATAACTTTGCAGCTTCACTCTATCGAAGTTTTTAAAAAAATATATTAATAAATCATCACTCTTTCTTGGTTGAATACAACCCCAAAGTATGCATATTTCATCAAATTTTGCACATATTTGGCCTAAATAAAGCATTTTCAAATAAAATACAAATATAAGGCAATCAGAAGACACATTGAAAGACATGTTGTGATGATATGTTGTATTCTACACTGGTCACTAGGTGTCAGTAATGTTACATTGATGATAAAATAGCCACTGCAGGAAGTACTGTACAGAAACAGGAAGTAAAGGAACAAAAACAAGGAATTATGTTTTATTGATGTCTTATATGTCTTATTTTTTCTTATTATGTCTACAATATTATGTAATAGAAGTGTAAAGGTGACTGTAGGGGTGTTATTTCATGTCTAGAGGGCTCTAATAATGCTAAAACCCATATTTAGATGGTTGTAAACAGGTTTTTTATGCTCTAACGATGAAAATATTCCATTTATATAAAAAGGAATCCCACTTCACGAAAATTCAGTTTTCACGGTCGGGTCTGGTACCGATTAACCAGCATTAAACGAGGGATGACACTGTCTTGTGGTTGAATACGGCCTATTATTGATAAAAAAATATGCATATTTAAGCTAATATTATGTATTTTTGGTCAAAATGAAGCACTTTCAAGCATAAAATTGGCTAATTGAACTAAAATACAAATATACCGCATTCAGAAGCCGCATTCAAAGGCATGTTGTGATGATATGTAGTGTTCTACACTGTTCACTAGGTGTCAGTAATGTCACACTGAGACAATACCTCCTGCAGGAACACGGTACGGAACACGGGGTAAAAGCAACAAAAATATGTCTTATTCATTTCATTTTTTCTTATTCTGTCTACTATATTGAGTAATAGGAGTGTAACGGTGACTATAGGGGTATTATTTCATCTCTAAAGGGCTCTAAAAATGTTAAAAACCATATTTAGAAGGTCATAAACATTTTTTTTTTCATGCTCTAACTACCCAAATATTCCCTTTAGGAATCCTATTTTGCGAAAATTCACTTATCACGGTCGGGTCTAGAACCCATTAACCAGGATAAATGAGGGATGATGATGTTTTGTGGCTGAATACAGCTTATTAGTCGAAAAATGATTATTTGAGCAAATTATGTGCCTAAATTAAGCATAAAAATTGCTAAATGAAGTAAAATACAAACATAAGGCATTCAGAAGACACATTCAAAGACATTGTGATGATATGTAGTATTCTACACTGGTCCCTAGATGTCAGTAATGTTACATTGATGAGACAATAGCCACCATAGGGAGGACGAAGTGAAAAAACCCCAACAACAACAAGTAGGTCTCCCAATTCTTTATGTATTGTTTTTTTCTAATTATGTCTACTATATTGGGTAATAGGAGTGTAAAGGTGACTATAGGGGTGTTATTTCATGTGTAGAGGGCTCTAATAATGTTAAAAATGTATTTAGAAGGTTGTAAACAGGTTTTCTGTTTCTTATATGTCTTATTTTCACTTATGACTATCGGGGTGTTATTTCATGTTTAGAGGGCTGGGCTCTTATAATGTTAAAAATGTATTTAGAAGGTTGTAAAAAGGTTTTCTGTGCTCTAACTATGAAAATATTCCATTTATAAGTAAGTAATCTGCAGGAATTCACGATAAACGAGGGATTAATGTACTGTTCTTCAAAAAAAAGCAACAAGTGACAAATATAGCAAAGGGGCCTATAGTGACTCTGACGTGAAAGCACCTTATGGCCCATACGTTATGTGTACCTCCCCCATCTAAAAACACTCACAGGCAGCTCAGTATTGTTTGTGACATTAAAAAAAGCGACACAAAGAAGCGACAGACGAAATTCATTTGTAATTCTAAACATATTGCAAATGCGTCATGGCCAATTAAGCATATTTGACGACCCAGCAGGGCCACGGATGGATTTTCCCCCCTGTGGGGAACTCTGACACAAGAAATCCACACACCACAGTCAGGTATGGTCTTTCTATCATGCATGTGAAAGTGTTACGTAAGGCCTTGTTGTTATTTATTAGCATGAGCGTGATGTAAATAGTGTGACGTAACGTGGAAGTCTTCTTCCTCTTTATCTTCAGTGTTTACGCGTACAAAACATTTCTCATAAGAGGAATACATTAAAATAATCTCCTTTAAGAAACCACCAAGCTTAAAGTTTTATTTGCTACAGAGAGTGTGTGTGTGTGTATGTGTGTGACGGACGGGTATCAGCATGGATTAGTGTGTAAAGGTGTGTGTGTGTGTCTCCCTGTCTAGGCGGATTTCCATCCCTCTCTTGTCTCCCGCTCTCACACACACCAGCCTCGTCTCATCATCGTCATCATCTTCCCCAGAGACGGGCGCCGTTTTGTCATGGCGGCGTGACTTTGGCATATGTGCCAGTGTGTGTGTGCGTGTGTGCGTGTGTGTGTGTGTGTGTGATTGGGTGCTTTTCCTCTCTTGCTCTCTCTCTCTCTCTCTCTCTTTCTCTCTCCTCTCTCTCTCTTTCACTGTGCGATGCCATTTCTACAGCAGGAAGCTGAGAGGTTCAATAGGCTGTCGCTGCTCTACTGGTAAGATCTTTCCTTCCTTCCTTACTCCCTACATCCTTCCTTCCTCCCTCGGAGGAGGGTCTCCTGGAGGTGTGTTGTTGTTCTGTTGTGGTCCTCCATCTTTACACGACATGACAAAGCAATACTTTGACTACTTGATGGCTTGTTTGAATGATTGAATACTGGACGGTTTGACGCGATATGACGTCCTCCTGTGCATTGAGCTCACATAAAAGTGTTTAAAAAGTCTTTAACAACTTTGGATGGAACATTATTTCCTGACACGTCAGTATTGGCACTCAACCCACTTTTAAAGAAGTGTCTGCAGCACATAGAAGGTGTTGTGTTTGTGTTGAGGCTCGGCTCAGTGTGTCTGCTGCGTGATGTTAATCGGTGACGGCAGGTAATGCAGATTATCGGGAATTAAGCGATCACTTTAATTGCTCCCTTGTGTCCCAACACTCGGCTCGGCGGCTCGTTTGTGTGCCGCCAGGTCACTAAAGACCACATGCTCCTTTGCGAACCGTTTATTTGACCCTTAAGTGACCAAAATTGTAATATCACCAATAAGATTCATGTAAATTTAGTTGTTATCAGCAATTGTTGGCATGTAGCTAACTGTTGTCGTGTCAGCATTAGCTTAGAGCAGGGGTGTTTTCCAGCGAGGGCCACATAGTGGAAAATGAAAGGATGCAACTTTGCCACTATGACATTTTGTAAAGCAACACTTGTAGATTTGCGAGAAATGGTATATGTTTCAAGAAAAAACTGCATCTCTGTGATATAGGTGAAAAAGCCTAGTACAGTATTAGCATCAACTTCACTCTTTGCTGGGGTTTTTTTTCAAATATTTCAACTTTTTTCTTAAATCATCTTAGCAGGTTTTCTTTTTGTAATATTACGACTTCACTGCAAAATATTTGGACTTTATTCCCTTAATATTATAACTTTTTCCCCAACCTAATTTTCCAATAATTACAACTTTATTTTGTTTGTTTCTCACATTATTTTGGCTTTTTGAAAAATAACGTATTTTTTTCTTTAATATTTCAACTCTGTGCTGAAAAAATGAGTAAATAAGTTTATTGTCATCAAATTGTGACTTTTTTCTTAATATTTTGACTTTATTGTCGTAAAATTACAGCTATGTTTTCCATTTCTGCTATTGTTTATTTTTCCAACTATTTCAACTTTTTCCTGTAAATATTTATTACTTCATTCCCAGAATATTTTTACTTTATTCTCATAACATTATACCTTTTTCCGCAGCCTGATTTTCCAAAAGTTGCAACTTTATTCAAAAGTTTTGTTTGTTCTTCATAATATTACATCTTTTTTTTTTTAAGTATTTTTCTTTAATATTTCAACTTCACTCTGCTAAAATGATGTTATTTTTCTGACTTTTTCTCATTAGATTACAACTTTTTCTTTTAATATTTTGACTATATTCTAGTAAAATTACTGCTGATTTTTCCATGTTTGCTGTTTTTTTAGTTTTCTAGTTCAATTATATATATATAATTGCGGGAATTCAAACTTCACAAATATCTTATATTTAAAGATACAAGCATAGACAAGAACGCCAGGTGCATTCGTGGACATTGGGTCATTACACAATCATCATTGTTGTTTTGCCTAGGCAAAGACCCACGACCAGCCGAAAACGGCTCCACGACACATTTTTGGGTTGTGACCCACTAGTTGAGAATCACTGCTCTCGATGACATCGTCGTCTAATTTGCATAACTGGCCGTGACGCATGTGCATGTCAGTTTGATGGACGCTGTGGGAGGCAAAAAGTAAAAACCATGCAAAGCAGAACAAATGTGTTTAGAAATCCAAATGAACTTTCTTCTTTTGTGTTTTTTATGTCACAAGCCAGACGGAGCCACCTGTGAGTGCAGAAGCGCGACACTTGCTTTCACGTATCTGGTGCAAAAGTCGCCAGATATGTCGCGAGTCGCGTTTTTTAGCGACAAAGTGGCTAAGTTGGCAACACCGATCCCTCTTGCTACGTCTTTTTATTTTATTTTATTCAGACCATGAGGTACGTTACTATCAAGGGAAAATCTGCTGCTCACTCCATTGAGAATAGAGTAATGAGAGGTACAATTTAATAACATTTGCATACTAAGAGGATGTCTAATATCTCGTACTGAAATGTTAAGATAGGAAACAACATATGCAAGAGGAGGGGTAATCTCCCCCTGCCGTGAGGGACAGAGACGGCGAAGTACAGTCTCACATGCCCAGACACCCAAGGCCAGGTGAATCGTAGGGAGGACGGGGAAAGCTACTAATAAAGCACATTGTATCCATTAAAAGTGCTAATATGACAAATAAACATTTACAATGACATCTACTGTATGGAGTTGGAAGGACAAGCTCCATTCATAGACAGTCCCGTTATAACGTGTCTATGAGCGAGAGCAAGCAGGTAGTGCCAAATCTACGTGTGGTGAAACACTGCCATTTGACATCAACTGTGTGTGTCTAGTTTTTAAAAACAGTTAGCACGTGTCGCTGGGGTTGTTTGGGGGCTGCGTGAGGGAGGAGGAGACAATGACAATGTGATGTGTGATTTCATTTGATGATTTACACGCACACGCACACACACAGTATGAGAGGCTTTAGGCGGCACAGAAGGCAGGCTGTTCTGTTCTGAAAGTGACTTTTTTTCCTCAGGACCATCATGGGCCCACACGGCATCAGCCGAGCCGTCCACAGGCTGGAGTTCTGCGACTGTAAGCGCGGCCTCGGTGAGCTCCTCACCCGCCATCGGCGCACTCCTCTCCTTGGCTCCCCTGAGGTCACAAGGTCTTGTGTTTGCGTGCGCTGTGCAGGTGTGAAGGTGATCGGAGGCTACAGGGAAGTGACAGGAGAGGACTTTGGCATCTACATAAAGAGAGTCGTAGCGGGAGGACTGGCCGCCCTCGACGGTTGCTGTCTACTGGTGGCTTTTCTGTGTTGTCACCTTACTCTTCATCCCTTCCTCACTGCGTCGTCTCGCTGTGTGTTCCAGGTCGGCTTAAGTCAGGTGACCTGATTCTGGATGTCAATAACATCAGTCTGATCGGGGTCACCAATGAGAGGTGACTGACACACTTGCTATAAATAGAAATACTTTACAGCACATGGTATAGCTCTCCTGTTGCCACGGCAACACCCCTCCTCTACTGCTACGCTTAGCTACCAGGTGTACACCTGTCATGTATCAATATGTATCACAGGTGTGCTTGTACATCTGTGTAGGGATGTCCCATTTTATCAGCCAATGTCAGCATAAATCTGACATATCGGGTTATATTGGTATCCTTTCTTTCTGCTATATAAAAAGAAAATAGTAATATAGTCGTCCCTCGCCTTTTTGCACTTCAAATCTCTGCTTTCACGCTATCACGGCTTTTCAAAATATATGAATTAATAAGTCATGCTGTTTCGTGGCAGACTACGGCCTATTATCAATAAAAGATATGCACATTTTAGCTAATTTTATTTATTTTTGGCCTAAATTGTGCATGTCAGTGCATAGATATTGCTAAATGAATTGAAATGCAACTATAAGGCATTCACAGACATGATGATGATATGTAAGATTCTACACTGGTCACTAGGTGTCAGTAATGTTACATTGATGAGACAATAGCCAACGCAGGAAGTATGGTACAGAACAGGAAGTAAAGAAGGAACAACAAGGAATTATGTTTCAGAATGTGTCATAGGTGTGGTTGTACATACAGTGATGTGAAAAAGTGTTTTTCCCCTTCCTGATTTATTATTTTTTGTTTGCCACACATAAATGCTTCAGGTCATCAAACAAATGTAAATATTAGTCAATGACAACACAACTGAACAAAAAAATGTGTTTTTAAATGAAAGCTTTTATTAGTAGCAGCAACAACTGCAGTCAAGTGTTTGTGATAACTTGCAATGAGTCTCTTACAGCGCTGTGGAGGAATTTTGCAGAATTGTTGTCATTCCGCCACATTGGAGGATTTTCCAGCATCTTTTTTTTTTAAGGTCTTGCCACAGCATCTCAATAGGATTCAGGTCAGGACTTGGACTAGGCCACTCCAAAGTCTTGTTTTTCTTCAGCCATTCAGAGGTGGACTTGCTGGTGTGTTTTGGATCGTTGTCCTGCTGCAGAACTCAAGTTGGTTTCAGCTTGAGGTCACCAACAGATGGCCGGACATTCTGCTTCATCAGAATTCATGCTTCCATTTATCACAGCAAGTCTTCCAGGTCCTGAAGCAGCAAAGCAACCCTAGACCATCACACTACCACCACCAGATTTTACTGTTGCTATGATGTTCTTTTTCTGAAATGTGGCGTTACTTTTATGCCAGATGTAATGGGACACACACCTTCCAAAAAGTTCAACTTTTGTCTCGTCAGACCATAGAGTATTTTCCCAAAGGTCTTGGGGATCATCAAGATGTTTTCTGGCAAAATTGAGATGAGCCTTAATGTTCTTTTTGTTCAGCAGTGGTTTTGGTCTTGGAACTTTTGCCCAGTGTCTTTCTTATGGTGGAGTCATGAACACTGACCTTAACTGAGGCAAGTGAGACCTGCAGTTCTTTGGATGTTGTCGTGGGGCCTTTTGTGACCTCTTGGATCAGTCGTGGGTGTGCTCTTGTGTGGTCATTTTGGTTGGTCGGCCACTTCGCTGGAGTCCCAAAGCTTTAGAAATGGCTTTATAACTTTTTCCAGACTGATAGTGGTGTGTTGTCATTGACTAATATGTAAATTTGTTTGACGATCTGAAACATTTAACTGTGACAAACAGGCAAAAAATTAGAAATCAGGAAGGGGACAAACACTTTTTCGCACCACTGTATGTGCTTTGGCTGATTAGTCCGAGGTCGGGATGATGTACGAAATATCGGATCATATTAGGATTGGTTTTCCTGACGATATTAAAAATAAAATAATACAATCATCCCTCGCCAATTTACGCTTAAATTTTCGCAGCTTAAGCACAGTTTTCAAAAATATATTAATGAATAAAACATTGCTCTTTCATGGTTGACTACGGCCTATTTGTCAAAAAATGTGCATATTTTTAATGACATTTTACGCATTTTTGGTAATGGTTTAATGGTAATGGTTTAGTTTATTGTAACATGCATATGAGTTACATTGGAATACATCACATAATGCAAGTCGCAGTTCCACACGTCCAAAAGGAGTAAGGAGAAGCGAAGTTTATTTAATCCTACCCCCCATTCATTTCACATCAATTGCAATACACTTTTTAGACTAAATGAAGCATTTTCATGCATTAAAAAATGGCTAAATAAAGTACAATACAAATATAAGGCATTCAGAAGACTCATTCAAAGACACGTTGTGATGATATGTAGTATTTGACACAGATCACTAGGTGTCAGTAATGTTACATTGATGAGACAAAAGGAAGTACGATATGGAACATGAAGTAAAAAAGTACATTTTTTGTAAATAATGTCTTATTTCTGTCTTATTTTCTCTTATGTCTACTATATTGGATGATAGGAGTGTAAAGGTGACTTTTGGGGTGTTACTTCATGTCTCGAGGTCTCCTAATAATGTGAAAATGTGTATTTAGAAGGTCGTAAACAGGTTTTCTATGCTCTAACTATCCAAATAGTCCATCTATAAATAAGGAATCCCACTTTGCGGAAAGTCATTTGTCACGGTCGGGTCTGGAACCGATTAAACGTGACAAAGGAGGGATGACCCTCGTACTACGCACTAGCACTTATTGCTACGAAGCAGTCACCACTGCACGCATTTTCCAGCTACCGTAAAGAAACTGCACACCAGCCCTTCTTCCGCATCCATCAGAAGAAGCATAACGTGTTCATTAGTTTGAGGGAAGAGCTGCTGCTGATATCGGTATCGGTAATAAATGGTGCTGGGCAATATTGTTTATCAGTTCAAAAGCCAATATCGCCTCACTAGTCATATGTTGTTTGTCTGCAGGGCGGTGGAGATCCTGAGGACGGCGTCCCTGTCCAATCACATGTCTCTGCTGGTTGCCAGGGACAACGAGTCCAGGTAAATACATGGTTGAAAGTAGTGTTTGTGTTTTTGTGCTTCCTGTGTCATGTAAACAAGGATCCTGTGACATCAACAAAGTCAGGGCAATTGAAGGTCATGCGTCAGTGTGTTTTTTGAGCGTCAACTGAGGTGATATCCTGAAGCGACTCGACACTCTGCTGTCCTCTGTGCTTTTCCGCATCGGACCGCTTCGTCAGCCCAAACGCTCTCTGACACAACAGGGACGCCGCCACAGTCGCCTGTCCAAGGGCTCTGTGACCCGTAGGGGGGCGGGGCCCGGCCCAGCACAAGCTGACCTCTCAAGTGTGTGCGGTCGTGACTTTTGTTTCTGGATGCAGAGTGACGATGAACACCAGGATAAGGAAATAAAACCTGATGCTATTTGGAGGAAACGGCAACAAAGATGCTAAAGGATACCCGCATTGTTGTGTTCTTGTCTGGGTCTGGTCTCACTGATCCACTGTGACATGTCAGATCAGGCTGATTGTGTGTCCATGTGAGGGGGATATCCACCTGATGCCCTAAGAGCATGCAACGCAAATGTCACGCTAATGCTAATGCTAACCTGAGGGGGCTCAAGTTCAGTGGCGGCGGATCCGACGTGCATGGATGAGGCCCAGCGTTCCATCATCTCCATCGTGTCCTGACGTTGTCTCGCGTGTCCTTCAGGCGGGAGTTTGTGGAGCTGATGGAGAAGTACGGCTCCAGTCCTTCTGCATCTTCAGGCCGCATCTCTCCAACTCCAGCAGGTGAAACGCAAGCAGCAGCACCTACCAGTGGACACCTTCAACTGAGACTCAAGCCGGTCTTGTGTCCGTACAGGGAAGCCGATGGACACCGCGGCCTCCTCTTCCTCCTCCTCCAGGTCTGAGAGCCCCCAGCTCCTTAGTCCCAAAGAGGGGGTCACCACCTACAGCCAAGCCCCCTCTTACACGCCCACACTGGCCTTCAGGTGGGTCCAAAAGACTCCCCGAGTAGACAGAAACCACCTTCTTGGTCTTGTTAGGATTTGGTGGCTTAGGATGAGTATAAAAACTACAGCTTTTAATTATGCAGCCTGAACGAAGACATCTCATCCTAAACGTGTGCAAAGAGCAGATAGAGAGGAAGAGGAGGAGAGTGTAGACAGTTGATGGGATTGGTAGTGAAGTCTCTCTCTCGCTCTTCCTGCAGCGACAGCGTCATCCAGTTGATATGCATCGCTAAGGGAAGCGGACTGGGCCTCATCATCAAGGGCGGCGCCAACCGTGCCGAAGGCCCCATGGTGTTCATCCAGGAAATAGTGGCAGGGGGAGACTGCCAGAAGGTCAGCCGGCATCTCAGCTCCGAACAGTTTGACTCTTGGATTGTTTCTCTGACGCCTTTTCATCACATTGATAGCCCTTGCATGTCCGCCATGTTTGTAATGTCCTAAATGACCCTAAATGTTTGCATGCGTCCGAGTGCGTCAGTGGACATCGAAGCGATTTGTCATGTTTGTGTGTTTAAGGACGGCAGGCTGCAGGTTGGAGACCAGCTGGTGTCCATCAACAAGGAGTCTCTCATTGGAGTGACGTACGAGGAGGCCAGGAGCATCCTCACACGCACCAGACTCAGGTCCAGCACACCTGGGAACGTCTTCAGTGTACCCGATAGGCCGTGTTTACTTCACCAATAACACAAAAACACACAGATTACAAAACAATTCAATATTCCCTCGCAACCGTGATAAATGACTTTCCACAAAGCAGGATTTTGTATTATCAATTGAATATGTTCGTAGTTAAAGCATTGAAAACCTGTTCACGGCCTTCTAAATATGGTTTTTAACATTATTAGAGCCCTCTAGACATGAAATAACACCCCTATAGTCACCTTTACACTTCTATTATCCAATATAGTAGACCAGGGGGTGTCCAAACTTTTTTCAGCGAGGGCCACATAGTGAAAAATGGAAGAATGCAACTTTGCCACTGATATTTTGTAAAGCAACACATGTAGATATGCTAACAAGTTATATATGTTTCAAAGAAAAAAATGACAACTTTATTTAGCTTTGTTTGTTTCTCATCGTACCATGGCTTTGAAAAATATTTTTTACATATTTTTTTTCTTTAATATTTCAACTCTGTGCTGCTAAAATGATATTATCGTTCCTTATAATATTACAAGTTTATTCTCGTAAAATTTTGACTTTTTTCTCATTAGATTACAACTTTTTTCTCTTAATAATTTGACGTTATTCTTGTAAAATTTGAGCAGTGTTTTTCTATTTCTGCTGCTGTTTTTTTTCCATCTATTTCAACTTTCTTCTTGGAAATTTTCTTCTTGGAATTATGATTTTATTCCCATCATATATTGACATCATTCTCACAACATTCTAACTTTTTTATACTTCATTTGTTTTGTTTGTTTCTTATAATATTAAGACATTTAAAAAATAACATATTTCAACTCTATGCTGCTGAAATGACATTATCTTTCCTGATAATATTAACTTTATTCTTGCAAAATTGCAACTTTTTTTGTCATTAGAATACGATCTTTTTTCTCTTTTGACTAAATTCTTATAAAATTAAAGCTGTTTTTCCATTTCTGCTGTTGTTTTTGAAAAAATTCCTAACTTTCTTCTGGTAAATTTTCTTCTCGTAATTATGACTTAATTCCCACAATATTTTGACTTTATTCTCATAACTAGAAGGTCGGTGGTTCGCGCCTCGCTCCCTCCACCCAGTCAGTCACTGTTGTTGTGTCCCTGGGCAAGACACTTCACCCAACCTCCTTCCAGTGGTGGTCGGAGAGGTGTTCCGGTGCAAGGGGAGTTGAGTGGGGGCGGACAGGAAGTGGCATTGGGCGTTCGGAGTTGAGTTGTAGTTTGCTGTGAGTTGTGGCCGCAACAGTGGCCCCTCTTAGGGATTATTGTGGCTGTTGTGAGACTTTTATCCTTCAAACCTGCAATAAAAGTCTGGTGCTTGTGTGTCTCACCGAACATTCCAGTAACGTTATTGACACCTAGTGACCAGTGTAGAATACTACATTTCATCACATCTTTGAATGCGTCTTCTGAATGCTTTATATTTGTATTTTACTTCATTTAGGCATTTTTATGCTTGAATATGCTTAACTTATTCAATACCAAAGACGTATTTATACGTTCTTATAAACCAGAACGGCCAATCCCAAAGACGTGTGTGTGTGTATATATAATATATATATATATATATATATGTCTTTTATGGTTTTTTGTGATGACACAACTGCACACCAAGGGATGTCACTGTTAGAGCAGTTTTAAGCCATAAAAACGGCCAGAAGGTGGCAGACGTGCATTTGATAAGAGCTCGGCATGTGAATTTGAATGGGAAAAACACACATGACAGCAAGGAGGAAGTGGAAGAACGTGGAGGAGTGTAGCGTGCAGAAGGTTATGCACTGTAGGGAAATTTTAACGCATGCACACAGGCGCACACGCGTGCACACACATGCACACACAGAGTTTAATTACAAATGTGAAAATTGTAAATAGTTCATGGCGTTATATTTGTAAATAAATTGTAATTTTGATGTAAATCTACACTTTTTTGTGTTGTTTATGTTGGCATAATTGTTTAGATAGTTGCGCTGTCACAAAAGAAAAAAAATTGTGTCAAAGTGAAAGTTATGCTTGAAATGTATCTTTTCACAAAAAGCTGGTTTTCTCCCTTTTTTAGTCGGAAACTGATATTTTCCTGAAACT
This sequence comes from Dunckerocampus dactyliophorus, assembly GCF_027744805.1. Lineage (NCBI taxonomy): Eukaryota > Metazoa > Chordata > Actinopteri > Syngnathiformes > Syngnathidae > Dunckerocampus > Dunckerocampus dactyliophorus. The sequence goes on from NC_072820.1 coordinate 48,666,965, forward strand.
TACCTATGTTCTACTTATGTTCTACTTACTAAAGAACGGAAAAAGGTAGAAGGTCTTTGTGATGAAAGACGGGAGTCTAACCTTTCTTTTGGTAGGTTCCATGTTTATATAGCCATAGAACACAATATTCTGCGTGCCTTAGTTAAAATCGTCGAAAATGGCCGGTACAGGGTTGTCTTAAGAAATGGCTGGGACTGACTTAATTTCAGCAAAAAATATGCAATGTTTGCTTAAATATATATACTTTTTGACTAATATTAGACATTATTCAACCATGAAACAGCGATGATTTATTTTAAGAAAAATAGAGTGATAGAGTGAAGCTGGAACATTTGAAGTGGCGAGGGATGACTGTAATCACAATAACAATAATAAACTTGATGTCCTTGTTCTGCTTGTCCTCCACACCGCAGACCAGATCCCACGGTGGAAGTTGCCTTCATCCGGCGGCGGACTTCCTCCAGCTCCAGCAGCGGACCTCACAGTCCCATCTCCATGCAGGGGTCTGCCGGCAGAGGGGGACCCCAGCCGAGGCACTTGGGCCTGGGAGCCGGGCCCCCGCCACCTGTCGTGGTCACCAAGATCACCTCCAGCCGAAACCCGGCCAGCGAGACGCTCCCGGCGGTCAACGTCAGCCAGGTGGGGACTTATGGGATATACTGTAGGCTTTCATGGACGTTTTATTAGCTATTGGACAGTTCACTAGTACTATTAATATGACTAGTAGTACTAGTTGTAGTTAGTGGTGTGGTAGTGCACCATATCGTCCTGAGAGATGTCTGAACTGGAATGTCCACAGGTCCGAGTGTCTCCGGTCAGAACAGAACAGACGTGCATTTCCTCCGCACCTGGGGCTGGTATGTGTCACTTCATTAGGTACACAATCCAATGAAGATGTATTGTAATAACTATTGCACCTTTCCAAAGACACGGCAATGTAAACGTTGTAAAACTAATCTCTTTTTTTTCTTTTTTTTTTGAAGATGGCGCCTGCGGCAAACGTTCCCTCATCGCCAGCTGTCGTCTCAAAGTGGAGCGACTGGAGCAGGTGACCATGTTCTCAATCCACATCAACTTTTCCATCCGCCATTAGGCCGCCGCTGTTGCCGTGGGAACGCACGTGCTCGTTTGAAGCACAGTTCTTCCTCGTTGTGACATCATAGGTGATGTTAGGGCATTATCACGGTGGCCACTAGAGGGCGCGCTGCAACAACAATCCATCCTTGTCATTCTTGTCAGTGCAAGGAAGCTTTGCAACCGAGGTTGCAGGCCCCCCCCCCCCCCCCCCCCCCACACACACACACACACACATGCCTCACTGTGAAATCAAAAGAAACCATTTTGATATTGTAACAATATATGAAGGTAATCAAGTGTTCATTGATATCATTTTCAAAGAGTGTCCTCAAAAGGTTGATGATGTGGAGATGTTGCGGGGGGGGCATCCCATGTGCGTGTGGTTTGTTGTGCACGGCATATTGACGTGCATCTATTGATCCGTGTGAGTGTTCAGGCTCTGGACCTGCTCGGCCTGGAGCCCACAGAAGCTCAGCGGCAGGCGTTCAGGTCCCGACTACAAGCAGACCCGTCCGGGACGGTGGCCTACACAGGTTAGAACTCAGTCAACCAATCAATAGATTGATTTTATTGATGTTAAAATGTCAGTGCATGGGGCGACAACCGCCAAAACATACTGTATTTAATATTTAAACGCTTCTTGCTGTTGTTGTGTCATCAGATTTTGAGAGGCTCACCCGGGAGGTGTTCAGGCCTCAACTGGAGGAGCTGGCCGCCACCCAGCCGGGGTCAAAGTTCACATCCGATGACCTGTTAAGTCTGCTGGACTCGCCCACTCACCAGCCGGTAGGTCCCGGTGTTTAACAACCACACTTTTCACCAATAATAGATTACTACTTGTAAGAAGGGCTGCCAAAAATAATGCGTTAACAAAATTATTGAATTAATTAATTACATGGGCTATCTACAGGGCCATCAAACTCATTTTCATGGTGGGCCACATCACAGGTATGGTTGCCTTCAGAGGGCCACCTGTAACTGTGAAACCATATAAATGTACCTTCATGATATTATGAAACGTTTGATTATTTTCTTGCATTATTTATTGACTTGCTTACACTGACATCATAAGTCAAGGTGCCAAGAAGAAATTTGAGTATACAACTATTATTTTTTTTGTTTCAAATGGGATTTGACAACAAAAAAATAAGGAACTCCTATTGTGTGCAGTGCAGATTTTCTGTCAAAATTGACTGAACAAAATACATCTTAGCAAGAAATATATATTTTTTATTACTCTTTTTATGTAATATTGTATAAATATTAGGTCCATCCAAGTTAACACATTTCCTTTAACGGCACTATTTTTTTTTTTTTTTACACGTAATTAACGTGCACACGTCTTGTTTGACCCTCGGCCAACGCCGTAGTTAGAGGAAGCGGCGGTGACCGTGTAGCTACAAGTGGGAGCAAATATTTAGCAGAAATGGAGAAAGGAAGGGCTGTTTTGATTGGTAAATTTAGCTTCAAACCCCTGGCAGGTGGCTCTTTGCAACAAGACCAAAGTTAATTGTGTCTACTGTCGCTGTGATTGGAATTGTCGGCTGATTTTTTGCTTGGAACTGCGAGCTATAATTTGGCTACGAGCTGCTCGTTAACGGCAGGCATAACCGAGGACAGCTATGTGGGGGCTTCTGTCAATGCGACCATGATGAAAGAGCTAGCAGCGCTAACATTAGCGGCGCACCAGGTGGTCATCAACACATTCATAAAGCATGCGTGCAGTATATTGTAGCGATCTAATTTATCTTATTTAAATTTATTCTTATTTATGGATTGTGTAAAACTATGACAGGAACAATATCAAATTAAAAGCACAAAATGAATACAGAGCCACCATCCACCAGTACCAGCCTCGACTTGTTTTTCAGAAAGGTTGTGTTCCACAAATATGCACATTAGCACTCAATAAGGTCATCAAATCTTACCTTTATGCATTCCCATAGAGTATCAGCATTTGGGACCAAATATAAGGTGAAAGAAAAAGGGTAAAAATACAGGAAGTAGTCCATTTGTGTGAATTTCTCTTGGAGCTAAATAAAGTATCTATCTGTGGAGCGTGTGAGAATGGCAGAAGGTGTGTTCAAGGACCGTCAAACAAAGTGGGACAAATCGCCGCTCACATTAAACATTCAAAAACTGGGGGATTCCGAACCGTATATATTTGAATACAATAATGGCCCATATTTCCAAAATTGATATCCCTTTACATAAAGTTTTATGTAGTAATCGTTGTAGTTACAGTACGTATTCTATCGTTTACCACAAAGAGATTTACATCCCTACTTATTATAGATAAAAACTTTTTTCATCTGAGATTAAATGATTAATATGATTAAGTGAATAATTCTGAGTGAATGGACAATTAATCGCGACCGAATATTTTAATTGATTGACAGCCCTAATAAATATAGAAAATAATATTTTGAATTTTTTTATATATAAATAATAATAGTAAATAATCTAATTATAATAATTCATAAAAATAAAATAGTCATTTTAAGATAATGTTTCTAAAAAGTGTCTTTTTGACATGCATTATTTACAAGCTTTGCAGGCCACAGAAAAAATCTGGTCCCCGAGCCTTGAGTTTGACATTTTATTCATTCGCTTAATTAATTATATTATTGTATTATATTAATAATATTTTTGTTATGTCATTATTGTTATTAAAATGTCATTATATTATATAAAATAGATTTCATACATACAACTGTATAAAATTGTGTCCTGTCTTTTATGTTTTGCTTAATAAAATAAAAGTAAAAATGGGCTTATTTCAGACAGTGTTGTAAATGGTGATTAATCATGGTTGGTTCATTTGAATTGACTTTGAGCAATATGATTACACATTGTCATCATTTGACAGCCCTGCTTTTAAAGCAAGAGTGTTAAATTGGCTAAAAGTGTGCTGCTACGCCAACGCGGGCCGTGTCGCATCGACACGATGGCCATCGATCTGTTGCTGATCTCAGGGGTGGGGGGTCAGTCCTATTAGCGGGATGGAAAGCTTTGCGGGTCACTCAATCACTGCGACGCAATCGATCACGGTATAGCGCAGCAAACGTGCGGCATGGGAAGAAGTGCTCTCGTGCTCATTTTCACGCAGCAAAGCAGAACGAACAAACATTATGGCCAAAAAATGAACATATGGAGGAAGTCAGACATGTCCATTTTGAACCCGTACTGTTTTTATTCTGTGTGTGTGTGTGTGTGTGTGTGTGTGCGTGCGTGCGTGCGTGCATGCGTGCGTGCGTGCGTGCGTGCGTGCGTGCGTGCGTGTGTGTGTAGCAGTCGCAGTCAGACTCAGACGACCTGGATGAAATGGAGCGTGTGAGGAAGGAGCACATCGATGCTCTGAGGGAGATCAAGAGGCTGCAGGTAAAACCCAAATCCTATCTGTGGGACTTTATTGAGAGAGACATAATCAAATAACTCAAATAAATAAAATAAATAAATTAGAGAAGAAATCACCAATGCTATGGATGTATAGTCGGGGGCAGGTGGGCTTTAAATGGGTAAAAAGCTGCTTTACAAACAGGAAACAACATGTGACGGTACAAGAACATACATCTTCATGCCGCGATATGATTAGCGGCGTACCCCAGGGGTCAATCCTAGGACCAAAACTGTTGCACATATACATAAAAAGTGCTGGTTTTCACAAAGTTTGCTGCTTCAGTGTTTCAGTGTGATCTTTTTGTCGGATGTTACTATGTTGTTCCCCAAGCTACTTGGTTATCACTTCTGCCTTTGGAAAAGGCATTGTTTGTCACTAAACTGTACTTGGATGGTAGGGAGAAGTTGCTTTCTGAGGCTGTTATGGTACCATTTTTTATTCATAGTTAGTTGTGTTCTTAGGCAAAGTTGTGAGTGAGCCCACTCCCTCGGCTGAGAAGCAACCCCACACATGAATGATTTCAGGATGCTTCACTGTTGCCATGACACAGGACTGATGGTAGCGCTCACCTTTTCTTCTCCCGAAAAGCTTTTTTGGGATGCCCCAAACAATCAGAAAGAGGATTCATAAGAGAATATCACAGTCTTCAGGAGTCCAATCCATGTATCTTTTGGAGAATACAGTGGTGTGAAAGTGTTTGCCTCCTTCCTGATTTCTTCTTTTTTGCATATTTGTCACACTTAAATGTTTCAGATCATCAAACAGATTTAAATATTAGTCAAAGACAACACAACTGAACACAAAATGCAGTTTTTAAATGAAACTTTTATTATTAAGGGAGAAAAAATATCCAAACCTACATGGCCCTGTGTGAAAAAGTGATTGCCCGCCCCGTTAAAACACAATTTAACTGAGATTAATTGAGATCTATCAGTCTGGAAAAGGTTAAAAAGCCATTTCTAAAGCTTTGGGACTACAGCGAACCACAGTGAGAGCCATTATCCACAAATGGCAAAACTCACCCAAGAGGTCATGAAAGACCCCACAACAACATCCAAAGAACTGCAGGCCTCACTTGCCTCAGTTAAGGTCAGTGTTCACGACTCCACCATAAGAAAGACACTGGGCAAAAACGGCCTGTATGGCAGAGTTCCAAGACCAAAACCACTGCTGAACAAAAAGAACATTAAGGCTTGTCTCAATTTTGGATGATCTCCAAGACCTATGGGAAAATATTCTGTGGTCTGACGAGAAAAAAGTTTAACTTTTTGGAAGGTGTGTGTCCCATTACATTAGGTGTAAAAGTAAAGCCACATTTCAGAAAAAGAACAGCATAGCAACATGCATATGTTGCTATGATATGTTGCAATATGCTATTTAGCACATAGCAATATGGTGGTGGTAGTGTGATGGTCTGTGGCTGTTTTGCGGCTTCAGGACCTGGAAGACTTGCTGTGACAAATGGAAGCATCTGCTGAAGCAGAATGTCCGGCCATCTGTTGGTGACCTCAAGCTGAAACCAACTTGGGTTGTGCAGCAGGACAATGATCCAAAACACACCAGCAAGTCCACCTCTGAATGGTTGAAGAAAAACAAAATGAAGACTTTGGAGTGGCCTAGTCAAGTCCTGACCTGAATCCTATTGAGATGCTTCATGCGCTTCATGCTGGAAAAGCCTCCAATGTGGCTGAATGACAACAATTCTACAAAGATGAGTGGGCCAAAATTCCTCCACAGCGCTGTAAGAGACTCATTGCAAGTTATCACAAACGCTTGATTGCAGTTGTTGCTGCTAAGGGGGCCCAACCAGTTATTAGGTTTAGGAGGCAATCACTTTTTCACACAGCGCCATGTAGCTTTGGATTTTTCCTTAATAATAAAACGTTTCTTTTAAAAACGGCATTTTGTGTTCAGTTGTGTTGTAATTCACTAAAATCTAAATTTGTTAAATGATCTGAAACATTTAAGTGTGACAAACATGCAAAAAAAAAAATCAGGAAGGGGGCAAACACATTTTGACACCACTGTAACAGTCTGTCACTGACGTTTTCCAAAGACGAAGTGGCTTCTTTGCACCCTTCCTGACACCAGGCCATCTTCCAAAAGTCTTCGCCTCACTGTGTGTGCAGATTCACTCATACCTGCATGATTCCTGAGCAAGCGCTGCACTGTTGGTGCCCTGATCCTCGCAGCTAAATCAACTTTCAAAGACAGTCCTGACACTTCCTGGACTTTCTTGGGCTCCCTGAAGCCTTCTTCTCAACAATTGAACCTCTCATTTTGGAGTTCTTAATGATCTGACGAATGGTTGGTGTAGGTGCCATCCTGCTAGCAACAACTTGCTTGCCTGTGAAGCCCTTTTTGTGCTAAGCAATGATGACTGCACGTGTTTTCATGTGGGTAACCATGGTTAACAGAGGAAAAACAAAGATTTCAAACACTAGCACCCGCCCCCTTTTTTAAAACTTCTAGTCTGCTATTCTCACTCACTCTGTATGACAGAGTCATCTCCAGTCTTTGTCCTTGTCAACATTGTCACCTACACTATGAGTCAAAAGTTTTAGAACGCTCCAATTTCTGTGGAGGAAAAACCTACATTTTTAAGTGTTAAACTGGTCTGTCTCTTTTCCATTTTTAATTCACTTTTTTCTTGCCATTTTTTCAGCCACAAATTACTTTCTCCAGTTCAGTGCTGGTCACTTGATGTTCACAAGGGTATAGTAGTTTGTACCACAGTGTGTTCCGAACACGGTTTCTATCCAGACAGAGGAGGTAGTAAGTACTCCAGAACTTGGAACACCTGTAGGAATCAGTTGCACCAACTGGCAGGGCTTGAGCAACCTCCATTCAGCTGTTCATTATGTGGCAGGGCTGAATGAAGTGGAAATGGTGTTTTCAGATTAAGTTCACTTTCATGACGAGGGACATTGCAATTAATTGCCATTCATCTTATCACTCTTCATAACATCCTGGACCATGTGCAAATTGCCATCATAAAAACTGAGGCAGCAGACTTATTGTCATCCTCAACACTTTTGTCTATGACTATAGTTTAATAAAAATATAATAGTATATGTGCATTTGGAATTAAATTATGGAACCGGCTGTGTAAAGAACTCAAACAATGTACGAAGAAGCAGTACAAGCATATGGTGTTTACAAAGTATACCTGCGGAAGCATGATGTCTGATGTCGTTATCACTTAGCAGACATGTGTCATGATCTATTGTACCCAACCATTTCTATTATCTTGTCCAAACTTTTTCCACCGAGGGCCACATACACAGAAATCAAAGGATGCTAATGTAATGCAAATGTACATTTTGCACTGTTGGATCTTCAGGAGGTTCTAAGTAGAATTTCAAAATGCAAAAAGAAGAAATGGGAGTGAGACAAAAAAAAAGGTTCTGAGTAAGCAATTTATTGCAAACAAGCATTAAAGTGAAATAGGCTCCCATCAGCTGATCAAAAGTTTAAGACCATAGCTCAAAAAAAAACTTTCATACCTCCCTAAAAAAACAGAAATAAAATGTTGAAAAAAGGAGTGAGTAATGAGTAGTTGCACCATTCTTGTTAATCAGCTGAAAAATGGGTTTAGGCATGCTTGATGCCAGTGTTTCCAGGGGGCTAGTGGGAATGTTGCTCCAGGTGGTGAAGATGGCTTCATGGGGGGCATCCACTCTCTGGAACTGATTTCCATTTTTGGAAACTTTCCTTGCCATCCATCCAGGAACATGCAGGATGTGTCAGGATTGAGGTGAGGTGAACAAAAAAGGTTCTCACGCTGCCGGTAGCACACCTGGCAGGAAACTAAGAAACAGCCCAAGGCTTAGCTGGCACAAAAGCTAACGGTAGCAAAGAGCAGGCAATACTGCAGAGATGAGCCTGCGTCGACAGAAGGTTGGCAACAATCTGGCCGTGAGTGTAGGTGAGCCTGCTGCTTTAGAAGGCAGCTCCTGATGAGCTGCAGGTGTGTCAGTTAGCCCTCAGGAGGCGGAAGGGGTGTGCTGCAACACAGGACAGAGAGAGGGCAGCAGCGCAGCACACAGAACATGACAGGATGGTCCAAAAGAGTGATCTTATTCCTCTGGAAGAAGTCCTTTGTGAAGTGCAGCGTTGTCCTGTTGAATAGGTCAGTCATTACCACACAGATGAGGGCCTTCAGCTATGAGGGATGGCCCCTGTAACATCTCCACATAGCCACCTACCGTTTGACGCTCCTGCACAACCTGTACGTCCACTGTTCCATTGAAGGGAAAAATCCTCTGGCTCATGGCCAGTGACATTTTTTGGGTCTATCGCTTGACTTTTTTTTCCCATGAGCCTCAGGATGTGTGAAGAAGTTTCGAATGATTGTCTTATGCCGTCCAACCTCAGCAGCAATGGCGCGCTGCGAGAGGCCTTGCTTATGCAGCGCAACAATCTCACCATGTTCAAAGAGAGAAAGCTTTTTTGCCTTTGCCGTCAAGAGATCAAGACAGTGTGACGCTAAATCACATTCAAAGTACATTTTTGCAAAGATTTTGCCTTTTAAAGGCTGTGCTCTTAAACTTGCTTGTTTGCAATAAATTGCTTACTCAAAAATGTTTTTGTCTCACTCCCATTCCTTCTTTTTGCATTTTGAAGCCTGCCGGGCGCTTCAATGATTTCCGCCTCCCTCTGGGTGCCTCTGGCTCCCTCTGGTGGACATAGACAGCATTGCAGCGCCATCCATCCATCCATCCATACATCCATCTATTTTCTATGCCACTTGTCCTCCAATGAAATTCTTTGATCAGACACAATGCATTTAAAATAATAAGGTTTTTGTATTTGTACTTTTCTTAGATATACATTTTGAGTGTTAAGTTGCTGTGTGATGAGATTAATGTCGTTTGTAAGATGACACCGTGGGTCAGACTGTTATATTGAGTAATGACCTGCAATTTCCAATGGGTTGACAAGCTCGTGGGTTTTTCACAGCTCATGATTGGCTGCCTGATCCTCAATGTCCGCTGGGGCTAATATATGTAAAAATCTGTTTTTTCCTCTAAATGTAGTGGGTGCAGCTTATAGACTTGAATTGATGGTAATCTTTTTTTTCCATATATTTAAAGCCATAGCTTTATGTTATTGGTTATTCGGATCAGCATTTCAGCTTTCTTCATTACATTATGCCTTTTTGCTCTATTTTTTCCATTTTTGCTGTTTTTTTTAGTATCTAATTTTATTTTTACAACGTACCGTGGGCCACAAATGGCCCCCTGGCTGCACTTAGGACACCCCTGAGCTACAAAGTCAATAAACTGAGGAAGACAGGAAGTGGATAATAAATATCAGTGATGGGATAGAGGTAGGATCAGACAAGCTCTGCTTCTTCCAACTCCTTTTCGGACATGTTGAGTTGTGTAAGGGCAAAGTGGTGATATGTTTGTTGTATTTGTGATATGATAAGTTGACTGTCCCCTTCAGGAACAGCTGCTGGAGTCTCAGAGGGTTCACCTTCAGATGGAAGAGGAGCTTGTCAAAGTCAAACAGGTCAGCTCGCAGCTTGTTCGATGGCTAAAAATGATCGAGCAACACTTTCCGCATTTACTTGCATGAGGTGGGAGGGGAGGGGTGTGTGTGGGCCGCCTGCGGAGGGGCACTCGGTTTAAAATAGAGCAGCAGGTCCATGTACACACCTCCACTCTTTTATCTTCAACAAGCCAAAGTCGTCCTGGCTGAGGGCGGCGTGCGGAGGAGGCGCACGCCGACACAGCAGCAGCGCTAACGTGGGAGGCGGGTGAGGCCTCCATTGAAAAACGTTTTTTTTTGTTTTTTTTATGTAGGGAGGCTCAAAACGGTCGCTGTTTGTTTGTTGTGATTCACAGCTGAAGGCTCTCGGCCTCGCTGGCTCCCACATCTCTTCCTCTGCTCGTTCATTCTGTTGCATAAAGCGATCAATTCTGAGGCGGCTGCCAGCACAGCAACAGCACACCTGCTCGGGTCATTTGCCCGCATTGCTTTTACGGTCAGAAAGCCAAAGCCCGAGTCTATCAATCCTGTGAAACGCACTCTAAAACATAAATAATACACTTAAATGCCTGATCATAAAAGGAGGCGTGCCCCATAAATAGGGGTGTCACTTCCGGTACAATACTGAGTTGATATTTGATATTATTTAAAGCAACACATGTAGATTTGCTAAGACGTTATACACTGTATATATATTTCAAGAAAAAACTGCATCTCAGCTTTGTCATGTCGGTGAAAAACCCTGCTGATAATATCAACTTCATTCTTTACTCTTTTTTTTTGCTCCTTTTCTTTCCCATTTTCTTTTTTATATTTTCAAAATATTTCAGCTTTCTTCTTAAATAATCTTTGTAAAGTTTTTGCAATATTATGACTTTATTTTCAGAATATTTGGAATTTATTCCCATAATATTCTAGCATTTCCCCAACCTAATTTTCCAAATATAACAGCTTTATTGTGTTTTATTTGTTTCTCATAATATTACGCCTTTCCAAAAGTAAAGAATTTATTTCTCTAATATTTCAACTCTATGCTGCTCTGCTGTGCTGCTGACGTTATTCTTCCTCCTACAGTAGTATTGCACGTTTATTCTCGTTGAATTGCAACTTCTTTATTGTTAGAATACGACTTTATTCCCATAGTATTTTGGCTTTATTCTGATAGCATTCTAACATTCTCATTTTCTCATAACATTAAGACTTAACGGTTTTTTTTAGTATTTCAACTTTATTTTTCCTCATAATATTACAAAATTTTCTTGTTAGATGACAAATTTCTGTCCTGTAATACTTTGTTTTGACTTTATTCTTGTAAAAATGACTGATGATTTTTCCCATTTCTTTTGTTGTTTTTTTTTCAAGCTATTTCAACTTTCTTCCTGTAAATTTTCTTCTCGTAATTATGACTTTATTCCCATAATAAATATTATTTTTTTCACATGAAATGACAGCATCATGCTCATCACATGACAACTTTTTCTTAGTAGAACACAACTTTTTTTCTTTTAATATTTTATTCTTGTAAAAAAAATTACTGCTGATTTTTCCCATTTTTGCTGTTGTTTTTTAAATGTTCAAGTTATTTAAACTTTCTTCTTGTACATTTTTTTTCCTCATAATTATGACCTTATTCTCATAATATTTGGACTTTATTCTGGTAACGTTATAACGTTTTCAGGAGGTAATATTCAAAAAATTAAATCTTAATTGTTTTGTTTGTTTCTCATAATACTGCAACTTTTTTTTAACTGTCTTTTTTGATGTATATTTCAACTTTATGCTGCTAAAATGACATTATTTTTCCTCATAAAATTACATCATGCTCATAAAATGACAACTTTTTCTTTCTTTTTCTTTCACAATTTTTTTGTTTTACTATTTTGACTTTATTTTTTGTAAAAAAAAAAAAAAAAAAAACTTTAGCTTTTTCCCCATTTCTGCTATTGTGTTTTTTATTATCTTCAAGCTATTACAACTTTCTTGCAATTATGAAATTATTCCCATAATTTTGTAGCATTATAACTTTTTCCGCAACCTCATTTTCCAAAAATTAAAACTTAAATATTGTTTTGTTTGTTTCACATATTAGAACTTAAAAATTGTTTTAATATTTTAAGTTTATGCTACAAAAAATACGATATTTTTCCTCGTAAAATATACAATACAATGTTACCACTTTTTCTTATTAAATTCAGACTTTTTTTAATATATATTTTGACTTAATTCTTGTAAAAAAAAAAAAAAAAGAAACGTTTTTTTCCATTTCTGTTGTTGCTGTTTTTTAAATTTTTTGTCAGTTTTCTTCCCATAATTATGAGTTCATTCCCATAATATTTTGACTTTCATTGTGATGACATTATCATTTTTTTTTCAAATATGTTTTTCCACAACCGAATTCCCCCAATATTTAAACCTAATTGTTGTTTTCTGTTTCTCATAATACGACTTCAATTATATATATATATATATATATACATATATATATATATATATATAAAATATTTTTTAATAATAATATTAAATATTTTAAAAACATATATAGTTACATTTCAATTTTTTGACGTTTTGGACGCTGTCGGTTGTTTTGGGAGGGGGGCTTGAGATTTGAGGGAAGAGCTGCTGCCGATATCGGTATCGGAAATGAAGCGCTGGACAATATCGGGAAGAAAGGCAATACGGAGCATCTCTGATTAGAAGTTTAGTTTCTTCCCCTGAGTGTCGCAGCCACCAAGCATCATGGCCACAAACGTGAGCGTTGTCTCCTTTTGTCAGGAGACACGCTGCTCTTTTGTTCCGCTCGATGCTCCAGTTCACGCACGGCGAGGGATGCTGGTGTTTGATTTTTTGCATGTGCTGTTTTGGAGAGAGAGAGCGAGAGAGAGAGAGAGAGACGCTCCCTCATTAGACACAGTCAGCTTGGGAAGCAGGACCCCCTCGAACCACAGCTGGAGACAAGACTGCTCACGCTGCGATCCATTAGTTACTCAACCAGTGGCGCACACACACACACACACACACTTCCTTTCAACAACGGGTCCACATTTCTGCTTTGAGACTACAAATCATCCACACAGTGTAATTTCCACAGTGAATCATGTCCTCAAGAAGAACATGAAGAAACGCCACACCATGTTTCAGCGTGTGAAAGGCACAGGCCGGACGGACCTCCTAACCCCCAACCCTTGTGACGTCACACAAGTGTTCCTTGCCTGTGGAGCAGATGGACACAAGTCGCGGTGAGGACACATGAGCCATCCCCCCCAAACGTCTGCGCACGTGCGGGGTGGCGTTTGGGTGCGAGGGCCCGTGCGCCTCCATGTGACCTGTGGCAGCGGCACATGCATGTGCTCCGGTGCATGCAACACCTGACGGCATCTCAGGAGGACGTCGGGCCGTCTCTTTGCTCTCAGAGTCACGCCAGCCGAACATCACGCGGCCAGCAACACAACAACAACGACACGCACCTTTCTGTCTACATCTGTGCTAACAGTAATGGGCGGGGCTGCTTATTTCCTTACACTTACACTCGTTGCGGCAGGTGTCACTGACACTTATGTAACTTCCCCTCCAAGGTTGAACCTACCCGGCCCACCCGCTGACACATGACCCCGCCGCTTTGTTCATACCTTGTGGGAAAATATGCAAGCTGGCACGTCTCGGCCTTTTCTCTCGTTAAAGCTGCAAGCAGTAATTAACGAGCCCTCACCAAATCCAGCCATCCTGGACCCCTGCTAGAATACATGCCAGTCATACGACGGCTACATATGTTTCTGCCACTAGGGGGGCGCCACTGGAGCTCATGTCAACAAATGATCAAACTTTACTGCCAGGCTCCACCCACTTTTTATTCCCATAGACCAAGGGTGTCCAAAGTGTGGCCCGGGGCCATTTACGGACCATGGCACACATTCTAAAAATACAATGAAAATACAAGAAAAAAGGAGCAGTAATTTTAAGAGTAATATAATATTAGGACAAATATTAGGACAACATATTTGAACAATAAAGTCATAAACAGAAAAAATAGCATAAAGTTGAACTGTTATTCAGACTAAAATATGTTGTTTTTTTGCAATATGTCGTAATATTATGAGAAACAAACAAAGCAAATAATAAGGTTGCCATTTTAGGAAAATTAGGTTGGGAAAATAAAGTCAAAATATTATAAGATTGAAAATATAATATTACAAGAAAGAAAAGCTATGAAAAGTAAGTGGAAATATTAAAATATAATAAAGAATCTAATATAATATCAACTAGAAAAGCACTCGGGGAGCGCAGACCTTCAGTTCCGCCCATATTGTGATGTACACCATAAATATTAGTCCTACGTTTATCTACATATTTAGATTCCTTGACCATGAAAGGGTTTAAATGACTTATACAATGCTAACAATGTTAACATGCTAACATTAGCATGCTAACGCCTAGCATGATAGCGCTGAATGTCTGCTTAAGTTCATATTCATGAAAATCACAAAAAATGCTAGTATGCTCATGTTAGTATGATAGCAATGTTAACATGTTAATGTTAGTATGGTAAAACCTAGCATACTAGTGTCTACCTATAAAAATGTACCTATAAAACTGCTACTGTGTTAATGTTAGCATGCTAGCAATGTTAACATGCTAATGTTAGCATGCTAACACCTAACATGATCGTGGTAAGTGTTCATCTAAGTGTCTAAGCGTCCATCTTCTGTACGGAGTTGGAACTCCCGCGATGTTCACAGCCAGTCCCGTTATAATGTGTTTATGAGCGAGGGCCAACAGCTAGCGCCAAATCTGTGCCTGGCGGTCCATCACAGATCAATTTGGACCTCCATGATTGTATGGAAAGACCAAACGGCTGACTTCCAGCAAACAACATAAAAATAGGCAACAGGCCCCGAACGCATCACCTCTCTTGCAGGACGCGAAAGTGGGGGCGGAGGAGTTGTGCGATCTCAGGGCTCGCATCCAGCTGGCCGAGGAGGCCCAGAAGCAGGCGCGAGGGATGGAGATGGACTACGAGGAGGTCATCCACCTGCTGGAGGCTGAGATCGCCGAGCTGAAGACCCAAAGAGCCGCAGAGACGCCTTCAGCCGCCAAGGTGGACGAGCAACACGTGGAATGCCGCCGGAGACGAGGAGGAGAACCGCGCTAAGCACGGATGTTGTTTGTTGGTCTTATGTCAGGAGGACGGCGAGCAGCTGAAGAAGAAAGTGGCCGTGCTGGAATGTCAACTCAGAAAGAGCGACGCCGCCAGAAAAGCTTTTGAGGTGTCGGCGGAAAAGCTTCTGACTTTTGTAGAGGTTAGTACACGCCGTCATACATGAATACCGGGGCTCGCCGACGGTGTCCCTAATGAAGTGGCTAGTGATGAATGGAAAAAGATCAGCTGGAAGGAGCGTGCTTCCAAACCTTGCCTTGAGATAACTCGTGTTGTGAATATAAAGATGCAGAAATATAAAGTGGGCTTCAAAGCAATTCAATTGGTTTTACTAATAATCATTCATAATTCATATCATTAATACTTATTAATGATTTTCAATAAGTATTGACTATTAACTCATTCAATACCAAAAACGTATTTCTACATTTTTAGAATCCCCAATGGTAGATCCCAACAACGTATTTATGCGTCTTGTACGTTTTTGGCGCGAGAGGCAAAAAGAGGTGATGATGCAACTCTCCACTCATGCACTTCACTTCAGAGCAATTTTAAGCCATGAAAGCGTCCACAAGGTGGCAGAAGCGCATTCGATGAGAGCTCGGCAGGGATCATGTGAACAAATCACACATGACAGGAAGGAGGAAGTGAGAGAGCGTGGAGGAGTGTAGCGCGCAGAAGGTTACGCGTCGTGGGGAGATTTTAACCCATGCGCGCGCACACACGTGCACGCACATAGTTCAGTTCCAAATGTGAAAATTGGGAATAGTTCGTAAATAAATTGTTATTTTGATGTAAAACAGCCCCTTTTTGTGTTGTTTATGTTGGTATTGTTGTTTAGATATTTGAGCTGTCACAAAGCAAAAAATATTTGTGTCAAAGTTATGCTTGAAATGTACCTTTTCACAAAAATCTGTTTTTCCTCCCTTTTTTAGTCGGGAACTGATATTTTCCTGAAACTTACCTATGTTCTACTGCTGATTACTAAAGAACGGAAAAAGTTAGAAACAGTTTTTTTTTCTGATGAAAGACGGCGGTCTAATCATTCTTTATGTTTATGTAGCCATAGAACACAATACTCTGTGTGCCTTGAAAGATCAGTCAAAATGGTCTAAAATGGCCGCCACTGAAGGGGTTGTCTTTTGAAAAATGGCTGGGACTGAATGACTTAATAAGAATATGAATTTATGGTAGTAATTAATATAACTAAATAATTAATCATAGCAAATAAAAGCTGTTTTGTCTTCTCCTTAGAATGTTCAAGAATTCCTGCTGGAAGGACTTGGACCCACAAAGAGTTTCAGGTACCTGCAAGTCCACCTTCTCATGTTGACCACAGAATGATTATTGCTGACCTTATTGCTGCCGTGATAAGTGAATTTCTGCGGATTCCTTATTTTGAAATAGAATATTTTCATAGTTAGAGCATAGAAAACCTGTTTACAACCTTCCAAATACCTTTTTTTACATTATTAGAGCCCTCTGGACATGAAATAACACCCCTATAGTCACCCTTACACTCCTATTACCCATTCTAGCAGACAGAGTAAGAGTAAATAAGCCGTGTAAGACGTAAATAAAACTCCTCCTCGAGCAGTGACAAAGTAAATGTGTTCCCGTGGGAACCTTAGTGACTAATCTAGCGCTTGTCTCTGTTATGAACGGCCAAGGCCGTGATGCAGGAATCCAAAATGCAGAGTCGAATAGGTGAAAACAGAAAAGGTCTTTAATACAAAAATGGATAACAAAAAGGTACCAAAAACCACACAAGAAACAAAGTACAACCAAAATACATCCGGACCTAGTCGCGGGAAACAGTAACAAAAAACACTGCTAGCAAGGTGAGCTGAGCAGGGAAAAATACAGACAAGAACAAAAAGAGCTGCTAACAAAAAACTAGCAGAAGTACCAAAGAATACAGCTACTGCTGAAGACGTCAAGCAGGCAGGTAGGTACTTACAGGTGAGCAGAGCGAGGGTCAGAAAGCCAAAACACAATGCACAAGAACAAGCTGGAAGGAGCTGAACAGGGTGTAGCAAAGGGACAATCTGGCACTGGATGTGAGTAAGCACACAGCTTAAATAGAACAACTAATCAGGCACAGGTGAAGATGATCAGCAATCAGGGTGCTCAGGAGTGTGCTGCAACAGAGAAGCAGTAGAAGGCAGTACCGCAGCACACAATCCTGACAGTCTCACCGAACATTACCGACACCTCGTGGCCAATGTAGAATACAGCACTACATTCACAATTACAACGCTTCCTCTGCCTTGTATTTGTGTTTTACTTCATTTAGTTAGTTCATTTAGCCATTTTTATGCTTGAAAATGCTTAATTTAGGACAAGAATAGGTACAATTTGCTTGCATGCATGCATATTTTTGGACTAATAATAGGCCGTAGTCAACAGCGAAACAGCGATCATTTAATTTATGAAAATGGAGCCGCGATATTGCAAGGGATCAATACCTCAAAAATACCTCATAAAATTTGCTTAAATAAGCATATTTGTTATGAAAAACCGTGAAGAGAGTGAAGCGGCGGAATTACCGTATAGGACTCGATCACAGGACAGACAACCCGCCGCCACGAACGCCTTCTCCTCCAACTTGTGACCTGCTGACTGTTGTCACGCATGGATGAGTTCCAGCTACAATAACTCTCCCCTTTTCTCTTCAATTACCAATAACGAGCTAAACAGTCGACGGGGGTTGCTACAAAAGCAGGGGTGTCCAAAGTGCGGCCCGTGTCTCGTTTTTTTTATTGGTTCACGGTGCGTTGTAGAATTTTTTTTTTTTAACAGCAAAAATGGGAAAAATACGACAAAAGGTAAAATGGTGTTGGTATTAATAACTAATAACACAAAGCCTTTGTCTTTAAATATGTCTTTTTACAAAATAAACATTTTTTTCAAGATTGGCAGGTCTGCAAGTGATATTTCAAGAATAAAGTCCTAAATATACGATTTTTTTCTGGAGAATAAAGTTGTAATATTACATGTAATGGGAATTATTACGTGTCAGAGGGAAGGAAGGAAACTTTCCTCTTGCTTCAGGCAAGCTTTTATTTGTAACGTGGCAGCAAAACACAGCAGTTGAGCACAAACAAATTAGCAGGCTAGCCCTTCTCACTTCCACCTTCCGTGCCCCGCCCCCTCCACATGCCCAAGGCCAAAAAATGCCCGTAACGTAAAGTTACGAGTTCTTTATTGTCGGAAATGTACGACTTTATTCTTGTAATATTAGGAGTTATTTCTCGTGAATTGATTGTCTGACTTTATTGAACTTGAAATCTCAGATTATGTCAACACTTGCCTGAGAAAAGAGGGGGACTTATGTGACCTTTGGCCTTGGGCAAAGGTAATATTACGACTTTTTTTCTCCTAAATTCATTTTATTCTCTTAAATTTAAGACTTTATTCTCCAAATCTCAGATTTTTGTGGCCCTAATTCACCGCCGTAGATTCGGGACTTTAATTGATGGTTAGGGAGAAAAACCCACCACCTGCGGGGGCAGTGTGTTTTGGGTGATGGTCGAGGGCGGGCGCCTGGGCAACCTGGTCTTCAGTGGCCACATCTGCTGGCAGACCTAGGACACGCTGAAGGGATTATGTCTCACGGCTGGCCTGGGAACGCCTTGATGTCCTCCCGGTGGAACTGGAGACCAGAAACCAGGAAGTCTGTGCTTCCCTACTGAGACTGCTGCCCCCGCGACCGGGACCCGTATAAGCGGAGGAAAATGGATGGATGGATGAAAAAAACAAAAAACGAGTGCACCTTTGTGACGTAATGAGCGCTCCTGGCGAGAGCGCTGCCCGTTCCATTCAGGCTCACACCCGGCGGTCCGCTTTGACCCACTTCAGCCCAGGTGGGCCAGCGGTAAGTCGGCGCTAATGACCGCCCGCGGCGAGGGAGCGGCGTTACAAAACGTCTGGGACCCGCGGGGAGCGCCAGGTCAGCATGTTTTTCCCAGAATGAGCTGTCAGGGTTCTGCGGAACAAGTCAGAACCCCGGCCCAAACACTCCAGATGGAAGGAGCAGAGAATGAATTTGCAACGCTGATTCATTAGCATCGACGACGATGACACCTTATCACTTCCCTCCTTCCGTCCTTCTCTGTATCTTCCTTTCCTCCTGTCCTTCTTTACCGCTTTCTGCGTGCTCGTCTGGCGCTGCTCCTCCATCTTGTCACTATTGATTTCCCTCCTCATCCTCGTTCTTGTGTAAGTCCACTTCCTTAAATCAGGTCAGTCGGTCACTCTATTAAGTCACTTGTTTGTTTTTTTCTGTCAGGTCAGTACGACTCTCATCTTTCATAACACACATACCCCCCATGTCGCTTTACACTCTCCTGCGTGTATGTGTGTGTGTGTGTGTGTGTGTGTGTGTGTGTGTGTGTGTGTGTGTGTGTGTGTGTGTGTGTTTCTAGGTTAGACCCAGCGGTCACCTTTTCGTGTCTCGCTCTCATTTAAAGTAAATAAAGAAATAAAGACACAACAAAGGCGCCCAAGAAAGAATGGCATTTAAAGGAGTAGTAGTGACACGCCAAAGCACTTTTTTGGCATCCTCCTGTTGTGGTACCGAGCAGAGCAGCAGTCGGGTTGCTAAAGGGGCGGAGCTGGAAAAGAATGGGTCACTTTCTCAAAGGGACGAGGACAAACAAACAGGAAGAGCGATGTCCTCCATTGTTGCTGAATTGACCGGCGTCAAACTCACACCCGACGTGTGCCAACTGACTTTCCAGTATTTTTTTATATTCTATAATATTGTAATATGAAGTGGTAATAATATTGTCTTTTATTTTGTATTATAAATAACATAGTGTTATTAAATTATTTAAATAATTAAATACTAAATCATTTAAAACGTGATTAAATGTATAATTGCCACAGTTTTGCGACTTCACTGTTCCGATTTTTCAAAAATATATGAATAAGTCATGCTGTTTCATGGTTGAATACGGCCTGTGATTAGTCAATATGCATCTTTCAGCAAATTTGACATATTTTTTACCTAAATGAAGCTTTTTCGAGCATAAAAATTAGCTAAATAAAGCAAAATACAAATGCAGTGTATAAGGCATTCAGAAGATGCATTCCAAGACATTGTGATGATGTGTAGCATTCTACACTGGTCACTAGGTGTCAGTAATGTTGCTGTAAGTTGGGGGAGACACACAAGCACCAGACTTGTATTGCAGATTTAAATTATGTCACAACAGGCACAATACTCCCTATCTACTGTTGCGGCCGTAACCCACGGCAAGCTAAAACTCAACTGTGGATGCCAGATGTTACTTTCTGTTTGTAGCTGTGGCGACGTCAAAGCGGGACCTCAAGGGCGGCACAAGAAGAACACCTGGACGGCATCCTCGCTGCTCCAGGAGGCCAAGGAGCTGAGCAGAAGTGTGCGGGCCGTCATGGAGGTGGAAAGTAAGTCAAGTGTCATGGCCTCTTCTTCCTCCAGTGCCCTGCATGCGCCCCCTAGTGGATGGAGCTGACAGCTGCGTGTCCTCCCTCTTTCAGCACTGACCTTCTAATGGACCCCACCCCCCACAGTCCCCCAGGAAGACTTAGCAGGAAGTGGACACCTTCAGCCGTGTTCCCTGACATCTTCTCCTTCCGTAGATGCTAACCTGCATGTCTTAGCACGTTTGTCCATCTGTGCTACACAACATCTACACCAAGTGTCTTTGTCCTAGCCAACGTACACAAGCTCAATTTTTGTGTCCGTCTCAACTGGAAACATTTCGCCTGTGACGCCGGGCACTGGAAAATCCTCACCAAGCTCACTGCTGGAAGCCTAAAGAGCAGCAAAATGTGAATTTTCCACATGATGCTTGCTGGTCATCACACTGGAAGAACTGAAAAACACATCTTGCCACCAAGATGCTAACACTGTTTGTCACTGAGAGACTGACTGATACGTCTCCTTTAAGACTCAGATAGCTAGCCAGGCTAATTAGTCTTCTAGTTTGCAACCTACATGACGCTAACAGGTTGGCTCAGAAGCGTTACAACGGTGCCAAAACAGCGACGGATTTAAACGAACCCCCGCAGTCTTTGTGCCGTCTTTGACCCGCTAGCTTAGCTATCGAGCCACGTAAAGTCATTAGTTTGCCGTTTGCTTGGCTCCGTGGCAAGTCAACAGTTAGCTTAACATATGTTAGCATCTCGCTGTTAGCTGATCGGTGTTTATCCTTGTGTTTGCGTTGCTGGACGATCGTGTTTGTGACGTAGATTAGCAACTCTGACATACAAACGTCGTCACCTCGTCTAAATCCTGACTAGGAACATTCAGCACAATCCTGTGAATGGACAATATCACAGCGATATCGCAACAATATCACAATGATATCTCAACATCACAATACCACAACAATATCACAAAAACATGACAACAATATTTACAATATTACATAAATATGATAACAAAACATTTAATATCACAATATCGTAATATTACAACGATATCACAACATAGTACAACATTATCACAACATAACACAACAATATACAATATGACAATATCACAACAAGAGTACAACAATATCACATCACAACATCACATTACAACATTATCACAACAAAACACAACAGTATCACATTACAACAATACAGTATCACAACAGTATCAAAACAATATGATATCGCAACAAAAGTATAACATTATTACAATATTACAACGATATCACGACAGTATCACAACACACAACATTATCACAACATTACAATAATATCATGACAATGTCACAACAAGAGTACAACTATATCACATCATAAAATCACAACATTATCACAACAAAACGCAACAATATCACAACATTACAACAATATCACGGCAGTATCACAAGAGTGCAACAATATCACACCAGTATCAAAGCAATATTACAACGATATCACAAGAGTACAACAACAACACATCAAACCAACATCACAACATCATCACAATATTACAACAATATCATGTCCATATCACAACAAGCATACAACATTATCATAACCGTATCACAACAATATTTTTTTCACAACAATATCACGACAATATCACAAGAGTGCAACATTATCACAACGATATCAGGCATGTAGTATTATAGGCATGGGCATGTAGGCATGTAGCAGTATCGCATCATTGCGACATTATCACAAAATTACAATGAAATCACAACAAAACACAACAGTACAATGCTGACCATATCACAACAAGAGTACAAAGTTATCACAACAATGTTATCACAGCAATATTACAACAATGTCACAACAAAATGCAGCAACATCACAACAATATTACGATATCACAACATTATCACAACATCCAACCATCCATCCACTTTCTATCCTCACTAGGATGGCGGGGGTGTGCTGTAGCCTATCCCAGCTGACTTTGGGCGAGAGGCGGGGTACCATTATCACAACAATAGTACAACAATGTGACAGCAATTTCGGTGTTTTCCACAGAACTGCAATGCATTTGTGGTGGCAGGTTGGCGGGGTTGATGACACCATTGTCGGCCATGACACGTGGGCGTGTCATTGTAATGGATGCTATAGAAGAGCTCGTGGGAGATCCAAAATTTAAGTAAACAAAAAAACATGAAAAACAATGCAATTTTTTTTCATGTCACAAACAAGACGGAGCTGCCTGTGAGTGCTTTTAGATGGGGGAGGGGCCCTCGTTGCGACGGGCAACTCGTGCTTTCGTGTCGGAGACTCCAAAAGCAAAGACCAGGAAAAAGTTGCTGGAGAAGAAGTCGTTTGTGTCTTATTCGACAAAGAGAACCTAGCGGGGTCTGACTGCGTGCGAAATATCGCGAGAAATGTACTAAATTGGCAACACTGATCCCTCCTGCTACATCTTCTTCTTCTCCGGCAGAGTATGAGGTGTGTTGAGAATCAGAGTTAGGATGCCACCTACTGCACGGAGTTGGAACGACAAGCTTCAGTTGCAGACAGTCCCGTTATAATGTGTTTATTTACAAGCGAGGGCCAACAGGTGGCGCCAAATCTTTTTGTGGCGACTGTTGGTTTTTAAGCTGAGTCACAGCTACACTTGGAGTGCGGCCTTGAGTGTGAACACTAATATTCTCCTTTTGTTCCGCGCTAGGGAAGTGTTTTGACCAAGGACGCGTTGCTGCGAGGACTCGCCGTCGTCAGTCAGCTAATTCTCACCCCTCATTCACGACCTCGCTCAGCCGGCATGAGGAGGATGAGGATGAAAAGAGGAAGGAAATTAGGTCAGGAGAATCACGTCCGTCTGCTTTTCATCACGGCTGCTGTTGCCTGGTTACCAAAGCTGCGTGCGCACGTACGTGCACACCAAAACACAGCCCCCACTATTAATGATCATTATTGTCATCATTCCACTTTTTCATGACGGAAGAGTTTTTGCGGACTTTTATTTTTCTACACGAGCAGCTGCTGAACGTGGGACATTTGTCAACCCAAATGTTTGTCAATAAAGTTTCTAATCTCCTGTGGTCTTTTTGCAGCCTCATTTGGACAGTGGATAGCGATGTCTTTGCAATTAAAACAATGAACACGATTTCTCAGCGTGTGAAAGGTTGCCTCCTTTTGTGGAGTAAAAGCGGGTCAGGAGGTTCTGGTGATAGAGTACAGTAAGTGCGGGAAAGTACAGTAAGACGCGAGAGGCAACTTGACACTCGGTGTCCTCGTTGCGTCCCCATGGATACACAAAGATTACGATGCCATCATCTCAAATGTGGATCCTCCGTGTTCTCCTGCAGGTCTTCCTTACGGCTGGGAGGAGGCCTACACGGCAGACGGGGTCAAGTACTTCATCAAGTAAGCACGTTTGGACTTTTCAACTCGTTGTCATGGCAGCTTCAGGGGCTTGAAAGAGAATGAGTGCCAAAGCCGTCCTGTCAATCGCTACTCTCCTCTTCTCCTCACACGTTGCCGTGGAAACACGGCTAGCCTGTGTAAAAGTCAAAAGATTCATAAGTTTCGGAATCAGCCTCAGAGTCACGCCACTTCCTGTTGTGTTGTCCTTTGACAGTCACGTGACCCAGACGACCTCATGGTGCTCACCGGGGACCAGCGCCGCCATGACCGCGCCCTCACCCTCAGAGTTCTCCAACGGCCAGCTGGAGCGGGCAGCCGAGCAGCGGCCCGGACCCTCCATCGAGACGGAGATGTAGAAGGAAATGGAGGTGGTTATTGTTGCCATGGAAACCAACTGTAAGACTGTTGTTTTGTTTTTTTAAGTGGCGCTCCAAACCTCTTAACTGCAAGGCCCTTTTTAGCCAATCACAAGCCTGAAGAAAGCCACTCGTGGAAAAGACACAATAACAACAATAGCCAAAGTGTGTGTGTGCAAAAAGACATTTATTATTGTCCTCGTGGACATTTTGTTGTCTTCCTGCTGTTGTTGGTGAGACACACACTGAATCCATTATGTTGATCATCTGGTTGGTATAGAAAGCAATAGAGCATGAAAGCACGTTCGTCTGTTTTGTCCTCAGGTTTGTCCTGCCTAGTAACTAAATAACTGGCTCAAGTAATCAGATTACTGCTGTGGCGAGAGGAGGTCAGTCTTCCTAGAAGTGTGTGTGTGTGTTATAGCGAGCATGCATGGGCTGCAGATGAAAGGAGCGCTACAAATGCACTACATGACACACTACATGATATACTACATGACACACTACATGAGACTATACGACACGCTATATGACATGTTGCATGACCTACTGTATGATACACTAGGTGACACACTACACAACATGGCACGTTCCATAACAACATGACATATGACATGACACCACATGACACACTACATGAGACTATACGACACGCTATATGACATGTTGCATGACCTACTGTATGATACACTAGGTGACACACTACACAACATGGCACGTTCCATAACAACATGACATATGACATGACACCACATGACACACTACATGAGACTATACGACACGCTATATGACATGTTGCATGACCTACTGTATGATACACTAGGTGACACACTACACAACATGGCACATTCCATAACAACATGACATATGACATGACACCACATGACACACTACATGAGACTATACGACACGCTATATGACATGTTGCATGACCTACTGTATGATACACTAGGTGACACACTACACAACATGGCACGTTCCATAAAAATGAAAGACTACATGACGTTGCATGAGACCACACAATACTTTACATGACATGTTATGTGATAACTACATGACATGTTGCACAGCACATGACTGCATTATATATTATATTATCATCACACCACATGACGCACTACATGAGACTATACTGTATGACACACTATATGACCTGCTGCATGACATGTTGACACATGACATGAAGTTACATGATATACAGTACATGACACACTACACAACACACCGCATGGCACTTTCTATAACAACGTGATACACTACATGACATGTTACATGAGAAACTACACAACGTTTTACGTGACATGGTGATACACTACATGACCTGTTACATGACACTACATTATACACTACAAGACATGTTATACTACATGATATACTACATGGCACCGCATGACACACTACATGGCACTACATGACATACTATATGGTACACTACATGACATGTTACATTACACACTACATGACACACAACACTATATGGCACACTGCATAACATGATACACTACACAACACACTACATGGCAACAACATGATACACTACATGACATGTTTCACGACAATGCATGATACAGTACACGATACTACATGACATTTACAGGACATGTTACATGACATACTCTATGATACACTACATGACAAACTACACAACACACTACATGGCACGTTACATAATATGTTAGACTACATGACATGTTAACACGACACACTGCATGAGACAGTACTTGATACTACATGACATTTTACATGACACACTGCATACCATGTTACATAATACATTACGACACTATGTGACATGTTACATGACACACTCCATGGCATGTTACATGACGCACTACATGATACACTACCTGACACACTACAACATGTTACATGATACACTACTTGACATTTTACATGACACACTAGGTGGCATGTTACATGACGCACTACATGATACACTACCTGACACACTACAACACATTACATGATACACTACTTGACATTTTACATGACACACTACATGACGCACTACATGAGACAGTACTTGATACTACATGACATTTTACATGACACACTGCATAACATGTTACATAATACATTACGACACTACGTGACATGTTACATGATACACTACGTGACATTTTACATGACACACTCCATGGCATGTTACATGACGCACTACATGATACACTACCTAACACACTACAACATGTTACATGATACACTACTTGACATTTTACATGACACACGAGGTGGCATGTTACATGACGCACTACATGATACACTACCTGACACACTACAACACATCACATGATACAATACTTGACATTTTACATTACACACTACATGATGCACTACATGAGACAGTACTTGATACTACATGACATTTTACATGACACACTGTATAACATGTTACATAATACATTACGACACTACGTGACATTTTACATGACACACTACATGGCATGTTACATGACGCACTACATGATACACTACCTGACACACTACAACATGTTACATGATACACTACTTGACATTTTACATGACACACTCCATGGCATGTTACATGACGCACTACATGATACACTACCTGACACACTACAACATGTTACATGATACACTACTTGACATTTTACATGACACACTAGGTGGCATGTTACATGACGCACTACATGATACACTACCTGACACACTACAACACATTACATGATACACTACTTGACATTTTACATGACACACTACATGACGCACTACATGATACACTACCTGACACACTAAAACACGTTACATGATACACTCACTACTTGACATTTTACATGACACACTGCACTACATGTTACATAATACATTACGACACTACGTGACATGTCACATGATACACGACTTGACATTTTACATGACACACTACATGCCATGTTGCATGATGCACTACATGATACACTACCTGACACACTACATGACACGTTACATGATACACCACATGACATGTTACATGACACACTATACAACACACTACATGACATTACATAATACTACATGGCACGATACATGATACACTACATGTTACATTACATAATACTACATGACACGCTACATGATACATTACATAATACTACATGACGCTGACAGGGCAGCTGCAGCGCTTTGTAGTGTGGTTTGATGGCAGTGTAGTGTGTATGGGTTGGTGCTTGTAATTGATTTACATGAGCAAAGTGGGCCTGAAATAGCACCAGTGCTGACTTGCTCGTGCCTCTTTGGACTCGACCGAGCCGTGCGAGAACAAAAACACTAAAGTGTTCTTCTTTCGAATCCCTTGGAGTCCTGGTCCTGGTTCAGGTTGTGATTCTGCTTTGCTCTGCCTTCGTCTGGCAGACTGTAAGGATCTTGGATCTTGGTCACCTGAACAGGTGTGCTGTTTGCGTGTGAAGGTGACGAATCACGGAGTCACCAGGTGTGTCGCAGCCTTGTCCTACTTTTCACCCCTCACAATGGTCACCCTACAACATCCGCATCCTAGCAACCGTTGCTAAGCACATCTTGCAACTGGATGATTACAGAATCATATTCAGATTGAAACATCAACTTTACTCCTTCCTTCTCTCCTTGTCTCGCTTCCCTCTTCTTTCCTTACATGCTTCCTTACACGCCTCCTCCCTCCCTTCCTTCCTTACTTCCTTCTCCACTTGGATGTGTTTTTCCCTCCGTGTGGAGCACATGAGCTTCAACGTGACTGCGTGTGTGTGTGCTGGGGAGGTTGGGGGGGGCATGTTGGCCCTGGCTTCTGATTGGTTAAAAGTAGGTCAAGCCGGTCCACTCATGTGACCCAGCATTCCTCTGTGGGCGTGTGTGTTTGTGTGTGTGTGTGTGTGTGTGTGTGTGTGTGTGTGTGTGTGTGTATGTGTTGATGATGATACCGTGAAAGTCACTAAAGTTACCGATTACGATCTTTAGGACTATTTTCCGCATTTCAAAGGTCATCTTTCAATGAGAAACAGGCCAAATGTCAAGAAAGCGAAATTCAAAAGTCTGAAAAGTTGGTCTTTTGAAGTAATTTCCTCTGAAAGCACAATATAATCCATAAATGAGGCGAAAACGTCTATTTGACTGAGTGTTTTTTAATATGTTAGTGTCATTTATGAAATTCTAATTGAATAAACATTTTCAGTTTAATTTACATGACACTTGTTTCATCATATATCATGTTGGTGTTTTTCTTGCAGTCTTTAAATGAAATGTTACTCTGTTAATGTTTTAAGTGGTGTTTACATGAACACAAATCAAATAAATAAAAAGTTAGCTAGGCGCTATGTGCCAAGAGAAAGGGGCGGGGTTTGAGCTAGCTGTGACACCAGGAGCCCCTCGAGGCAAGAGAACGATTCGTATTTTCGGATTCCAACCAGCTCAGTTCGGCTCAGGTTATTGTTCGTTGCTTTTGTGGTGGATATACTTTCATTAATTTAACTTCATTAGGAATAGTTCGAGATTGTCACGCCTCGTTCCTCTTCCTTCTGTCGTCTCAACCCGGAAGTGCGTTGCCGCGAGGGAGTCGGTCAGTGTTCGCTGGTTCAGTTTGAAGATTCTTTCGTAAAGGTCAGTTCGTTCACCCCAGTCAGGCGCGCTCACGCACAGTCGCGCGCTCCTCTTGTAAGTGAACAGCAGCAGAGACCGTCAGAGTCGGTCCACACGTCCCGCGTCTTCTGCAGTCTTCGCCGAGTTTCGCTTCTGTCGTCTTGTGGGGGTCTTTTGGCTCCTCAAAGAGGCGCCATGGAGAAGATGTCCCGAGTGCACGTGAGCGCCTTGAATCCATGCTTCCTTCCTGCGGCTTCTCATGGAGTCCTCAAGTCTCTGCTGGAGAACCCCGTCAAGCTTCCCATGCACCATGAAGGTGACTTCACTTCTTCATTACGATCATGATCATGACTCTTAATCATCATTATTACTCCAATGCATCATTATGACTGTTAATCGTTATTATTATTAATATCGATCCTTATTATTGCATGAAATGAAGGTCCATATTTCCGTGGCAAATTAATAGTATCATAAAAGTTAATTATACAACTCTTAACTAGTGTTATAACATGCTCGACTTTATTTGGCCTTTGGTGTTCTTTGTCTTGTTTGATCTCAATAACCTCACGTGAGACCTGAAGCGCTGCACTTTAAAACACTTCTATATGATATGATATTATATAATATAGTTTAAAACACTTATATGATATGATATTATATAATGTATTATATAATGTGGTAGTCTGTGTTTATGTCGTTGGTTGACAGATGTCATATAACGCAAAATGATATTTTATTTCTTTGCCCTAATTGCTAATAATTATTTTACACTTTTGCATGTGCTGGAGAGGTAATTTGTGATAAGAATTTAAAAGTGGCTTTAAAAAAAGTTTGATAGATAATCGATAATTTTTTATCATGCAGTGTCATTTCTAAATCTATAAAGCATACATTTAGAAACATAATATAATTTCTAATATAAGAAATTGGATAAGTATATGGTATGGTAAGTATTATAAAAGTGTCTTTTTTTTAAGTGACTGATGTTGGATAAATAATATTTCGTAATGTAATTTATGATATAAGAAATTTGATCAAGTATTATAAGTGTCTTTTTTTTTAAAGTTACTGATGTTGGCTAAATAATATTTCATAATATAATTTATGATATAATAAATTAGACGTGTTAGAAGTGTTATAAAAGTGGCTTTTAACAACCGTCATTGATGTTAGATATTACATAATGTTATAATATAATTTAAAATATACATTTATAAACATTATATAATTTCTAAGTTAGATAAAATGTGATTAAAAAATATATAAAGGTGACTTTAAAAAATCAGTCATTGATGTTGGATATTAAATCATATTGTATAGTTTATAAATGTATAAATTATACCTGTGTAAATATAATATAATTTATAAATTAAGAAATTACATATAAAGTGGCTTATTTAAAAGTAATTGATGTTAGATATCATTTATAAATGTATAAATTATGCATTTATATAATTTATAGGAAATAATATTTTTTCATATAATTTATGAAAATACATTTATAAATGCATAATCTGATTGATACAAAATTGGATAAAAGTGTTATAAATTTGCTCTTTAAAGTCAGTCATTGATGTTAGATACATATTTTACAATATAATATAATTTAAAACATATCATTTATAATATAAGAAATTACATGTTAATTGTCCAAGGTGGCCACTAGGGGGCGATTCTCTTGACAAATGTTGGCCGAGGTGGTAAAATTGTGCGAGAAAGAGGTTTTGTGTGGTTTGAAGCGGAATAACAACATGGAATTGATGGCAAGCAGCAGGAAGTCAAGTTGTTCAAATGCGGACGTGAAACTTGATAAACGTGCGTCTCATGACTTTTTCCCGCCGTGTCGTCAAAGCAGCTTTCAACAAGGAGAAGGAGGAGAAGCTAGAGGAGGACAACAGCGCCCCCCAGTCGGCCTTCCTGGGCCCCACCCTGTGGGACAAGACGCTGCCCTACGACGGAGACAACTTCCAGCTGGAGTACATGGACCTGGAAGAGTTCCTGTCCGAGAACGGGATCCCCACCAGCCCCGCCCAGCACCCGCCGCACGCTCTGCCACCGCTGCCGGGCCACCCGCCCATCATGGCCCCCGCGCCGTCGCCCTCGGTGATGGACCTCAGCAGCCACGCCTCCACCTCTGCCTCGCCAAACTGTCTGCACGGCAGCCCCGCCGCGAGAGGTGCATCTAAGCCCTTTCAAAGTAAGAGCGCGCAGAGGGGCGGCACTGAACGTTCACCGTGAACTCCCTGTGCTTTGTGTGTGTTTGCATAGCTGAGTCATGAAGGTTAAAGGTCAAACCGCTCAAGTGAGGTGTGAAAGGGGGGTCAAAGGTTGGCGTGTTGAGGGGGAAACACCTTGACGCTGCACGCGTGTTTATCTGGTCTTGCACACACACATACAGTGTGTAGAAACATGTCACATGCTAGCGCGTGTGTACCCCAGGACTGCAGTCTATCTGTGGTGGCGGGTTGCCGAGTGTGTGTCATGACCCACTCTGCTCCTGCTTTTGGAGAGTTTGTTTACTTGTAAAGGGTGGAAGCTGGCCGCAGTCGTGGTGCCGCAGCGCCACCCGGTGGACCAGAGGTGTCGCCCTCCGCTAACTGCTGGGCTTGTCTTGGCCACAAAAAAAACAACCTAAAGCAGTTTTTAACTCGGTCGTCTACGTTTAGCGGCGTAATCTGGCATGTTTGCGTTCCCACGCGGC
The DNA here is from genome assembly GCF_027744805.1 of Dunckerocampus dactyliophorus. Classification (NCBI taxonomy): domain Eukaryota; kingdom Metazoa; phylum Chordata; class Actinopteri; order Syngnathiformes; family Syngnathidae; genus Dunckerocampus; species Dunckerocampus dactyliophorus. The sequence continues at coordinate 48,698,497 of NC_072820.1, forward strand.
CGATAAGAAGCGAGGTTGGGGAGGCCGCTAATGAAAAGCAAACAGCTGCTAGGAAGGACGACAAAAGCAACACAAACATCCTCATCCTATCCTGCCGCAAGCATTTCCTCTTCACGAAAACTCCACATAACATAATTGTGTTCTTATACATGAGCAGGAATACGGATGATTTTATTTACGTGAATGATGAAGAAAAAATGAGTTGTGTTGACTGACAGACAAGCAGGTGTGTTGTTGCTTGTGCTTCTTGTTAGAGGTGAATGGGGATGTTGCCACCTGCTGGCCGCAGTGCGTCACTGCACCCTCAATGATGAAAAAGCGCTTGAATTAACATTTACGGTCGAAACGTGGAAAGTAACTTTAAGTGTCTTGTCCTCCAGGCCTCAGAAACACTCCCAGCCCCATCGACCCGGACTCCATCCAGGTCCCGGTGGGCTACGAGCCCGACCCGGCTGACCTGGCGCTGTCCAGCGTGCCGGGCCAGGAGATGTTCGACCCGAGGAAGCGCAAGTTCTCCGCGGAGGAGTTGAAACCTCAGCCAATGATTAAGAAAGCTCGCAAGGTCTTCATCCCCGAGGACCTGAAGGTAATTTGCAGCCGGTGCTCGCCGCTCTGCATGATGCACATTTCATTCAAGCGCCCGCATCGCCGCGCTCCCATTGGCCGCAGCTTCCCGCCGTAAGAGGCTTACGGCAGGAGAGACGTGACGTCCGAGAGCTCAGAGGATTTGATGTTTGAATTTGTGCAAATGAAAAGTGGGGCTGAGCCACAAAAGCTGATTAATGGGAAAGCAAGAACGCGCCCCATTCGTTAATGGACTCACGGCACTACCATGACTGGCCGCTGGGGGGAAGCAGACTCATTGGAAACACTACTCGAACATTGTCGTCACTACTTATTGCTAAGATTTCAATACTACAGTAGCGCTCATTATTGGAAATATTTAAGTACTACAGCAGACTTCACTCTATTTATGTACTAGAAAGACTTGAAAGTACTTAAATGCTACAGTAGCCTGCATCCTTGGATGTATTTATGTACGACAGTAGCATTGGAAGTATTTTAAGTACTACAGTAACCTTGGAAGTATTAAAATACTACAGTAGACTTCATCCGTGGAAGTATTAAAATACTGCAGTAGCTTTTAATATTGGAAGTATTTAAGTACTCATTCTTGGAGGTAATTAGGTAAGGTGAAGGAGGGGAAGCAGTCAGAAGTCATGTGACATGAAAACGTCAACCGGAAGTGATGTCACTGACTGTTGGCCCGTCGTCTCGGGAGACAAACGACAAGTTAGCAAACTAACTAGCTAATAATATATCTCATTAATTAATAATGCATTGATTTAATTTTTACAATATGCCAAGTAAAAAATAAAAAAGGAGGTGGCCACACTTTGGACACCGGTGCTCTATAGTAAGGATGCTAGCAAGCTTACTTTGAAGTAATATTTTGTTTTTTCTGCACCTTCCCCCCACCCTCGCCACATGGTTGTTCTCTTTGAGCAGGATGACAAATACTGGGCCCGGCGCAGGAAGAACAACCTGGCCGCCAAGCGTTCGCGAGACGCCAGGCGGCTGAAGGAGAACCAGATCGCCATCCGAGCCGGCTTCCTGGAGAAGGAGAACTCTGCTCTGAGGCAGGAAGTGGCCGAGCTGCGCAAAGAGCTCGGACGCACCAAGAACATCCTGGCCAAGTACGAGGCGCAGCACGGGAGGCTATGAGCGCGCACATACACTGTAGTAATGGCTCCACTCACTAGAAAGTGAAGCTTCCATCAAAATGGAAGAATAGTTGGGGTTTTTTATAATGTGGTCATCAGGGGGCAGCAGAGCTCATAAAATGAATGAATGGTGTTTGCTCCCGTGCCAACATTGCATTGTTGGCAGCTTTACTTTGAAGTGAGTCGAGCCAATTAGAGGCCAGAATGTCTCCGCCCACCTCTAAGCTTCGCTGAGCCCGCCCCTCTCGCTAACTCTGCAAGTGTGTATGTACGGAACGCGTGCGCGCCAGCCTCGTCAATGTGAACCGCCTTCTGCTCTGCTCTTTCAAGAAATGAGCCCAAAATGCCAAAAATGTTTTTTTTTTTAACCCCTCAGAGTTCGTTGTAAGCGTGATTTGACGCCATCAGGGAGCAAATACCTTATTAATGACCAACCCAAAGAGCAGCAGAGATGTTTTATTTTGCTTTACTGAGCAGCTCAGGAAGCTAAAGCGGCCAGCTAGCAGGAGCTAGCATTAGCGGTTAAAGCTAAAGCTAAAGCGTCATGACATCAAAAAGCCGTTTTGTGGAATCACAATATATTTTCAATGTTTGAAATGGAAAAAAACACAACTTACTTGGTTTTAAGTGTGTTTAGAAAGCAAACCGTGCAATAAGTTGGCTGCTTTTCTTTTTTTTCCTCTGCGGTGTTCTACCAGTGTGTAGCTCAGTGCTGCCCCCAGTGGCAGAGCGAGGCATGAATGTATTATTGTCTTACACTTTGATAATGGATCACTTTAGTACTGCAGACCAAAAGAAAGACCTTAAAGGATATATTGATATATATTCCAAGTTGAAATGTTTATATCGGTGTTTTTGTACAGTCTCTTTTCCTACTTAGATATTGGATGTGTATTTTGGAAAGCGTTACTTTAAGCACTACAGTGTTCATTTAGAAAGCAAACTACGGGCATTACGCAAGTGTTGAATTTTGTCTTTTTCCAGCGTTCGATTGAAATACCTCGCCTGAAATACCTGGTCGATGACGTTTATAGCGTGTGAATGTAGTCACCCAACACAAAGCACTTATTTTCTTTTTCTGCTGTCATGTTTCATTCTTTCCTTTGTCTCTTACTGTGGGTTTTAAGACATTTGTCCTCAGTTTGACCCCGAACGTTGTCAATAAAAGAAAAAAAAATCTACCAACAAACAACTTGTGATTGTTTCTTTTTGCTCTAAAAGTGTAATAAATCAATAAATGTACGAACCACTTAGTTTATCGATGCATGCAGGGTAATCCCTTGCCACTTGAACTGAATTTTGCAGCTTCACGGTTTTTCCAAAAATATATGAATAAATCATGCTGACATGCAAATGTTCATTTTTGTTGCCTAAATGAAGCATTTTCAAGCATAAGAATGGCTAAAGTACAAATATAAGGCATTCGGAAGACGCATGCAAAGACGTTGCGATGATGGTCCCTAGGTGTCAGTAATGTGACTGTAATGTTCGGTGAGACACACAAGCACCAGCCTTGATCACCAGAATAACAGGCTTTTGTGGCAAGTTTGAATTACCTCACAGCAGGCACACGACTTCAATAAAAACAAGGACTCCAGCGAAAACTCAACTCTGAACGCCTGACGTCACTTCCACTCCGCCACGCACTGAGCTCCCCCAGCACTGGAAAACATACACCAGTCTTATTTGTTTTATTTTCTCTTATTATGGCTACTATAAAGAGTCCAAAAGTGACTATAGGAGTGTTATTTCATGTCTCGAGGCCTATAATCATTTTAAAAACAGTATAAGGTCGAAAACCGATTTTCTGTGTCTTATATGTCTTATTTTCTTTTATTATGTCTACTATATTGGGTAATAGGGGTGTAAAGGTGACTCTCGGGGTGTTATTCCATGTCAAGATGGCACTAATGATGTTAAAAAACTGTATTTAGAAGGTCATAAACTGGTTTTCTGTGCTTTCAACTACAAAAATGTTCCATTTATAAATAAGGGATCCTTCTTCGCACAAATTGACTTATCACTGTGGGGCCTGGGACCAATGAACCCCGATAAATGAGGGATCACTGTATCCGTATTTAACTTAATTTTAGCCATTTTAATTTTAGCCCGCATAATGCGGGATTACTGTATTGTAATGTATTTTTACATTATTATGCACATTACGGTAATGAATGTAATTTGAACAATTGAGTTTGTGTTGAAAGAGTGCGGACCAGCAGGTGGCAGCACCTTCACATGAGTTATTTTCATCCTCAACATGCGGAGCGTTTTTGTTGATTAGGCCTGGTGTTTTTGTCCTGGCTAAGTTGCAAATGTCCTTACATAAGTCCATTTTGTCAAAGTGGAAGCAAACGCATGAGAATATTTTGCTAATCCCATGGCGTTTTTTGAAAAGGCAGCTGGCATCAGGATTTAAATGTGCTCTGCCGCTCGCTGAAATGCCATGTTTCTCTTTTAATCACTTTCAAACGTCATCTTTAAACACTGCGCGCGGCATTCATTTTAACCCCTGAACCTATCTGAATCATGCTAACGCCACGAGCGTCAAGCAAGTTTTAACGTTAGCTTGCTACACCAGAGGCCAGGATCCGCAACAAGCTGGTGATTGGTTGGGATTGTCACATTTGTCATTTGAACCGCTAACACGTTTGGACAAGCGATGATGTAAATGTGCGCAGCCCAATTACGGGGGCATCGAATCAATCGCAACTGGACTGTTTAGGTTGTCTTAAGACGTTTGGTGGGTTTTATGAGTTCATGCTCAAAGACTAGATAAGACAGCTCTAGTCTGGCAAGGAAGACAAAGACAAGACAGTTTTAATCTGGTAAGGGATAAGACAGACTAGATAGGACAGCTCTTGCCTGGTGAGGGATAAGACAAAGACTAGCTAAGACAGCTTTTGTCTGGTGAGGAATACAGTAAGACAAAGACTAGACAGGACAGCTCTAGACTGGTGAGGGATAAGACTAAGACAGCTATAGTCTGGTGAGGAATACAGTAAGACAAAGAATAGATAGGACATTGCTAGTCTGGCAAGGAATAAGACAAACACCAGATAGGACAGCTCTAGGCCAATGAGGAATAAGACAAACAACAGATAGGACAGCTCTAGTCTGATAAGGAGTAAGACAGACTACATAGGACAGCTCTAGTTTGGTGTGAGATAAGATAAAAACCAGATAGGACAGCTCTAGTTTGATGAGGGATACGACTGACTAGATAGGACAGCTCTAGGCTGATGAGGAATCAGACAAAGACCAGATAGGATCGCTCTGGTCTGGTGAGGGTAAGACAAAGACTAGATAGGACAGCTGTAATCTGGTAAGCAATAAAGCAGTTAGGCGATAGACTGAGCGCCCTGAGAATGCTATGTCCTGGATGAAAGAGTATTCACAGGCAAGGTCCACAGTCGATGCCGGTGCAGCGTGATAGGTGGCGCTGCATGGTGACGCAACTGCACAGATGCTTTGTTTGAACTGGCGCCGAAAGTGCAGACGTGGCCCCGCATGCCCGTCGCTGAAGGGTGTAAATCAGTCAAGTAAAAGCAGACTTAACGATCAACAAGTCACCGTGTCGTTAGGTTTCTTACTCGTTTGTCCAGGGAAAGGCGCCTGCTTTGCAATGAAACATGACGCCGACTTCCTATTGGTGGGAAAAAAGCTTGCCAATGAAGGAATTGCAGACCGTTCGGTTGCGGAGGGAGCGGGAAGGGAAAGATCAAATGGCCAACGGATGCAGAGATGCGCATCATGGATTTGGAATTCCGACACAGGCCTGACCTTTGCCAGTGCTGCAAAACTGGGGGTAAGAATTCCATAGCCGAACAGACTTTTTACATCTCAGCATCTCCCTGATACTACGGGGCGTTCAAAACCTCAGATCAAAGTGCAAAATCTCATCGCTTAAGGAAAAAACTGTCAATGAAGCATGACTTTTGAAAGCTTTTAAATGTATGGCGTACGTCTGACCTGTATTGTCACATGATTACAAATTATTCCTGACATACGGTGAATGAGACGTGTTTTCTGCGGGGGGAAAAACAACCTATTTTCAGAGAAACATTTATTCGATAATTAAATCTGTGAATTTGAGGGGCAGTGAATGCGAGTACAGCGATCCCTTGTTTCAGCAAAGTAGGATTTGTTATTTATGAATGAAATATTTTTCTAATTAGAACATAGAAAACCTGTTTACGACCTTCTAAATTTGTTTTCAACATTATTAGAGCCCTCTAGACGTGAAATAACACCCCTATAGTCACGTGTACACTCCTTTTAGTCAATATAGTAGACATAAGAAAAAACAAGACATATTAGGCATAGAGAACCTGTTCACAACTTTCTAAATTTGTTTTTAAACATTATTGGAGCCCTCTAGACATGAAATAACACCCCTATAGTCACGTTTACACTCCTATTAGTCAATATAGTGGACATAATAAGAAAAAACAAGACATATTAGGTATAGAAAACCTGTTTAAAACCTTTTAAATATGTTTTTTAACATTATTAGAGCCCTGTTGACTTGAAATAACACCCCTATAGTCACCTTTACACTACCATTACCAAAAATGCCTGTAGTAGAGAAAATAAGACATATTAGGCATAGAAAACCTGTTTACAACCTTCTACATTTGTTTTTTTAACATTATCAGAGCCCTCTAGACCCCTATAGTCACCTTTACCCTTCTATTACCCAAGATATAAGACATAATAAGAGAAAATAGGAAATATAAGATATAAATAAGACATAATAAAGACTCGCACATGTTAGCATTGGGAGAGTTCCTTTTTGCTTAGGGTTTATGGCTATTGTCTCATCAACGTAACATTACTGACACCTAGTGACCAGTGTCGAATACTACACATCATCACAGCATCTTTGAATGCTTCTTCTGAAAATGCCTTACATTTGTATTCTACTCCCATTTGCAGCCCGCAGCTGTTTTTTCATTTATTTCTTTTTTAATTGGCCCATGGCGCATTTTAAAAATACAATTAAACGGAAACGAACAAAAACAACAAGAAAAATGGAAGTAATTTGACGAGAATAAAGTAGAAATATTAGAATAAAGTCATAATATTGATATAAAAAATGTAAGCATTATACCAAAAATTCCAACAAATGTTTAAAAACATTTTGACAATAATTTCTGCTAAGTACTACTAACAAAATAAAGAACACATTTGCAATTTATGCAAAATTCAGTTGCAAACTAGAAAAGCACCATATTGTGAGTCAGAACAAAATAATCCTCAAAATAATCCTCTCCCAGCGCTCAGACCATTTTTTGTGGTGATACTCGCAATGTTAAAGTCCTTTCAAACAAATTGCTGGATCCAGACGGTGATCCGGACCACCCCCAAAATTCGATCCGTTTTTCCATATCCCATTTCCGACAACTTGTGAAAATTTGATCCAAATCCATTCAGAACGTTTGACTTTTAAGTGACGTTGAACACAAACAGACAAACAAACAGATAAACGCCGGCAAAAACGTAACCTCTGCGCTTGTGCCTGGCGGAGCTAACAAGCGGTGATATTGCGAGACTATATGATGGGGATAAAGTCACGCTGTAATGAAAAAAACATGAGAAGAAGTTGAAATATCTGTAAAATTGAAAACAACAAAAAACAACAACAACAATGGAAAAGTGAGCAGTGGGTGTAGAAATGAATAACAGACTTTGTCACCTACGTCACTAAGCTAGAGGCAGGCTGTTTTGTCACAAAGTGGCCCCCCCGTATCCTTTGATTTTACCGTATGCGGCCCTCGCTAAGAAAATATGGACACCCCTGCTGACCAGTCATGACGCTGCCCTGAAAAACAGTAAAAGCGAGCGAGGCAAGAAGAGTTTTTAAGGTGAAATGTGAGATAAGTAGTCCAAAGACCCCACTAGTGGTCCATGTACAATAATATCAAACAGCACGTTGTGATCATCAGGGCGTTTAATTCATTTCCTTCTTTTGGAATCTCCCAAATGACTCCTCCATGATGGAGGTCACTCAGAGGTCATGTCGCTGTTCAACCGTAAGACAATACAACAAGTGTGAGGTCATGCGTCAACTTTGAAGGTCATCAGGAACATCTGAACAAAACCGAGCGCCAAGATCCACGGATGTTGAGTTCGACGTCACCATCAGACGCCGAGGTTTGCGTGCGGCGCCGGCAGCGAGCTCATGTAGCCGCTCGGTGTTGACAAGCCGAGGCTTACGTAACCCCCCCGCGGACAAAAAAGCAGCACAAACACATAATACACGGTGCTAATACTCTGCGTGTAATCCACAAACATGGAATATGGGAGCAGGCGGATAATTGTGCAATTCCTATTATGGATGAGGAGCGCTGGGCTCTTTTACGTAAGAGGATTTGTCCCGATGAGGCCTCGGTGGCACGAGTCCTCCAAAGAGCGGCTGGCGTCGGCGTCTGGGCCAATGAGCGCAGAGGACACGCTCGTCTTTTTTGGTGGCTTCGGGAAGAAGACGGATTACGCTGCTCACTGCGGACCAACATGGTGACCAAGAGAAGCTATTAGTAACATTTCTATGGGCCTTCACATGTTTCAGCTTCATATGGTGACATTCTGGACCAGGAACGACAGCAAACGGGATTGGTTTGGACTCAGTACTCTGACTGATCCATGTTAGCTTTGTTGTTTTATGCGCTAGCACGTGCCCGCAAACTTTTACAATTATTATTTTCAACTGCAAACTTAGGGTGACCATATTAGTTCACTTATGGCAGCAGGTGGCTCATTTTCACATGCTAGCGTTAGCTAACACCAAAGTTCCAGTCGTGTTTATCATGAAACACAGTCTTTTAAAAGCGCCCTCAAATAAAAGTTAACAATACGATGAAACGTCTCGTCCAGACGTACACGTCCAAATATGGTCACTTCCTGGTCCAAACAACCAATTAAATCTACGGTCCAACAGGGGCGAGCCATGACGCTTTCACTTCCGCACTACTAAGTCACATGACCCTTTGGGCAGCAGGTGAATGGTCCAAAAGCGCGGGTTGGTGGCGGGGTCGTCACTGATCGGCTGCACCTGCAGCAAATTTGTTTTCGGCTGATGAGCCAAAAGCCTGGAAGACAACAAGCACGGAGGAACACAGTGAGTGCAGTTGTAGTCTCGGACATGAATTCACTTCACGAGCATTTGTTAAGACTTTTTCATGTTGCAGGAACGTTAGTTCAGCGCCTGTTAGCGACACCCATCCAACGCCCAAGCTCACCCAGTGGTACTCCAAAGGAAGGTATGACGTCTTTCAGCGTCGTCATATGTGAAAAAAAAATGTCATCAAAGTAACGTCAGCTCACTTCTTAGCTAGCTAGGAGGCTAATAGCGAGCTAATGTTAGCAGCAGCAGCTAGCAAGCCTCAAGTCGACCTCTTATTGCACAGCTTGGTGTGCAAACGCGTTTAAATCACACCAAAGTAGTGTGAAACGATGTAAACCTTGTTAAGCCTCTGTGGGGAGTGGGCATGCATGCCAAAGCGTTAGCATGCGTGTTAAACACAGCTTTAACATGTTCCCCAGCATGAACATGTCATGTGAAGACTTTCATTTCTCAATAGAAATAGAAACTCTTGCTTGTTCTGATTATGAAATCGTCGTCATGTGATGTGTGCATGTGCCTGTGCGTTATGGATTGCACACACATCTGTGACAATGGGAACGTTAAATGTTTTTATTGTTAAACGTTAAAAGGTGGCCATGTTGTGACAGCAAATAGATGATGATAGAAGTGTCTTTACGCCGGTTCGATTGCCATCACCTCCATTCACCAAAAGTGTGTGCGTCTCCAATTGGTCCTGATGCTGCCTCGGCTGCTTTGTTTCCATGGCAACCACCATCATCATAGACTTAGTTGAAAGTGTTTTTTGGTTTAGAGTAAACGTGAGGTCATCTTACCTGCCGTGCACCGTCCAGAGCCGTTTAGCGATTTAAAGGTCCGGGGCCGTCCCCGAACCCTCCTCGTCCTCACACCAGCGTGCTCCGCTTCTCGCACTCCCCCCTGTCGCGGCTCAGGTCGGGCGTCTGCACCTCGGCCGTGTGGTTGGGCTCGTAACGAGCGGAGGCGGGCGAGTTCTGCATGACCACCAGACGGATGGGTGACTGGCTGGGCGGCGGCGGCGCGTTGTCGGGGGCGTACTCCTTGGTGGGGTCTTTGCCCCGGCAGTCGTACAGGATGCAGGAGATGAGGAAGACCAGGAGCAGGATGACATAGCTGGCCACCAGGATGATGAGGTTGAGGGTGACGGGGTCAATCTCCAGGTAAAATTCCATGAAACCCATGCTGACGCTTCATATCCACGGCCGACGAGCGGCGGCGGTGGACGGGGTGGGGGGCAGAGGTAGCGAGTGCTGGACAGCTGGCGGGAGGAGAGAAAGAGCAAGAGATGAAATGAGAGGGATCAGGCAGCGACAGCCGGCCAGGCTGGATGTGAATTAATCCTCGCTGCTCCTCCAACCTTGAATTCCACCAACCAATGATTAAAGCTGCTCAGTTTTAATAACTTAAGCCACATTTGGACCCGGCCAAGTCCACTCGCAGGTCACTCCAGACACCGAAAAATATGAACAAAAATATATTTGAAGAGAATCGTTATTGTTTTTCGTGCACGATGTGAAATAATTCTACGCTACGTCAGCAGCGTGGAGGGTGCTTTGCTTTGTTGGCGCAAGCGGACGATTTTGTTCTGCGTGAAACTGTTCGATAACCGAGGCGGTGTATAGAAAAATGAGGCAACATTTTGGCAAAAAAGCAAAAAAAAAAAATCATTCGAAAACCGAATCGTACGAAAACTGTGAGCGCTGGCAAACCGATTTTTAGCTGCACAGTGGAACCTCAGTTAGCGTGTTTTTTGGTTAATTTCGAAAATGTACACCAAAATTTTGCATCCATTTCACGGTTAGCGCACGTCTTGTCGTGTTATTAATAAACTCTGTGAGTGGAAATGTGTTAACTCATTCAATACCAAATACGTATCTATACCTTTTTATAAACCCGAAAGCCCGAAGTCTATTATGTTTGTTTGCGCCAGAGTCAAAAAGCGGTGATGATGCAGCTGCACACTAAAAGATGACCCTTTTGGAGCAGTTTTAAGCCAAGAAAACGGCCACAAGGTGGCAGAAGTGCATTTGATAAGAACTTAGCATGGATCTTTTGCATGTAAAAAACACATTCGACAGCAAGGAGGAAGTGGAAGAGCATGGAGGAGTGTAGAGTGCAGAAGGTTACGCACTGTAGGTACATTTTAACGCACACACACACACTTCAGTTTCAAATGTGAAAATAGTAAAAATAAAATAGTAAAAAAATATTTCATGGCGTTCAATTCGTAAATAAATTATTTTCATATTTTTGTTTAGTGTGTTGTTTATGTTGGTCTGTGGGCCACACGGTGGTCCCGTCGTTAGCATGTTGGCCACACAGTCATAGTCTGGAGATCGGGAAGACCTGCGTTCGTTTCTCCGTTGGGCCTTTCTGCGTGGAGCTTGCATGTTCTCCCCGTGCGTGCGTGGGTTTTCTCTCATTTAAGTGACCTTAAATGTTCTTTTATCCATTTCATTTCTCATTTGTATGCATTTGAATTGTTTTCTGCATGTAAAACTATAATTGTCAAACATTTTTGGCCTTCTGGAACGGGTGAATTGGATTTACATGATTCCTTACGGTGAAAAATCGATTTGGTTACAGACCATTTCGGTTAGAGTGGGACCTTCCGGATCGGATTCATGACGCTAACCAAGGTTCCCCTCTCCCCCTCTTGTCAGCCAATCTGCTTCCCGTTAGTGTTCGCCTCCGCGTTCTCGTCTGCCTGAGCATGAGCCGACTACAGCCCGTCACTGACGTCTGAATGTCTTTCATTAGCAAGAGTGGAGGACCACATGTCCTCGTCACAACGAGCAGCTCTTTTCTTCTCTTTCTCTCACCAAGGCCACCTCCCTGTCTCCATGTGATGAGAAGGCTGTAGTCGAGAAGAAAGCTCAGTGCATCTTTTTATTGGCGCGTGCAACTGTTTGCATCTGTTCTGTATCAGTCCAACAGATCATGTGACCCAACATGTCTTCTATCTAGATCAGGGGCATCCAAAGAGCCATTTTGCCTCCTCTTCCAGGGGAAAAAAAAAATTCCGGAGCCGCAAAACATTACACAGCTTATAAACTTGTAAAAGTTCCTTTTTTCTTTTTTTAACGTTGCCTTTTACCAACAACAAAATTCAGCAAAAGTGCAGCAAGCATGTGTAGGCCTACTCTGAAGTCATTTAAACACTGAACTCTAAGCCTTTTTGAACGGCTCCCGTGTTTGTAGGCCTGTCACCATGACAAATTTTGCTGGCCGATATTTGGCCGACAAATTATTGTCGATAAAAGATATTATTGACAGTATTTTTTGAGACCCTTTTTTCATTAGTTTATATGGCATAATAATGAGAGTACATCGTATCAACTATCATTTCTCAAGAGTATTTAACAACAACAACATCAATTAAACAAGCAAAAAAACTCAATGAAAATAAAATGGACTCTGTCTCTTTTAGCAAAAATTGCACTTGGTGACAAATCACAATCATAACCAAAAACAATAAAAAATAAACCCTGTCTCTGTTAAGAAAAAAAAACACGAGTAAAAACTACACCCAAACAGTTACATCAGTGTATTGTTAAACTAGTGTAGGGGTCACATTTGGGCTGGACCACATATCTGTGGTGGCGGAGTAAAATGCAATGTTGCTGATGTCCTTCAGCATGCCTTCTTTCATTTTCACTTCAGGAATTGCTGTTTGTGACGTGTGCATGTACCTTCTCCCAGGCAATTCGTACTGCCTGTCAAACATTTCTAACTTTTTTTTTCAACCGTATTGAAAGGTTGCATTTCTTTTGCAATGTCGCGAGCGACACTGTCTGTGAGCGTGCACCATTTTGCGCTGTTTTGTTTTATATTTACTTTGCCAGCCAAACGCCTCAGTAAGAACGTTGGCTGTCGGGACGAAGGCTCTGCTGCACATCCACACTGGGGCTATGGCACACAGCTTAGAAACTATCGCTTTTGTGCCTTCATTCATATTAGCGTTTGCTTGCTAACTGCTAGCAGTCAGTCTGTAGCGTATCCATTTACTAGTAGCCCCGCCTTCACGTATACGTAAACATGCATTAGGGTTGGGCATCATTTGAATTGGAACGATTCCAGTTCCGATTCCTTGTTTTGATTCCGGTTCCTAATGATTCTCAATTCCGACGCTTGTAAGAGTAAGCGTCATAAAAGTTTGCGTGGTTTAAATGAGGGTGCTACCCAGAATTCTTTTCAGATGAAATGTCTCAACTTTCTATGAATGTTTGATATAAACTTTTTTTTTGTTTTTTTTTAAATCAACTTTACTATGAAATTCTCACGGGACTTTTTTCAACTGGTATGAAAATGTCAAGCCATTCAGCTTGAACATGCATGTTATGAACTTCCTTTCGACATCGTTCACAAAGGATGTTTACTTTTGAAAAGCTGATTCCACACATGCTGTTGTTTGTTAGTCTGTGATGCTGCAGCCACTTAAACATGCACAATCAAACTAGGAAAAGATTTGTCTATGAAACTTGCTAATGTTATCACTTAGCACTGGAATATTGTTTGTCGCCTCAACGTTGATGTAAGCTATTTTGTATGACACCCTTATTTTGTTATATGTAAGCAGGATGTAGCCAACGGAGCTCTTATTTTGTTATTTTGCTCTTATTTATTGTTTGGGACTGTTGCTAAAAGAGTGTAGCTTTAAGCATGAATAAACTTACTTCCTAGAGCCGTAGCTCGCGCCTGTCTTTTTATTTACACCGAAATTCCTCATCAGCGGGCACCCTGAACCCCTCGGTTACACTGGCATCAGACAGTTGTCATTTATTGTTGGACTTCCGTTATTCTGACTGCTTCGATAAAGTCCCACGTAGCGCAACAAAGACGCGTTTCTACACCATGAATCAGGAGGTGTTTAACCCATTGACCGCCAGCCGTGTTCACAGCAGAGAGTTTTGGATGTGGGGATGAACCCCTGCTGCTGACCGATTCAGACAGCAGCCACTGGTCAGAAGAATCAGTGTCGGGTTCTGAGTCACCCGACTCTGAACTGCTCCCGGTGTCAGGCTCCGGTGACGCGCCACACGGCTCAGCAGCTGCATTTGTGTCTACGTCCCCTACATCACCCATGTCACCTCTGTCTTTGGCGATGACGTCGCTACTAAAGGCAGATCCACCGCCGGACAAGCCCTGTGACAGCGTTAGCTGCCGGTATTTTTGGTCTCCGCTCGATTTCTGCATGTGTTTCGCCATTTTCCTCTCTCAACCCACAATCCGTCTTCTTCATAGACAATCTGTTGCTGCCTGTTGGAGGAAAAGAGAACTCGGTCGGAAATTCACACACAAGATAAATAAGACTTTGATCTGTAGCTCCCGCCAAAAGAAGCAAAAGACGCCGATAGAGTCAACGTTATTTTTACGCAATATTAGTCCCGGTTCCCGTCAATGCTCGAGACTCGCTGCCCAACCCTAACACGCATACATGCACGTCAATTTATTGAGGCCGTCAAAATTAGCAACTTTGTTTTTTTTATCGTGACAGGCCTACAGAATTGTTTGAAATTGAAACAAAATGTAGCTAACGTCAACATAAAGGCTCAGCGGAGTTCACATTTCTGCATATCGGTGTGGTTTGCTGAATGGCGTTTATGCCTGCGCTCAACAACCGTTTCTATTTGTCTGTCTTGGCAGAAAGGCATGCTTTCATTTTCTGAAATAATTTTTATTTCTTTTCTTTTATTTTTTTCTCATTACTTTTTAGTTGGGAGAATAGATGCTCTGATATTCTTTCATGCATTCCCCATCTGTGAATGGCTTCCCCCTCCTTCCGATCTCTTGAGCAGCCCAGTGTTGCCAACTTGGCCATTTTCTCAGTAAATCTGGCCACTTTCCAAATCCTCTTGGTGACTTATTTTCCCAAAAGCGACTAGCGACAAGTGTAGGGAGTGGTATTTGGAGATGTTAAAGTGGGAGGGGTCCGCCCCGCCTCACAGCAATCACAAGCAGTCAGTGCACAGTCAGCTCCCGGCATCTGCCTCCCCGAGTCACCGCCTCGGTGTGTCACGTAGCTACAGCGCACCTCTCGTGATAAAACATATTGCTATGCTCCCGTTACTTACATAGTTTGGTTTTACTGCGCAGTAAACTTGCTTCAGAATCAACTCAAAACTACCTCACTTTTTTTTTTTTTTTGAATCTCCAGTGAGACTCACTGCATACACGAGCCTACCTCCCCCTCCCTTACTCATCCAGTCAGCAGTCAGAACGCAATCTAGATGCATTCACGGACTTGTGGTGAGTTGGATATTTCGCATTCATTTCGAAAATGCAGATTTCCCCTATTCTGGTGTTTAAAATAAGCCACCGTGCTGAGCGAAGGGAGCCGCAACAAGGAAGCTGAAGATCTGCACGCGGCTCCGGAGCCACGGATTGCCGACCCCTGATCTAGATGGAGCCACGCAGTTGAGCAGTAAGAGTCCGTGAAGGCATCGTCACGCAGCTAGAGGACGTCCAAATGTTGTCGAATAAGGTTCGGAGGAAGTAGTGACACCTAAGTACACGCCCGCACTAGCCAGATGGTCAGCACCCGGCAGCA
Source organism: Dunckerocampus dactyliophorus (assembly GCF_027744805.1). Classification (NCBI taxonomy): domain Eukaryota; kingdom Metazoa; phylum Chordata; class Actinopteri; order Syngnathiformes; family Syngnathidae; genus Dunckerocampus; species Dunckerocampus dactyliophorus. The sequence goes on from NC_072820.1 coordinate 48,713,894, forward strand.
GAGAAGGCGGGTTTGAAGTATTTTTTTTGTTGATTATTATTATTGTTAATAGTTATTTTTGCGTATTCTTGCATTTGTTTATTAATATTCCTTAATTTTTTATTTTTAATGTTTAATATTTTTTATTTAAATTAAGTTATGACAAATAATACATATTGATGATAAAGTAAATGATAAACACGATATTAAACACAAATGTAATAACTTAAAATAACTTATTAATAACACCATGTAATAAACAAAAAATTAAAGCAAATAGTTTGAATTAGAAAAATGAGCAAAATGAAGAAATACGAAGTTTAAAAATAAGATTAAAATGTAGTACAAGTTGTAAAATAGGAATACATTTTTTTTTTTTTTTTAAATAAGCATTCTCAAAATAAATAAAAACTAGTAGTAGTAGTAGTAGTAGTAATAATAGAGTGAATATTAGACTTTAAAAGAGAGGATAAGCAAACTCCAATTCCATTTTAAACTTCAGGGATTAAGATCCCGACACTGATGAGATGACACTGATCTACAAGGGGGTCACGGTTCCTGCAGCTCCCCTCCTGGTCACACCGGTTCCTCCAGACGTCTGCGACCTTCAGTCTTCTTGTCAGTCGCAGAACGCCACGGAGAAAGTGCACTGGCATTTTTAAAAAATGGGCCGCCATTCCTCTGAAACACGATGTGAACTTCCTGCGTCGGGGCAGGCGGGCGGCACCCGAGCACACACAAACGGGGCCGTTGAGGTCCTCCCGCCGCTTCAACTCACGTCAAGTAAATCCGTCAGCACATGTGCAGATGAAAGAAGCAGATGTGGAGGAAGTGCCTCTCCCAGGGTGAAGGGACCTTGCGGGGGCCTCGCTGCCATCGTGGCCCTCCTCCAGGGCACAAAGCAGCGCACAGACGTCCTGCCGCCGCCGTCAGGAGGTGTCACTCGCTTGCAGGAAAAAGTCAAAGTGAGGACGTTTAAGGAGAATCAAGTTTGACGTAATATGCCGTCGTACCCGGCAGCATGACGGGATGTAAACCGAGATGTAAGGACGACTGGGATTGGCTCACAAGTCAGGACGTTAGGACGTCAAAGGTGAAGTGGCGGGTGTGGACGAGCGGCAAACTCCTTCCTGTTCTCCAGCTGATCCTTTTCATCCTGCCGACTGCTAGCCGCTGTGCGTGCCAGGCCTTTTCCGCCTGGGAGTCAGGGGTGTGATTAGCGGGGGTGGGCGGGGGGTGACACTGCCACCGTGCAACACCTTAGTCGCACTTTGGGAGTCAGGAAGGGAGGGAAAGGATGGGATTTCCCCTCACAAAGAATCCATGTTGAACACACCTCAGGAGTCGTTCACTTGATTCTAGGGATGCTCCGATCAGGGTTTTATGCTGCCGATTCCGATCAGATGGATTTACTGTAGATTTTTCAATTTACACGTGTGCGTGTGCGTGTGTGTGTGTGTGTATGTGTGTGTGTGTGTGTGTGTGTAAGTCAGGGCACCTCTTTTAAAAACAGCATATTTAATATATTAAAGAATTAATATTAACATTTATAGTTTCTCTATGGGGGGAAAAAAAGACAATATTATCAGGAAATATTAATGCGAAGTTGCATTTTATTTTTCTTAAACACGGTGACTCCACAAATCTTGTGCAAAGTCAGCAACCATGGGTTTCCTCAAAGAAGCTGTGGAAGACGGGAAAAATGAAAGTTACTGATGCCCACAATGCCGGGGAGGGCTACAAGACGATAGCAAAGTGTTTTCCACTTGCAGTCTCCACAGTGCAAGGTACGATGAAGAGATGGAGATGGCAGGTGAGGGGAACTGTGGAGGTCAAGATGAGATCTGGAAGACTAAGGAAACTCTGAGAGAACAGCTCGTAGGCTGGTCAGAAAGGTAAATCATAACCCACGTTTGACTTCAAAAGACCTGCAGGAAGATTTAACAGACTCGGGAGTGGTGCAGGTGCACCCTTCCACTGTGTGGTGATACTTGCACAAACACCATCTTCATGGAAGAGTCTGCAGAAGAAGACCTCCAGAATGCTGCTGCCCAAGTCCTGACTAGAACCAGGAAATATAATCATATGAGTCCAGTGCTCAGGTCTCTGCACTGGCTTCCTGTTGCTCAGAGAATAGACTTTAAAAGAGCTCTGCTTGTCTACGAGTCTTTTCATGGTCTTGCGCCAAAGTACGTCTCTGACATGTTTGCGCCACATAAGCCATCTCAAGCTCTGAGAAGCTCAGGGAGGGGTGTCCTGCGGGTGCCCAGAGTCAGGACTAAACACGGTGAGGCTGCGTTTCAGTTTTATGCTGCCAAAATCTGGAACAATCCCTCAGAAGATGTGCGACCATCCTCGACTTTGGCAATGTTCAAATGCACGCTGAGAACTCTTCTAGTCAACTGTAACAACATAAGACAACTGAAAGTATTTTTAATCTTTTTTTTTTGGTTTATGGAACTTTATGTAATGATTTGTTTTTATAGAAGTTATTTTACTCTTTTCTGTAAAGCACTTTGATTTACCTTGTGTATGAATTGTGCTCTATAAATAAATAAACCTGCCTTGCCTTGCCTTACCTGCATCCTCATCATAAAATACAGCATGAAAAATATGCTACAGAAGCCTGTGAGTGCTGTGGACTGATGACATTAAAATGGGACTCTTTGGCCACAATAAGCAAAGGTATGTTTAGAGGAAAAGAACACCTTGTCAGCTGTTAAATTCGCCAGTGGATCCATCATGCTTTGGGGTTGTGTTGCAGCCAGTGGGACAGGAGGCATTGCTTGGGTGAAGGGAAGAATGCATTCCATTAAATACCAGCAAATTATGGAGGCAAATATCACAGCATCTGTAAAAAAAAACAAACAAACCTTAAGCTGAAAAGAGGATGGCTTCTACAACAGGATAATGATCCTAAACATACCTCAAAATCCACCACAGACTACCTCAAGACACGCAAACTGAAGGTTTCGGAATGGCCTTCACAGTCTCCAGACTCTCCAGACATCTGTGGGTAGATCTTAAAAGAGAATATTGCAGAACTAGAAGCCTTTTGCCAGGAAGAACGGAGTAAAATCCCAAATAATACAATGCAGAGACTTGTTGGCTCTAAAAATGGTTTCAAAGCTGTGATATCTGCTGGAGGGGGTCTTACTAAGTACTGAAGGTACTGACGCTGTAGGGTGCCCCGACTTTTGCACATGCCAAAATGTTTTTTTATTTTTGTAATTTTGTTCAGTTTATAAAAACAAATGTAACCATGCATTGCTTCCTGCTAATATTGCCTATTTTTCCATATGCTAGAGAAATATGAATAATATTTTTTTTTTACATAAAATATGCTGTTTTTAAAGGGGTGCCCTGACTTTAGCACACAACTGTATTTATGATGAGGGGTGTTGGCCAGGGGCGCCATTAGACAATTCCAAGGGCCCCTGGCAAACACTGTAGGTAATTATTAAAGAACAAACTTTGTTTTTTGCCTTTTATTTGTGTGAAAGGATTTTTGTACTATTTGACACAAACCTGAATTTAATTTAATACGAACGCATGGGAAATCATTGTTCAAGAACTGTTTTGTTTTTTAGCTCAAGATAACAGAATTAACAGAATGAAATAGAAATGTGTCCTGCCTAACTTAAAGAGAATAAATAGAGTGTCCAGGTTGCAGGGGTGTCCAACTTTCATCACTAATAGAGCTGTCAACTATTTGTGTTTTATTTATGACTGGCAACATTTCAGTTGTACACTACTTTATTTATCAAGCACACCTCCGCTCCAACAGTGTGGCCATCCTTCATGCTTTTTTGTGCTCATTTGTCATTTTATAAAGGCATAAAGTCTGAATTGGATAGTTATAATTTCAAAAAGGAGTTGAAGCAAATATTCTTTGACCCTTTGGTGAGCTACTTGGAATTAGCTGGCAAGCTCGGAGAGCCCTATAGTATCGCCATCATAAGGCTGGGCACACTGTGTGTGTATGTTCATTAACTCAATCCCATTCAGTCCCAGCCATTTTTCAGAATTCAACCCTTTCAGTACTGACCATTTTAGATGATTTTGACTGATCTTTCACGGCATGCAGGATATTGTGTTCTATGGCTATACACACATGGAACCTACCAAAAGACATGAACTATTTACTGGAACACAACTGTGTGTGAGCGTGCATTAAAATGTCCTCACAATGCGTAACCTTCAGTATGCTACACTCCATGCTCTTCCACGAGTGTAAACACATGCAAGAGAACCACGCCGAGCTCTTATCAAATGCACTTATGTCACCGTGTGGCCTTTTTTTATGGCTTAAAACTGCTTAAATTCTTTTAGTCTGCAGTTGCGTCATCACCTCTTTTTGCCTCTCGCGCAAAAAAACATAAAAGACGCATGTCTTTGGGATCGGGCGTTTGGGTGTATGAAACACTTATAAATACATCTTTGGTACTGAATGAGTTAAACAACCACACAAATAGTGTTTCTAGGACAAGGCATAATTAGTATGACAACAAGATAGTGTCCAGAGACACTTGAAAAACTTCATACGGACCCCATGACGGTGATATCCACTGCCCCGTGGGACAAAAAGGAGCTCCAAACTTAATTACATCCGGCCAGTGACAGACAGGCAAAGTGTGTAAACAAATATGCAAGAATAGTCCAAGGGCGATAGGTTTGGTAAGGGAGTGATCAAACACGCTGGCATGGGTTGGCGTAGCCTGGGTCAAGCTGTTGGACTGAAGCCGTTGAGGTTTCACAGCCTAGCTTGGATTCTCGTGACAACACAGGACAAAGTGCGTCCCTTGTCGGCTCCGTACGAGATGCGTCATTTTGTTGGCAGACATGTAGGATTTTCCGCGGCATACGGCGAGCAGGTGTTTTATACGGAAATCGGCAGATCGATCGGAGCATCCCCACTTGATTCAGCACTATGATCACCTCCATGGATGTGCAGTAGATCCCCACTTCCCGCTGGGGTCACGCTCCTGGGATCCCAAAAAGCAAGATTCATTGATACTCCCATGAAAGTGTCTATTTTTGACACCTCCACGGTCTGTAAAATGATGGATGACTGTTGAAGCTCGTGCTTCCGAAGCCAAACAAACTTTTGTCAGCCCACAACTTTGGTGCGTTTGAGGACCTCTGAGCAAAGTGCGACATCTCAATGCTTAAGGAATAAACAGTGGAAGCATACAAATTGTGGGATTTCTTAAAGTGGTACATGTATGCTGCACATTATGACATATTTATTCATTATTACTGACTATGGTGAGTCCAATGTGTTTTCTGCAGAGAAAATGAGAATTTTTTGGACCAAAAATCTTTAAAGTTGCAGGGCCGTGAATGCTAAATCACAAATGTGCGGCAATCCACTACAATAACCACTTGATTAGGTCCGTGGGCACGGGCGGGGGTGTTCCTTATGCCACCTGGGGGCCATGTGCAGCCCACACTTTTTTTTTTTTTTTTTTTTTTTTTTTACTGGCCCGTGGCGTATTCTGCTGATAAAATTCAAACACTTTCAAACCAAAATGTCTGACTTCCTGTGCATCTCACAGATCAGCCTCTTTGATGACTTTGATGCATCCTGTCATGATGACGATGTGTGCCACACTTGCCGTCAATCTCTTACTCTACGCTGAGCAGGTTTTGGTACATTTTTGCCATGCTGGAAAGATTTGGTAAGTTTTCAAAGACCTCAAGAAGAATATTTACTTTCCAAAATACTAATAATTGGATTGATTACGAAATTAAAAGCTTTCAGGATTACATGTGATGTCACTTCCTGTGTCATTCACACACCTCCCCCGACTAAAAAGCACCCACGCATTCCCAGCACGCTGCCCTCGGGTCAGGATAAAGTTAGCCCTCTAGCAGTGACAATGAATTGTAGCCGCTACCCGTCACTGACCACCCCTCAGGACCTCCCCAACTATAATTTCATGTTGCTAGGCAACGTCAAAACATGAGAAAATACAGCAGCTGTCCTGACGTCTGCAAAGATGACACGGCAGCTGCGTTGTTGTGACTTTATTGGTACAAAACATGAATAAATACGGTGGTAGAAAGACATAGCAGTGCATTCATTTCACATTTCTCAATTAAGGTTGTTTTTTTAGGGGAGGCATTTGTGCGTGTATGGATTAAAAAGAAGGCTGACGCGTTAAGGCTAAAGATGATAAACAGGATAAATGTGACTAGCTTTGCATCTCTTAAGAGGTTTTGTCATTTCATCAACAGTTGAAAGTACCGTTAAGCTCTACTCTTATTGTTCGTTAGCAGCAGTAAAACATTTAGCATTAACATTTATGTCACACACTCCTTACTGAGTTGTCGTCAACCGCTAGCATATAGACGCTAGATAGGCTATTTACAGTTGGTCCAAGGCCTTCAGCTGTATTGTCCAGACCTGTCAAACATTTGCATTAGAAAATAAGGGCATTTTCTCAGAAAAGTAAGGGAAATTGGGGGAAAATGAGGAAAAAATAATGGACGTTTTCAGAGAAAATCGGGGAAATTTTCTGGAAAAATAAGGGTAAATGAGGGACGTAAGGGGAATTTTTAAGAAAAATAAGGGAAAATAGGAAAATGAGGGAAATAAGGGGAATTTTTCAGAAAAATAAGGGAAAATAAGGAAATGAGGGACTTTCTTTGAAAAATAAGTGTAAATGAGGGGGAAATAAGGAGAATTTTTGGGGCAGGATAAGGAACTTTTTCCAGAAAAATTTGGGATATAAGTGGACTTTTTGGGGAAAATGTGGGAAATTTAAAAATAAGTTTAAATGAGGGGAAAATAAGAGGAATTTTCTGTGAAGATAAGGGACATTTTCCAGAAAAATAAGGGGAAATGTGGAAAAATAGGGTTAAAAAAATTAAGGAAAATGGGGGAAAATTTTGAGAAAAATAAGGATAAATGAAGGAAACTAAAGGGGAGTTTTTCCAAAAAAAAATAAGGAGAAATTCGGGAAAATCAGGGAAATTTTCTATAAAAATAAGTTTAAATGAGGGGAAAATAAGAGGAATTTTCTGTGAAGATAAGGGACATTTTCCAGAAAAATAAGGGGAAATGTGGAAAAATAGGGTTAAAAAAATTAAGGAAAATGGGGGAAAATTTTGAGAAAAATAAGGATAAATGAAGGAAATTAAAGGGGAGTTTTTCAAAAAAAATAAGGAGAAATTTGGGAAAATCAGGGAAATTTTCTATAAAAATAAGGTTAAATGAGGGGAAAGTAAGGGGAATTTTCAGGGAAGATGAGGGACATTTTCAAGAAAAATAAGGACAAATAAGGGAAAACCAAGGACATTTTTTGGAAAAATAATGGAGAATGAGGGAAAATAATAAACTCCACCTGTTAACTCTGCAATAAAAAACAAATTGCAGTTGGTTTGGGGGAGGGAGCTGGTGTAAAAACTGGACTGCCTACTGTGGCGCAACCGTGTTATTTTACTGGCATGCTTTTTTTTTTTTTTTTTTTTTTTTTTTTTTTGAAGGCCTGATTTAACCGGCTACAGGATGTGTTATGCCGATGTTGCAGGAAACTGGAGATTTCATGAAATTTCGAGTAGGGGAAACTATAAAAACATGTGGGCACCGGGAAATAAGGGCAAAAATGGGAGTTTCCTGGTGAAAATGGGAGGTGTGACGGGTATGGCATCTTTCCCGTTGAGCGTCCATCATGTCTCACAGTACACCTGACTGACCACAAGGGCGGCCCGGCTCTCCCTCCTCCTGTCCCTCTTCCTGCTGAGTCGGACCCTCCAGCAGATGGCGCTGGATGCCAGCAGGCTCAGTCCGGCCGACAGCAGCACCAGTCCCAGCACGGAGATGGTGGAGCCGTGCGAGTTGAAGGTGTAGGCCACCACCGTCGCCACCATGCCGGCGATGAGCACCACCACGCCGAACGGCACCGTGCAGCGGTAGCAGGACATCTCAGCGCCCCCTGTGGCGGCGCTCAGCTGGGCCTCGTTGACGTGCGGGACGTGCGTTGTCGTGCCGACAGCATGATCCTTTCTGGATTTGTCGCAGCCTAGCTTCTCGTAAGAGAACGACGTGGGGATCTTGGCGGCGCCGGAGGAGAGGCGGGGGGCGTCTTCGGGCGGGACCATCTTACTGGCCAGGAAGAGGTGGGCCATCTTGTGCTCCTCAGCCAATCACAGAACAGCTGGTGATCAGCAGATATGATTCAAGTCTTGAAGCTCAATTCCAAAGTAGAATTAAGTTAAGATGATTTTTTTTTTTTAAGATCATCCTCTCAGCGGAGGGAAAATCAAAGAACTCACGAGTCAAGTCGTCCGCTCTTCATCACGTCCGGTCAGAAGCCCGAGTGTGGTCCTCCTGAGCGAGGAGCCTCTACAGGTCGTCCTGCATGGTCCTGACTGCAGCAGTGGATGTACGGACAGGACTATCAATAGAAAGACGGGCACCCCCTGTCCTCCCCTCCTTCCCCGCCGTCCTCTGTGCACCTCCTACTCAAGCAAGCAGGAAGATTTTAACTCTTTCCTGCCTTCATTGTGCCGCTCAAACGCTTCAGCTTCACTTCAACTCGCAAAGTCGGCATCAACGCGCTGCGGGTCGGGCTGTCGACGCAGTCATGTGATCGTTGTTAATTTGTGTTCCTACGTGAGCTGTAATGACGCGTGTCACGCTAGCGGAGCGTTCTCTGAAGGGTTAAAGTCACGGACAGAACAGAATCTATGTTCAGGTTACTGAATCCAGCTGAGAACATCTGGCCTTGCTCTTTTTTTTTTTTTTTTTTTTTTAAATGTTTAAATCCTCAACAAGCTTTGCTGTTGCATGGGGGTTGGGGGTGGCTAAGGGGTCACTGATGGGGAGGCCTGGTGAGCCTTTTGATCAGGAGTGAGGGGTCAAACAGCTGCCATGGACGGAGGCTTCATGTTCACAGTGTGGATTTCACAATGAATGAATCAACGTCGTGTCCGTCCAGGGACGGGAGGACGAGCGCTGAATCGTTTCCTTCCCGGATCCATTTCTGGGTTGAGGATGCTGTTGGTGTCTCCGGAGACGCCGTCCCCGCTTCCTGCATACAACAGATGGTTGGGGGCGGACCCTGACATCTCATTTTGTCTTTTTGAGTTGTTTCACCGTTTTTTTGTTTGTACTCCCTGCACAAAGTTGCTGCTACTTTCCCGCCAAAGGACCACAGCCGGGCCTCTGCTTGTGAAAAAAATAAAAATAAATATGAGATTTTGAGAATAAAGTCGTAAATATCCAAGAAAAAAAGTTGCATATTTCCAAGAATAAAGTCCTAAATTTCAGAGGAAAAAGTTGTGAATTTACGAGAGAAAAAAAGACTCGTAATATTACCTTTGCCCAAGGCCAAAGGTCAAGTAAGTCCCCCCCTTTTGATAGCTGTCTCAGGCAATGCCTATTACGTATTAAAAGAATGAGAGATTTCGAATATAAAGTTGTAAATTTACGACTATTCTTGTAAATTTAAAATAATAAGAAAATAATGTTGTAAATTTACAAGAATAAAGTCGGAAATTTCTGAGAAAAAAAGTCGTAATATTACTTTTGCCCAAGGCCAAAGGTCACGTAAGTCCCCCCTTTTCATAGCTGTCTCCGGCAGTGCCTGAGTATTAAAATAATCTGAGATTTTCGGAATAAAGTTTTACATTTTCTTGTAAATTTACCAGAATATGGTTGTAAATTTACGAGAATGAAGTCGTGAATTTACGAGAAAAAATTTGTAGCGTAACGTTATGTTACGGCATTGCCTGAGACAGCTATGAAAAGGGGCCACTTACTGTATGTGACTTTTGGCCTTGGGCATGTGGAGTGGAGGTCAAGAAGTGTGAAGGGCTAGACAGTTGGGGGAAGTAATTGATTCTTAGATAAAAACTCTATTCTATATATATTAATTGAATTATCAATTTATCTTAGATTTAAAACTCCAACCCTCACCCGCTGGATTTAAAGCGAGCGTCTGGAAGTACATTGGCTTTCACGTACTGTAGTTGAATTTTAAAATGAGTTGGACAAGAGCCAGGCAATATGCAAGCTTTGTGAAAATATTTTGGTAACACCACAAATATGCGAAACCACGTAGCACGTTTCCACACAAACCAGGAGGACAAACAGCCAGCTGAAGTTGCTGCCAACCAGAGAACCATCGAGCAGGTGATAACTAATTTTCCACCCAACTCGGAAAAGATGAAGCAAATCACAAAGTCAATCATAGCTATTATTGCAAAGGTTTTCAGTTGTTGAGTAGCAGGGCTTTCGTCATACAACGTCCCATTACAACGTTATTTCACTGACACTGCAATTGTGAATAAGGGCAGCCTAGTTTTTTGGGTTATTCATAATACACTGACGTCTGCAAGCATTATTCTTGTATGAGAGCCGCTGGTACAGAAATCTATATTTTGTATGAAAGCTGGTTTTGACAACAACAAACAACATCTGTTTGTGCTCAACTGCTGTGTTTTGCTGCCACGTTATAAATAAAAGCTTGCCTGAAGAAAGAGGAAAGTTTCCTTCCTTACTGAAGAGCTACGCCCAATTTTGCCGCCTAATGTGACCACCTAATTCTCCTATATTTACCACTTTATTCTCATAACATTATGACTTTTTTAGACTTTATTCTCTAAATCTCTGATTTTTGTTTCGATGAGGCCCTAAAATACTCTGTCATACAAAACATTTACATTCACACATCCTCGTTTCTTCTGAACATGTGCCATTCCCAGAAAAGTGATGTGGCACCAGCAATGATACTCTGCTTATTTATATTCACATGCTTTGCTTCTCACACATTGTTCAACATGTTGCGTCATGGAAAAATGGCTTTTTTTTTTTTTGGCCGACGTGTAACGTACACTTTGCCAATTGCACACCCAAAGCAAACATTCTGCTCCTGCTGCACACACGGATGCTTCCGGTGAAAAGGCAGAACGTTTTTAATACGAGAAGGAGCAATGTATCCCAAGCTGGGAATATCAAAGTATGAACGTGAGCAACAATTGCAAAGCCATTCAACATTCACGGCCCTGCATATTTCAATTTACATTTTTTTAGTCCTCCGAAAATATGCTGTTTCTTTCCGCATTTCTAAATATGTGATAATACAGGTAAAACTGTGCAGCATGCATGTACCATTGTTGGAAAACTCAAAATTTTGACATGTTTATGTCTTTGTGCTTCACTGGTAATGTTTTTCGCCAGGCGGTTACATTTTGCACTTTATTCAGCGGTAAAAAAATATGTGCATATTTAAGCAAATTTTACTTATTCTTGGCCTAAATTCAGCATTTCCAAGCATAAAAATGTCTAAATGAAGTACCTGAATGAACTCAAATACAAATAAGGCAGAAGAAACATTTTAATTGTGAATGTCGTATTCTACATTGGCCACTAGGTGTCAGTAATTAAAAGAAAAACAGCACAATAATAATAATAATAATAAGATAATAATCCTAATAATAGCACGGCTACTGTTGGGGCTATAACCAAAGGCAAGCTAAAACTCAACTCTGAACCACCGACGTCACTTCCTCCCTGCTACACATCTGTCCGCCCACCATTAAGGTCCGCTAGGGAACACATTTACTGTGACACACACGAACAGGAGTTTTATTTAAGTCTTTAATGGCTCATTTACTCTTGTGTCTTTCATATCATATAATATAAAATATACCATAAAGCTGCCATTACAATAAATTGATGAGACAATAGCCACCACAGGAAGTATGCTGTCCAGAAAAACAAGGACCTGCTAACATGTGAGTCTGTTATCTTACTCATGTCTTATTTTATCTGTCTACTATATTGGGTAATTGGAGTGTAAATGTGACTATAGGGGTGTTATTTCATGTCTACAGGGATCTAATAATGTTCAAATCATATTTAGAAGAATGTAAACAGGTTTTCTATGGTCTAATATGTCTTATTTATGTCTTACTTATGTCTTTATGTCTTATTATCAGTGGTGGAGTTACGTGGTGGCCAGTGGTGCCCGTGGCCACTCTTGGTCACTCTCTGGCCACCCCACTGGCCATATCCAGGCATTTCAGGTTTCAACTTATTGCCACCCCTATATGAGTAATGGTCTCACGTTGGCCACCCCAATGAAAAAATTTCTGGCTCTGCCACTGACTACATTGGGTAATACAAATGTAAGGGTGACTATAGGGGTGTTATTTCATGTCCAGAGGGCTCCAATAATGTTAAAACCGTATTTAGAAGTTCATAAACAGGTTTTCTATGCCTAATATGTCTTATTGTCTCTGATTATGTGTCCTATATTGGGTAATAGGCATGTAAAGGTGACTATAGGGGTGTTATTTCATGTCTAGAGGGCTCCAATAATGTTAAAACCGTATTTAGAAGTTCATAAACAGGTTTTCTATGCCTAATATGTCTTATTGTCTCTGATTATGTGTCCTATATTGGGTAATAGGCGTGTAAAGGTGACTATAGGGGTGTTATTTCATGTCCAGAGGGCTCCAATAATGTAAAAAATCGTATTGAAAATGTTTGTAAACAGCTTTTCTATGCCATAACTACGAAAATATTCCATTAATCTATATTGCATCCTACTTCGTGGAAATTCACGTGTCTGGAACCAATTAACCGCGATAAACGTGGGACCACTGTACTCTGATTCCATCGGTTCATGGATCGTCTTCCATTCACATTCATTCAGTTACTTTTATTGCAAACATTGAACCAAAATCGGAGCACGTCAACGTCAAGCCAGCGGAAGTGTTTGGGGTGGGGCTGGAGGAGCGAGGCGTGTGTCAAAAATATACATTTTTATGGGCGTATCGGTTACTTGCGTCACATTTTTGCCATTTTTTCGCCATTCGCTGGTGGCCATGGGACTTAACCCCTGTGAGAATCAGGGCTCCACTAAAAAGACAGCGACACAGGATGCGAGGCTGTCAGTGTGATGACATTGTTGATATTATTGGAGGCTAAGGAAAGTCAGGAAGTAGGCAGAGAAAGCAATGAGTCAAAGAGTGACAGGATGTGACAAACTGCTCAAATCAAGAGCTCACAGGTCACATGCATGTGATGAAGTGGCTATTTTTGTCTTTTTAGTCTTTTAATGCAAAATGTGTAGAGCTTGTTAAGTGTGTGTCTGTGTGTGTGTGTGTGTGTATATATATATATATATATATATATATATATATATATATATATATATATATATATATACACGTATATATATATACGTATATATGTACACTCGTCACAATGTTAAAAAAAAATTTGCATTTTGCAGTGCTTTCTAAGTAGAGCTTCAAAATGCAAAAAGAAGGAATGGGAGTGAGACAAAGAAAATTTGAGTAAGCAATTTATTGCAAACAAGCATTAAAGTGAAATATGCTGTTCATCAGCTGATCAAAAGTTTAAGAGCACAACCTTTTAAAAGGCAAAATCTTGGCAAAAATGTGGATTAATTGTGATTTAGTGGGTATTAGTGGGGTATAGAACAAAAAAGTTAAGGGGTAGACCCCCAATAAATGGGACTAGCCCTGAGCAGGAGGATTTCTCCCTTCAATGGAACAATGGCGCTTCAGGTTGTGCAGGGGCGTCATATGGCAGGTGACTATGTGGAGATGTTGCAGGAGGCATCCCTCATAGCTGAAGGCCCTCGTCTGTGTGGTAATGACTGACTTTTTCAACAGGACAACGCTGCACTTCACAAAGGACTTCTTCCAGAGGAATAATCTCACTCTTTTGGACCATCCTGCGTGTCCCCCTGATCTAAACCCAATAGAGAACATCTGGGGATGGATGGCAAGGGAAGCTGACACAAATGGAAATCAGCTCCAGACAGTGGATGCCCTCCGTGAAGCCATCTTCACCAGCTGGAGCAACATTCCCACTAGCCTCCTGGAAACACTGGCATCAAGCATGGCCAAACCCATTTTTTAATTGATTAACAAGAATGGCACGGCTACTCATTACTCACTCCTTTTTTCAACGTTTTATTTCTATTTTAGGGAGGTTTCAAGGTTTCTTTTTAGCTGTGCTCTTCAACTTTTGATGAGCTGATGAACAGCCTATTTCACTTTAAATTGCTTATTCCAACGTGTTTTGTCTCACTTCCTTGCATTTTGAAGCTCTAACTTAGAACCTCCTTAAGGTCCAACGGTGCAAAATAGATTCGAGAATACAATAGAGTTTTATGTCAACATGGTCAAGATCAGGGGTTCTCAGCTGATATTGTGGGACTTTTTCATGTCATTAAAAAAAGTAAGCTAATGTATTTTTATTTAAAAATAACCTTCAAAACCCACATTTGACATCATGTGCCAAACTGTATTTCACAGCACACTAATAAGAGAAAACAATTGATAATTGCATTCTAAGTAAGCTATTCAAGAAAAAATATTTCAAAATGAAAAAAACAGACTTCAGACTGTCAGACAATTATATGAACATCTTAAATGTACTTTTTGACTTGATGTCACCAATCCCCACCCACCAGGTTAGATACTGGTGTAGACAAGGAGCTTTGTTGTTCACAACCCTGGGCTTAGTTTGGACCGCCAGGGTGCTGATGTCTTCTGACATCTAGTGGTGATTCAGCAAAATACAGGTTTTCATTTTTATGGGCCTGCAAAGCAATGCGCAGCAGCCCATCCTATCATCCCTCATACTTATTTTTTCTTGTTGTTCTCACGTATTCTGCCCAGCTAATGAGGTGCAAACCACGCAAAGAACCCCCACACGTTGTAAGATTGTGTCAGTAGAAATGTCTACATTGTAGGTAGTGTGTTATTCATACTATAATATTTTGTGTAACCATTGTGAAGTAATTGACTAACACAGTTGAAAACTTCATTAGGAACCCTGCTTCGCTTTTTCTTTGACCTTTTTTTTTATGTCAGAGCATACCAATTATGTATTTCAGTGGTTAAATTCTTTTTACTACTAAGAGAGGAGAGGAGCCTGATGAGGTGACTCCCGGATGACTCCCTGGGGAGGTGTTCAGGGCACGTCCCACCGGTAGGGGGGCTCGGGGGGAAGACCCAGGACATGTGTCTCAACTGGCCTCGGGATACACGGGCAGGAGCTGGACAAAGTAGCCGAGTAGAGGGAACTCTGGGCTTCCTTGCTTAGGCTGCTGGCCCCGTGGCTTTACGTCGGATAGGCGCAAGAAGATGGATGGATGGATGGGTGACAAGTAAGAATGTTTGTCCGCTTTGCCTTTATCAAGTGTTTTACTGTTTTACTGTTTTTAATGTTTCTTTTTCTTTAGCTTTGTGAACACCAAAGCATACGCAAGACTGGCTATGCAGTTATTTGCGTTTTCCAGAGGTGAATTTCTTTCTACACTGTAAAAATACACTGTGATAAGTAAATGTTGGTCCCCTTCAAGTGTTTTAACATTTCATCTGCTTCTTCTTTGGCTTCTTTGACCTCATAGTATACCTGTTATGTGTGTCAGTGGTCAACTTCTGTATCCCCCTTTGCAAACACTTTTGTCGTTGTTTTCTTCGGCTTTTTTGACAACAGCATACACAAGACCTCTCGTGATGCAGTTATTTGCATTTTATGTGTGTAACACATGACTAATGTGGTCTTTTGGACCCTGTATTGGCGCAATTACTGGCTGAACAATGTGTCACAATGTAGTTTTTCTGGATTCTGCTTCCCATCATGGCGGCCAAACACAGCGCAGGGTTTAAGGACACGGTTTTGTCACGGTACCTTTTTTCTTTTTTTTTTCCACCAGTTAAACACATAGCAAACACTCGCCACAACAACTTTAAAGGAAAAGTGCATTTTTATACATTTTGCCCATTATCCACAATCCTTATGTGTGACATGAACACATAAGTCTCTCTTTTCTCTGCGTTCTAAAGATATAAAAACAGACAGATCAGTAGTGCACGTAACGGGGTCCACCTACGCCACCTACAAAGAGCGCTGCTAAAACACCTCCAACAAGGTTTCCTGGTTTTGTATCCATGCTGTGACCATGTAGTAACAGCCACATTCATGATAACATGCAATACTAACTCTTCCAAACTCAGAAATGAAAACACAGCAGCAGTGGTGTTAGCTCGGATATGTAGCGTTACCTTTTTTGTAGTGGTCTGAGGCGTTGTGAGCGTGACGCTGACACGCTGCGGCCAAGTCTGCGGTGAAGCTAGTCACTAGCCAGCTAGTAGCTCGCCGGTGTTATGGCTAAAGAGTCGCTAGCCAGCTAGTAGCTCGCCGATGTTATGGCTAAATAGTCGCTGGCCAGCTAGTAGCTCGCCAGTGTTATGGCTAAGTGTCAATGCGCCAGTAACATAGTTTGATCGGCGTTAATATGTTAATATTAACATTATTAATGTTAATAGCTTGGTTATGTGACCATCACATTACATGTAAATGGAGCACTGTTGGCGCCTTTTGGAGTCTTTAGAAGGCATAAAAGGCAGCGTAAGTGTTTCACATGCGTGCAGTACTGAGCTGTGTCTTTATGTCTTTCGAATGCACAGAAAAGAGAAGACGTGTTCATCTCACATAAGGATTGTGGATGGGCAGCATTCCAAAAAAAGTGCCGTTTTCCTTTAAGGTGTATTTTTCATAAGTAATAACAAATGACATCGTGCCCCAAAGAACGACCTTGGTGTCCTCCCGGTGGAACTGCAAGAGGTGGCTGGAGACCGGGAAGTCTGGGCTTCCTGAGACTGCTGCCCCCATGACCCAGACCCCGATAAGCAGAAGATGGATGGAATAACAAATGACAGTACTTATACACAATGTCATATACACAATGTCACCTTAATAGTTTTTGCGATTAAGGGACAAAGATGTCCTCTTCAAAAATAATTTTCCTTTGATTACAAAGATCAATTAAATATTTGGAGAGTGGTATGGATCGATACTTGGGACGGAATCATATTCCTATTACATCACAGCTGTTGTGACCAAGCTTATTGGTTTATCCACTGTGAAAAAGACTGCATAAACGGACCTTACTCGACCCCTGATATAGGACCACAACATTTTATGAGCCTGCCTGCAGAGCAATGCAGCCACTTCTTGATAGCTGTTGACATTGTTCGCTGTTCTCCCAGAATTCAAATCAGTGGCAGTTAGGGCGCTAGCTTTATTAGCATTTGATTCTTTTCGCATTGTGACTTTGTTATCACAGGTGGCTAGCATGCCAGCTGTTTGCGTTTCCATTTAAAAGTAGTTTAAAAGGCAAAGCCCAAAAGCTAAGTCAATGTCAAATGCCAGACAACATCCAAGTTTATTATCACATCTTCACAGTGACACAGGGTTACATCAACAATTACACTGTAACTTGTTCATGATCGTCAAACCTAAAAGTAAGACTTGAGCATGGCGCAGTTGGCAGTGCATTTCAGTCAGCCCAGGTCAAAGTTGACATGATGTATGATGCAATACTGTATGTATTTATTTGATCACAAGTCCCCAACAGTCACGTTGCTAATGCTACATGCTAACACTAAAAACGTCACCGTACAGGACTTGGGAGCGAGGCCTGGAAGAGGGCTGGGGGTCCGCGTTGGTAGCCATCAGAGGCCTCCTTAGCTTCATGTCCTTCTGAAGCCGCCCAGGATGGCGTCCAGGGTGTTGAAGGCACTGTAAAATTCATCTTCGGTTTTAGCCCCTGGAAATTCAACACACAACATTTCACGTTCATTCAAGCGTCAACATGGCAGCAGTTAAAAGCAGACAGACGCCTACGTTACGATTTGCTGCGCTGGATGCCAATAACCTCCAAAAACATATTGTGTTTTTTAGACTCCTGACAAGAATTAATTGCTGCACTTTAAGTACACACCATGCCTCAGGCAGCGGCTGGACCATCAAAAACCACAGCAGGGTCGTGTGGGCACACAACCCCCACTTACCAACCAGCGAGATGGACCCCGAGGAAAAGACAGACGCAGTCATGCCAGGTCGAAAGTTGTACTGCAGCGCAGGAAACAGCTCAGGTTCGTAACTAGTGAAGGAGAAACACACACGAGAAGGTCAGCAAAGGGCTAGCAGGCTCACCTGTGCTACGTCAACAATGTCAGCTGACCTGCAGTGGTCTTGGTGGGCCAGAAACAGATCCTCCAGGTTGATTGGAAAGGTTTTGCAAGTGCCCCCTATGTTGAGAACCTTGAAGTCCAGAAAGCGGACCGGGTAGCCCAGCTTGAGAACTTTGAAGGCAAACTTCCTGGCGGCGACCTTGGACTCCTCCTCGCTGTGGGACAAACAGATTCAACGACGGCTCAACGCCTTCAAGGGCAGACGCATGCAGGGACTGACCTCTTGGCTCCTGTGCAGAACAGGATTCCCGACTGGAAGATCCTCGCGGTGGTCTGGGGCTTCCTGATCTTCATGACGAGCGACTTGAAGACCTGAAACGAAAGGTGAGTTTTGAAGTGATTATTTGTGGGCAGCAGTGACTCCGTCCAGCATACGATGCATCTCAGTAAATTAGAATATGGTGCAAGATTTGCTTTCACAAGTTCAATTAAGTCAGAGACACCAATTAATGGCTCAAGGTTGTATGCAATTTCTTTATTTTTTAATGTTCTTCATTTCACTCTGTATAGTGAATCCCGACACTACGCTTATTCAGTGTGTTGCAGTACCACATTGTTCCTCAGGGGGCGGCAGGGACTCCGTCCAGCATACAGCGCATCACAGTACATGAGAATATAGTGCCAAATGACCAATCAAAGGCTCGGGAAGTTTTTTGCGTTTTTTTTTTTTTTTTAGAGCATTACAAAATACATGCAAGTAATGGGACACACCTATTTGGACTAAAGCACTCTTTAAAGAAAAAACTCCAGAGTTTTATGGTTCTATATATACGCTGTGACCATGCAGTAACAGGCACATTGATGACATATAATATTTGCAGTATTTTGCCGTATTTTTAAGTATTACCGGAACTTCTTTCTTGGGCGCATTGATTTCACAGCGCCCATAGCAACGAACATTACTTCCGTCAACAACACAGCGGCACAGAAAGCCGGTGTCTGCTACAACTAAACATGGCCGATTTCGTGAGAGCCGCAGCCGACTACTACTTTGGACCAAATGTGGATCCAGAACCTTATCCTCGTGAGCCTGAATATACGAAGGATGAGACGCAGGTTTTAGAAGATGAGTGGGCAAGAAGACAAAGTGAAACGTTGGAGCAGACCGGGACCTGGAGAGTCTGGACCAGCACGACTTGGTGGTGTAAAATGTGGAGCTTGCCAAGACATGCCGACAGAAATTCAGCGTGTGTGCTGTTTGAGTGACAGTGTTGCCATCGATGGAAAGGCTTCGTGTACATGGCGAGGAGGACATGAATTGCGTCAAGAGACGGCATCATAACGAACGAACGAACGAAAAAAATCAACTGGCAAAGATGACCCAGGCCAGCTGGACCAGACGGACAACCGTCCATCCAGTAAGTCACCATGATATCGATTCCGATACATGGAGCACATAATGCCTGACGTCCTAGCTATGTACACAGGCCATCTAGCCGTGTACTAACTAAACACGGGCTTTGTTTTGCTTGTTCTTGCTTCTCGGTCTGTACAGATTGGTACCCTCTCTCATTGTTTTGGAGTGGGCTCGTTACCCCTCGGTAGTGGGGAGCGTTTAGCTCCTACAGTAACAATGTCGCTGTAGCTTGGTAAATACGCAGGTCATTGTAAGCTCCCTCGTGCTAGCTGGTTTTCTGTCTTTAAAGCGCACAGAAAAGGGAAAAACGTGTGTTCCCGTTTCACATAGGTTAACGATTGTGGATGATGGGCTACCCCCCCCCCCCCCCCCCGCCCCATTCTCTTTCCCCCCCATTCGAAAGACATAAAAACAGACAGCTCAGTACTGCACTATGTGAAACACTCTGCCTTTTATGAAATGAAAAAAGTGCTTCCTTTTAACATTTTGAATTGACAATTTGGCGTTAAAAAATACTATTCATTGCGATGCAATTTGAATGCCTTTTAGCTTGTGGCAACCAACCAGTGTGTGCTGCACTACCAAATTGTTCCTCAGTGGGCAGCAGTGAGCCAGTGATGGGAAACTGGCAAATGCACAACAAATTGCATACGTGAGTCAGTGAAACCCGAGTCGTCTTCTGTCAAAGACGAGTGTTCGTTGAGTACCTGTACTTGAGTCTTTGTCAAGCGCCGTGAGTCAGTGAAACTCAAATCTATGTCGAGCACCTGTGAGTCAGTGAAACTCAAGTCTTGTTGAGTAGCCGATAGTCTTCGATTGCCCGAGAGTCAGTGAAAGACGAGTATTCGTTGAGTACCTGTACTCGAGTCTTTGTCAAGTACCTGTAAGTGAAACTTCAGTCTTTTTTGAGCACCCGTGAAACTCCAGCGAGCACCCGTGAGTCAGTGAAACCGGAGTCTTTGCCAAGTACCCAAGAGTCAGTGAAACTCGAGTCTTTATCAATTTTCAAACGCCCATGAGCCAGTGAAAATGTAATCTTCCTCTATTACCCGAGAGTAAGTGAAACTCGAGTCAGAATACTTGTGCATCAGTAAAACTCGAGTCAACTACTCATGAGTCTTTATCAAGAGCCAGTGAGAGTCAGTGAAACTTTCTTTGTCGAGCACCCGTAAGTCAGTGAATCTCGAGTCTTTGTTGACCAGCCGTGAGTCAGTGAAACACGAATCTATATTGAACACCTGTGAGTCAACGAAAATTGCGTCTTCGACCTGAGAGTCAGTGAAACATGAGTCCTTGTTGAGCTGCCATTGAGTCAGTAAAACTCAAGTCTTTGAGTACCCTTGAGTTTTAGTCTTTGTCGAGCACCTATGTGTCAGTGAAAATCGAGTCTTCATCAAGTACCCAAGAGTCAGTGAAACTTGAGTCGAAGCACCCGAGAGTCAGTGAATCTCGAGTCTTTGTTGACCAGCCGTGAGTCAGTGAAACACGAATCTATATTGAACACCTGTGAGTCAACGAAAATTGCGTCTTCGACCTGAGAGTCAGTGAAACATGAGTCCTTGTTGAGCTGCCATTGAGTCAGTAAAACTCAAGTCTTTGAGTACCCTTGAGTTTTAGTCTTTGTCGAGCACCTATGTGTCAGTGAAAATCGAGTCTTCATCAAGTACCCAAGAGTCAGTGAAACTTGAGTCTTGGTTGAAAATTGTTGAAACTTGGGTCTTTGTCGCTGACGTGAGTTAGTGAGTCTCTGTGATTCTTTGTCAAGTACCAAAGAGTCAGTAAAACTCGAGTTGAGCTCCTGAGAGTCTGTGAAACTCAAGTCAATCGAGTCTTTGTCAAGTGAGTCAGTGAAACTTAGTTTATGTCAAGCGGCCATGAGTCATTGAAACACGAGTTTTTATTGACTAGCCATGAGTCAGTGAAAACTGAGTCTTTGTCACGTACCAAGAGTCAGTGAAACTGGAGTTTTTTTACTTTATTGATTACCTGAGTCAGTAAAACTGAGCACCTGTGAGTCAGTGAAAATTGTGTCTGTCAAGTACTCAATAGACAGTAATATTTAAGTCTTTGTAAACTTGAGTCTATGTCAAACTCGAATCTTTGTGGATCCCAGTAAAACCAGAGTGGAGCTCCTGTGAGTCCATTAAAATCAAGTTTCTTTGTCGAACACTCATTAGCTAGTGAAATTTCAGTTTTTGTCAAGCACTCATGATCCACTGAAACTCGAGTCTTTACCGATGTGAGTCAGTGAACTCGAGTCCTTCGAGTCTTTGCCAAGCACCTGTGAGTCAAGCACCTTTGAGTAAGTGAAAATTGAGTCTCCGTCGAGTACCCGAGAGTCAGTGAAACTGGATACTTTGTTGATTACCCGAGTCAGTAAAACTGAGCACCTGAGAGTTAGTCTTTGTGAAAGTACTCGTGAGTTAGTAAAATTAGAATATTTGTAAATTCGAGTCTGTAGAACACCCATGAGTCAGTGAAACTCAAGTCGCGCACCCGTGAGTCAGTGAAACGCAAGTCTTCGCCGACCTCAGTCAGTGAAACTTGAGTCTTGAGTCAGTGAAACGCAAGTCTTCGCCGACCTCAGTCAGTGAAACTTGAGTCTTTGTCAAGCACCTGTGAGTCAGTGAAACTCGAGTCACTCAATTCTGTCGAGCACCTCTAAGTCAGTCAAACTCAAATCTATGTTGAAAACCGGTGACTCTGTGTGTGAGTCTTTGTGGAGTACCCAAGTGTCGTCAGTAAAATTTGAGTCTTTGCCCAACACCCTTGAGCCAGTGAAACTAGTGTTCGACGACGTGAGTTGGTACACCTCTAGTCCTTGTCGAGAACCTATGAGTCAGTGAAACTCTAATCTATGCCGAACACCTGTGAGTCAGTGGAATTCAAGTCTTTGTCGAGTACCAGTAAGCCAGTGAAACTTGCGAGCTGACAAGTGAATCGTTTTGTTTTGTGGAGCCTGTGCTGCAGTTCGGGCAGCAAAGTGGTGAATTGACTTGTATTTTTTTCTTTTCCACGGGGCTACACACTTAATTCGTGACACCTGGTTTACTTTTTTTAATTTACCTAGCCGGAGAAGGGGTGGGTAAGTGAACGAGTTAACGTAGACGAGTGCCAGTGACTCACAACTCGCGAGTTTTGAAAGACTAGTTGATAACTCGCACATCTCTATTGAGTACACAGTAGAGCCAAGTTAGCAAACTGTGTCACCAGCTAAGATGTTAAAACAGTTTTGTGAAGGACATTTAAGGTACTTTCGATTAATTTCTAGTTTCCATACCGTTGACAGGTGCTGTACGTTCCAGGAATTGCGAGCGATGAACTCCAGGTCCAGGTCACAACCCAGTTTAACAGATGACGTGACGTTCCTACGCACGCACGCACGCACGCACGCCCACACACACACACACACACACACACACACACACACAAACAAACACACACACACAAACGAACACACACAGAGCGAGCACGTATTATAACAGCTGCAAACAGCAACAAAATGAAATGCTTCAGCAGCCTACTGAATCTGCGGGCCAGTTCGCGGTTTGGCCGTCCAGCGGTGGCTCGGGGTGCGCGTGGCGGCCGGGGGAGCTTGGGGTGCTGGAGGCGGGGGGCCGACAATCACCGGCAGGAAGGAGGTCACCGGGCGAACAGCAGACCCAGCGGGGGTCCTGCAGATGGCCTGCATGGCTAAAGGCCTGCGGACCCTCTCTGAAACCGGTCTGCTTTCTAATGCCACAAACATCTCGAGCGTCGCCAAACTTGTAGAAGGTATATGTTATGCCGTGCACGAGGACCTCCGCCAATGTTTTGAATGCGGACTACCGCTTACGATTCGTGTTCATGGCTCACAAAGACGTGATGTCAAACGACGGGTGACGAGCTGTGAAGTCACCGCCACGTTTATTGCATTGTGGGCTTATGTAACGCACAGACCAATTAGATAATAAGTTCAATTTACGGTCATGACAGTAGTTCCAAATGACATTTAAACATAATACCATCTAATTGCAGGGCCCTGCAGGTTAATGCTTAAAACACTAACTCATGACCTTGCATCCACTAAACCCACTTTGCAATACTTTTAAACACTAAACAACGGTATCTCTGAAAGTATGAACATGAAACCCACTGTAGAAGCTTTATTGTATAATGTGGTTGTATAATTATATTTTATAAGGTGTATAATTATGAAACATTGCACATATATATAATATATGTATATATATTATATATATATCCATATGTAATTCACTTGTGTGTATATATATAACCTCCAAATTCAGTCTGAGCCACACAAAAAAGCCACACGTTGACCATCTTGTTAGATTGGTGCAGCACGTATATAGTTTATGGTATAATCGGAACTAATTTACTAATAACCGTGGTTATTAGTAAAATGTGTACACACCTCTTTCCTTCCTTCCTGTCTTATCAGTGTTATTTTATTCCAGCCTGTTCAAGTTAACTGCAGTGAAGGACACACATTTGTGTCGCTCGTGTACTTCACATTTCCTCACTCTGTTCTTCACATTCTCCGCTTTTTATCTCATTTTCCTTTCCGTTAATTTCCTAACTTCTACACTCTTTTTGGAAGTGTCCTTCCTCTTTCCACCCGCCCTTGTATCTGTTCGTTTACACGCTCCCTTCGAGTATTTCACTTCCCTGCGTTTATCTTACTTCATTTAAACAATCCTTGACTATTTTTTTTAGCAAATTTACACCCTCCGTTCAGTTTGACGGAGTTTATCCAGTTCATTGTGGGCCCGACGAGTGCTCTTGCGAACTGTATTGGACCGCGGCCGCGCCCCCAGATGTTGTCCTGGGCGTTCGTGCGGTGATGTACCGCAATGAAATGTGAGCCTGCTCGGTAATTTTGGGATGTTTTACTCGGGGCAGGACAAAAGACACGTTAGCAGGCCCAGCCGGAGCAGATGTTGGAGCTCCGGGAAAACAAGAGGAAGCGACAAGAAGGACGCCGAAGAAAGGAGACTTCTAGACGGTAAACCTTCGGAGAGAGTGAGACTACATGTTTTTAAGATATCTTCTACCCACGTTGCATATTTAAATGTTAAGAGTTTGTGTGTGTGTGGGGGGGGGAGAGTTTTGAAAGTTCTGTTGGCGTGCGCTTTAACCGGAAGTTCGTGCCTTTTATCAATCCGAGTCAAAACACAAGCACCTGTCCTTCAGATCATCTATTATTATCTTCGGCAGCTAAAGTGTCTTAACTGTCGCCATGGGCAGCACGGATATGACCACACGTTTCAATGGCAACAGCTTGCCCCAACAAACTGAAAGGTGTTTGCTTATGTTCCAGTCGAAGCAGGTAAGGCTGGCTAACGAGCAAATGTCAGTTAATTAACAGTTTAAGCTAAGTAGCAACTACTTCGCTTCATTTACTGCTTCCACACTCTCCCACAGGGACATGAAAATACTTGATTACAGGGCTGCATATTGAGATAATATGTTATATTTTGTCAGCTAAAAAAACCTAGCAAGAAACACAGCTCAGTCACTTAAGTTGTCCCAAAAAGTGCTTGGTGCAGGACATTTAGCCAGCTAGCAGCTAACAAGTGTGTGTCTCTCCTGGTCCTCACAGATATGGCCCAAGATGTCTGTGGATTCTAGTCATTCCTGTGTGCTGGTGCCATCGCGAGACTCCAGGGTTTCCTGTGCCTTCCAAACAGCGGACGAGAAAGATGACGTCCCCGCGGTGGGAGAGGAGAGGTGAGACGGCATGGACTGGTTATTGCAGCAATGATGGTGGGACAAAGCAGTGTCAACAGTGGTGACGCTATGTCTGATGAGGATGTTTCAGCACTTCCTAACTGGAGCAAGTTTTGTCCCCTGACAGTGTTTTGGAGATGCTGAGCTGTTCCAAGTTCTCCGACCTGGAGACATGGCTGTGCATGCCGTCCTCGATGCTTCTGCCCAGACTCCTGGACTCCACCCGCACCTCCTCTTCCTCCTCGTCCATCGGCGGCGTGTCCAACTGCTCCTCGTCCGCCTCCTTCGCCTGCCGCCGGTCCACCTGCAGCGATGCAGACATGGCAGACAGGTAATATAAAATGCTGGAAGGCCTGTGGCCTGGCGCGGCTCGACTTGAATGTTTCTTTTCAAAGCAAAACAAAGAGCTTCTGACTGATGGGCTGCACTTGATAAGTGTGATTATGGCTGCACTGGACTCTTGATTCCTCTCCTGTTGCACACAGCGAGTAAGCCAACACCCTGATGGTCACTCAACGCTTGCAGGGACTTTTTTCTTCAGATCAGGAACTCGTTATATGACTTTCATTTGCTCTGTTTTGTGTATTTGCTGCGGTAAAACGTGTCTGTGTGCAATGTTGACTTGGACCGAACTGCTGGACTTGGTCCTGAGGAGGAGGAAAAAGGGAAGTTGTGAGCGAAAGTCGTGGCGAAGTCGCAGCTATGTTGTCTCAGAGTCCAGGTATGAGGAACGCTGGAGAGGAGAAGCTTTGTTTAATGTTGTCTTTGCTTTTACTTTACCACTTTCATCGCTTTGTGTTGTTTGAGTTGACGTTTAATAAGAGTTTATATTTAGATAGAAGGATGAAACACTGAAAACTAGGGGTGTTATGGTATGCAGTTTTTTTGGCATGGAGCCTTTGGTTCAGTATAGCTGCTTACCGATTTCCCATACGGCACACATTAAAAACGAGGGACAAAAAGTGTAAATTTGTCGTTGCGATGCATCTGCACAAGACCGGGTAGTGTGCTACCTAAGAGCGCACAAAAAGGAAATTTAGGCGGACGAATATAGCCTTTGGCTAGCAATAGTACCAAGGAGAAGCCAGAGCTTGAAAACCCTCCTCTGTGGCTAAACTCTTGCTTTTGAATACCTGGTCTTCCCGGTGAAATACGTAAACGGATAAAGACAAGTGGATAAGATGAAAGCAGTGTACTGCCATTGTTCAGTACAGATGGGCAACAGGACTAGAAGCTGGAACTATTAACAGTAATCCTTCGTTTATCGCAGGTCATTAGTTCCAGACCTGATCATAAGTGAATTTCCCCAAAGTGGAATTTATTTTTAAATGGAGTATTTTTGTAGTTATAGCATAGAAAACCTGTTTACGACCTTCTAAATAAGATTTTTTTTTACATTATTAGAGCTTTCCAGACATGAAATAACAACCTTATAGTCACCTTTACTGTACACTTATTTGAAGCCGCGAAATCCAAAGCGCGATGCGGCGAGGGACGCCTGTACTACACTTCAACCGATAAGCAACTTCAATTTACTGCAATGAAATATTCATTCCCACTCTTGACACTCTTACTGTTACACTTTCACTTTCCAAAGAAGTGAACCGGGGCTGCACGTGGATATTCACCATTCAGCATTCACAACTCTAAAGATTTGCGGAATTTTGATTAACGCATTATTGTTTTTATGTGTGGCAAAACTCACTATATTGTGCTTATTATTCTAATTTAGTCACTCAGCATACCTTGCGGGTTATAAATGAGTCTAAAATAGTATCGTTTTGCATGCATATTACTGTGTGTTCCTCTTTTTGGTTGCACCTTGAGCATATTACTCGAATGTTGATGTTCCCCGCAGTTTTTAGAAGAAAAAGCACCTTAATTATGACATTTTCATGCTTTTACCCTGAAAAGAATTTACCTAACAATCAGAAGTTGTGATTATTCGGCGCAACAATAACAATGCTGTCAAGTAAAGTCTCTCAATTCTTCACTACTTCCTGCAGGCTGCCAGACAGGGAGGCCACCTTCCTCACCCCTGCGCTGGGCAAGGAGACGCCATTCCTGGTCACGCCACTCCTGCCCATCCTCACCTCCACGCCTGCTACTGCGGCACTGGTGTCAGCAGGGGACTCCACCCCCCAAGGCGGGGTCAGCATAAGGAAGCGCCGACGTCTCGCTGCCAGCCCCGGAGGACTGCACTGGAAATCTGCAGGTGAGAACACGCTCATTCAAACGCACCATCAGAGAGTTATTCATTCATTCAGTCTGTTGTAACATGCATATGTGTACCTAATGAAGTGGCCTTTGGGTGTACATATTTCATCATTCACTAAAGATCAATGCGGAGAAAGCGGATGTGCAGTCAAGAATGTTTAGTCTCAGCATCTTCACACACACACACACACACACACACACGTGCACACACACAGGTTGTTTATCAAGTCAATCCAGTTCCTGTGTTGATCCTCGTTAGCGCCACCCATCAGAGGAACGATAATGAGTTTCCTGTTGAACAGATTGTAGCTCATCCTGTGCAACACATTCATCAGGGTCTTTTTTTTTTCCTTTTTTAGCTCAGAGCTAATTGTTGCTCTTAGTGGAGTAGATCATCATTTTACTTTACTCTTCAGTCCCTCAAGAATTTTGCAGTCTTTTTTTGTGATTGTTGTGACCTAAAATGCTGGATTTGACCGGGCAAAAAATGCGATGTTTTTCAGGCTTTTTATTTATTTTTTCCAATAACATTGCATCCGCTTGTGATTTTGTGAATTGAATCAATGTTTGAAGTGGCCTTTGACCCCGATAAGCACAAGTCTCACAATACAGTAGTCCCTTGCAATATCGCGGTTCGATTATCGCTCCCTTGCTATATTGGAGTTTTCCAGAAATGAATGAATGAATAAATGATTACTGTTTCCTGGTAGACTATGGTCTATTATTCATCAAAATATATTGAAATAAAAGTGAAATGTAGTATTGACATGAAATGTAGTATTCACAGGCCTCATATATGAAAACGTGTGTGGAAGTCTGACTAAAGAAACCCAGAAAGGCAAAATGTGCGTACGGACAAAAATATTCAGAGCAATAAAAAGTTGCGTACGCACACATTCATGCACACATTTGTGGCTCACAGATTCCACCTTGGGTAGAAGTGTGCGTAGGTGACACCACCTCAAGTTACGCCCTTTCCAGACCTCCACTTCACCATAGAAGGTCAATGCAAAGTAACTCTTGAATGTGGCGTCCATATTTAAAGAGCCTTGATTGCATTGGCATCACGGTTGGTGGGGAGACAACGAGGATGAAAAAGCAGACTTTCACGGAAATGGAGGTGGAAATACTGGAAAAAGTACATTGGGAAGGCACAGTAGTGGCATAAAAGTGTGAATGGAGCAGGGCGAACCAAGGCAAAACCGAAGAAATGGTCTGATATCAAGGCACACATTTCCATTTTTAGTGAGCATGTTTCTAAATTTTTTCTAATTGATATCACATTTTAGATGAATATAAGCTTAGCAAAATCTGTTTAAAGGTGGGCACAAAGATTCAAACCGGGGATGAAGTTATGTCGAAAATGAATTAAACGTAACGATGACATTAACACCATCAGAATGTTAGGTATATAAGAATAATTTTATGAGGAACTAACGTTGTGTGTTGGTGCAACAAAAGAAAACCCCATCATTTCAGGGAAAGGAAAGGGTAAGCTTACGCACACGCCACTGACACGATCCACACAAATAAAGGCTGTGCAAGGTAAATAAATATTGCTATTGATGACATACTTCACATATGCAACAAAAAAGCTCTTATTTTTGATAAATTGTCTAAAGAAAAGCGAGAAACGGAGCACCAAGGACATACTATCTTTGTGTCTTGTAAATTTAGACTATAGAATGATTTAATTGACAACTACTTTGTTATAATTAATATTCATTGAACACATTTATTTATTTATTATCTGCTTCTCAAGAGTGATATGATAGGGATAACTTTTTTTTTAATATCTACTTTTTTATTTAGACTGTTGATTTTTCGTCATCAATAACATATGACATTACTACTACCACATCATCATCATTTCAGGTGAATAAGGTTTTTTTGTGTGCACGATGTTTTTTTTTTTTTCCCCCCCTCATCGCGGCACATTTGGTACAATTAGCACGTGAAATGAAAATTCTTGGAAAGTGAATGCTTGTTCACAAGTGAGCTCAGGGGAAGTTACGACAGGCCGTTAACGTCACAGGCAGAAGAAAAAAGGAACACTTGATTTGCTCACGCACAGTACGGGTAATCTCACCTCATTGGAGCTCTTTTTAAAATGATCAGTTATGAGATATTTGTCATACAGTATTTATCGGTATGACATCCCCTTCATCGAGTCTCCCACTCTCCAGTCGATGCAAAACGTCGGGTGTGGGAGGCGTTCAGTGAGGCCATGTAGCACGACTTTGGGTCGGCCTCGAAGAGGTTCTGGAAAACTGTTCGAGCCTCAGAAAGGGGAAGCAGTGCTCGGTCCACACTGTTTACAGTGGGGTTGGGGGGCCTGCTGACCTTGACTGAGGATATAGTTGAACGGTGGAAGGAATACTTTGAGGCTCTTCTCAATCCCACTGACATACCTTCCATAGAGGAAGCAGAGTCAGAGGACACGGACGCGGACGATTCACTGCGGCAGAGGTATCTGGGGTAGTCAAAACGCTCCCCAGTGGCAAAGCTCCAGGGGTGGACGAGTATCGCCCTTAGTTCCTCATGGCTCTGGATGTTGAGGGACTGTCTTGGCTGACACGTCTCTTGAACATTGTGTGGAAGTCGGGAACAGTACCTCTGAATTGGTGGTCCCCCTGTTCAAGAAGGGTGACTGGAGGGTGTGTTCCAACTATAGGGGGACCACACTCCTCAGCCTCCTCTATTCCAGGGTGTTGTACAACCGTTAGTCCAACCTTAATTATGACATGTGATATGCAGTGTGGTTTTCACTCTATGTTCGGACCACCCTCACTTATGGTCATGAGATGTGGGTCGTGACCAAAATATTGATTTCGCAGATACACGTGGCTGAAATGAGTTTCCTCCGTAGGGTAGCTGGACTCACCCTAAGAGACAGGGTGAGGAGCTCAGTCATCCCGGAGGGGCTCACAGTAGAGCCGCTGCTCCTTCACATCGAGAGGAGCTAGTCCGATGCCTCCCGGACGCCTCCCTGGTGAGGTGTTCCGGGCATGCCCAGCTGGGAGAAGGCCCCGGGGCAGACCGAGGACACGCTGGCGGGATTATGTCTCAGAGCTGGCCTGGGAACGCCTTGGTGTCCTCCCGGTGGAGCTGGAGGAGGTGGCCGGGGACCGGGAAATCTGGGCTTCCCTACTGAGACTGCTGCCCCTGCGACCCGAACCCGGATAAGCGGAGGAAATGGATGAATGGATGGACGTCATAATTCCCTGATATCGGCCCAATAATTATCGAGCACTCCTAATTGGCAGTAATTTTAATTGAATTGTCAGTCTCCCCAGGATCTCACAGGCTTTTTTTGACATGCCCGATTTCAGTTTGAGTTTTTTGTTATTTTAGGTGTTTGTTGCCATGAAATTGCATGAGAAAGCCAAAGTTGCAATAAGTAGTTGTGAATTTCCCTCTGTGTTCCCTCTGATATGGGGCAAATTTGATTGGCCAAAATGTGTGGGGACAAAGTTGCAAGGCCGTGGACTTGGTGTGAATCATGAGAGCGTGGAGGGTCTGAGTTTGTAGCACGCATGGAAGTACATTTCCCAGGACAAGCAACAGTCTTGTGTCATGACTCCAAAAATCCAAGTGTTGATGGTCAGTGAATGAATCCAGAAGATAAAAGCTAGGACGGCTAGTTTTTGTACCCCAGTATCCAGCAGAGGGCGACAGAGCTCCTTGTTCAGTTGGAGCCCAATGGACAGAGCAGAGTGAACCTGAGGTTGGCAAACTGAAGGAAAAAAAAAAAAAGCCTGAATGATTGACAGCAAAAGGAGTTTATACTGCATGTTACTTTTCTCATCCAGGATGCTCATTGAATCCCTAATGTGATGCACAATCACCTTCATCCTACAGAGGATCTTCGAATTAAAGTTGTCCTGCAGCTAAACGTAGTTCCGTACAAGGACAAATGAAGCAAAGGAAGTTGATGTTTTAATGCGAAGGGATGTCCGGGAGCCTCCTGCTGTCACCTCATGCACTTTTAATGCAGCAGCATTGTCTGACATCTGATCTCTCATACACACGTGCACACATACACTCTCATTAAGTAGAAACTTGAACCCACTTAGATGTTGTTTCAGATGAGTCCCAGGTGACCCAACAGCACCACTGCTGCCCTGTTTGACCTGCTCCTTCTTCTTTTGGCCAATGAAAATAATGTTTTTAAAAGTCATGACCTAAATGTGATGTTTTTTATGGTTGGAAATAATTTGTTCCAGGGTCAAACTGTGGCCATGGTGAAACCTTTATTAAGTGTACAGGGAATGTATTAGGTCACATCTGACCATTCTTAACCATTCAGTGGTTGAACTGCAAACATGTCTAGCTTTACTTTAGCCCCCTCGTACACGAGTTTGGTGTTGGGTGACAGCAAGGTGTCTCTGGTTTCTCTCGTACAGTTTCAGTGCCCAACGTAGGTGGAGAAGAGGATGGTGCAGGTGAACTGGCCAAGAACTGCCTCCTGGCTCGTGGGGGCGGGGCTTCACAGGCGTGGGTCGGCGACCGGGCGGCCGTGAGGAAGACTGTTTCGGTGGATGACCGACTACTGCAGCCGGTGGGCGGAGAGCAGCGCCACCTGAAGCTGCTGAGCCGACTGGAGAGAGGAAGAAAGAAGCTGCGCAACGTTCACGTGAGTGTTTTTTATTTGTTGTTTTGTTGTGAGCATCACGTGCAAATTGTTAAGCAAGGATGTTCAATGTCATTGGTCGGTATTTGGGGTTACGTTTTGTTCTTTGCGAAATACGGCACAACCTATTACCCATTGGCTCCGAAACAGGTACCGCTGCACATCTCGCCACAGAGCAAACAGAAAACCAAAATAACAAATCAGGTAACGAAGTGAAAAGTTAGGAAAATCAAAACTAAAGTCCAATTTGTCATGCTGAATATGGCATAATGCGCTGGCTATGCGGGGGGTGGTGGGCTAGTATGGCGTCTTCCTTCAATACTTCTTGTGCAGGGGCGTCAAATTTGTTTTCAATGAGGGCCACATTGCAGTTGGGGCTGCCCTCAGAGGGCCACTTGTAACTATCACTATACAGTGGCATAAAAAAGTGTTTGCCCCTTTCTGATTTCAAATTTTTTACATGTTTGTCGTTTCAGATCATCAAACAAATTTAAATATTAACACAAATGAACACAAAATGCAGATTTTAAGTGAAATCATGTCATTCCACAGCACCTCAATAGGATTCAGGTCAGGACAAGTCTTCCATTTTGTTTTTATTCAGACATTGAGAGGTGGACTTGCTGGTGTGTTTTGGAGTTGGTTTCAGCTTGAGGTCACCAACAGATGGCCGGACATTCTCCTTCAGGATTTTTTGGTTGACAGCAGAATAAATGGTTCCATTGATCACAGCAAGTATTCCAGGTCCTGAAGCAGCAAAACAGCCCCAGACCATCACACTACCACCACCATATTTTAATGTTGGTATGATGGTCTTTCTGAAATGCAGCGTTACATTTAAGGCAGATGTAATGGGACACAAACCTTCCAAAAAGTTTAACTTTTGTCTCATCAGACCACAGAGTATTTTCCCAAAGGTCTTGGGGATCATCAAGATTTTTTCTGGCAAAATTGAAGCGAGCCTTCATGTTCTTGTTCAGCAGTGGTTTTGGTCTTGGAACTCTGCCATGCAGGCCGTTTTTGACCAGTTTTTATCTTATGGTGGAGTCATGAACACTGACCTTAACTGAGGCAAGTGAGGCCTGCATTTTTTTGGATGTTGATGTGGGGTCTTTCGTGACCTCTCGGATGAGTCATCACTACGCTCTTGGAGTCATTTTGGTTGGCCGGCAACTCCTGGGAGGGTTCACCACTGTTTCATGTTTTGATCATTGTGGTTGTTGATATTATATTGTCCTCTCCGTCATGGTCTTTATAGCCGTCAGACATTTGCTCACGTAGTCCTGTTTGTTTCTGTTGTTTTGTTATTGTTGTCACAATTGTTGCTGCTGCTGTTGTCCTTGTCCCCCTTTTGTCCCTGCACTCCCTCCTCTGTTTTCTTCTCTCTTCTTCTCTATCTCCTCCTACTCCGGTCCGGCCGCTCCAAATTTGCATAACAACAAAACATCAAAGTTAAATAAATTCTGTATAACAGGGGTAGTGTATCTCACACTTTTCCTTGGCAGGGCAAATCTGTTGACCATGTAAGGGCATTTAGGTCAACAATACTACCTGCCCTCATGGCTGGACAGGACAAAAAATCAAATAAAAATATCCTCGCCCAGCCCTATTAAAAACGTGTCTTCTTTTTAATCATTGCCCGTAAAGGATTTCCACGAGCCTGTTCGGTACTGGTCTGTGGTTGGGGACCCCTGCTGTACAGGTCTTTCTGGGGTGGCTATTTTCTCATCAATGTAGCATTACTGACTGACTGATTTTGTCGAAACAGGTTTTATTTGTGAAATGTATCCAGTGGAAGAAGCATAATGTGTTGATTACACAACATTAGTCTGATGGAAGAGCTGCTGCCTGTATCGCTATTGGTTGTCAGACCTTTTGTATCAGTCCCAGAGAGTACTTGTGTTATATTTGTTCTGTTTCTCATTCTTCTGGCTTGTGTAACAGTACCTGTAGAGAAAGCCCCGTTGACCCCTCACCTCATCCGCTTTGTCTCTGTTGATGAAGTGAGCGTTTGCGTGGCGGCGTGAAGCTAATGTGAGTCACAGGCTTGACACCCTGCGGCCTCCTCAGCCTGGCTGAATACGTGTCCGGCAATTAGAAGCTTTTAGCAATGCTCCCAACTTGAAGCTACTCTGACTCAGGCTGAAGCTCGTCCGGTGTCGTGTGCCACAGTGAATACTCTTTTCACATCTTTGGAAGCGGTTGCTGGGTGACAAAATGAGGCTGACCTTGTTGTCATCAGCATGATAGCACATGTTGTGACTCCTGTAATGAGACGGTGAAGTTGTGCTGGAAGCAATCTTAACACCAGCACTTCTCTTTTGGATGCCACTTAATCATTCGGGAGTGGAGCACTTTGTTGTAATGACACAAATTAAAGTACTTTTCCACTTTTTACCCCCCTTCTTTTTCCCACTTTGCCCTCGGCCCACATGGTCCGTCGGTGTCACGTTGTTTTGGCAATCTGTTTCCCAAAAAATAGATTTTTGGGCACTTTAATGACATTCAAAGATATGTCATGTCTTTTGTTAGGAGAGCAGAAACCATCAGCGTGTGAGTCTGAGTCCTCATCTCTCAAGAGAAGGTGATGATGGTGGTGATGATGGTGAATGTGCTGGCTCGTGTGGGCAGCACTCGTACGTCTCCAGGCTGCTTTTTTAAATCACTGGGCATGACTGAGTGTATTTGTGGCTCTTTTGAAGGTCAAGTGTGTTTTACATCATGCTTGACACATGATCGTGTGTGTGTGTGTGTGTGTGTGTGTGTGTGTGTGTGTGTGTGTGAGTTGTGAGTTTTGCATAATTGGCCATGACGCAAAACACAGGGCCAGAATGGAGATTTCAGTGTTTGTGTGTGGACAATTTGAGCAGAGACAAAACCAAACAATTATCGTGACAGGCCTACTTACATTGCCATCTACTGTACGGAGTTGTAACGACAAGCGACACAGACAGTCTCATTATAATGTGTTTGGTGAACAGGTAGGGCCAAATGTTTAGAAAAATAATCATAATTGTTTTTTTTTATTTTATTTAAGGTACATTTGTCCCTCGGCACTTGGCACTCGGCACTCAATTTTTCTATCACGATTTTTCAAAAATATATTTAAAAAATCATGGCGTTTTGTGTTTGAATATGGAATATTATTATTTGTAAAAAGTGCATATTTAAACACATTTTACATATTTCTTGGCCTAAATTTAAGCATTTCTGTGCATAATGCCTAAATGAAACAAAATACATACGTAGTAGACAATATGTAGTCACTGGTCACTAGGTGTCAGTGATGTTGGGCAGGACACACAAGCACCAGGCGGGCACAATAATCCACCGGCTACTGTTGCATCCGTAACCCACGCGAAGCTAAAACTTCAACTCTGAACCCCTGGCGTCATCCCCAACTCAGCTCCCCTAGTACCGGAACACATTTAGAGCAACACACACGAGTGCAAGTTTTAATGATGTCTTACATGTTTTCTTTTCTTTTATTATGTCTGCTATATTGGGTAACAGGGATGTAAAGGTGACTATGGGGTGTTATTTCCGGTCTAGAGGGCTCTAATGATGTTGAAAACCGTATAAAGAAGGTTATAAACAGGTTTTCTATATCTTATATGGTTTCTTTTCTCTTATGTCTGCTATATTGGGTAATAGGAGTGTAAAGGTGACTATAGGGGAGATATTTCCTGTCTAGAGGTTTCTAATGATGTTAAAAAACATTTTTTCTATGCCCTAAAATATATTCCATCCATCCATTTTCTATACCGCTTCTCCTCTTTAGGGTCGCGGGGCATGCTGCAACCTATCCCAGCTAACTTTGGGTGACAGGTGGGGTATACCCTGGACTGGTTGCAAGCCAATGGCAGGGCACATATAGACAAACAACCATTCACACCTATGGACAATTAAGAGTCACCAACCTAAACTGCATGTTTTTGGATGTGGGAGGAAACCGGAGTACCCTGAGAAAACCCACGCACGCACGCACGCACGCACGCACGCACGGGGAGAACTCCACACAGAAATGCCCAAGGGAGACTCGAACACAGGTCCTCCTGATCTCCAGACTGTTACTGTGTTGGCCAACATGCTAACCACTAGACCACTGTGCGGCCCTAGAATATATTCCATTTATAAATAAGGAATCATACTTTGAGGAAATTGACTCATGACGTTTGAGTCTGGAGCCAATTAACCGCAATAAACGAGGGATTACTGTAGTGCCAAATTGTTCTTTGGCGGTCCAAATTTAGGTGCTTTCCACAGAAACTTTTTTAGGTCAAAACGGCAAAGCATTTTATTGTTTCAGCATCTCATCCACATGGAAACTGCGTTCTGGGTCCTCTGAAACGGTATTTTTTGAAAATGGCTTATGATGATGATTGGGGGGATTTTACCAGTACTCCATTTGATTAGTAGCACTTATAGTTAATGCACTAACATACATCTATATCCAGTCATACATCCATTTTCTATACAGTTGAGTTTGACACCTGTGATCACGCGCTGTGAGGAAACGTGCAAACTCCACACGGACATACCCAAACGGCAATTTGAACCCTCAGTCCCCTGGCTATGCGGCCATCATGCTAACCACAGTGCATGTGCATGTACTCAAAGATCAAAATCAATTCAAATTTAATACAGTATACTGTGAGGGTTGATCCAGACGGAAACGTTTTCAGGTCGAAATGTCAGCCTTTCATCCACACGGAAACAGTATTCTAGGTGCCCTGAATAAACATAATATCTGAAAATTTTGACGGCCATGACTCGCCCATTCCACATTCTCCTGATATTTAGTTGTCTTATACTCCATACAGACTGGCAGAAGTACCATAATTTCCGGTGTATGAGATACCCC
The DNA here is from genome assembly GCF_027744805.1 of Dunckerocampus dactyliophorus. Classification (NCBI taxonomy): domain Eukaryota; kingdom Metazoa; phylum Chordata; class Actinopteri; order Syngnathiformes; family Syngnathidae; genus Dunckerocampus; species Dunckerocampus dactyliophorus. The sequence continues at coordinate 48,750,710 of NC_072820.1, forward strand.
GGTGTTTAAGCCGCACCTACTCAATTTAGAGAGGAAAAACAGATTTGTACATATGTAAGCATGTCCACATCATAAAATGGCATATAATGGCGTAAGAGTCCGTGAGGACCAAGTAGCTCTTTACTTGACAGGAGCCAATAATGACCTATGAAAAAACTCACAAGCTTGTCAACCCATCGGAAATCTCAGGAGTAACAGTCTAAAATCAGCTAAAATCATCACACAGTGACTTAACACTCAAAAGGTAGTTAAGAAATATACAAGACAAGTACCAAGAAAAAAACAATTTTAACCATTTTAACTTCTTCCCATCATGCATTGTTTCCCAAGCTCCAGGGGGTCCCTCTGGTGGACACAAGCAGCTGAAAGAATCATTGCAGCACCCCGGCATGCCCTATGCCTTGCTGGGAATCTTATGTTATATTATCTAATGTTATTTACATGACAGCATGTCATTTATGTCTCTGTCATCGCCTTTGCAATTTATCAATTGTGTTTTTGTATCGGTGTATGCATTATCAGCCGAACACACACACACACACACACACACACACACACACACACACACACACACACACATGCATGCATGTGTGCCTCTCAAATGTAATCGTAGAGGAGAGATCATGTTACAGTCAGTGTTTTTTGTCACATTAACTTTATTAACATCAGTCACAGCCTTGGCTGGTGATTATGGTGACTAATCCACAAAGAAATAACACAATCAATTTAACAATAGTCGATAACAATGTTGTATTAACGAAGGCGTATGATGTTGTGAAGGAAAACAAAGCATATCCACACATTACTGTGGCATAATGGTAATAATGCGTGCAGAATGCATAATATGAAATGTATTCTCGACACAGCACAGTAAATGTTAAAAGATGTTTTTCAGTCATGTGCCTGTTAGCTCCATTGGCTCTCTGAATAATTGATTGCCAGGCAGCGCAGCGACAGAAGCATCCCAGAGTTGTGCCTGCCATTGCTCTGACCCCACGATGGAAAATCCCCCAAAGCCTCTTGGTCGTAAATCTCCACAATGTTTGCCTTTTCATTTAGAGCAAAGTTTGTCTGTTGGACGAGTTGCGTCACCTCGTTACAGCTCCTCCAGCTCATTAGGAACCTGTCAGTTTTTCTCCTGAGACCTTTCTCTCCACAGTGTGGTCCAAAGATCAATTGTCTCTTCCTTCATTTTCATCCCAATTTGTCCACATCGAGGAATGAACAAAGCTGCGTTGTCTGTCTGCATGATGACAAATGTGTTGCATGAGAATGCATTAGGACAGGGTAGTTGTCCTCCTGATGCGTCTACACCAGGGATGTCCAAAAGTGGAGGCCATTCACGGCCCACGGCTCTTTTTTTTATTGACCTGCGGCACAATCTAAAAATGGAAAAGTAGGCAGTAATTTTACAAGAATAAAGTCAAAATATTCAGACAAAAAAGTTGTCATTTAACGAGAATTTCATGAGAATGTTATAGTATGAAGAAAGTTTTAGTAGCATGAAGGTTAAATTATTAAAGAGAGGCATTTTTTTTAAGTACTAAAATTACGAAAAACAAAACTCTAAAAATTAGTTTGCGGCAAAAATTATATTATGAGAATGTCAGAATATTATGGGAATAAAACTACAAGAAGACAATTTACAAGAAGAAAGTTGGAAAACTAAAAAAAAAAAAAAAACAGCTGTAATTTGAGGAAAATAAAGACAAAATATTAAGACAAAAAAGCAGAAATTCTAACATTGTAATATTATGAGGAATCATTTTAGTACCATCAAGTTGAAAGATTAAAGAGACATTTTTTAAAGTTGTATTATGAAAAAAACAAACAAACAACGAACAATGTTGTCATTTTTGGAAAATTACATTGTAGAAAAGGTTATAATGTTGCGAGAATTAAGTCAAAATATTATGGAAATAAAAGTCATAATTATGAGAAGAAAAAAGTTTGGGGGGAAAAAACAGCACAAATGGGGGCAGGCGTAAAAAAAAACGGGCGTAAAGTCAAATTCTAATGAGAAAAAAGTACAAGAATGATGTAATACGAGGGAATATAACATCTTTTTAGTAGCATAAAATTGAAATATTAAAGACTTAAAAAAAAAGTCACAATATATACAAACAAAACAACAAATAAAGTTGTAATATTTTGAAAATTAGGTTGTGGAATTGCAGTGTTATGAAAATGAAGTCCAAGTGGGAATAAAGTCATAATGACAAGAAAATTTCCAAGAAGAAAAAACAGCAGAAATGGAAAAAAGCAGCTGTAACATTAAGAAAAGAAAGTCAAAATATTAAGAGAAAAAAGTTGTATTCTAACAAGGGGGGAAAAAAAGCTGCAATTTCACAAGAGTAAACTCAGTTGAAATGTTAAAGAAACAATGTTATCTTTTACAAGTTGCAATATTATAATAAACAAATAAAATAAAGTTGTAATCTTTGGAAAATTAGGTTTCGGAAAAAGTTTGAATGTCACAAAAATAAAGTCAAAATATCATGGCAATAAAGTCTCAATTATGAGGGAAAAAAAATTACAAGAATAAAGTTGCACAATTAAAAAAAACAACAGCAGAAATGCAGGGGGAAAACAGCGGTAAATTTATGAGAATTAAGAGAATAAAGTCATTCTAATGAGAAAAAAGATATGAAGAAAATGAATGTCATTTTAGTAGCATAGAGTTGAAATATGAAAGAGAAAATACATTATGTTGTCGAAAGTCGCAATATTATGAAAAAAAAACAACAAAAGTTGTAATTTTTTGGAAAATTAGGTCGAGGAAAAAGTTAAATTATTGGAATAAAGAAGAAAAATTGCAAATATTATTTAAGAAGACAGTTGAAATATATGAAAAAAAATTAAAAAGGGGAAAAAAGAGCAAAGAGTGTAGTTGATACTAATAATAGGCTTTTTCACCTATAAGACAAAGCTGAGATACAGATATATATTTTTTTAAATATAAATATAACCTGTTAGCATATCTACATGTGTTGTTTTACAAAATATCAAAGTGGCAAAGTTGCATCCTTTCACTATGTGGCCCTCACTGGAAAAAGTTTGCACACCCCTTGTCTACACACGCACCTCTGCTCCCTCGTTTGCTGTTGTTGAGCTGTTGATGCTGAGGACACCAGCAGGGGGCGAGCTTGTCCTCGTCTTCATGGCGGTCTCCTGGACTCTATTAAGGAGCTTTTAAATGTGGAGTGGAAATTCTAACAAGTTAATCCGTGTGACTGTGAGCCAGCAGCCGCCGTCTCCTTGCTTATGTTTTCCATCACGAGAGAAAGAAGAAAGAAATGCTACCAGATGATGATGTAGAAGAATAAAAAAATGACTTGCCGTCTGTGATGGAAACCCAGAAGTGAGCGTTTAGTTGTGGTCTGGTATGGCTGCACCAAGAATTTTTGAGTACTTGAATGAGTTTGGCTTGTAAGAACACTCTCCAGTAACTTGCAGAGAGTCTTCCTGGAAGAGTGGAAGCTGCTTAAGCTGCAAGGACTCCACATTTTCTTCCTCTTTCACATTCTGCAGGTGTCCCAATACTTGTGTGCGTTCAGTTGACGGTCGCTGGCCTCTGTTGAATAAGTCTTTCTTGGCCATGTCATGGGTGGATGATAATGACGCTTTCACGTAAAAGCGCCCATTTAAAGCAGAATGGTCGCGGCGGGTCGTTGAGGTGCAGCCTGGTGCTGGTTCTGTTGACTTATTGGCGGGGTGATCAGGGGGTTGGAGGTTGATGAGGTGATGCCGGGTGAAAAGACGCTGCCTGTTTACTGTCATTTGTAGCCAGCAGAAATACATGTGCCATACATAGCCCTCCAGTACAGGAGGGATTTGTGTATGTGAGCTGTTTACTCGTACATTTTTCTCAGGCCCCACTCGCCGTCTTGTACACAAACACTCACAAACCCCCGCACAGTGGCGTATTAAGCAGCGGCGCTCCCGTGGGACTAATCACATCAGGGCGCAAGTCAAGCAAGTCTTTCTGAGCATCCATTAAGCTGCTGCGCCGCTCCAAATCCTCCATGAATCACCCCACCATGAAATATTAGCTCCATAAATTCAGCCTGCCATCTTATTAAGCTTAATCCCTGAATTAAAAAAAAAAAAAAGATGATTGGCGCCCGGTCCTCACGATACCGATGCAAAGGGCTGCAGTTGCACACTTCCTACGGATGTCTGTGAAATTCTCTGCAGTGCAGCACACAAACACCCAATAATGAACTGCATTGTCCAGAGCAGCTTTAACTTTGAGTGATTGTCACCGTGCGCCTCCATTCACAGCCAAACAACGCAGAAGGGGGGGAAAAAAGGATTTTACGATCACTTTAAATATTTCATTGCCTCCAAATGTTCCCAAGTGTGCTGCTGGTGGACTGCGCACATAAAGTTCAGGCCCTCAGATGGACGGCACGTCTAATTACGAATCATACGCAGCCAGGAAAAGTTTGTTTTGAGTCAAGACAAAGTTTGTCAAACACCTGCAGTGGGACTGATTAGCAAATGAACTGATGTTAAAATATACTCCGTAGAGCTGCCAAAAAACATCCAAATCATCCAGATTTTAATTAGTCCAGGTGGTCCTCACTTTACGACGTTCCACGATTCCGAACGCGCGCCCATAAATTAATAAAAAAATTACAATTTGGTCCGTAAACTAGTTATGGCGATGGAAGAATGCGCGCAACAAAACAATTCATTATGTGCCTCGTGCCGAGCGGAATAATACCGTGTGTGCCTGCTCAGCCACACCAAGCAATAACATCGCTTATTAATTGACTGTTTACACTACATTATGTCACCCAAGCAGCATTGCGCCAAAGAAAAGGAAAGCCATCACCGTGGAAGTGAAAATCAACATCCAAAAAGCTCAGAAAGAGGAGACGCCCACCAATGTCAGCCGCTCTTTCTGATCATCATTAATGGTAAAGGTGATTGAATGCTAGACGGGGTCTTGGATTCTGTCTGCTGCTTCAAGACTAAACAATATTTTAAGAAGGTAGAAAAGCCTGAAAAGACAACCACAGTGATAAAAGTAAGGAATTGTTCTTTTTGTACTTATATCCCTCGTTGATCATGGCTAATTGTTCCCAGACCTGACTGTGATAAGTGAAATTCCACACAGTAGTATTCCTTATTTATAAATGGAAAAGTTTTGTAGTCAGAGCATAAAAAAGCTGTTTACGACCTTCTAAGTATGGTTTTTAACATTGTTAGAGCCCTCTAGACTTGAACTAACACACCTTACGTCTACCCAATATAGTAGACATAATAAGAAAAATAAGGCAAATTTGGATTTGACCAACTGTACCTGTTGATTTGTCTTAAATATCATGACATTACTACGACCACATCACTACTATCAGGAGAACCGGAGTAGAGAATGGGGAGGAGCCACTTGGCGTGGCCCGGCAAGGTGCACTCGGAGCAGCCGGTGTGACACCACCGAGGTCTTTTGTACTTTTCAAACGCCTTGGCGCTGGCGTTTTAGGCGGGTGCTAAGGTTTTGTTGCGTGCTCAATATTTTTTTTTTCCCCCCCTCATTGCGTAACATTTGGTACAATTAGCACGCAAAACGTCTGCTTCGGAAAGTGAATGTTTACAAGTGAGCTCAGGGGACGTTACGACAGGCCATTAACGTCACAGGCAGGAGACAAAAGGAGCACTTGATTTGCACACCTGCACAGTACAGGTAATCTCACATCATTGGCGAACTGCAGCTATTTTTTATGTGATGGGATTTATCGATATGACAACATAATTCCGTCATATCAGCCCAATAATTATTAGTCCAATAATTATCATGCACCCCTCGTATATACTATATAAATGCTATATCATTATGTCTTTGAAATGCCCTAATATTTGCATTTTAGTTCATTTAGACATTTTTATGCTTTAATTTAATTTTTTTTTTAAATGTAATATTTGTTTAAAGAGAGAGTTTGGATTTTTGACATGAAATTGTATGACATGCCCATCAGCAGTGTAATCCATCAACAGCGACTCCTCATAAAAAAAAAAATCAGACCTCACTCATGAAGACACTTGCATCTTCTTCCGCGACGGAGCGCAGCGGCCATCTTGTTTACATGTGTGTTCCACAGCAGAAGGAGATGCGAGCATCTTTGTCACACAAGAATGGACGGGCGACAGTGCGCAGCGATACGGCGGGAGACGAATATAACGCCGAGCCTATTTGTGAGGTCTGTTTTTTTTGAGGAGGCATTTTTGTGACGCATATGTATGACTCTTTTGAACGGCAGCGTAAAGCTGCATAAAAAGTGGTGAGGGATTTACTCTATAAACTCCCAACTTGCACTAAAACTCGACTCACATCACAGTCTGGAAACGGAACTCGTTCATCACCTGAGGACAGCCTGTATATGGATTTTGCAGTGCGGGTAGACGCAAGCTAAAGTGAGGCGTCTGCTCATCCAGTCCATGTCCACGTCTCTCAGCTTGTCACTGACCCTGCCTGCCTGCCAGCCCGCAATCGGGGTTGCCGCTGCCAGGAGGGGCGACTACTCCACCGCCCCCGGCACCCGTTTCCTCCCCCATCTGCAGCCTCCTCGTCAGGCCATGAATGCCAGCATTGCTGCGCTAATTAACCCAGGGTGAGGCCAACAAGCTCGCTACAGTCCAGCCTCCGACAAATATCAGAATAAAGCCTTGTTCAAATTAGCAAGGTGATGTGAGAAGCTTGGGGTGGAGATGGTGGTGGGGTTTGGGGTGGTGGGATGAGGTGGTGGGGGTCTTGGCCGTCTGTGGTGAGAGGAGGCTGGCAGCTGTGATGGAGAGAGCATGGCTACACAAGCTCACATGCGTTCCATGCTGGTTCTTCCATCTTCTCGTTCTCATCAGTTCACCATCGTTCCATGACGCAAATACCCCCGCTCGGTCAATGACGGTTGCCGTGATGCACAAGTGTGATTGAGATTTGACGAAGTGACAGTCGTGTTCTAAAAAGAGGGGAGCCAGATGGAACAGAGCTGAATAAATGGGTGACTAAGACGGCCGGGAATAGAGATGCGGCATTGTCGCAGTGACAACATCGTGTGGCCTCAAAGGACACACAAGGATTGACTGGCTTGCTCTTCTTCCTGGGTAACGTCGACGGAAGAAATGGGACATTTCTTCCTGAACGCATCGTTGCACCGAGTCAATCAGATGAGCTGGTGGCACATCAGCATGGGAATCTCATCAGCTGAAAACATCTCTCACTTCTCAACACCTCACTGTGTGTGTGTGTGTGTGTGTGTGTGGGTGCGCGCGCGCTCGTGTGTGTTTATGTGCTGCTTGCTGCCGTCAAAGTTCCTCCTGCTGGCCGAGCGATCATCTCATCTCGGCGCCGGTGGGGGGGTCACTGCAACTTCCCGATGGCACACTCATCGCCGCCGTTCAGCAGCTGCGGAGTCAAATTGACCTGAGTCAAGCCAACAGAACTGAGGAGGCGGAGCAGATGTCTCACAAATGATTTTTCTTCCAGACAGCACAACCCTGCTGGCACATTCAAAGATGCTAAGCTCTGACATTGACACCTCCAAAACACATGTCTAAGATGTCTTAAAAAAAAGAAACTTTACCATTCTTCCCTCAAAGCTTCAGAGTTTGTCCACCTTGCAGCTTCAACCTCAAACTCAACTCAACAATTGTGGCGTCTGAACCTTTATCTTGATCTGCACTATAGGCATGGGCCAGCATGAGATTCTGACGGTGTGATAACCTTGGGCAAAAATATCACAGTTTCACAGTATTAGAATTACAGCTCTAATATATGGTATTTTGAACTTTGATCTTTATTGACAAGAAGAGAAAAAAATCATTTTAAATTATTTCACCCGTAAGAGCCCAGACCCACTTATCCTGAAATTAAAATGATGTGGGCTATACCACAGACCAAGTGGACCACATAGAACACTTTTGGAAAGTTTTTTCAGAATAACATGTTACATGTTTGTTACATTGGGCGTTGTGGTCAGTGTGAACATCATCTGGAACTCCAACACAAACCCTCTTGGGCAGTGGTGGTGGTGGGAATGTGGCATGGCGTGATGGGAGGCCTCTGTGTGCCTGCCAAAGAATGAGGCTAGTGGCAACCTCTGCCTGGAAGCTCCTTTGTTTCAGTGTGTTTTGGACAGCAAGTAGTTTACAGTCACGGCGGTAGATCAACCATGCGTTAACCAGAACAAGTAGATGTACCACCTCAGTGATCTCATGTGGTACTTGGACCTTGCAATGCATACATCAAGGAGGTCTACTCCTCCCATGAAAGTGGGAACATTTTCAAACCCCAAGGTTGGAGCTTGCCTTTCACATACTGTCTTATTGGGCTGTGTGTGTCTCCGAATGACAAAATTTGCTCATCAACGTAGTTGTGTTCTTCCGGGGTGATGTCCAGGCATTGTTTACAAAACATATCCAGCCATAGCCGGAGCTTCCAACACTTATCTGCAGCTTGCCTGTTTGATACGTCAGTGTTGTCAATGAAATGCAGAGTTGCCATCAGGTTCTCAAAACGATTGTGACATGACATCAGCCACAATTGTACACCTTGTGTCATTTTCCCAGTATGCACGATTTCCTGTCAGTTGGAAAAGACCCACGCGCAGGTAGAGGCCAATCTGTATTTCCAGTTCTTTTAGAGTGGTGTTAACATTGTTGTGATGTGCAGAATTTTGTACACCGTACAAATTTGTTTGTTACTTTAGTAACTCAAGCATTTCTGGTGTTATGAACTTTCTGAAGGACTCCAGAGGACTAAGATGTGTGACATGTGGTCCTTTTGAATGTACACTCAGGGGCTTTAAATGGTTTCTTCCTTCAAAATGTTTTTTTTCTTCAGTTCCTTGTTTTTCGCCAAATGAAATAGAAATAATAAAATATTTCATAACAAGTATAAGGCATTTACATTTTTGTGGGATTGGCATAGGATAGTAAATATTTGTTTAATAAGATTAGAAGAATAAGATTAACAAATATTTGTTAAATATTAACAAAGATTTGCAACAGTTGCAACAGTTACTTTCACATTATTTTGTTTGTAATTGTTCAGTCCACTTCTAATTGACCAGCAGAACATCCATCCATCCGTTTTCTATGCCTCCTCATTAGGGTGGCGGGGGTATGCTGGAGCCCATCCCAGCTGACTTCGGGCGACAGGCGGGTTACACCCTGGACTGGTCGCAGGGCACAAATAGACAAACACCGTTCACTCTCACATTCATACCTATGGACAATTTAGAGTCACCAATTAACCTAACATGCATGTTTTGGAATGTGGGAGGAAACCGGAGTGGGGGGGGGGAATGCAGGACAAGTTTCCAACAGGTTCTAAGTATCAAATACTGATTCAAAAGAATTTTGAATTATTATTTTGGTGTGAATCACAATATGGGGGGAACTATGGCGCTTGGCACAGGCCTGCGCTCTACGTGTGCATCTCAATTTTTTTTTTTTTAACAAAAAAACAAAAACAAAAAGTTCCTTTTTTCCCCCGATCCTCTTCCAGGTCTTTCTGTCCTGCCATCGTTCGTGTTCTACTGTGAGTGTCACTGAATGTAGTAGATACATGGGTTCCTGATTCCAGTACTTTGTTGAGCAGGCCCTTGCAACGATGATATCAAATGTCAAATGTTATTGAACATAATCCTTCTAACTGCATGGTTCGTTCTTTGTGGGTTGTATCCTCCATTTTCCGTGTTGTGATGGTAATATGATGTTTAATATGTGTCCAGATTGTTGATATCTTTGACAACAAGCACTCTTGCATCTTCTGGTCCTCCATTTAGCTTGATGTAGAGTTTGTCATTGGTGCTCCAAGTGCTTTGTATCTCTCCCTGCTTCCTCAAGTCTTGTGCTTTCTTGTCGATGTCAGTGTTGCGTTTTGTCAGATGCTCATTTGTGTAGCCATTTGTGCCTTTTCAGCTGCAGTACAGTTTTAAATTCCATGTTGGTGAACTTAACAATGATGACGGGTGTGGTGTCTTTTCTGCCATACAGTGGGATTCAAGTACCGATGGTGTTTATCTACATCCACCTCCTTTTGATTGTAGGGAGACGGGAATTGAATTTGTTGCTTTGTTGACGGAACGTCCGTTCCATCTCGTTCCATCTGTGCAGGCCACAACTTGTCCACAAGTGTTTTGGAATTGCTGGATTGTGTATTTGCTGAGTTTTATTCATTGGCTTGCATCACCAGGTTTCACTTCCGTTTCTGTTGCTAAGTGGTCATTTGCGACTTAATAGTTTGATATTTAGGTTAACATGTCAAATACAGTATGTATTTAAATTATGTGATGTTCTTACACATTAGTTTGACACCTTCAAATCCAGATTAAATACACACTAAAGCCACATGCCATGAGATGCAAAACTGGGGCACACGTCACGTCACACCGGCGCCGCCTGATGTACCAGAGAACAATGCTCAGCAACAGTTGGTATTAGGAAAAACTGACCCATTTACTGCCCATATACTACACCCGGGGTATAGTTTTACCTCCATTGTTGTGACAGCTAGGCATCACATAGCGAGGCTTGAGGTGCTCAATGAAGCGCTGAAACCCGACATTACTCCCCGCCGACATGGGCTGCGTCTTTTCTGATATAGCAGATTACCTTTTTGCCATCCTGTTTCTCACGCTTTGCTAATGTTTCAGACAGCGTTCGATGTTTGAGGGAGCTGTGGTTTTCCGAAAATCCTTATGCTGCTTCAAATGCACGATGAGATCGGTTGTATTAAACTTCCCCGGTTCTGTGCTACCATGGGAAACCTGTGCGTGACAATTTTTAACGTCATTTTCAGATGAAAAATAATGCCACACAGCCGACGTCACTCGTAATCCTTGGCACTTTGTTAGCACATTAGCACACGCTGTGGTTGTGATCACATGGGCTGGATCCGGCCGCTGCTGGATAGAAGAGCTGAAGCGGCATCTGGAATGGACTGGTTGTATTGGATTGCCAATATTGGAGATTTTAGGTGCAGGCCGATATTGCCAGATACTTTTTTTTTTCAGGACTGATATCAATATCAGATCAGGACACTCCTAATTAATACTACAAGAGTCAATGTGCCAAAAGGTAAAAAACAAGTTTATTAAGCACAATATTGTACGAGAACTGAGGAAAAATTTTGCCAAAAAGCCAAATCATATGACAAGTGGGGGGCATTCAAAAACGGAGGTTTGACTAATACTTTTTTTCTAATAATTTTGGTGTCTCCGTTGTCTCCCGAGTAAACTGAGGTCATTTAGTCTTCAAACATGGATGCTTCATTGTTGGCGGATTGTGTTGGCATTGTAACCTTTTCCTCCGTTGCCAAGGTAATTACTACACTTTCCACCGCACAATGCCCTAACCTTGCCATCCTATACGCATGACAAGAAGAACATGACACACCTCACACACAAGCACGCCAACACAAGGCCTTCTGGCATACTTGAAAGAGACAAATGAAGTAAATGTGTTGCGTTCTTTGTTTCCTTTCTGCGTGAATGAATGGACACTGCAACCGACACCAGGCTCCTCTCGGGCTGTGCATTTACATGTGCTGATCATTCCACTCTTCGTCTTTTCTCTTCTGCAGAGTCTGGGAACTCCGAGCAGATACGACTCCAGAAAGAAGTAAGTCCCGCCTTCCTGATGTCACATCTTCATCTCCTGTCATCACATGCAAATGACCAAGTTAACATACGCTCAGTGTTCTGGTTAAGTGGTTGACTCACTGGAATTGAGTTGCGTGGGTTCAAGCCCCACTCAGTGATGGCATGAGTGTGAGTAGCGACCTGTCCAGGTGTTTACATGCCTCAAATATTTTGAGTATTTGTAGAGATGGTCAAGGATTGACCAAGTAGTTCAAAACTCTCATGTTTTTTACTGAACCGGGACTTGCGGGTGTTCATCTCTGTTAACTCGTTCACTTTCCTGCCGCCTCAAGCTAAATTAGAAAGAAACCAGGTAACATACTTGCGACATACTTGGTAACGGATCACTGGGTGAAAAGGATGTAATTACACAAGGCACACCGACGGAACCACTAAATACTCTGGAAGCCGTTTTTAAAAGAATAACATTTTAGGGCACCCTGAACGCCCTTTGTGTGGATGAAAGACTAGAATGATAAAATACTTTGCCGTTTTGATGTGAAAACGTTTCCGTGTGGATAGCCCCTAAATGTATTAACCCTGCGGAAAAAGCAGGGTTAATTAGAAAAAGATCTGCTCCCGGCCTCATATCAACTCTCCTTTCCACTTCCTGTTCCTGTCTGAGCTACTCACTCGCCAACACCGGCATGAGGGTGGTGACAAGTGAATCGTGAACCTGATGTGGGCTCACGTGTTGAGTGAGGCAGGTCCTGTAGGTAGGTAGACTTGTTGCGCATGTTTGAGTTTCTCGGGTGACGTAGACGCCGCATTGAGAGCCACATCATACGTCGATGTCACCGCCATACTGGATGTGGCAAGAGAACGGGGGAAGATGCTTAATCCATGTTCTGCATAGAATTGTACCAAACCGGATTATAGTCCAAACAAGATCTCACGGGATTACCTGACACAGGTAAGGCTGAAAAAATAATTTGGATTGTATTTGGCCATTATAACATCATTTTACCAACAGAATTTGTTGACTTTGTGGCATAATGCTGTGGATTCCCATGGTGAAACCAGCTTCCAAAACCTTTGTAGAAAAGCACTTTATTATTAAGTTTGGTCCATTTTCTTGCATTTGTTTAAGGGGTGAAAGCAAACCTGTTGTTGACGGAAGTCGCGTTAGCTCCTATGGGCTATGTCAAATCAATGTGCCTACGAAAGAAGTTTTTCAATCATCAAGATACTGTAAGTGTTACATGTGTTGGAGATGAAATTCTCCACAAAGGGTCAAAGGACCCTTTTGGAAAGAAGACACACCAGATGAAGTTTAAGAATTGTACTGAGAATAAATCAGACAGAATAATTGAAAAATAAGTCAGACAGAATATCTTCCGCAGTTTACGAAGCTCCGAACACCGTCTCATGCGCCGGCTCCCTGCTCCTCCAGATGTATGAGAGAGTCCCGATCGATAGTCCCATCTGTCGTTTTGTACTTGTTTTGCTCTCTCCAAAGATAACTTTTCTCCTGGATTCCTTGACGAAGCTTGTGTGACGTCGGCAGATGATAGCCGGGTCCTTTGCTTGACCCGATAACACCCAAGGCTCAAGTTTTTCTTTTCTTTCCCTTATCTGGTTGTTGATCCCAGCTGGCTTGTACTATGTGTGAGCTCTCAGTATTTAACCTTTGACACACTTAAACAGTTGGCATTTATACAGCTAGTTACTTAATAAGGCATTATTTCTATAATCTACTTGTACTCATTAACTAAGTTATTAGATGAATTGATTAAACAGTTCTATCTGTACTGTACTTATTTTAAGGCACTCAACAATAATCCAATCAATAGACATCAATGCAAACAGTTATTCTAAAATCTACTTGTAATAATTATTTACCCACTCAGTAAATACATTTTTGCCTACACATGTTATCATCAATGTACTTGTTAATGCATGATCTCAGCATGAATATAAACCCATAAACATTATCAGAGGTCTTTTTAGAGGGCTTCATCGTCGAAATAGGTACCTCCAGTGACAAGCAATGTTAGCTGACTCATACTAACTCGTTTTCTCTTGTTAGAGTTCACAGTGAAAGAAATATGCTGTTCATGTTTCGCATAAGGATTGTGGATGATGGGCAAAATTCCCCCCCAAAATTTTAGCTTTAGAAATGTCTTTATAACCTTTTCCACCTTGATAGATCTGAATTAATCTCAGTTAAGTTTTAACAGAGGGGGCAATTACTTTTTCACACAAGGCCATGTTGGGTTGGATTTTTTTTCTCCCTTAATAATACATGTAAAAAAGTTGAATTTGATTGATCCATTGTAATGCCTGGTACAACTAAAGGTGCATTTGTTTGTACAAATATGATGATGATCACAAATATAGCTCATAACAGTTGAATTTAAGCGCTGATATCTAGCAACTTCCATGCTTTTCTTGATGACCAAAATTGTTTACATGAATAGCTATAGCATTGTACTGCCAAAAAATGGAACTGTTATGAGCTATTTTTGTTGTCATTGTTATTTGTCCAAACAAGGTTACCTTTAGTTGTGTCAGGCATTAAAAATGAACATGAAACTGAAGAAACTAGGGTGGTCTAATAATTTTTTCCATGACTGTACTTAAAGCCAGCGCTCTCCACAACTGAATATGGACAAAATCTCGTGGCTATAAGAACTCCAATACCATGTGTTCCTGTTTTGGCCCGGTCAGAGTTGTTTGCTAGAGGTTGTTTATATGCTGACGTTATCGGTGTTTGCACTAAGCTGGTTTTCTTTTTGTAGATGTAACGTTCACTGCCGGATGATACCGCTTTTAGTGCGCTAACATGTGAAGACGTGTTTCCTGCAGCATGCCCGATATCGTTATAGATATTATCGTTATTGTGAGCCTTACTCCCAATACTTGATGAGGCCCAGCCTCACCCAGAGTCTACCTCCAGCTCCAGTGGACCCAGGGTAAACTGAGTTTGAGACCCCTGATTTAAAACATTTAAGTGTGAAAAAACATGCCAAAATATTGATCAGGAAGGTGGCAAACACTTTTTTCACACCACTGTGCATTTTAAAATACACGGCTTTCATGGCACTTAGCCATAAAGGTTCCCGACCCCCTGCACTGGGCCACTCAGAGGTGTTAGTCAGTGATGAGGAGGATTTTGGATGGAGCTCTTGCGTATATTGTCTGTCACCAGAGTGTCGATGCCAGCGACAGTGTTTGAAATGAGTTATTGCCTCGCTGCACCGCTTTGCGATGTTTCCGCTGATGTGAGTGCACGTGTGAATGCAACAAGGATGCGATTTTATGTAACAGCTCCTTTTTTTATGCTGCTGGGCACAATCACACTAATCTGCAGCTACACTCAATGATCTTTACAACACACACACACACACAAACACTCACACTGAGGGGCCCAAGGTAGCTATTAAATCTAATCGCTCCTGGCTACTTGTTGCCATGACGATGGAACAACGCAACGTACTGTAGGTTTTATCAAAGAGAGCAAACGGCACCTTTGTGTGAAGTCTTTCATGCATGTCAATTTGAATCTACTTGATTTGTGAGATTGACTAGGACACAAATCTTTCCCCTTATTTGTATTTCTTCATCTGACCGAGGCATTTTAGCTTTTAACTAGGGTTCAGGAATTGTTTAAGCACCGGCACCAGTCTTGGATAATACGTAAACAATACCCAACCCTAGTCAGAACTGGATCACGATTCCACGAGTTACTAGTCGGCAGGCTCGAGACGTTAACACTCCAGCGATAGTTGGAATCAAGTCGTGACATTTGGTCGGTGTCTGCGCCATGCGACACCCGTGGAGGCGCTAATGCGCAACGGTCTTTGATTGATGTGAGTCATTTCCTCGCTGTTGCACGCTCCCCGAAGTGCTGCTCTGAAGCGTGCACCCCCCCACTTCCGCCAACCCCGCCCCACATAAGCACGCACTCAGACACGCAACCAATGTGCTGTCCATTAAAGTCATGTCTACTTGTCTGCTTTACTGCAGAATCGTGACTTGTCGGCTCGTTGACTTGTCAGAAATGAGCACCAAGATGCTAATAACTAGAGAGGCTGAACAACCTTTTGTTTGGTTTTATTCGAGGGGAGGCGGTGATCTCCACTGTCACCCACTCGTCCAATGAACATCATGTGTGTGGATGGGTTTGTGGGGTGTGTGTCACAAGAAATGTGTAACATTATCTCCTGTTTTTAAATTGTATTTAATAACAGACCGTGAAGTTATTGACTTCCCCGTGTTGGTTTTATTTTGTGAAGTGATAAGACACGTGCGCTGACAATTTAAAATAACATTCATGATGTTCCATGAGCAACGTGTAAGTATGCGCTGATTTTAAAGACAATGCACATCTCACTGTACATTTAACAGTGGCGGGAGATGCATTTGGTTCCTGGGCCTTCAGTGGAGACTTAAGCGACCCAGTCCACCTGTTAGTACCTCCACTGTCGTGTCACAATGATATAAGCCATCAATAATATACAAAAATGCAATACAGTGTTCCGTCGCTCCATCGCGGTTCACCTTTCGTGTACTCGCTGTTTCACTGCTTTTTGTTTTTGTGCAATTTTAGGGTTTTAAATTTTTTTTACAGCATATGAACAGCATTACAGGCCGAGCCGGGGCCCTTTTAAGAAGAATAGCATTGGGGGAAGTTGAGTGTTGTGGCCTTCTGCGTCCTGATTGGCAACACTGTTTCCTGTTGTGTCATGGCCATACATGGCTAGCAAACTAGCTAACCTTGTGAGCTGTTTGCTAACCGCTGATACTGTAAACAATAGTAGGAACAGAAGAAGCCAAAAGTGCTCTGGACGCTGCATGGCCGCAAGCCCTCCCCCTGACAAAACCCGCAACGCCGATGAAACGCTCTGTACCCAAATGGCAGAGGAAGACAAAATCCGCACACACCGAAGGAAGGCAGAAGACACGAGGCTGCAGGACGCCACCACAGAACAAATGAATCCTCGGACCAAGGAGGACGACGAGGGAGAGTAAACACAACGGCAGGAGCAACACGCTTCAATAAGGACACAAAAACGGCACACCCGAATGGCAAAGACGCATGGCCAGATACAGTGGTATGAAAAAGTATCTGAACCTTTTGGAATTTCACACATTTCTGCATAAAATCACCATCAAATGTGATCTGATCTTTGTCAAAATCACACAGATGAAAAAACTGTGTCTGCTTTAACTAAAACCACCCAAACATTTCTAGGTTTTCATATTTTAATGAGGATAGCATGCAAACAATGACAGAAGGGGGAGGAATAAGTAACTGAACCCTCACATTTAATATTTTGTGGCCCCCCCTTTGGCAGCAATAACTTCAACCAGACACTTCCTGTAGCTGCAGATCAGTCTGGCACATCGATCCGGACTAACCTTGGCCCATTCTTTTCTACAAAACTGCTGTAGTTCAGTCAGATTCCTGGGATGTCTGGCATGAATCGCTGTCTTGAGGTCATGCCACAGCATCTCAATGGGGTTCAAGTGTGGACTTTGACTTGGACACTCCAGAACGTGTATTTTGTTCTTCTGAAACCATTCTGAAGTTGATTTACTTCTGTGTTTTGGATCATTGTCTTGTTGCAGCATCCATCCTCTTTTTAGCTTCCACTGTCTGACAGACGGCCTCAGGTTTTCCTGTAAAACATCCTGATGAACTTTTGAATTCATTTTTCCATTAATGATTGCAAGTTGTCCAGGCCCTGAGGCAGCAAAACAGCCCCAAACCATGATGCAACCCACCATGCTTCACGGTGGGGATGAGGTGTTGATGTTGGTGAGCTGTTCCATTTTTCCTCCATACATGACGTTGTGTGTTCCTCCCAAACAATTCAACTTTGGTTTCATCAGTCCACAAAATATTTTGCCAAAACTTCTGTGGAGTGTCCAAGTACCTTTTTGCGAACATTAAACAAGCAACAATGTTTTTTTTAGACAGCAGTGGCTTCATCCGTGGAGTCCTCCCATGAACACCATTCTTGGCCATTGTTTTACATATAGTTGATGTGTGCACAGAGATATTGGACTGTGCCAGTGATTTCTGTAAGTCTTTAGCAGACACTCTAGGGCTCTTTTTTACCTCTCTGAGGATTCTGCGCTGAACTCTTGGCATCATCTTTGGTGGACGGCCACTCCTTGGTAGAGAAGCAATGTTGCCAAACTCTCTCCATTTGTAGACAACTTCTCTGACTGTCGATTGATGAACATCCAGACTTTTAGAGATGGTTTTGTATCCTTTCCCAGCTTTATACAAATCGATAATTCTTGATCGCAGGTCTTCAGACAGCTCTTTTGAGCGAGCCATGGTGCACATTAGACAATGCTTCTCATCAAGACAATTCTTACCAATTCTGTGTGTTTTATAGTGGGCAGGGCGGCTTTAAACCACTCATCAGTGATTGGGCACACACCTGACTTGAATTGTTTGGTAAAAATTGGTTTCAATTGCTCTTTAAGTCTCCTTAGGCAGAGGGTTCAGTTACTTATTCCTCCCCCTTCTGTCATTGTTTGCATGCTATCCTCATTAAAATATAAAAACCTATAAAGGTTTGGGTGGTTTTAGTTAAAGCAGACACAGTTTTTTCATCTGTGTGATTTTGACAAAGATCAGATCACATTTGATGGTGATTTCATGCAGAAATGTGAGAAATTCCAAAAGGTTCACATACTTTTTCATACCACTGTAAGCGAAACACGCGTGAGTCACTTAATTTCTTGTGTCCAACATAGTAGGTTAAAATTCAGGTGAAATTTGAACTTTGACTTTTTCAACGAGCGAAAAGTGTATAAAGTGTATGGTGAGGGTGTTTACAGCCTTAAAACATATATGATAATTGTTTTTAAAAATTAAGTTGTCTCCTTTGCAAATTTCACTTATTGCGTGCTAATTTGGGAACCTATCCCCCACGATAAATGAGGGAACACTGTAAAGAATTGGGGATGAAAACCATTATTACTAAAGCAACAAACCAAGTTTACCCTGTATCTTCAAATACATCTCTAAACAAGTACAAACCTTTACACTACAATATCTTACAGTATATCATCATACCCTTTCCCAGGCTGACTTATATATAGGCAAGGCACTTATTTATAGAGCACAATAAATACACAAGGTCATTCAAAGTGCTTTACAGAAAATAAGGGTAAAATCACTTTCAATGTCATTCCATTCAACAAAAAGATTAAAAATGAAGAGTGCAGATAAAATACTTTCAGTTGTCTTATGTTGTTACAGTTGACTAGAAGTGTTCTCGGCTTGGATTTGAACATTGCCAAAGTTGAGAATTGCCGCACATCTTCTGGATGATTGTTCCAGATTTTGGCAGCATAAAACTGAAACGCAGCCTCACTGTGTTTAGTCCTGACTCTGGGCACCTGCAGGAGACCACTCAAGATGGTTTCTGTAGATCTAACATGTCAGAGATGTACAGGTACTTTGGCGCAAGACCACGAAGAGACTTGTACACAATCAGAGCTGTTTTAAAGTCTATTTTCTGAGAAGGCCGTTACAGTAGTCTAGCCTGTTGGAGACAAAGGCATGGATTAGTCTCTGTAAATCTGCTTTAGAGACTATTCCCTTGATTTTGGAAATTTTTTTTCAGGTGGTAAAAAGCTGATGATATTCTTGATTTAATGAGGCTGTTAACGTTCAGATCTGAGTCAATTATAACCCCCAGATTTCTAACCTGATGATTAGATTTTAGATAGTCTCAAGGTGAGCCAAAGACAATGATTTCATTTTTTTCTGAGTTTAGCTGGATAAAGTTGTTTTGCGTCCACACACTGATCAGCAGGACCATGTTCACCGCCCATCAGTGCCACGTAGATATGAGTGTCCTCTGCATAGTTGTGGTAGGACACATGGCAGCTTTGTATTAGCTCACCTAGAGAAGCATGTACAGATAGAACAATAGGGGTCCCAGGATTGACCCCTGGGGAACCCCACAGGTCATAGCCATTTGCTCTGCGATATAAAAGTGTATATACATAATCTCACTTATTTCTTCATATAACGCACACAAAATGATGAACAACTCCATGACTATCTCCTTTCTGTGCGTCGGACTAGGATCAATTAAGCACTGCGCCATTCGATGTCATGATGATTCATTCAAGCGCACTCGTAACGTTGACTGTCAAGCGCAGACTTTGAGACATCAACCCATCAGATGAGTGAAAAATGCTGACGTCACTGTGCACCTGCTAGCTGGCCCAGTGAGATGAATCTGAAATGTGATTGGTTAAAGAAACAGCCACATTGCTAGTAGACTTTAAGTGACACGGGCCAGCACTCCTGATTCTGTAGGCCTTGGGCAGACTACATTGACATGGCAACACATAGAAGGTGAAATACTGTAGCATACCCATACGTGTACTGGAAGCAGTATTTGGGAATAAATTAATACAATTTCATGGAACAAATACTGGAATTTCAGTTGTAAATGTAGGGCAGTGCTTCTGATAGTGTTTATGGCCAGCAGAGAAGGCTTTGCTGTCCCTGGCTGCCCACCAACTGACATTTCATATACTGTATCACTATATTGATAAGCAGAGGTGTTATAATTTGCATTTGGGGCAACTATGGTAACTTTTTTTTCGGCTTCTGATTGGCCAAAATGCGCATGACAGCTGGCAAATGTCGTTTTTAGTGGGGGAAATGTGCATTTTTGTTTTTGGGGACACAGACAAGTCAGAGGATTTTGAGTGGCCGCAGGTTCTAGCCCAGGCATGTGTGGGGCTGTACTGCGCGGGATGACCACAGGTACAGAAAGCGAGGCAAAGGAGGACAAAGGCAGCTGACAGTATAGAAGAGACCAGCCTTTGCTGCTCAGTCTCTCTGTTGTCTCACTGGTCACATGACAGGACCTGATGGCAGGTGTAGGTGGGGGTCGAAATGGTTTGTTGCCAGGTACAAGTGCGGTGAGTAACAGCAATGCAAATATTGAAATCAGAAGCATTTACATGCCTCCATCCCCCTCATCCTCTTCACCTGTTGCTCTCAATGGGAGTCATGGAAACAGTGGAGCCAATCAGCTTCAGCCACTTGCTCCTCAGCAGAGGAGGGCGAGAACCCATGTTCATTCTTTGCATTGTTTGCTTCCTTCCGGGACTTGCTGCGGTACACGGTCTCGCATCCAAGACGCATAGGGACCCTTCCTACTTGTCCTCCCCTCACTGAAACACACATGCACACACTCGAGCAAAGCTGTGTTTCGGCATGAAACGCCTCATTTACCTGCCAGCAGAGTCTCAACTTTGTGACATTGCACGCCATCAAAGTGCACATTCATCTCCCACTGTGACGTGCAGTAAACAGCGCCTAATGGAGATGTTTGTGCATCATTATTGCACTTAGATTAACATTGTCCTGTTGTGTCTTCATGTCTATGGGAGCATTTTTGGTGATTTATAGATCTTACTTGCATTTAACAATTGCGTATTGATGGTTATGATGCTGTTATGCTGCTAGATGCTACAGATATGGACTGTAAAGACAAGACAGGTGGAAGTGGCTCGGCAATATCAACGTGCTTCTCGCTAAATGTAATCTGGCCTGAAGCTTGTTGACTCGTTTGAAATAGATGAATAAGAGGATTAAAGAGGATGGGCGTCCACCTGAATTAACAGAGAAATCCGTTAATTACGCTTGTGAAATAAACAAATGTTTATTGCCAATAATGAAGCTGGCGGGTACGGCCTGTAATTGCAGCTCACCAACAGGTGATGAAAGTAGAAGAGGCTCCCATGTTCACATCTTCATAACAGCAGCTGTTAATGCATAAATGTTGTTGCAAATGGAATGTACACAGTAGATCCCCGCATTGCGCCGGGGACTACCTTTCGAAAACCACCCATGAATGGCGAAAAAACATGAGTAAAATGCCCATAAAAATGTCTGTTTTTGACACATGGCTCGCTCCTCCCCATCCAAACCCTCATGCTAGCTTGACGTTGACGTTCCCCTCCAATGTCATATGTCGGAATTAGGGATGATCAGATTGATCAGCCACAGATTAGTATCGGCTCATTTCCACAATAAACACGTGATCGGCATATGCCAATAAATGATCACAAAAAGCAAACCCTACATGTGTGCTGTGTCACTCAGGGTTGCCAACACCCGTATTGAGCGGATATCATCACGTTCATGGGGTACATGCTACTTTCAAGTGTCATTGAACAATTTTGCGCTCTTGTTGTCATTTTACTAATTACGTCTTGTCCTCAAAACACTACAGGTATTTGTGTGTGGTTGTGTAATGAACATAAACACATAGTGTGTCCAGCCTTATGATGGTGATACTATCACAGGGGTCTCCTAGCACGCCAGCTCACCAAAGGGTCAAAGAATAATTGATTCAACTCTTAGTAATTTTTTGTTAAATTCAGGCTCTATGCTTTTTATAAAATGACAGATGAGCACAAAATAGCATAAAGATGATGGCCACACTGTTTGAGTGGAGATGTGCTTGATAAATAAAGTAGTGTGCAATTGAAATGTTGCCAGTCATAAATAAAACACAAATAGTTGACAGCTCTAATAGTGATAAACGTTGGACACCCCGGCAACTTGGACACTCAATTTATTCTCTTTTAAGTTACGATGGGCACATTTCTATTTAATGAAGTTACTAATTTGTATCATTTTAGTCTCTGAATTTTTTTGTCTTGAACTACAAAATAAATGATTGAACAATTGATTTCTCATGGATTTGTATTACTCGAAAACACACATCAAATTAAATTCAGGTTTGTGTCAAATACTACAAATATCGTTTCACAAAAATAAAGACAAAAAACGATCAATTTTTTTTTTAATAATTACCTATTTACCAGGGGTCATTGGAATTGTCCTAACAGCAGCCCTGGCCAATAGCAATCATCATAAATAAAAAATTAAAAATCTACAGTTAATCGATGTGATTGCTACAGTATCAGCCGATCCCACTCAGGGATGATCGGTATCGGAATTGGCAGCATAAGACCCTGATCGGAGCCTCCCTAGTTGTAATTATAGGTTGAGATTCAACTCCAGAACCCTCCCCTTCTCTCTTCAGTTGCCATTGTTCACTCGTGACAGAAGCTAAGAAGTTTATTGCAATGAAGGTTTAAGACTTAAATATGCCTCACACACCTTTTTATCCAGATATGTCATTGGAGCTCATTTGTCATCTTTAGGCTAAGTGATGCAAGTTTTTACCTTTTTTATTATAACTTATTGCTTATATGCCCTTACTGACTGTCATATTAAACTCTTTGTCTTACTAATAATTTCAAAAAGCATCACCCTGAGTCTTCTGTGATATAAGAGTATGCAGTGTTGCTCAAGAAAATTCTTTTTAGGTTGTTTCAGTCATAACTATAAACAGGTCCTTCTGACAGATCAGTAAATTATCCCAGGTCCTTACTAAGAGCAACAAACCAAAGAGGGGAAGCAGCTCTAAATTACAGGGTCCAGCAAATGTTCCCATAGAAAATAATGTAAATCCAAATAATCCTTTCCAGACACCCAAAAATGTTAAAAACACATTTAATAGACAATAATTATAGTTTTACTTGCAGAAAATGATGCAAAAATAATTACAAATGACAATTGAATGGACAACGTAACATCACTTTAACCTAGTTTTGTTGGGGGGAAAAAATGCAAAACCATTAATTAACAAAATAAACACATTCTGCTGGCGGAAGTGCGCTGGCGAGGATGCCTTATAACTGGGTAGGAACCTGTGGCTCGGGAGCCAGATGTGGCTCTTTTGATGGCTGCAAATTGCATCCTTACGTTACTTCAGCATGAGCACTGTATATTAGGAGTGTCCTGAGATCTTGTGTAATGACATTAAAAAGTACTGACATTTCTTATTTAGAGAAAAAGCTGTATTGTAGAAACGGTGAGCTGTATTGTAATTAACTATTATTATTACACATTATAACTGTGGTTTATTTGGTCTCAAAAAATGTTGACAATATCTTTGAGCGTCAATTTGTGGGACAAACATTTCAAATCGCACCTACGTTGTTTTTTGACTTGGTTAAATAAAGTTTGTTTGCCCAGTCATATTTTTTCATTGTGCTTTTTTTTTTTTTAGAAATTCATGTTAAAATCTCGTTTCGCCTTAAAGTCACCTTCTCGTGGACCCAATCTCGTGCATCGTCCTGTCTCGTGAGTTATGAGATGCTCCTAGTGTGTATGTACAGTATGTACTGTAAACAGCTTCAATGAGATGCATTTTCTGTGGGGAAATATAACTATTTTTGCAGAAAAAAAAAGTAAAAATGTGTTTTGTTTTTTTTTTGGTTTTGTTTTGTTTTTTACCAACAATCCGCAAATTTACGGAACCATGAATGCTGAATCACGGTCGTGTGGCGATCCACTGTAATTGCCGTCCGTGAACGTGGCCGCTCCTGCACATGCATCCTCAAGCAGCTGCTCCAGTAGATAAGGAGGACAAAGGGGAGGCTTTTAAATGCTTAAACATGAGTCACATGTCGTCATGTCAGGTAGCCATGTCGCGTGATCTTTGGCCGGCAACATGAGAAGTCGTCTAACAGTGTCACGTTGCTTGTATTACCTAATTACTATTCTCGCCGCCCACCACTTTATTTAGAACCCCCCTGCACAATATAAATGAATTCTTTGGTGTACCTAATTTACTTTTGTATTGTCTGCGTCATCACCTGGAGATTAAAAAACTGAACTGTTTGTCGTTACTTCTGCTTTCATCCTTTCCGCTCCAACATCACACATCTTTTTACGCCTCACTGTCACCCCCCCATCGTTTTGATTCTTCTCTGCCTTTTCAGCCCGCAGCCGCTGCCCCTCCTCTATGCAGGTTTGCACACTGTGTGAGAGTGTGCGTGCGTGTGTGTGTGTGAGTGAGTGAGATATGAAAGACTGTCATCAAGCCTCGCCTGTTGTTCCCCTCAAACATCTCTATCTCATCACTTCCCGCCTCCCTCCGTCCGTCCCTCCCCTCTCACTCTCATCCTCTTTCTGGCTCGCATGCGAGTGTGCTCGTGGATGTGTCGCCATGCGCTCGCCTGGTGAACAGGTGTCCAGCGCAGCCAGCCAGCGCGCTAGAGTGGGGAACCGATAGACACACTCAGACAGTAGTGAATGGAGATGCTCCATCAGTCAGAGAGGTTGAAGGATCTTGCTCAGGAGCCTCAGATGCTGGTTTAGATCCTCTGCTGGTTGTCCCTGCCGTCTCCTCCGGTGAGTATCAGTGGTGCTGACTTTTCACTTCCACGTTCATGCTGCAGTTGGAGCGTTTGCGACAACTTGCATTCTCATTGAGCCGAGTAGTTTTCCGATCAGGAGTGTGTCATTGAAGGGTTTTTTTTTTTTGCCGCATCCCAGCAGGGAGCCAGGCTGCTGCTGCTGCGTCTTTCCCTCGCTCGTGGCGAAACAAATTTGAGAAGCTTTTATCTCTTATTCCGTGGAATGTTTGAATTGACCTGCATGCGTGGATGATGGTGCTTTTCTCGCTCATGATGACTTGAATGGTGCTCTGGTCCTTATCCTCGCTTCCCGGCATGTGTCTTCAGGTCAGACAGCAAGATCGCGCGCTTGGCTCAGAGGTGGAACCAGCGTGCTGCTGGGGATGCGCTGATTAAAGAACTGAAGCCCCTGTTTCACACAGGACCATCCAGCTCCTCGCTCAGCCTGGACAGGTGAGCACATGAACATCACAATCATGTCTACCGAATCCATCATACGGACAAAAGTAATGGATGTGAAGAAAATGTGGAGTCTTTGCAGCTAAGACAGCTTCTGGGAAGGCTTTCTACAAGATATTGGGGTGTATCCATTTGGGAGGTTACAGGTTAGATGGCTGTTGGACCAAACTCATCCAGGCATGCCTTGATGGACTTTGCTTTGTGCACTGGGAACAGAGAGTGAATGAACTGCTGACGAGCAGTGACCAAATACTCAAGTCCATATGGTGGAAATCCCTCCGAAAGCAGATAGTGAAGCAGTACAGTCGTCCCTCGCCACTTTGTGGCTCGGACATCGCTCCCTCATATATAGCACGTTTTTTCAGAAATGAATTAATTAATGATGGCTGTTTCGTGATTAGACTATGCTCTATTATTTGTCAAATACGTAATAATAAGTGATATGTAGTATTCTAGGCACTTGGCAGCAGTAGTGACACAAAACATTGAGACATTGCATTACATTACCTTAACACTGCATGAAGTCAGTTATGAGTGAAAAAAGTTCTCCCATTCCATGTGGAAGTGCTAAGTTTTTGGCTTTTTAAGCTTAAAATAAATAAGCTTGAGGCTAACTGGTTAGCTTGCCAGCTAGTGGCTGCCTCAGGTCCCTGCAGCATAAGACTTGCAATGCAATGTGCAATGTGCAATGCAATGTGGTGTAAACAATGATTAATGGTAGTGTAAAGGTGACTATAGGGTGTTATTTCATGTATAGAGGGCTCTAATAATGTTAAAAACCGTATTTAGAAAGTCAAGCAGATTTTCTGTGCTCTATATGAAAATATTAAATTTATTACCATTGAATCCTGTATTGCGGAAATTAATTTATTGTGGTTGGGTCTGGAACCAATCAACATCTATAAATGAGATACGACTGTAATTAATAAATCCAATTAATAAATGATCACTGTTTTGTTGTTGACATGGACTATTGGTCAAAAACTATTGAAAGACAAGTCATATGTAGTATTCTATCCTGGTCAGTAATGTTACTGTACATTGATAAGGCATGACCTTCCATTACATTACCTTAACTTGCACTGCATGGAGTCAGCCGTAGAGTCCGGACAGTAGTTCCAATTGATGTGTGGAAGTGGTATGTTTTTGGCTTCTTTCTTTGTCTTTCTTCCCCACTCAGTTTCAAACCCTCTCTTAAGTTTAGGAAAAAAAATTGGAGGCTAACTAGTTATGCCTAAAGCGGCAGCCGTCTCTCGTGTCACTGCAGAGATCCCGTAGCCTGCGCGCAAGAGTTGCGCAATGCGATGTAAAAAGATAGCAGTAACGCAGCAGTGGCCATTATTTTACACATGTACACATGTATGTTTGTATGTTTTAGATGCATGTCAGACTGGCTGCCCTGTATATCAATCAAGTGACAAACAACATCACGAGGATGTACAATTGGCTGTTTTTTTTCTTCTTCTTTTTATTTATGCCATGCAATTGACCCACATTACGTTCGATTTACTACACCAAGGAACTTTCCCAATGCTTACTGTACATGTGAGCTGTCATGTCTTATTTTGTCTTTATTATAGCTGTTATATTGGGTAATAGGAGTATAAAGGTGACTATATGGGTGTTATTTCATGTCTAGAAGGCTCTAATAGTGGTAAAAACCATATTTTAATGGTAATAATAAGGTTTTCTATGCTCTAACTACGGAAATATTCAATTTATTAATATTGAATCCAACTTCAATCGACTGCAATCAACGAGGAACTACTGTAATCTCGGTTTTCATCATTCAGTCGTTCCAAAAGGTCAGATGAACACTGAAACATCCGAAAAATGAAGCAGTTTTTCTCACAGGCAATAATGTCAATCCAGTGAATCCCTTCCAGGCACCCAAAAATATGAAGAAAAAATACATTTTCTAGAGAATTATAGCAAGTGAAATATTTATAAATGAGGAATAAAATGTGCACTGTTACCTTTTTTTTGAAGACTTTTTGGGAAGACTGTGGTGGGGAAGGGAGAGAGAGAGGAAAGGATCAACTTTTCAGATATTCCATCCCTTTCGCAGCATTACCTTCCTAGATTTCTTCTTTCTTGGCCAGGATGGAACTTTTTGTTGATGTGGCAAGCGGACTAGTTTGTGTCATTTTTTCATTTGAGTTTGCCAAATGAATGCGCCTTATAGGATACCGTAGTATTGTGTACACTAAGTATCGCAAGATTGATTGATGGCTGAATAAAGAAGCAATGCTGGGAGTATCATCCACATCTTTATTAATACCACAAGAGCCAACATACCAAAAGGTTAAAAAAAAAATTGTATGATAAGCAAGATAGCGTATGAGAACCAAGGAAAAAATTTTGTCAAAAACTGAGGCCAGTGAGGTGGAACCTCGATTAGCGCACGCCCCGGCTAGCCCCGAAAATTTTCACATATTTATAGTTCTACAGTTATAATTTTGCATGCATAAAGCAATTCTAAAAGCATATAAATCATCATCGTCAACTTTATTTCAGACGCATACATGGTCCATAGAACATTAAAAACAAACAGACAAGACACAGTAAAAAGATGGCGATCCCTTGATAAATAAGTTAAGGCACCAGCGTTTCCACAAACTCGAAAAGAACCGGACCAAGCTTTGTACAAGGTTGGTCAGAGCATACAGTATATGATGCTGTTTACAGAGCATGTTAGCCTGTACATCTTTACATGAGGTTCTGTAGCACAGGTTGGCACAGCAGCCTGAACAAAGATTTGACTGGCACTCGTCCAGCGGGGCACCATCATTATATGCCACCTGAAGTTTATGCATACTACTTTTTCTATAATACCGTCACAAGTGGTCACTATACTGTACTTAGGGGTACAATACAATAAATGATGAATGAAAGGGATAAATGAACTTTTAAGCTTACGTGATTGACACAGACACCACCTACCTGTTTTGCGGATGAATTCAATAGTGTTTCTTACCTTTTTTATTAAATGCCAATGGGAACTTTCTTTGGCTCTGTTTTGGCTTATTTTCCAGCCGTGATCAAAAGAAAAGCAGAGACTTGAGGTGAGAAACACTGTTGAATTCAAGAAATGACTCATGGCAAAACAGGAAGGGGTGTCCGTGTTGAACTTGCTGCCACACCATGTCTTTGGCAACAATCACGTCTTCGGTGAAGGTAAAAGTAACCCGAAATGTTCATTTATCACTTTCATGCATCATTTATGTGCATTAAGAATTGTTTGATGCATGTATAACTATACAGTCGTCCCTCGCTGTATCTCAATTTGAATATCGCTCCCTCACTATATCGTGGTTTCAAAAACGAATGAATAAATGATGGTTGTTTCGTGGTTGACTATGGCCTATTATTTGTCCAAAAATATTGAAAGACAAGTTATATGTAGTTTTGTGGTCTGTAGGCATCAGTAACGTTATGAGACATGACGTTAGATTACTTGACCGTTCACACTGCATGGAGACTGGCTACTGAGCCAGCAGAGCCGAGCTGACATGCCGTGGCTGATATTGAGTGGGGGGAAGAAAAAAAAGTTCTCCTGTGGAAGTGGTAAGCTTCTGGCCTCCTTGTCCTTCTCCCCTGCTCTGTTTGAACCCTTTCCTATTCTTTTTTTCTTCTTCTTCTATCTTCTTTTAGGCGCCAGAGTGTTTCAAGAATATGTTCGGTTTTGATATTACTATTTCAAAAGGTTCTAGCTGGAAAATGCTTACAGATAAAGGCATACTGTAAATGAGAGAAATCATCAGTATGAGCCAAAGTT
The DNA here is from genome assembly GCF_027744805.1 of Dunckerocampus dactyliophorus. Taxonomy (NCBI): domain Eukaryota; kingdom Metazoa; phylum Chordata; class Actinopteri; order Syngnathiformes; family Syngnathidae; genus Dunckerocampus; species Dunckerocampus dactyliophorus. The sequence continues at coordinate 48,779,807 of NC_072820.1, forward strand.
TGTGATGGGAGTAAATTCACTCATCCAATATGCATATTATGACATCACCAGGCTCAGAAATTGTCCCCTGATCCCTGTCTGCACGATACCCAACAGGCTCATCAAAATGTCAGCTCTACTTGTGATACTCTTCCTCATCTCTCAAGCAAACCCAGCCATCATCATCATTTACAGCGAGATCTTGAACACCACTGCCGCTATTTCCGCGGTTTTATGGATTCCCGCTACCCCCCCATATTTCTCACCAATTTAAACATAAGAGAAACATTTTTAGACAAAAGACACTACTCCAAAAAAAAAAAAAAGGGAACACTCAATATTCACACTCTGTCAAAACTGTTGGGCCATTATTCAAACTGCCCACTTAGGAAGCAACACAAACTGACAATCAATTTCACATGCTGTTCTGCAATCGGAATAGACGACAAGTGGTGTGTTTTTCCACTTGAATTTTGTGTGACTCCAAATCCAGACCTCCCTGGGTTAAAACATTTGATTTCCATTGATAACTTCTGTGTGATGTTGTTGTCGGCACATTCAACTATGTAAGGCCAAAGTATTTAATAAGAATACTTCATTCATTCAGACCTAGGATGTGTTATATGTCTTCCCTTATTTTTTGAGCAGTGTAGAAACTAAAATGGGGCTGAAATGAATCTCAAATTAGGCTTCTCAGCTGTAGAAGAGCAAGCTATGAGCAGTAAAATTTTCCTCTGGTACGTCCCTCCTGCCACCCCGAACACGGTGAAGCAAAGCATCGGTTTTCTATGCTGTAACTATGAAAATATTCAGTTTGTTAATGTTGACTCGGACTTCGCGGTAATTCACTTATCCCGGTCAGGTCTGGAAGCAATTAACTGTACAGACGACTGTAATTGTAAAACAATAAAAATGTGTGTGCGTTAACATTTTTTGTCTTTCTGGAAGGGACTAATTGTGTTTACATTTTTTCTTATGGGAAATACTGATTTGGTTAGAGTTGGACCTTCTGAAACGGATTAATGACACTCACCAAGGTTCCACAGTTCTAGTGGTTTTGGTGCTGGCTTGAATCAGTCCCTTCATTTCCAGATTATTATTTGTTAGTTTCAACAAACACTCGCTGCAGCGGTGCCGCAAGCATCACAGTTGTTGCCATGGTTACAGGCAGCAACTGGACATGGAAGCTGGCAGCAGGTCTGCAGGAGTCTCTGGGGCAAAAGTTAGCCGTCTCTGACCTCTGCCAAAAGTGCTCTGCTCGGTGACCCACTGGCCTTGTGCTTTTGGATGGACACGCTCACCTCATGAGGGCGTAAACATGCCACCATATTAGTTATACACTAAGTCCCCAACTAACGAACACAATTGGTTCCAGATGACCGTTCTTAAGTCGAATCGTTCTTAAGTCAAAACAAAATTAATATTACCAATGATATAGATACTACATGTACGTGTATACATATACAGTATTTGCGTATGTATGTAAATATGACTTTGGATGCAGTAGTAATATTACACGAGGATAATGAATGAAAAAAACAATAATAAAAGTGATATAATAATACGTAATGATAAATGTTATTTACCTTTGGAGAGAAGTGGTCGAGCATACGTCGTTGTTGTGGTGGTGGTGGAGGAGGAGATGTTGAAAAAAAGGACAAATGGTCGTCGTCGTTAGACTCTTCTAAAAGAGGTAGTGTTCTGTGGGTGTGTATAATTAAGCAGGCCTATTAACTCTTCATAATCTTTAATCACATGCTCTGTCAGTGTTGTATCATAAAGCTAAAACTTAGCTTTCTATTTACCGGAAGCTCTCCAGCGTCTGTTGGTTCCATTAGCAGTGTCACAGTGCCCTCTACTGGTCAAGCATGTAGCAGTAGCAGTAGAACTTCTGTACTGATTGAGCAGCCTAAGCACTACTAGGCAAAATAGAATAAATTATAAACCAGTCGGCTTGTGTTCGTATCGGCGAGTGTTCGCTAGTCGGGTGTTCGTAATTTGGGGACCTAGTGTAATCTCCTTTTATGGATGCTGCTGTTCAAACAGCATTAGTTGTAATGCTAACGTTTTGAAGCGAAGCCCGGGAATAACAACTTGGCTGCGAATGAAATGATTCTAATCAGGCTGTCATTGCTAGAATGATTAATCATCATTACCGTGATGCCAATTCAATCCCAGACTCGATGAAGAGACATTAAATGCTGACTCATTTAATGTCATTAACGTGACGAGCGGAGCGTTTGAGCCAATCAACTTCAGTTTGTCGACAGGGTGAAGTCCTGCTGGCCCGAGTGCAGAACAATCTGCTGGAGCGCCAATTTTCATCCGCCGCCTGCTAATGCCGAGACCCTGCAGGTGTGTTCTGAAGAGCCTTGTAACGAGCAGTGTAATGGGGGGGCTTGTGTGTGCGCGCCTCTGTAAGAAACTCTCTTCGCGGGTCTGAGAAGGAAATCAGCCGTCATGCTCGTTGCATGTTGCCAGAGAAAGAATCCAGACTGTGGTGGACAGCAGGGCATGGACAGCAAAAGATCATTACTAAGTACGACTCACTATGGTACCCTTCTGCTGCAACAGATGTCCCTTTAAGCTTGTTTAGTGGTGGAAATGTTCCGCTTAAAGCATTAAACAATTCCAGTGACATCCGTCAAACGGAGATGTTATAGTATTGTCGTGTCCTAGTCTTCCTCAGTCTGACCATGTTTTCCCCCCCCCCCGTCAGACGCCTCCCGGCTGTAATGACCCAGCAGATGCAGAACCTGCAGCTGTCCCAAGCCAAGAAGTGCCCCGGTGGGCCGGCCTCCCCCAATGCCGCCAAGCGCCTCTATCGGAACTTGTCGGAGAAGCTGCGAGGAAGCACGTCGTCCTTCGAAGACGCATACTTCTTTGGAAAGACTGATCGTCTCCGCAAGGCCTCGGTGAGTTTGGTGTAGCCACCATCATGTACTTCCAGTCTTTCCCGTACATTCATTTATTTAATACAGCAGAACCTCGGTTAGCATGTTTTTTGGTTGACATTGAACATTTACAGCAATTTTCCGGTTAGCGCGTCTTGTCGTGTTATTAATAGACTGCGTGAGTGTGACTGTGTTCTTAAAGGGTCCCCAACATGATTGATCAATTTTGTGTAAATACTTTATATATTTTTTGTAAACTTTGTACTACATTATTCAATTTTGGAAAGGGAACGGTAAATTGGCAAAAATTACATTTATAATTCATGGCACCAGCCATGACAAACTAACTCTCGCAGTTTAAGTCCACCACCATAGTGCCCGTACCCAAGAAGAGCAACGTGACCTGCTTGAATGACTATCACCCTATAGCACTTACTCCTATTGTTATGAAGTGCTTTGAAAGAATAGTCATGACCCACATCAAAAAGAGCATCCTGGCAACTGTGGACCCTCTACAGTTTGCATATTGCCAGAACCGGTCCACGGATGATGCAGTCAACGCTGCCATCCACACAGCCCTTTCTCACCTACAGGGCCAGGACACATATGTCAGAATGCTATTTATAGACTATAGCTCTGCTTTTAATACAGTCTGCCCCCACAAACTCACAAATAAGCTCCTCACACTAGGCCTGTCACCCTCCCTCTGTAACTGGGTGTTTAACTTTCTAACAGGCAGGCCCCAGTCAGTCAGAGTCCACAATCGCACATCCAGCTCAAGAATTGTGAGCACTGGGACCCCACAGGGGTGTGTGCTGAGTCCGCTCCTCTACACGCTCTTCACCTACGATTGCGTGGCCTCCCAGAACAACACCAGCATCATTAAATTTGCGGATGACACTACCGTCATCGGACTGATCACTGGTGGTGTTGAAACATCATACAGAAGAGAGGTGGCGGACCTCATAGCTTGGTGTCGTGATAACAATCTCCTTCTCAATACAGATAAGACTAAAGAGATGATCATCGACCCAAGAACAAGGGAAAAGGAGCCGCATAAACCCTTGTTTATTGATGAGACTGAGGTGGAGAGGGTGAAAACCTTCAAGTTCCTTGGCACACACATCAGCGAGGACCTCACCTGGTCTCACAACACCCAACAAATTCTGAAGAAGTCCCAAAGGAGACTGTACTTCCTGAGAAGACTGAGGAAATTTGGCATGTCCACCACAATCCTGAGTTGCTTCTACAGATGCACTATCGAAAGTGTCCTTACCGCCTCCATCACTGTTTGGTACGGTAACTGTACAACACGTGATAGGAAGGCACTCCAGCGGGTGATCAAGACCTCACAGAACATTGTTGGGGCAGCCCTCCCCTCACTGCAAGACATTTATAAAACTAGAGTCCTACGAAGAACACACAACCTCATCAAGGACAGCACACATCCACAACACTCATTATTCACACTCCTACCGTCAGGCAGACGCTACAGGAGTTTGAAGTCCAGGACCACAAGGCTGGCAAACAGCTTTTACTCACAGGCCATCTCAACGAAGCACTCGCACACGCCGCATGCAACACACGCACACACTCATAGCACTTTATTTACTTATTTGTATTATTTATCTGTATTAATGTCTCTTCTGTTGTTGTTGCTTAATTTATTGGTATTTATGTTTCTTATGATGGTATTTATGTTTCTTATGTTCTTATTCTTTTTCTTGTGTTTTCTTTCTTTTCTTGGGAGAATGAACAGAATAAGAATTTCATTACATAGTATAACTGCCTGTTTTACTATGCATATGACAATAAAACTCTTGAATCTTGAATCAGGGTAATATCGCTCAGGTAAACAAACATGGCAGTGTACGAGACAGAGGATGTTTACAGTGATAGCCAAGAGGTGAGCGATGTGTTAATAATTTTCGAGGAGGAAGCAACATTTAGAGATGAAATAGAAAACTTCCAGAACATGGACTTTTATCCTTAAGGCATGCAGATGATTGGTCGCCTTCAAAACACGGAATGGGTGAGAACAAGCGCATAGAAAATGGATGGATGAATGGAAGTGATAAAGAACATTTAAGGTTACTTTTACCTTCATTGAAGATGTGAGACAAAAACACGAAGTGGCAATCGTGTTTCTCACCTTCTTTATCAAAATGCTGGGTTATTTTGCAGCCGCGATCAAAAGAAAATCAGAGACTTGAGGTGAGAAACACTAGTGAATAGGGTTCCCTCACTCTATTACAGTTCACCTTTTGCAGATTCACTGTTTCGCTGATTTTTATTTTGTGCTTCTAATTTTTTTATTACAGTGTATGAATGCTGTTGCAGGCCGAACCTGGCCCTTTAAGAAGAATTGCATTCTGGGAAGTTGAGTGTCTCTCTCTTCCCTCTCAGTCTGTCTGCACCGGCCATTGTTTTCTGCGTCCTGATTGGCTGTAGACCACTGTCGATCAATCTCCTTTGTGCCGTCCTGCCATGTCTCCTGTCTTTGCTAGCTTGCATGAATGCCAGCTTGTAAATTAATCTTTGATTCGTTTGCAACAATATGTTTTCACAAGGATACAAAAACGCTACAGTACTGCAGAACGGCGCCAGGAAAGGCACGGTCACAGGAGTGAAATATGCGTGAGTGACTTAATCATTTTTTGTATTGATCATTAAAGTTGATCATTAAAATTCAGACGAAGGTTTGAACTTTTTTTTGAGTGTTTAAACAAGAGAGAAATGTAAGAAAATGTTATTGCCTGTCTGAGTAAAGTGTATGGTGAGGGATTTGACAACCTTAAAACATATAATCATTGTAAAAAATAAAAACATTAAGTTGGCTACTTTGCGGATTTCACTTATTGCGGGCTATTTTGAGAACCTATCCCTCACGATAAACAAGGTAACACTATACTAGGAATTACTCATGGCAAAACAGGAAGGTGGTGTCTGTGTTGATCTCGCTGCCTTGTCTTGTTTTTGGCAACAATCACATCTTCAATGAAGGTAAGACTAACCTTAAATGTTCATTCAGCCCTTTTATTCATTTATATGCATTTACTATTTAACTATAAAAACGTGTTTTGTGTTAACATTTTTCCTGGAATGGATGAATTGGATTTACATGATTTCTTGTGGGAAAGTTAGATTCGGTTAGAGTACATTTCGGATTGAGTCGGAATGGATTAATGACGCTAACCAAGGTTCCAAAAGTTTAAATCTCGCTCGATCACAGAATTACAGTATGCAATGGCAGTGTCTGTGTAGCTCGTCGTTCATACTCCGCACAGTAGATGGCATCGTAACTCAGTTTCTTCACAGACCTCACACGCACATGTAACACCCTGCACGCTGCCCGGGCTCCATCCAGCGTCCACGCGTTCCTGATCGCAGATTGAGAGTTAAGCCACAGGAGGCTTGATCGTGCATTATAACACATCTGTACATCAATTAGATGCGCAGTCGTCCCTCAACAATTTGTGCTGCAAATTTCGTGGCTTCACTTTATCACAGTTGTTCAAAAAGATATTAATAAAATATTGCTGTTTTGTGATTGAATATGGTATATTATTAGTAAAAAATATGCATATTTCAGAAAAAAAAAATGTTAAAAGCATATTTAGAAGGTGGTAAACAGTGTTACTATGCACAATATGTCTTATTTTCTCTTATTGTGTCTACTACATTGGGTAATAGGAGTGTAAAGGGGACTATAGGGGTGCTATTTCATGTCTAGAGGGCTCTAATGTTAAAAGCCATATATTAAGTATAAGGTCGTAAACAAGTTTTCTATGCCCTAACTATGGAAATATTCAATTTATGAAACAGAAACCCTACTTTGCAGAAATTTACTTATCACGGTCGGGTATGGAACCAATTAACCCTGATAAACGAGGGATTACTGTGCAATGACATTATCTTTAAAATCAGCACGTGGAGCACAGGAAACATCAGGAATGTTTTTGCATGTATTAAGGTTGCATGTATACCGCTGCATGAAATGATAATATGATATAATGTCGGACATTTCTCATGAAACAAACCATAAAGCTCCGTTTTTGCCTCTCCACACACCAACACGGAGTTTTGCATCATCATCAATTCTGCAAATTTGAGCCAAAAGCCAGAGATACATTGCAGTCCTATGGGAAACACTGACTTGTCTCCTTATTTGAACTCGTCTTCATTCTTCCACTATCATCCTCCACCTTTTTGTCATCTAACTCCACAAGTAACACACAGAGTTTCATGCATTTAAAGTGTCATCCAAAATTGACCAGCCAATGTGAAATATCGACCCGGTGATGATGACCAGCTGCGTAAATTGTTTCTCCTGCCACTGAATAATCTTAGAGGCAAATGTAGATGTTGATGGGGAATCCGCTCAGGATGCTTGAGTTTGGCTCAGAGGGATCAATAAAAATCTTGTTTGGCGCCTCACTAATTCGATGTCTCCTCCGTCTGAACTCTCTGTTCCCTCATTGGTGGCATCTTTGATTAAATCTGCAATCTGCTGCCTGGAGCTGTTTTTCATTCTCAGGGTTTTATCATAAAGTCTTGCGGTCACTCAAAAAGGGATTGAGCATTTAGCTCAGGGGTGTCCAAACTTTTTCTGAGGAGGGCCACATTGTGAAAAATGAAGGCAGGCAACTTGGCCACTTTGATATTTTGTAAAGCAACACATGTACTGTAGATATGCTAAGAACTTTTATATATTTCAAGAAAAAACTCCTTCTTAGCTTTGTCATTAGGTGAAAAAGCATGTTATTAACATCAACACTCTATGCTCTTTTTTTCCCCCGTTTTTGCTGTTTTTTAATTTTATTTTACAAATGTTTTAACTTTCTTCCGATGTAGTCTTTGTAAATTTCTCAAAATATTATGACTTTATTCCCATAATATGTTGACCTTATTCCAATAATAATATAACTTTTCTCCCAACCAAATTTTCCAAAAAGGACAACTTTATTTTGTTTTGTTTCTCATAATACTACAAGTTTATTCTCTTAAAATGGCAATTTTTTCTTGTTTTTTCCTCTTAATATTTTGACGTTATTCTTGTAAAGTTACAGGTGTTTTCTCCATTTCTGCTGCTGTTTTTCCCAACCTTTTAAACTTTTTTTCTTGTAAATTTTCTTTTTGTAATATTTTCACTTTATTCCTAAAATATTATAACTTTTCCCCAACCTAATTTTCCAAAAATTACAACTTTATTTTGTTTCTCATATTACGACTGTAAACAGAATTTTTTTTTTCTTTAATGTTTTAACTCTACGCTACTAAAATGACATTATTTTTCTCATAATATGAAGAGTTTATTCTCGTAAAACTATCTATACAGGTTGGCAAGACAGAGAGACAGAGATGGGAAGGACGTGCAGCAGGTTAGGGGGATTAAGGATAGGGATGGAGGTCTATTGACAAGTGCCAGTAGTGTGATGGGAAGATGGAAAGAATACTTTGAAGAGCTGATGAACGTGGAAAATGAGAGCGAACAAAGACTAGAAGAGGTGACTTTTGTGGACCAGGAAGTAGCAAAGATTAGTGAGGAGGGCATTGAAGAGGATGAAGAGTGGAAAGGCCGTTGGTCCTGATGATATACCTGTAGAGGTTTGGAAGTGTCTAGGAGAGGTGGCAGTAGAGTTTCTGACTGGGTTGTTCAACAGGATCTTAGATCATGAAGAGATGCTTGAGGAATGGAGGAGAATTGTGCTGGTGCCCATTTTTAAGAACAAGGGAGATGTGCAGAGCTGTGGCAACTACAGAGGAATAAAGCTGATGAGCCATACAATGAAGTTATGAGAAAGAGTAGTTGAAGCTAGACTAAGGGCACAAGTGAGCATTTGTGAGCAGCAGAATGGTTTCATGCCTAAAAAAGAGTACACTAGGTCCCCAACTTCCGAACATTCGACTAGCGAACATTCGCGGATACGAACACAAGCCGACTGGTCTATATTTTATTTTATTTTTTGCCTTGTAGTCGCTCAATCAGTATTTATACTGCTACTGTACATGCTTGACCAGTAGAGGGCACTGTGACACTGCTAATGGGACCAACAGAGGCAGCGTTAGAGCTAATGGGACCAACAGAGGAAGAGTTAGACGCTGGGGAGATAAAGCTAAATGGAAAGCTAAATTGTACAACTCGGACAGAGCGTGTGATTAAAGTTTATGAAGAGTTAATAGGCCTGCTTAATTCTACACCACCCACAGAACACTACCTCTTTTAGAAGAGTCTAACCACCACCACCATTTGTCCTTTTTTTCAATAACTCCTCCTCCAACTCCATCACAACAATGTATGCTCAACCACTCCTCTTCAAAGGTAAATAACATTTATCATTATGTATTATATCTTTTTTATTATTGTTTTTTTCATTAATTATCCTCATTTAATATTACTACTACATCCAAACTCATATTTACATACATACTCATATACTGTATATGTATACACGTACATGTAGTACCTATATCATTGGTAATATTACCTTTTCCCCTACTTAAGAACAATTCGACATAAGAACGGTCGTCTGGAACCAACTGTGTTCGTAAGTTGGGGACCTAGTGTACTACAGACGCAGTATTTGCTTTGAGGATGTTGATAGAAAAGTACAGAGAAGGCCAGACGGAGCTGCATTGTGTTTTTGTAGATGTGGAGAAAGCTTATGACAGGGTGCCCAGAGAGGAACTGTGCTATTGTATGAGGAAGTCTGGAGTGGCAGAGAAGTATGTTAGAGCGGTGCAGGACATGTATGAGGACTGGAAGACAGTGGTGAGGTGTGATGTAGGTATGACAGAGGAGTTCAAGGTGGAGGTGGGACTGCATCAGGGATCAGCTCTGAGCCCCTTCTTGTTCGCTGTGGTGATGGACAGACCGACAGACGAGGTTAGACAGGAATCTCCATGGACTGTGATGTTTGCAGATGACATTGTGATCTGCAGTGAGAGCAGGGAACAGGTGGAGGAGAAGCTAGGGAGGTGGAGGTTTGCCCTGGAAAGGAGAGGAATGAATGAGTACATCAGAGGGACAGCACATGTTAGAGGTTTTGGAGATAAAGTCAGAGAGGCCAGACTGAGATGGTTTGGACATGTCCAGAGGAGAGATAGGGAATATATAGGTAGAAGGATGCTGAGTTTGGAACTGCCAGGCAGGAGGCCTAGAGGAAGACCAAAGAGGAGGTTTATGGATGTAGTAAAAGAGGACATGAAGGTAGTTGGTGTGAGAGAAGAGGATGCAGAAGACAGGGTTAGATGGAGGCAATTGATTCGCTGTGGCGACCCCTGAAGGGAAAAGCCCAAAGGAAAAGAAGATTCTCGTAAAACTAGAATATTACTTTTTTCCTCTAATATTTTGACTTTATTCTTGTAAAATTACAGTTGTTTTCTCCATTTCTGCTGCTGTTTGATATTTAAACTTTCTTCATGTAAATTTTGTTTTCGGAATATCTCTGCTTTCTTCCTATAAATATTATAACTTTTCCCCAACCCAATTTTCCAAAAATTACAACTTTATTTTGTTTGTCATATTACAACTTAAAAAAAACATATTTTTTTCTTTAATATTTCAACTGTATCCCATTAAAATTACATTATTTTTCCTCTTAATATTATGAGTTTATTCTCGTAAAACTGACATTTTTCTTCGTCTTTATCTCTTTTATCATAATATTTTGACTTTATTCTCATAAAATTACAGCTGCTTTTTCCCCCAGCTATTTCAACTTGATTCTGTATTATGACTGTATTCCAATAACATTATAACTTTCCCCCCAACCTAGTTTTCCAAAAATTGCAACTTAATTTTTTGTTTGTCATACTGTGATTGTAAAGAAATATATTTCTTTAATATTTCAACTCTTTGCTACTGAAATGACTTTTTCCTGATAATATTGAGTTTATTCTCAAAATTGCCACTTTTTTCTCGTTAGAGTACAACTTTTTTCGTTTTGTATTTCTGCTTTATTCTTGTAAAGTTACAGCTTCTTTCAATTCTGCCCACGGGCCGCACTTTGGGCACGCCTGGCTTAGACGCTTGGCTGCGGGACATTGACTGGAGCCACTGGAGAGCATTTGGTCTCACCAAGAAGCACAACCCTTCATCACCTCTTCATCTTCACATGACAGCCTCCCCGTCTGTCTCGATGTGCGCTATCACCACGTCTCTGGTGCTGCCCTGTGAAACATTTGGTCAGCCTGATGACACGTACACACCAGACACAAGTGGGCGAGGCGCATAGGGGTTGGGGGTTCTTTCATTGAAAATTGAGAGGAAAAAAACTAACTCCAGTATATTTTTGGTGCTTTTTCTCCCAATTTGGGTCTAAATGTGTAACAATATGGCAGAAATATTGTAAGCAAAACTTCATGACGTCGTCACGTTTGTTCCAGACCATGCAGGGCAGCGACTGCCTCTTCGAGGCCGTGGAGCAGCAGGACCTGGACACGGTGCAGATTCTGGTCTGCCAGTTCTCGGCCGAAGATCTGGACCTCAACACCCCCAACAGCCAGGGCCTGACGCCGCTGGACATCGCCATCATGACCAACAACACGCCCATCGCCAAACTGCTGCTCAAAGCCGGTGGCAGAGAAGGCCCGCACTGTGAGTACTTTGTGTTAGGAATTTTGAATTTCTCTTCCATTCATTTGAAGCATTTGGATATGAGTTGAATTTATTATAAATTATAATATTTATTATAAATTTCTCACGTTTAACAAAGGTTTTGGCTTAAATGGTGCAAATATTTTCCAAATACTACAATTAAACACAAACTGCCTCCATTTTTAACACAGTAATCCCTCATTGATCGCGGTTTATTGGTTCCAGATCCAACCGTGATAAGCGAAATTCCACAAAGTAGGTTTCCTTATTTCTAAATGGAATATTTTCATTGTTTGGATAGAAACCCTGTTTACGACCTTCAAAATACTTTTTTTTTTTTTTTTTTTTACATTGTTAGGAATCTCTAGACTTGAAATAACACCTCATAGTCACCTTTACACTCTTATTACTCAATATAGTAGACATTGTAAGAGAAAACCTGTTGACAACCTTCTAAATGCGTTTCTTAACATTATCATTGCCTTTACACTGCTATTACCCAATATAGTGAACATAATAAGAGAAAATAACATGACATAGAAAACCTGAAACCATGTGATAACACCTCGATTTACCCACTATTACCCAATATACTAGACATAAGAGAAAATAAGACATTTTAAAAATAGAAAAGCTGTTTACAACCTTGAAAATACATTTTTTAACATCATTAGAACTCTCTGGACATGCAGCAACACCCCTATAGTCACCTTTACACTCCAATTACCCAATAAGATAAAATAAGACATATATAAGAACATAGAAATCATGTTTACGACCTTCAAAATCAGTTTTTTTAACATAATTAGAGCCCTCAACATGAAATAATACCCCTTTACTAACCTTTACAGTCATATTACCCATTATAGTAGACATAATATGAGAAAATAAGACACATAAAACAGAAAACCTGTTTACAACCTTCTAAATGCAGTTTTTAACATTATTAGAGCCCTCTAGACAGGAATAACGCCCCTTTACCCAATATAATAATATTGTAGACATAAACAGACAAAAAATAAGACATATGAGATGCAGAAAAACTCTTTACGACCATCAAAATACGTTTAACATTATTAGGGCCCTCTAGACTTGAAATAACACCTCATAGTCACCTTTACACACTTGTTAACCAATATAGTAGACATTATAAGAGAAAATAACACATATAAGACATAGAAAACCTGTTGACAACCTTCGAAATGTGTTTCTTAGCATGATTATTACCTTTACACTTCTTTTACCCAATATAGTAGACATAATAAGAGAAAATAACACATGACCTTTTAAAATAAGTTTTCAACATAGAGCCCACGAGACATGAAATTACACCCCTATAGTAACCTTTACACTAATATTACCCAATATAGTAGACATATGAGAAAATAAGACACATAAGATATAGAAAACCTGTTAACAACCTTCTAAATGGGGTTTTTAACATTACAGCCCTCTACACATGAAATAACACCACATTTATCCACTATTACCCAATATAGTAGACATAAGAGAAAATAAGACATTTTAGAAATAGAAAATCCTTTTATGACCTTCAAAATACAAAGTTTTTTTTACATTAGAGCCCTGTGGACATGAAATAACACCCCTGTAGTCACCTTTACACTCAGTTTACCCAATATAGTTGACATAATAAAAGAAAATAAGACATATTAGGCATAGAAAACCTGTTTTGAAAACCTGTTTACAACCTTTTAAATATGGCTTTTACTATTATTAGAGCCCTTTAGACATGAAATAACACCCGTATAGTCACCTTTACACTCCTATTACCCAATATAGTAGACATAAGAGAAAAATAATATGTACACTTGCGGTCAAAAGTTTTAGAACACTCCAATTTCTCTGGAGGAAAAAGCTAGTGTTATTTTAAGTGTTAAGATGGCCTGTCTCTTAAATTATTAATTCCCTTTTTTCTTTCCATTTTTGTAGCAACAAACTACTTTCTCCCGTACAATGCTGTTTGACTGATGTTCAAGAGGGCATAGTACCACATTGTGTTCTGAACACTGTTTTTATGCAGACAAAGGTGGTATTAAGTACTCCAGAACTAGGAATTAGTGGGGAAAAATAAGGCATATAAGACATAGAAAACCTTCAAAATTCCGACCTTCAAAATATGTTTTTAACGTAGAGCCCTCTAGACATGAAATAATACCCCTTTACTAATGTTTACACCCATATTACCCAATATAGTAGACGTAATAAGAGAAAATAAGACATAATATCGACTCGCACATGTTATGTCATTATCCATTATAGCCATTATGTCATGCATCAAATGCTCAATTCAGGCAACAAATATGTAAACATTTGCTTGAATATGCATATTTTTTTACTAATGATAGGCCGTCTTCAACCACGGAACAGCATTACTAATTTTTGAAAAACCGTGAAGTTGCAAAATTTTAACCACAACTGGCGGGGGACAACTGTACTTGGATAATGTAAAGCATTTTGGGAAATGAAGTATTTTTCTACCGTTTTCCATCATTTGAACCTTCTAATACATCACATTAAGATGATTGTTTTATACTAGATGCTTTTATTCTTACTGGTTTAATGAGAATTCGGGAGACAAAACTGTCCGTGTGCGCAAGCCTGGCGTGTGCGTGCACAGAGCCGCCCGTTCCGAAACGCAGAACGACACTGTGCATAGGGCCCCCCATGAATGGGGGGCCCTATGCACAGTGTAGTTCGTTGGGTCCTCTGTTTTTTTGCAAAGGGGCTCATCCTATGCAAACTAGGAATAGAGCACCGAGTCAGCTCGAGGCACAGAGACGCCGCACTCATTTCCACATTTCGACTGACAACACGCAACATTCCCTAGTGGTGTAATGGTACAGAGGCTGCCTTTAAAGGCAGAGGGCAAGATTAGAACCCAACCCAATCTTTTTTATCTGATAATTTGTTTTTTTGCACTAAAAATAATTTCTTGAACAATTGTGTGCACATAGTGACATAGAAGAGTAAGTCTAGTACGTCTATGTAATGTTGTCTGCAGTGATGGAAACAGCATACAGTGCGTGTACGGTCCTGGGGGGTTAAAACAGTGGCCACTTTACTGCAGGTCTCCAGCGTGACTCCTGCTGAAAAGCCTTAACGAGGTTTGTCGTTTAAATGCTTGAACTTTTCCAATGATGCATGTAACGCCGGGGCAATTACTGCTAAGTGATTTATTGTGCCGCCGGGCCACGGCGGCGAGCGCTCTCCAAAACAGCGAGCTGGACTCCAGGCGGCGGTACAATCCCAACCTTGTAAACAAACACAGAGCAAACATTGCCGCTGTTTTCCCTCCTGGGGCCTGCTGCTCCCTGTTTATGTCATTCCTCAAGTGCCAAGTAAATCAGTCAGCTCCGACCTGACAGACACCCTCCCCCTGCCACCATCCCCTCCTCCCTCCGCATGTGTGCGTTAGCATAGCTCCCTGAGCACACTCACATGCACGCTGTTCACTTTGCATAAAGGGCTATTTTAGGAATCTCGGATAACAGCAAGACTGCCGGCATTCAACACTGAACTAAAAATAACGTCAATAAATAAACATGTCAACATGCCATGCAGTTAATGTGAAAAAATACATCATCTAATGTCGCCTTTACGGAGCATTTTACACCATTAAAGGAGAGAAATCACTTTTCAGTCGTTTACCTGATGCAACATAAACACAACACAACGTGCTTCTGTGTGAGACGCAGCCGCCCGTTAATTAGCGGCCGCTGGTAGTTAGCTGGCCTCTGAGCGGCCTGCAGGCATACCACCGTTACTGACGGCAACCGCCTGATGGATCGACTGAAGCCGAGCAGACTGGATGACCATTCGGCGCTGACCTCTTTATTGACACAAGCTATATTCTTTATATTTAATTGTAAATACGTTAAATATGACGCAGTATGTCAAAGTCTGCGGGGTGATGTTGTTAGAGACCTACCAACTTGTACGCATTTTTCGGCACGTGTTTTGACGCTTGAACACACTCGTACACGTCACTGCTCTCAGGTACACATTTTCTTCCGTTTTCGCCAGAGTTCAGTTTCTCAAACCTGTGTTGCAACGTCAGTGTACGCGACACCGGCCCTGCAAACCCTCTTCTCTTACGCAGCGTGACATGCACCTCCAAAAAAAAAAAAAGTATCCCCGCTGGCTGTCATTGGTCGGCTTGTAGACCATTATTTCCTGTGTGTATACAGTAATCCAGGGGTGTCAAACTCGTACCATGGAGTGAATTTCCGCAAAGTAGGGTTCCTTATTCATGAAAGGATTCTTTTTGTAGGAGCATAGAAAGCTTGTTTATAAGCTTCTAAATATGTTTTTTAACATTATTAGAGCCCTCTAGACCTGAAGTAACATCCCTATAGTCACCTTTACCCTCCTATTACCTAATACAGTAGACATAATAAGAGTAAATAAGACTTGTGTGTGCTACTGTAAATTTGTTCCCGTGCTAGGGGGGCTGAATGCAAGGCAGACAGGAAGTGACGTTGGGGGTTTAGAGTTGAGTTTTAGGTTGGCGTGAGTGACGGCCACAACATTTAGGGATTATTGTGCCTGTTGTAAGATCATTCAAAGCTGCAATAAAAGCCCGTTGTTTTGGTGATCAAGTCTGGTGCTTGTGTGTCTCAAACGACATTACAGTAACATTACTGACACCTAGTGACCAATGTAGAATAGTACATATCACATCATATTTGAATGCGTCTTCTGAATGCCTTATATTTCTACTTTGCTTCATTTAGCCATTTTTATGATTGAAAATGCTTAATCTCGGCAAAAAATGCATGCAATTTGCTTAGATATCTTGCCATGATTCATTCATTTATATTTTTGAAAGACTGTGATAGAATGACACCACAAAATTCCAAGCGCAAAGTGGCGAGGGGTTACTATATGACTCGTTCACGGGCCACACAATCTCTCTCTCTAAGCGTCTTCTCCTCCGCTTTTGGATCAACATTTGCTATAAAACGAACTTGTAACGCATCAATAAGTTCCAGCTGCAACATCTCTCGTTAAATACCGTTGTTTGCTCACAGGAAAGGAAGCTAAAAAGCAAGTCGACGAGAGCTGTGGCTGCTCACAGAGATGACACTTGCGCGCTAAACATTGCGCCCGCCATTTGCAGCCCGTGGTTCATTTTTTTTGTTGGGCCACAACAAATAAAAACAGCAAAAATGGTGTTTCTCATACTGTAACTCATAATACCAAATGTATATAAATGTATATAAAATTCTTATGTTATATATATATATATGTTAATATTCTTATGTTCTTATTGTTTTTCTTGTGTTTTCTTTCTTTTCTTGGGAGAATGAACAGAATAAGAATTTCATTGCATAACTGCCTGTTTTACTATGCATATGACAATAAAACTCTTGAATCTTGAATAAAAAAAATCTTGTAGCCTTTTTACACATTAAAAAAAATTGTTTACTTATTATTTATTTAGTTATTTTCTTTTTAGTTATTTTCTTTTTATAAACATTTTAGTTTTATTTGTCCTTATCCGGGCCTCTGTAGAAAAAGTAAATTTCTCCATGACTGACAGGTCAGGTGTTTGGAGTTAAAAGCAGAAATGCATCCTTGGATGGTGGAACACAAGCATGGTAAAAAAACAAAAACAAACGACATTCTGTGATTTTCTGTGATAGCTGGCAATGGGAAGCATTTCTGGTCACAAAAATGACTTCATCAGCAAGAACCAGTTCCTCCTCTTCTCTTTGGATCCAACTGGATGTCTGCTTAAGGTTGAGCATGAGACGTTTCCATCATGTCGCTTCTGTCTCAGCCCTGGCCCTGAATGCTGCCTCGCTTCTTCCTCGCTGTTCTTTTCACACGAATAAAGGCGCGAGTACAAAGGGTGACCTTTGACACATGTTCTCTCCACCTTCGAGACACAACCTGAACAGCAGCACGTGTCAGCGGACATGTGATTGTAACAAGGCCCGGAGAGAAACTTGTGTCCTGGTTCGTCTCTTAAAACGTCTAACCTGTGTCTGTTTGTCGGGTGCACTGCAGTTGCAAGCGCCGAGAGCCGGGAGGCCCACCTGAGCGCTCTGGTGGCGGAGGCGGAGCAGCGGGCGTCCGACCTGGCGGCGCGGGCGCAGCGGGACGGCCTCTCACTGGAGGCCTGTCACAAGGACAAACAGCTGAGGGCGTGGGAATGGAGGTGCAAGCTGTACAAGCGCATGAAGAGCGGCTTCCAGCACGCACGTGAGTCCATCTGGACCTTTTCTTTCTTTTTTTTTTTTTAACCCTCTGTATGTGAATGAGTGAAGCTGAATAATGCATGGCGGTGTGCAGGTCCTCCGGAGGCTCCGACCATGGTGCGTCTGAGCGTGAGCAGTAGCTCCACGCTGACCGTGGCTTTCCAGGAGCCACAGTGTCTCAACTCCTCCGTCGTGACCAAGTACAGAGGTACCACTCTCAAAGAAATATCTTTACTTCACATCTAGACATGCTAAGCTAGTTTTCCTCAGAATCCTCAGGTCCAGGGCTCAACAAAAACTGTTTACAACTCCATCAGATGGAGTTGCTTTTTCCAAGCTCCAAAGAGGGACAGGGACAGGAAGTGGCAGTTAGCGAGAGTTAGCGAGCTAGCCTCGAGCAGAGCAATCAGAAGGTTAATTGGCCGCTTCCTCATCATCTCAGGGAGAACTATTGATTTGTAATGAAAAGACAAATCAATCATTTGCTCGTGTGTGTGTGTGTAGTGGAGTGGAGCTGCCTGAAGGACTTCTCGCTGCTTGCTGGAGAGATGCTGCTGGAAAACCTGCACATCCTCAAGTGCACCATTAGCAGCCTCACCACGGTAGCGTCATCCACGTTCTTCACCAAACATCGTTCGCCTCCGTGACTCCTTGTCTGAACGCTGTGCTTTTATTGTGATGCGTCAGGGTCGTCTCTACTATGTGCGAATATCGGCCTACAACATGAAGGGCTGGGGTCCTCCTGCATCCTCCTTGCCTCCATCTGCTGCTCCTTCCAGTAAGTTCCTTCTCACTCGCGCTCTCAGCATCCCCAAAAGAGAGATTGCCACTACATAGTACTGTAGTAGTTTAGTGGTGTTTACGTACTACTTAGTTGGTAAACTATGTACGTACTACTACATTACTTAGTAGTGCGTATGTAACAGATGCCGAATGGTGCAGCTGTGCAAGAGTACTTTATTGAACCTCACTCCCTGACACCTTAAGCTGGAAATCGAGTGGACCGTCTGGGCTTTTAACTCAATGGCTAGTGCACTCGACATTCCGTGGATCCTAGTTTGAGCCGGGGCGGAACGTGGATGTGGATGAACCAGGTGTAGCTCGTTCCTTAGTAGGAAGCTTTATACGTACTATTATGTAGTTACTGGGTAGTATGTACACACAAGTCAACTACTACTATGAATCCATACGAGGTAAACTTTGTACGTACCAGTATGTAGTTACTTGGTAGTATGTACGCACTAGTAAACTACAACTATGATGTAGTACTGTGTAGTTACTTAGTAGTGCGTCACTAGTTCCATAATAGGTCAACTTTACTACTATTTAGTTACTTGGTAGTATGTATACAGCCATGAAGTAATACTGTGTACTTACTTAGTTTGTTGCTCGTTCCTCAGTAGGTAAATCTTTACATACTACGATGTAGATACTTGGTAGTATGTACACACTAGTAAACTGCTACTATGTTGGAGTAAAACTAAGTGATTTAAATAGTTCAGTAGTTTGCATACAATTAAGTGCATGAAGTAGCAGTTCAGTCACGTGGAGCTTGTATATTTAGTAGTACTCCTTAGGTACGGTAGTTTAGTAGTGTGCGTACCACTTGTACGCAGTACTGCTACGTGGTGCACACTATCAAGTAGTACGCTGCGGGGCACAATGACGCTCAGATATTTTGTACATTTAAAAGCAATTTATTTCTTCTGCTCTGAGCGAAGGAAAGTTAAAGTAATTTTCAATACACAAGGGCACATTCTTCTTTTCCGTCACGACTCTGCACATCCAAGCCTTTTAGCCTTGAAATGTGTGCGTGTGTCAGTAGCAGAGGGACACAGTGTGTGGGTGTATGTTTTTTTGCAGTAATATTCAAGTGGAGCAGATGTAAAGAGAGGACTGTGGGCACACCTTGCAGATATTCATACACACACACATTTGTTCACTAGACAAAGCTCCACCTTTGTTAAACTGAATGAATGAGCAAGATTATTGTGTTCATTAAGCCATATGCCACACAAATGTGGTACTATGTATATACCATGTATATACCATGTATACCTGTACTCACTCGGCACGATGTTAGGTACACAGGCCAAATGCACAGGCCAATGCAAGAGCTGGGAAACGCGCAGTGTCCATCAAAAGAACACAAATGCTTTTGTCCTTCATCAGACTGGCGAGAGAGCGAGGGGCGGGAACCCAGGAGGCGGAGTCACATTGACGCTATGGAGCGTCTGCTGCAGCAAGTCAGAGCCACGCACTCGCACTACTGCTGTGGAGGTGAGCCATAAGATTCGATACAGGAAAGCATATTGTTTTTGTAAATACACTAGACACCGAGCCACTCGTGTACGTTGATCCAGACAGATTTGTTTTTTGCTTGAGGAGATTGATTGGGGATTAAACCTGCGAACCTTCAGTTGCAAGACGTCCGCTCCACTGGCAGACCCCAGCTGCAAGTGTCACCAGAGGGGAACAAAGTGCAGCAGTTGTCAACTAAATAAACGCCTTCACGCCCTCGTCTCATTAATCAACCTCAATCATGTTTTCCCCCCTCCAACCCAGACTCACTTCTTTATTTATTCAGAGTCACTGCGCTGCTGCACAGTAGACCTGTGCACTCTTGTCATATTATCCACTTGTCAAAGCCAGTTAGCCTCCACTGCTGACAACTCATAGAGACCCTTTAGAGGCTTCCCGTCTTAAATAACAGCCTGTGTGAGTGTGTGCATGCACTATATACTGTACTGTACTGTATGTTTGTGTGTGTGGGTGTGTGTGTGCACGCGCTGTTCAACAGCCTGTTGGAAAACTGCTGGCGCCTCAGGCGTTGCTGCAGGTATGCTTGTGTGATGCTGGAGGATGACTGACAACTGAAAACGTGTGCTAAACGAGAAACAAAAGAAAGAAAAATGTTGATGAACTGAGGGCTACAACTCTGGTGAATACATTACAGCAGCTCCAGCTCACGTGTTAGTTTGTACCTTGAAACAAATACAAAGTGAAACCCTTATTTTTCCATTCCGGGATGACAAGCAAACAAGTAACACATGTACATAATGAGCACATCATATAACTGTACCAAAAAGGACTATGCGGGTATCAAAACGAATGCTTACAGACTAACATACGTGCAGAACAGTACCTGCATTTATGACCCGTAAGGCATGCTGGGTAACTTCATGTTGGACGTGTGCGTGTGGGCTTATAAAATGCTCTTATTGTTTTGCATGTATATTAGTAGCCCGTGTGGCGCAGTTACATTGTGTGTTCCACATGTGTTGTGTTATTTTTGGTTGCACCGTGAGTGAAATAGGTGTTGACCTCCTGTTGGTTTGTGAAATCATTTGCGAGACCCTATTTGTCCAATCGGGGATGCAATCAAGAACAAGACAGCAAGTAATACGTGTGAAACGCACAATGTAACTGTACCAAACAGACTTTGCTGGTATCAAAATGACAGATTAAACACTAATGTACATGCAAAACGTGGGCTTACCATCATGCCATGCAGATCATAAATGCTATTACTGTTTTGCAAGTATATTAGTAGTCTGTGTGGTGCGCTTTCTTTGTGTGGTCCATATGGATGTTATTTTTGGTTGCACCGTGAGTGAGGTAGGCGTTGTTAACTGTACCAGCTTAGCAGCACCAGACAGACTATGCGAGTACTGAAATGGACACTTACACACTAACATACTGTACATGCAAAACAATTCTACCATTTATAACCCGCAAGGCATGCTGGCTAACTTCCTGCAGGTGAAGCATGCGTGGGGCACTGTAGCATGGCATGGGGTTTGGAAATGCTGTTACTGCTTTGCATGTATACTAGTAGTACGTGTGGTGCAGTTACGTTGTCTTCAACATGCGCTGTGCTATTTTTGGTTGCACAGTTAGTGAGGTAGGCATTGGTGTTGGTTTGTGAGTATATTTACAAGACCTTATTTATCCATTCATGGATGCAATCAAAAGTACCCGCAGGACATGCCTGTAAGCCCATGTGCACACTTCCCCAACAGGAAGTTACCCAGCATGTCTTGCAGGTTACAAATGCTAGTGTGTACCCATTTATTTGGATACCTGCATAGCTCGTGTGTCGTGGTTGCATTGTGTGCTCCGCATGTCGTTTTTGGTTGCTGACTGCTTGTTGGTTTGATGTGTGAGTAGGGTATAAATTGATAACTACAACGCTGGCGAATATATTACAGCCGCTAAAGCTAACGTGTTAGTTTGTACCTTGAAATGAATAGAAAGTGAAACCATTTGCAAGACCTTACTTTAAGCATTCTGTGCTGAAGTTGACCTGGTGTCCTCCTTCATTTTGGGCACCAGGCCGCCTATCAGCATCAGGCAAGTTTGCGCGGTTCGTTTGTGAGCATCAGACGTCCATCGTCTGTTTACGGGACGCTAATGGCGTGACGCTTAATTAGCCTCAGTCAAAGGGGGGCTGTGGTTTGGAGATTGGCATCACTGGCAGGCAGCAACAGGGATGCAGGAAGGGGAAGGAGATAGACGGCCAAGGAGATAAGCTGACCTTCAGTCACACGGACATCATGGGAGAGTGACTCCATATCCTAAACCAACGTCGCCATCTTTGACCTTCCGCAGGAAGTGGCATCCGTGATTCCGCTCTACTTTGCTGTAGACATCATTCAGTCCACGTTGGCTGTTCAGGCTGTTAAATAAATCAAATAAAGCACCATGTTTATTTTTCTGTAGACGCTTCCAAGCTGCAGAACCCCAGCAGGAAGCAGTCGGTCTCCAGAAGCCTCAAACATCTTTTCAACTCCTCCAACAAGTTTGTGAAGACACTGAAGAGGTTTGTTTTGTCTTTGCTATGGCTGGATGGTGGTTGTGGTTTACATCATGTTTCTCCTCCTTGCTCCCAAGGGGGATCTACTTGGCGGCAGTGTTCTACCACAAGGACAGTCTACTGGTCACAGCCGAGGACCAGATCCCCATCGTGGAGGTGGACGACTCGTACAGCAGCTCCCTCATGCAAGACTTCTTGTGGTTCACTAAGGTGCTTCATCCTCCCGCTTCGGCAGCATGTGGTGTCCATTGTTTGTATCAACCAGAGGTTGTCTCTCTGCAGCTGTCCTGCATGTGGGAGGACGTGCGGTGGCTGAGACAGAGTACTTTGGCATCTATGTCCTCGTCCTCCACGTTGCAGGCCCGCCACAAGATGCTCAGCGCCGCAGGGCAGCTGCAGAATCTCCTGGGAACTCACAACCTGGGCCGGGTCCACTATGAGCCCATCAAGGATCGCCACGGCAACGTGCTGCTGGTGACTATCCGTGACACCGAGAGCCAGCACTCGCTCTCCAGCGGGAAGTGGATGCAGGTGACCAAACTGCAGAGTCAAAGGAAGTCCCTGTCCACGCCCGAGGAGCCCTATGCGCTCGACATCCTCATCATCACCTTACAGGTGACTGTGTCCTCCAACAAGAAAGTCCAAACATGACAGTTGTGTTTTCAAGTCTTTCCTTTCTTTAGGACATTTTGGCGTACCAGCGCCGCAGCACCCTCCGCCTGGCCCCGGGCCTCTATCTGGGCTACCTGAAGCTCAGCAGCTCTGTGGACCAGATCAGGGTCTTGGTCTCCCAGAGGACGCCCAACATGCTGTGTCACGTCCGCGTACGAGAGAACTCCAACGTCTCCAGGTTGGTCACATGACTCATGCTCTTTTAAATATGTTCAAAAGTTGACAAGGAATGGATTTCTTGGTTTTGGTGGATGTTTTCCTCAATTGGGCGCAACACGCGGGAGACAACGTTGCGTCGAATGCCTTAATTTTCAATGGAACCTGCACAACAGGGCGAATATCGCCAGTCTCTGTCCGTGTTAAATTTTGTGCTTGTGCATGTCATAGTGCACACGCTGGCTTGTGAAGCGGCCCCAGATCCCACAAACATGGAGGAAAAAGAATAATACTTGCCATGTCACATCTCCCGGAACTATTTGACATTTCTAAAAAAGAATATAGAGCAGTTGTCAGGAACCTTTTTGGCTAAGAGAGCCTTGAAAGCCACATATTTGAAAATGTATTTCCATGAGAGCCATATCATACTTTTTTACATCGAATACAACTAAATGCGTGCATTTTTATACTGAAGCTATCCAATTATAAATAAAATACTTCTTGGTTTTGCACCGTACTCCGTATCTTTCCCTCTTTTCGCCATCTTCTTTGTCAAAAGGGTTGGCTCTGCAGAATTAGCTAGCTGACTATTTGATCAACGGATGGAAGTTTAGTTCTCACATCTCAATGGCCCGGGTAGGCTACCGCACTATCCAGTAATAATCGAGTTTTGGTGTCGAACCCGGAAAATATTGGCAGGACAGTTGGCATTGGCTCTGGCCACCCGCATTGCGGTAGAAAATGGATGGATGGATGGATTAAAATGCATAAGAAAGCTTTATATTTTGAACGTTTTTTTTAACGCTGTGATTTCTGTAATGTTTTGCTTTAAAATGTCATCAAAAAATATGAAGCCGAATACATTTTATTGTGTTAAATGTCTGAGAGTCAGATGCAGTCATCAAAAGACCCACATCTGACTCCCGAGCCATAGGTTTCCCACCCCTGATATAGAGATATAAAGAAAACAGAAACTTGTTGGTGCCATAGTAAACATATCAGGTAAGTTTACATTAATTTACACGGACATTAAGTAAGTTGATCTTCAACACTCGCAAGAGTACTCGATCAACACCGGTCGCGTTTCCTCCTGTGAAGTACTTGGATAACCCCACACACAGCCAATCAAAACCGTGAGAGCCTCATAATTCACTCTGGATGCGAGTGTGTAACTCACCGGTGTAGCTGGCAACAGCCGCTCGTCGCCTCCTGTGTGCAGGGTTTGCTGTGCTTTGGTGATGAGTTTCGCCAATGGCAGTCGTTTGTCGCCTCCCTTGTGTGGAGCCCATAATGGTGGATCTTTACCGGTGCTCGTCAGGGAGGAATGGGACTGGATTCGCAAGCTGTCTGCGGTCGGCGAGAAAGATCCAAACTGCGAGGAAAGTGAAGAAGCACGTCCCAGGCCTGAAAGCCATGCCCCTTTGCTGTTCTACGAGCTGCAGACGGCGATCAAGTCCCTGCTGAAGCTCATCAACCTACCTCTGCACCAGGTGCGCCAACGGCCGCTCTACCTTACCGGCGGAGCAAATCACAGTAAGGTTAACAAGGTGGCTTCCTGTGTGCAGGCCCGGCACTTCCGTCTCTACAGTCAGGAAGTGGTGGAGCTCGGTCATGGCATCTCCTTCCTGCTGTTGCTGCCAGCCGCTGATGATGTTTGCTCCGCCCCCGGTCAGTCCAACCCCTACACGCCGCTGTCAGGATTCCTGCATCTGCCCCTGCAGATGTTTGAGCTGGGTACAAACACACACAGGCTTTTCTTTTTTTGTTTATTTAAATGTCATCCTGACTCCATGGACACCTGTTGTCTTCCCTCAGTGCACTTCTGCACCTACAAGGAGAAGTTCATCAGCCTGTACTGTCGACTGTCCTCCGTGCTGGACCTGGACGCCCTCATTACCCAGCAGGCTCTGCGGGAGGCCATCACGGACAGCGAGGTGATGACAGCCAGGCAGAGGCATCAGCTCGTACTGGACTACATCCATGTGAGAAACTTTATATTCCTCAAAGAATGAAAATGTGAAGCCCACATGCACACTTCCCGAACAGGAACTTATCCAGCATACCTTGCAGGTCACACATGCTAGTACAGTCGTCACTCGCAATATCGCTTTTCGAATATCGCCCCCTCGTTATATCGCATTTTTTAAAAATGTATCAATTAATAAATGTTTTGTGGTCGAATACAGCCTTTTAGTTTAAAAAATTGCATATTTAAGCAAATTATACTTATTCTTGGACTAAATTAAGCATTTTCACATATACAAATGGCTAAATGATCTAACTAAATGAACCAAAACACAAATGCAAGGCAGAAGAAGCATTGTAATTACATTGGCCACATGGTGTCTGTATTGTGTGAGACAGGCGTTTGACTCTTCAAGGTTTTATTTACATCATACATGGCTTATTTACTGTTATGCTATCTACTATATCGGGTAATACAAGTGTAAAGCCATTTAAAGTGTGAGTCAGTTATCTTATTTATGTCTGATATGTCTTATTTTCTCTGATTATATCTACTATATTGGGTAATACACATGTAAAGGTGACTATAGGAGTGTTATTTCATGTGTGGAGGCTCTAATGTTAAATCATAAACACGTTTTCTGTGCTATAACTACGAATATGCTATAACTACGAAAATATTCAATTTACAGTATTAATATTAAATCCTACTTGTGTAAATTTACTTATCACAGTGTGTGTGTGGGGGGGGGGGGTGTAGGTATATATATATATATATATATATATATATATAGTACATTTGGATCAAAAACAAGAAGGGGGAGTGAGACAAAAAGCATTTTGAAAAAGTAATTTACGGTATTGAAAACAACAATTAAACTCAAATAGGTTGTTTATCAGCTGATCAAAAGTTTAAGACCACAGGCTATAAAAGCCAAAATCTGCTCAAAATGTTCATTTTCTGTCAGGCATTCCCACTGTCATGCCCTCCTGATGGTAAAGCTAAGAAGCTTTTCTTTTTCAACGTGGTGGGATTGTGGAGCTGCATAAGCAAGGCCTCTCGCAGCGTGCCATGGCTGCTGAGGTTGGGTGCAGTAAATCAGTCATTCAGATCCTGAGCATTATGGAACAAAAAAGTCAAGTGGTAGACCCAAAAAAATCACACCTGCGCTGAGCCGGAGGATCCGATTGGCTGTCCATCAAGACACAGGGCGGTCTTCCACCCACATTAAGGCCCTTACTGGTGCCGACTGCAGCGCAATAACCATCAGACGCCATCTGCGGGAAAAGGGTTTAAAAAACAAAAAAGGAATTCAAAGACCTCGTCTCCTTCAACGCCACAAAAGTGCCCGTTTAGGTGTTGCCAGGGAGCATCAAACATGGGACATTGAAAGGTGGAACAAAGTTTTATTCTCTGATGAGAAAAAATGTAACCTTGACGGTCCAGATAGCTTCCAACGTTACTGGCATGACAAGGAGATCCCACCTGAGATGTTTTCTACTCAGCAAAGTGCAGGGGGGGGTCCATCAGGATCTGGGTGCTTTTTCATTCAGTGGAACACCGGAGCTTCAGGTGGTGCGGGGTCGTCAAATGGCGGGCGCTTACGTGCAGGTGTTGCAGCGGGCATCCCTTATGACTGAGGGCCCTCGTCTGTGTGGTACCAGCTGGGTTCTTCAACAGGACAACGCTGCAGTTCACAATGCTGGCTTGACCAAGGACTTCTTCAGGGAGAATAACATCACTCTTTTGGACCATCCTGCATGTTCCCCTCATTTAAATCCCATAGAGAACATTTGGGGATGGATGGCAAGGGAAGTTTATAAAAATGGCCATCAGTTCCAGACAGTTGATGCCCTTGGTGAAGCCATCTTCACCACTTGGAGCAATGTTCCCACTAGCCTCCTGGAAACACTCGCATCAAGCATGCGCAAAGCCATTTTTGAAGTGATGAACAAGAACGGTGGAGCTACTCATTACTGAGTCCTACTGAGAACAGTTTTTGTTCTGGTTTGGAGAGGTTTTTGTTCATTTTTTGAGCGATGGTCTTAAACTTTTGATCAGCTGATAAACAGCCTATTTCAGTTTAATTGTTGTTTTCAATAAATTACTTTTTCAAAATGCTTTTTGTCTCACTCCCCCTTCTTGTTTTTGCATATTGTAGCTCTACTTAAAACCTCATTAAGATCCAAATGTGCAAAATGCAAATTCTAGCCATTTTTCAACTGGTCTTAAGATTTTGATCAGGAGTGTATATACAGTATGTATATAAAAAATTATAAATCATTACTGTTTTGTGGTTGATTACAACCTATTATTGGTCAAAAAAATGCATATTTAAGGAAAATTTAAGATTTTTTTGCCTAAATTAAGCATTTTCAAGCATACAAAATGGCTACATTAAGTAAAATACACATGTAAGGCGTTCAACAACCTCAGATGCTACACTCAGATGCTACATCATTTTAAAACCCGGATTAAGAAGGTTGTAAGAAGGTTTTCTGTGCTCTAACTACGAAAATATTGGATTTACGAATAAGGAATCCTACTTCGTGGATCATGGCAGCTTAGCCCAGGCTTGACTTGCGTGTCAAAAATAGACATCATTTGCGGATACGCAACCCCCAGGAAACGTGGTGATCCACTGTATATATTATTTGTAATATTGAGACACTGCTCCTCATCAGTCAGCCAGTTTGCTGTGGAAGAACCAGAACAGGTCCCACATCAGGCCTGACATCTGAGCAATGGACACACTCCAAAATCTTGTCGAAAGCCTTCCCAGACGAGTGGAAGATGTTGCTGCTGCAAATACTTCACATCTTCATCTCTTTTCACTTCCTGCGTAGGTGGAATTATGTGTTGAAGCTGTGAAGAAGATTGACGTTCTTGTCTTAAAACGTCGTCAGTCTGCTGCTGTCACGCGTCCCGACTAGGAACGCACGAAGATTTGAAGAGCACGCCATCGCCACCGCTAATCGACACCAACCACAAAACCACATGGCTGTTTGTGTGTGTGTGTGTCTGTGTGCAATCTTTTTTTTTATGTCTGGAAAAAAGTACCCCGCCCTCCCCCCCCCCCAAAAAAAAAAAAACACAACACAAATTGAGAGAGAGGGAGGTCGGGGAAAAAAATCATAAAAAATAATACCAGAGTGGCAAAGCTCTGAGAGCGCCATTGTCTTTTTTTTGTCCTCACGTGCACACATTTGTAAAGTAAAAGGACAAGGTGGGCAACAGGAACATCTCCTCACTCCAGGGGATGTTTTACTAGCAAGTCATTCTTAGATTCATTTGTCTGTCTAAAAAAATCAATATGTGACTTTATATGTGACTTATACAGTTTATTGGGAGGGGGGGGCATGCAGGTGTGTGTGTGTGTGTGTGAGAGTGAAAGTAGGTTAGTGTAAAGATGACGTGATGTGGTCTAATTGGACAGTTTGTTTAGACTCTCCAGAAGCCGAGGGAGGAAAATATGCGCTGCTCAGACAAGCGGCCGACGCTGTCTGCACATTAGATGTCTGCGCATGCCGCCGCCACGCACAACCTGATGTGTGTCATGTGATGTGGCCAATAACTGTTAGCCGATTGGTGCATTACACTGCAGTGACGCTCAATGGTGACGACTTATGTAATAGGAAAATGTCTTTCTCGTGCATTTTCATCATCAAATACGATGATGTTGAACTTCACATTATTGTGATTGTTGGTGGCGTCTCTCCGAGGGACCGTGCTCTGTGTTTTTGGGTCGGACCGACTCGCCACTCGCAGCCTCTGCATTCTTTCCAGCCGAGTAATCCTGCTGTCAGTCCTACTGTGTGTGTGTGTGCGTGTGTGCGTGCGCGTGCGTGCGTGTGTGTGTGTGTGTGTGTGTGTGTGTGTGCGTGTGCCAGACAGATAATTGCCACTAAATGCTTTGTCTAGCGTCTCTTTCAACTCAGACGCTCACGTTGCCTCACAACACTTTTCCCTCTCCCATGTTTCCCCTAAAATTCAATTAGGGGACTCCCTTGCCCCCCCATCCCACCCTGAACCCAATATTCCATATAGTGCCTGATCACAACCGGAGCAACTTATAATAACAGTAAGTGAAATTTAACCCATCCTCTTGAGGAGCAGTGAGCAGCCACCCATTTGGGTGACCCCCTCGGGCCAAGTGGGTGAAGCATCTTGCCCAAGGACACAACTGGGACTGCGAGGGAGGAAGGCGGGACTCAAAAAGATGGGTTTTGGTCGTTATGCTTTGTGGACGATGATGACGGTTTTCTTGTCCTCCCGTCGTGCAGCAGCTGGACGAAACGCGTCGAGACCTGCGCTGGCTGACGGACGCGCTGCAGTACGCTCGCTACAAGCATCCGCGCGGCGGCGTTCCCGTCACCTGCCTGGTGGACGCCAGCGCTCCGGAAAGTGACTCGAGCCAGCAGAAGAACGACTCCACCTCCTCCAACATGGACTACCCGCCCACCCCCTCCCCCTCGCCGGAACTGTGCAGGAGGAAGGCCATCAGCGGTGAGCGTCCGCATTATCATCATCATTAGCATCACCTCGGGGAGGGGGCATTTTAACCTTGATGTTCCCGGTTGCAGACTCGCTGCTGTGCTCGGATGAAGACGGCTCCTCTGAGGTGTTCCTGCCTACGGACAGCGACTACGACTCCAGTGATGCCTTGAGCCCCCGTGAGCTGGACCTGCTGTACTCACCCCCCCAGGACCTGTCCCAGCAGGCCATGCATTCTCTGGGAGGAAGCGCCCCCGACGTGCTCCAGATACACGAGCTCAGGTGACGGGACAACAAACCAGGAAGTCTTGTCGTCCAATCAGATGATTTGTTTCCTTTATGCTGCTAACAGATTTATTATTTGACATTTGTTGAGGGTCGGCCATGTTGAAACTGGAATCTTCCACTCTTCAGGTACAGCACCCCCCCGCTGAAGGACCTCCCCCTGTCCCCAGCAGTGAAGGATTGTAAAGATGGACCCCTGTCCTCACCCCTTCTCCCGCACTCTCCATCTCTGTCTAAAGACTTCTCTACCTTTCCTTTTGGTCTGCCTCGCTCCCCCTCCCTCCCCAGGGCGCTCCCCACCTCGCCGTCCACACCCCTATCCCCCAGGTTATCCAGTGACCTTCCGCTGTCCTTGCCGCTGTCCCCTGCCCTGTCTGACACCACCAGGACTCTACAAGGCCTCTCTCTCTCCAAGAAACACCACGAAGGTACCCAACCCCTGAGGGCCATCTCCAACCCCCCCTCGAAGCGCAAACTGCTCTCCAGGAGCCACCGGGGGCAGTATTTCAGCGGACCGCAGCGCTGGCTCAGGGGCCACAGCGGTGAGTGTCACACGGGG
Organism: Dunckerocampus dactyliophorus; assembly: GCF_027744805.1. Taxonomy (NCBI): domain Eukaryota; kingdom Metazoa; phylum Chordata; class Actinopteri; order Syngnathiformes; family Syngnathidae; genus Dunckerocampus; species Dunckerocampus dactyliophorus. Next base: position 48,810,451 of record NC_072820.1, read on the forward strand.
TCCTTATCTGAGGGCGTCTACACCAAGCAGCGTGACCCTGACCTGCCCCCGCCCCAGGACCCACCCCACCCGCAGGGCAGCACCTATGCGAGCCATACCACCTGCATGCTGGAGAGCCGCAAGGCCCGCCTTCGCGACCATAGGCCCCACGTCCGCAGGATCTTTGTGGAGCCCTGCAAGGAACTGTTGCCGGGCAACGGGAGGCGGGGCCAGGAGGCGGAGGTGGCAGGTGTGTGTGTGGTAGAGACGGAGTCTGGAGGGGAGGAGCCAGAAAGAGCCGCTGGCCAGGACGTAGACTCGGACGACCAAACCAACGCCCAAGTGTCTGAGATACTCAGCAGCACACTGTAGGCTCCGCCCCCTTTGGACGTTTGCCGCTACACTCATATTAAGTTTCTTTTTGGCCCCGCCCGCGGGCCCCATCATGTGACCACGAGGTGTCTGCCACTCACAAAGGTAACCGCTTTCCAGTTTCTCTTTTCTTCGTGGCGAGCCGTGGCGGCCTGTGGCAACCCCGTGGCGAGCGTCTCTCAGAACTTAGTAGATTGTTCTATAAAGTTGCTGGTTCAACTTGGCCAAGCCTCGGACCTCCTGGCGTCGACTGTTACACAGATAATCATCAATGCAACCAGGAACAGGATTTTTGCACATTGACCACCAAAAACAAAGACAAGCTGGTTGCATGGCGGCTCTTAGTAAAGTTCTGATCAGTCGTGTGAATCTGGACGGGTTCTCCTCTACTTGAAGTGAATGTCCAGTTTAGATGTTACTTACACCACTAAAGCATGGAAGTATTTTTCTACTCTGACGGACAGCAGTATGATTTACTATGATTTTGTATTGTTTAGTGTGATTTATTGTTGTTTAGTGTGATTTTGTGTATTTTTTGGTGCAGGATGGCTTTAAGTGGCATGTCGGGTCAGGACCTTCTGGTTTGCGTTGTCTTTTTCTCGGACGTGCTCTCCACGTTTTGTGTTATTTATGTTTTGGATGATAAGGTGCACAGGTTGTTTACGCGTCTGCACGGTCCTTTCACACGTTTTCATGTTTGCACACTCTGGAATAAAAGCTCATGCAAAGTGTGATGAAAAGACGTCGTCATTGTGTGGATTTGTGTAAACAAATCCGCAGCGGAGCGTCTGCGAGTAGAATTCAGGAGGCGTTTGAGGAATGCGAGCGACTGGCGAGCCCGAGCCGTGGCGTCTGCAGATGCCGTGCACGTGGGTGTGAAGTGCATGGAGTCACACCACCCCTGGAGGTGGAGAGGAGAGGAGAGGAGAGGAGGGGTGGGGGGTGTTCCCGCCAGAGGGCTCCAAGCATTCGGGAGCGTCGGTCCAAGCCACAGGATCGCTGACACCGCAGGACTTGGCTCGCCGGACAAGGAGCCGGTCAGAGAGCGCCGGCACTGAAAGCCTCTTGTCATGTATGTGCGCTGGAGGCCGACGTCCACACGTGCACTTACAGTACGTTTTGGTTTTTTTAAACACTCAGGCTGCCGAGTGCATAACAAGGCAGCAGGTGGCGCTGTAGGTGATAACTTCATCTCTGCATCGCCCGAAGTCAGCTGGGATAGGCTCCAGCATACCCGCGACCCTAACGAGGATAAGCGGCATGGAAGATGGATGGACAAGCTAAGATGATAGCTTAGCGTATGTAACCCGACTGGTCCGCCCCAGCGTATACGCGGGGCTCCAACAAAGGTCCACCGAATGACAATCCAGAGCGCTAGGCGGTATCGAGCTAAAATAAACAGGAGAACCTCGGTTAGCGTATGCCCCAGTTTGCGTGTTTTTTGGTTAATGTCACAAATTAAAAAAATATGCATGCATTTTCAGGATAGCGTACAATATGGCACGTTAGCTTACTCAGTCCCAGCCACTTTTCAAAAGACACGTTCACTACCTGCCATTTTATATGATTTTGACGGCTCTTTCAAGGCGCACAGAATATTGTGTTTTATGGCTACATAAGCATGGAACCTACCAAAAGAAAGGAAAAAAAGGGTTTGTCTCTAACTTTTTCCATCCTTTAGTAGTCAGTAGTAGAATATTCGTACGTTTCAGGAAAATATCAGTTCCCGACTAAAAAAAAAGGGGAAAAAAAATGATTTTCATTAAAAGAAAGCATGACTTTCACTTTGACACAAATATTTTTTGCTTTTGCGACAGATCAGATATCTAAACAACTATAGCAGCATAAACAACATAAAAAAGGGGTTGTCTTACATCAAAATAACAATTTATTTACAAATATAGCACCATGAACTATTTACAATTTTCACATTTGGAACTGATTTATGTGCGTGCGTTTGCATGCGTTAAAATGTTGCTACAGTGCGTAACCTTCCGCACACTACACTCCTCCACGCTCTCTCACTTCCTCCTTCCTGTCATGTGTGATTCTTCATTGAAATGATCCCTGCCCAGCTCTAAATGCACTTCTGCCAATTTGTGGCTGTTTTTATAGCTTATAAGTGCTCTGAAATGTTGGTGCATTAGTGCAGAGTTGCATCATCACCTCTTTTTGCCCCTCGCACAAAAAAACTAAAGACCTATAAATACGTTGTTGGGATGGGGCATTCGGGATTATAACAACGTGTAAATATGGTTTTGCTATTGAAAGAGTTAATGCACTGCGTGAGTCCATCTGTGTTCCTTCTGTATTTTAACATTCTTGTTAGCATCCTATTAGCTTGTTAATGCATGGTCACAGGAAGCGAACGTGAGCTCTGTCGCCCGGCTATGATGTCATCAGAGGTTGACTGTAGTTCCTTTCTAACACAGTTTCACATACTTTTAAAAACCTTCCTGACAGCCCTGACTTAACTTCGCTGGAGATGTGGTGACATGTTGACAGACACAACGTGGCAGCGAGATCAACACGGACACCACCTTCCTGTTTTGCTATGAGTTATTTCTTGAATCCAATCATGTTTCTCACCTTCTTTATCAAAATGCTTCCACTTGCGACTTTCTTTGGCTCCGTTTTGGGATAGTTCGCAGCTGTGATGAAAAGAAAAGCAGAGTCTTGAGGTGAGAAACGCTATTGAATTTTTAAAAATCACTCATGGCAAAACAGGAAGGTGCCACATTGTGTCTTTGGCAACAATCACATCTTCAGTGGAGGTAATCATTCATCATTTATGTGCTTTTAGAATTGTTTTTTGCATGTAAAACTACAGGGTGGGCCAAAAGGAGTTACCCATCGCATATCTCTATCGTGTTCGCTTAGGTTTTGTCCTAGAAGCTTAAAATTTTGGATAGTTTCTCTCAAAAGGTATAGCTTTTGATGTACCAAAGTTCAGTTGTTTACTCCTAATGAGTGTCGAGTATGGCATCGAAGGGTAAGCGTGACCAGATTGTGGCCTTGAAGGAGGCTGGACTGACAACAAAGGAAATCATGAAAAAGGTGAATGTTTGTCGTAAGACTGTCTACAATGTCATGAAACGATACAAGGAGACTGGCGAGACCACCAGCAAGCCAATCCCTGGAAGAAAACGTTCAGTCCGAACCAAAAGGGTTGTTGAGATGGTGAGGAAGAGAGTCCAAAGGAATCCTCGCAGGAGCATGAGGGCAACAGCAAAGGAAGTGAACATCTCAAGAACTTCATTGAGAAGAATTGTCAAACAGGATCTTAGACTGAAAGCACTAAAAATGCAACACAGACAACTAATTTCAGCCGCTTCAAAGAAAAAACGGCTTCACAGGGGGAAAATGATGCTGCAGGAGATCCAGAGTGCCGCAAACAAAGTCCTGGTTTGGTCTGATGAGAAGATCTTCACCGTTCAGGCAGTGGTCAATTCCCAGAATGACAGGGTTTATGCACATAGTACACAGCACCTACCAGAAGGCTGCAGAACTCATTTCCGTCGTCAGAAGCCAGCTGGAGTCATGGTGTGGGCTGCTGTTGCATCTGATGGCTCAAAATCTCCTTTGGTCTTCATTCAGGAGGGTGTGAAAGTGAACAGCCAGGTCTACATTCAAATGCTTGAAGAAAACGTGTTGCCATGGTGTACCAATGCGTTTGGAAACCAGTATATTTTCACACAAGATGGTGCACCCGCTCACACATCCAATGTCACACAAACCTGGTGCAAGGAGCACTTTCCTGGCTTCTGGGACAAGAACATGTGGCCTCCATCAAGTCCGGACATCAACCCAATGGACTTTGCGATCTGGTCTATCCTGGAGAGGGAGGTCTCAAGAGTATATCACAGCAGTGTCACCGCTTTGAAGAAAGCTTTGATGACATCATAGTCAAAACTTGATGCAGAGATAGTGCGGCGCTCATGCCAGGCAGTGCCAGGTCGTCTCCAGGCTATGATAAAGGCAAAGGGTGGCCATATTGAGATGTAAATCTTTTTGGTGGTTGACAATAAAGTATGGAAACTGTGTTCAATGTGTGTCATGTTTGTCTGCAAGCATTTTTGAATAGTGCAGAAAAAACGATGGGTAACTCCTTTTGGCCCACCCTGTATAAAAACGTGCTTTGTGTTACCACTTTTGCCTTTCTGGAGCGGATTTACATTATATTTCTTCTGGGAAAAACGTATGCGGTTGGAGTCCGACCTTCTGGAACGAATTAATGACACTCCTTCGTTGGATGGCTTTCAGCATCTTAAATGTACTAAATAGAACCGCAGGGATCCACTTTAACACATACATTAAGCCTTTAATGTTTGCACCCCAGGTTCGTTTAACGTTGCAGCCAAGATGTCTCTTACGTTTTGAGTTGCCAGGATTTGTTGGTGACCGCGTTCACCACGAACGTATCTGACGGCGAATCCCATTCCTCAGAAGCATCGAGGCGCGCGTGCGTACGTGCGTGCGTGTCACTTTGAAGCCTTGTCGTCCAAATGAAGCGTCCAAATTGCGGCCGTCGTATCGCCATCGAGCCTTTTTTTTCTTGTGGGACAATCACACAAACAACCCAGATCTTTTTTTGTGATTCTTCTTGATGTTGGCAGGCCGCGACCTCATCAGTGTGTGTGTGTTTGGTCCTGTGAGGCCATCAAGATGAAAACAAGCCGCCACGTTGTGTCCAGTGAAAGGAAAAAGTGATGATGTGGTGGAAAGAAGCGTCTTTTAGGAGCAACGACGTGGAGAACCTTAGTGATAAGAGAACGGGACACAAATGTGACGTCACATTCTGCTGTCTGAGATGCATTTCACATCTAATCCAGAACTTTCCATACGTCCCAAAGCAGACGAGTGGGCCGAGCGCGGGCACCTGATCCTCCTGTGATGTGGAGCGCCCGTGTTCACCTCGCGTTTGCTCACCAGACAAAGTCCGAGCAGAGCTTCTTTACAGCAAAGGATCTTTGAACAGCAGAACTTTCTCCGCCCCCACCCCTGACACGAATGTGAGGAAAATGAGCGCTATCTCCACCAGGGAAGTCTTGTTTGTTTGTTAGCAGGACTGACAAGGTACATGGCGGCGGCCCAGCGCGGCCCATGGAGACAGAAACGTCATATTTTGCAGTCAAGTCACACGGAGACGACGAAGTGCGGCGCTCCTTTTGTCGTCTTCGTCTGCGTGTGAAATATTCCAGCCGACAGCAACGCGAGCGGCTCTGTCCAAACGCTCACGGAAGCTTCTAGACGTAAAATAAACACGAATGGCACCAGGACACACACACACACACACACTGACATGCACATATATCACTGTCCGAAGCAAAAGTTAAAAGCTTACAAACGTCTGCATTTTCCGACACCCCACTTTTCCTAGGATTTGGTTTTTGGTGAAAATTTTGCTCCGATTGTCTTGACTGTCTTGGTTATCGTACAGTATTGGGCGTCACAAACTAGGTCCCATCGAGTGCCCAAACAAAGCACCCCGCCGGCCGTGCAGTTCTCATTGAGTGTTGCTGTTAAATAACCCGCCATGGGGACAAAGAATGTTGCAAGTGCCAGCAATATGATGAAGAGAAACACTGCTGAATTCAAGAAAGAAGTCAACTCTAAGTAGGAAGATGGCGTCCTCTGCGCTCCTCGCCGTCTTCGCCAACAAGAGTCTTCAGTAAAGGTAACATTTTCTTTTCATTCCACATTTATAATTATTTCACATGGTTTAATAGAGAGCATGCTTCTCTATTAAAATGTACAGTATTTTGTGTGAATATTTTGGGGTGTCAGGAACGGGTGAATTGGATTTACGTTACTTCCTGTGGGAAAAATTGCTTTGGTTTTTGTACGTTCTTGGTGTTAGGAACTTTAATAACAAAACTGAGGTACCACCGTATCTAAGCATGGCTTTTGTGCTTTTATCACATATAACTAACATTTATTGTCATTCATGTACAATAAGTCCACTACAGTACAGTACAGTTTTTAATTGGACTCCCTGATCATTCATTGTCATGTGTGTGCTCGTGTGGAGGCTGGCCCCTGGTCCGTGATTACATCACCGCCCAGCAGTCTATTTGGGTGCACAGCACGGCGGCGTCATTCGAGAAGAAGATGATGATGAGGATCAAGAGGCGCGCTGGACCAGCCGAGGACGTCCACGGACGCGGACCACGTCCTGTGACGTGAGGCAGGAGGACAAGAGGACTTTGTGAAGTTTGCAGAGGACATGGCCGACTGTCCCTTCCTGCTGCTGTTGATTGTCGTGCTGCTGTCCACGGGCGCGTGCCAGCACTACTTCCTGCTGCGTCCCGTCCCCAGCGACAGCCTCCCCATCGTGGACCTGAAGGAGGACCCCGACCCGCTGCTGGACCCAAAGGAGAAGGACCTGAACGAGACGGAGCTGAGGGGCGCCCTGGGCGGACACTTTGACGCGCACTTCATGTCCGTGCACGAGCCGGACGACGAGGAGGCGGCGGCGGGCGACCCCGACGCGCGGCTCCGCCTCAGCGGACCCATGCCCAAGGAGATCCGGGCCATGGAGTTCGAGGTGCCGCACGGCAAGAAGCAGAAGCCGAGCAGGAAGCTCCGGCGGCGGCTGCAGCTGTGGCTGTGGTCGTACACCTTCTGCCCGGTGGTCCACGCCTGGAACGACCTGGGCAGCCGTTTCTGGCCGCGCTACGTCAAGGTGGGCAGCTGCTCTAACAAGCGCTCCTGTTCCATGCCGGAGGGCATGCACTGCAGGCCGGCCAGGTCATCCCATCTCACCCTGCTCAGGTGGCGCTGCCTGCACCGGAAGGCGGCTCTCAAGTGCGCCTGGATACCTGTTCAATACCCCGTCGTGTCCGAGTGCAAGTGCGCCTGCGCCAACTGATTGGCAGGCGCGTGTGGGACTCGTCCAAAGTGATTGATTGACTGCAGCAAACATGTAGTGATCAAAAGTGAAAGTTTTTTTTTTAACAGAGTGCTGATCACTTTTGTTGGCACTTCCGGGAAGTCCAAAGTAAAAGCGAAGCCCTCAGTGTAAAATTGCTGATCGCGATCAATAATGGACACCAAGTTGTAAAAGACTCGCTCCACAATCACGAATGTTCTTGTCACACCCCAGCTGTCAATCAACCGTATTTGTGACAAGATGCGCTCTGTGGAGGTCAGAGGTTAGCTGAGACTTGATAACGTGATTAAAATCTGACTTCTTCATGACAATCTTAGCTTTCCTGTCTTTGACTCGTGATGGAAGGTTAAAAAATAATAATGTCGCCCCCTGCTGGACAAAGCAAGAACAGGTCAGTCCGTGAAGAGCAAAGGTCTTATCTTCAGCTGTAATGGTGGATGGTGCCACGCGGTCCGTGCTCGAACATTTTAGACCCCCAGAAAAAGCTCAGCGTTAAAGTGAGTGGTGCCCTCTAGTGGCTTCACTGGTGGCTCCATTTATTCCATTCATTCATTCAGGTTAAAGCTGGTCCGTTTTGAGTAGCTGCTGGTTTACATGCTGTCGTCATGGCGAGGTCATGTGACATCAACACACACACACACCGTCTTGGTTTGTCACGCGAGTGTGAGGAGACTACCCGCCCACCGGTCAGCCTGACTGCCGCCAAGATCACATGACATGGTCCATCCAAAGACGTCAACAACTGCAATCATCGGGTAAATTATGAGCTTTAAAATATTGATATGCAGTGAGTATATGTACACTACGTCCTCAACTTGCGAACATTCGGAGATACGAACGCAAGCTGGCTGGCTATTTTCATGTATTTTGCCTTGTAGTACTGTAACTCCATAGTTATACTGCTACATGCTTGACCACTAGAGGGCACTGTGACACTGCTAATGGGACCAACAGGTAGAGGAAGACGAAATGGAAAGCTAAGTTGTAGCTGTACGATGCAACCCGGACAGAGCGTGTGATTAAAGTTTATGAAGAGTTAATAGGCCTGCTTAATTCTACACCACCCACAGAACACTACCTCTTTTAGAAGAGTCTAACCACCATTTTCAATAACTCCTCCTCCTCCACCACAATGACACATGCTCGACCACTCCTCTTCAAAGGTAAATAACATCATTACGTATTATTATATCATTTTTATTAGTTTTTTTCATTAATTATCCTCGTTTAATATTACTACTACATCCAAACTCATATTTACATACATACACATATACTGTATATGTATACACGTACATGTAGTACCTATATCATTGGTAATATTACCTTTTGTTGGACTTACGAACACATCGACTTGCGAACGGTTGCCTGGAACCAATTGTGTTCGTAAACTGAGGGCCTAGTGTATTACTTGAAAAGACTGCTGTAATGTATTTGCCCACCAGGGGGCAACGTGACAATAAGCGACGTGTGTGCGCGCGTGTACGCCCGCGCCAGCGGAGTCTCCATGTTGGCACAAACACAAGCAGACTCACCACTCTGCTGCTGGACTAACTGTGTGAAAACAAACACACTGTTAAGTAATCCCAGGCTGCGTGCGTGCGTGTGTGTACTGTCTTTCTTTTCCAGTTCTTCTATTTTCGATCTGAACAAATCCGAGTCAAAAGTTCCACAATGATCAGATGTGAGTACACTGCACGCTAGGGGAGAGTCACGTGACGAGTCAACTTTGTGACGTCAAATTCAAACTGTATTGTGATTGGATGTTGACAAGTCATTTGTTGTAGGGGGCGTGAATGTAGGAAAGTGAAAAGTGTGTGTGTGTGAGAGAGAACACACACTGGTCCACAGTGTCCACGGTGTTTATGCATTCCAGCGTGCTGAGGGCGCTGAGTCGCCGCCTATTTGCTCCAACTTATTTTGGGAAAATTCCACAGGTTGTGCAGGTCCCCACCGGACCATAAATCACACATTATCATGGGATGCACTCTGAGTGCGTGTAATTGTATTAAATGTATATTTTTGTTTTCAATGTAGTCATGCTGTTTTTCCACTTTCATGACTATGATTCAACTTGTGTGCCCAAATGCATTTTCAGCTTAACGTAATGAACTATGGTGGCCGCTAGGTGTCGCCAAAACATTTTTCCCTGTAAGCAGCTGGAGGAACCTGCTGCATAGTCGCTTTAACGCAAGGGTGTCCAAAGGGTGGCTAGGGGGCCGTTTGTTGCCCGTGGTAGTTATTTTATTGGCCCCTGCCACATTCTAAAAATACAATTAAACAAGTAAATGGGAAAAAAGTTGTAATAGTGTGCAGAAAAACATAAATTAAATACATTACAAATAAAATTTAAGTTACAATACTAATTGTAATTATTGCAAAATAAAATTTTGTAAAGTCTTCATATTATGAGAAACTAAACAAAAGAAGTTGTAATTTTTGAAAATGGGGTTGTGTAAAAAGTGAATTACCACAAAGTCCAATATGTGAATAATGTCATAATATGAGAAAAAACATGAAAATGTTGAAATATTTGGAAAATTAAAAAAATACAACAGAAATGGAAAAAAATGAGCAAAAAGTGTAATTGAGGAGAAAAAGTTCTTACTAATGATAGGCTTTCTCACCATCACAAAGCTGAAATGCAGGCTGTTTTTCCTTAAAGTAAAAATAACTGCTTAGCATATCTACACAGGTTGCTTTACAAAATGTAAAATACCAACGTGGCCCATCCATCCTTTTGATTTTTCAGTATGGGGCCCTCGATGGAAAGTTTGGACGCCCCTGATTGAATGTAATGTATTATCGTGTCCACTGGGTGTCGCCAAAAATCAATTACCGCCGAAAAAAGACGAAAGTCAGCACACCTGGAGAAAACTTTTTGTAAAATCGAAGTTAAAATAAGGGAAATTTACAGGAAACTGGTAAGAAGCGCCAGTTCTCAGCAAAAAATGGGAGATTGACAGGTATGGAGGGGTCCCGGCAGGATCTATAAATAGCTTAAAATGGCTCTTTAACAAGTGTTTGATTTTTTTTCGCTGATTTATCAGGTCCGTTTCTGGTTCAGGTGCACACCAACACACTGGCACTGTGATGTCATTATGGTTTATTTCAAAGAAGTTGAAAAATGAGTATCAGGTAGAGTTCACATCAATAGAAACATATTTACAGTATAAATTAAATCAGTGTGTGTGTAATACTGTTGATGAGACAATTAAATAAGAGGGTCCACATTCATAGCACCTTTGGTCCAAACACAAAAATGTACAAATGACAGGAAAAAAAAAGTCACATTTTTTTTTTCATAGCATCGTGTGGATAAAAACACGTCAGACCAGAGTCCACGGCGCGCGGCGGCGGGTTCGCTCGTCCAGCTGCGAGGTTTTGACGAGGAGCTGAGGCACTGAGGGGGCGGAGTCACGCACGTCTGGTGTTGGTAAGACGCAGAGACGACATGGGACTTCCTGCTTTAAACTCAAAGCTGTCCATGATGAAGATGGCGGCAGAGTTCTGAGGGAGGTGGAGGTGTCATGGCGGCCGTTCCCCTCAGTGGTTCCGCGGGTTGAAGAATCCGACGCTGGTCGGCGACTCTTTCACGGTCACCGTGATGAAGTTGGCAGTGATGTCAGTGACAAAGACGTGTTCCAGAAGGCTTCGCGCCGGCCGCCAGTCTGTTTCCGTGTCCGACTCTGTGGCGGCGTCGCCGAGGCTGGGGCGGCTGTTGCTGGGATACGAGGCGGCGTCTGGTTCTGATTCGCTACTGCTGCTCTCGTCAGAGTCGCCCGTGCTGAGCTCGTTCAAGCTGCGGCTCGGTTTGCGCTCGTCCTGCCTGCCGGCGCCGGCCGAGCGAGCACCGCCCGCTGACAGGGACGCGTCCTTCCTGCCCTTCTCAGCGCCGCCACTTGCAGGCAGAACCTGACGCTGTCTGCCCGCTGACATTCGAGAGTCCTTGATCACCACGAGGCTGCCGCTCCGTGAACTGGAGCGCACAGCCGCGCCGCTATTCCCCTGGTGGCCACTGGGTGGAGTCTTACTAACACTCTGCAGGTTGAGTGCGCGAAGGCTGAGAGTCTGATTGGCTGTTCGGTGCGACGATGACACTTTGGAAAGCCCTTGTTTGTGTTGGCCCAGCACCATGTGACTGCCGTGGCCGTCTTGCCTCCTCTGGGCCAGCAGGGGGCGCTGACTACCAGCCTGACCTCCGCCAAAGCTTCCTGCTGAACTTCCAGCCAGTTTCAGAGGGGGCGAAGTCGCTTTAAAGGCGTCTCCCCGGCCGCCGCCTGACTCGGAAATGGAGCGCTTCAGCTCAGATAGCGAGTTCTTGCTTTGTGGCGAACTGCTGGCTTTGATGTGTGAGGGAGATGGCGAGGAGGCCGGCAGGGGGCGGTTCCAAACACAGCCCTGAGAGCCCCCTTTGGACGTCGCCAACTGAGAGAAGGCGGAGCTGTGGGCGGCGGACGCGGCCTCGTCCCTTCCAGTCCTGCTCAGCCCGGTGTAAGTGAAACTGGCCGGCTGCAGCGGCTTCTTGACCCCCGGTCGAGACTCCTCCCTGGGAAGGCGGAGCAGCTGGTGGTGGCGTGGGGGCGGAGTCAACGGTCTGCTCTTGGCCTGTCTCAGCGCCCTCAGGTCCGGGTGAAGCGGCTTCCGCCCACGCTTTTTACGAGGTGGGTCAGGCTTGGCCAGCAGGATCTGAGGCCTCTTCTGAGGGACCGGGTGGGCCCGGGGGCTCGTTTTGGCCTTCTTGTGCTCGCGTTCGTCATCTTCCTCCTCAGACGACGACGGCGATGACGACAGGCCCGAGTAAGAGGACGATGACGAGCGGCTTTCTTTGGCAACAGGCGGCGTTGGCAGCTGAAGACATAATCAAAGCAAAATAAAGCAAAACTATTGTTTTGAAGCTCCCCCCTGTGGTTGGAAGTGGAACTACTGCTTTGTGTATCAGCAAAGACGCTGTTCTAGTAGTGGATGGTGCTGACAAATTACCGGAATCTTGCGCGGACGCCCTCTCGGCCGCTTTCCTTTCTTCTGGAACAAAAGTTCTCGCTCTTGTTCCCTGAGGCGGCACAAAGAATGTCAACAATATGAAGGTACATGCACATATATACGGTACACACACTACAAAATGAATCTCACCTTTTGTGAAACGCTGCCAGTAACCTCGGGTCCAAAATGTTCTCCTCTGGCTCCCAACTGTTGTGCCTAAAAAGCATCAGAAGAATTGCCATCAGTGTCAGTGTCATCAATGGTTTTAAGATCTGCTTATGGGTATTTGCGACTTGACTGTATAAGCAACTTGCACGTACACGTACACGTACACACACGTACACACACACACACACACACACACACACACACACACAGCAAAGAGCAGCAGTACATGACATGTAATTAACCTGATGTCAAATACTTGCACTACAGCAGCATTAAAGTACACGCTGATGAGACATTCATTCAGTCTCGGTGTGTTTTAGTGCACCAGCATGCAAACAAACTGAACAGCAGTCGTGCAAAAATGAACAATAACAAATGAACACGTTCAAGCTCCCGCCGCTCTCATTTGGCAGGAAAAGGAAGACAGAAGCAACAAAGCTATGAGCACCAGCTGCTATGAAAAGGAGCTAAGACATTTTGACAATGAGCACAAACGCCTGCAGCTTTGTGTGCTTTTTGTCTGCTTTGTGAGACGAAATGATGGCTGCACCCCGAAGACGCTAACACAGTCACCATCAGCATGACAGAAAAGCGGTAAACGCTAATGTTATTGTTTGCGGACGATTTAGCATGCTAGCTTGAGGTGGCTGTGGGAGTGCGCGCGCGCGCCCGTGTCTGTGTGTGCGTGCGTGCACGTTTAGCCGCGGCGGCTAGCAGAGGAAGGCTAGCGACTTACTTGGACGACCACCCTCTCCACTTGATGAGATACTCGAACTTTCCCTGGAAAATAGCACACCAGCAGTCAGCGTCCGGCAGAGAAAAGCGTTACAGGGCGGCCAGTGCCCCCATGGAGCCTCCCGCGGGTGTTCCTTACCTTTCGCGGCCGTTTGCTGAGGATGCATTCGGCATCAAATACCTGGCCCACTGTGACCCCCTCCATTGCTCTGAGCAGGACGGCCGTGAAGCGCCTTTTTGTCCACAGACGGCCCCCGTAGGTGCCTTCACCAACACCTATATACAAGTATTGTTAATTACATGTAACATTACATTACCACCGCCACTACCATAATACGTGCGATATTTTAAAAACTACGAGTCGCCATTTTCACTTTCCGATCGGTTACATAATGATTTAAATAAAGAGACGGCAACATTGAGATTGATAAAAAAAAAAAAAAGAAGCTATACATATATAGTACATACGTAATTTATACAATACATTTTTTTTTTGGCAAAAAAAAATACACCTGGTTGGTCTTGGAGCCACAGCGGAAAGTTCGAAGTGTGCGCAGGAGCAGGGGGATGGTATTGTGTGTAACACAATGTGTTACATGTGTCTCCCCCACAACATGTCCGCTAGTTTGTGTGCGTCTCCTGGTGAATGACAGCAGGCTTTATCTTCCGGAGAAACGACACGATCGACAAACGATGCTTTTATTAAGTAGATTAATCTTTTGCGAGTCATTTTTGTTTTTACTTTAGTTTGTTTATTTTTTCGTGACGAGCTGGACTGTGAACGCTTGCAGGTCAAAAATGATAACTGTCGCCTCTGATGTGTTGACAACCGTAGTTGATTTCTAAACGACTGTTTATTGGAATAATAAATGATCGTACAATCCTCAGAGATTAAATCTTGTAATTAAACTGACTGGTTGTCCTCCATCCAGGTGAGTACCTTGCCGCGATGCTGCTCCCCCTGGTCCTCCGACAGTCCCTTTGCCGCCCCGGGGCTTTTGCAGTCCCACCACTGACATGTCTGAGGACCCTTCACTGTGACCCCAGAAGGCCGCCCCACTTCCTGTGGCGGAGGCTCCCCATGCGCCCAAACGTTCACAGCCGTGGAGTCAAGAGCCGAAAGAGGCAGAGCCAAGAGGAGCAGAGGAAGACCAGGAACAAGACCGTGCTCACGTACGTCGCCGCTGCTGGCGTGGGCATGGTTGGCTTGTCATACGCCGCAGTGCCGCTCTACAGGCTCTACTGCCAGGTGGGAGCTTCAGTGAAGTCGCTGTGATAGATAACAAATATGAATCATATGAATATCAAATCATCTCATAATGAAAATGCTGTTCGCCATTGTGGGTCTGTTCTCACCAGGCGACCGGACTGGGCGGCACGGCGGTGGCCGGCCATGACACCGACCTGGTGGAGACGATGGAACCGGTGAAGGAGCGCGTCATCAAAGTGGCCTTTAATGCTGACACGCACGCCAGCATCCAGTGGAACTTCAGGCCGCAGCAGACGGAGATCTTTGTAGGACCTACATCATCCTGGCCGCTGTCAACCTTCCGCCTTTGACCTGACTGTCTGTCATGCAGGTGGTCCCGGGTGAGACGGCCCTGGCCTTCTACAGAGCTAAGAACCCCACAGATAAACCCATCATTGGCATCTCCACCTACAATGTGGTGCCCTTCGAGGCAGGACAGTACTTCAACAAGATCCAGGTAGAACCACAGGAGCCATCCCGTCACTGTCCCTCTGCAAGCAGCTGTTCCACACGTCTTCTTGCGTCTTTCCTCAGTGTTTCTGCTTCGAGGAGCAGCGTCTGAACCCTCACGAGGAGGTGGACATGCCCGTCTTCTTCTATATCGACCCGGAGTTTGACATGGACCCCAAGATGGCGCGAGTGGACACCATCATGCTGTCCTACACCTTCTTTGAGGCCAAGGAGAGTCAGACGCTGCCTGTGCCAGGGTACAGCTACAACTGACCTGTCGTGGATTACATGCTGAGATCACTTCCTGTTAATAATATGTGATCATAATGGAAGAACTTTGATACTAAAAGACTTTGTGGCATAATAATTGTGTGTCAGTGTCAACAGTCCTCGCTAGTTGAGGATTCTTATCATTAAATTATCGTCAATCAAAGCTGCTAATTCGTTGAGTTGATCATGAAATGCACTTTAGTGAACACCTGGTGTGGTAATGCACCAAGAGATACCCTAGGGGGCAGTAGAAGTCGCCGTCAGTTGGCATCCAATTGGAGGGGCTGGGATAGGGTCCAGGGCAGGGGTTTCCAAAGTGGCACATTCTAAAAATACAATTAAGAAAATTAAAAAAGGGGGGGGGGAAACCCACCAGTAATTTTCCAAAAATAATACAAGAAAAAAGTTGTAGTTTTATGAGAGTAAAGTCATGAGGGGGAAAAAAACAATTATTGAACTAAAAATTAAATTAGAATGATATTATGTTCTAAAGTCGTCCTATTATGTGAAACAAAAAGAACAAAGTTGCAATTCTGGGAAATTTAGTTTGGGAAAAAGTGATGATAGTACGAGAATAAAGTCAGTGCATTACAAGAAAATGTAGATGTTGAAATATTGGGGAAAAACAACAGAAATGGAAAAAAAAGTAATTAAGGAGAAGAAGTTCATACTGCTAATACGCTTTTTCACCTATATCGCAAAATATATGCAACTTCTTAGCATATCGACATGGGTTAGTGTACAAAATGTAAAATATGAAAGCGGCCATTCCATCCTTCCGTTTTTCAGTATGCGGCCCTCGATGAACCAAGTATCAAGCATGTGAACAACGGTGCTTTGCCCAGTAGATGGCAGTTACCCAGATGAGAACTCAGCAAGGGGCCTGTCACGACGCAATCCGTACCGGAAACACAATCGGTTCTACGCTTGTGCAGAACGCGTCTACATCCGGTCGGCCTATTTTACGGCAGTTAAAGAGCATAAACGTCAGGCAACAAGATTTCTACTACGCGTGTGCAATAAAAATCACACGCCCCCCCCACTCCCCAAAAAAAACGTCCCTAACCCGAACACAAAAAACCTTATTAAGATTGGAGAAACCACAACATAATCTTTTTTATTATTATATCATATCCATGGTGCAAGTGGATAAATTATAAGCCTTCTTTTCTTGGTTCCATAAATTATTTTAAGTTTTTTCCACCACTGAAGAAATACAGACAAAAGCATTTGCCAGCAAGATATGTTTGCATGAATGGATATTTTTCCATTTTGAAACTGCACTCTGCTTATGGTTGTGTACATTCAAATATCACTGTATTTTATGTTCTTATATGGTTTAGTGTATTTGGATTTATTCATGGATATTATACATGACCGGATATGGCGGTTACGTCTGTGGCGCATGCGCTACGTGCATTGCGTAGGTTTTTACGTAAGTGAAGAAAGACGGTAAAAACACCCGTATTTTAATAAGAATCAGTAAGAAAATAACCTCCTATATTACATAGATGAAGTATGGTTATTGACTACGACTATTAGGTCGTGTTACAAATTATAAGTTGTAAATTTACAAGAAAAAAGTTGTAATATTATGAGAATAAAGTCATACATTTACAAGAAAAAAGTTGTAACATTAGGAGAATTTCAATTGTAAATTTACAAGAAAAAAAGTTGTACATTTATAAGCATAAAGTCAAACATTTACGAGAAAAAAGTCATAAATTTATGAGAATTTATGACTATTTTCTTGTAAATGTACGACTTTAATCTAAATTGTATTTTAAATTGTATTGTATTGTACTTTATTCTTATAAATTTATGAGCAAAAAATCAGACATTTACAAGAATAAAGTCTTTGATTATTACTTTATTTTTGTAAGTGTCAGATTCTTTTCTCATTCTTACAAATTTACGACTTTATACTCTTATTTTACGACTTTTTTCTTGTAAATGTATGACTTTTTTCTTGTAAATGTATGACAATAAAGTCATACATTTGCGAGAATAAAGTAAAAATAAAATACTTTATTCTTGTAAATTTACAACTTTTATTCTCGGAAATTTGCGACCTTATTCTTGTAAATTTGCGACTTTATCCTTGTAAATTTATGATTTTATTCCTGCAATATTACGACTTTACTACTTTTTTCTTGTAAATCCATCCATCCAACCATCCATCCATCCATCCATCTTCTTCCGCTTATTCGAGGTCAGGCCGCGGGGGCAGCAGCCTAAGCAGGGAAACCCAGACTTCCCTCTATCCCAGCCGCTTCGTCCAGCTCCGCCTGGTGAATCCCAAGGTGCTCCCATGCCAGTTGAGGGACATAGTCTCTCCAATGTGTCCTGGGTCTTCCCCAAGGCCTACTACCGGTTGGATGTGCCCTGAACACCTCCCCTGGGAGGCGTCGAAGAGGCGTCCTGACCAGATGCCCAAGCCACCTCATCTGGCTCCTCTCAATGCGGAGGAGCAGCGGTTCTAAGCTTCTTCCAGATGAGAGTGATTCTCACCTCATTTCTCATCTCTAAGGGAGAGCCCAGCCACCCTACGAAGAAAACTCATTTCAGCCTCTTGTACCCGCGACCTGGCTGCGCCTAGAAATTCTGTCCATAAAAGTAATGAACAGAATTGGTGACAAAGAGCAGCCCTGACAGTGTCCAACCCTCACTGGAAATGGGTCTGACTTACTGTATTGCCGGAAATGTGAAGTAAACACTGACACCGGTCATACAGGTAACGAATTAGGTGGTCTGGTACCCCATATTCCCGGAATACTCCCCACAGAATACCTCGGGGAACTCGGTTGAATGCCTTCTCCAAGTCCACAAAACACATGTAGACTGGGTGGGCAAACTACCATGCACCCTCAAGGACCCTGCCGAGATGTAGAGCTGGGCCACAGTTCCACAACCAGGACGAAAACCTCCTGAATTCGAGATTCAACTATCAGGCGGATCCTCTTCCCCAGAACCCCTGAATAGACCTTACCAGGGAGGCTGCGAAATGTGATCCCACGATAGTTGGAACACACCCTCCGGACCCTCTTCTTAAAAAGGGGGACTACCACCCCAGTCTGCCAATCCAGAGGCACCGCCTCCGATGTCCATGCGATGCTGCAGAGTCGTGTCAACCAAGACATGCCATTAACTCCTGGTGGATCTCATCCACCCTCGGGGCCCTGCCACCGAAGAGTTTTTTTAACCACCTCGGCAACCTCAGCCCCAGAGAGAGGAGAGCCCACAGCGGAGTCCCCAGGCACTGCTTCCTCATTGGAAGATGTGTCAGTGGGATTGAGGAGGTCTTCAAAGTATTCCTTCTCCATGTCCACAACATCTTGAGTAGACATCAGCTGCACACCATCCCCACCATGCACTGCTTCCCCCTCCTGAGACGGCAATGGTGGTCCAGAATCTCTCAAAGCTGTCTGGAAGTCTTTTCCATAGCTTCTCCAAACTCCTTGCATGAGTTTTTGCCTCAGCGACCGCCAGATCCGCAGACTGCTTAGACTGCCGGTACTCGTTGCCTCCGGAGTCCCATGGGCCAAAAAGGCCCGATAGGACTCCTTCTTCAGCTTGACGGCATCCCTTACCATTGGTGTCCACCAACGGGTTCTGTCACGACTGACACCAACCACCTTACAGACACAGCTCCGATCAGCTGCTTCGACAATGGAGGCACGGAACATGGCCCACTCACCTCCCTCGGAACATGGTTGAAGCTGTCCCGGAGGTGGGAGTTGAAACTCCTTCTGACAGGGGACTCTGCCAGATGTTCCCAGCAGACCCTCACAATGCGTTTGGGCCTGCCAGGTCTGACCGGCATCTTTCCCCGCCATCGCAGCCTACTCACCTCCAGGTGGTGATCGGTTGACAGCTGTGCCATTCCCTCCATCTGAGTGTCTAAAATATGCCACCACAAGTCTGACAACACGACCACAAAGTCGATAATCAAACTGCGGCCCAGGGTGTCCTGGTGCCAAGTGCACATATGAACAACCGTATGCTTGAACATGGTCTTCGTTATGGACAAGAGCACAGAAGTCCGATAAAAAAACACCACTCAGGTTCAGATCGGGGGGCTGTTTCTCACAATCACCCCTATCCAGGTCTCACTGTCGCTGCCAACGTGAGCGTTGAAGTCCCCCAGCAGAAGGGGAGAGGGAGCACTCTCCAGCACTCCCTCTAAGGACTCCAAAAAGGGCAGTTATTATGAACTGCTGTTTGCTGCATAAGCACAAAAAACAGTCAGGACCTGTCCCCCCACCTGAAGGCGAAGGGAAACTACCCTCTCGTTCACCGGGTTAAACTTCAACATACAGGCCCTGAGCCAGGGAGCAACAAGAATTGCCACCCCTGCCCGTCGCCTCTCACTGCTGGCAACACCAGAAGGGAATAAAGACCAACCCCTCTCAAGAGGACTGGTTCCAGAGCCCTTGCTGTGCGTTGAGATGAGTCCGACTGTATCTAGCCGGAACTTCTCCACCTCACGCACCAGCTCAGGCCCCTTCCCCACCAGAGAGGTAACATTCCACGTGCCAAGAGCTAGCTTCTGCAACCAAGGATCGGACCGCCAAGGCCTTCGACCGCCACCCAGCTCATTCTGCACCCGACCCCTTTGGCCCTTCCCACGAGTGGTGAGCTCATGGGAGGGGGGACCCATGTTACCTCTTCGGCTGTGCCCGATGGGTGTAGGCCCAGCCACCAGACGCTCGCCACCGTGCCCCACCTCCAGGCCTGCCTCCAGAGGGGGGCCCCAGTGACTCTCTTCCGGG
Organism: Dunckerocampus dactyliophorus; assembly: GCF_027744805.1. Classification (NCBI taxonomy): domain Eukaryota; kingdom Metazoa; phylum Chordata; class Actinopteri; order Syngnathiformes; family Syngnathidae; genus Dunckerocampus; species Dunckerocampus dactyliophorus. The sequence goes on from NC_072820.1 coordinate 48,830,321, forward strand.
CGAGGGAAATCTTGGTCCAAAGTTGTGTCTCTTCATTGGGGTCTGTCTTTGTCTGGTCGCTCCCCTAGGACCTGTTTGTCACCGGTGACCCTACCAGGGTGTAAAAGCCCCCAACAACATAGCTGCTAGGATCATTGGGACAGGCAAACCCCTTCACCATGATAAGTGGTTTCTTGTAAATTTCCGACTTTCTTTTTGTTAATTTATTTTATTCTTGTAAATGTACCATTTTTTTCTCGGTAATGTATGACATTTTCTCGTAAATTTACGACTTTATTCTCGTAAGTTTATTACTTCTTTCTCGTCAATTTATGGCTTTATTCTTGTAAATTTACGACTTAATTCTCAAAATCTCAGATTATTTTTTTCAATTAGGCCCTAATACTTTGTCGTAATTGACCATTTATGTTCATAAATTAAAAAAATAATAAATACCACAGCATGTGACGTCACAGAAGCGCTGTCGTAGAAATTTGCAAATGGAAGAAGTGACGGAGTCTTGCGCATGGGCAGAACGGATTGCGTTTTCCAGTACGGATGGCGTAGTCCAGTGGTCCCCAACCCTCGGTGCCGGGCCGTTGGTCATTTGGTACCGGGCCGCACAGAAAGAAAAAATAATTTCCATTATTTCATTTTTTATATTTTATTTTGAAAAGTGGCCGGCTTCTCTCTGTTACATCCGTCACACTTGACGCATGTCCAATGTGCGTGTGCTAACTTTATCTCATGCCGCACAGATAGACTACTACTGTATTTTTACCATTTTTCTTTCACCTCACATTTGGTCTCAAATGCTGATACTATGTGGGAATGCATAAAGGTAAGATTTGATGACTTATTGAGTGCTAATGTGCACATTTGTGTCAAGTTAATTCATGCTAGCACACTGCCTTTTACCACACACGTCAAACAGCCATGAAAAATCTCTCTGGAAACACTTGGCTGGAACTTGAACTGGTGGATGGTGGGTCGCCATTTATTTTGTGCTTTTAATTTGATGTTATCCGTGTCTTAGTTTTACACAATACCATAATAAATAAGTAAATTAGATCTCTATCATGTACGAACCCACCTCCCGGGCCACGGGAGATTTGTGGGAACGCAAGCCGGTCCGTGGGTCAAAAAAGGTTGGGGACCACTGGCGTAGTCCATGTTGACTCAGATGTGCAGACACACACATAGGACAGAATGCAAAGCGAGAAAAAGCAAATTAGTCACCTGTTGGTTTTGTAAAGAAACTCTGATGCAGCAAAGCAGCTCTTTGCCTCTGTAGTGAAATTGGAAACCTCGGTCACAATTGTTTACATTTCTATCCATGCGACCATCTTGAATCATAACCCGCTCTCACACAGTCTCAACGGAACAGTGTAACTATGGCACCCTCTTGTGGTCTAAATTAACATTGTTTACAAGCTAAGACCACATTTGGAAATGCCATAACATCACGTATTATAAACATTACGGGTTTATTTTGTCGGCGACTTTGTTAATAATTACCAAGTTCAATAATTGTTTGAGATTTACATTGACAATATGTTACTGGCAGCGGTGGGATTCGAACCCACGCCTCCGAAGAGACTGGAGCCTTAATCCAGCGCCTTAGACCGCTCGGCCACGCTACCGCCGCCACATGCACTGTATATGTCATATTTCAAACCACCTGTTACAGAAAGTGCTTCCGAATAGTGCGTAAAATCCGGCTGAAGATTTGCTATGGAGCTCAAACAATACAGCGAAACGATGAAGGACATATACACGAATATAGTCATGCACACTGATTGGGTGGATGAACGCAAATCCACATGGTACAAGCATTTTCATTATGTCTGACGCTGAGATAAGCTTTCGCTGCTTTTCGGTCGTCAACTATTTTATGTTTTCATGCATCACACCATGTACACTCCCACAATTGGAGAAAATAATTTCACCGACATGCAACGTTCTTCGCTTTAATCTCCAAAGTATTACTGAAACGTACTAAGTGTATATGCGGCCGTATTTCCCACTACCCCCGGGTCTTTTCACTGGAAGTGTTCGGTGAAGCAAGGGCCAGACGTGATCGCTGGAAAACGCATTTACTGTATTGCAACTTTAAGCGATCTCACGACAGGCACAATATCAACATAATAATATACTGTAATAATAATGCAGACCATTGTTAGGGCCATAACCACTGATCTGTACATAAAGAATCTGGATAGTTCATACGTCGCATCCGCCCGTGTAAGCAGCTGAAGCCACAGAGAGGCCATCTTACCACTCACATCTTGTACGTAGCAGACTACATTGGCACAGCGTACATAGTGTACAAAGCAGATGAAGAGGCTCGCAGAACATCTATATTTTACATTAAAAAGCGGGGAGATTCTCCCATTCCTTCAAGTAACGCAACCTTCGTCCCTTAAAAACGATTTGATACATTATTCTCTATCTTTTGGCTATATTAAATGTACTTTTTCCCCTTCCAATTCTCATTGCCTTTGGGACAAAATTGTACTGTGCACCCTGGCTCAGCACTCCCCTATAGCAATGCATAGTTTTACTCCTCTAGAAAGAGATTTTAATTTTAACTGCATATCCCATCCCCTTTTCCACTAAAATCCATGGTCATGATCCTTTACTTTTTTTTCTTACTTTCATACAATTCACTATGCTCTCGTCTGTACAAAATATAAATCATAAAAGAGAGTGACTTCTGATATCGAAATATATTTAAACAAAAACCACAGGAATAATATATAACATACAGTAATATGTTATAATATATAAACATTGTCTCCATATGGGGGTTCATGGGTAAACAAAAAAACCCAGTATTTTTTCTATTTGCAAGCAACCGCAAATTATTTTTCATCATACCCGAGTCCTTATGACTCAGCTCAAGCACACCTGTTGTGCGAGGTTAGTCTGAAGACTAACCTTGCATTTAGTGTGAGTGGGTAACGAACTAACAACAGACTTAACAACCCACAAGTTCTCACATAAGTCATTGTCCGAGGAGTGTTTGTTGAGAGTGGTAATATGGCGGCCGCGTGGCTTCACAAGTCAATGACCAATGGCTTATCCAGATTCTTTAAGTACAGATCAGTGGCCATAACCACTGAACTCTGTAACTGGAATGGCCCCAATCGCTTGCTGCGCATTGGACGCATGAAGCCACCGGAAGTATAGAAGTCGCCATGTTGTTTCACCCAAAACAAGAAAGCCTAAGAACTAAGAGGAGTTCGAGATGCCGTCTTGTGCTGCTATTAATTGCACAAATCGTGATACTCGTGAAAATCGCGAGAAGGGACTTACATTTCACAGGTAGGTGTACTTATAAATGATAAAATTAGTTTAAAAAAAAATAGCCTACTTTAAATCTGTAAGCATCTTTTCATCTAAGTAGTTGTAGATGACCCCTTATTCTCCTTTAGATTTCCACACTGCAATGCTCAACTTCTAAAGCAATGGGTAGTAAATATGCGGAGAGACAGGTGGATTCCTGCAGCCAGATCGCAACTCTGTTCAAGTCATTTCACTGAGGAGAACTTCGACAGGACCGGCCAGACTGTTAGATTAGGACAAAATGCAGTTCCAACAATATTTGACTTTCCTGATCATCTTCTAAAGGTATGCTAGCATTTAACTTTGATACTACGTAGATCCTTATCATAACAAATACCTTGTGAACACTGAAATTGACATGTTATGCATTGTAATTTCACACCATAGAAGTAGGAAAAAACTTAAACTGGAGGGAAATTTTGAGATTTGGGTCTAGTAAATTTACTGTTTCAGCGGAATTTTTGTTCATTCGTGTTAATTTTGATACCGAACCATAATAAATGTAGTGAATGAAGATACATGTACGTGTATGCGTGTGTGCTTTTTTTGGGTGAAGCAAGATGGCCGACCAATGGCTTCATGCGGTCAGCAGGGACGCCCCTTCCAGTAGTTTAGAGTTCAGTGGCCATAACCCACGACACAACGTCAGTTCCTGCCCTCCACAAGTTTGTCCGCGGCCAGCAAGCATCACATGCTCACTGCCGCTACCTGCCGGATCAGCACCGTTTTACATCATTTTTACCCTCAGCAGTAAACAGCAAAAACTCAGAGTGGTCTGTTTTTATTGTTAAAGGTGCACTTCATGAAACATGGGACAAAAAGCAACATAAGTGCCAGTATTCACAATTTGCACAAATTTAGTAGACAAAAACAAATTTCATCACAAGTAACAACCAGTGAAGAAGGGTGCCATCGTCGCATGTTTAAGTGTCCTTTTATTATGTCATTGTGCAAAAATACTGCATTGGAGTGCAAACATACGCTGTGTGTTTTTGTTTGTTTTGTATAAATAGCATCTCGAGGAGGATGTACACAGCACTGCATTATTTAAGCATCATCTCAACACCCTGCCTGTACACTTCAGTATTTACACTGTGTACTTTCTGATCCATGTGTTCGTATTCAGGTGGTTGTTGAGTGGATCACACAGCCCTCCAGCTGTTAGGAGATCTTACAGCTGTTTCTGCAGCTCTGCGCAGACGGGCTGAGAGGCGGAGGACGGATCTGTTTAGGCTTTTTCAGCAGCGTTCCTCCGGACCTTTTGGCGGCGCCGTGGCGGAGGGAGGAGGGGGTGGCGACGGCGTAGGAGCGCCCGTGCATCATGCGGGCGTTGAGGCCGCTGGCCATGGAGAAGGACTTGAGGTGAGACTTGAGAGCCAGCGGTAACGGGAGCTTATCTACCAGGTGGACGGGGGTGCAGGAGACGATGGCGCGACAGCAGAGGTCCTGAAGACTCAACACTGATTCCAAAACAAGAAAACATGGAGGAAAATCACTTGGAGAGGAAGTATTTACGCGTTTCCCAGTGAACGTTAAATGAGGTGTGTGCCCGGACCTTTGCTGGGCCTCCACAGGCGCTCCATGCCATGTCTCATGAGGACGATGCGCGCCAGCTCGGTGAACGACTCTGTGATGTTGAAGTTGCACAGCGGGCTGACCTCAAAGAAGGTGATGTCCAGCTTCTCGGCGTACACCCGCGCCTGCTCCGTGGTCACCTGACGCTTGTAGGCCAGGTGGAGGCGGTTCCCAACCAGGATTTTAGGAACTCCTGGTGCATGCTGGGTAAGTAATAATCATTCACATGTTCTGTTTTGTCCATTCAGACAAGCGCATCACTCACCTCCTCTATTTCTTTTATCCAGCGGTCGATTCCATCAAAGGACCAGCGGTTGGTGATGTCGTACACCAGGATGACGCCCTGAGGATGAAACATACACAGTGGATCCCTCACTCATTCGCCATTCAGAATTCATGGACCCGCAAATTTGCGGCTCTCTATTTATAGGCCATTTTTCCGCAGAAAACACATCTCATTCATCCAAAGTGGGAAATAATTTATAAATACATGATAACGCAAGTGAAATATAGAGCATATATGTATCGGTCTTTTAAAACTGCCCACAATTTTTACTTTGTCTTTATTTCGATTTGTCCTTGAATGCACCATAATTGCTGCGAGTGAATCAGCTCAATCACCAGTGCGTATGCAAGCTTTATGCTGTAGATGAGGCCCCAGAACCGTTATATTCAGACACTCGGCTCGCTGGTTCACTCCCACACTACACCAGATGAAAGCAAGGAAACGACAACTGGAACACTGACTTCATCCATCATCCACCAGTAGAAAATTGCTTTAAACTCCGCACAGTCCTCCTACTACTCCCACCTTATCCATACTGGCTCTAGCGACCCCAAGACCCAGTTTTCCACCGTCAAGTCAACAAGATACCCATTCGATGCGATTCTGTGGTTACATTTGTTGATGCAGACATTACATTATAACGTAAATTGATGATGATGAATTCACGTACGTTATAGAAAATAAAGAAGCTAATTCTGTAAAAGTGGCATTCTTACAGTAATTTAAAATGCATGAAAGAGCACATCATATACCCAAGCATGCAGGCAGGGGTCCCCAATCTCCGGGCCGCGGGAAACTTTCAGGCTCAGTGATAAAAAAATAGATAAATAAAAATAATTTTTAAATCAAAATCTAATTTTATGTAATATCAATTTTGTAAATATGGGCTATTTTTTTTTTCAAAAATGAAATACAGTTAGAAATCCCACAGTTTTTGCATGTTTATGCTGTTTGTTCCTGTCCCACTTTGGGATGGCACCTAAACGCACCATTTAGCGTTCTCCCACCCTGCACAGATAGACTACTATGTTGTATTCTTCTCATTTTTATTTCCCCTCATATTTGGCCACAAATGCTGATACTACTGTATGTGGGAATGCACAAAGGTAAGAGTTGATGACATTGTTGGGTGCTGATGTGTACGCTATACTGTATATGTTCTGTCCACAACTCCACGCTAACACACACATCAAACAATGACGTATAAATTTCTCTCTGAAAAACAAACTCCAGGCTTGCACTGGTGGATGGCAGCTGTGTATTCATTTTGTAACTTCATTTTTATTCCACTTTCAAGGAAATTCATATTTCTCAGTCAAGACATGGCTCGGAAGATACAGCAATTGAACATAAAAGGAAAACTAAACAAACTAAAAAGCTTGTGGGAGTTAATATTACCAAATGCATTTTTCACCTTCCATTACTTCTAGTCATCCTGTGGATGCTTTCATACCCTGTGATAGTGTCCTTAAATGTTTTCTGCATAAACATTCCCCTTCAACCATCTTGTCTTGAACAGGTCCTCCCTCAGAAGTAACATGTGTGTCAGTCTCTCCATTGTCCGTGTTTCCTTTATAATATCCAGCCACTGGTTCCGGGTGGGAGTTTCAAGTTTATACTAGTTTCTAGTGAAGGCTGTAAGAAGCGCGTTAGCCAAACAGTGATCCTCCCTCTGCACAAGCGGCACAATATGTACCATATGACAAAGTAACACACCTGGCATACACCAGCAACTTGATATGCATTTGAGGAACCACACTGTCTCCAGCTGGACTGGGGTGTTGATAATCTTTCATGCTACTTTGGATCTTGGGCATCATAAAAAAGTTTTTCCAATTAAATACCCTCTGTTGTTGTGAGCTAGTGGAAGTAAATGTTGTACCAAATAATCATCAAGTCTAATTTCCACTCCTAGAGAAAAAAAAATCAAAACATAACATAACTGAGATTAATTGAGATCTATCAGTGTGGAAAAGGTTATAAAGCCATTTCTAAAGCTTTGGGACTCCAGCAAACCACAGTGAGAGCCATTATCCACAAATGGCCAAACATGGAACAGTGGTGAACCTTCCCAGGAGTGGCCGGCCAACCAAAATGACCCCAAGAGCGCAGCGACAACTCACCCAAGAGGTCACAAAAGACCCCACAACAGCATCCAAAGAACTGCAGGCCTCACGTGCCTCAGTTAAGGTCAGTGTTCATGACTCCACCATAAGAAAGACGCTGGTCAAAAACAGCCTGCATGGCAGAGTTCCAAGACCAAAACCACTGCTGAACAAAAAGAACATGAAGGCTCGTCTCAATTTTGCCAGAAAACATCTTGATGATCCCCAAGACCTTTGGGAAAATACTCTGTGGTCTTTTTGGAAGGTGTGTGTCCCATTACATCTGGCGTAAAAGTAACGCTGCATGTCAGAAAAAGAACATCATAGCAACAGTAAAATATGGTGGTGGTAGTGTGATGGTCTGGGGCTGTTTTGCTGCTAGAGGACCTGGAAGAGTTGCTGTGACAAATTGAAGCATGAATTCTGCTGAAGCAGAATGTCCGGCCATCTGTTGGTGACCTCAAGCTGAAAGCAACTTGGGTTGTGCAGCAGGACTATGATCCAAAACACACCAGCAAGGCTGAAGACTTTGGAGTGGCCTAGTCCAAGTCCTGACCTGAATCCTATTGAGATGCTGTGGCATGACCTTAAAAAGGCGCTTCATGCTGGAAAACCCTCCAATGTGTCTGAATGACAACAATTCTGCAAAGATGAGTGGGACAAAATTCCTCCCCAGCGCTGAAAGAGACTCATTGCAAGTTATGACAAATGTTTGATTGCAGTTGTTGCTGCTAAGGGGGGCCAACCATTTATTAGTGGTTATTAGGGCCATAATAATAAAAAGTTTCAATTAAAAACTGCATTTTGCATTCAATTGTGTTGTCATTGACTAATATTTACATTTGTTTGATGACCTGAAACATTTAAGTGTAACAAACACGCAGAAAAATAAGAAATTGGGAAGGGGGCAAACACTTTTTCACACCACTGTATCTTCTATTGGAAAAGTAAGTCAAATATGTTTTAGTCTAAATTAATGTAATTTTATGGTTCATTTTTTCATATCAGACAGCCAATAGCAGGGGTGCAGCCAGGAATTCTGGGCCCCATGAAAAAAAAAATCACTCCACCATCAGGCTACCAAGAGGCTTTGGATAGGGAGGAGTGAACCGTGTGTGAAAAGTAGACATTTTCATTGGTGTAGCCATTACTCGCGGATTTCGCCATTTGCTGGTGGTTCTCGGCACGTAACCCACCCCCGGGAAAAGCGGGGGATTTACTCTACATCATCGAATGTATTTGGCTATAGAGGACAGTGAGAGAAGATCGGCTCTAGATGTGGCGATGGTGGCGGACGAGCGTCATCTTGGGACTGTCCACAAACACTTTTTGAAATGTATTAAGAAGGTGATTACCTGAGCCCCTCTGGAATAAGACCTGAAGATGGTGCAGAAGCGTCCCTGACCAGATGTGTCCCTAAGACAGAGACAATGAGTTAGGGACACAGGTCCTTCCCTTAACAATCAATGCACTGCAAAAAGCTTTCTGTGTGCTGTCTATACTTTTATTTATCTATGAAACCACATTTAATCTTTTTAGCCAATCACACAACGTCATGATAAAGATGTGACAGTACCACAGCTGCAGTTTGACTCTCCTGCCGTTCAGAAGGATGGTGGTGGTCTTGTAGTCGATGCCTGATGGCAAACACAGAAAAACAAACGACAGAAGCAAAGTTAGACGCTAAATGCATGTCCGGTAGCTTATTTTGCTCCACACCCATCTTACTTTGAAACAGCTTTAATATGCAAATGATCATAAGGACACGAGGCCTCGCTAAGAGGGATTACTACAAGCTGTCAGCTTCCCGCTGAGAGAAGATGACGAGAGGGCGCCTGAGGCCTCTTAGTATAAATAATAACCAGCAGCTACACACTGCAAAGCTCATCACTCGTGCACACTTGTCATAATTTGCTGTGGATCCGCCTCCTCTGCCTGCCATACTACTTGCCAACCTCTTCATTTGTTTTCGCACAGTTAATAATGTTACAGTGTGACGAACATTGCCGACACACTTAATAAAGCTTTTATCATGGACACAGTTTGGCCCCGGAACAGATCATTTCCATGATGAGCCAATGTGAGATGGTGTGTTCCACCTCAGATGGTCCACTGGGGTGTGGACAACACAATGACAACTCAATGGAGACACAGACAAGAACATCTGAGGCCTCGTGGAGCAGTGGAAGACAAAGAGACATAACACAAAGACACTTAGCTCGCACACACAAACACACATTCTTGGCATGCAATGCATGAGGCACGCTGTTACATAAGACGTCCAAATGGTAGCACACTCGCTCATCACTAAAAGTCTCCTTGTGTGTGCGTACGTGTGTGTGTCTGTGAACGTGTGCCAATCCTCTTGTCTGACCGTGCGCGCGTGCAATGCACACACGCGCACACACACAGATCAGTGCTGTAGTAGCTGCTCTGTTTAGCCTCCAGTAGTTTTTAAAATAAAATACAGTTGCTGTCACTTAAGGAGTTACATCATCATGTGCAGCCTGGATACCTCCTGCAGGGAGTGTGTGAGTCATGAGCGGCGCACACGTGCTCGTGCACGCATACACTAAAATGTGTGGCTATCTCTGAGAATGTTTTCATGTTGCCACAACTGTCTCGTGCAGCGAGGTCGAAATATTGGAAACAGCGGTTGAGCAAGCGCAATAATAAAAGTGAACATAATTAGCTAATTGATATTAATGAGGTGTCCATCAAGTGAACGTTGTCCTCTATTGGGGAGGGGCGGCCACCTGTGGCTCCCCCAGTCAGTCGGAGGGTACTCACTACTCACCCATGTTGTGGCCATATGGGGACTCGCTGGCTCCGTCCTGCAGGCTCGCCACGATCTCGGCCTTGCCCACATCACTGTCGCCCACCAGCAGGAACTTGAGCAGGAAGTCGTAGGCTCGGACCGGGCTGCCTCGGTGGCTCATTGTCGAGAAGGAGGACCGCTGCAGTGTCCCATCGGGTCCATAACATTATTTGACATTATACTATATCGATAGTGGTCCTCGATGTATTAGCAAAGACTGAGTGGTCTGGCTTCAGCTATCACAGATGACCACCATGCGAGGTTCTGATGAGGCTCTTCGATCACAAGGAAAAACAAACTGCTGAAAGTATTTGGTCACTCCCATCGCCCATCGCCCATAGAGAGTGAGGAGGCGGGGTAATACAAGCTCGCTTCTGATTGGTCGAAGAAGTGGCGTTGCTGGGGCAGCGTTGAGTTTTTATTGGGCAATATGTTTTTCGGGCACTCCTATTAGGAGCGCTATGATTGGTTCACCGTGCATCTGAAAGCAGAATAGGAGATTGGATTTTTCCGGACGACAGAAACCATTTCTTAAAGAAATATATATATATATTTTTTTACATTTTTACTTACAATTAGAAACCGTTATTTACAGTTATTTACTAAGACCTTGTACACACGGAAATGAAACCAAACCATGAGTAAAAAAACGCCGCATAATTGTGCACGAGAGATGTGCGAGTCATGAACGAGTCGTTCAAACTTTGAATTTTTTTTTTTTAACTGAATTGGGACTCACGGGTACTCGTCTCAGTCAACCCGTTCACTCACACACCCCTTCTGCCGCTAGCTAAAATTAAACAAGGGAAAAAAACAGTAAAGGGGCTTTTGACATCAAAAGAACTTATTTACAAATACAAAGAGAATGGTATAAACTTTAAACAATAAAAAATAAGTAAATTAATAAAACAATTAAAATAAATGACTAATTATTAAGAACTTCTCTTTTCTTCCGCCTATGCGGGACTGGGTAGCGGGGCAGCAGTCTCAGTAGGCAGTGGCGGTTGCCCAGGGCGACTTTCTCCAGGGGGCGCTGCGGGGAGGGGAAAGAAAAAAAACTATTTACTAATGCTCAGCGCTCATCCTCATCAAGTCAGCACATACGTGTGACAGATGGGCGCCCCCTACAGGCGTGATAGTCGCGCCCCCATGCTGGTCAAACGTGATCAAACGTCCACCACGTGATGTGAATCAAACCAAAGAAGAAGGATGGAGCCGCTGGGCCTAAGCCCTCAGGTTAATTACAAGGTAAAAAAAAAGTGAATTACAACAGTAACTCCTCAAAAATAAAACATATTTAATTGTTAATATTATATTATATTAATTATATAGCAGACCAAGAGTCTCAAACATCTTATTTGACTAGGAAAATGTTAACTAAAAAGGAGGGAATTGAGGGACATGGATATGAGTTGGTTTAGCCTCGACTGCTAATTGGGTGAGGGTGGGAGATGACGCACTCAAATGCTTTATTTTTGCACAGTGAGGTAATAAAAGGACACTTAAACGTGCGATGATGGCAGCCTTTTTGTCTGCTTGTTTACTTGTGATGAAACTTGTTTTTGTGTACTAAATTTAATAATGTACATTAACCAACACAATTATCCATATAGCTATTTTCTATGCCGCGTATCCTCATTAGGGTCGTGGGGGTATGCTGGAGCCTATCCCAGCTGACTTTGGGCAAGAGTGCCCTGGACTGGTCGCCAGTCAATCACAGTGTACATATAGACAAACAACCATTTACACTCACATTCATACCTATGGACAATATGGGGGGCATACGGCAAAAGTGGCTCCACAAACCAGGCTCTGTGCTAAAGCTGTAACTCCACATAACCTAACATCTGCAATCACACTTAACTGGTCCCGCGACAGTGGCTATCAACATACTTTGCCAAATCCGGTTTTCGGCTTTGTGCTGAGTGTGCGTTCACATGAAAGGGGGCGTTTGGCGTCATATTATTCCACTGCCGCTGAAAAGCGAAGCGATACCAGCCAGTGTATTTTACTAAAAATGAGTACGGAAATATTAATAAATATTGCTAAAAGCAACACTGTTGCCGCCAATACAGCGAGGGAGGACTGCTGGCATGCCAGCATGCAGCGTGTGAATGCACAGGTTAATACTGATTATTATTAAAAGTATACCCTTTTAGTAGTCTTTTCATTTATCAATGCTCAACATTGCACAACTTTGACATATTAACACTTATCCAATTAAAAAATAAATACTGTTTATTCTGTGGTATGTTGGTGTGCGCCACATCTGTGGTGATTAGGGGGCGACACTGAACCTGTCTGTAAAGCCTGATGGGTGGCCAGCACACGCTCTTTTCCATGACTTCCGTGACCACGTGCGGTGGTGTGGCACTAAGATAAATGGTAAATGGTCTTTCACTTGTATATAGCGCTTTAAAAGAGAGCTACCTTTGCTGAACACACAAGTCTGGCTGTCCACTCAGCACAGCTCGTGAGCCCACTACACTTGCTTCGCAGAGTGGCCAATTAACCTAACATGCATGTTTTTGGAATGTGGGAGGAAACCAGAGTACCCGGAGAAAACCCCCACACGCACGGGGAGAACACAGAGATTCCCAAGTGGAGATTCGAACCCAGTTCTTCTCGATCTCCTGACTGTGTGGCCAAAATGCTAACCACTCGGCCACTGTGCGGCATTTCTGAAAATGTAGTCGCACTGTGTTTATCTATCAGTTTAAGTAGTAGGTAAAATTGACTGTAGATGTGAGTGAAATTGTTTCAATGTAACTCCATCAGACAGTATAACTCTTTTATCTTGTACATGTACTTGTACATGTGTGTGCATTTGATATACAGTATGTGGGAGACTGTAAATGATCTAATAAATGATCTAACAATTGCAACATCATCTAAAATATTTTATTTACAATGATTGGAAAGCGACCAGTCTGGGGTGTACCCGGCCTCTTGCCCAATGTCAGCTGGGATAGGCTCCAGCAAAACCCCACGACCCTCGTGACGATAAGTGGCATAGAAAATGGATGGATGGAGAATGATGGAAATGAATGGTCGCAAATGTTGAAATATTGACAGTGGGCGTAGCTGAATGTGAAAACAATGTGTAGCGGACAGCTGAATAATTATGACTGAGATATGGGATGATCCTGGACCTTAGCCTGGCCTGGAGCACTCTAACTCCACAGAATAAATCTCCATGGTAATTTATGTCGTAACATATCCCATATTCCACCATCCCACTTTTGCGCAACCGGATCACATGACCTCAGGTAGCCAATCACAGTGGCTGCTGAGGCCCAAACAGGCAGCAGCTGTCTCTCCTTAGATTGAATTTGGAGCATAAGTGGAGTACAGAGGTGCTGCAGGTCAGTAATCATAAAGTAAGAAGCTTCAAGTGTCATTTTATTGGTGAACATGATGTTTACTGGATGTACTGTTATATGTATATATATGTAAATGTATAAAGCTCTGCCACGCTCCCTGCATTTACAACTGATTTTCAACTCTGACTGCCACTGAAATCTCTCACGATACTTTTTTCAATCATCGGATTGATTGTTATAAAATGTTCGCGAATGTGGTGTGATTGTAGACGATTTACGATTCGCTCCCTTTGCCTTTTATTTTGTTGTTTTTTTTCCCCCGACTGCTTTAATTTTCCCGTCTAGATTGTTTGCTTGGTTTCGGTTGGGACGGAGTGACTAGCTGTTCGGTATTCAGTGCGGTTCCCGCCTGACGAGCTCGTCGCTCCATCTTGGTTTTTGTATTTAGTCGTTAGTTTTGGCTCCTAAAATTTTGTCTAACTTTTTGAACAGTTTTTGTAGCCCCTTGCCGTTTCGCTGTCAACATTTAATACCATTATTTTGTTTTTTCCTTCGCCTGTGTGTGTGCATCCGGTGTCCATTTACTGACGTCCTTTTAACCAGTCGTCACAGAACCGGTCAAAACATGTAAATACTAAAAATTTGTAATGGGTGGTGCACCTTAGACAGATGCAGTTTAATTAATTATTTAATATTAATGGTAATTTCTCGTGTACATAATTTTTTATCATCATATTGATATTTAATGTTGGCATTACACTGCTTAGCTAGCTGTTCTTTGCTAAAGCGAATCTATTTCTATGGCTTATAATGTTTAGTTTCACGAGTTTGACAATTTAGCCTTTTTATGGCGTTTTTGAGTTGCAGTTGGTGCCTTTTTATAAGCCTTTTTGGATTGTGGAAGTATATTATTGATGAATTAAGTGAAAAGTCATTTTGTGGAAGATAAAGTTGTCTTCAGTTTCATTTTAACAGCATGGACAACAATGTTGGTGACACTTCATGAAACATTTTGTAAAATAAGCAAGTTTACTTACCGTCTGTCATCCATTTTGACAGCAGGATGGCAGTCTGTTGCTTGTTGTTGATCTTCATCACCTCCTCCTCCGCCCTCAATGAGTTCTTCACATCCATTGGTGGGCAAATGGCTCTTGAAGCAACAAAGACAGCCAACCGAGACAACAGCAACTGAAATAACAGCTTGCTTGCAGGTCACATGACTGACCTCCTGTACACAGAGAAGGACCTGGTTGCCTCGCTGAAGGATTACATCCAAGCTGAGGAGAACAAGTTGGAGCAGATTAAAAAGTATGGACGTCTATCATGATCTTATTGTGAAATTACGTCTTTTTAAACGTGTGCACGCGCTCAGGTGGGCTGAGCAGCTGGACGACCTCTCCACTGCTGCCATCCGGGACCCCGAAGGCTTCCTGGGCCATCCTGTGAACGCCTTTAAATTGATGAAGCGGCTGAGCAGAGAGTGGGGCGAGTTGGAGAACCTGGTGCTCACCAACGTGTCTGACGGTGAGCCATGTCTTTGTCTTCGGCAGTAAAAACAAAATAAATCCAAATCTCAGTCAACATGAAAAGACATGTGAAAACACTGCTTTCAGTCACCCTCAGGACAAAAAGTCAATTTGTGGTGACCTCCAGCCAGGTTTCCATGGTGGGAAAACCTCCTAAAATTGATGTGTGATTCTGACTTCGTTTGTTCTCTGTGGTGTTTCAGGTTTCATTTCCAACCTCACCATCAGGAGGCAGCACTTCCCCAACGAAGTGGACCAGGCCGGTGTGGCCGAAGCCCTGCTGAGGTTGCAGGACACGTACAAGCTGGACACCGACACCCTCGCCAAAGGAGAGCTGCCAGGTGACGAGCCATGCATGGGGGACCATTGTAGAACCTAGAACTCATAACTCCCGCCCCTACGCAGGAAGCTCCTCCCTCCACGGCACCTTGACGGCGGACGACTGCTACGACCTCGCCAAGGTGGCGCTTCAGGAGGAGGACTTCTACCACACGGAGCTGTGGATGTCCCAGGCTCTGAGGCAGCTTGACCAGGGGGAGCCGCCCGGCGCCGTGGATGCAGTCACCATCCTGGACTACCTCAGCTACTCCCTCTACCAGCAGGGGGAGCTGGAGAGCGCGCTGGAGTTCACCAAGCGGCTGCTGCAGCTGGGTGGGTGCCGTACAGAACAGAGTAAAGTGTTCCCCCGTTTCTCGCGGGGGATGGGTTCCCAAAATAGCCTGCAATAAGTGAAATCCTCCAGGTAGCCAACTTTATTTGTTTACAATTATTATATATGTTTTAAGGCTGTAAAACTACTCACTTTTCTCAGACAAACATTAACATTTTCTTACATTTCTCTCTTGTTTAAACACTCTCAAAGTTCAAATTTCATTTGGATTTGAATGATCAATCTACTAGGTTGGAGAAATGTCTCACGCGTAAGTTAAGTGACTCACGCGTATGAACTCGTATTAACTCCACTGGCTGTGCCTCGTCCTGGTGCCGTTTGCCTGTAGCGTTTTTTGTATCTTTGTTAATTTGTGAGTTTCTCTTGGAGCTCAACAAAGTATCTGTCTAACATTGGCGGTTAGCAAGCAGCTCACACAGTTAGCTAGTTTGCTAGCGACTTGACCACAACAGGAAACATCACGAAGGAGATTGACAATGGTCCACAACCAATCAATCAGGGGGGTTCTCCCTTAGCCAATAAGGACTGTTGTGGCTCTATATTTAGCCGGCTATTGCCGACTGTGGGTTCCTAATATGCTTGTACAGGCACTTAAATGAGATGAGGTGGAGCTGCACTGTCAACTCTCACATACAACACCCTCTACTGGTAGCAGTAGTAAATACAACAGAGCGCCGATAGATCGCTCTAATACACCACAAGGATGCAGAACACAATACGCTGTTTAAAAAAAATATGCAAAATTGCACATTAAAAAAAATCTGTAAAACAGCTAATCCGCAAAAGGTGAACTGCGATGTCGCGAGGGAATACTGCAGTCTACAATTTCTTAAGGAGAATCCAAAAGCGGCTTTCGTTTGTTGCGCACCCTGAGCAAAAAACTGCAGTGATTTTATTTTTTAAAGATCCCAGCGAAAAGCGAGCTCAAACAAACCTTCGCTACTTTGAGTATCACCTGGAGAAGCTGGAGAATGGTGAAGAGACCGAGGAGACGCTCAGGATGGGTCGAGTTGTCCCAAACCTGGAGGAGAACAAGATGTATGAGAAGCTTTGTCGTGGCAAGAGCGCTGAAATGGTGAGGATGAACACTTATACATACTCATACAGTGGATCCCTGCATATTCCCGATTCAGCATTCATGATCCTGGATTTTTGGTCCTTTTTTGGGGGTTTCTTTCTCCCAAAGTAGGCCGTTTTTTCTGCGGAATCTCATTCCCCATAAGTAGGTAATTTATAATTACATGATGATAATCAAGCTTGGAGGAGGGTTTGGATGGGGAGGAGCGAGCCACGTGTCAAAAATACACATTTCAATTACTTGTTTTTCTGCTGTTTGTGTTCGATCTTGGAAAGTAAAGTAAGGTCTACTGCACACGTGTACAGTCGTCCCTCACCACTTTTGCGGCTTCACTCTGTCATGGTTTTTCAAAAATATATTAATAAATCAAGTTGTTTTGTGGTTGAATGTGGCCTATTCGTCAAAAAAAACATTTAAAAATTAAGTATTTTCAAGCATAAATATGGCCAAATGAACTAAAATGCAAACATAAGGCTTTCAGAAGATGCATTCAAACAAGTAGTATTCTATACTAATCACTAGGTGTCAGTAATGTTACTGTAATGTTCGGTGAGACACGCAAGCACAGGCTTTTATTGCAGGTTTAAATTATCGCACAATCATAAAAATTCCAATTAAAATCACTTTGGCTACTGTTGCTGCTGTTAACCACAAAAAGCTGAAACTCAACTCTGAACCCACATTGTCACTTCCTGTCATGTGGGAACACATTCACAGTAACACACAAGCACAAGTCTTGTATGTATTTTCTCTTATGTCTACTATATTGGGTAATAAGAGTGTAAAGGTGACTATAGGGGTGTTATTTCATGTCTAGAGGGCTCCAATGTTAAAAGGTGCATTTAGAAGGTCGTAAAGTGGTTTTCTATGCACCTAACTAGGAAAATATTAAATCTCTAAATAAGAAATCCTACTTCATGGAAGTTGGAACCAATTAACAGCGACTTGAGTCTTTGCTGACAGACTCCACGCAGGCAGAGTCGCCTCTTTTGCCGTTACTGTGACGGCAGTCGCCATCCGAGGTTCGTGATCGGTCCTGTGAAAGAGGAAGACGAATGGGACCGTCCCCGCATTGTCCGATATCACGACATAGCGACGGACGAGGAGATTGACAAGTTGAAAGAGCTGGCCAAACCCAGGGTGAGTCTCGTCTGCGTTTATTTTGAAAGTGCAGAACACAAACAGTAGCTTGCTGAGTATGGAATCACCGGCGTACCAAAGGTGTTAACAAGTGAAGGAGTAGAGATGTGCTGACATGCGTCTCTTTTTCCCTGCTCGACTAATGCGATGGCTGCGCTAGCTAAGGCGTTCCCTAGTGGTCGACAGTCAGTCAGGCCGTTCTCATGAGGCCAGGTACAGAATCTCAGAGAAGTAAGGAGCTCTTTTTGGATGATTATTTCTCTAATGTAGTTGCACATAGAGCCTGGTTTATGCTCTTGCGTCAAACTGGCTCCCATCCTCCAAACCGTAAAGGGTCTGATTGGTTGGCTACATTATTTCCTGTGTATGAGACTCCTTCAGAGAGCATACACACTGATCTGTATTATATATCTGGATAGCTCATTGGCGATGACTTGTGAAGGCAAACGGCCGCCATACTGCTACTCGCAAGAAACACTTCTCGGGCAAGCTTTTGCATTCGTTGTGAACTCCTTTTCTTAATTCAGATTGGACACAAATGTTGCCTTAAGATGCCTGCATGTGCAGCTATTAACTGCACAAATCGCCAGTTCAAAGGCTGTGGACGAACATTTCACCTGTAAGTATGATTGAAATGTAGATTTATGATTGATCATTTAAGGGTTTTTCACTGTCGATCTCTCAGATATTTTCGATCGTGTAAAATTCCTCTGATGAAATGTATGTCCAGAATTGATACGTTTATATAGCTCTATTATAGCTAAGAGGAAATGTACGTACTTTTTTGTTATATCATGATATATGTATTTCTTTAAGGGACGAAGGTTGCGTTACTTGAAGGAATGGGAGAATCTCCCCGCTTTTTAATGTAAAATATAGATGTTCTGCGAGCCTCTTCATCATCTTTGTACACTATGTACGCTGTGCCAATGTAGTTGCGATGTGAGTGGTAAGATGGCTTCTCTTTGGCTTCAGCGGCTTGCACTCCGGCGTGCGACGTATGAACTATCCAGATATATTATACAGATCAGTGGGCGTACAGCTACAAAGTGACTACTGTAACCAGTGTTGGGCAATCTATTTAAAATGTTGCAGCGCCGTTACAGTGCTTTATTATGCACTTTATTATATCAACCATCTGCATGTGGTTTCAGTCGCCATTGTACTACTACTCCTACTAAATAATAACTAGTCATCAAGAACCTTGACACCTTCTTCACAGAAGTACAGATGACGTCTCAAGAAGCCTTTCCCTCGTTAGTCATCAAGAAAGCATTGTGGTTGCTCACTTTTAGGAAAACACTGCCCCCTAGCGTTCTGGTAGAGAATTTAAAGCTGCAAGCTCAGCCTGAATCATGTAAAAAAATGTTTCTCAAGGCACTACAAAGCTAAATCTCAATTCTTTGACGCTTTCTCAAAATAACACAATAATCACTTTCCCTGGCAACTAATTACATTTATGAAGGAGTTATTCCGTTGATAAATAAATTCCTTTTTTTGGAAAGGAACTTTTTGTAAAGTCTTTTGACCAACGGTGGTCAAACATTCATTGGTTAGTTGCAGTTGCAATAACACTCCCAGTCTCTTTAATGAATGTTGTTCACTCGTGAAGGAAGCTAACAAGCTAAGTAGTCAATAAGTGCAAAACGGCGCCCCTGGTGTATTGGGAGAGAATGACATGGCAATGCAAAACTTTTGGAAAAGTACGGAAGCATAAACCAAGCTCAAGTGATCAACCTCAAACTGTCAATCAGTCTTCAGCATAGCACCTTACTTTCAACAGTTAGACCACTTTTTGGTTAATCTGGCGTCTTTTTTTTGGCTGGTGGTGTCCACTTTTTAGATGTTGTTTTTTTTTTTAATGAAAGCAACATGTCACATGGGCGTCCTCCACTCTTTCATGCACAGGTCACAACACTGTCACTTATCCACTCGTTTTCTTCTGTTGTTCTTCTGGTCTTCATCAACTTAGCTAGTTTAAAAACAGTGACACGTGCCCCCCCCCCCCCCCCCCTCCCCCACCTCAGCGCCTGGCTGGGACAACACGAGCATCCTGTGGTGGACCTGATGGCCCAGAGGATTGGGGACGTCACCGGCTTGGATGTGTCCACAGCAGAGCAGCTGCAGGTAAAGTGGGCGTGATCACACCTCACTGCTTTGCCAGAATGAAGGAACCGCCATTTGGCCATTTTGTGCTGAAAGTCTCCACTATTAGGCCGTTTTATTGGTAAAGCTTGTGTTGCACAGAAAATGGCCAGAGGCAAACTTCAGCTTGCTTGAGGGAGTTTTTTTTTTTTTTTTTTAACCCAAATGCCTGCCTCACTCATGGTTCAACCAAAAATAACAAATTACGTGTATCACATGGATTATGCAGGACTCTTACACACCAATATACAGTGGAGTGAAAAAAGTGTTTGCCCGCTTCCTGATTTTTATTTTTTGCATGTTTGTCACACTTTTTTGTCACATTTTTGTGGACGTAGGCGTCAACTATTGTCTTTGCAGGTGGCAAACTATGGCGTGGGAGGACAGTATGAACCACATTATGATTTTAATCGGGTAAATATAAGCCGGGGCGTCGTCCACTTGTCGATGCTTCCCGTTCGTTTCGACCTCGTCGTCGTTCCACAGGAGGATGAGCCTGACTCCTTTGCAGCGCTTGGAACGGGAAACCGAATCGCCACCTGGCTGCTTTACGTCAGTAACTGACTCTTGACGTCAAGAAAAAACCGCCTGGCCGCTTGTAACGTCCTTCACCCTCGGTGCTGCAGATGAGCGACGTGCAGGCAGGGGGCGCCACAGTCTTCACGGATGCAGGAGCTGCTGTCTGGCCCAAGAAGGTTGGCTACTTCCCTTGACAGGCTTACCTCATGAGGTGCAGTCTAATGACATCCAGTCAGAGCTGTATCCAAAAATTGTGGTTGGAACTAATTGTCAAAATATGACAAACACCTCCAGTATTTTGTCACGCACCACAGCAAACCGTGTACCTAATGAAGTGTCCATGTTGGTTTCCTGTCTGAGTCACCAGGGGACGGCGGTGTTCTGGTACAATCTTCACCCCAGCGGAGAGGGAGACTATCGGACCAGACACGCCTCCTGTCCCGTCCTCGTAGGAAGCAAGTGGGGTGAGTGCTGACGTTAGAAGAACACGTTCATACCGTTTTGATATATTTTTTGTCTCTGTCCAGTGGCCAACATGTGGCTACATGAACGAGGGCAAGAGTTCAGGCGGCGTTGTCCTCTCCGAAGGTCCAAGTGAGCACGTATCAACTGGTTTACAAATTAAACCAAGAGGAATCCGCTTTGTATCAGTGTGTTACCGTGACCACCGCCATCTGTTGTGCGGCGAACAATAAACGGTTAGCTGTGATCACATGTTTTGGAGACTCGCTGCTTGTTTTTCTCACTAATCAATTATCGGAGCTTTTGCAGATGATCTTTTGGTTGACTTAAAAAAAAAAAGTCTGCCTTTGGGTTATTTTGGATCAGCTCCACCCCTTCTTTTTCCTCCGTGAGTGCCTGCGTCCGCCTGTCCCAGTATGTGAGAACATGCCCATCTGTCCATGATAGTGTGGCAATACAGACACGGGACACGGACTAGACAGACTACAGTACAGTAATTAATCCCTTGTTAATTGCGGTTAATTGGTTCGTGAATTCCCACAAAGTAGGATTCCTTATTTATAAATTGAATATTTTTGTAGCACATAAAGCATAGAAAATCTGTTTATGGCCTTCTAAATATGGTTTTTGACATTATTAGAGCCCTCTAGACATGACATAACACCCCTATTCACACACCTATTACCCAATACAATAGACATAAGAGAAAATAAAACATTTAAGACATAAATAAGACTTGTGCTCACGTGTTTTGCTCTAAATGTGTTGCGGTGCTGGGAGCTGAGTGGGGGTGGACAGGAAGTGATGTCAGGGGTGTACGGACTTTTACCACTGAGGGCCATATAGTGAAAAATGAAAGGATGCAACTTTGCCACTTTGATATTTTGTAAAGCAACACACGTACAGTAGATATCCTAAAACTGCATCTCAGCTTTGTCATGTACGTGAAAAAGCATATTAACATCAACTTCACTCTATGCTCCCCCCCCCATTTTTGCTGGGAGTTTTTTATTTTCCAAATATTTGAACTTCTTAAATCTTCATAAATGTTGTTCTTGTAATATTGACTTTATTCCCACAATATTGTGACTTTTTTCTCTTAATATTTTCACTTTATTATCGTAAAATTACAGCTGTTTCTTCCATTTCTTATTTATATTTTAAATTTTCCAACTATTTCAAGTTGTAAATTTTCTTCTCGTAATTATGACTTTAATCCCATAATACCTAATAACTTTATTCTCATAACAATCTAACTTTTTCCACAACCTGTTTTTCCAGTTATGAATTTATTTGTTGTTTTGTTTCTCATATTACAACTTTTAAAAATATTTTTTTTCTTGACTATTACAACAGCTACTAAAATGACGTTTTTCCTCATAATTATGTCATTATTCTCGTAAAATGATTCATCCATTCTCTATGCCGCTTGTCTTCACTGGGGTCAAGGGTATGCTAGAGCCTATCTTGTAGTTTCATTTTTAATTAATTGCTCTTTCCCCCCCCCCCTCAATATTTTCATGTTGTTCCTGTAAAATTATTGATTTTTCAATTTTGGCATTTTTTAAACTTTTTTTTTTTTTTTTTTAACTTTTCCTAAATTATAATTTGAAAATGTTCCACGGGCGAATGAAAAAAAAATAGCCGTGGGCCGCAAATAACCCCTGGGCCTCACTTTGGACACCCGAGTTGAGTTTTAGCTTTGTGTGAGTTACAGCCAGAGCAGTAGTGTTTTTATTAGAGATTATTGTGCCTGTTGAGCTCATTCAAACATGCAATAAAAGCCTGTTGTTTTGGCCATCATGTCTCACCCAACATTACTGACACCTAGTGACCAGTGTAGAATACTACATATCACGTCTTTGAATGCATAATCAGAATGCCTTAAATTTGTGTTTTACTTGTGTAAAAAAACAACGTAAAATTGACTTAAATATGCATATTTTTGAGGAATGATAGGCCCCATTCAGTGGATTACTGTCTCCAAGTACTACTGGAATTTGTGTAAGGGATAAGACCACCTATGTACTTTTTGACCATTTATTTACGTATGGTATGGCCACGTGTGACTTATGTATGGTCGGGGTGACATTTAAAGGAGACCGTTTCCTTGCGACTACATCCGTAACCTTGGTGATCATGTGACGTCTGCATTACATGACTGAAAAGCTGTAAATAAAGAGTCTGTAAATAAAACAAATGTTGAGTGGGTTTACACTGAATAGTTCAAACGTTAGTTTTGCGGAAAAATAAATGTTCTTTGGCTCCGATTGGGGGTCAGGCCTCAGGCAGGCAGTCGTGTGGCTGGTGGGTTCCTTCCCGCAGGCGTCCAAAACAAGCCAGTAGAAGGTCCACTGCCGTTCTGGTGGTGGACTGGACCTCCTGTTCCGTGTGGCCCCTGAGAGGATTCACCTCCACCATGTCGACCCCCGACAGCAGACCTACGCGGTGCACGCACACGCAACTCCTTCACGTTCTTTCAATACGTTCAAGCGAGCTCTTCTAGAGTTCTATGGGTCATACCTGTCTGGCTGAGGTGTTCACTGATGTAGATTCCCTCCCTATAGGTGAGCCCGCCAACCACGGGGGTCCCCGTCGCTGGGGTCACAGACGGGGGTCGATGGCGTCTATGTCGTAGCTCAGATGGATCGTTTTTTTCACTCTGATCCATTGTTTGATCGCAAATGTTTGAAAAATGTGCCGCTTACAAAAAAGTGACAAGTAGAATGGTGAATAAATCCACTACCTGCCAGACAGGAAATCACGTCTCCTCCATTACTCTGGCCACGCCCAGACAATCCATATGGGTCATGGAGAACACCTTCACACCCAGCAATTTCAGGATATAGCTGCAAAAAACAGTTTGAAACCACTTCAGAACCACTTGGCTGACCAGAACTACAGTTAGGACTGACTATGTGAGCGTAGAACTCGTATGTACTCACACAGCCCTTGAAACAAAAACAAACCTCGGACCTCACTTGAAATGGCGGTATGAGAAATACTTAAGGCCAATCCCAGTGTTACCTCTTTGCCCACATTTTACCCCTTGGCTCCCGTTTAACTTCTTTGTCCTTGGTCTTGGTGACGCCTTCTGACGCTTCACGCTCTCATTGGCTGATTATCGGGGCACTGCCTACGCTCTCATCTCATTGGCTGATTATCGGGGCACCGCCTACGCTCTCATCTCATTGGCTGACTTATCCTGCGCGTACGTGAGTTTGTGTGAGAGACAGGCTTCTCCCTTCCTCATCGTAGTCGCCCTTAAACTAGTTGATTGTTTTTGTTTTACAGTTTTATTCATTTACAGTAATCTTATTTATTATCTTATTTTATATTGGAATGTTACTCTATGTTTATGCTAACATTTTCTTATATTTTCCCACCATATTTAGTGGACTTTGAATATTTTGAAGGGCCAAAGGGGTGACTTTGGGAAGATCTTGGAACGGATTAGGCCATTTACATGTATTTTACGCTTCGTATAACGTAAAAACCCTATAACGTAAACGTTCTTGGAATGGATTATTTACGTTGTAGGGGCGTCTACTGTAATGGTAATATTGCATTACTCTTTGAGATTTTTTTAAAAAAGTAACACATTCATCCATCCCGACAAACTGGTTTCTATGTATTGAAAGACCACACACACACACACACACACACACACACACACACACACACACAAGGTGAGTTAGTTATCTCAATGACTCAGCAAAGTTGAATAGCCTATTGATTTAGTGGTGATTGCTTGCAGATCAGGTTGAAGGCCGGGGGAAGGGGGCTGCTGATTGTGCTGGTAGAACACCCATTTGATTTCAGGACAAAATACAAAATATATTGAATGGCGCACACATTGTAACAAAAGAAGTGTTTTTCATTGGGGGCTGGGCAACATGATGCTCCTCGGTGTGTCACAATACCTTTAAGATAATGATCGGACCCGCCACGGCCTTGGAACCAGCACAGTCAAAACACACATTATAATGTTTTATCCACTTGTTTTCTCTCCCTTTCTTTCCGACTTTTGCAGGTCAAGTTCTGTTCCGAGCTGGTGGCCTTCCTGGCGCCCAACATCCATGTCCCTTTTGAAGGCTACAGACAGCAAGATTCTAAGCTGTACGTTCATACTCACATTCATCGACTCACCGTACACACCACTTTCATTTTTGCCAAATGAAAGTTGCTACATCCTAATAAACGACACCGCAATTGGGTCAACCTGCACAACATAGTGACTGATGCATCAAAGAATTTCCAAAAATAATACAGGAGACAATACATTCCATCCCCTCTGCGGAAATTCAACCGAGTTTTTGCGCAGCCTCACAACTTTGTCCAATCTTCACAAACTCGCCCGCATATTTTGGCCGCTCATCATCATTTTCTCCAATCGAATTTGGCCCTGAGTAGCACTCAAAGGTGCAACTGTCAAACCTGTGGTGTACAAAGTGTCGCCCGCAGCTGTTTTTTTTTTTTTTTTTTTATTGGCCCTTGGCGCACATTCCAAAAATATACTTTAACAAGAAAAGTAAAAAAAAAGAAAAAAAAAAAAGGAAAAATGAAAAATCAGCAGTATTTTTACAAGTATAAAGTCAAAACATCGAGAAAAAAGTTGTAATCTAATGACAATAAGTCCTAATTTTACTAGAATAACCTCATAATATTCTACCATAATTTTACTATCATAAAATTGAAATATTATGTATATAATAAAAATGTTAGTCGTAATATCAAATAAATCATTTATTTATAATTTTACTTTTATTTTATTTGATTTAAAAACAGCTAATAAAAATTAGGTTGCAAAAAAGTTGCAATGTTACGAGAATAAAGCCAAGAGAAGAACATTTACAAGAAGAAAATTTAAATAGTTTACTTAAAAAAAAGAGACAGCATAGAATAAAGTCAAAATATGAGAAAAAAGTGGTATTCTAACAAAAAAAAGTTGCAATTTTATCAGAATAAACTCGTAACAATATGAGGAAAAATGTCACTTTAGTAGCATAGACTTGAAATATTAAAGAAAAAATGTTTTTAAGTTGTAATGTATTGAGAAACAAACTAAAACATATAATATATAAATATATAATAAATAAATGTGTAATTGTTGCAAAATTAGGTTGGGGAAAGATTTCGAAAATATGGGAATAACGTCAAAGTATTACAAAAAGAAAATTCACACAAGATTATTTAAGACGAAAGTGGAAATATTTGGAAAATTATAAAAAAAAACAGCAAAAATGGGAAATGAAGAGCAAAGACTTAAAGTCCATATTAATAATACGCTTTCTCACCAAATTAAAAAAAAAACCTGCAAAAATGGAAGAAACAGCTGTAATTTCCCGAGAAATAAAGTTAGTAATATTAAGAGAAAAAGTGGTATGTGTGGCCCATATCTAAAACCGCCACTGCCAAGAGGGGCAGTGCCCCAGCAGCTCTAACAGAAAGTGTGACATCCACTTTGTAATGGACATTACTGCCATCTGTAGACATTTAAGTTAGGCACCTTGCTGCTTGTATGTCTTATTGAAATGAATAGACCGTTTAGGCTGATGGTTACTTGTTCTTTCTGCTTTTCAGGTATTCAAAATTAACTATGGGCCAGGTTTGTCACCCTTCCAACCAAAGATCGAATATGGACTCTGACCCTCACCAACAAAGTTGCAAAAAAACACGGCGCTAACATACCACAACAGCACATCTTATATGTTGCATCATCTCCTCCCGAATGGAGTGGAAGATCAAGACAAGGTAAAATTAACGTAGCGCAAATCAGTGAGATTAAGGAGCAATGTACCACTACAGGTGTCTTCATTTTACATTGCAAAAACTCAGTATCTTATAAAGAATAGGACTTGTAAATGCACAGCCATCAACATAATGCAATATGTCATTTAGTCTTAGTAAAGTAATTATTATTTCTCTCCTTTTCCAGTAAATAGTTAGTCTGGGATGGATGGATTCATCTACAAAAGCACCATCAGGTAGTCCATCAGACCCGAGAAAATACACTTCCTATGCACAATGTCAATTTAAGAAATAAAATGCTTGATTATCTAAAAAAAATTAAAACAATTGGTCGTTCATTATTTCATGAAATGTTTTATTTTCTCTTGTGCATTTTATAATTGCTCTTTAACCAAGCAAAAACATGTGTTTGAATACTCGATTACTAAAATAGTCAAGAGCTGCAGCCCTAGATTAATTGAATTTATGTATTAATCGCAAAACGAAAAATCTCATGTTTTAATCTCGCAAGGTCGTGACACGGCTGGTTATTAGTATCCACACTTCAGATTTTTCTCGTTACATTATGCTCTTTTGCTGTTTTAATATTATTTCTACTCTTTCTTAGGGTTTAGTGCGTGATGTGATGTCAATCTGTGAGCAACCACATATCTCACCCACCATTTAGCGCGGTTTAGACCTGCATATCACGCTACGAGCGGAGACTAAACAAGGAAGCCAAAACCGGCGAAACACAACAAAACGCACAAAGAGCAGCCATCAACGCATGCCGTGTACGAAAAATGCATACATGTTGGCAGGTCTGCTGTTAAGCATTAAATGGGAGACTCCTGGCCTAGATGGTGATTGATGCTTTAATCTCAACAAAAAAAACACATTCTACCAAAACAAATCAACATTTACTTGAATTAAGTCTCCCTTTTCAGGAGTCACGGTCGACATATGGGACCACTGTCAATGTTGCGTCAAATTTGTAAGAATGTGTCAAATACACACCTTCCACAGACAAATATAAACAGCTGCTCAACCAATGAAGTTCATGACAACAAGATGCAGGACGGTGTGAGCAACCAGGAAGTCAGCAAAGGCTCTCTCCGGTGAGATGGACAGGAAGTCCCCTTTGTTCTGTGGGTTGATCTGGATACGAAGACACACTAAACAGACGAGATACACAAGATTAGTATTACAGTATGCCCGTGCATCACAGTCAATTATGTAAACGCTGACGTCATCTGCACCCCTCCCACCACTGGATAGATTGCAGTCCTGTGGGAAATTCCACCACTTTCATGTCAGCGCTATAGGTTGGTAGTCGCTGAGACCAGATGGGGTGTCTTTCGTGGTAACCAGAACCGGACGGGACGTTTTCAATAGCACCCGCACCTTTTGCTGGCGATCGGAGTTTACTTTCCAGCTTTCAACGATAAAAGTCCTTAGCCTGTCACACTTCAGCTTCAGCTATTTTGGTTGTGTAGTTCCTTCAGGTCATTCTGGGTTTGTTGTTGGAGAACACAATCCATGGACCCGGTAACCCCATGTGGATCACATAGTACGCCCCGTTGGCGCAATCAAAGCAGCACTTTACTGGCCTAGGGGCTCCATTTTCTGACAGCTTTTGTGGTGCATGCTTTGAACTTTGTGGTCTGATGATTGGGGTAGAAGGAGTGAAACACTGCGTGCATCCTCGGGGTTTGCATACGGTACGTAGTGTTTATTATTAAAGGGAGTAGAGTCCAAAATACAACGGTTAAAACCTACTGAGATGATAAGAACATCTGCAGATACTGTAACCTAAATTGTATGATAACAAATAAATACCCTTAACAATCTTAAAGTTGACCGATTTCTGTCCCAAGTGTTCCATACAAAGTCTGAATTGCCATATTCTTGCACGTGCCAAATCAAATAGCTAATGTTTCGGCTAACGTTCTCAGAACAGACGTTCGCATTATTGTTTCAAAGCCAGACTTGGCATTCAAATACACTCTGCTCCGTCACTTTAACTCACCTGCGAGAATGAAAGAGCCGACACAGGAGATGAAGCCAGATAGAAAGCTGTTGAAGGGAAACGTTCCAACAAGCAAACAGTACAGGAACTGAAGCGCTCCCGTCAGCAGGATATACAACAAATAGGCATCCACCACTTTCAACTTATTGGGCGTCGAGGTGGTGTATTCCTCAAGAAACCGGGAAATTACAGACAGAACCGACGCCGACATTGTTGAGCTGTTTTTTTGTTGGTATAATTCTGTCAACCGCTGTCGGGGAGCTAGCGCTGTAGAATGAGGGACGTGTCCGTGAAACATGGAAATCGTTAAGGTGCTACATAAAATGTATTCCGGCCAAGACTTTCCGGTAGGAAAGAAAAAATTCCGGATCAGGCCTCCAAAGATATGCTCAGAAGAGAAACAGATGTGTCACTCTGACGCAATTTAATATCGCTTCTTATGTCACAGGGCAAAGTAAATATACACGTGGGAATTATATCTAAAAATGCTGTGTTCAAATCATAGGGTGGCATTTTTCGGTGCTGAGTTCCCTCAAGTCCCCCCTCCCCTTTTATATTTTTTTCAAGCGCACATCGGGTGAGGCATCGTTCGGATTCAAAATCTTTGTACTTGGTCAGCTGACCCAAGAACGTACAAGTTACAAAACATGACAATCGGTAGTTTACAATAGTGACGTAAGGAGGACAATTACAAGCAGAAATAAGTCAAGGTTTTCATGTTGTCACCGGGATAGTTAATTAATGGATCCTACTCCCACCGCGACCGTACCACCGTTGCAAAGCGACTGCGAGACAGAGTAAGTTTCGAAACATTTAAATGTACCTGGTACACAGTAGTTTTGATTACGTCACACCTGAATTGATTACACACAGTTTGTCACGATATGGGGAGCATTTGGACTAAAAATTACATTTTATATTGCGTTTAATCATCTGATTATCATCTACAATGCGAGGTCATTGTAATACTAGTACAGGTTAAATAAATTGTAAACATCGATTGAGTATTACATTACATTATATGTAGGCGTACATCATCTGTTGTTATTGTGGTTGTAAATATAATCCATTATTTATCTGAACTTAATATTTAATAATAACAAACTAATGGTAAGATCGGATTACCCTTTGAGATTAAAAAAAAAGTAACACATTCATCCATCCATCAAAGACCACACGCACACACACAAGGTGAGTTAGTTATCTCAATGACTCAGCAAAGTTGAATAGCCTATTGATTTAGTGGTGATTGCTTGCAGATCAGGTTGAAGGCCGGGGGAAGGGGGCTGCTGATTGTGCTGGTAGAACACCCATTTGATTTTGGGACAAAATACAAAATATATTGAATGGCGCACACATTGTAACAAAAGAATTGTTTTTCATTGGGGGCTGGGCAACATGATGCTCCTCGGTGTGTCACAATACCTTTAAGATAATGATCGGATCCGCCACGGCCTTGGAACCAGCACAGTCAAAACACACAACTAAAATGTTTTATCCACTTGTTTTTTCTCCCTTCTTTTCTGACTTTTGCAGGTCAAGTTCTGTTTGGAGCTGGTGGCCTTCCTGGCGCCCAACATCCATGTCCCTTTTGAAGGCTACAGACAGCAAGATTCTAAGCTGTACGTTCATACTCACATTCATCGACTCACCGTACACACCACTTTCATTTTTGCCAAATGAAAGTTACTACATCCTAATAAACGACACCGCAATTGGGTCAACCTGCACAACATAGTGACTGATGCATCAAAGAATTTCCAAAAATAATACAGGAGACAATACATTCCATCCCCTCTGCGGAAATTCAACCGAGTTTTTGCGCAGCCTCACAACTTTGTCCAATCTTCACAAACTCGCCCGCATATTTTGGCCGCTCATCATCATTTTCTCCAATCGAATTTGGCAAAATTCTGTTAAACCTGTGGTGTACAAAGTGTCGCCCGCGGCTGTTTTTTTTTTTTTCTATTGGCCCTTGGCACATATTCTAAAATATACTTTAACAAGAAAAGTAAAAAAAAAAAAAAAAAAAAGGAAAAATCAGCATTATAAAGTCAAAATATCAAAAGAAAAAGGTTGTAATGTAATGAGAAAAAGTCCTAATTTTACAAGAATAACCTCATAAAATTATATCTATATATCTATATATCTATATATCTATATATCTATATATATATATATATATATATATATATATATATATATATATATATATATATATATATATATATATATAATAAAAATGGTTAAGCCGTAATATTAAATAATTGGATTTTTATTTTCTTTAATAAAAAAAACAGCTAATAAAAATTAGGTTGCAAAAAAGTTGCAATGTTAGGGCCCTGTCACACCTTGACGATTTAGGCAGCGCATGCCTGACGTGATCATTTTGATGGCATACGTTGAACTGCCGACAGTTTTTTTTTTCAATTTTGGGCGTATACATAGGGTATTCATAACGAGTTCGACCTAAACATGACGTATTAGTAAGTTATTAGCGTGTTGCCGGCGTTCACAATTTATGCCCAACGCCCAACGCCTGTCACACTTTGACGATTTAGCCAGCTTACGCCAACGTATGAAAAATTTGGCCAATACGCTGGCGTACGTCGTCGTACGTCTAAGTCGTCCAAAAATTTCGTGCATGCATAAAACTTTTCCACGTATGTCAACGTATGATTCATACGTCCCGCATCCACGGGCAATAAGTTATGTGATTGTTGACGCCCGTTCACACACGTTATTTGTAAGTTGCGTACAAGTTGTAATACGTCAACATACCTTGAGACAGAACTGTCTTCTTGGCGAGGGGAGAGGAGATGGAGGCTGTCGTGTTTGTATTTGCAGGTAAGTTTGCAGCTTGACCAGTAGAGGGCACTGTGACACTGGGAATGGAACCAACCTTTTTTGATTTTCTATCAACTTTATTAATGCCTTAGCTAGTCACAAATCCATGAGTAGTAGTTTATGCAGCCTACACCAGGGGTCTCAGATTCGCGGCCCCGGCACGATAGTTTGCGCCCCGTCTTAATATGAAAGATTAATATTCGTGTGGCCCGCAAGTTTGATATGAATGACACTTGTCGTGTGCAGAGATGAATGATCCAATCACGGTGAGGTATATGGGTATCGAGGGCGGGACCTCGGCCGGGCAGTACGTCCAACACCTCACCACCTTGACTCGTTCGCTCACTCATTCATTCATTCCTCTACTCAGCTGGGCAGAGGAGAAGCCGTGAAGCCGCTGACTCCGCTCTGTCTCCGAGGAATGAATGAATGAGTGAGCGAACGAGTCAAGGGTAAAAAAAAACCCTGCAGAAATGGAAGAAACAGCTGTAATTTCCCGAGAAATAAAGTTAGTAATATTAAGAGAAAAAGTTGTATGTGTGGCCCATATCTAAAACCGCCGCTGCCAAGTGGGGCAGTGCCCCAGCAACTCTAAGAGAAAGTGTGACATCCACTTTATAATGGACATTACTGCCATCTGTAGACATTTAAGTTGAAATAAATAGACTGTTTAGGCTAATGGTTACTTGTTGTTTCTGCTTTTCAGGTATTCAAAATGAACTGTGGGCCAGGTTTGTCACCCTTCCAACCAAAGATCGAATATGGACTCTGACCCTCACCAACAAAGTTGCAAAAAAACCTGCAGAGCAAGGTGGTCCCCTCTGCAGACTTTGTTTACTAATCTGATATCGTGAGTCTGTGTCCTCTTCAACTCACATACCATGTATTAGTTTGACCTTTTTTGTGCCCGTTTTCTCCTCTAGCTTCCAAAACACCCCTGGTGATGGTCCATGGCTTTGGAGGAGGGGTCGGCCTGTGGATTAGGAACCTGGATTCACTGAGCCGGTCCCGGACTGTTTATGCCTTCGACCTCCTTGGCTTCGGCAGAAGTTCCAGGCCTCCTTTTCCGTCCAACGCTGACAAAGCAGAGCATCAGTTTGTCAACTCCATAGAGCACTGGAGACAGTCTGTAGGTGTGGAAAACATGGTTCTGCTGGGACACAGCCTGGGAGGGTACCTGGCTACATCCTACGCCATCCAGTACCCTTCAAGGTAATTGCGTTATTAAACTTAAATATCCCCCCAAAACATGAAGATATCACATTTCTATGTGGATGCAATACTTTTCATAATTAGTTTTTTAAAAATAAAATGTTATCATAAATGAATAATAAAAATATCAGTAAGAAATTCTGCTGGGACACAGCCAAGTGCCCTTCAAGGTAATTGCATTGTTGACCTTAAATATCCCCAAAAAAGAATGACGATGTCACATTTCCATGTGGATGCAATACTTTTCATAATTAGTTTCTTTAAATAAAATGTTCCCATAAATAAATATCAATGAAAATATATGTTACTAGATGATTATTTTCCATTGTGCTGCCTTCCAGAGTGTCCCATCTAATCCTGGTTGACCCTTGGGGTTTCCCTGAGAAACCACAGATTCAGAACCAGGAGGTTCAAGGTGAGTCTACAGAGTTGGTGAAGAGGCCGTCTGCACCACGCTGGGTAAAAGCTATCATCTCAGTGGTTTCCCTCTTCAATCCCCTGGCTGTCATCAGAGCAGCAGGCCCGTGGGGTAAGACGTGGTGTCTATGTGCTATTCTCTCCAACATGGAAGCCCTCCTCATTTCACAGTGTGTTGTTTATGCAGGTCCAGGCTTGGTGAACAGATTTCGTCCTGATTTCAAAAGGAAATTTGAGGATCTGTTTGATGATGACACAATGACACAGTACATCTACCACTGTAACGCACAGACGCCCAGGTACGTCAACACACATCATCGCAATCGGAAAGACGGTATAGAAAGTGGATTCATGTATGGATGGAAATACCTTATTTACAATCATTTTGCTCTGTTTCTTCTTTGCTTACTCTGGAGCGACTTATAGTCTGTAAAATACGGTATATACACTCTTATAAACGTTTAAGACCGGTTGAAAAACTGCAAGAATGTACATTTTGCACTGCTGGATCTTAAAGAGGTTCTAAGTAGAGCTTCAAAATGCAAAAAGCCAAAATCTTAGCAAAAATGTAGATTGACTGTGATTTAGTGTCAGGTATTCACACTGTCATGATCTCTTGATGGCAAAGGCAAAAAAAACGTTCTCTCTTTTGAACGCGGTGGGATTGTTGAGCTGCAAGGCCGCTCGTAGCGCGCCAATGCTGCTGAGGTGGGACGCAGTAAGACGGTCATTCCGGAACAGTCATTCAGGAACAAAAAAATTCAAGTGGTTGACCCAAAAATATGAGCTGCAGGATTCCATTGGCTGTCCGTCAAGACACAGGACCATTTTTGGCCCAGATGAAGGTTGTTACTGGTGCCGAGTGCCGTCCAATAACCATCAGATGCCATCTGCTAGAGAAGAAAAAAGCCCTTCAAAAGCTTTGTCTCCTTCAAGGTTTGGAATTTGCAGGAGAGCATCAAACATGGGACATTGAAAGGGGGAAGAAAGTTTTATTCTCCCTTGAAGGTCCTGATGGCTTCCAATGTTACCGAGATGTTTTCCACACGGCACAGTGGAGGGGGCGCCATAATGATCCTTCAGTGGAACAACGGAGCTTCAGGTTGTGCAGGGGCGTCAAACGGCAGCCGGCTATGTGGAGATGTTCTCAAAGGAGGAGTAAGCTAACTCTTTTGGACCAACCTGCGTGTTCCCCTCATCTAAACCCAATGTAGAACATTTGGGGATGGATGGCAAGGGAAGTTTATAAAAATGGACATGAGTTCCAGACAGTGGATGCCCTCCTTGAAGCCAGCTTCACCACCTGGAGCAACATTCCCACTAGCCTCCTGGAAACACTGAAACATTTTATTTGTATTTTTGTGTGTGTGTGTGTGTGTGTGTTTGGAGGGGAAGGGGGGATGTTTTTTGTTTTTTTTAGCTATGATCTTTAACTTTTGATCAGCCTGTTTCACTTTAATGCTTGTTTGCAATGAATTGCTTACTCAATTAGAGGTTAGAGGTTCAATTAGAACCTCCTTAGGATCAAACAGTTTAAAATGGAAATTCTTGCTATTTTTCAACTGGTTTTACAAATTTGATCAGGAGTGTGTTTATAAAAAAAACAACAAAAAAAACCCTGCATCTCAGCTTTGTCATTCTGGCTGTAGTTTTTTTTTTTTTTTTCATTTTCCAAATATTTAAAGTTTCTTCTCAAGTAATCTTTGTAATATTATGACTTTATTCCCATAATATTTTCACTTTTTCCCCTGATTTTTAAAATATTGCAACTTCATTATTTATTTTTCCTCATATAACAACTTTATTTTTTTACTTTCTTTTTGTTTTTTTTACTTTATTTTTTACAACTATATATTTTTTTGTTTGTTAGAATACAACTTTTTTTTTCTCTTAACTCATACAATCCTAGCTGTTTTTGAAAAGACAACCCCTTCAGTACCGGCCATTTTAGACCATTTTGACTGATTTTTTAAGGCACAAAGAATATTGTGTCGTTATGGCTATACAAACATGGTACCTACCAAAAGAAAGATTAGACTCCCGTCTTTCATCAGGGAAAAAAAAAAGTTTGTTTCTACCTTTTTCCATTTTTTAGTAGAAAATGCAGTAGAACATAAGTTTCAGGAAAATATCAGTTCCTGACTAAAACCCCAAAACGGTTGTTTTACATCAAAATAAACACCATGAACTATTTACAATTTTCACATATGGAACTAATCTGTGCTTGCGTTAAAAAAAATTTCTGCACGCTACGCTCTTCCACGCTCTTTCACTTCCTCCTTCCTGTCATGTGTGATTCTTCCATCCACATGATCTCTGCCGAGGTCTTATCAAATGCACTTCTGTCACCTTGTGGCCGTTTTTGTGACTTAAAAGTGCTCTGAAATTTCAATGCATGAGTGCAGACTTGCATCATCACCCCTTTTTGCCTCACGCTCAAAAAACCGTTAAAGACGTATAAATGCATTGTTGGGATCGGGCGTTCCGGTTTATGAAAACGTATAAATACGTCTCTGGTATTGAATGAGATAATATTTTGACTTCATTCTTGTAAAATTACTGCTGATTTTTCAATTTTTGCTGATTTTTTTTTTTTTTTGTTTTCTTTTTAAATTGTATTTTTAGATGTGCCCCGGGCTGCACGTTGGACACCCATTGCTTAGATCATCCCCCCTATTTTTAATACAGTCCTCCTTTTCAATTTCTCTTCACAGTGGCGAGGTGGGTTTCCGGGCCATGGCGGAGTCTCTGGGTTGGGCTAAGAGACCCATGCTACAACGAGTCCATCTGCTGCCCAGCTCCATGCCACTCACCATGCTGTATGGAGCCCAGTCCTGGGTTGACAGCTCCTCGGGGGACAAGGTGGTCCAGATTAGGGGCCCTGCTCACACTAAAGTGCTGGTAAGTGAAGAAAACACCGTCACGGGGCAGTTATCATCCAATTACCAGCTTTAAATGGGCCATCCTGCTCGGAATTAGTGTCGCTGTAATGTAATTCATGCTACTTGCAGACTGATTCTCTGGAAAACCCTTTTGAACATACAGTACCTGCAGCCTGCGTTTTCCTGTTTTAATCCTTGGATGTGTTTTGTTCTGCAGCTCATAAACGATGCTTCTCACCACGTGTATGCTGATCAACCGGAGAAGTTCAACCAAGTGGTAGAAAGTATATGCAACTCTGTTAACTGAATGTAGGGTGTGTATACATTGTGTTGTTTTTATAAAGAGAAGTCATCCACATCAACATCTTTAGCGTTTGAATGTCATCATAGTCATAATTTATTCATGTTCTAATATCAAAATGTATTTTTTTAATATTCAGCCAATGTGTGTACAGTATATGGCTTTGTTTCTTTTTAACATTGTCAATGCATGCATGGGATTTCACGCAAAGTCATTTTGTTGTCTTTTTGACTCGACTGAAGCCAGTTTATTTTTCATTTGCTTGTTTTAAGCATAAAAACACATTGAGGATAATCAACTGTCATATCTGGTGAGTGTAAAATAAAAATCTATTATTTACATGTTAACTACAGCTCAGATTATTCCGTGTATATCCTGTGCTTGAGTTTTGTACCTTGAAAGCAATAAAGTATCTGAAACACTGATTTACAAGTCAAAGTATTTGCTGAAGTGAGTTAGAGGATGTGTTGATCATGCAAGCAGCATGAGCACATTCCAGACTAGTCAATTTAAAGAAATGTTTCAACTAGATTTTGTCTGAAATGATCGCAATTTAAAAAAAT
The DNA here is from genome assembly GCF_027744805.1 of Dunckerocampus dactyliophorus. NCBI lineage: Eukaryota > Metazoa > Chordata > Actinopteri > Syngnathiformes > Syngnathidae > Dunckerocampus > Dunckerocampus dactyliophorus. Next base: position 48,867,276 of record NC_072820.1, read on the forward strand.
AATTTAGTCAACACCGCCTAAATGCAGAGTATTATCATCACTACTTACTTTGACTGGCTAAACCTAAAATGAATAGCTCCTCCAATTGTGCATTTCCCGTCTTTACCAACAGAGGGCAGTAGCAGGTTTTCTGTTAGGGTTGCAGGTCTTATTTATTTATACAAATAATAGAATTATATTATAAAATAATAAGACAATACTTTATAAAGTTAATGTAATTATCTGTAATAATAAATCCAAATTAAAATATGATAAAAATTAAAAATATATATTCGAATGATAAGATAATAACAATTATATTAATATACCTTATATTTTATGTGTAATGATAATGATGTATAATTAAACCTATATTTATGTAGAATATAATATATACATAAGTATATACTTAATAATTATGATAGAACTATTACACTATATCATAAAATAATTATAACAGAATGATAATCTAGTAAATAATTATAAGATATTTTAAAAAGCGTTTTAATAGTTTAGTGTTTAATAAAATACAGCAATAATAAAATTATATCATACGGTAATTATTACACAATACTATATAATATTAATATAATTAATAATACATAGATATAATAAAATTACAAGCTAATATAATAGTAAACAATATTAATATAATTATATTCATATATTAGATATATATGATAATAATTATTAACATTATTATATACAGTATATATTATAATACTATTAATTACAGTGTACTATAGTAAGGAATCGTAATACAAAAAAACGTGAACATTAAGCAACATTAAAAGTTGCAGTTACGTACAACTCATATATACATCTGGCGTGATCCCACATCGGAAGTTCTGTCTGTACGGGAGCAGATGCAGGTTATTACTTGCTTGTTTCCATGTCATCATTTCATCCTCTTGTACTAGTAAATACTTGCATGGTGCACGATTGATGCAACATTTCAGTGTTCAGTTACACTTTTATTCGGGTCAGAGGTGATGCAAAACATTCGAAGCAAATAAATACTGATGGCAATTATTACTTCCTTCACATTTAATAGCGAGTGCTGAGTAAGTGTCAGTGTTGTGGTTGTTGTACAGTAGTAAGCATACTTCAATGTTAGTGTTTACACATACACAACAAAAATCATGTCCGCTTATAAAAAAAATCACAGGCGTTTCCTGTTTTCATTCAAATGTAGTTAAAAAAGAAGTGTCCATACATTCCATGCTGCATTTGTGTGATGATACAGTATACGTCGTATCTTCTAACAGGCTATGTAAGTGCAATGCAGTATAAAAGTGACATGGTTTTTTTCAGTGGTGCTTAGTGCCACAAATAACTTCATCATAAGAACACTTGCTAAGTCAGTTTAACACTTCAAATGCTGTTTTTAAGCAAAAAAAACCCACATAATACTGATAATGCCACTCATAGCAGCATAGTAACATTGCCGCAGTACAAAAATGTGTATTTCTATGTAAGAAGAATACGTTTAATTGACTTATTTTCTTTATATTGTAGGCGTCGGTGAGGACTCGAAACATAACGATCACTGCTCCAGAACAATGATGTCAGCCACTCCGTGCACTTGTGTCAGCTGCTTGCAGTCAAGAGATGCCACCAGCTTCCTGGCCCCGGGCTGGGTCGGGATGAAATGTTCCGTCAGTGTCACGGTGGAGTGACCGCTGACGTCCCTAAGACAAATTCGTGACACATCAGACACCGGTCTGGGAAAAGGAAGTGTTGGAAGCATCGGTGAAAGAGATAAGAGGGTCTTACCCCACAACCACTTCATGGCCTTTCTGTAGACCCAGACCTTCGACTCTGAAGACGACTTCCTTTAGCGTTCTTGGCAGGGGGTTGGTGAACGTGATCTTGGCCCCCATTTCCTGGCCAACCACAGCTTTTCCCAACGGCTGCCAAGAAGAAAATCTAAATATCTTAGGATTCATTGCAAAAAACCCCAACCAGATTTCATTTTGCAGTAAAGACGAAAGCCCACCGTGATGTTGAGGTTGGGTGTACGGAGCCGGAAGGTGGTTTGGTTGGCCAAAACTTGCTTGGTCTCGTTGACTCTTCCTGACAAAGTCAGCATCAGCGCAGCCTGATCCACCAGCTGGTTTTGGTATTCTTGGTAAGGCAGAACCCACTCAATGGTCTTCTCTGTGTAAACACATTGAGTAAAGTCTCGGTCACAACCAGAAAGTCTGGGTGTGTACCCGGCTACATCCTACGCCATCCAGTACCCTTCAAGCCAATTGCATTATTATTATCGGGCTGAAATCTTGGGTACGAAGTGCATAAGGTTGTCTTACGTTTCTGAAAAAAACGGAAGCGCGTAGAGTTTCTTTGACATGACAAGGAAGCTCGGCTTGAAAATCAACACGTCACACGTTTCTTGCGTTTTTTTTTATCATAGACCGGCCGTAGGAGCCCGTACGACCGGTTGTGACTTAGGCTCGGTATGGGAAACACTGCAGACTCTTCACACATCCTTGGAGTGTCTGGTAGCACAGTAAGAGGACAGTATTGGCATGACTACTGCATTTTTTGCCATGGGATTTTACTTTGCTAGTATGACATATTTGTACAAGCATGTGCTTTTCTCATGTATATGTGCAAACCATGACACGGATGTGATATCCTCGAGGGCACACGGGTGAATTTCAGGCATCGGTGTGACATTCTCACTGCGGAATCTAAAATGTTCTTTTGTGGAAGGATGGAACTGCAGCAATGAAATACACTTGCAGTTCATGTGGTACACTTTCGCCATCTAATGAGAACTTGCACAAAATCTGTGGAAACACCTCTCAGGGTGAGTGTGATGCTTTTCCTCACGTCACTGTGAATGTCACCCACCACGACAGTAAACACGTACGACATGGACATCTGTCTGATGATGTCAGTGACAGTGTCAATCAAAATATTATTGTCAGCTGCTCGGATTGTGACATAGAGGGTCCACTGGCTAGCCCAGTTGGTAAAGACTTGGCTTTAGCTTTCATGAGATCATAGATTTGTGACAACCCCAGACCATAACACACGGTGCACAGCCCCATCAGTATAGCTGCCCCCCGTGCATTCTACACATACAGCTTCCTCCTTCCTGATTTCTTATTTTTGACATGTTTGTCACACTGAAACATTTGTTTCAGATCATCAAACAAATGTAAATATTAGTCAATGGAAACACAACTGAACACAAAATGCAGTTTTTAAATGAAAACGGAGAAAAAAAAATCCAAACCTTCATGGCCCTTTGTGGAAAAAGTGATTGCCCCCTCGTTAAAACATAACTTAACTGTGGTTTATCACACCTGAGTTCAATTTCTCTATCCACACCCACACCTGGCTACTGCCACACCTGTTCTCAGTCATGAAATCACTTAAATAGGACCAGCCTGACAAAGTGAAGTAGACCAAAAGATACTCAAAAGCTAGGCATCATGCCGAGATCTAAAGAAACTCAGGAACAACAAATGAGAAAGAAAGTAATTGAGATCTATGAGTGTGGAAAAGGTTGTAAAGCCATTTCTAAAGCTTTGGGACTCCAGCGTACCACAGTGAGAGCCATTATCCACAAATGGCTAAAACATGGAACAGTGGTGAACCTTCCCAGGAGTGGCCGGCCAACCAAAATGACCCCAAGAGCGCAGCGATGACTCATCCAAGAGGTCACAAAAGACCCCACAACAACATCCAAAGAACTGCAGGTCTCACTTGCCTCAGTTAAGGTCAGTGTTCATGACTCCACCATAAGAAAGATGCTGGGCAAAAACGGCCTGCATGGCAGAGTTCCAAGACCAAAACCACTGCTGAACAAAAGCAACATTAAGGCTCGTCTCAATTTTGCCAGAAAACATCTTGATGATCCCCAAGACCTTTGGGAAAATACTCTGTGGTCTGACGAGACAAAAGTTGGACTTTTTGGAAGGTGTGTGTTCTATTACATCTGGCGTGAAAGTAACGCTGCATTTCAGAAAAAGAACATCATCGCAACAGTAAAATATGGTGGTGGTAGTGTGAGGGGTTTGTGAGGGTGTTTTGCTGCTTCAGGACCTGGAAGACTTGCTGTGATAAATGGAACCATGAATTCTGCTGAAGGAGAATGTAAGAGACTCATTGCAAGTTATCGCAATGTACAAAATACATGCATACACAAAGTTTGTTGTACTACGATACGTATCAGTAATAAAAAAATGTGACTTTCCAAATATTTCAGTGGACTGTGTTCAACCTTCCTCCTTACTAAAACTAACCTTCATTTGGCAAAAGCTCCACAGGCAGCTGCTCCTTCTTGATGGTGCTCTTCACAACGCCAGTGTAGTACATGACGGCCACCTGGCTGTGCAGGGTGGTCCGCCGGGGATGGGAGCTCAGGTTCTTCACCACGATACTCAGGTGGGCATCAGCCCCCATCCTGGGCCCTTCTCCCTCCATCTTCACCTCCACACTGACATCTTCTGCCATGGGCGCAGAGTAAACGTCTGGCTTGCTGCCGTAACGACTGGCAGTCTCTACAGCGATGCGCTCCTCTTCAGAACCTTGAGGAATAGGACGATACAGTCAGTCTGTCACAGATTTACCGACAGATTTATTTATGCATCGTTTCAATCAAAGAGTTGCACAAACGAGGCAAAATACATCATTGGTACCTTCCTGATGTTTGTACAGATGAGTGATGTCCGCTCGCTCATCAGAACCAACTGCTTTGGTGCTGATACAGTGGCCCACCGCCTTCTTCTCACTGCGGAACTGCGTGAACGTACCGTCGAAATTCCTTTGCCAGTAGATCTTATCACTGTTGACCTGGTCGGGGAGCAACATTTCCACATCAGAGAACAGGAGAGACTTTTCCAGCCCAGATAAAGTTGATGAAAAGTATGGATTTAATGCCAACCTCTGCAAAGACAAAGGGTGTGTCGTGTTTGAGGTAGACCTGGCCAGAGCGAATGGCCATGACGGAGGCGGGGCCACAGCGAAAGGTACCCTGGCTTGTCTCCTGGGGAGTGGAGTCAATAGCTTGCCAACCCCCGTGACCGTCGGGCAAGTCTGGCCTGGCCATCCAGCAGTCATTCCATACATGAAAATTCCTACACATGAATACATTTATTTAAAAAATGACACCAAAAGGCATATTTGTGGTTAGATGTGTGCTCGAATGTTTACTTTGGTTCAGGTTTTGTCACTAAATCAGTCTCTTTCCGTATTTTTTAGCAGAACGCGCTGTTGTCTGTTGTTGCTCGATGGCTGGACTGACTGCCGAAAGGGTTCCGGGTTTGACGTCACAACCCAGATGGCGTGGGTCAGAAACTCGCTGGGGGCGAGGCGTATCCAAATCGTGTGAAAACAACCATTTAATTTCACTCCTATTTCATAGTTGTTTATTTAGCCATGATAGCAGAATGACAAAAATGTTTTTATTAAGCTAGTACTTTTATTTTTTGCAGACTTTTTTGGTGTCATGAGCACTTTAAAGTGACACCATCGGAGTACTATCACTTGGGTAAACAAACAGCGGTGTATGAGACAGAGGATGTTTACGATGATTATAGCTAAGATTTCAGCGATGTGTCAATAGTTTTCGAGGAGAAACGAAGGGAGAAACATTTGGAGATGAAATAGAGAACTTGCAGAACATGGACTTAAGCCTTAAGACATGGAGACGAAGCTTGATATCCTTCAAAACACAGAATGGTCAGTGTAAAGTACTCTGGAGTTGCTTATCCTTCAATTATTGTTTTAAATCGGCTTTTTAATGAGCGTAAAGGGGTCTTTATAGCCTTTTTATTTTGTATTCCATCCCAGTCCCAGCCCCCTGCAGTAAAAATACATATGGCGGTGAAAAGTTTTTACATAACATGTACTGTATAAAGCTTTGCAGCCTTGTCGCTATCATGGTCTTTGACTTTGCTCTTTTTGTCTTTTTTCCCTGTGCACCGGCAGAATAGCATCCTTTTTCAAAATGCGTTTATCCCGTTCTTTCAAGCCAAATGCTTCTTGCTTCTTGTGACAACTATTTTGATGAAAAATATTCTGAACCAAGTCGACCGTCTACCTCGAGAAGCGTTTGTTTAGTCTGCTTTAGCTGAGAGGTGTCACTTCCGGAATGAGGCTGACCAGCGGGAGCTAGCTCATCATGGCTGGCGCAATGAACTATAAAGGTAATTTTTGCGAATTTACCTTTCGTTTTCAAAAATCAAATAATGTAGAACATAATTACAAACAAGATATAACATATTTAAGCAAAGTTGATGACTCATGTCAGGGAGCCTTTAAATACATTTACTCTACGTTAATACCCATAACACTTATCCTGTTAAGGGAGCTGTGGTATCTCACATGATACAAGAAGATGTGGTCTATTTTGGACTGGTTACCAGTTAAGGGTGAATATGAAAGGGGCATTAATCAGGGATTGAGCCCATCAAACAGGGTTCATGGCTAACATATTCGGTGAGTATGCCGGCCTTGCAAGAAGTGCGATGTTTTCAGATGAGTGGCAAGAATGAACGGAGCATTTTCATCCAATCTCCGAGCACTCTGGTATACGCAGTACCAGATGAGCTTGTGCCGTGCGGATAATTGAAGGGGCATGACTTCTGCATGCCTCAAGGAGGGGACTGCTGCACAGAGCAGATATAAATATACAGTGAATTCCAATGGGTCGGACTATCTAGCAGGTCATTGAGACTCACAGTGTGTCCTGGAACTGTACCCAACTTACCAGACAGAGTCACTATTGAGGTAGTCGATTGGCTCCAAACGCTCATCAAAATATACATCGTTTGTGAGGGATACGTCAGTGTCGTGGGCAGACTGGAAGTTGGTCACGCTACGAGTGGGTATGCCAAGACACCGCAGTACTGCAAGCATGGACAACACGGCGATAATCAAGTTTTTACAGAAGAATTAACGAGGTTATTGTTACAGATTTCAGTTGATGAGCACAATATGTCCAGATATTTTGCAGCATTGTACTGAACTTTATACTCTGCTGGCTGAACGAAGGTGACATGTGTGGCTGTACAAGGGACAAAAGTAGAGGGTGTGACAGGAATGCCAAAGTGAAGTATTCACGGGGTTATGTGAGCTACGGCTTGCTATCAGTGTTAAGGTCAGGTGGCTATCCTGGGCTGGCAGACACGCACAGGGAGATTTACGGACAGAGTGACTGAAAAATGGCCTACATCGGGAATTTGCTGATACTTCTGAAGTTTACTTGGACGTAGGGTTGCAGGAATACATAACAGACTCACCTGATGTAGTGACCCCAGAGAAGACCCAGCACTGGCCGTACGACACAGGCATTCCGTTGGAGGAGTGGTATTTCCTCAGAATCTCCACGCTGCTGCTCCACGCAGCAGGAGAAACGCCATCAGAGTAATTCCCTGACCAGTTTCCAATCAGAACCCCAAAGTCATCTTGAAAGTTTATCTGGAAAAAGCGATGTGCCAGTAAGACGCAGTCAAGGCATTTCAACAGTATTTTTATGCGTACAAATACTTACCATGGCTGATAGGACCCTGACGACATTGACAGGATCCCCCCGACCAGACGGCGGGATGTCACTTTTTTCCAGAATGAACAGACATGCTTCCAGAATCCCCTCTTGAAACTGCAATGATTAGAACCAGAAGGACATTTTACAATACAGCATTCACAGTCCTGCACATGTTGCAGATTTTTGGTCAAAAAATGGTTTATTGATTTTTTTCCGCCGAAAACACGTCCTATTCACACTAACTAATGACGGTAATAATTTATAAATAACACAGCTATGATGTACAGCATACATGTACCGCTGTTAGAAAACCCACCATTTTTACATGTTTATGTCTTTATGCTTCACTGATGTGAAAGTGCTGCAATTTCGCCTGTTGTTCAGCGGTCCTTGAACGCACCATCGCTGCTGTCAGACGCAAAAGTGACACATATATAACACTCCGGCCTCAAAACTTGCAGCACGACGTACGCAAGTTAATATGTGATGAAGTCGTTACTGGAATTACAAGAGACAAGCCGTGCGGATTATGTTGACGCGGCTTCTCAATGGTAATAGAAGAGAGAAGGGCACAGTTGTGGAGCTGAAACTAGTCAAATAATTACGACAGTCACTTTTATTGCAATTGTTGATCCACCAGTAGGCGCAGACGAGATGCCCGAGCCACGTCACACAGCGGCTCGGAGTCCCTCCCGGATGGCTGAGCTCGTTAACCAGCCACCCTAAGGAGGAAACTCATCCGTGATCTCATTATTTTGATCACGACCCAAAGCTTGTGACCGTAGGCGAGGGTGGGAACATAGATGGACCGGTAAATTGAGAGCTTTGCCTTCCGGTTCAGCTCTCCCACCACAACGGTTCGGTACAGCGGCCGCATGACTGCAGAGGCTGCGCCGATCCGCCTATCGACTTCACGCTCCAACCTTCCCTTACTACTAACTTCCCCAGTAAATGCTGAAGGTCACTGCCTGATAAGGCCAATAGGACCACATCGCCTGCTAATAGCAGAGACAAAATCCCAAGGCCCCTAAACGGGACCCCGAGATGCCTCGGCTGCACCTAGAAATTGGTGACAATGGACAGCCTTCTATATTGTGACTCCATTGTGACTGGAGATTGCACAGTAACTGTGTGGCATTTTCATATGAGTGTGTTGTCAAGCCAAACCCCGATAAAGCTCATTAAAGTTTAAAAGAATTCATAAAAAATACGTGCTACTTTTTTTGGTCAGTGTGTGCTTGGTAAAAACTGGAAAATTGTTTAGTTTTTCTTGTTGACGTCGCAATAACACAAGACCAGAGCGCCCTTACCTGCCCGAAGTTCCACGTGCGAGCGCCGATTTGCTTCTCAGTTCCATAATAAATTCGCCCAGTGTCATTCAACACATACTCCTTCCTCTCCTCTTCATCATCCAGAAACACGGCGTCCTCTGCAAAGATATTGCGCCATAATAAAATATATCTTACAGCCTTGAAAGTAACTGCTTTCCACCCACGTATGTTTGTCCTTCAGATCACAAAGAAGTCACAGTTTTCACTTCCTTTCTTTCTGTGGAAGAGGCCCTAAAATGCATGGTCCAGTCACCTCCTTCAGTGACAAAATCACTCAAGAATGTGGTTTCCTTTCACTCAAAATGCCCCGGAAATGGTTAACAAACACAATGACACCATGGGCCCCCCTGCTGTCAGGGCAGACTTTGTGTGTGTCCTTCACTTGCATCTCTACCCTTCTACAATCGGTGGGAAACAAAAGGAAGCTGTAAAATTAGGATGTTTATTTATTAAAAAAATGTGGAAAGAAGAGGTGTCCAGTCTTGAGGGACAACTAAGAGAAATAGAGGAAGTTATGCTTTGGGGGACAGGGGGAGGAAGAGGAAAACAGTCTTGATATGTTGCGGGAGAACACTCTGTGATTCTTGCGTTTTTCACTCCTTATTTAACATTTGTGGAATGCGGGTAGGAACAGAGACACACAGGAGAGAAGGGAGGAGTCCAGAACTCTGAGGTGAGGGTTAGGTCAGCGCATGAAGCAAAGAGGCTTGTAAGAGGGAGGGAATACCATTTAAAGTCGGGTCGAGGGCAGGTTGTCTGCTTGATTTGCCTTGTAGTGTTATCTGCAGCGGTTATTGTCAAGGCAAACGCCTGTCTTACCTGTACACCAGGGGTTGAAGAGCAGGACGATGTTCTTGCTGCAGGTGTAAGTACTTGGACTTTCCTCCTTCAGGGAGCTTGTCGTGACGGTCAGACCATAAAGACCAATCACAGCATTGGCCGGAGAGATGACAGACAACTTAACCTTGTTGCCGCTTTGCTCTGCAATCTTGGTCCCCCACCGTTTATCGTCCAGGTCATCCACCCGTGGAATGATGACATGGGTGCCTTTGGACACCAGAGGCAGTGGACCTACAAAGCACAAGTTATACAAGTTGAACTGCAAACTGAAACATGCATTGCGCTTGTGCGTCGTTCCATTGAACCGATCGCAAGTGGACTGTTCAGGGTGTCTTAGAAGACGTTTGGCCTCTCATTTGAGCAGACTTCAACAGTTCACGCTCAGGGACTAGATAGGACAGCTCGAGTCCTGTCTTCAACCTGAACAGTCCAGTTGTGATTGATTCAGTGTCCGGAGAATACAATGACATGGATGAATGACAAAATCACACAAGTCTCACTGATTCACTGGTGCCCGACGAAGACTCAAGTTTCACTAACTCACAGGCACTCGACGAAGACTTGTGTTTAACTGACTCATGAGTAGTCGACAAAGACCCATGCTGCCCTGGCTCAGAAGTACTCGACAAAGAATTAAGTTTCCCTCACTTAAATACTCCAGTTTCACTGACTCACGGGTGCTTGACAAAGACTCAAGTTTCACTGAGTCACGGGTATTCGATGAAGACTCCAGTTTCACTGACTCACGGGTACTCAACAAACACTAGTATTTCACTGATTCATGGGTGCTTAACGAAGACTCGAGTTTCACTGATTCACGGATACTCTGCAAAGGCTTGAGTTTCACTTACACACAGGTACTCGTTGAAGACTCGAGTTTCACTGACTCACTGGTGCTTGACAAAGACTCATATTTCACAAAATCAAGCGTACTAGACGAAAACTCAAGTTTCACTCACCCAGGGGTGCTTACAAAAGACTCAAGATTCACTGAATCAAAGGTGCTCCACAAAGACTCAAGTTTCACTGAATCAAGCGTGCTCCATAAAGACTCAATTTTCACTGACTCACGAGTGCTTGACAAAGACTCAAGTTGCATTGAATCAAACATACGCCATGAAGACTCGAGTTTCATCGAGTACCTACGGGTACTCGATGAAAATTCAGGTTTCAGTGATTCACGGTTGCTCGACAAAGACTTGAGTTTCACTGACTCACTGGTAATCGGCGAAGACTCGTGCTTCAGTGACTCACCAGTAGTTCACAAAGACTCGTGTTTCACTAGCTCAGAAATAGACAAATAATTTAGTTTCACTCACTTAGGGGTACTCCGCAATAGCCTGAGTTTCACGAACACACGGGCGCTCGATGAAGACTTGATCTTCACTGACTCACGGGTGCTTGAAAAAGACTCAAGTTACACTGGAACAAGGATACTCCGTAAAGACTTGAGTTTCACTGACTTCACGGGTACCCGACAAGGACTAGTATTTCACAAATTCACGGGTGCTCAACAAAGACTCGAGTTTCACCGACTCACTGGTGCTCAACAAAGAGTTGAATTTCGACAAAGTGTGCGTGTGCTTTGTGACGTGTGACTCAAGGACCCGAATCACTTCAGCAAGTGACTCATAAAAAACTCGAGTCAGTAAAAGGAATCGAGTATTTCAATCCTTTGGTTGATCCGAGTGAAAGAAGCTGCAAGCCCAAACACATCACAGACCTTCCCTGGATTGTGTTGGGGTCTTCTGAGTAAACGCAACACGATTGTGTTTACAATCGACTCAGGTACGCTCATACCGGACACTACGGTTAACAAACAACTAAAATCTATAAGAAGATAACATTTTGTGCATTGTGTCATGAACTGCACAGAATGAATAGTCCTTTGTTAGATAATATGACTTATTGGACGCCTTCCATCGGTTTAATTTTTGGCACCCTGCTGGGCTTTTTGCTGTCATTTGCTTACTCGATAGCGGTTATCAAAAATGTATTGTCCTCCATCCGATTCCTGCGACCCCACCACCCTTCCTCTCGCAACAAGGAAATCATTAATAGTTTCTGTCTCTTTTTTGCACTTTGCTTCACAGTATACTGAGCCTAAACAACATCAAATATTGGGAGATTAGCGTCATAAAGTCCACTACTTTTTGCGACACAGCAGATGAGGCTGTGGGTTTGTTCAGTCGAAACAGCTGAGCTGATTATGGCGTCAGCCACTGCCATTTCTCTGTTGTGATGTAATTGACATTTGTTCCTGAGCGTGTAGTAGATCATTGTAGAATGAAGCCTGCAAATACCAGAGGGAGGTGTCTGGTATCCTGAGGTCTGGAAGCTGTTAAGACTCTGGGTGGAATCTAAACCTTGTGATGTCACCATGGCTAGCCTTCTGTTTTGTTTACATAAGCTACAGTATCAACACACTGCATTTGTCTTTTCTCTGGCAATCAGCGATGTACTAATCATTTGGTTGTTCTCATTCACTCTCACAAGCTCAATCATTATTAGTACCACTTTATATGTTCAAAACCACTAAAAAATCACAGATCACGACCTATTATCTTATACTAATAAGTTTTTCCCTGCTGTTGGACCATCTCTACTTAAAGGGTCCCTGACATACTTCATTAACTTTGCTGAAATATGTTATATATTGTTTGTAATTATGTTTTACATTGTTCCATTTTTGAAAGCAAACGGTAAATTCTCAAAAATGACATTTATACATCATGGCGCCAGCCATGATGATCTGTCGCAGCTCAACCTCATTTACGGAAGTGGTGTCATCGAGGTGACAGTGGTAGATGGTCGACTTGGTTCAGTATATTTTTCATCAAAATAGCAATCATGCCAAAAATCCGTGTTGCTGCTGGATGTTCATAGTATAGGAGCGATACTGTAAGTTTGTTGTCTTTTCCAAAAGAGGAAGGTTTAAGACAATGATGGACACCACAAGTGCAGAGAACGAGAGACAGATGGACGCCTTTCATGCCTACATTCATACCTATGGACAATTTAGAGTGTCCAATTAACCTAACATGCATGTTTTTGGAATGTGGGAGGAAACCAGAGTACCCGGAGAAAACCCCATGGGAAGAACATGCAAACTCCACACAGATATGTCCAACGGAGATCCGAACCCAGATCTTCTGTATGTATTTTTTTAAACAAACAAATATTGATTTACAAAAATAAGGATTTATGACATGCTTTTCTCCAGTCTGGTGCCCAAACTAAATATGGGTAACTTTATCTGAAACCCTATGCTACACCTGATAGCTCCCTTGGAACAGTGGGTGGCCATCAGGGGCATTGCACTGCATTCGTTTAGGTATCTCTTTGCAGATTTTACTTTGTGTCAAGTTTGGTGACTCTATGTCCTCCCCTGCTTCACCTTCTTGGGGGTCCCACAGGGCTTGGTACTCAGCCATCTTCTATCCCCAATCTATGTACTGCCGCTCTGCTTTATACAGAATGACATGCAAGGAAAACTGGAGTTTTGGAATTTGTAGGGCTTTGAAGGCGGAATATATGTGTCCCATTAAGTGTATTAATTGGCTGCCTCTTTAGAACGTACAGAAAAGACAAAGACGTGTGTTCATGTCTCACACAAGCATTGTGTATGATGGGCAAAATCCCCCCATAAGTGCACTTTTCCTTGAAAACCTTTCAATTTTAATTTATGGTTTTCGGTGGCAACCCTGCAACCCCTCTTGTAGATCTTGGTCCTTCGGCCCAGCGTCACAAAAATCATTTTAACAATCTAGGATTTGGAGATGACTCTGAAATGGAGCTGGATAGTCCGCTCAAGGCTTTTTTCCATTGAGGCACTTGGCCAAAATCAAGGCAGTTCTTCAAAAGCAGCCTTTGTTAACACTCGGATGGATTACTCGAATGCGCTTTACGTGGTGAGGGTGAGTGGATCCACTGTTGCTCGTCGAATGCTGCTTACTGGCACACGTAAAAAGGGGCATATTTCACCCATTTTGGCGTCACTCCATTGACGTACGCTCAGTGGGGATCGTGCTTTTGCAGCTCGCAAATGATCGAACATTCTGCCACTGCATGTTAGGCATGCCTCTTAAATGTCACATTATAAAATGCAGCCACAATTTCTCTTTGGCCTTCGACATTGTATAGATGCTGATTTTATGTGTTGGTGTATTTTGCGTATGTGAATTCTGTGTATTATATGTTTTTTTTTTTAATTTATTGGATTAGAGTACGTCATTCCTTTAAAAAAAATGCATGAATGTTTATTCAATGCTTGGCATTGACAGTTACTCAGCGCCATTCGGCACTCATTGAAATACTTTATTATTTCAGCCCTGGAGTGTTTACTGGTAGATATTATCAAAGTTCATGTGGATATAATATTGTAAAAAATACACAGACTGTATAAAGATGCAAGATATCTTGCATGTGATACAGTGATTAAAAAGTATCCATTCATCTTCTATGTATGCTGGAGCCTATCCCAGCTGACTTCGGGCGGTGGGGTACACCCTGGGCTGGTCGCCAGTCAATTGCAGGGCACATATAGAAAAACAACCATTCACTCTCACATTCATCCATATGGACAATTTAGAGTTGCCAATTAACTGAACATGCATGTTTTTGGAAACCGGAGTACCCGGAGAAAACCCACACACAAACTCCACACAGAGATGCCCAACAGAGATTCCAACGAATATCTTCCCGATCTCCTGACTGTGTGGCCAACATGCTAAGCTGATTAAAAACTATATACTGTCTAAAAAAAATCTATCATCTATCTTTATAAAACACGCCACCAAAGTCTAATAAAAACAAGGCCACAAACTGGATCGAAATCATGCATATTACACTATCATTGGCCTGACATAAATGGGTTACATTTTACAATTTTTATGTAATTTGATGGATTTGATCCAATGAGTACTGTTTGTACTGTTGAGTACTGTTGTCCAGGTTGCGGAGGCAGCAGTCTGAGTTGTGAAGTCTAGACTTCCCAGTCTCTGGCCCCCTCTTCCAGTTCCACCGCGAAGACACTAAGGCGTTCCCAGGCCAGCTGTGAGACATAATCCCTCCAGTGTGTCCTAGGTCTGCCCCGGGGCCTTCTCCCGGCTGGGCATACCCAGAACACCTCACCAGGGAGGCGTCGAATGAAATGTCTGACCCAACTGGCTCCTCTCGATGTGAAGGAGCAGAGGCTCTACTTAGAGCTCCTCCCGGATGACTGGACTCCTCACAATGTCTCTTAGGGTGAGTCCAGCCACCCTACGGAGGAAACTCATTTCGTCCACTTAAATCCACAATCTCGTTTTTTCGGTCACGACCCTAAACTCCTGACCATAGGTGAGGGCGGGAACATAGATCAACCAGTACATTTACCTGTTTTGAATTCTGGCTCAGCTATCTCTTCACCACGATGGTGGGGTACAGCAAGCACATAACTGCAGACCCTGCACCAATCCGCCAGTCGACCTCATGCGCCAACCTTCTCTCGCTCCACCTGGGGCAAGACCTCACTCTACCCAAAGTTGAGTCACGGGGGCAGCAGCCTAATCCGGGAAGCCGAGACTTCCCTCTCCCCCCGGCCACTTCATCCAGCTCCTCCAGACGAATCCCTAGGCCAAGTAAGAGACATAGTCTCTCCAACGTGTCTTGGGTTTCCCCCAAGGCCGCCTGCCCCTCGGACGTGCCCTGAACACCTCCCGAGGGAGGCGTCCTGGAGGCATCTTGACCTCATCTGGCTCCTCTCAATGCGGAGGACACTGTCATCTCTCGGATGACAGTGCTTCTCACCTTATCTCTGAGGGAGAGCCCAGCCACTCTGCGGGGGAACTCATTTTGGCTGCTTGTATTCGGTATCTCGTTCTTTCCGTCACTAGCCAAAGCTTATGACCATAGGTGAGGGTGGGAACATAGATCGACCAGTAAATTGAGAGTTTTGCCTTCTGGCTGAGCTCCCTCTTCACCACGACGGTCCGGTACAGCGAGCGCATTACTGCAGATGCTGCGTCAATCTGCCTGTCAATCTCACGCGCCAACCTTCCCTCACTCGTGAACAAGACCCCAGATACTTGACATAGATCCATGGCCTCGGATTTGGAGGTGCTGAGTGTCATCCCAAAAGCTTCACACTCAGCTGCAAACCGCCCCAGTAAGGACCACATCATCTGCGAATAGCAGAGATGAGATCCTAATACCCCGAACTGGACCCCCTTGACGCCTTGGCCGTGCCTACAAATTCTGTCCATGAAAAACAGAATCGGTGACAAAGGGCAGCCTTGGTGGAGGCCAACGTTCACCGGGAACAAGCTAGACTTACTGTTGGCAAATTGAACCGGACTCCTGCTCTGGTTGTACAAGGACCAAATGGCACGTAGTAGCATGCCCCCAATCAAGTACTCCCAGAGTACCCCCCACATGACACCAAAAGAGACACGGTCGAATGCCTTTTCCAAGTCCATGAAGCACATGTAGACTGGTTGGGCAAACTACTCATTGCATTATTGGCAAATGTACAATGAAAATACACTCAACATGCCTTAGAATAAGTACAGTATTTCTATTATAAAATGTGTTGGTTATCATTAACAACGTGCAACAATGGAAACAAAGTCAAAACTAAGCAACAATGGTGCGTTCAAGGACTGTCAAACAAAGTGCAAAATGTCAACGCTTGAGAAAAAAACATTATCAGTGAAGGGTAAAGTCATAAACATGTCAAAATTGTGGGCTGTTTTATCACGTTTATAAACGACAATCAATTGAGGGTGAATGTGTTTTCTGCGGAAAAATTTTTGGAGAAAAAACAAAAACAAAACATATACGTAAGTAAGACCTCACCTAGAATTATTTTTGCAGATGTATTTTATCCTGGAAGGTGACCATTGAGAAGCTTCACATCTGATACTGGTGCTGCACTGTGGTTGTGATGACAGGTGTAGGAGCTCACACTATGTTGGATCATACCTGTTCTCAGGTCCAGATGCAGCTTGTCAGTGTCAGTACTGAAGGGCCTGTTGAACTCCAGCTCTATTTGGAAAGTTTGGCCTCTGCGGACGATCAGCTCATCCCCGTGGTACAGGTCAGTGTGGTGCTCCTGTCTGTTCTGACCCGTTTTAGAGCTCAGCAGGTCCACAGAGCACGCAGACAACTTCATAACTGCAAAAGTGTTGTGTGAAAATAAAGTACATGTTTGACATTTGGTGTTTTTACAAGGAAAAAGTCCTCCATGTGCACATTGTTACAATTACCTTCCAATTCTTTGGAATCCCCATTCGCTGGCTTCGGCCCATCGTGTTCTGGGATCGGGGCCGGTGGTTTGACCAGTTCCACCTTATCTGTGACATCATAGGAAGTGCTGTTCTGGCGCTTGCAGCAGCATGGGCACATTTTCCTGAACCAGCGGCAGCAAGCACTTTCCTCCTGCTTCTTTTCCCCCGCCTTGTGAATGGACAGCTCCACCCTGGTGGGCGGAGACGCACCGGGGAAACGCCCCACGTCTGACGCGCCTCTTACTGTCAGCCTCTCACCTGGCATCCTGGAAGACATATTACACCCATTTATTTCTGTCAAGACAGATAATAAATTGGATACAAAGTTATTAAGCAGATATAAGAACAGGGGAATCAGAGGACATCGTTAATATCCGCCCATTTGTCTGTTAAAGCTGATAACATTTGTTAATTTGTAGATGAGCCATTTCATTTGCATACACATGTAATAAAATTATAAGTGTCCGGCTGATTTAATAAATAAAATGTAAAATTTCATTTTAAATTCGATTTTACCATGAACTATAATCATTTCAATTATTTAAAAATGTTATTTTTTTTTTTATATGTTTGTGTTGCTTCTTATCACAACTATACTTTTGCCAAGTATACAAAGTTGATTTTCTAAAAAAAAAAAAAAAAAATGTAATCGTATTCCTGGGTTTTCACTCATTCCTGTTACCGTTAAAAATCTCAGCACAGTCCTGCCTGTTACGTTGTAACATGTTGTCATTTTTTGTTCAATCACTGTAATGTGCTGATTGTCAACAACATTCATAATTGGGGGTGTAACGATTCATCTACTATATCGACGTATCGACCATTGCGGTACAGTGTGTGGAAACACGTTGGCTTTTGCAAAGAGGGAGATGTTCTAAATATGTTGAAAAAGAAGTAGCAGGTAAACCTACTGTTGAAATGTTGGTTGCACTTACGGTACTTTTATTGAAAATGTATTGAATATTGAAAATGAGAGCAGAAAAGGTTAACTTCCTGTTAATTCAGCCTCAAGTGTCGGTTGCACTTTATTCAAGCAAAATGTGAATGTATTTGCCGTTAATTGTTGTTTACTTGTTTGTTTATGTCCATAATTCATTTATACCTGATTCCCTTACAAAAAACAACGAGAATCTGGTAAACTTCACCTGCACTGTCCAGTATCCAGGTATTTATTTCACAGTCACACTGGTTGAATTTTTGGCAAAAAAGTTACTGAATTGATTTAAAGTTACTGAATCATTTCGGATTGTATCGTTCTAAATGAACCGATACCGTCCTTGAATCTTATCGGCAACCAATAATTGTGATACAAATCGAATTGTTATTAAAACGAATCATTACACTGATCATAATTATCATACTTATTTGATGTATTTGCTAAATCCATGCTAAAACCTAACTCCTGTTAAGTCCTGTAACCTAAATAAGTAATCTTGGCTTAGGAAATTCATACAAATTTTACATAAATAACGTTGCCTGGGATGGGCCAAAACACATTTTGAGTATATTAATATGATTGAAGGAAGGAGGCTCTGTCACTGGCACTGAGTTGGACAGCCTGACGTCTGTGGTAGGGCAAAGGACACTGAGGAGGATCCTTTCCATCATGGACAACCTGCATCACCCAATGCACAGCATCATCTCCTCACAGAAGAGCAGTTTCAGTGGCAGATTACTATCACTGTCCTGCTCCACCGAAAGACTGAGCAGATCAATCCTCCCCGTGACATGCGGCTTTTCAACACAACAAAGAGGGGAGCGGTAAAACACACACAGGACTGGACTTATGAAATTATTATGTTTTATTATTATTTATTATGTATGTATTATTGCAGTCCAAATTTGACGTGATTCCGAATTTATTTATTTACTTATTCTCTTGTCCTGCCTTGTTTGTTTTATTTTGTGATTACGTGATTACGTTCATTGTGATATTTTGCAGAGCTGCTGGAAAAGTGAATTTCTCTTGCAGATGAATGAAGTATCTATCTATCTATCTATGTGTATTATACAAATTAGAAATGATCACTACAGGCCCACAAAGGAGCAAATTACTAATTATTTCTCCTTTAAAGTCCACATTCAACACTGCAATGAACATTTGACCAGGCATCATTTCTTTCCCTTTATCCTTTGATCGCAGGCCATCATTCAGCTTTTTTCCTTACACCCCACAGTTCCTCACTCTTGGACTGTCTGCATTTCCCCAAAGCACAGCTACCACAAGCAGCCGGATTGTACCGTGTTTGTGTGTGTTTGTGCACAGTACGGTACAATGGGTGTCGATGCACCGTATATGGATATTTATCAATGTGTCACATCCCTTCCCTCGTGCAGAGAACCAGTAATTAAAGCAGAATGAAACCATTTGTCACATGTAAGCCTGTCTTTGCTGCTATTTCTCAGCTTTGAAAGATATGCGAAAGTGAAAACTAAATATTTACTAAAAATAAACCTAAAGGGAGGAAGGGGTATTTACAAGTTGTTCCTCCATGTGTTTCCTCATTTGACTTCATCTCGTCATGAAAGCCATATTGGCCACTATACACAGCAATAAATCCTGATTAGTGAAAACATTAAGGAACCAGTGGAGTTCCGTCGGCACTTGTAAAACATCCGTGATGACTAACGAGCTGCAATGGCAACGAGGAGAAAGGCAGCACAGTTTTACGTCAACAACTGAGTGCTTGGTTTATGGGGTCATTATTCTTGTTTTTACAACAATTGAATTTTTTTCGAAACCAGTTCTCTCACTCCATCATGCCAAACTTTAAAATCGACCATTAAACCAGGCACAGTTTACAATGATTACTGTTGCAGGGTTACAACCTTCTCCCTGCTAAAAAAAATGAAACAAAGCTAGACAGTGTGCAGCCACTGTGAAGCAAACACAACCATTGATGAGATTAATCTTTAAATGAGTAGAAAACTAACAAAAATCTGATCCCTGGCCTTCAAAGACCACTCCTGTCAATATTTGCATTGGGAAATAAGGGAAATTCTTCAGAAAATAAAGTAACATAAGAGAAGGGGGTGAAAGAGTGGCTGAGAAGTCTTTCGTGAAAGAAGAAATGATGGTCCTACGCCGAAGCTTTGAAAGAAAGTCCTATCCGGTTGCTCTTCCCACCATTCTTTGTTTGTTTCATTGATTTCGACATAACCACAAATCCGCTTTTGCAAAACCACATGAGCAATAAAGATGAAGTTAGCATAATTACAACACATGCTGACATTAACGGACATCATTTTTATAGAAATGACCCCTTTGAGACTTTGAGAGGTTTTTGATCGCCCCTGTTTTTGTATAATTCGTTTTTCAATTACTTTTTTCTGTCACGTTCTGGCTTTGTGGCGTTGACCCCAAGATGCGGGAGATGAGACCCGATTCTAAGTAAAATATTCACTGATAACGTCCGTGCAGCGGCAGGGATCCACAAAAGAGCTCCAGCAAGGAACTAAATGTGCACCTGAACTAAATAGGAGTGAAACTGAAATTAGCAGCAGGTGCGAGTGAACAAAAAGGCAAAGCACGGAACATAGGATGGAGCAAAAACGGATGTAATATCAAAATAAGGGTACGGAAACCGGAAGCAAGGCATAAAAGGGAACGTAAACCACAAAGTCATGCAAGCAAGTTCACAGAGTGTGACAGTACCCCCCCAAGGACGGATCCCACAAGTCCTAAAAAGTCCAAGGTCAAAGAGGGATGGGTGGTGGGAGGACCGGAAGTGGGTCGGGATAGAGAGCCCGGGGGAACCAGTAGGACCCCTCTGGGGGACCGCCGGGACGGTGAGCGAGGCGGAGCCGGCAGGACCCCTCTGACAGCAGTCACTCGGGCAAGTTCACAGAGAGTGACATTTTCACCAATATTTTGCCCTTTTTTCATACGCTGTCTCAGTTATTGTACAAAATTGCAAAAATTGCAAACAATCTACAGTCGTCCCTCGTTTATCACGGTGGATTGGTTCCAGACCTAACCGCGATATAGGATTCCATGTTAAAACATGTAATATTTTCATAGAGCATAGAAAGCCTGTTTATGACTTTATAAATACGATTTTTCCCATTATTAGAGCCCTCTAGACATGAAATAACCACCCTATAGTCACCTTTACACTCCTATTATTATTTTTTTACAACACATTGCGCAACTTTTATGCTGCAGGGACTCGAGCAAGCTAGTGAGCTAACCAGTTAGCCTCAAATTTATTTCTTCTAAACTTAAGAAGCCAAAAACTTACCACTTCCACACGGAATCGGAGGAGAACTTTTTTCACTCTATCATGTGGGCCATGCCATGGCTGACTTCATGACTGCGAGTGCCAGCAATTTGATAAAAAAAAAAAAGGTGAGAAACACTTCTGAATTCATGAAAGAACTCATCACATGGTGTCCGCTTCCCTTTCCTTTCCGCTCATCTCTTTGTTCACCATCAGTCTTCAAGAAAGGTACGAATGATTTTTAATGTTCATTTATCCATTTCATTAGTGCTTTAGAATTATTTTGGATTCTTCTCTGCATGTACAACTATAATGATTCCCGATAAAAATGTATTTTGAATTATTATTTGCGGAACGAGTTAACAAAAACCAAGGTACCACAGCATGTTTGTGGTGAAAAATATTGAAAAATTAAATAACTGGACCAGAGGTGCCCATTACGTTGATCACGAGCTACCGGTCGATCGCCAAGGTAGTTTGGGTCGATCTCATAAACGTCACTTTGTGGATGTCATGTAACACCAGTCAGCTGACATCAAGCTACCCTCCTGATTCGCCCTTGCTCCCCCGTGGCGTATCAACACACGAAGATGCAACTTTCATCTTTATCATTCCGATTAGGGATAAACCAACCCAGCGGTAAGATGCCTGTGTTTATAACAAAAGTTAGCTTTCCACTTGGAGTGGCTAGTTATGTACAAAAAAGGTCAGTCGTTCAATGGTTTTGCTTCGTGTCCTGAACTCCACTACAGAAATAAGTGTTTTCTACACTTGTGATTCTTAAACTATAATTTCATGATGAATTGGAAAATGTGCCAATTGCTGAAACCTTTTTAATATGTTGCCTTGACTTCAGCTGCATTGTCTTTTGTATAATCATTTTGAATTCGTATATATGTACAGTATAGTAAATATATACATTTTCTATATTTTTAGATCTTTGGGATCGGCCATTTTAAAAGTAGCTCACAGGCTGAAAAAGTGTGAACTAGACTGACAAAGAGTAAAAGAATATAATAATATACTGCATATATGAATACATTTTTTTGCTTTGGAGGAGAGTGACGATGGAGTTATGTGGTAGAGTTCAAAGAGCAGGCGGCATCTGAGCATAAGATAGGGTGAGGCCGTCTGAACTCACACTTACCCTGATGTTCAGGTATAGAGTGCGTGCGTGTGGTATTTTTTTTCTTATTATTTTTAAGTGTGACTCCCTGAGTTCATCTCCTGGTCAGATTACATTTAGCTCAAGATTTCTCCATCCAGTACAGTAAATATTTGGCACAAGCATTCAAAATCATTGTGATAGAGACAAAGGGCTACATCTGCTACGTGTATTGCAGCATGATGTCCACCCATAACGGCGGTCGCGCTCTGTGACCTTTTTGCCTTCCTTGCTTTTTCTATTTTGAGCTAAACGTCCAAGGACTAAAAGACTGAAACACTGTAAAGTGCTGCATCAGTTAAATGAACAATGCGTTCATTTAGTAAATAACGTTGGACACAGTCTCCAGCGGCCTTACTTTTACGGTCCAGTATGAATGGTCCTTTAAAGCTAACCTTCCTAAACCTGCACCCATTAGAAGATAACACCTTTTGTCTGAACCCGAGATCCCTTTTAAAGGGCTAGTTCAGATGTTTTGACATGAAGTTGTATGACTTCCCCATCAGCAGTGTAGTTTACCCCCCACTTTGTTCCGTGAGAGGAGTTCTGGTCGGATTTCGGTGAGGAAGAATGTAGTTCCGGTTATCTGCTGGGGTGACTTAAGTAAAGAGTTGGGCTTCTCAAAACAATATGCGTTCAAAGGGTCAAAATGTCAGACCTCTCAGTCGCTCTGAGTTATTCCGTCTCCGTTCGCATCAGCACGCAGTCTCGCCTGTCTATTGTTGTGTGTGTGTTACATGCGCGGATGATATTGATTTACTACTAGTTCCGATACTTCTGGAGGGCACTGAATACAGTACTGCCTAGGTCCCTGAACCAATGTGAATAAAAATTAAAAACAACTACAAGTGCGCCTGAACGCCTCACGGCGCAAGGAGAAAGGAGCAGAAAGCAGGAAGGAGGCTCCGTGTGCATCATCTGAGCAAATTAATACTTTTGATGATTATTTTGTCCATCAAGAGTGTTTCATCTTGAACATTTCATGATTTCATTTCGTGAGTGGGGACGTAAACCACAGCCATCATAAGTGGGCAAAAAAAGTGAAGCTCAAATTCAAGCCATTCATATGGAAGGAAGAACATCAGACATCAGACAGGAACAAACGATATGTAGGATGATTACTTATCTACTTATCATGTGAAACATTAGGAACCATGCCAAAAACACATTCCTGAAACATAATTACTATAAAATTAATGAACCAATTATGTTCAATATTTCTAGTTAATTCAGATAAAAAGGTCAGGAGTCGGGAGTACATGGCTTCAGATCAAATGTCTGAAGGGGTACGCGACTGTGAAGTAACCACTGCAGTACTGCTTAAACCCACCACAGCTGCGATCACACCACGAGTGACACATTGGACCAGTGGACGGCTTTCCCAACATCCTGGGATCAACTGGGGTAGCTACAGTAGATTCCTTCCTCAAGGGCACCTGAGCGCTGGCAACGCTTGTGGAGTGACTCCATCTTTTAGGTCCTTTCCCATTAGCAGTAAACGTATCATCTGATACTTCTCAGATGTCATTCACGCAGAAAAGCTTTGCATTATATTTCATTGGACTCCACCAAAGTCTTCAATTATGACGATGTAAGACCTCAAAAGGACAAATTAGCGCCATGCCCGCTGATCACCTCAACCAAAGTCAGTTTTGATCATCCAATATCAAATAATGCCACATTTCAAATGAACAATTTCACAATAACTCCCATCACTTGTTCCATTATGCTCCCTGTGACCCACTCCCTCTGCACTCCTCCTCAGTTTGTGTTGGCATGGCATCAGAACCGGAATGCCAACTGGCCGCTGAGATAAGCGCCTCAAAATCAGGTTGTGTTTTGTTGTCCCGTAGCGGCAACAGCCTCAAATGGGGCCCGTATGCCCGCGAATGCGAGTGATCTGTCGTGTATTGTAACAAACTGACCCTTAGTACAGGAAACTCAAAATGCATAGAAAGATGTTTTGCATCCTCCGAGGGAAGATTGCGCAAAAGGTCTCAGCTGGGATCAACTGACAAAGCGGCGACATCACCATCATCTGATTTTGGTGAGAGGGCCTCTTGTTCATCAGCTAATTTTATGTGTAATCACCAAAGGTTCAGCTACGCAGGCTGCCAGGGTGAATATTTACTTATTTGTCCGACCTTGTACTAAAAAAGCACTAAAACTGTCCATTTCACTCAGTGCCTTTTCTTGAGGGAATCCTTCTGTCAACTGCAAAAGGTTAAAAGGCTTTCCTCTCTTTTGTGGGAAAGGAAACCGTTATTTACAGTTCTCATCTAGCCTTGAGCAAGATTAGTGAAAGAAAAACTCTTACTTTCTCTGTGTTGGATTTCTGGGAAATGCGGTGACGAGTCTGATTCTTATCCTCTCAGTCTTGAAAAAGAACTTTTGGAAACTTTTCTCTACTACTACTCGCTCAGACTGCTAAATATGTCAGTCCAGGAATGTACTGCATGGGGCTTTAAACGCTCACACCCCCCACCTCACACACACACCACGCCCTACCACGCACGGCTGATGTTTCTCCCACTCTCACCAAGACGGCCCTTTCCAGCGCTCAGCACTTTTTGGACACGCTGCATACGTAGAGGAGCGCATGTAGAGAATTACGTAACAACTCTATTGTATTCTCTTCTATTCAGCTACTCAAATGTCTAAGGAACATAGAGAGCGGCAACAGATTTATCTTTTTTAATTGAAAATCATTTGGAAAAAACAACCTCTGCATTTTTAACTAAAAGCACAGCTTGGCAGTGTGATTCTCTCCAAGAATTCCCCCCAAACAAAGTGTTGTAACCAAGTAAAACATTTCATTTCCCTTAGAACGTTTTCACTTCTCCTCAGTTGGTAACTCAAACCATTTGTAGTCAGAGGTTGCAGTGTTTCTCAAGTCATAAAACAGAATGAAAAAAGGGGACAGAGAGCAAGCGAACAGAGCAATGCAGTTTGGCAGAAGTCACAGTGACGTCATATCTAATCAGAGGTGATGATTTGTGAAGGAGTTGCCTGCTCCTGCCAGTCAGAGGGGAACATCCATTGTGTTGGTTCATGTGCATTACAACACAGGAAGTTGAAATAGTCTCACGTAGGTAATTCAATCTGGAGCGCTACAGATGATATGCAAAAATCCAAACCACATAACGGTAGCCTTTAGGTAACAACACTTACGGAAGTACTCAACAAGAAAGAAAAGAAAAGTATATGTACAACTAAGCCGCACTAAACAAAAGTTGCATCTAGAAGAAGAAATGTTGCATACTGAGGATTGTGGCTTTGTGTAAAATGAACTAACCAAAAAACAACAGCATAGAAAGCGTGTTTTGTGTTTGCTATGGCAGACTTTGTTTGCAAACACGAGATTGACAGGCAAGTTGGTGCGGCGTCTGCAGTGATGCGGACTCTGCATCGGCCCATTGTAGTGAAGAGAGAGCTGAGCCGAAAGGCAAAACTCTCAATTTGCCGGTCCAGTTACGTTCCTACTCTCACCTATGGTCATGAGATTTGGGTAGTGACCGAAAGAACAAGATCGCGGGTACGAGCGGCTGAAATGAGTTTTCTCCGTGGGGTGGCTGGGCTCT
Source organism: Dunckerocampus dactyliophorus (assembly GCF_027744805.1). Taxonomy (NCBI): domain Eukaryota; kingdom Metazoa; phylum Chordata; class Actinopteri; order Syngnathiformes; family Syngnathidae; genus Dunckerocampus; species Dunckerocampus dactyliophorus. The sequence continues at coordinate 48,893,164 of NC_072820.1, forward strand.
CCCTTAGAGATAAGGTGAGAAGCACTGGAGTAGAACCACTGCTCCTCCGCATTGAGGGGAGCCAGATGAGGTGGCTTGGGCATCTGGTCAGGATGCCTCCTGGACGCCTCCCTGGGGAGGTGTTCAGGGCACGTCCCACTGGTAGGAGGACTCGGAGACGACCCAGGACATGTTGGATAGACTGTGTTTGTCAACTGGCCTGGGAACGCCTCGGGATCCACCGGGAGGAGCTGGACAAAGTAGCCGGGGAGAGGGAAGTTTGGGCTTCCCTGCTCAGTTTGCTGCCCATGCAACCCGACCTCGGATAAGCGGTAGAAGACTTTGTTTGCTGCTGCCGATGACTACTTTGGGACAAATGAAGATCCAGAATCCAGCTACAGGTTTGAGAAACTGAGCGAGCAAGAAGAGCGGGTGAACTGTTGGAGCAATCTGGACTTGGTGGTGTAAAAGTGGAGCTTGGCGTGCCGACAGAAATGGAGTGTTTCTGCTGAACTGACTGGCACACACACTGGCACCACTGATAAAACGCTTCATATATCTGGCAAGGAGGACACCGCTCCAAGAGACTGCATCACAAGTGCTAACAAACCCTGTAGTGGTTGAAACTTTTTTGGGCAAAACTTTTTTCAAAAGTGCATTTTTCATTGAAAGAAATGAGAAGAAACATAACTGACTGTGTAAATATAATGAATGCAGTCAAATTAAACTTTCACAAAATATATTTTACTTATTGTACTTATTGTCTGCGCATTGGTTGTATACCTACCCTGCGGATGAAGATGCCTTTCAAATTATTTTAATTATTATTTTTAAGAAATAACTGCATGTTATGTACACTATTGATCAAATTTTTAACTTGAAAAATTGCAAGAATTTACATTTTGCGCAGTTGGATCTTAAGGAGGTTCTAAGTAGAGCTTCATAATGCAGAAAGAACAAACGGGAGTTACGCAACACATATTTTGAGCAAGCAATTAATTGCAAACAAGCATAAAAGTGAAATGGGTGCCACAGTGTGGCATTGTCGTGACCACAGGATGCAGAGGCAGAGTCAAAGAGCAGCTAAAAAGTTTGTAATGCTTCAGCAGGTGGATATAAAATCTAACAAAAGGAAGAAGTACAATGGAAGAAGTACCCGGAGTAGTGTAAGGAGATGGTGGCATGCATCAAAAGCTAGGTTTGATGAGTGACAAACCTTCTTTCACAGGAAACACGTCAAAATCACATACAATGAGCCAGCAAATGGCCGAGTCCAAACACTTGCCTTTAAGAAACCTCCAAATTTCTAATGAGGACCAGCTTCCTCAGAAGGAACTCAACAGCACTAAACAGGAAACAGACATACAAAAGAAGAGCACACAAAAGGAAATAAAGGTGGAAAAAAGTCCAACAAGTCACACAGAGCGTGACAATATCATCAGCTGATCAAAGGTTTGAGACCACAGCCTTTAAAAGCCAAAATGTTGGCAAAAATGTGAGTTGAATGTCATTTTCTGTCATGTATTCACACGGTCATGATCTCTTGATGGCAAATGCGGTGGGATTGTTGAGCTGCATAAGCAAAACCTCCCACAGCGCACCATTGCTGCTGAGGTTGGACGCAGTAAGACAGTCATTTGGAACTTTTTCAAAGATCCTGAGGGTTATGGAACAAAAATGTAAAGTGATAGACTCAAAAAATGTCCACCGGCCCTGAGCTGGAGGATCCAATTGGCTGGCCGTCAAGACACGGGACCGTCCTCGGCCCAAATGAAGGTGTTACTGGTGTAGTCTAATAACCATCACATGGCTTCTGCAAGAGAAGGGTCTGAAGACCAGAAAAAGGTCTTTAAAGGCCTCATCTCCTTCAAGGCCAAAAAACTGCCCGTTTGCAGGAGAGCACCAAACATGGGACATTGAACGTTGAAAGAAAGTTTTATTCTCCCCTGACGGTCCTGATGGCTTCCAACGTTACTGGCATGGCAAGGAGATCCCACCTGAGATGTTTTGCACAGTAGAGCGGGCGCCATCATCATCCTTCAGTGGAACAATGAAGCTGTGCAGGGGCGTCAACCGGCAGTTGTCTATGTGCATCCCTCATGACTGAAGGCCCTCGTCTGTGTGGGAATGACTGGCTTTTTCAACAGGACAACGCTGCACCTCACAAAAGGACTTCTTCCAGAGGAATAAGCTCACTCTTTTGGACCATCCTGAGTGTTCCCTTCATTTAAATCCAATGGAGAACATTTGGGGATGGATGGCAAGGGAAGGTTACAAAAATGGACATCAGTTCCAGACAATGGACGCCCTCTGTGAAGCCATCTTCACCACCCTATATCGTAATCCAAAAGACATTTTCACATTCTTATGATGGATTTTGGGTACACATTCCTCCAAGGCTCCTTGCAACAAACACAGCACTTGTTAATGTTATTAGTTACACTTGAAAAGTCACACTGCACACACTAGGGTCCTTGACGCGTGCATGCTGGCTCCTCAAGACTTATACTCTCCAGCACTGTAGTCGGACAAAGCGCTGCTTAATGTTATTAGTTCTGCATATGCTTTCTCCCGCTACAAGTCAGCATTTCGCTAATGAAATTGGGCCGTTATTATAATATGCAAAACAAGCAGCGCATGTGGAATGGGACTGATCCTGCGGCACTGGCAACAGCGTGATGAATGGCAGGGTCAACATTCACAGCTTCTGGCGAGCGGAGGCTGTGAGAGGAAACACCTTTTGTGTTTCCTCTCACAGCCTCCGCTCGCCAAAAAGGTGAATTAGGCTCCCTGATGATCTGAGAGAAAGGGTGCGGGGGGATTGGGTTCCTGCTGTAGCTGTTTGCGAGAAAGCAGGTGGTCGAAAGGAAACTTCTGAGAGTAGGTGAGAGAAAAGTGAAGCGAAGCAGTCCTGGGAAGGTGTACTCTGTATTGACGCGTATCTGTCAAATAATAACCAAGGCCATTGTTAATTTACATTGAATGCTTTTGTATTACAGCATACTGTACATGCTAAACTCACTCAGTGATTGCAACATAAGGGAGTGTACGTCTTAAGTTGACCCCTCACATTCTTTCATATTTCTCAAGATTCCATTACAGGCAGCAGTGGATTATTTGGCCCAGCTGCCAACGGTCGTGCACGCAGGATTCATGTGATTTGTAACAAAGTGACATCAGGAGCCGAGGGTGGTGTGATGACACACGTCTGTGTGCATCCTTGTGATCCTACAAGTCTTAATCAATCGCACGGATCATTCATACTTTTCGGTTGGTGGCTGATTCATGCGGGGCGGTTGCTGTGGAGATGACTGCAAACAGACAAAGCGAGAGCTTAGTGCAGTGAGCCAATTGTTTTCCTCCCAGCTTCACTCCCGGGGCTCCTTGCGCTCTCTTTGTGTTAATGAGAAATCCATTTATTTATTTATGAGGAAACGTATTCTCATGAGAAACTCGAGAGGCACTCGGTAGAAGACAAAGCAATTAGCATCAAATGATGGAGAAGCACAAAATACGTTGTGCATGTGGTTAGCACGTCATGTCAAGTGTTCTGTGGAGTGTTCTAAAGACAGCATTCTTCTGAAGAAGTGACACCGTACCTCCAAGGAGCCACACAGATACTGCATCCACCTGGGCTGTCCATCCCCCTACCCCCGACCACCGACCCTGGGAATCCTCTGGGACACGTTGGCTATCTATCAGGACTTTTCAAAAGATGCCCACACGTACTGGAATTTCATATTTTCTGTGACCATTTTCCCACTGAAAATGAATGGGAAATTTATTTGGCACCCCCTACTGGTGGAAAATCATTTCACATTTTCCCTTACTGTAGCATTCCGCCTGTTGTAGAGGGTGACATGATACAGGGGGTCGAGGGGTTGTTTCCCAACCCGGTAGTTGCTGGTTCGGTCCTCGGCCCTCGTGTAATTTATACATTTCAACATTCAGTCTGCATTTTCTCTTTCCAACTTTTTAAATCCACCATTTTTAGTCTGCTAACAATGAATGGGCAAATTAATTGGCGCCCCCTACTGGTTAAAAATCATCTGACATGTTCCATTACTGTAATATTCTTCTTATGGCACAGAGGGTAGCGTGGTTATTTCCCAAGCTGATGGTTGCTGGTTCGCAACCATCCGCTCTGGTGTAATCGCCGTAGTTATTTATTCATCTCAACATTCAGTCTGCATTTTGTTTTTCCAGCATTTCAAATTCTGCCATCACTGCTAACAATGAACGGAAAATTAAATGGGGTCCCTCACTGGTGGAAAATCCGTTTCCATTTTCCATTACTGTATCATTCCACTTATTCTTAAACCTATCAGGACTTTTGTAAAATTCCCACATTTTCCATATTTCAATATTTTCGGTGTCATTTTTCCCACTGAAAATGAACGGACAACTTGATGTCACCCCCTATTGGTGGAAATTCATTTTGCATTTAACAATACATGCTGCATGTTCTGCGCGTGGTGGCATGGCTCAGGAGTGATTGTCTCCAAACTTGACGGTTGCTGGTTCGATCCTCGGCTCCTAGTATAGTTTGCTATTTATTCTACATTTGCTTCAGCATTACAGCATTCACACATGATTTCTACTGAATTTGCTTCATTTAGTTGTTTTTGTTTTGAAGTTGCTAAAATTGACATCAAATTAAAAAGTTGAGTTCTTTCAGTAAACATTTATAAAATATTTTTAATAAAATCTGATTTATCGTTCGACCATCTTAATATCCTTCAGTAAGAATAATGACTCTATCCACTATTTCAGGGGTCCCAGTCCATGGGCGGGGCCAAACCGGCCCACGGGAAAGTTTCAGTTGTAATGCTTAAAAAAAAACACACACACACACACACAAAGTTTTGTTTTTAAAAAAACATTTGTAAATAACTACATGTAATACTACAGTATCTACATAATAAATAATAATAAATACATGAATAACTACATGTTTTATGTAAATGCATATTAATTTTGGAAATATGGGCCATTATTATTATTTTAAAAAATAATATACAGTTAGAAATACCACTGTTTTTGCATGTTTATGTTGTTTGTCACATTCCTATTTTGTTCAATGGTACTTGAACACACCATCTAACTTTCTCCCATTAGGGCAATACTTATAGACTACTATACTGTATTTTTCCAAGTTTTTTTAATCTCATATTTGGTCCCAAATGTTGATACTACGTGGGAATACATATACTAGGTGAGGTTTGATGACCTTATTGAGTGCTAATGTGGGTCCAGAAAGCTTGGGGACCACCGCCCTATTCAACCCTATTTTTCTGCATATGCAGCTCAGGGGTTTTATACTGAACACTCATTGACCGCTCGCTGTCGCCAACTTGTGGGCTTGGGGCGTAACTTTTCAATAGCATTTTTGTATCAAATTCTACTTGCTACTTCAAACCCCTCTTGCGCTTCGTCTGAAAATGAAAATACTTTATGAATGTGTACATAAATTTTAGAGATTGTCACTTCAACCTTTACCGAATGACTTTGGAGCTGAAGGCCAAACAAGACCCTCAAAACATTTCATTTTCTTTATTAGCTTTCAACAATAAGCGGAGTTTGCAAAGCGTTTTGAGAAATGATAAATTACTTTTTACAATACCCGTCATTTCTACTGCTTGTTTACATCTGAAAATGACACTGTATCATCTTGCATCACCACTGATTCATTCCAGCACATACCCAAACACAGACCGTCTCCAAGGATATGTCATCGGTGATGCCGTCAGTCAGCATCCCTCAGGGCCTGTCTTTGTTTGACTTTGTCTTTAGTTGTTTCACGTCATCAACAAGTCATCTCTAAGTAAAATCCAAGGTGCTGGAGAGAAGGGTACGAAGGATAGTGAGTCGAACCTCGGCTAGAGGAGGCGCAATGTGGTTTTCGTCTCGGTCGCGGAACACTGGACCAGTTCCACACCCTTGCAAGGGTGCTGCAGGGTAAATGGAAGTTTGCCCAACTGGTCGACATGCGCTTTGTGGCCTTGGAAAGGCCATTCAACCATGTCCCTACGAGTACGAGATTCACGCCATTCAGTCCTTAGAATCGGCGCAGGAGCCTGGTTGGCATTTCCAGCAGTACGTCCAGCCTGTTTCCGGTGAACGTTGGCCTCCGCCAAGGCATGATCATTTTCATGGACAAAATTTCTAGGCACAGCCGAGGTATAGAAGGAGTCCAGTTCAGGGGCCCTAGGATCTCGTCTCTGCTGTTTGCAGACGATGCGGTCCTGATGGCCTCATCAGGCTGTAATCTCCAGCGTTTACTGGGGTGGTTTGCAGCTGAGTGTGAACCTCCAACTCCAAAGCCATGGTTCCCAGTCGGAAAAGGGTCGGGGGTGAGGCCTTGCCTTGGTGTCCTCCCGGTGGAGCTGGAGGAGGTGGTCGGGGACCGGGAAGTCTGGACTTCTCTACTGACACTGCTGACTGCATAAGCGGAAAAAAATGGATGGATGGATAGACTTAAGTTATTATTACTTTTTGCGAAAATATATATAATTTACATTCATTTGCAAATGAATCTAATTTATATTACTAATTGATTTACTGTAATTCAATGTCTATCATTGCATACAAAAATCATTTATTCATCCACTAATTAAAAGGTTTATCGAAATGAACTACTTTTAATCAAAGTATTTTCCAGCTGTGGTACCTGCAGCCTGGCACTGTGGTTCACTTTGATGAAGGAGGTTTTTTACGTGTTGTTCCTCACTGAGGTCACAGCTCGCTGGCTTTGAGAACTTAATGTGATTTACAGGATTTGGGCTCCGGTCCAGATGCTGAGCTGAATCACCCAAGTGGAGACTTTGGGGAACACCAGACACTCAGCCAAAGGTTTATTGTGCTGTCCTCTAGTGGTAATAAATACTACTGTAGCATGGACATCTTTGAACTGGCAATCATTACATGGACAAGCGTAATAATTACAATATATATTTTTCTCTCTCTTTTTTTAATTTATCAGGACTTGGTACTTGGATGGTATTTTGCTAGCTGTGGACGTTATCTTAGTAAAGTATATCAGTGAATCACCATCTCTTCCCATGTGGACCTGAGCACTTATTGCAGCGATAACATGTTTTGTGTCCATTATTGAGACGCTACTATTTTACTAGTTATGATTCTGCACTGACATACATAAGTGTTTCTGCAGAGATACACGTTAATGTCACACTGACTTGATTAGAGGCTTCCTGTCTCCAAAACAAGTCTTTCACATGCTTATCACCAAAATAGCTTTGGGTGTCTCGGCGTGTGAAGTCTGGCCTTCATTGTCTCTGTCCCTCACAGGAGGAGGAGATGACACCTCCCGTCCCCCTCTGTTGTTTCCTATATTAACATTTTAGCATGACGTCAGACATTTTCTCTAGAAGCCGTCTGTTCAGGTTATATTGATTCGTCTGCCTGCATGCACTCACAGTTTTCTTAAACAATTGAAAAGCTATGAAGCAACAGGTTGGATAAATGTATAAATAGGAATGAATGAATGACTCACGGACAGCCACTACGGATACAGAGCTAACATTTCAACTTCTGTGGCACTCATCAAAGTTACAGAAGAAATGACCAACGCTGCAGACTGCAGGGGTTAGTACTGAACTGTTTAAAAAGCTACTTAGAAAACAGGAAGCAATGTGTGAAGCTAGGAGAATATACATCTGCAAGCTTAAATATATCATGCGGCGTACCCCAGGGGTCAATACTGGGACCAAAACTGTTCAACCTATACATAAATGACATCTGTAAAGCCACAAAAGACCTAAAGCTAGTATTATTTGCAGACAATTCTACCGCATTCTGTTCTGGAGGAAGCACAGTAGAACTAATAAATAGAGACAAGGTGAGAAGCACTGTCATCCAGGAGAGACTCGGAGTAGAAGCGCTGCTCCACCGCATTGAGAGGAGCCAGATGAGGTGGCTCAGGCATCTGGCCAGCATGTCTCCCGGACGCCTCCCTGGGGAGGTGTTAAGGGCACGTCCGACCAGTAGGAGGCCTCGGGGAAGACCCAGAACATGTTGGAGACTCTGTCTCACAACTGGCCTGGGAACATCTCGGGATCTGCCGTGAGGAGCTGGACGAAGAGGTCGGGGAGAGGGAAGTCTGGCTGCCCTGCATTCATTCGCAATAAACCTTGTTTCAGCTCTTATCTATTTTGAAGCCAGCAGCATGTTTTTACACACACACTTCCAACATCGTCTATGTCGTGTTCCACGTGACAGTGTGGACCTTTGGTTTGGTATTTTTCTGTTTCTGCCATTGTTTCTGGTTCTGTTTCCTGTTTGGACTGAATGCTTCACCTTTACTTTGGTTAGAGGCAGCTGAGGGGCGCACCTGTCTATGATGTTTCATTTCAGCTTCAAGGCGTTTCAGCAAGTTGCCAGTTCATTAGTTGTCCTTGGATTCTTGTTACCTGCGTGTTGGATGCATTCCGCTGCATCGCCGATGGCTGTTTTCCTGTTCCCTGGTATTCTTCTTCTTTTTGCACACATTGTTTCCACCTCCCATGGTGAGTTTATGTTAACTAGCTGTGCCTCCTGGCCTTCTTTGTTTGTTTGTTTTTTGTGGTAGGGTGGTACTTTGTCCTTTAATGTGTTGTGCTGCTGTGTGTTCATTAAAAACGGAATAGAAACTAGCCTGCCAACATGTCCTTGCATCTTGGGGTCATGCTACACAAAATCAGAGCCATTATACAACAGTATAGCGTTTCCCCTGATGAGGGGAATCCATCAGCTCCTGGACAGTCTGGTGAAGGTGGCTGCAGCGATACATTATCCGAGAGGTGCGCTCATTGGATTCAGGTCTGTGGAAACCAGTGGTCCAGGAAATAGCAGGAACTGCTGACACTCTGTCCTGATTCCGGGTTGTTGCCCTCAAAATCACTATTGCTTCTGGATGAGATACTTAAAGATACTGAAACAGTATATAGACGTTCCCATACATTTGCCAAACCATTTGGTAGAAATAGTCTGTGTTCTGAAAATAATACTTTAATTAAAAGGTAAAAATGCACCTTTTTATCTGGCCAACTGGGCATCCCTCATGTCCCCAGTAGCCTGACTAACTTGTATTTTGCTGTTACGTTTCTTTGCATTTGTTGTTGATTCTGCATGTTTTGGCTTTGTAGCACAGCAAACAACAGTTGGGACTTGAGGGACATCCGTGATACCCTTCACACTGTGAATTAAGACACTCGCCATAACTGTCAAATTGTTGCCTGAGGGCCCTTTTCCAAGCAATGAAGCCTGGACACCATCCAAAGTGCTCCTGCATCAAAATCTAATGTCATTGCAGCCTGCCAATAGCATTCTCTGCACCCATGGAGGCAAAGGCGCTAAATGTCTGGGTGCATGAAAGGGACGGGTATGACACAATGGACAATGACGGGAAACAAAAGATCAGTTCCTCAAATATCTGTCTGGTAACGGAACAACTTGTGAACAACAACCCATATCGTCACAGCTGCAGTGTATCCTCATAGCTAAAACGATTAAAACGTGGATTCGCCTCATTGTTTCATGAACATACTAGACATATGAAGGTCACATCCAGTGTTGCCAGGTCCGCTTATGACAAAACAGAAGTCGCTTATTATAAGCGACTTCGGAGTTATTCAGAGTTGAAAGTTTATCAGTTCCAGTTCCATAAATGAATTTCCGCGATACAGGATTCAGTGTTCATTCAGTTTCATTGTTAGAGACTTTCTAAATATGGTTTTTACCATTATTAGAGCCCCATAGACATGAAATAACACCCCTATGGTCACCTATTACTTATTGTTTACATCACATTGCGCAACTGTTACGCTGCAGGGAATCGAGATGGACGCTAGCTAGCAAGTAGAGGGCTAGATAACATTGTTTCACTCTATCATGCGGGACATGCCATGGCTGACTTGATGACCTCATGCAGTGTTAAGGTAATGTAATGTAAGGTAATGTCTCGTCAATGTTTTGTGTCATTACTGCCGCCTAGTGACCAAAATGCTACATATCACTTGTCTTTCAGCATGTTTTGGCTAGGGCTGTCTAACGGAAATTTCCTCTAACGGCACTATTTTGGAGCTGAAATATTGACATTGAGCTGAAATGGAAAAAGGAAGGGGTATTTTGAAAGGTAAGTTTAGCTTCAAAGCCCTGGCAGATGGCTCTCGCATCAAGACCAAAGTTTGTATCGACTGTCGCTGTGTGTTGAGTTGTCACAGAGCACAACGACTGGCAGAGAGAAGCGAGAAGTTATTGGAGCATTTATACATTTGTACAGGGGTACCTTGGCATACGGGTGTCCCAACTAACGAGTGTTTTTTAGATGCCGTCTCTCGTCTGACTTTTTTGTTTTGAACTGCCAGCTAAAATTTGGGTTACAAGTTGCTATTTACTGGCAGGCATAGCCGAGGACAGCTATTTGGGGGCTTTGGGGCCTGAAGATGAGAACGGATCTAAATAGCATTAGCAGCGCGCTGGCTAGTCACCGGGAAAGATTTTCAACACATCAGCAAAACATGCGTACATTATAGCCATCTAATTGATCTTACTTATTAGGTATTGTGTAAAACTATGACAGGAACAACATCAAATTAAAAGCACCAAATGAATAATGATGGACCATCCACCAGTACGAGCCTGGAGTGGTGTGTCGCACAAATATACACATTAGCACTCAGTAAGGTCATCGAATCCTTCATGCACTCCCACACGGTATCAGCATTTGGGAGCAAATATGAGGTGAAAGAAAAAGGGTCAAAATACAGTATAGTAGTCTATCTGTGCAGCGTGGGACAAAGGAAGATGGTGCGTTCAAGAACTGTCAAACAAAGTGGGACATAATAAAATAAAAAGAATATAAGATGGACGAGATTTGCATATTTACAAATAGTGTGTAGAAAAATGGTAAATAGGAGTACATTTATACTTTATAGAAGGAGGTACGGCGCGATAATGTTGGGAATGATCTTTTACACACAGGTGAGGAATTGTGGAGTGCTGTATTGTGTGGAATAAATGAAGTCCTGTAGCGTTTACTGTGGGAACGAAACTGGAGGAGTCTGTTGGAGAATGAGCTCCTCTGGTCCTCTGTTGTACTGTTCGGCTTTCCAAATCAGTTTGTCAATCCGTTTTATGTCCTTTTTGGTGGGTCTGGCACTGGCTACCACAGACTGGTTGAAGATCTCCAGCAGCTTGCTACACACATTGAAGGACCGACGTTTCCTCAGGAAGTAAGTCATGCCCTTTTTCAGCTTTGTCTCTTTACCTTGTGGCTTTTTGATCTATTCTTTTCCCAATTTTTGCTGTTTTTTCATTCAATTTTATTTATATAACGTGTCACGGGTCAATAAAAAATTATACACGGGCCACAAATGTCCCCCAGGCTTCACTTTGGACACCACTGCTGGAGGTGCATAGAATTATCATCCTTGTTTGTTATCCCGATGATAACATGTTTTGGGATCACATTCTTTAGGCCGATACATCAGAAGATACTGCAACACTGCACTTTTCTCATCACCTAATAAACGTGGTCAAATATGACTTTGCAAGCGACATACCGACATGCACACGCCCAGGTTAAGCGATGGTCACACTGCCTTCTGAGAACGGGCTGGCGCTTATCTGGTTAACATTTTCAACATCTGGAGCCAACTTGCAGTCACATGACCAGGGGGAGGTTGACAATACGGAACCCGGAGTCTGAAAAACACAGCCTTGGGAAGGAATCTGGGGTCCTCAGACTGATGTTAAAACATGAAACAAGTGCACATTGTCCTCTTCACCCTGTTGCCATGGATCCCAGGTAGGAACTTCAAATTTTGGGTTTTATTCTCCAAGTGACTTTGCAACAGGACTTCTTCTGCAAATATTTCATGAAGATTTTGTTTTACCTCCTAAACTAAACTTCAGCTCTCGACTTCCCCCCTCGGCAAGTCTATGTTTGATGTTTACGTTGCCAAGTCTTTTAAAAGGCAATTTTATTTGTCCTCTCTCTTTTTTTTGGAGGGAAATGGGAAGCAAAATGATCATTTCTGACAAAATGAAAGTGAAAGTCAAAGTATTCCCCTTTTCCCAGACTATTATAAGAGCAGGGGCGTTGCTTATAAAACTGTGCGTGGAAATCTGACTAACCTTTTGCGTACGCCAGAAACCCAAAAGGCAAAATGTACGCACACATTCCCGCAATTTGTGCTTCGCCTGCGGTACAAACGTGCGTACGCAGCTCCACCCCGCGTCACGCTCTCTGCACGGCTCATGAATCTGGCGTCCGTATTTCGCTCGGTTCTCCTGAATCATGGCTGCCGAGAAGCCGAAGAAGAAGAAGCAAAATTTGACCGAAACTGAGGTGGAAGTCACGCAGCTAACAACATTTCGTGTCGGCATGTTAGTTCCGTTGGTTACTTCTTTTCAACAAGCAAGAAGCAAACTGTATGGATGGAACTTTTTTATTTTTGAAAGAAAAAAGTGTGATTGTATCTACGATTCACTTCATTTAGGGAAACCTATTGTCATAAACACTATCCGAAATCTTTTTTGGCATGATTTGCATGTCGGTTCACTCCTTTTTACATTTAGGAACCAGATAAAAAGCAAGTAATATTTTCTAGAATCAATTTGAATAGTTTTACACGGACTTTATGACTAGATTTCATTTACTAAACCTTGGTACGCTTTATTAAATTTGCTGTGCGGCCTTCACCTTGGTCCGAAATCAGCAAATCTCTACATGTGTGTGAGTCCATTCTTAAATTTATTAAGTTTTATTCTTAATTCAAGACAAACATTGTTATCCGTGCTAATCTGTTGTTGAAGAATAATCAAGATAAGGTTTTTAGCTTGTTATTAGAAAAAAGAAGCAATTTCTGGCAAAAAGTATTTTCATAATAATTGTCTAGCTATACTTTCTTAATATAAGATTATTTTTCTTGAATAAAAATTGCAGTGTTGTTCCGAAATGAGCAAATTTTTAGCTATATTTTCTTCCTGTGAGCAGGTAAGCAGTTTTTGCTCTTAATTGAAGGCAAATATTTATGAATCTGTTGCTGAAGAATAATCAAAATTGCTTACTTCTTACCTTCTGATAAGAACAACTTTTGCCTACCTCATTGGCACCATTTTTTGCTTGAAATAAAAAAAAGTTGTCTCATTTTAATATCATTTGGGCTTCTTTCAAGTATGGCTGTTTTTGCAGTGTCGTGAGCATGTTTCCACATTTTTTCCTAATTGATAGCACATTTTAGATGAATATCCACAACAATAGAGGCCGTGCAGGGTAAATAAATGTTGCAATCGATGACGTACTTGAAAACTGTTTTATTTTTTGATAAAGTGTCCAAAGAAGGGTGAGAAACGGTGCACCAAGGACATATTAGCTCTGTGTCTTCTGAACTTAAACCCTGGAATGCGTTGTGTTCCTTTAGTCCGGGTACTGTACACTCGTGCGTGACGGTGTTTATGATAAATGACATCCATCAGCGTCCTGTCTAATAACAACACTTTAAATCTTCACCGGCTTCCGTTGCATGTTTATTTCCAATATGCGGTTTGGCCTCACCACTTTTGTCTCCAAAAAGCGCGTTCGGCAACTACAAAGGTGACATTCTACCGTCAAGTTGTGTTTTTGTACCATACTTTGCGTGGAAAATGGCGTACGCAAGCTTTATTAGTAAGGCCCCTGATCGTGCTGTGCGGTTTCAGTCTTGCTCCGGAAAGCTGAAGTATATTTCATCCGTGCATCAGGCCTCCTCTGTGGTGTCACCACCCAAGACGACCAGACGGTCCTGGAGGGTAAATCCCTCACTGTCCCCTGTTATTATGACCCTCAGTATGCCAGCTATGTCAAGTACTGGTGCTGGGGAAGTATGAGGGAATTCTGCAGCAGCCTGGCCCGCACAGACGACGCCCTCCCTGGGGAGAAAGTAAGTATTGTTGACGATCCGGTCCAGCAGGTGTTCACAGTGACCATGAAGGACATGAAGGAGGACGATGCCGGCTGGTACATGTGCGGCGTGGAGATTGGTGGATTTTGGACCGCTGACGTCACAGCCTTCACTTACATCAAGGTCACTCCTGGTGAGTGGTGGGGGGTGTTTTGAATGACCTTTTTTTAAAAAAAAAAACAAAACAAACTCCTTTTCGGCAAAATAAAAATTCAATGTATTTTCTGTAGGAATGACGGTCGTGAACGACAGGCTGAGTGGCGAAGAAGGGAGTAGCGTCACAGTTGAATGTCTGTACACTGAGAGACACAGGTGATACGTCCTTAAACTTTAGTTTTGGGGATACCCACCTTTTTGGGGGTTACGGGCCCACCAGGGAATGGTGAAAAACTGTCATGTGTAATTGATACGCTCATAAAAATATCTATTTTTAACACATGGCTTGCTCCACCATACCCACAGACCTCCTGCTAGCTAAGCATCTCCTTCAATTTCAGATCAACATTTGCAATAAAAGTGACTTGTGGATGCCTCACGCCTCACACACTAATTAAACTTACCACTTAATGGCCACTAACGAATGATACTGTAAGATGATCCATGAGTAGATCCACCGGTCACAGCACACGACTACGGTGCTTTCGAGGACTGCCGAAGAAAGTGTGAAATCTCAACGTGTGGCGAAAAACACTGTCAGTGAAGGATAAAGACATAAACATGTAGAAATTGTGGGCTTTTTTTGAACAGTGGTACGTGCAATGCTGTGCATTTGATCTGTATTAGCACATATTTGTAAATTACTACCGACGTATGGTGAATGAGATGTGTTTTCTGTGGAAAAAGGCCCAATTTTTGGAGGGGAAAAATATATATTGAAATAAAAATAATTAATTATATTTAAAAATAGATTTAAAATAAATACATTTTAAAATTATATATATATTTCTAATATATTTAATAGATTTTTAAAAATGTTTAAATAATTTCAAAATACATATATATTTAATTAAAAAAATATAGACCTGTTTTTTTAGACAAAAATCTGTGAAATTGCAAAATGCTGTACACTACAAGCATACTTAAATTTAAAACGGGTCTAAAATAAATACACAAACATTTCTGCAATGAAAGTCATTGACTCCCTCATGGTTCCTTACCAACAGAGAGAGTGAGAAGAAATGGTGTCGAAGTGGAGACTGGAATTCCTGCCTGCCGACAGGCCCGGGAGGCAGCTTCGAGGACTCGTCAGTGGCCATCCACGACGACAAAACCGGGACTTTGACCATCACCATAAAGAGGCTGCAGATGAGCGATATGGGCTGGTACTGGTGTTCTGCCGGACAGCAAAACGTTGGCGTGCATGTGCAGGTCACACCCCGAACATCAACGAGTAAGCTGGCAGGAAGTAACAATCACAAAAGATGCACAAAAACATGAAAGCGTTGGTTCATAAGCCGAACGTGGCCTTCGGGCAAGAGAAGCAATTGCAGATAATGCTTGCCCGTCATAACGGTTCTCGTCTATCTCTAGCGCCACTTCTTGTGACGTCTCAAGCTGCAGCAAGCCAGCTTGTTGTGGTTGCGCCTCCCCCCGACCTCACCACCAAGGATTCCTGGACGTGTCAAGTGTAAGAAAGAAATAATGACACAAATGCCAACGACAGGTTCTTGGTTGATTTTGCAATTGCTGCATATTTAACACAAGTTTTAGTTTAATCATTGTCTCTTGTGACATTGTTTGTGCCTTTTGTTTTAGTTTCACCTCGAAGACGATGATGTTGTGCGCTTTATTCATGCTCTTTGTCGGCTTGGCAATACTAGCCAGGAGGCTGCAGAAACATGGTAAGCTTTCATTTAAATGAATTTACAACCAGAATGTTTTTAAACAGGGGCGCTCTGGTGACAAATTCCATCATGCTCATAAAAGAGGGAACCCAGGAAGAATACGCTGCCTAGCAAAACTCGAGAAAAATACATAGCAGTGGAGTCCGTAACCCAAGTCTCAAACATCAGTCAGCTGTCCCTTCTTGATTTGCTGTTGCTCCTTCGCGGCAAATCCCCGCAGCAATCAGCAGACTGCATCTCAAGCTACATGCAAAACTGCCTTTTTCATCTTTATCATCCAAATTCTGAAGAAAATAACTCAGACGCATTTAGTAAAAGTCCTCACTGCATTTGTAGCACGTACTGTAGTTCCATGCCAAACCTTCAAAAATGTCAATTGCGCCATGTGCGCCCTGAACTCCATTACAAAAGTGTGTCTTTTTACATTTACTTGTTATTGTTGCTATGATTTTAGGGCAAATTGAAAAAAATCTTCTTATGGCTTAAGTTTTTTATGTGTTGCCTTGACTTCGGCTGTGTTGTCATTTTGAGAATTGTTTTCATTTCTTTTATAATTGTAACGTTAAATGGCAAACTGGACGTGTACATGAGCTGTGGAGCGTTGGAACGCTACGCTAACATGCTAACATTGTGCCTTTCTTGCTCTATTTTTCTCATTTTTTCAGGTTTTTTTTTTGTGTTCAGTTTTATTTCTACAATGTGCCGCGGGCCAATAAAAAATGAGAAATGTCCGTCCTTTCGGACACGCCTGCCCTTTAGCATAGTGAGCACGCATAGACTGTAGCGTTTTGGCGGCATTTCTAAAAGCTTTACGTACAAGAATGAGCGATGCCTTGAAACGTCTCACTTTTCACTTTCCAGAGCATTTTGCAAAGCTGAGACAAACTATGGGGAGGAAAGCAAACTGCAAGGTCGGCCCCGATTAAAAGATTACTGCATGTCTCACCATTTATCGGCCATTTCAATAATACTGTGATTTACTGATTGTGCTGCTTTTTTCTGCCCCCCAAAGGAGAACATTGGGATGGCGGCGACCTGAAAATTCTCATCATCACTTGAATTTCCTACACCGTATATTGCATGCGTTGCTGCACTTGTTGCCACTTCCTGGGGCTGAATGTAATTTGTGATGGTCAGCTTTATACATTTATGATGTCGTTGTTTTGAAAAGGCTACAAGCAATTCTCCATGATTGATTCTCTTTATTTTTATGGGGTGTTAATAATAGATTTCCCAGGACTGCCTGGGACTGCCTTGAGCACCGAGGCAAGGGTGATGGTACAACACAGTATATCTTTTTTTGTGAACGCCATGTGATGCCTGGAGAAATGCTCTTATATGTACAAAAATACACTTTAAGACCACAACGCAAGACTTCAGTCTTCAGGAATGTAAATTATTTTGAAACTATGTTGCCTGATTTAGATGTACAGTCATCGTTCGGTTAATTGGTTAATAAAATAATTTGCTCGGATTCAATATTAATAAACTAAATATTTTTGTAGTTAGAGCATAGAAGACTTGTTTATGACTTTCTAAACATGGATTTAACATTATTAGAGCCCTGCAAACATGAAGTCACTTTTAGACTCTATTATTCTTTGTTTACATCACATTGGGCGGGCGACAGGACCTCTGCAGGGACATAACAGACTTCCTGTTACGAGAAGAAGGAAAAAGAAGCCCAGAACGTACCACTTCCACACGGAATGAGAGGAAAACCTTTTTTTCCACTCTCATCTCAGCCAGGGCATGTCGGCTCGGCTATGCTAGCTCAGTAGCCAGTCTCCATGCAGTGTGAAAGGTAATGTGATCTACCGTCATGTCTCGTAACATTACTGATGCCTAGAGACAAGAATACTACATATAACTTGTTTTTCAATATTTTTTTTTACTAATAATAGGCCAGTCAGCCACGGAACATTTATTATTGTTTTTCTAAAAACGTAATATAGTGAGGGAGAGATATTCGAACCGCAACATAGCGAGGGACGACTGTACTGGCAACTGTGATCACATGGTATTGTAAAGGCTATAGCTTCTCTTTCTTCCTGTTTCTTTGGACTGTGCCCCTATCGGAGAAACTGTCAATCATCACACAATACGTATAAAAGGTTTTCAAATTGTATTAAAATATAAGAGCCAAACTCTATCATCAATGAGGAAGAGGCCTGAATGAAAGTACGCAGAGTCTACATAGCAGTTGCCGCACGCACCCCTTTGGCAAGGGAAAGTTACCTTTGTGTAGATGTGAAAGTTAAGCTTGTGTGAGAAAAATCCATTAGTTCACTATTATAGTTAATAGTTCCAATACAACTGATACCACTAATAATTATGACTGTTTCGATACAGTATTATCACTGTGGCTGTTGATATTATTTTGTTATTTCCATTATGGTCTTTATGACCGCCATAAACATCTGCTGATGTAGTCCTGTTGTTTGTTTCGGTTGCTTTGTTATTGTTGTTGCGATTGCTGTTGTTGTCTGTCTCTGTATTATCCCCCCTCTAGTCCTTGTCACTTCCCCCTCCGTCTTCTTTTCTCTTCTTCTCCATCCTCTCCTGTTCCGGTCTGGCCTCTTCAAATTTGCATAAGAATAAACATCAAATAAAGTCACATGGAGTCTATGGAACAGGAGAAGAGTTTCTTACACTTTTCCCTGGCAGACAAAATCTGTATAGCATGTAAGGGCATCACTCTTAAATGTTTCAGATCATCAAATAAATTTAAATATTAGTCAATGATACCACAACTGAACACAAAATACAGTTTTTAAAAGAAACCTTTTATTATTAATACAGAAAAAAAAATCCAAACCCACATGGCCCCTTTGTGAAAAAGTGATAAAACCTAACATAACTGAGATTAATCGGCATAGAAAAAGGTTATAAAGTCATTTCTAAAGCTTTGGGACTTCAGCAAACCACAGTGAGAGCCATTATCCACAAATGGTAAAAACATGGAACAGTAGAGAACTTTCCCGGGAGTGGCGGACTAACCAAAATGACCCCAAGTGCGCAACGACGACTCATCCGAGAGGTCACAAAAGACCCCACAACAACATCCAAAGAACTGCAGTCCTCACTTGCCTCAGTGAAGGTCAGTGTTCATGACTCCACCATAAGAAAGACACTGGGCAAAAACGGCCTGCATGGCAGAGTTCCAAGACCAAAACCACTGCTGAACAAAAAGAGCATTAAGTCTTGTCTCAATTTTGCCAGAAAACATCTTGATGATCCCCAAGACTTCTGGGAAAATACTCTGTGGTCTGACGAGACAAAAGTTGAACCCTTTGCAACTCTTTCAGAAAAAGGGCATCATAGCAAGAGTAAAATATGGTGGTGGTAGTGTGATGGTGTGGGGCTGTTTTGCTGCTTCAGGACCTGGAAGACTTGCTGTGATGAATGGAAGCATGAATTGTGCTGAAGGAGAATGTCCGGCCATCTGTTGGTGACCTCAAGCTGAAAGCAACTTGGGTTGTGCAGCAGGACAATGATCCAAAACACACCAGCAAGTCCACCTCTGAATGGCTGAAGAAGCTAGAGGGTAGCTACGTTCACTCTTATCATAAAATAAGAAATAAAAATCCAATAATGCTGGAATGAAGTCCTGAACAGATGGTTCCTGTCCTTCTGACACCTCATCCACGCCGCGTTAAGTCTTCAACAGTGACTTGATAGAAAGAGTCATTGACAGAAAAAGATGATTGCAAAACTCACGTTAAAATGTCAAGGTTCAGCTGCCACCAGAAAAAAGGACTGCAATTTTCAAATGTCATTGCCAGCGTGAAGACTTCTTTCACGGTGGTTCAACTGGGTCAAGAAGTCTCTTGTTCTCATTGTCTGCAGAAAGTACACAGCAATAAAAATGGTGACAGGGCAGCGCACATACGCAGAAAGCCTTGGGCAGTTCTATTTTATTCTACTCTCTATAAATGGAAACATTACTGTTTGTCTTTGTAGCATTTTACACCAGAAAAAAGACATCTTTTGAATTTAATGTCAACTTTTCAAGTGCTGTATGTTCTTTCTTGTAAAAAGGAACAAAACCGTAAACAGCACCCCCAAGAGAATGCCCTTGCGGCCAATAGCTAAACCCCTAAACTGGTCAGGTATGAAAACAGTACACAAAATCCACTGGAGCATGACAGCTTCCAAATGAACTCTGGTGTAATTTAGTGATGAATTTAGGAACCCCTCCGAGTGAAGGATAAACAAATCAGGTTTGACAAGAAAACAACATAAATGTGCATCACCCCTGGTGAGAGCAGCATTAGCATTAGCATTAGCATCATTTTGCTTTCTCAACGCATCCTCTTGAAGTGTGCCATTTGCTCGTGTGCTGGTAGATTGTCCAGTTCCTTATTGGAGTTGTGAACAAAATCAATTTTTGCTTCAAACTTTGTTTATTCGCGCTGTTCTACCAAGAAACGCAGCTCGTTCTTGTTTGTATTCTTGCACCAAGCCGATAAGAAAAGACAGCAATTTCATCTGTTGGTGCCAAGTTTACAAAACACCAAATTAAAGTGAAACGATCCCGGCATATTCGCACATTTTATTTATTTTTCCCCCTGAATATATGCCGTTTTTTCTGCAGAAAATATCTCGTTCACCATAAGTCGGGGAGCATTTATAAATACGTGACAATAAATGTACAGACTGTGTAACAGATGCCAGCCAGTGCGGCTGTTAGGGATGTAAATCTGTTTGTGATAGACAATTTGATTCAAATCTAGATAAACAGGTTGCTATACGATTTAAAGACAATATATTTTGAAAACTGAACAATTCGATGCAGTGTGCAAAAAATACGATTCAATTCGATTCAATTCTACAGTTAATATTTGCTGATTTAGAAATTAATCTTACAATATAAAATAAAGGTTCCCGTTATATGAAAGTGTTATTCTTACAGTATTTTCTAATGTGTAAAAGAGCACATCATATTCCCAAGCATGCTGTGAGGCACTGGCGAGAATAAAGTCAACAGAATCACATGTCACATATTTATATTGTTTAGACAAAGGACAAAACAACATTTTTCTTTGATGGGATCAATATTTAACATTGTATATTTTATATCTATATTTTTTTACCTGTTAAATTTGGATTTGGAGCATTTAAGTTTGAAGTTGTCTTAGTCTTGCTAGAAATGGAAGTGGAGCCGCCAAACTAAGTTTCGTTGTATACTGTGTGCAATGACAATAAACATCATTCCGTCCATCTACTGTATATGAAATATAACAATGAAAAAACAGAAGTCTTAACCTTCAGTCTAATTAACAACACAAAATAAATAAATAGTGCAAAGCCCCTTAGATAATAACACATCTCTTCCAAGCACAGATAAGCAAATAGAACCATTTGTCCCATAAGTGCAGTGAAAATGCTGTTTTAACTTGGAAAACATACATGAAATGTCATAACAATGGTAATCATACAACATTTCAGACTGAGCATAGTGTTTTTTAACACTCCAAGCGCAACATTTCAAAGTAATCATGTTACAAAAGAGACAAGTTACCATACTCGCCTATGTTGGTCTGGTTGGTCAAGTTTGGCACCCTTCTCAAAATTAATCCAAAGGTTTTCCAAACGTCGGCATTCAAACGCATTTAGGTAACTGACCTGTATATTGACCAAGCCACAGCGGTATTGTTACTGTAGCAGCGAACGTGAAAAGCTATTTTTCTGGCGTAGTGACAAAAAGCCTCGCTGGTCTCAACGTCACTCACAACGCCTCGGGCCTTCGTGTTTCACGACTGCTGGATCTGCTGAGCACCCAGCACCATTATTCTTTGCCTGGGGGCGTCTTACCTGATAGCCTGTAGTTCATCCTCTGTATATTCAGGCTCAAAAAGATATGCTATGTGAAATCAATGCGCCCAGAAGAGAGGTTACGGTAATGTTTGAAATGATCAAAATACAGCACAACACTGAAAGTATTACATGTCATCATGAATGTACCTGTTACTACATGGTCACAGCATGTACCAGGATAGAAAATGATAAAACATTGTTGGAGGTTTTTTAGAGGGCTTTATAGTCCAAATAGGTGTGTCCCATTAAGTCCATTGTTAGCTCCTTCGTGCTAACTGTTCTTCCCTCGCACAGAACGCACAGAAATATGTGTTTGTGTTCCACATAAGGATTGTGGATGATGTTTTTTCGCCCAGCGTTGAGATTTTGCACTTTGTTTGAAGGTCCTTGAAAGCATTGTAGTTGTGTTCTGTGACGTGTTTACAGGCGTCGCAGTTCCTCGCCACTACTGGTCTTGGGAACGCCACTGTATATGTATGAAAGGACCAAATAGTGTCCTAAAATCCAGGCATCCAGGAGTGCAAGTTCAGAAAATACTGCAAAGTTCAGAGAAGGAACATGATAAACTCTCTGAAGTCAGGAAAACCTTGCAGGTGCAGCATAGGAAGGGGGCGTGCCTTTAGGACCGGAAACAAGGAGGACCTGTTGTTCAGCAGTACACGACTCTCTGTTCTCTATCATTTGCAGTGTGGCTCAAGTGCAATAAGATAACCTCAACAGTAAAGGGAAAATGAAATGATCAGTACATGAGTCTGGGAACACGGTCAGCATATACAAACATTCTTCCCTTTGTGCACAGTGCAGCGTCACAGCTTATGTTTGTCATTTTGCAATGCTGCGTGATGCCTGTGCAATCCTGATGCTTAACAGAGGAGTCGGCAGGCAAATCTTGCCTGATCCCTTTTTGCCTTCTATTTTCTTTAGCTGTTTTTCTTCTGTTACACTTTTCGATTCATTCTCAGTCAGCCTAGCAACCTTCACGTTACAACCACTCACACTCTCACATAGCACAATCAGAGTTGCGCAACACTTAACATACGGGAGACACACAATAGATGTGTTGTTCCCACTCGAACAAGCTTAACTTTCACTTCGACGCAAATTAAACTTTCACTTCCTAGAAGGGCACGGCAACTGCCGTCGAGACCCAGCGTACTTTCATTCCGGGGTCTTCTTGGATCTTCCTCACTGATGATAGAGTCCAGTCAATGGAGTGACTTAAAGGGTCGCTGACATGATTCATCCACTTTGCTTAAATATGTTATATATTGTTTGTAATTATGTTCGTCATTGCTCTATTTTTGAAAGCGAATGGTAAATTTGCAAAAATGACATTTATAGTTGATGGCACCAACCACGACGAACTCGCAGTTCAGCCTCATTCTGGAAGTGACGTCATCGGGGTGCTAAAGCAGAGCAAACAAATGCTTCACGGGGGAGATGGTCAACTTCGTTCAGTATATTTTTCAAAACAGTTGTTTGGATGGATGTTTACAGTAACTGAGTGATCCTGTAAGTTTGTTTTCTTTTTCACACGAGGAAGGCTTAAAACAAAAATGGTCGAAGCAAGTGCAGAGAACAAGAGACAGATGGCCGCCCATCTCGAGGTCTGTTCTTTGCAGTGATCATTTCACTGATGACTGCTGTGAAGGAGCACCTTTACAACAAACATTTGGCTTGAAAGTACGGTATAAACACATTTTGAAAGAGGATTCTATTCCACGGGTACACAGGAAAAAAAGACGAGAAGAACGATGTCAAAGTTGCCACACAACAGAATAAGTCATGTCTTGTTTACATAATGTCTTCTAAACACTATTCCATGATAGCAACAAGGCTGTAAAGCAGTATACATGTTATATAAACATCTTTTGACAGCAATATGTATGTTTACTGTGGGGGGACGGCGGTGGCAGCTTCGACGGCGACTAAATATAAAATAAAAAGGCTACAAAGACCCCTATATCATTTTTTCAGACTTTTTCTCAACTCCTCCAGGGGAACAACCGCGCATCGGCCTGAATTTCTGCCTCGCCCCCTCGCGAAGGCCCGCGGCGGGTGTTGACGCGATGTTTTTAGCTTAAGTCCATGTTCTGCACATTCTCTATTTTATCTCCAGATGTTTCTCCCTTCTTTTCTCCTCAAAAACTATTGACACATCGCTCAAATCTTGGCTATAATCACTGTGAACATCCTCTGTCTCGTACACCGCCATGTTTGTTTACCACAGTGATAGCACTCCGATGGCGTCACTTCCGGAAATGTGACGGAACTGCGAGAGCTAGCTCGCCATAGCTGGCGGCATCAACTGAAAGTGTAATTTTTGCGAATTTGACGTTCACTTTCAAAAATGCAACAATGTAGAACATAATCACAAACAATGTAGAACATTTAAGGAAAGTTGATGAATCATGTCGGCACCCTTTAAATTTGTTGTTTCAGTAACTCTGCTGCCTCACTACTTCTACTACTTCCACTACTACTTTTTAGTCCAATGTATTTATTTATTTAATTAACTGAAAACATTTGTGGTCTTACCTGTTTGTATATGAAGCACGTGCACCAATTTTTCTCCAGAGACTTTGCTGTCTGATCACCTTCTGGTGAGCTTTGTTATCTTGTCCTGCATCTTGGCAGTCAAATTCATTCATTCTTTCAGTGGATTGATGCGTGTGATTTGCTGCCCTCCAGCTCGTGCTACTGCTGTCAAAAACACTGGCTTTTCCTCTCTGTGGAAGGACAGCAGTGACAAGCATCTTCCAGCTCCACTGCAGTGTACTGCAGTGTCTCCCGTATGACATTTCTGTGTATTTTATTGTCCGATAAGCAAGAATAACAATGTCACGCTTGCATTTAAGCCATGTATAACAAATGTTTCTGCAACTTTATACCATTGGCGGCATGCCATTTGTGTTTATGTTTGAGCCATGTGATTCAGTACATCCATTACATGTATAGCTCAAGGAAATAACGTTGACCTGAACAGAAGCTTATGGAAGCATGCGGTCAATATCTATTTCATGCTTCAATAGTTCACTGTGTAACGCTGCAATGAGTGAATTTGGTAATAAGAAAATGGGACTGGTAGGTGGAGGCCTATCTATTCCAATGTCTGCGTGCTGGCAATACGGTTCCATGCTTCATTAATTTTTTTGGGGGAAAAAAGAGCCCAAAACAATGGTTGTTCTGTGAAATGTACAGTATTAGGAGCTACAGTAATAGACTAACAAATCTTTGAAAATGTTTTATTGTGAAGCTGATGCAGTCAGAAAAGCAGAAACATATGGAGTGTGAAATTGAACCAAAGGAACAAACTGGGGGAGGCGCGGTGCAGTGGTGGTTAGCACGTCTGCCTCGCAGTCGGGAAATTCGTGTTTGATTCTCCATTTTGCATGTTCTCCCCGTGCTTGCGTGTTTTTTTGTTTGTTTTTTTTCCAGCTTTCTCCCACATCGCCAGTGAATGTGAGTGACAGCGGGTGTTTGTCTGTCCCGAGGCTGTTTTTAAATTTGAAAAAAAGATGTTCGATAGCAGCTTTGAGACAAACTGAATGATCATGTTGCCATGTCTATTGTGTTAGCTATTTCACATGGTTGCACTTGAATATGTGCAGCTTTCACAACACAGCCATCGCTCGCCACTCTGTGCTTCAAATTTCGTGGCTTCAATCTATAAATGTTTTGAAAATAGTCCATTAATAAATTATTGCTGTTTTGTGGTTGACTATGGCCTATTATTACTCAAAAACATGCGTATTTAAGCACATTTTACGCATTCTTGGCCAAAATGAAGCATTTTCAAGCATAAAAATGGCTAAATGAATGAAAACACAAATATAAGGCATTCGGAAGATGCATTCAAAGATGTGATATGCAGTATTCTACGCTGGCTACCTTCACGCTGCACGGTATGAGGCCTAGTTCAGATTTGTTTGTTTTTTCTCAATCTGATCTTTTACACGGTCGTTCGCATTACCGAAAAAATACGGCCGGTCAGTGTGACTGCAAAGCGTCCAGGGAGGGCCTCAATATGCCTCAGTTTGTGCTCTCCTTGGTGTGTTTGTGGGATTCAAGGATTTTGTGCTACGAGAGTCAACATGTTCTTAATGTAGCCAGCCTGTGCTGACACTGGCTAAAAACAGATTCTGCCTTGTGTTCATGTGAGTGATGAGGAAACAGCTGCAGTTCTCTTGCCAGCCAGAGGGGGCGTTTATTCTCTGTGCACAACATATGAAATACACAGCAACTTGAATACGTTTCATGCCGTCTATCAAGTCTCCTCCAATGACAAAACCAATGACACATCGCTCAAACCTTTGCTAGAATCGCTGTTAACATCTTTGTCTTGCCCGTGCTCTCATGTTTGGTTCCTCTGCTTAGGATGAGAGCTGCTCCTTCACTGACGTCACTTCCGGAAACGACCCTTTTTCGCGGTGGCCAGTGAACATTTCTCCCGCCCCGTACTATAAATGTAATTTTGACGAGTTTACCATTTGTAGAACAAAATTACACACAATGTAGAACATATTTAAGCAAAGTTGATAAGTCATGTCAGTGATCCTTTAAATCGACATGTGAATGAGGTCTGAGTTGCATTTGAAAATATCGGAATTGTACTGTTCACGCTGACATGAAAAAATCTGATACAGGTCACATATGAGCAAAAAAATCACAATTGACCTGTGGTGTAGTTATGTGCGATACCACTGATTTCGTTTGGGATCCAGTATTGGGTAAAATTCAGGCTGGTAGCAGCGATACCGATCCGGTAGCAACACTTAGTGTAATGTATTTGTAGTATAATGTATAGTGTAGTGTAGTGTATAGTGTAGTGTAGTGTATTTGAAGTGTAGTGTATAGTGTCGTGCAGTGTATAGTGTAGTGTAGTGTATAGTGTCGTGTAGTGTATAGTGTAGTGTAGTGTATAGTGTAGTGTAGTGTATAGTATCATGTAGTGTATAGTGTCGTGTAGCGTATAGTGTCATGTCGTGTATAGTGTAGTGTAGTGTATAGTGTCGTGTAGTGTATAATGTAGTATAGTGTATAGTGTCGTTTAGTGTATAGTGTCATGTTGTGTATAGTGTAGTGTAGTGTATAGTGTCATGTCGTGTATAGTGTAGTGTAGTGTATAGTGTCGTGTAGTGTATAGTGTAGTGTAGTGTAGTGTATAGTGTCGTGTAGTGTATATTGTAGTGTAGTGTATAGTGTCGTGTAGTGTATAGTGTAGTGTAGTGTAGTGTATAGTGTAGTGTATAGTGTCGTGTAGTGTATATTGTAGTGTAGTGTATAGTGTCATGTAGTGTATAGTGTAGTGTAGCGTATAGTGTAGTGTAGCGTATAGTGTCGTGTAGCGTATAGTGTCGTGTAGTGTGTGGTGTCGTGTAGTGTATAGAGTAGTGTAGTGTATAGTGTAGTGTAGTGTATAGTGTCGTGTAGTGTATAGTGTCGTGTAGTGTATCGTGTAGTGTAGTGTATAGTGTAGTGTAGTGTATTTGTAGTGTAGTGTATAGTGTCGTGCAGTGTATAATGTAGTGTAGTGTATAATGTAGTGTAGTGTATTTGTGGTGTAGTGTATAGTGTAGTGTAGTGTATAGCGTAGTGTAGTGTAGTGTATTTGTAGTGTAGTGTATAGTGTAGTGTATAGTGTCGTGTAGTGTATTTGTAGTGTAGTGTATAGTGTACTGTAGTGTAGTGTCGTGTAGCGTATAGTTTAGTGTCGCGTTTTGTGTCATGTAGCGTATAGTGTCGTGTAGTGTATAGTGTCGTGCAGTGTATAGTGTAGTGTAGTGTATAGTGTAATGTAGCGTATAGTGTAGTGTAATGTATTTGTAGTGTAGTGTATAGTGTAGTGTAGTGTATAGTGTAGTGTATTTGTAGTGTAGTGTATAGTGTAGTGTAGTGTATAGTGTAGTGTAATGTATTTGTAGTGTAGTGTATAGTGTAGTGTAGTGTATAGTGTAGTGTATTTGTAGTGTAGTGTATAGTGTAGTGTAGTGTATAATGTCGTGTAGTGTATAGTGTCGTACAGTGTGTAGTGTAGTGTATAGTGTAGTGTAGTGTATTTGTAGTGTAGTGTATAGTGTCGTGCAGTGTATAGTGTAGTGTATAGTGTAGTGTAGTGTATTTGTAGTGTAGTGTATAGTGTAGTGTAGTGTATAGTGTAGTGTAGTGTATAGTGTCGTGTATAGTGTTGTGTAGTGTATTTGTAGTGTAGTGTATAGTGTACTGTAGTGTAGTGTATTTGTAGTGTAGTGTATAGTGTAGTGTAGTGTATAGTGTCGTGTAGTGTGTCGTGTTGTGTAGTGTATAGTGTCGTGCAGTGTATAGTGTAGTGTCGCGTATAGTGTAGTGTAGTGTAGTGTATAGTGTCATGTAGTGTATAGTGTAGTGTAGTGTATAGTGTCGTGTAGTGTATAGTGTATAGTGTAGTGTAGTGTATAGTGTAGTGTATAGTGTAGTGTATAGTGTAGTGTAGTGTAAATTGTAGTGTAGTGTATAGTGTCGTGTAGTGTATAGTGTAGTGTAGTGTATAGTGTAGTGTAGTGTAGTGTATAGTGTAGTGTAGCGTATAGTGTAGTGTAGCGTATACTGTCGTGTAGCGTATAGTGTAGTGTAGCGTATAGTGTCGTGTAGCGTATAGTGTCGTGTAGCGTATAGTGTAGTGTAGCGTATAGTGTAGTGTAACGTATAGTGTCGTGTAGCGTATAGTGTCGTGTAGTGTATAGTGTTGTGTAGTGTATAGAGTAGTGTAGTGTATAGTGTAGTGTAGTGTATTTGTAGTGTAGTGTATAGTGTCGTGCAGTGTATAGTGTAGTGTAGTGTATAGTGTAGTGTAGTGTATTTGTAGTGTAGTGTATAGTGTAGTGTAGTGTATAGTGTAGTGTAGTGTATTTGTAGTGTAGTGTAGTGTCGTGTAGTGTATAGTGTAATGTAGTGTATAGTGTAGTGTAGTGTATATTATATAGTGTAGTGTAGTGTATAGTGTAGTGTAGTGTAGTGTATGGTGTCGTGTAGAGTATAGTGTCGTGGAGTGTATCGTGTAGTGTAGTGTATAGTGTAGTGTAGTGTATCTGTAGTGTAGTGTATAGTGTCGTGCAGTGTATAGTGTAGTGTAGTGTATAGTGTAGTGTAGTTTATTTGTAGTGTAGTGTATAGTGTAGTGTAGTGTATAGCGTAGTGTAGTGTATTTGTAGTGTAGTGTATAGTGTAGTGTATAGTGTCGTGTAGTGTATTTGTAGTGTAGTGTATAGTGTACTGTAGTGTAGTGTCATGTAGCGTATAGTTTAGTGTAGCGTTTTGTGTCGTGTAGCGTATAGTGTCATGTAGTGTATAGTGTCGTGCAGTGTATAGTGTAGTGTAGTGTATAGTGTAATGTAGCGTATAGTGTAGTGTAATGTATTTGTAGTGTAGTGTATAGTGTAGTGTAGTGTATAGTGTAGTGTATTTGTAGTGTAGTGTATAGTGTAGTGTAGTGTATAGTGTAGTGTAATGTATTTGTAGTGTAGTGTATAGTGTAGTGTAGTGTATAGTGTAGTGTATTTGTAGTGTAGTGTATAGTGTAGTGTAGTGTATAATGTCGTGTAGTGTATAGTGTCGTACAGTGTGTAGTGTAGTGTATAGTGTAGTGTAGTGTATCGTGTCGTGCAGTGTATAGCGTAGTGTATAGTGTAGTGTAGTGTATTTGTAGTGTAGTGTATAGTGTAGTGTAGTGTATAGTGTAGTGTAGTGTATTTGTAGTGTAGTGTATAGTGTAGTGTAGTGTATAGTGTCGTGTATAGTGTCGTGTAGTGTATTTGTAGTGTAGTGTATAGTGTACTGTAGTGTAGTGTATTTGTAGTGTAGTGTATAGTGTAGTGTAGTGTAT
Source organism: Dunckerocampus dactyliophorus (assembly GCF_027744805.1). Classification (NCBI taxonomy): domain Eukaryota; kingdom Metazoa; phylum Chordata; class Actinopteri; order Syngnathiformes; family Syngnathidae; genus Dunckerocampus; species Dunckerocampus dactyliophorus. Next base: position 48,922,611 of record NC_072820.1, read on the forward strand.
AGTGTCGTGTAGTGTGTCGTGTTGTGTAGTGTATAGTGTCATGCAGTGTATAGTGTAGTGTCGTGTATAGTGTAGTGTAGTGTATAGTGTCGTGTAGTGTATAGTGTAGTGTAGTGTACAGTGTCGTGTAGTGTATAGTGTATAGTGTAGTGTAGTGTATAGTGTAGTGTAGTATATAGTGTCGTGTAGTGGATAGTGTCGTGTAGTGTATAGTGTCATGTCGTGTATAGTGTAGTGTAGTGTAGTGTGTAGTGTAGTGTAGTGTATAGTGTAGTGTATAGTGTCGTGTAGTGTATATTGTAGTGTAGTGTATAGTGTCGTGTAGTGTATAGTGTAGTGTAGCGTATAGTGTCGTGTAGCGTATAGTGTAGTGTAGCGTATAGTGTAGTGTAACGTATAGTGTCGTGTAGCGTATAGTGTCGTGTAGTGTATAGTGTTGTGTAGTGTATGAAGTAGTGTAGTGTATAGTGTAGTGTAGTGTATTTGTAGTGTAGTGTATTTGTAGTGTAGTGTATAGTGTAGTGTAGTGTATAGTGTAGTGTAGTGTATTTGTAGTGTAGTGTATAGTGTAGTGTAGTGTATAGTGTAGTGTAGTGTATTTGTAGTGTAGTGTATAGTGTCGTATATTGTGTCATGTCGTGTAGTGTATAGTGTAGTGTCGTGTAGTGTATAGTGTAGTGTAGCGTATAGTGTCGTGTAGCGTATAGTGTCGTGTAGCGTATAGTGTTGTGTAGTGTATAGTGTAGTGTAGTGTATTTGTAGTGTAGTGTATAGTGTCGTGTAGCGTATAGTGTCGTGTAGCGTATAGTGTAGTGTAGCGTATAGTGTCGTGTAGCGTATAGTGTAGTGTAGCGTATAGTGTAGTGTAACGTATAGTGTCGTGTAGCGTATAGTGTCGTGTAGTGTATAGTGTTGTGTAGTGTATAGAGTAGTGTAGTGTATAGTGTAGTGTAGTGTATTTGTAGTGTAGTGTATAGTGTAGTGTAGTGTATAGTGTAGTGTAGTGTATTTGTAGTGTAGTGTATAGTGTCGTGCAGTGTATAGTGTAGTGTAGTGTATAGTGTAGTGTAGTGTATTTGTAGTGTAGTGTATAGTGTAGTGTAGTGTATAGTGTAGTGTAGTGTATTTGTAGTGTAGTGTATAGTGTCGTATATTGTGTAGTGTCGTGTAGTGTATAGTGTAGTGTAGCGTATAGTGTCGTGTAGCGTATAGTGTTGTGTAGCGTATAGTGTAGTGTAGCGTATAGTGTCGTGTAGCGTATAGTGTAGTGTAGCGTATAGTGTAGTGTAACGTATAGTGTCGTGTAGTGTATAGTGTCGTGTAGTGTATAGTGTTGTGTAGTGTATAGAGTAGTGTAGTGTATAGCGTAGTGTAGTGTATTTGTAGTGTAGTGTATAGTGTAGTGTAGTGTATTTGTAGTGTAGTGTATAGTGTAGTGTAGTGTATAGTGTAGTGTAGTGTATTTGTAGTGTAGTGTATAGTGTCGTATAGTGTGTAGTGTCGTGTAGTGTATAATGTAGTGTAGTGTAGTGTATAGTGTAGTGTAGTGTATAGTGTAGTGTAGTGTATAGTGTCGTGTAGTGTATAGTGTAGTGTAGTGTATGGTATATAGTGTAGTGTAGTGTATAGTGTAGTGTAGTGTAGTGTATGGTGTCGTGTAGTGTATAGTGTAGTGTAGTGTATAGTGTTGTGTAGTGTATAGTGTCGTGTAGTGTATAGTGTAGTGTAGTTTATAGTGTCGTGTCGTGTATAGTGTAGTGTAGTGAATAGTGTAGTGTAGTGTAGTGTATAGTGTAGTGTAGTGTATAGTGTAGTGTTGTGTATAGTGTAGTGTATAGTGTAGTGTAGTGTATAGTGTCGTGTAGTGTATAGTGTAGTGTAGTGTATAGTGTCGTGTAATGTATAGTGTAGTGTAGTGTACAGTGTAGTGTAGTGTACAGTGTAGTGTCGTGTAGTGTATAGTGTAATGTAGTGTATAGTGTAGTGTAGTGTATAGTATATAGTGTAGTGTAGTGTATAGTGTAGTGTAGTGTAGTGTATGGTGTTGTGTAGTGTATAGTGTAGTGTAGTGTATAGTGTAGTGTATAGTGTAGTGTAGTGTAGTGTATGGTGTTGTGTAGTGTATAGTGTAGTGTAGTGTATAGTGTAGTGTAGTGTACAGTGTAGTGTAGTGTATAGTGTTGTGTAGTGTATAGTGTATATCAGTAGTGCATTTCAAAAGATGGCAGAAAGAATAGAGTATTTAAACGATTAGTAGTAGTTCTGAAGTAAGGGAGATGTTGCGAGATAACCATTTGGAGCTGAACCCGCTCAACACTGTGGACATGACAGTGGAGTTCAGGAGAAACCCCCCTGTACTCCCCCCTCACAATCATCAACAGCACAGTGCCTAATGTGGACGCCTTCAGGTTTCTGGCAACCACAATATCTCAAGACCTCCCACGTAGACACTTTACGTAAGAAGGCCCAGCAGAGGTTGTACTTCCTCCGGCAACTCAGGAAGTTCAATCTGCCCCAGGGGCTGCTGAGCCACTTCTACACTGCAATCATTCAGTCTGTTCTGTGCACTTCCATCACTGTCTGTTTTGGATCTGCAACCAAACAGGACAGGAACAGAATACAGAGGACCATCAAATCTGCAGAAAAAATAATTGGAGCCAACCTTCCCTCCATATGTGACCTCCGGGGCCAGGAAGCGGATGGGGGAACATCACCTCAGACCCCTCATACTCGCTCACACACCGTACAGAGCACTGTACGTCAAAACAACCAAGCACAGAGATACTTTCTTCCCCCGTGTACACTATGGATCGGGATGAGTCTCTCTGTATAATTTCCATGTTTTGCATTGCACCCAAGCAGCAAGTCACATTCAGCCTCTTCAAAAACAAAAAAAGAAGCAATTTACTTAAGTAATATCTGTAAACATGGATTAGGTTTGTGTGTGTGGCCCATCTGTGTCGTTGGTTCGCACTGGGCCAAGATGAGCGGTAGTAAAAGTGTTCAGAGCTCAGTGGCTCAATATTTAAAGAAGGCTGCCAAGGCCTGAAATTCTCACTTCTCTCTAGATGGCATTTGCCTGCTGCGGGTTGATGCGAAGGACTCAGCCACCATGACGGGGGAGGGATGAAGGACACACTCGGCTGCTGGGGTATCATCTGGAACAGCAAGTGACAGCCACAACCGCAGGTTTTACAAACACCCCCGCTTTTTACACCAGTTTGCTGGTTTTTACAAACTAAATCTAAAGTTGGTGCGCTCGTGTTCACAGCACGGGGGTCAGAGTTGTGTGAGGGTCCGTGCGCGCTGAGAGCCGTGGGCTGTTTGCATATTTTCAAAATGTAACATTACATTTATTTATTCACATTTATATATCACATTTAGATCTAGATTTAACATTTGATTTTAATGTTTATATTTAGATGTAATATTTACATTTATTAACATTTGGAATTAGCTTTACAATTTAGCTTTCGATGAAATATTAAGATTTATCACTTAGATTTAGATTTACCACTAAGAGTCACCATTTAATTTCCACCTCAAATGTGAAGAAAGGGAAGCTAAATATTAAAAATATATCTGCTAAAAAAGTGTGATGGAATTTTTTTGTTGTGTTAGCCCTTTGGTGAAATGACATTTTAAATATACACAATAACAAAAATGGTAAAGGGATACGTCATTTACTTTCTGAAAATGTACAACTAAAACTATTCTCTATGAAATGTAGTTTTTGTTGTTTTGAACAGATTAATTGGATTTACATACTTTTTTTTATCAATGGGAAACATTGCTTCGGCTTTTGGACATTTCCGTTTTCGTCAGACCTTTTTAAGCAAATTAATAACAAAAATCGAGGTACAACTGTGTATATATGTATATATATATATATATATATAAATATATATATATATAGATACACTGCTCAAAAAATTAAAGGAACAGTTGGAAAACACATCAGATCTAAACTGGGGGGAAAATGATGTTGAATATGTTTCCTGATAATAAGTGGGTGATGTATTAGTAACAAAATGATGACACATCATTTGATAGAAATGAAAATGATCACCCTAGTAGTTTGTGTGGCCCCCACGTGCTTGTACGCATGCCTGACAACGTGGGGGCATGCTCCTAATGAGACTACGGATGGTGTCCTGGGGGATCTCCTCCCAGATCTGGACCAGGGCATCCATGAGCTCCTGGACAGTCTGAGGAGCAACCTGGTGGCGCCGGATGGACCTAAACATAATGTCCCAGAGGTGTTCTATTGGGTTTAGTTCAGGTGAACGTGGGGGCCAGTCATATACAGTATATCTATATGGCCCTGTGTGAAAAAGTGATTGCCCCCCCCCCTTTCTGTGAAAACCTAACTGAGATTAATTGAGATCTATGAGTGTGGAAAAGGATATAAAGCAATTTCTAAAGTTTTGGGACTCCAGCAAACCACAGTGAGAGCCATTATCCACAAATGGCCAACAAATGGAACAGTGTTGAACCGTCCCAGGAGGGGCCGGCCAACCAAAATGACCACAAAAGAGCAGTGATGACTCACAAAAGGCCCCACAACAACATCCAAAGAACTGCAGGTCTCACTTGCCTCAGTTAAGGTCAGTGTTCATGACTCCACCATAAGAAAGACACTGGGCAAAAACGGCCTGCATGGCAGAGTTCCAAGACCAAAACCACTGCTGAACAAAAAGAACATTAAGGCTATTTTGCCAGAAAACATCTTGATGATCCCCAAGACCTTTGGGAAAATACTCTGTGGTCTTTTTGGAAGGTGTGTGTCCCATTACATCTGGCGTAAAAGTAACGCCGCATTTCAGAAAAAGAACATCATAGCAACAGTAAAATATGGTGGTGGTAGTGTGATGGTCTTCAGGATCTGGAAGACTTGCTGTGATGAATGGAAGCATGAATTGTGCTGAAGGAGAATGTCCGGCCATCTGTTGGTGACCTCAAGCTGAAAGCAACTTGGGTTCTGCAGCAGGACAATGATCCAAAACAAAGTCCACCTCTGAATGGATGAAGAAAAACTAAATGAAAAAACAAAATTCTGCAAAGATTAGTGGGTCAAATTCCTCCCCAGCGCTGGAAGAGACTCATTGCAAGTTATGACAAACGCTTGATTGCAGTTGTTGCTGCTAAGGGGGCCCAACCAGTTATTAGCTTTAGGGGGTTATAGACTGCAGCCATCACATTTTCTGATATTTCGCTCCAGCTAGATGTACGGGCACGAGTGTCACAATGTTATAGAGGAAAATGGCGGCTCGAAAATGAATGGACTTGGATTGAACAAGGACACTGAACTGCACCTTTTTTTTATGAGGAATCCAAAGTCATTTAACTTCTGTCGCACAATGTTGTGGGTGTTTTATGGGTCGGCAGAGGCCAGTGGGTTCCTGTTTGATGACGTGCTTGGCCAGCATATTGAGGTCAGTGGACGGTGACAGACACGGAAGTCAGTGAGGCTAATAATGTCGGAGGAGGAGTTGGGTTCTCTACTTTAGTATCAGAAGGATTGTGTTAATGAACATAGTCATATTAGACACACAGGCAAAATGAATGAGATGCAATACAAGCTACGTATGAGCTGATAAGCTGCAGGGGTGTCCAAACTTTTTCCAGCGAGGGCCACCTTGTTAAAAATGAAGTCAGTTGTAAAGCAACACAGGTAGATATGCTCGTAATGTAGCTGAACAATCATATTATTAGTATGAACTTCAGTCTTAGCTCTTTTTTTCCCCTGTTTTTGCTGTTGTCTTTATAAATTTTCCACATTTTCTTCTTAGATAATCTTTGTACATTTTTTCTTGTAATATTATGACTTTATTTCCATAATATTTTGACTTCATTCCCATATTATAACTTTTTCCTTACCTAATTTTCCAAAAATGACAACTTTATTTTGTTATATTATGGCTTAAATTATTATTTTTTTTTAATTGACTATTTCAACTCTATTCTAATAAAATTACATACGTAATTTTTCTTCATATTACAAATTCATTCTTGGAAAAATACAACATTTTTCTCTTAATATTTAAATGTTCATAAAGTCTCATAAAATTAAAGCTTCTTAATCCATTTCTGCTGTTGTTTATTTTTTCATTTTCCAGCTATTTTAACTTCCTTCTTGTACATTTTTTTGTGTAACATTATTACTTTATTCCCATCCCATAGAGCTTTTTCCCCAACCTAATTTTCCAAAAATGTTCCAAAATGTTGTTTGTTTCTTGTAATATTATAACTTAAAAAGCCCCCAACATATTTTTTTCTTGAATATTTCAACTGTATGCTACTAAAAGTACATTATTTTTTTGGTACAACTGGCCTACAGCCAATGGTTGGACCCCAATGCAGAGAAGAAACCAAGGTGTAGAGAAAAAGTTTAATACAAAAAGACACACAAAAATGAGAACAAAAAGCGCTGCTGGAAAAAACCAAGCAGGCAATAAATACTAGAAACTAAACAGGAACAAAAAGTACTGCTGGAAAAAAGCCAAGCAGGGAAGTAATGCTAATACTCCACAGAACAAAAAGTGCTGCTGGAAAAGCCACGCTGAAACAAGGAGAGCAAACGAACAGAAATTATTCTGATAAAACTACAGCTTTTTCCCTAACCTAATTTTCCAAAAATTACAACTATGTTTTTTATAATATTACAGCTTAAAAAATATATAATTTAACATTTTAACACTTTAACATTTCGACTACGGCGTTCCCTCGCTCTATCACAGTTCACCTTTCGTGGATTGGTTGTTTCGCTGAATTTTTTTAGTGCTTCTTTTTTTTTTTTATTGCAGGCATGAACACTGTTACAGGCCGAGCCTGGCCCTTTAAGAAGAACTGCATTGTGGGAAGTTCAGCGTCTCTCGTCTGTCTGCACCGCCCATTGTTTTCTGTGTCTTGATTGGCTGTAGACCGTCGTCAATCAATCTCCTTCGTGCCACCCTGCCATGTCTCTGTGTCATCTTGCCAGCTTGTAAATGAATCTTCGGTTCGAAGGAGGAGTACTGCAGCAAAATGTTTTCACAAGGATACAAGCGAGGCACGGTCACAGGAGTGAAATACGCGTAAGTGACTTAATCATTTCCTGTGTCCGACCTGTAGGTTGATCATTAAAATTCAAATGCTTTGAGCTTTTTTGAGAGTGTTTATACAAGAGAGAAATGTGAGAAAATGTTATTACCTGTCTGGGAAAGGTATATAAAATGTATGGCGAGGGGTTTTACACCCTTAAAACTAAAATGAAAAAATGAATTTGGCTACTTCGCAGCTTTCACTTATTGCAGGTTATCTTGGGAACCTATCCCTGCGATAAACGAGGGAACACTGTACATGCTACTAAAATGATGTTATTTTTCCTTATAATATTACGATGTTATTTTTTTGTAAAGTTACGACCTTTTCTCATTAGATTACAACCTTTTTCTCGTAATAGTTTGACTTTATTCTTGTACAGTTACTGCTGATTTTTCAGTTTTTTTTTTTTTCTTGTTAAATTATAATTTTACCCTTCGGGCCACGCCCTGTTTTAAGCTATATACTAAATGAATTCCTACCCCAAGCAGAAGTTCAGGATAACGCCTCTGAAAGATAAATGGCTGTTATTCAAGGCAGCGTCCGTCATTCGCTTCGATTCCATCACTTGTAAATATCAGAGGCCATCTGTGTAAGCAGACCAACGCCTTTTGATATCAAGTAGGTAAACAAAAAGTGTATTCATGAGCTCCCAAGGTTTGGATGATTTGAGTATGCATCATTTAATACGGCCCGCTGTGAATTGTAACCGTTATTGCCGACTGCATTCTATTAGGCCGCGAGGAAGCATCACGCTAATTGGATTACCCCCGTGACAAGTGATGGCAATCACAGCGTTGAATACGTTACTGCGGCGTCTTCCTGTATTTCCTTTCTCTGCTCCACTGATTCACGGCCCATGTCTGGCATTTTGCCTCATCAAAGCAGAGACTGCGGTTAAAGATGCTGTATGTGTCACGGCGGACAAGGCATCCCGCCCACTCCAAACCACACTGGCCGAGCAGAAGAAGTGCATCAGTGCTTCTTCCACAGACAAGAAAATCATTCCTGCCTTTGGCCGTCAGACTTTTCCTCCACTGCGCTGTCAGCGACTCAGCTCAGTTAATAGACCAGCACATTTGGACTTATCTCGCTCCAGTAAGCTGCTTCATACCTCATAATTTATCTTTCATGTTCTGGTGGTACCAGAATGTACTCCGCACTGCAGAAGTAGCTCTCAGAAGTGTGCAAGGACTGAAGAGTGCAGATCTTTATTACTTATTGCATCGTTTTTGGACAATGAGTTTCATTTAGTAAGAAGGGGGAATTAGAATGAATTAGGACAAAACACACAGCAAGTAGCGTCTTTTCTCTCAAGACCTAATCTTGACCTTAATTGGCTCGTGGTAGTCGTCTGCATTTGCTGTAGCCACAAATGTATTTTCACTAAAGGTTTTCGATACTGACAAACTGTTGTGGACTGGAGAGATGTGCGAGTCATGAACGAGTCTTTTAAAACCTGTGAGTTTTTTTTTATACTAAACTCAGGACTCACAGTGCTCGTTTCCGTTAACTCCTTCACTTACTCGCCATTGCTACCGCTAGCTAAATTAAAAAAGGAAACCATGCAGGACTCGAGCTTCACTTATTCAAGGGTATTCAACGAAGACTCAAGTTTCACCGACTCACAGGTGCTCGACGAAGACTCAAGTTTCGCTGGCTTACGGGTGCGTGACGAAGACTTGAGTTCCGTCGGCTCACGGGTGCTTGACAAGGACTCGGCATTCACTGACTCTCAGGTTCCTGATGAAGATTCAAGTATCACTACATCAGGTTTCATTGACTCGTACATGCTCGACAAAGACTTGAGTTTCACTGACTCATGGGCACTCAACAAACGCTCCAGTTTCGACAAAACCTCAAGTTTCACTGACTCATGGGCTCTCAACAAAGCCTTGGGTTTCATTGGCTCATGGGTGCTTAGCAAAGACGCGGGTTTCATTGGCTCATGGGTGATCGACAAAGATTCCAGTTTCACTAACTAATGGGTGCTTGATGAAGACTCGGGTTTTACTGACTCATGGGTACTTGGTAAAGACTCAAGTTTAACCCGCTCATGAGTACTTGACGAAGACTTCAGTTTCACTGACTCACGGGTGCTCGACGAAGGCTTGGGTTTCACTTGCTCACGGGAACTCGACAAAGACTCCAGTTTAACTGACTCATGGGTGCTCGACAAAGACGCGGGTTTCACCGGCTCATGGGTAATTGATAAAGATTCCAGTTTCACTGGCTAATGGGTGCTTGATGAAAACTCGGGTTTTACTGACTCACAGGTACTTGAGAAAGACTCGAGTTTCACTCACTCACGAGTACACGAAGACTTCAGTCTCACTGACTCATGGGTGCTTGACGAAGGCTTGGGTTTCACTGGCTCACGGGTACTGGGCAAAGACTCGAGTTTCACCGACTCATGGATGCTCGACGAAGACTTGAGTTTTGCTGGTTCACGACAAAGACTGGAGTTTCACTAACTCACGGGCACTCAACAAACACTTGAGTTTCAATGAAGACTCGGGTTTCACCGATTCACAAGTACTCTATGACAACTTGAGTTTCACTGACTCACGGGGACTCAATGAACACTGGAGTTTCACTGACTCACAGGTACTTGAAGAAGATTCCAGTTTCGCTGACTCACGGGCACCTGAAGAAGATTTGTGTTTCACTGACTCATTAGTACTCGACCGAGACTCGGGTTTCACAGATTCGTGTGTGTTCGTCGCACACCTACAGCTACATCTTGCAACTTGTAAATTCACGTTGGCGAGTGACTCACAAGAAGTGGGTATCCGATCGCTCGTGGACTGACTGTTGAAGCACTTAAGACACTTAATAAAATGACTCTGAGATACGTGTTACAAAATAAGCCACTATTTTGCTGTCGGGAAGATGTAAAAACATGCCATTCGTTCATGTCTCGAGTAAAGACGACCACGTAAACAATCAATGAATCAAAGCTAGATGGAGATCTCAGGAAAAAACACCACATTCTTGCGCTGACTGAATGAAACAGAGCGCTGCTTCATGCTGCTTCGACTAATCCATGTTTGCTTTTCTGCAGATGCACACTGCAATTTTGGATGACAAAACTGTCTGTTTTTAGATATAATACAACGTCCTGACACACACGCAGATGCAACGTGTGTCGGTGCTGTAAGAGTATTAGAACGACTGTGGTTCTCTCACGCTCTGGGAAAAGCCATTTTAGAGGCTGGTAAAAAAAATGCATCAATAATTCAATCCATTATATCTTTTATGTCAGCTCATACAAAAATCAATTCCCTTGCGTAGAAGAGGAGAAATGAAAACAGATAGAAAAAAAACCATCAGCAGCAGAAGAACCAGGATCTCCTGCTAGCGTCCGCTGATGGATCACAGGTCCAGACAGGTCCAGATCACATATCCAGATAATAAAAAAAAAAATCCTCCATGCATTTTTTATCTTGTTTGAAAACATACCTCAGTGCTGATGAAATCGTGTCTGGCTTCTTGTCTTTTCGTTACACAATAGCGTGGACAAATGCCCTTGAATTTTTAGTAGCAAAGACAAACCGCATTCATATCGCCAACGGCGTTTCATTCAGACTCTGAACTGTTCTTTCCAGCTTCGAAAAATCATTGTGATGCAGGCTGACTGTACACATCGTGTATTGTGACCTATTTAACACAACGTACTACTACCGACGCACAAAAAGTTAAAGCCAACAGTGCTCATCTGCAGGCTGCTCGGGGCGGCTGCTGGGCCTGATTCTTTATTACTGTTATAATTAATATTTCTCATGGATCATTTTCTGGCTTTTAAATCAATTATGGAGCTCTCTAATCAGCATAAAGCGCCTGCAGGTACGCGATACTGCTAGGCATTTCTGCTCATAACGTCAAGGTGTGCGTTAAGCACTAAAGGTGGTTAGTGTACTTACATTGGACAACACTGGACGCACAGATACACAGCGGATCCAGCAAATATGTGTGTTTTTGGTCTTTTTTGTTTTTTTTATTTATTTTTTTTCCGAAAATAGTTTTTTTTTCAGCAAAAATTCACCAAAAGTCGGTAATAATTAAAAAATACAGTATACACGCACCACAGTTAGAAAGCCCGCAATTTTTGACACGTTTATGCCTTTATGCTTCACTGATACCTTGTTTTGTCAATCGTTGCGATTTCGCTGTTTGTTTGCCGATCCCTGGAGTTGTGTGCCGAGACACAGAATTTGTGTGGCTACAGAAGCACGAGCTTCGACAGTCAATCCTGCCTCAAAACCTGCAGCGAAGAGAACACAAGTTAATCATGTGTCAACTGTTACTGGAATTACAGGCAGAGCTAGCCTGATGACCAGGCTAAAGGCTACACCGTGACTCCAGTTCCATCTGTTCATCCATCATCTTATATTATCATTCATTAGTGGTGAGTGCCTATACATGTCATTCTTAGCAATTAGTAGGGGAGAACGTCAAGGGAGAATGTCAGCGTCATTTCTCAAAAAAATATATTTTTTTATGAATGAACCAACTCGTTGGGGGTCCCGTAACCCCCGATCTACTGTAAAATGGTAAAATTTGATTGTCGCCCTCAGAGGTACATTTGCGGTTTTCACCGTTCGTTGGGGTTCCCGTAACCCCCGATCAACCGTATAACAGTAAAATTTGATTGTCACCCTCAGAGGTACATTTTTGTCCCCTCTGTACTGTCATAATAGTATGGTGGGAGGGGGCAACACCACTTTAGTAGCATAATGTTGAAATATTAAAGAAAAAAGTTGTAATTTTTTGGAAATGCAAACAAAACAATAAAAAAAGTTTAATTTTTGGGAAAAATAAGTTGCAGAAACAGTTATAATGTTACAAGAATAAAGTCAAAATATTAGGGGAATAAAGTCATAATTATGAGAAGAACATTTACAAGAAGAAAGTTGAAATAGAGCTGTAATTTTATGAGAATAACGTTAAAAAATAAAAATAAATTGTCTTCTAATATTTTTACGAGAATAAACTTGTAATATTTTGACCAAAAATAATGCCATTTTAGTAGCATGGGGTTGAAATATGAAAGAAAAAACATGTTCTTTTTTTAAAAGTCATGATATTATGAGAAAGAAACAAAACAAAATAAAGTTGTCATTTTTGGAAAACCAGGTTGGGAAAAAAGAAAGTTCTGGAAAATAAAAAAAAAAAAAACAACAGCAAAAACGGGGAAAAAAAGAGCGAAGACCAAAGTTCATCCTAATAATACGCGCTTTCAGCGATACTACAAAGCTGAGATGTAGTTTTTTCTTGAACCATATATAACCTCTCGTGTTACTTTCCAAAATATCAACGTGACAAAGTTGCATCCTTTCATTTTTCATCATGTGGCCCTCGCTGGAAAAAGTTTGGACACCCCTGATCCACAGCAACTGAACGTCAGACTCAGAAATATGACAAAATATATTTGCTGTGATTATTCCATCTATGATGACATAGAATCTCATAATTTCAGCATAATGCCAAGAAAGGGGGGGTCGGGGGTGTGGTTGGGACTCAAAGACAGTTATAAGATTTACGGCCAACTAACACAGAAGCAGTGAGGAAGGAAGGTCAGAGTAATGCTGCGGGACAACAGAAGCAACGCTCTGAAATGACGACTCTACATTTGATCAAAATGAGGGTGATAAGAGATTGTGTGACTGCTGAAAGCCTTCATTCACACATTTAATATTCTGATCGGCCATTTTTCTTCTTATTCCTTCTCCACTTCTTAACCAACGTAAACAAATCCAACATCAAAATGTTCAGCTCACTCGGGACAAGTGTCGGACTTTTCAAAATACTCCCACATTTAGCGCAGTTTCATATTTTCCGTGAAAATGTTCCCGTTGAAAATGAATGGGCATCATACTAAGAGGTCTTTTTAATATTTACAAAATATTTGTCCCACCGTATTTCATGATAAAAGCCTAAAAAATAAAAAATTTTGGTAAAATAACGCCTCTCTGAGGCATCAACCAGGTAGTTTTATGCTTCCTATTTGGATTCACTTCGGGATTATTATTTGTCCCCGCTCATCTAACCACAGTGACCGAGACAACAGCAAAGCCAGTGTGTTTATCCGGATCAAGTCAAATCCATGACAATCCATGCATCCATGACAACCATTGTTGGAGAGGTTTTGGTGGACACACACTGACAGCACATCATAAGGAGAAAGGCTATCCGTTTGCTCTGCAAAGCCAGTGGAGTATAATTATATCGCCACTGAACGTGCAAGAAAGCTGTATTGTACAATTTGAGCTGTGACAGAAAAAAAAGAGCTGTCCACGGGCTTTTTTCAGCTTTTTGCCAAATGTTCTTCTTTAGTCAATGCTGTTAGTCTGCAGTGGCGGTGTTATTGTTGCACACGCAATGCCCTTTTGAAATAGCGACACAAATGAAATGTCAGTCGTAACAGCTCTCTGTGGCCGGCCCATGATGGATTCGCTGCCAGGTGTTGCCGTGTCTAATAAAGAGTGCACTTATAGTCGTAAATTATACTGGAATTAACACCTAAAGCACTCACGCCGTAAACACAACACATGAAAGACAGTAAGGAAACAATGCAATATAATTCATAAAAAGAGGGAACAACTTGTTGCAAGGGAGGGGGTGAAAGCTTATCGGGAGGAGAAAGTTTCAGTCATGAATACACTGTTTAGTTATCACTGTCCATTACATACAGTAGGAGGAGATCTTTACCCTTGATGATGGTCGCAGCGCTTGAGCTTGTTGGTCGGTCCACCTCTCTACTGAGCGTTCTACGATATCTAATTTCACTTCACTTTTCACTTTCACTTTCTTTCACACGCGGCTACCGGAAGAAACTGCCTCATCTTTGGGAGGCAAAATCCACCACAAAACCTACTTGTATGTAAATTAAAAGATGCAGGAGTCCACTTTGATACATTTTGTGCATTAAAAAAATATTGCAATATCTAACAATGTATCTCATTGATAACACATTCAATTTTACATATTTTTTAAAATTTTTAAATAATTTTTTAAGGATGTCCCAATCCAATATTGATATCGGATATCGGGCCAATATCAGCAAAACAATCTCAGATCTCCGATATTGACACTCTGATACACTCCAGCGCATCTATCCAGCAGCAATCACGACAACAGTGTTTGCTAGCGTGCTAACAAAGTTGCAAGGACCAGGTGTAACGTGACACAATGAATGGACATACTACTAGATGGTGCAGAACTGTACCAGACTACTTTATATCGCACTGCAGAATTGTTCCAGAGATGGGACACACGATGCATGATGATGATTCTGACTTGCAAAGAGCACTTACATACGTTTCTTGAACAGGTGTACGTCAGCTTGACTAACAGCCCACTATGTGTAAACACACACGTGCAAGACTTTATGGCATGTCTGTTCAACTTGACAGCCGTACTTTTACTCAGAGTTCAGTCTGCAGAGAACATTCTGTGTATAGCTTCCCAGGTACAGAGAAAGTACAGCAGTAAAAAGACGTGGTAAACCTTGCCATGCACAGGTTTCCCATGGTGGCGCAGAACTGGGGAAGTGTAATACGACCAAACTCAGCTCATCACTCATTTTTAGAGGGCTAAAAATGGCCTCCCGGCCACACATTGTACATCCAAAAATACAGGATATTAAAATACAGGAATCCTGGAAATGAAAGAGTACAAACAAAGTCACACACATCACTGGTTTTATCATTTTACATGTATTTTATTATGTAGAAAGTGCAGACGGATTATGACATATCCACACCACAGTAAATTGGCTGCTACAGACAAATGCCAATGGAGTTAATTCCATAATGTGTTTCATACAACTTGAATCAAAAAACTTATCAACAACATCAACAATATTTACAGTGTTATGGTAAAAAATGGCATCTACAACAAGGGCCACAAAAACACTGCATTTTAAAATCAGTGTCATCATATTTACACAAAAGACAGTCATTACACAATGTCTAAGCACGATTAGAACTGGTTAGATGCGTCACAGTTTCACTCTATCATGAAATGTTACCTATGTTCTGTATGTAGCGATATTATTATCTTTAAAGGGTTGATTCAGAGTTGGAATGGTTTCATTATATTATTCCTGCATCCTTTTCACCCATCCAATGTCACGCAATTGAGCATATACAATCGATTAGGCATCCAATAATGTCCTCTCTTTGGTAAGTTCCAACAATCACTTCATTGCACCAGGTTGGTATCCTTTGATATCGTTGATCAATTGCATCAAGACATTGTTTCCAGTTGGAACTCACTTAGCAATGGATTTCATACGCCAGCTGTGACCCAAAAAGGAGACTTTGACTGAGGAAGACCTCCTCTGGGTCTGTTGTTAGTGGCCCCTCGCCGCCATCTCCTGGTTTCCTCCGAACCCCCATTCCTCCTGATCGGGACAGGGTGTGAATCACTTGATGGTCCAGGAGAGCTTCTTTCATGCTGTTTGGTTGGACGTACCCTCCCATCATGGGACACCTCGCCGAGGCCGTCCCAGCCGGCTTGGCTCGATTAAGTATGTACATCTCATGGCCATGGTCGTCGCTGTACTCCTCCAGCTGTGCAAAAGTTGTGGGTCCGTCAGAGTAATCGTTCACATAGATGATACTTTCTTCTTTACTTGTACAGTAGGATCCCGCTTCTTCCTTCTGGTATTGCTGGTGTCGGGTGTAGATCATAATCAAGAGGAGAAGAGCAGTGAGCGCCAGTAAGGAGATGCCAACTGCAATAGCGGTCTGTGTGGCTGGGCCAAGAGCACTGAAGTCCATGCTGTCTTGCTCATAAAGTGGCTCCTGGCTAACGTCCACTACCTCTGGCTGGTAGAAGGATTTAGACGAAGAGGACACAGAGGAATGTGTGTTGAAATGCGGCCAGAACTGTGATGAATATGAGGAGGAGGACATGTTGACAGCTAAGTGGAAAGTAACCCTCGCCACACCACCGGGGTTCCATGCTTCGCACTCATAGCGACCAGCATGCGCTACTGTCACATTGCTGAGGAACAGCATGCCGCTGCCCATGTCTGGGTCAAAGCTGTCCCTCTCACCACCCTCCTCCGTCCCACGCACAACCCCACTGACTCCTCCCATCTTCACCCCGCCAGCGCTGGGCAGAGCTGTGACAGCTCCTCTAATGCCAGGCCGGAAAAGCTCACCATTGGGACCCAGTTCTTGAACCAAGCCTCGAGGGGACAACTGGGCCTTACCATTTGAAGATTTTTTCCAGGTCACCTGAGGCTGAGGGTATCCTGAGGCTTCACAGGAGACTCTGAGGCTCTCCCCAAGTCTTACAGTTAAATGGCTAGGCTCGAGCTGTACAACAGGGGGGATGCAGACCAGGCTGTTTGGAGCCACCTCCCCCAGGCTGAGGTGGGACAGGCGAGGTGGCTCTGAACACATCAGCCGACGCTGCTCCGCAGAGCTTAGCAGCCGCTGCCCATCCTCACTGATCCATGTCCTCAGCCAGCCAAGAGCACAGTCGCAACGCCAAGGATTCTCTGGAGGGAGGGAAAAGAAATATTGCAATTAAATAAACTCTGCCATTTGATTTGGGTAAGCTGTTCACGGCTTTGGTAGTAAAATGTGAATGTATTGAATTAGTGGTGGAACGGTGTGCCATAATCACAGTTCGGTACGCACCTCAGTTTTAAAGGGTTCTTGACATGATTTATCAACTTTGCTTAAATATGCTATATCCATCCATCCATTTTCTTCATTAGGGTCAGGGGGGTATGCTGGAGCCTATAATATGCTAAGATTGTTTGTAATTATATTCTACATTGTTAAATTTTCGAAAGCAATTACATTTATAGTTCATGACGAGCTAGCTCTCACTGTTCATTCGCCGGAAGTGATGCGATCGGAGTACTATCACTCAAGTAAACAAACATAGCGGTGTGCGAGACGGAGGATGTTTACAGTGATTATAGCCAAGATTTGATGTTTTTGATGTGTCTATAGTTTTTGAGGAGGAAAAACAGGGAGAAGCATTTGGAAATTAAATAGAGAACTTACAGAACATGGACTTAAGCCTTAAGACATGGAGATGAAGATTGGTCGCCTTCAAAACACAGAATCCTTCAATTATTGTTTTCAATCGGCTTCTTGATGAGCGTAAAGGAGTCTTTATATCCTGATTTATTTTAGATTTTGTCGCCATAGCAGCCGCCCCCCCACAGTAAACATAAATCCATCGCTGTGAAAAGATGTTCATATAACGTGTGTGATGCTTTACAGCCTTGTCACTATCATGGAATGGAATGTTTAGAAGACATTATGTATACAAGACACGACTGACTCTGTTCTGTGGCAACTTTGACATCGTTCTTCTTGTCTTTTTTTTCCCGTGTACCAGCGGAATAGCATCCTTTTTCAAAATGTGTTTATACCAGGGATGCTCCGATCGATCGGCCACTGATCAAAATTGTCCGATTTCCGTGAAAAAGCACATGATCGGCATATAGCTATTAAATAAAAGCTTTTATTTAATATGTCATTTGAAGAACAAACACTTGACGGCGCATGGTGAGTTTTCGAGGCTCACGATGTGATCATCAGTCAGATGGCAGCTAATGTAGCCAATGCTGGACACTCGCCCGTATGTGCGTGACAGTCAAATAACCTGAAAAGTAATTAAATTCATCGGATCATATGACCAGCGTGGAAGACACCGGGTGTGCCGACAGCTCTTTCACTTGGAGCCCCGCTACATGATACCTGGAAGTCCTGCTGGAACGCCATCAAACTGTACGCTCACATCCAAAGTCTCCTTAAAGAAGGCTTCTCACCCTCTGTAAGTTTCACCAGTGATACAGTATATGTTCTCTTGAAAAAGTAAGTCAAATATGTTTTTGTCTAAATGAATGGGATTTTAAGGTTCCCTTTTTCATATCATAGCCCATAGTCAATTTAAAAATGTACACTTAATCTATGCGACCGGTATTGGCCGATTTCACTCACGGATGATCGGTATCGGAATCGGCAGCATAAAACCCTGATCGGAGCATCCCTATTTTATACCGTACTTTCTGGGCTGCACTGCATTTGTGTGGTTCCAGACTGAAAAATCAGATTACAAACACCCCAAATTTGAATACAATGATCCTATCCCAGATAATTTGTTTTACCAATGAGTTAGTTTCACAAATCCACCTGGACCATTAGAAGAGCTAATATAAGAGGTCGAAAAAACTTTCAAAAGGAAACTGGAAGAAACTAAGAAGCTGATTTAATTGGCATCTCCAACCTGACTCATCTTTGCAACATCAGTTGCAAGTTGAGAATGTCGTATTGTTTGATTAGTCCTTTTTTCCCTGTTCTGATCAAACTGTTGCTATGGCAACACTCATGATAATCCCTTCAGGGATCCCATTGTTTATCAAGTGGCAGTCACTTTTGGCATATTTCTGTGTCCACAGTTTCTGACTGTTTTCTCGCTTTGTTGATTGTTTCCTGACAGAGTACAATCTTAAATTAAAAAAGATACAGTACACAGATTATGTGTACCTGTGACTCGGAGAACCTGCAGGCTGACAAGTGGCGTGAGTGACGAGGCGCCCAAGGTATGGAGGTGATTTCTGCTAAGATCCAGAAGAGCAAGAGATGACAGTCCAGATAGTGCTTTGTCTGCCAGCAGTTCTATGCTGTTTTCCTGCAGATGGAGTTCTTGAAGGCGCTGCAAAGACAGTACATAGGATGACCAATGTAAACAGTAGCCAGCAAAAAAATATGTGATTCATAAAGTACTGTATTTGTGTCACTTGACTGTTAGTTTGGGGCAGGAGTTTTATAAGCTAAAACAAGCAGCCATCCACCAATCTTAACATGCAAATGATGCATATTCCGAACCAACCTGCAAGCCTCTAAAGGTGTTGTCCTGTATTCGAGTGATCTGGTTCCCGGCAAGGTAGAGGATCCGAAGGTGCTCAAGACCTCGGAACATGCCTGGGGTAACCAAATGGATGAGGTTTCCATTGAGGGCGAGCTCAAGTAGCTGGCCCTGGCTGAGAAATGCTCCTGGCTCCAGAGCTGAAATGCTGTTGTTTTGAAGGTACAGGTAATGGAGGCTACCCAGCTGGGTCAGGTCCTGAAGACGGATCTGAACAATAACGTTGTCCTGGAGGAACAAGGTCTGTGGGGTTGAAAGAGGGAATTTGAATGTTAAAGTTCATCAGTAAGGGAATGCTTTATAGACTGTGAGTGGGACATGAGATTGGGATCACTGTCTGTGCTCTAGGGACAAAAAGAAGCACAAACACAGCAAAGCCTTCAAGAGTCTACATACTGATGAAGGCTATAATACAGTATAATATAAGGTTATAATATAAGAATATGGACAAGAATGCTCTTTTTGCATAGGTATTTTTGCATATTTGTTGGTTGGTTTGTCTGTCGAACAAGTTTCAATCATCAATCATGCGCACCCAATTCTTGTTTTTAAAAATCACTGAAGATGTATTTTGTGGTGGCACAATAGCTTAGTGGTTAGCATGTTGGCCACAATATGGAGATCGCTCTGGGATATAACCCGCCTCTCGCCTTAAGTTAGCTAGGATAGGCTCTAGGTTGCACGTGATCCTAATGAGGACGAGCAGCATAGGTATATTCCACCGTATAAATAAATCATATCCATCCATCCATTCTTTCACTTATCCGAGGTCAGGTCTCAGGGGCAGCAGCCTAATACAAATACGGCTTTGTTGTCCAGCTCCTCCTGGCGGATCCTGAGACGTCTTCCCCGAGGTCTCCTACCGGTCAGACATTCCATGAACACCTACCAAAGGAGGCATCCTGTCCAGATGCCCTAGCCAAATGCAAATCAGCACCTCCAAGTCCGAGTCCATGGTTCTCGCCCGGAAGAGGGTAGAGTGTCATCTCTGGTTCGAAGGTGAGCTCCTACCCCAAGTGTGAGTGAGGGAAGGGTGGAATGCGAGATTGATACGCGGATTGGTGCGGCATTTGCAGTGATGTGGACTCTACATCGCTCAGTCGTGGTGAAGAGGGAGCTGAGCCGAAAGACAAAGCTGTCAATTTTCCGGCCTTACTCTCACCTATGGTCATTATCTTTGAGTAGTGACCGAAAGGACAAGATCATGGGTACAATCAGATGAAATGACTTTCAAATAAATCATAATGGCCCAAAATTTTAATTACATATTACAATTCATTGTTGCTGTGCCTGCAGTGATGCAGACTCTGCATCAGTCCGTTGTGGTGAAGAGGTAGCTGAGCCGTAAGGCAGAGCTCTCAATCCACTGGTCGATCTACGTTCCTACCCTCAACTATGGTCATGAGGACAAGATCACAGGTACAAGTGAAATGCATTTTCTCCGTAGGGTGGCCGGGCTCTCCCTTAGAGATAGGGGGTCATGCGGGAGAAATTCGGAGTAGAAGCGCTGCACCTCCGCATTGAGAGGAGCCAGATGAGGTGGCTCGGGCATCTGGTCAGGATGCCTCTCGGACGCCTCCATAGGGAAGTGTTCAGGGCACGTTCGACCGCTAGATAATACCCAGGAAACATTGGAGAGACCTTGTCTCTCAACTGGCCTGGGAAGGCCTCGGGATCCGCCGGGAGGAGCTGAACGAAGTAGCCGGGGAGAGGGAAGTTTGGGCTTCCCTGCTTAGGCGGCTGCCCCTGACACCCGACCTTGGATAAGTGGAAGAAGATGGATGGATGGACAATTCCGAAGCAATTAATGAGGAGTCATGGTTTCAAATTGTATATTTTTATGACCAAAGTACCAACCCTACCCATGTGGGAATGCTTCCAGATATTTACAGCCCTATAATATATGGTCCAAGGGTTTTGTGACTTGGCAGAGGTGTTCTCTACTTCTCGATCTTATTGTCATTGTGTTCTAAAGCCAAAATGCAAATCAGACCAAACAGGAGGAACATTTAACAAACACATATTGTGTGGATGTTTGAAGACAACAACTCTCTAAGCAGTGATAGATAATGTATGGATGTTTCCTGGATTAATCACATGCTACACTCACTGCTGGTGTTTTCCAAAGAGAAAACAAAGGACGTGAGATAAAGTACAATCAACAAGACAGACTTAATGGAAGGAATTATTCGAGACATGGTTTCATCAATATTCATGAGCCGCACTAATGTTGGGAGCCTGACCCCATGAAGAGAAGACCAAGCGATGTTAAACATCTTCCTGACAGATGATCAGAGGGTCACTCTCTGAGTCACTGCCCCTCCCTCAGGCTTATAGCTGAGAGGGTCGCGACAAAATGATTAACCACAATCGTTTCACTCTAATAAGCTAAAATGAATGACAGAGAGGGTAGTAGTACGCCTGCCTCATAGTCAGGAGATCTGGGTTACAAACTCTGTGTGGACTTTGACTGTTCTCTCTGTGCTTGCTGAAAACATGGGCTAACCGGAGACTCTAAATAATCCAAAGATGTGACTGTCATTGGAAAAATGGTTGGATGGATCACAGAAAAGTGGACAGATAGGAAATCTCTGATCGCTCGTGGACGTGAGTTGCAATCTGAACTTTCCCACTGACCTCAGTGAAGGAGGGGACACCCTGCGGGATTTCTTTGATTCCAAGAGAGCCGCACTCCACTGTGAGACTGTAACAGCGGCAACCAGACGGACAGCCGACTGACGCTTTGGACACTAAAGCCAGAATGATCGGGACAAGTGTGGACGACCACAAGACGGCCATGGTTGTTGTACATCTCGAGAAACTAAAGCAGAGAGAGGAGAAGTGGAAATGATATGCGTTACATTTCATAAACCATACAACAACATACGGGGAAGAGAAACACAGGTGCGTTAAAACATACAAAACTGCACAAAAGACCTGCAAACAATACCTTCTATGTACATGCAACCAGTATTTCTCTATTTAATGTTGTCGACTCAACCACTGCGGTATGTTGCTGCACTATACTGCATGATAACATCAGCCTGTCTTTCTTCTGTAAAATAGCCTCTGGCTAGAATCTAACATTTACATCATGTACATGTTCATTAATATGTACTGTACATATTTAAATACAAAAACACATGCCGTCACAGAACATTATTTAAATTGAGCGCCAAATTTTTTTTTTTTAAGAAATGAACTGCAAGTAAGTGAAGGAATATATTACTCATATATGCATGCTAACGTATAATAATATAATTAATATATTGACTTTTCCCACCATATTAGTGCATGCTAACTATTATATCGGACACATACGATGCAACTGTAACCGAGTTCATTGCTGCCCTCAATAGTTCACCCATAACCCATATGGGCAGGCTAAAAGCCTCACACAATACAGTCAACCTCTTAACGCGAGGATGTTAAGAGGCATTCACGAGGGAGAAGCACCAGATTTAGAGGACTACAACCCAAGACAGGCAGATGTCTTCCTTCTCGAGAATGCCGCTCGAGATTGTGCATTTTTGCTTCGATCCATCTCACTGTCAAAGTGCCTGACTCAAAGACGGTCAACATGAAAAGAATTCATCTTTGTCAGCATCGGGACTCAAAATAATATTACTGTTCTAACTTTGTTTGCAGAACATGTTCAGGTGCTGTAAACAATGGAAGGATGTCTTGTAGGATATCAGGGCTGCAGCTAACGATTATTTTGTTTTTGGATTAGTCGAATAATCCGGACCAAATCAATATGAAGCAAACAAAAACAGTTAGTGGTTTGGACCGCAACATAGCAGAAAAGAGGCAAATTTGTCGATCAAAGCTGATGTGGGTAAATATCTCGTCTATTCGATTCATCTGAAACTTGTTTCGATTAACCGACACAACTGACAACCGAGACAACATTTTGGCTTAAATTTTTGTCGAAAAACAAATCATACAAAAACTGGGGCTTTGAAAACTGAGGTTTTCAAAACAATTTTGCACTGGACTGAACCAGTCAGAGTTTATGTATTTGTATGTTTTGAAATAGGGCTGCAACTAATGATTATTTTTTAGTCGATTAATCTGAAGCCTGTTGTTTTGATTAACTGAATTCGTTTAGGCCACGTGTGTCCAGATTTATGGCCCTTTTTTTTTTTTTAATGGGCCTCGGCCCTCTGCCACATTAAAATAAAAAAAAGAAAAGAACAAATGGAAAATGGAAAAAAGACCAGTAATTTAACAAGAATAAAGACAAAACATTAAGACAGTATAAATATAGAAAGCGGGTAGAAAAAATAGCATAAAGTTGAAATATTAAAGGAAAAAAAGTCATATTATGAGAAACAAACAAAACAAAGAATAAAGTTGCAATTTTTTGGAAAATTAGGTTGGGCAAAAGTTACAATATTACAATAATAGTTGGATTTTTGGTGAAAAAGGCTGGACACCCCTGGGTTAGGCCCTAGACGGACCGAATCAATATGAATTAAACACAAACAGTGGTTGGGTCCGCAACATATCAGAAATGACATCACTGTTTTCCAAAGTCAAAGCTGATGTGTGTGAATATCTTCCCTAAAACACAAAGATAACAGGCCTGCTTTCATGGATGACTAAGGAAATTAAAAAATATTCACATTTGAGAAGCTGAAATCAGAGGATATTTACAATGTCAAATTGAAAAATGATCAATGGAATATCAAAACAGCTGTCGATTAATCAGATAATGTGCCACGGCAAAAGAGGGCTGATAAAGTTCCAGATGGAAAGAGTCGTGCCTCATCCTGGCCTCTTTTCAATGTACGCTAACAGCTTCTGTCTCGTGGAATGGCAGCAGCTTCTATTGTGGCCTCCAATTAATGAAAGATGTTATAAAAAGATTTGCCACAAGGATGTCTCTCTTGTCTTGTTAATGCATGCACAAACATACGCTCTCCCTCGGTTTCGCTCTTGCGCGTTGCAGCAGCACAAACTGCAATTCCATTGTAGACTTTGCTACGACAATAACGATTTTCTGTTTGAACTTGCAGCAAAAGCACACTGGGTTCAGTTTTATGCCTTAAAAAACGTTTTTACACCAAAACAAACCTGCGGCTGCATCCATCTCTAATCTAATTGTCTGATCAAAAACATCAACATTGGCTGCTGGCGGCATATTGCTGCAGCATCTTCCTTTCATTTCAACTCATCACTTCTGGAATTTCTACACAGCTTTGTTCACATCAAAACTGCCTTGGACTCCCTCTTCAATTCCCTGCGGCCCAGCAGCAAATCTCTGCAAGATTTGCAGGGTTGTCGCTACAATACATGTGGAACCGTCACCTTGAGCCTGTCAATCTGACTGAGCGACAGCAAATAGGGCTACAGTACTTTGTCTTGCACCTGCTCCCTTTCCCAGCATCTTCATTGAGTTCTATCTTTGATTTCATCTCCCTCTCACACTGTAATAAAACAATCGTATGCACATACCCCAGCCATGCGTTCATATCCCATTTGGTGCGTTTAAAGTCTGAAATGTGCAATTCGAGACTGCATACGTAACGGACGCCAGCCAGTGTGGCTGTGCGGACGCACACTACCGGTCAAAAGCGTTACAGCACCCCAGTTTTTCCAGTTATTTATTGAAATTCAAGACATCCAAGTCCAATGAATAGCTTGAAATGGTACAAAAAGGTAAGTGGCGAAGTGCCAGAGGTTAAAAAAAAAAGTAAGTTTACCCAAAACTGAAAAATAATGTGTATTTCAGAATGATGTTCCAAGTTCTGGAGTACTTACTACCTCCTCTGTCTGCCTAAAAACAGTGTTCGGAACACACTGTGGTACCACACCCTTGTGAACGTCAGTTGCACAGCATTGTACTGGATAAAGTCCTTTGTTGCTACAAAAATGGCAGGAAAAAAGGGAATTAATACTGGAAGAGAGACAGACCATCTTAACACTTAAAAATGTACGTTTTTCCTCCAGAGAAATTGGAGTGTTCTAAAACTTTTGACCGGTAGTGTATGTTGGTGGACGTTTGCTAGCTGACAAAAGCTGGTATCTTCAACAATTTTAAAGGTCTGGTCATTCAGCGCCATGATTTCCGTGATGAAATCACAGATCGCTTTCGTCTCGGGCAACTTTTTTTGCACTTTTCAAACGTTGCAGCGATAGGAACAAGCCCCGGGTGTTGTAGCGATGCTGTCAATTCAGGAGGCTGATGAGTTTTGGAATGTTTGCAGAACATTTTGAGCATTTGGCGAAATGTCTTCCTCAGAAACAGTGAGAAGTCCCGCAAATCTACGCCATGTTTGCTTACAAGTCAGCTCAGTGGACACTACCACATGCTGTTTGCAGGACATCACAGAAAAGAAGCGCTTGATTTGCTCATGCTATCCCACCTATAGTACGGGTAATTTCGCCTCATTGGAGGTGTTTTTTTTAAATCGGTTATTGGACCTATTTTATTTAATGTTATGGTATTTTCGGTATGATGTCATAATTCCTCATATCGGTCCGATAATCAAGCATCCCAACTATGCACACCTGATCAAAATTTTAAGACCTGTTGAAAAATTGCATGAATTTACATTTTGCACTGTTGGATGTTCTAAGTAGAGCTTCAAAATGCAGAAAGAAGAAATGCGAGTGAGGCAAAAAAAAAATTAACTAAGCAATTTATTGCAAAGAAGCATGAAAGTGAAATAGGCTGTTCATCAGCTAATCAAAAGTTTAAGACCACAGCCTTTAAAAGCCAAAATCTTTTGGATTGAATGTCATTTTGTGTCAGGTATTCACCCTGTCATGATCTCTAGATGGCAAAGGCAAAATAGCTTTCTCTTTTTGAAGGCGGTGGAATTGTTGAGCTGCATAAGCAAGCACCACCTCATTGCTGCTGAGGTTGGGCGCAGTAAGACAGTCATTTCAAACTTCTTCAAACATCCTGAGGGTTATGGTACAAAAAGGGCAATTGGTAGATCCAAAAAAACGCCCTAGGCCCTATCAACTCATGGGACCATCCTCGGCCCAAATGAAGGTCGTTACGTGTGCCGAGTGCAGTCCAATAACCATCAGACGGCATCTGCGAGAGAAGGGGTTTAAGAAGAAAAAATATCTTCAAAGGCTTTGTCCTTCAAGGCCACAAAATTGGCCGTTTGGAATTTGCAGGAGAGCAGCAAACATGGGACATTGAAAGGTGGAAGGAAGTTTTATTCTCCCTTGACGCCCTGACGGCTTCCAACGTTACTGGCATGACAAGGGGATCCCAGCTGAGATGTTTTCCATATGGCACAGTGGAGGGGGCGCCATCATCATCCTTCAATGGAACAATGGAGCTTCGGGTTGTGCAGGGGCGTCAAATTGCTTCATGCTTCTCTGCAATAAATTGCCCTTAATAGTTGCGTAATTGGTAACTGGGATGCAAAAAACACATTCTGACTGCGCTGAAAAGGTCTACTTTGTTTCTTTTTCATCACCAAACATGCTGAACATCCTATTACTTAGAATGCTAGAGCATATAGCCCACCAGAAAATGCTAATTCAGGCAAAACACTCTCTGCAAGTACCTTGCAGCTCTCACTCTCGCGCTCTCTCTCTCTGTTAAGGGTCTGTCAAAGACTCTTCATGTATTCAGTATTTGTCAGACCTGCCAACCTTGAAGAAATGTTATTAGTACTGAAGGATGGAGGGTGGGGCGAGGTATTGTGTTACATACATATATACTGTATATGTATATACAGGTATAAGAAAAGTAAAAGCTTCCAGAACACACTGTGAATGGAGACCGTGTAGTCCCATATCTGCACAGGGACTACAATTAATTGAAAGCACTCACGTCTTATTGCACTGCCTGGTGAAGGGATTCTTGGCCTGAATTAAATTGTGCCTTATTAATTTTCAAATTTGCATCATATTCATACTCATTAAATTGACATCAAGCACGTCCTCTACAGTATATGGTGTTCTAGTAACACCAATGCAATGCCATATTTCAGTGTGAATTAAACTATTAAACTAAGAGAATGAGCAAAGAATTGGATGTTAATATTGTATGTTATATTTAGCATTTATGAGGATAGCTTAGCTAGATTAATCCAACGTGGCCTACATAAACTGTTCAGACATCAGAGAGGCATTTCCGAACAAAAAGCAGGAAAACAGACCCGTACAAACCCGGAAAGGACGTCCCAAATCTAAATTGTTGGAAAGACAAAGCACAAAAAAAGCCATGTTAAGTAAGGCCTTGGACTGTCATTGATTTTTTTCCAGTGTTTCCCCTTTGCGAGAGGATTTTAATTATATTCAACTGATAAAAGTGTCAGCGGGAGATCATAGTGCAAAGACACTGGCATGCCCCAGGCTAGGAACAGACACAGAAAAAGGCTATTAAAATACAGTATGAGCTAAACATTAAAGCAAAAGGCATCCTATAGGTAAAAATCATGACTTTATTAAAGCAGTTTGTGTTCTCGCAAGGCTTAGATACTTCGGGACAAAATGAAAGGAATAAAACAATGGCCTATGGCAGGGTTTCTTTAATCAATAACACTCCAGCATGTTTTTTTTAGTGTTTTCTCCTGATTTTTGACTCACATCTTTTGTCATGCTGGTGTAGGGATTTAAGTGTTGAGAGGTCAATTTGTTCATTTCAGCCTGAGTAATCCCCTGTGGTACATGCGTAATCTGCACAATCGGATGCTTGTTAGCTAAGCTGCTGTCGGCGCTGTAGATGTTTTCACCGCGGAGAGAGGTCTTTGTTGTGTGCTTCTAAAAACAAGGTCAGTGTTGTGTCCCCGCTGACGGTGTGAAAATGTAATAGGATGATTTGACCTTAATGTTGTGGACTTAGATCTGTGTTAAAAGCAACCGCCAGGACGCTTACGAGACAGATGTTGGTCCACAAATACCACAGGAAACCTAATTAACAACACCTAGTTTGTCCAGACATTTTCAGATTTTCTATGCCGCTTCTCCTCAGTCGAACCTCAATTTTCATGATTCATTGGAGGAGAACCTTTTTTTCACTCGATCTCAGCCATGGCATGTCCCGTCTCAGCCAGTGGCGATAGCTCTAAGACTGCAAGGGAAGCTCAGCTTCCCCTAAAATGCCCCCCCCCCCAAAAAAAATTGGTGAAATATGTACTGCTGTGTGTGCATTTCATTGACTAAATATGTGCTAGAATACCTTCATCTTTTGTTCACAATCAGCTGCTTATCACAGGTAACTGACACCACTTCCTTTTCATTCATTCCCACGGCGCTTCTACACACTCGCACGCTCAGCGTCTACTGACTTTGATGGGGAAGCGTACAGTGGGATGTTCCACTGTGCAATACTGGACGGTCATTGGATAAATGCTGGGCTTTGTCCCGCCCATCGGACGCTCGGTCTCTCTGGAGGTCTACGGGGCAGCGGGCTGGCCTGGACACTCGCCTTCTGCATGATGATTGGATGATCTGTCTGAGGCGGAATCCCTTTTTGATTGACAGTGAAGTGAGCGAATCAGCAATCTTGAAGTATGAACCTCCACCGGAGCATTTTCCAATTTTTCATTCCGTTGTTCTGACCTGATCCGGAGACTTTACCAATCCGCCGCCACTTTGTCTTTGTTAAAAGCGACTAGCGTTGCGTTTGGCGACTCTCTTCTGTTACTCTGCGGTTTCTTTCCCCAACGGTCACACAGTAGCCTTGCGCAACAGCTCTACCTGCTAGCAAGCTGCACATCATGGCAGATACTAGAATTTACATATGCAGTAAATAAAAAAACACATTTATAATGTAGGCCGGAAAAAAAGAGCTTCCCCTCCTCAATTCAATGTTAATAAATACAATATTTTGGTAGTTAGAGCATAGAAAACCTGTTTAAGGCTTTCTGAATCCAGATTTTTTTTTTTTTTTTTACCATTTTTAGAACCCCTGTAGACATGAAATAACACCCCTATAGTTACACTTTACAAATTGGCTACGGAATCACTACAGGGACATAAGAGACGGGCGTCGCTCATAGCACATAGCAAGCTGCCCAGCTAATTAGTTAACCTCCAATTTATTTGTTCTAAACTTCAAGTGTTTCAAACGGAGTGGGGAAGAAGGACAAAGTAAGAGGCCAAAAACATACCACTTCCACACAGAAAAGGAGGAGAACTTTTTTTCACTGCATGCAGTGTTAAGGTAACGTAATCTAATGTTACGTCATCAGTGTATCATTACTGACGCCTAGTGACCACAATACTACATATAACTTGTCTTTCAATATTTTGTGACTAATACAAAAAAAACCCCGCGAATGAGCAAAGGAGCGATATTCGAACCGCGAGGGACGACTTAATACGCAAACACCATTTTGCACACCGGAACCGCTTGGAGGATTTGTGTATTGGTATGTTTAAATTAGGGCTGCAGCTAACAATTATTTTGTTGTTGTTTTGATGAATCAATTAACCGAGTAATCAGTTAGGCCCTCGACGGACCAAATCAATATGAACCAAACACAAAGAGTTTGTGGTTTGGTCGGCAACATATCAGAAAAGAGTCACTCTTTTCCAAAGTCAAAGCTGACTCGTGTGAATATCTTGTTTAATAGGTCTGAGATAATAGATCTGTTTTTTTAAGTAAAGGTTATTAAGTCAACTGTATTTGCAGGAAAGCAAACTCAAAGAATTCAGAAGCCCACATAGCAGTTGTGTGTTCATGCAGCACTTTGGGAAAGTACGCCTAAACTCAACTCGTTATGTGACTAGAAGACACACGAACAGTCGCTTCCGTTCAAACCCCTCCACCACCATGGGAAAGACCAAAGAGCCTGCCAAAGGACCTCAGGTGCAAGATTGTGGATCTGCACAAGACTGGAACGGGCTACAAGACCATCAACAAGAAGCTTCCTAAGTCACTCTCACTGTACACAGAACACATGAAGGACATAAGATATAATAATAAAACATGTTGTTTATTGGGAGGAGGACTTAGAAGAGGCAGGAGAAGATGAGGTCACTTGCAGGCCTTTCCGCCTTCGTAAAATACTGTACTGTCCCAGGCTAGCCTCCTCTTCTCTAGAGCACGACCAACCTTTCTATCTCAATAGTAAAACATTGCTGAGTTATCACTGTCGCTTTCATAGGAGCAGATCCTTTTACATGGTCAAGGACATGGTCTTTAGCGACTGAGACCAAAAGTGTGACCAATATCGGTGGGTGTTTCTCCTCTCTCAGCGTCTGATGATGTACATTATCACTTCCATGGTGATGGCTTTTCCTTTTCTCGGCGCACATGATGTGGTCAGATGAGACTTTTATGACTTGCTCGTCTATAAACGCTACCGACCGAGTCGCTCTAGCAATACTCTGCCTTTGGTTGGTAGTATCAAAGCCAAAACATAGCCGTGTGAAAGTTTATGCTTGGATGGTCAGACACGCACTTCTCCTGCCACTGGTGTGTTGAAAGCAATGTCAGTCACGTATTTACATGCACATTTATACACACCGCATGCTGGTACAGACACTGAACAATTAAAAGGTCCCTGACATGACTGATCAGCTTTGCTTAAATATGTTATATATTGTTTGTAAATATGTTCTACATTGTTCCATTTTTTAAAGCAAATGGTAAATTTGCAAAAATGACATTTATACTTGATGGCGTCACCCATGACAACTAGCTCCCGCTGTTCAGTCCCATTTCCGGAAGTGATGCCATCCGGGTGACACCTCTCATTAAAGCAGAACAAATGCTTCTCGAGGAAGATGGTCGACTTAGTTCAGTATATTTTTCATCAAAATAATAGTCCTGCCAAAACATTGTGTTGCTGCTGGATGTTCACAGGATCCGAGTGACACTGTAAGTTTGTTTTCTTTTCCAAAAGAGGAGGGTTTAAGACAACAATTTTGATGAAGCAAGTGCAGAGAACAAGAGACAGATGGACGCCCACCTAAAGTTCTGTTCTTTACGCTCATTAAGAAGTCAATTTAAAACAATAATTGAAGGCTAAGCAACTCCAGAATAATTTACACTTACCATGTCATCTCCATGTCTTAAGGCTTTAAGTCCATGTTCTGCAAGTTCTCTATTTCATCTCCAAATATTTCTCCCTTCGTTTCTCCTCGAAAATGACTGATACATTGCTGAAATCTGGGCTATAATCACTGTAAACATCCTCTGTCTCGTACACCGCTACGTTTGTTAACCCGAGCGATAGTACTCCAATAGCGTCACTTCCGGAAAGGAGACTGACCAGCGGCTGACGCCATCAACTATTGGTTTGGTTTGGTTTGGTTTAGTTTATTTGAACATGAAGGTTACAATGGAATACATCTCGTGAATCATTTTTTGACAGTTCCACATGTCCACCTGCTATAAATGTCATTTTTGCAAATTCCATTCACGTGCAAAAATGGAACAATGTAGAACATAATTACAAACAATATACAACATGTTTAAGCAAAGTTGATGAATCGTGTCAGGGTCCCTTTAAAGTACCAATGAGAAACATTTGATGCACAGGATATCCGCAAAATATGTAGGTAAGACAATGTTCCCGAGCACACCTGGCAGCCTCAGTGCTTGGGGCAGAAGCCAAGCTCACATCTGTGTGTCGCCATCGCTGCTGGTCTGCCTCACCGGTTGTTATGGTAACTCTGGTAAGAAGGGGGCAGTGTGCTCATGGGACCCACAAGCCAGGCACTGCTCCTGTGAGCTGACATTAGGCAAAATGCTGCACAAAAATACGAGCTGTCATTTGTTGTGGAAAATTGCTCGCAGGAACTTCAGCTCTGTAATGACCCCCGAGCCAAATTCTAAATTCTCTTTCATTCCGACTTGTTTTTCTGCCTCGCTCCCTCCCCCAGCTCCCTCAACGATTTCTCTGAAAGCCTCCATCGTTTTTCCAGCCTCCATTTCTGACCTCTTTCTTTTCACATGGCTCGTCCTTGTGGCCTGACTGACGGGTGCTAAATCATTTGTCTCACGACTTCCCATTGTCAACACGCCCGCTCAGGCCAAGGCGAGCTGGGACGACGTGGTGGTGGTCGGCCATAAAGAAACATCTGACTTTGAGTGATAGTCCGAACCATACACACAAACAACACAAGCATGGGAATGCTCATAAACATTCAGCGCACAACCGAGGCAGCCTTTACGTTACAGTTTGACTGACAGTTCGTATAAAACCCACACACTGTTTATGCACTTGCACATCCTGCCTGCCATGATTCACCAACACAAGTCAGATCCAAAGAGATGGAGACACACAGAATCAAACATGTTTTGGGGTCATTGGAGGGAAGGAAGCTCTGCTTGGCTAATGGGCCACCATTGATTTCATTTCCCTAATACTACTCTCTGACAAGCTGAGCAACTCAGTCATTGATTTGAGATTGCATATTAACTCATTCAATCCCAGCCATTGTTCAAAAGGCAACCCCTTCAGTAGCGGCCATTTTAGACGATTTTGACTAATCTTTCAAGGCACACAGAATATTGTGTTCTATGGCGATACAAACAATGACACGTACCAAAATAAGTATTAGTCTCCCGTCTTTCATCAGAAAGAAAAAGCTTGTTTCTACACTCCTCAACGCTCTCTCACTTCCTCCTTGCTGCCATGTGTGATTTTTCCATCCACACGATCTCTGCCGAGGTCTTATCAAATGCACTTCCGCCACCTTGTGGCCGTTTTTATGGCTTAAAAGTGCTCTGAAAGTGACATGCAATAGTGCAGAGTTGAATCACCACCTCTTTTTGCCTCTCACGCAAAAAAAAACAAACTTAAAAGATGTATAAATACATTGTTGGGATCGGGATTATAAAAAAGAAATAATTCCGTCTGGTATTGAATGAGTTCATTGAGTAATTGATAAGCCCATAAAATGACACACGGTTCACTCCTCCCCCTCCGAAACCTTCTGCTAGCTTGACGTTGACGTCCTCCGATTTCGTATCACAATTTGTAGTAAAAGTGCTCTGTTGTAATTATTAGATTAGGTTCAGCTTCAGAACCCTCCCCTTCTCTCTTTAATTGCCATTGTTCAGGCACGACACAATCCAAGTTTAAGCCCTAAATATGCCGCACACACTTATTAAACACATTTAAAGCATAAAATGTAGAGGTCAGGCGACGTACTGAAAATTGACAGGACACAACTTGACCACTTTGATATTTTGTAAAGCAACACATGGAGATATGCTAAGAAATGATACATATTTCTAGAAAAAACAGCATTTCAGCTTTGTCATATAGGTGAAAAAGCCTATTATTCATATCAACTTCGGTCTCTGCTGTTTTTTTTTTTCAAAATATTTCAACTTTCTTTTCAAATAATCTTTGCACATTTTCTTTTCGTAATATTATGACTTTACTCCCATAATATTTGGACTGTATTCTCATCATATTATAATTTTTTCCCCAACTTAATTTCCCAAAAATGTCAACTTTATTTTGTTTGTTTCTTATATCACAACATTTGATAAATAACATATTTTTTCTTTAATATTTCAAATTTATGCTACAAAAATTACATTATTGTTCCGCATAATGTTACGAGTTCATTCTCAGAAAAATGCACCTTTTTTCTCTTAATATTTTAACGTTTTTCCTCATAAAATTACAGCTCTTTTTTTCCATTTCAACCTTCTCCTTGTACAGGTTTTCCTCATAACATTATGACTTTATTCACAGAATATTTGGACTCCGAATTTTCCAAAAATCACAACTTTTTTTTTAACGGTTTTGTTTGTTTTTCATAATGTTATATGACTTAAAAAAAGTTTTTTCTTTAATATTTCAACCTTATGCTACTAAAATGTTTTTTTTTCCCTCATAGTATGACATTCTAGTAAAATTCCAACTTTTTCATGTTAAATTACCACTTTTTTCTCTTACTGACGATTTTTTTCAATTTTTGCTGTTGTTGTTGTTTTTTTTTTTCATGTTTTCATGTTAAAATATATTTTTAAGAATGTTCTGTGGGTCGTAAATGGCCTTCCGTAGCCAAAGAAACTCGTACGTATCACAGAACACAACTATGGTGCGTTCAAGAAACACAGTGCAAAATCTCAAAAGAACGTCAGCGCTTGACAAAAAACAATCAGTGAAGCGTAAAGACATAAACATGTAAAAATGATGGGGTTTTAACCTTTTACTGGTGTTATCACGTATTTTTATAGGATTACCAATTCATAGGGAAGTTTATTTTTATATATGCTTTTTATTTTTATTTTATAGCACCAGCTCATTACAGGGGTCATTTAAGGCTACTGTACCTTACATGAATGATGTATGCGCACCCCAAAAGTGTGCATATGTGCTTCGGAATGGCCAGTGAGTTTATTTTGACCGGTCTTTGCTTCCTGACGCCTCCAAAGGTCAGTTTGGATTGATGCTTTTTGATTCGAGTGAATGAGAGCTGGGTTTATTATGAGATGTCCTTTTAGGATGTGGAATGCATCCCAGCTCACAGCTCAACGCCTTACTGCTTCTGATATTTGGAGTTAGAGCCCAGTTCCCGATAAACCCAATTTTTTTCGAGTCGGGGTGCACCTGGACTGGTCACAAGTTAATCACAGGGCACATACATGCAAACAAAAACAGTCTCAAATTAACCTGACATGCATGTTTTTAAGCAAACAATTGAAGTGCATTATAAGTTGACAGTGCTGTAATAGTGTATTACTGTGCATCAATATTAACAGTGCAAGTATGACACTTGAATGCTAAGACATTGCCTACATGCTTTATGATGTCGACTGTAAAATTAATGACATTTTTTGAGGTTGCGCCTACTAACACTCTCAGATTTTCTTTACCTTAACTTCGCTTAACCGTTCAACTGCAGAGGAAGGTCGTTGTGTCTGGCCAGTACAAGCACGTCCTTGAGGTCTGAAACAAACTCCCCCGAGCTCTGAAGTTGTCTGTGATCAGATGAGTGGAGTCTGATATGGTGACTTTGGAACTCTTATACATAAGAGGATTCCGTTGGACAGCGATTTCAAGTGTCGCTTGGAAAAGTTAGGACAATTCCGAAGGCCCATGCACGACTGACAGGGCCCCCATTAAATAGGTAATATCTGCTTGTGTTTTCTCTTGAATATACTTTTGTATCTGGTAGTAACAGTTAAAAATCCACATTGACCAAAAGTAAACTTCCGCACTGACTGACCACCCCCCCATAGCTACGTGAAATGGTTTGGTCCACCACTACCTTCAACTATGCTGCCAGTGCCTATTAAAATATTGTCTGGGAGTGAAAAAAGGAAAGAGAGAAAGTCAATATGTGACCTGTTTTTTTTTGTAGCCCAGGCAGTCTGTGTGTTGTGGAAATTAACCTGTTAGCTGTTAGCTAGCAGAGTGTCAGCTGACATCTAACTCCTTTTTAACCAACATTTAATCAGTACAAGTAAGTGCTTGGCATGCATTATTCATCATGTATCAGATTTAACAACAGATGAGTCAGCAGCAACCCTGTCTCCCCATAACTGTACCCCTCCCCGTCCCAGTGCAGAAGGTGAGCAACACTGTGTTCAATGACATGTCACTTATTATCATTGCAGGGAGTCTGTGGGAATTACAAAGAAACAAAACACATTTTTGTGATCACAGAAATTCAAACAGAAATTATTTTACACATAATTATTCCAATTCAAATGTATGTTCCTGTTGGCAGATTTAAAAGTGACCTCATTCAGTACCAAAGACATATTTATACGTTTTCATGTACCCGAACACCCCGATCTCAAAGATGTACTTATATGTCAAAATAGGCAAAAAAAATAAGGTGAAGAAGCATGTGCACACTAAAAGATGTCACTGTTAGAGCAGCTTTAAGCCATAAAAAGGTGCATTTGATAAGAGCTGGGAATGGATCTTTTGCATGTAAAAACACACTTGACAGCAAGGAGGACGAGGAAGAGCATGGAGAAGTGTAGCGTGCAGAAGGTTACGTATTATAAGGAAATGCATGCGCACGCGTGCACACACACAGTTTAGTTCCAAATGTGAAAATTGTAAATAGTTGGTGGTGTTATATTTGTAAATAAATTGTTATTTTGATGTAAAACAATCATTTTTGGTGTTGTTTATGTTGGTATAGGTGTTTAGATATTTGAGCTGTCACAAAAGCAAAACATATTTGTGTCAAAGTGAAAGTTATGCTTGAAATGTACCTGTATGTTTTCACAAAAAGCTGGTTTTCTCCCTTTTCTAGTTGGGAACTGATATTTTCCTGAAACTTACATATGTTCAACTGCTGATTACTAAAGAACGGAAAAAGTAGACACAAACTTTTTTTTTCTTGTGAAAGACTAATCTAATCTTTCTTTTGGTAGGTTCCATGTTTATATAGCCACAGAACACAATATTTCGTGTGCCTTGAAAAATCAATCAAAATCGTCTAAAATGGCCGGCATTGAGCGCAATTTTGAAAAATGGCTGGGATTGACTGAGTTAATGTACTGTTTGTTTGTTAAAGTCTTTCATAAATGTTAAAAACATTTTGAAATTTTACAATTAAAATTACAGTGAGACTGTAAAAGATTTGTTCCACTCTCTTGCATCAAATAGTGAATTGCACACTAAATGCAGACGGTTGCATCGACGACTCCAACTCGCAGTAAATATTACACTGCTAGTATTGAACAACAAGAAGCAAGACATTTACACAGCTTCGGAGTCGGGGGGGTGGGGAGGGATTTTGTTTCATGGGGCCCAGAATTCCTGGCGGCGCCCCTGGATACATTTGACAGAAATACACAAGAGAAATAAAGTCTAAAAACGTTTAGGAATGAATCAGATCTGATGAGATCGTTGCCGTTTGTTGCAAAAAGCTCTTTTAAGTCGTGTGCTGTTTTGTTACGCTGTGCTGGCCTTTAAAAACCCAAGAACAAAAAGAACTTGACGTCCACCATCAACTGTAGAGCGTCAAAAGAAAAACACAAAGAGGATTGGTGACTCAAACTCCTGCTTATGTAAATTTGCTACACGCAACCATTCATGTCTAAACCGCTGGCAACGAAAGTTAGTACACCCCATGTTAAACTGTTGGGCCCAATTAGCTGTTTTTCCTCCCCCGGTGTCACATGACTCATGTTACAGGTCTCAGGCGTGCATGGGGAGCAGGTGTACACTGACGACTTACCACGGGCATTTTTGACACACCCGTGCACTAATCATGGTGTGTAATCAGCATCTCGATACGGCACACCTGTGAGGTGGGATGGATGATCTCAGCAAAGGAGAAGTGCTCCCTAGCACAGATTTAGACACATTTGTCAACAATATTTGAGAGAAATGGTGATATTGTGGATGTGGAAAAAGTTTTAGATCTTTGAGGTCATCTCATAAAAAATGGGCGCAAAAACAAAAGTGTTGCGTTTATATTTTTTTTGTTGAGTGTAGCAAAACAATCAATAATAAGAAGTAAAAATACAAAATACAGTAAAATGAATAAAACTAATAAAAACAAAAACATTTAAGACATTAAAACATTTAAAACGACGATAAAAACAATAAATTAAAGAAATAGGTACACAGTAAAAATAAAAACAAAGATAAGTCAAACCAATCCAAATGAAAAGAAAAGAATACAAGACTCACAACTCACGTCAAGTTAAAAGCCAGAAAATAAAAGTGGGTTTTTAAGACGAGACTTAAAGCATTCAACAGTGGGGGCCGTTTTTACATGAGCTGGAAGAGGTGTTCCACAGCTTGGGGCCGATTACAGAAAAGGCCCGGTCTCCCCTGGTCTTAAGTGTCGTCTTGGCCACCACTAGTTGGACTGGCCTTCGGACCTGAATTTGAATTTGCATGAGGTCCGAGATGTACTGAGTTGAGTGGACCAGCCCATTCAACGCCTTAAAAAAAACAATCATTTCTTAAAATGGATTCGAAACCGAAGAAGGCTAGAATTTGGGTATTAGGCTCCCTTTTTCTGGTTACTGTTAAAAGCCGTGCCGTGGAGTTCTGGTTCTGGACTAACTGTAAGCAGGAGAGTGATTTGTGGCTTATTCCACAGTAGAGTACATTACATTAGTCCAGACTAATGTATAAAATGTTGTATAAAATGTTCATATAAAATGTTCAAAATGTTGCAAAGATAAAAATGATTTCATTTTGGATAAAAGCTGAAGATGATTTAAAAAAAAGCCTAGTGCTTCTCGAATAGGTGTTCCTTCATAGCAGTCATCAGTGAAATCATCACTGCAAAGGAACAGAATTCGAGGTGGGGGTCCATCTGTCTCTCCTTCGTCCATTTTTGTCTTAAACCTTCCTCTTTTGGAAAAGAAAAGAAACTTACAGTATCACACGGCTACTATTAACATCCAGCAGCAACACGATTTTGGCACGATGGAAAAAAATATGCTGAGCCAAGTCGACCATCTACCTTGAGAAGCGTTTGTTTACTCTGAGGGGTGTCACCCCGATGGCGTCACTGCGAGAGCTAGCTCATCAAGGGTGGCTCCTGTAAATGTATTTTTTGCTAATTCACCGTTCGCTTTCAAAAATGGAACAATGTAGAACATAATTCCAAACAATATGTAACACATTTAAAGAAAGCTGATGAATCACGTCAGGGACCCCTTTAAAATCAGCTCACGCTTAGATGGAGCCCAGGAAACATCATGAATGTTTTGTTTTTTTTAAATCGCCCGTGTGTGTTATAAGGCGGACTGGCCGTCAATGTCAGTGACTGACATCCGCAGCCGGTGTCTTTGTGTGTGTGTCGTGTTGTATGTGGCGTTTTGCAACACACTGATGCCTGTTTTGAATAATGCACTCTTTGTCAAATGAAACTGTCGTCTTCCTTCTTGCTCTTTTTGTTCCAAAGGAGATCGGGGTCACCTTTCTGACACCGAGATTTCTACGCTTAGATGTTTAAATGTCAGTTCCCTCAACTCTCGCACACATGCTCCAACGTACAGGAGCGCTGTTTCCATTTTAATTGCTAAGGATGATTGACGTAATCGATTAAAGCAATTCGCTGCGGAATTTGCGGGTCAACACGGCCTTTATATATTCTTCCCGCTTCGGCCGAGTTCCTTCTGTCCAATTGTTATGTGCCCATTTCCTGTCTGAATGGTGGACGTTCTCGCTGTAATTGATGGCCAACAGGATGAAAAATACATGGTGGGCTGTTACATCCTCTTCCATTCAGAGGCACAAAAAACCCTTTCAGTTTCATATTCCGCCCGAAGCGTTCACCCTGAAGAATGTAGACGTAATTCAAGCTTCAAGCGTTATTATGCGTCTCCACGTGTCACAGCTGGCTGAACCTAAATTGTGAATATGCCCGCTGACAGCACTACCGCTACTCACGAGTGTATCCTGCAACGCAGATGGAAAACAATGCTTTAATAAGGATTCCTTTGCACTCTGATGCATATGAATGAATATTGAATGTACAATACTGTGTGCAGTAAGTCATGGAGTCCAAATGGATTAACTTCCTGGTTGCCATGGAAGTGACAGCAACTGCCAAAAGTGTGTCAAATAACGCTGACGCCTGTGCTGAATATCTGTGGCCTCAACGGTGAAAAGTATGTTTTTTTTCTCACACGGATTTCTTACAGTAGTTGACTTTTTCATTCTACAATCTTTGGTTGCCGATACAAAACTGACACAGATTTCAGTCATCATCGTGTGGCAGACAGAAAGCCATCAAAAATTTAAACATCTCTCGAGCATTCAACTTGTCTGCTGTACAGATCTGCCCTGTGTGAGACCGATACACCCACCCTGGCTCTGGGTTAGACAAACAGGGCTCTATCCAGGGGTCTCCTGTTTGGCTCCCATGATGCTCCATGTCCTGAATAGCAATTAGGCAGAGTGGCGGGCATAACAACTGTGACATTAGCCAAGAAATGGCACCGATTAATGCTGAGAATGAGAAAACACTATGACCTTCCCGCCATCATCACGCATTGTATGTGGATGTCACAGCCTCAGAATCCGGTTTTGATGATATCGCCACAAAGGGTCGTATCTTACAACGTTTGCCTTTGGAAATAAGGGAAATTTTCTGGAACAATGCCGGAAACTGAGGGAAAATAAGGGACTCCGGCAAAATGCTCGACCTCCTATCACCGATTTCTATCTCCACCAGAAGCCGATCGAATTTGTTTTTGTTTCATGAAAGTTAAAATACGGGCAAAGCATGTGAAAGTATTAAAAAAAGGGCAAAATATGGTGAAAAAGTGGAGGGTTGACAGGTATGGGTAGTATCCGTATCAGATCGATACGAGCGTGATGAGATCGATATTTTATACTTGTCCTCAGTTTACATTCACAAATACAAATACTTAGAAATCCAACATTTCCGTAGTTAGAGCATAGAAAACTTGTTTATGGCCTTCTAAATACAGTTTTTAACATGATTAGAGCCCTCTAGACATGAAATAACACCCCTATAGCCACATTTACTATGGTATCACTCAATAAAGTAGACTTAATATGAGAATTGAAGCTATTTAAGACTTGTGCTCGTGTTGTGTTCGGACACCGGGGGAGGTGGGAGGGGGGCAGGAAGTGAGTTTTGGGTTTCAGCTTGGCATGGGTCACGGCCGCTAGCGTAGCCTCTGTTAGGGATTATTGTGGCTGTTGTGAGAGCAATCGAACCAGCAATAAAGGTGTCACGTTCCGTGGATAAGTCCAGGGCTTGACCCCCAGTACGCAGAGACAGACGGTGGTGGTGGAAAATAAAAATACGGCTGCAGCTTCCCCCCAGCAGGAAGTGGAGCACACCAAAATACGAGCGCAGGACAGGAAGGGCTCGTTCCTGTCCTGCGGAACATGACAAAAAGCACGCTGTTCCGATGCTTGTGTGTCTCATCAAACATTACAGCGACATTACTGACACCTAGTGACCAGCGTCCAATACTACATATCATCACAACGCCTTTGAATGTGTCTTCTGGATGCCTTATATGTGTATTTGACCTCATTTATCAATTTTATGCGTGGCATTGCTTAATTTAGGCAAAAATGTGCACAGTTTGCTTAGTAATACCTCGTATTCAACCAGGAAACAGAGTGTTTTATTAATTAATACATTTTTGTGATGGAGTGAAGCCGCAAATTTCGACGCATGACGTGGTGAGGGACTAGGCTATCTGTGTTTTTTTTTTTTTTCTTGGACACAGGAGGGATTTGGTGGCAAAGAGTCCAAAGAGTATTTTTCGCTTCTGCTTTTGTTTTTATGTTGCACAGTTGACTTTTGTCGTTGTTGTTTGTCAAAAACCTGTGTTGTGTTGCGATTATAATCATACTAATCATGAGCAGCATATTAAAGGCAAAATCACAAACTCGTTCAATGATCTTGTATCAATATCGGTATCAGCAATACTGCAAGTTTGACTCCAAAAATATTCATTCCAGTGCTATAGTGAGATGAATGTTTATTTTCGGCATTGTTACTTCATAACACAACGTTATCAGGCACAAATGATGATGAACTAGTGCTATAATAGTGTCACTTGTTATTTTGAAGATATGTTTTAAGTCTATTTATGTCCCTCCAGGTGCCATATGGTCAATAATCGGACTCTACATTTTACATGGCTAAAAAATTCATGTATGTTCCGGTAGCAAAAGTCAAAGGGGAATGATTCCAGTCACAATGAACTTTCTCTATTTAGAATACAGTAGTTTTTGTGTTAAAAGTGCAACAACAACAACAACAACAATACACATGATGCCATTCCGTTCTTTAAAGATGTGTTCGAACCCCCGCTGCGTCCCACTATGCCGCCGACACACAATTGCGACTTACCGTTTGTCCTGTAGAAGCGGTGCTCGCTTCCGGCAACTTAAAAGCCGAGCAAAATCAGGACGATAAAGACGAAACGTCCACCGGAAAGCCCTGCAGACGACACTTCTGTTCCTCCGCTTGTGTCGGCGGTGATAGTCCTCAAAGTGGAAGCTCGTCCATCCGCACTGGACGCTGACAGGAAGCGGATCATGTGCGCCAAAGCCGGACGTCAGCGGTGATGATGATGATGATCGATTAGACTATTTTCACCTCCCCTCTTCTTTTGTTCTTATCTCTCCCCACTGTATGATGTTATCTTCTAGTAATAAGCCATCTATCTGATGTTTCCTTGTGGAGTAATTGCCTCATTTGGTCCCTCTCGGAGAGAGGGAGAGAAAGAGAGAGAGAGTTGAAGGAGGCGGACTCGTCTTCACTGATTCATTGATAAAGCATAGATTTATACACCAGTTAGCATTGAGTAACTTCAGGGCTGAATTTTAAACAGTCAGTGGAGACTCTGCATCAGGGGAGCAATACCCCCTCCCATCCAGCAGATGGCACTGTTTGGTTCCAGACGGCGATAATTTGTGCGACATACAGTAGGATTAAATGTTAACAAATGTGAATAAATTGAATATTTTCGTAGTTAGAGCATATAAAACCTGCTCATGACTTTCTAAATACGGGTTTTAACATTATTTGAGCCCTGTAGATACGAAATAACGCCTATAGTCACCTTTACACTCTTGTTATTCATTCCTTACATCACATTGAGACGGCCGCTAGCTAGCAAGCT
The DNA here is from genome assembly GCF_027744805.1 of Dunckerocampus dactyliophorus. Lineage (NCBI taxonomy): Eukaryota > Metazoa > Chordata > Actinopteri > Syngnathiformes > Syngnathidae > Dunckerocampus > Dunckerocampus dactyliophorus. The sequence goes on from NC_072820.1 coordinate 48,965,095, forward strand.
AGCCAGCTAACAAGCGAGGAAGCTATCCCGTTAGCCTTGAATTTATTTCTTCTAAACTTAAAGGAAAACTGCACTTTTATAAGGGAATTTTGCCCATCATCCACAATCCTTATGTAACACTTGAACGCACGTCTTTGTGTTTCGTGTGCGTTCTAAAGTTCTCAAAACAGATAAAAAGAGGCAGTCAAGAATGCACGTAAGGGGACGCAGCTATTCCGCCTGTAAAGCCTTCTGAAAAAACCTCCAAAAACCCACCAAAAATGTTCAATTTACATAATGTGACCTGCATATTAACCTCGGTACAGCAACATCGTACGTTACTGGCGTAATGACACCACACCACACCACACTGACTAGCGACTAGTCAGCTAGCGACTAGCCAGCTAGCGATTAGCTTCAATCGCAATGCCTCAGGCTGCTAGTGAACGGTAACGCTTCATGTTGGAGCTGCCGCGATTGTTGCTGTGTTTTTATTTTGGAGTTTGGAAAAGTTAACGCTAGATGTAGCGTTCCTTTCTGTGTCGCTATGTGAAATCAATGCACCCAGGAAGGCTAATACTTAAAAGGATCAAAATACAGCAAAATACTGTAAGTATTACATGTTATCATAAATGTGAGCGTGAAGGATTGTTTGTCTATATCTTGAAAAAGCCAAAAATGTACCACTTCCACACAGAATGGGAGGAGAACTTATTTTTCACTCGATCATGTGGGACATGCCATGGCTGACTTCATGCAGTGTTAAGGTAATGTAATGTAAGTTAATATCTCAATGTTTTGTGTCATTAGTGCCTCCTAGTGACCAGAATTTTGCACAATAGTTTGTTTTGCTGCCAAATAACAGTGACAGTGGGTCCGGCGTCAAAATAATCATTCATTAGTGGTGAGTAGCTATACGTTTTATACTTCAAACGTGTTCAAGGCGTGTGTGAGGCACGTTTAGGGTGTAAACATAGATTGTGTCGCAAGTGAACCATAGCGATTGAAGAGAGAAGGGGCGTCTTCTAATCCAACGACTACGACAGTCAATTTTATTGCAAATGTTCATCTGAAATCGAAGGAAAACATCAACGTCAAGCTTGCAGGAGTGTTTGGAGGGGTGGAGCGAGCTGTGGCGTATCAATTACTAATTTTTTACATTTTATTTATTTATTTATGTATATAAAATAGGGACAGTACATATTGAGGAACATTTACATGATATGTAAATATGTCAGAGTTTTGTGCCTACTGTGAGATCAATGAAACCTGCAATAAAAGCCTGTTGTTCCGGCGATCAACTTTGACGTTTGTGTGTCTCACTCAACATTATAGTAGCATTACTGACACCTAGTGACCACTGTGGAATACCACAAGCGTCTTTGAATGCGTCTTCTGAATGCCCTAGATTTGTATTTTAGTTCTTTGAGCCAGTTTTATGCTTGAAAATGCTTAACTTAGGCAAAAAATAACAATTTGCATAAATATGCATACTATGTAATAGGCCGTATTTAACTATGAAACAGCATGATTTATTAATTAATATATTTTTGAAAAACCGTGATAGAGTGAAGCCTCAAAATTTGAACCACAAAGTGGAGAGGTCTTACTGTAGCCCAAATTTTGGTATCGATCCGATACTGAGTAAATACAGGGCCAGCTGTCAGGCTCGAAGGAAGAGCTTGACACCAGCACTGCCGATATCGACACCAACACTGTTTACTCGAAAGGTTTCAACATCCTTGAATGATTTCATTTCATTTGTTGATCATGAATATAATGAGAACATTTTAACAACTACAAATGTTTTTTAATCAACAAACGTCTATTAAATACAACAATACAAGCAATGTAACAGTATTAAATAATACTAATAATAAAATTATAAAAAAAGAAAAGTCAATAATACAAAATAGTTAAACAAAAGTAAAAACTATGATTGGCTCTCATTAAAATCCTTATTCTCTTTGGTGAATATTTGTTAGGAAATAATATATGCATATAACAAAATACAACACAACAAAAAACAGATATCTGTGAAAATAAACAGCTCAATCTCATTACCCTAGTATCGATCAGATACGGATGCTACCACTGCTATCGATATTTGAATCAACCCGCCCACCCTTGTTCAAATACTAACCAAGCAAAGACGTAAGAGCCAATCTTTTCTGCAATTGCCAAATTGAAAATAAAATGTGTTTAATTTAAGTTCAGTTGGTCCCAGTATTGACCCCTGCGGTACACCACACCCTGTATCCATCCAAGCTTGACTTTTATTTCTCTAGTATTGTCCATTGAGAAGATATACTGTAATAAAAATGGCTGCTGAATGTGAAGTGTTTATCTGTAGTATTCCTAGTTTAGCAAAGTGCCTTTTAACATTTTTTTGACATGATATCACAAGCGTGAGCGGTGATTGTCGGCGGGGACAAAAACAATCCAGAACGGTTCCAGGACCAAGGACAGCGAAACAGTCTTACTATGAAAGCTTTGTGACTCTCCACTCTGCCGGGCTGAGGTGGCGTTATGTTTCGTGCACACTGAAAATGAGTGCGCAAAGCCGAAGAATCATTTATCTCAACCAGCGCGGCCTTGGTGTCACGCACAACCATATTGCTCATTCATACGCACCGTAGCTGGGGGCTGAGTATGGGCAGGAATAAGATTTTATAGCACATTCCAAGCCCTGTGGTGCTGATTGTTTGGGATATGCAACATTTAACTGCTTAGCTGAATTGATGTGGTGGCAGCCTAGAGAACAGGTCCTCGTAAACACAACCAGGCGGGTAATATGAGCTGAGCAAGCTCAGCTAAATCCTCCATCATGCCCCTAATGTAGGCATTTAAATTGATTTTTACTCTGAACGTTGAGTTTCAAAGAAATATTTGCCCCACAAGGCAAGCACTTGAGACAGAAGTCGGTCCTTCAATCATTTTTTCATTAGTTTGCAGCTACTTCATCCGTTCACTGGGCCATCAAGGAGCCATTGAGGACAGTTTGCGATGCAGCAGGAAATTACTTAAAATGCAGCGTTATTTAGAGCTGCTTAATCATGATACCGTCCTTATTACCGTCTAGCCCTTGCGGTGTTTACCAATCTGGATCTTAAAGGTTGGAAAAAGCCTTACACATGGGCGCCATTTGCCCAATATAAATAGTAGCAGGTCATTAATGAATGTGGATGCGAAAAACAAAAGGATCAAAAGGGCACACAAAGGCCACTGTGATATTTTGTAAAGCAACACGTGTTTTCACCCTTCCTGATTTCTTATTTTATCACACTTACCTGTTTCAGATTGTCATACACATGTGAATATGAGTCAATGACAACACAGCTGAACATAAAATGCTGTTTTTAAAAGAAACTTTTTATTAGTAAGGGAGGAAAAAGAATCCAAACCGACACGGCCCCGTGTCAATAAGTGATTCTTTTTCATTTCTGCTGTTGGTTTTTTTTAAATTTATTTTCCAACTATTTCATCTTTCTTCATATTCATTTTCTTCTTTTCTTCTTCTATGACTTTATTCCAGGAATATTTTGACTTTATTCTTGCAACTTTTTCTGCAACATAATTTTCCAAATATTACAACTTTATTCTTAGTTTTGTTTTTCATAACATTATGACTTTGTTATTATTTCAACTTTGTGCTCCTGAAATGATGTTATTCTTCCTCATTATTACGAGGCTATTACCGTAAAATTGCAACTTTTTTATCATCAAAATACAACTTTTTCCTCTGAAGATTTTCACTTTCTCGTAAAATTACAGTTGTGTCTTCCATTTATGCTGTTTTTTAATTTTTTTTAATTATCCACGTATTTCAACTTTCTTCTTGTAAATTTTCCTCTCATAATTCTAACTTTATTCCCATAATATTTTGACTTTATTTTTGTAACATTACAACTTTTTCCGCAACCGAATATTCCAAAAATTCCAACTTTATTTGTTGTTTTGTTTGTTTCTCGCAATATTGCAAATTTAAAAAAAATAACATCTTTCTTTAATATTTCTACTTCATGCTACTAAAATGGATTTATTTTTCCACCTAATATAACAAGTTTATTCTTGTAAAATTGTGGCATTTTTGCTTGTTAGAATATGACTTGCGTCTTTTAATATTTTTACTTTATACTCATAAATTACAGCTGTTTTTTTTCATTTATATTGTTGTTTTTGTTTTTTTTATTTTCCAACAATTTCACCTTTGTTCTTGTAAATATTTTTCTCATTATTATGACTTTATTCCCATAATATTTTGACTTTATTCTTGGACCATTATAACTTTTTTTGCAAATTTTCCAAAAACTTTATTTGTTCTTTTTTTGTTTTTCATAATATTACAACTTAAAAAAAAAAAAAACATCTTTTTTTTCAATATTTTAACTTCATGCTACTAAAATGACGTTATTTTTCCTAATAACACTATGAATTTATTATCGTATAATTTCACCTTTTTCTGGTTAAAATACAACTTTTTTCTTTGAATATTTTTTTTTCATTTCCGACATTTTTTTTGTTTTTTTTCAATTTTTTTGGCTTCATTCATAAAATTTAAACCTTAGTTTGTCTTGTTTGTTTTTCATATTACGACAACTTTAAAAAAACGTTAATATTCCATTATTCTCATAAAATTACAACATTTTCCTTTTAATATTTTTACTTTATTCTTGTAAAACGACTGCTGATTTTTAAATTTTTGCTTTTGTTTTTTTCTTTCTTGTTATAATTATAATTAAAATTATATTTTTAGAATGTGGCGTGGGCCAATAAAAAAAACAGTGGCGAGCTGCAATTGGCCACCGGGCCACACTTTGGATACCCCTGTATTAAATGGTAGGCCCCTTTTTAACCAGGTACTCATTTATAAAGACGATCAAAGGATCATGAAACGGCACCAGTACTTTGAACTCACACTCATGATTCCAGTTTACAGTGTCTTGTGGTGAATTTATAACTGGCGTTAATGTTTTAAAAGGTGTTTACATTTCCTTAGGTAACCTATTTAGAAAAAAGTATTCATTCCTGTGGGAAGTAGAAGTATTCTGGACGTACACAATGCATGAAAAACAGAGAAAGGAATAGTTAACCCATTTCACCACACTGACAGAAATAACATATCGCCGGATTAATGCTTGCTTGTTTGGGGCGTGTGTGTGTGTTGCTTTGTGTGAAAAGGTTCTCATGCTTGAGGAACTCCAGCTTGTGTCTAATTGTGTCTCTGTGAAGTTAACCATGGCACGCAGTGTGTGTGTGTGTTTGAGCTCCAAGTTAATGAGCCCCTCCTATACCCCGGAGTGTGTTTCGACCCAAATCGGCATAATTAACATCAAACCCAAATATCTGGAAGACCCATGCGCTCCTTTTCACCATCTCAGAAGCGGCATCCCTCAATGCATTTATATGCATGTGAAATGCTGTCCATTTATTTGCACATAAATTGCTCCGTAAACTTTACTAACAAGTTGTGTTTTCAGGCCATTAAAAAGAAAATCATCTTGCTGTTAGACAGAGACTTATAAAGCCCCGGATTTGAAATCTCCACATCTGCGGGGACTGCACTGTCCAGCTGTCTGAGTGCACCTGAAGTAGGCTCCATTAGTGCAGCTCTGTGGTCAGTCTTAGAGAACGACGGTGCTTTGGTGAGTGCGCGTGTGTGTCTCTGCATGAGTAGATGACTTTATGGTCGGTTATATACTGCACAACCTTACAGGGCCCCTGACATGACTCATCAACTTTGATTAAATATGTTATATCTTGTTTGTAATTATCTTTTGCATTGTTCAATTTTTGAAAGCGAAAGGTGAAATCTGAAAAAAATGACATTTATAGACAAACTAGCTCTTGCGGTTCAGCCTCATTCTGGAAGTGATGTCGTCGGGGTGACGCCTCTCAGCTAAAATAGAGTAAACAAACTCAAACTAGACTTAGTTCAGTTTATTTTTCATGTAAATAGTAGTCATGCCAAAGCGTTGCTGCTGGATGTTCACATCATCAGAGTGATACTGTAAGTTTCTTTTCTTTTCCAAAAGACAACAACGGACGAAGCAGGTGCAGAGAACGAGAGTCAGACAGACGCCCACCTCAAGTTCTGTTCTTTGCAGTGATCATTTCACTGATGACTGCTTCTAAAGAAAACCTGTAGAAGAAGCATTTGGCTTGAAGGTACGGTATAAACGCATTTTGAAAAAGGATGCTATTACGCCGGTACACAGGAACAAAAACACAATAACGACTACTGCGTCAAAGTTGCCACAGAACAGAGTAAGTCATGTCTTGTTTACATAATGTCTTCTCAACACTATTCCATGATAGCGACAAGGCTGCAAAGCATTATAAATGTAATATAAACATCTTTTCACGGCCATATGTGAAAGGCTATGAAAAACCCTCATAAAGAAGCTGATTTATAACAACAATTGAAGGCTAAGAAACTCCAGGGTAATTTACACTTACCATCCTGCGTTTTGAAGGTGACCAATCTTCATCTCCATGTCTTAAAGGAAAACTGCACTTTTTTATTATTTTGCCCAACATTCACAATCCTTATGTGAAACATGAGCACATATTTCTTTCCCTTTTCTGTGCGTTCTAACGACAGAAAACAAGTTAGTATGAGCCAGCTAGCAATGCACGTCATGGAAGGTAGCTACGTATTTTAACCATAAAGCCCTAACAAAAAACCCTCAAAACAACGCCAACAGTGTTCCATTTACTTGACTGACCTGTATGTTAACCAAGCTACAGCAATATTGTTGTCGTAGCAGCTAACACAAAAAAGTATATTAATCTGGTGGCGTTACACAACGCCTTGCTTGTCTCAGCGTCACTCACAGCGCCTCAAGCCACTGCAACGGGACAGACAGAAGGGTGGATACTACTGGCTCTCAATTTCGCTACGAGGACTCATCAAGATGCTCGTTTGCTGGAGCACTTGTATCATCAATGTACTAGTTAATGCATGATCACAGCATGTATATAAAACCATAAAACATTGTTAGAGTTTTTTTTTAAGAGGGCCTAATTGTCGAAATAGGCACCTCCCATGACGTGCAATGTTAGCTTGCTCATACTAACTCGTTTTCTCTCACTTTGAACGCACAGAAACGGGAAAGAAATATGTTCATGGTTCACATAAGCACTGTGGATGATGGGCAAAAGGAAGGCTTAAGTCCATGTTCTGCAAGTTCTCTATTTCATCTCCCAATGTTTCTTCCTCCTTTTCTCCTGGAAAACACATTTCTCAAATCCTGGCTCTAATGACTGTAAACATCCTCCGTCTCGTACGCCGCTGTTTGTCTATCTGAGTGATAGTACTCCTACGGCGTCACTTCCGGAAATGAGACTGAACAAAATTGCAAATTTACCGTTCGCTTTCCAAAAAAGGAACAATGTAGAACATAAATACAAACAATATACAACACATTTCAGCAAAGTTGATGAATCATGCCAGGGACCCTTTAAGTCCCAAACTGAAATATTTCCCAGCGTTCCAGTGCGTGAAACTGAGCAACTACAACAACAACAACAAAAAAATCATCTGTGATTGTATCTATGTTTCTTGCTGTCAAATTAAATGGTTTGAGCAATTTCCCAAACAGCAGAGGAAAAGATCACATGTGATAGCTTCAATCATTTTGAGACAGACAGACTAGTGATAAAGAGCAGGTGCTGTGATTTATGTGTAAATAATTGCTGGTGGTGAAAGATGCGAGTGCATTTCCATATAAATGTGGGGTGAGGGGAGAGTGGGGGACAATACAGTTGAGAAACTCTTATTGTTGTTCATACTGTGGTCTGCATGGCTTTAAATCAATAACAAGCGCTCACATATGCTGGGAAGATAAGAATGAGTAAAAGGTACACGCGCTGTGCATAATAAGATCATCTTCCACGAAAAGCACACAGGACATGAAAGCTGCACAAACAGCTGTCACATGACATGCAAACATTTGTTCCCCTAATCACAGCCGAGGAGAGTCTTACAGCATTAGTCTGTGTGAGACCGAAACACCAGCGAAACGCCCCCACACACACAAGTGAACGTGTCGATCATGTCCTGGCTTGGCACACACACACACACGCACACACACGCACACACACGCACACACACGCACACACTGACAGCTGTCAGTGGTTAGATTTATCTGCAGCTTCCCCCGGAGTCTTTTCTGTGGTGGTGGGTGCGCGGGCTGAAAGGAAGCAGTCATATCAACGTATAGAATTCCAGCTTTGGTCAGGAAAATATCTAAAAAGCAGCACATGGAACAGTGACATGCTGTCTAAAGACAAAGAAAGGGTCTCCCTCATAATATTATGACAAACAAAGAAAAGAAAAATTGGCATTTTTTTGGAAAATTAGGTTGAGGAAAAAGTAAAAAAAAAAAAAAACTCCAGTCATAATATTACAAGACGAAAAATTACAAAGATTATTTGACGGAGGAAGTTGAAATATTTGCAAAATGTAAAACAAAAATGTTAAAAGTGAGTGAAGCTGATATTGATAATACGCTTTTTCACCTGTATGACAAAGCTGAGATGAAATATAGATAACTTCTTAGCGTATCTCCATGTGTTGCTGTCATGAACGGCTAAGCTGGAGTAAGGATCCCAAATGCAGAGAGTGACGCTTGAAGGTTAACAAAGGTTTTAATGTACAACAGAGGGTAGTAACAAGAAGAAAACGCGGTAAGAGAGTCAACAAAAACACACAGGCCGAGCCTTGCAGAAATAACAAAAAACACTACTACATAAGGTAGTAGGGAAAAGGCTAGAACAACTAAAAAGTACCCCAACAAAAGGTAGCGGGGAACAGATTAGGAGTCCAATACAAAAGAGCTGCTGGGGTAGCCAAGCAGGAACAAGTACTCACAAATACAGTAGGTCTAACACTCGAGGACCAATCACGAATAGCTAGGACGGGAGCTTGAAGAGCGAAGTAGCTGAAGGTACGATCTGGCACCTAACGAGTCCCAGTACCCTGCTTAAGTACACGCCGCCTGTAATAGTGTGCAGGTGTGTGCAGGTAGCTCCGCCTCAGCCGTCTTGGTGGCAACTGCAAGACACAGCAGACAGGCGGCAGCACAAGGACGGACACAGAATGTGACATGTGACAGTTGCTTTACTAAATGTCAAACTGGCAAAGTTGCATCCTTTCATTTTTCACTATGTGGCCCTCTCTGGAAACTGTTTGGACACCCTTTTGACGTGAGCGTTTGATTGCTACTCGGGGACAGCTTCGACTGGCGAAAATGACAACGATTGGCCAAGACGTGTGGGGAAGTTGCAGGCATTGGAGAAAGTTTGTGGGTACTTGGTTGGATTTACGTGGCTTGGCCCGACTGCAACATTTCCAAATCCCTAAGGGTCTGATTAGCTAGCTGACCTGGCACACGGTGGGTGTCCTTCCTGGGTAGGACAAAGTAAAAGTTTGGGAACCATAAATCAAGTGGAATACAAGTAACAACCACTGTTCCAGCTTAAGGGAAAAAAAGTTCAACTGCAGCTATTTGGGAAGCAGAGGGACTTAGAAGAAAGCCTGCCAGAAAGTAGAAGCAGCCTGGCGAAGGGTAGCAGTAAAAATGTCTGTAAGATGTGTGTGCTACATCCTTTACTCCCAGGAAAATGCATCTGGTTTGCTGATCGTGAGCGCACCTTGAAAAATAACGTCTTGAAATGCTGATGTCCCCAAAACATTTGCTATTTTGCATCTAACTCTGATTCCGATGTTGAAGATAGAGTATGTGCCTGATCATGAGCATTGATCTCCGCAGCTCATAAATGCAGAGAAGATTGTGTGCATCAAACGACCATTTCCAGTGAAAAGCTACAGATTAAGGTGATTATATATGATTTTTATTTTTTTTAACCTTTGGGCTTGTGGCTTATGCATGCTTTGGAGGGATCTGCACGCAAAAGTCCATTCTGGTTTACAGCTTTTGGGAAAGAGCAGATAGTGAGTGGAGGGATATCCCTAAAGCAAGATAAATAATACTAAAGCTGTCCGCATCGCCAAACAACACAGGACGTAATGAGAAAAAGGATATGAGATATGGTAAATGGACCTTTTAATAGTGTGCTTGTGCTTTGGCGGTCTCCGTCCAGTCTGAAAGAGTACTGGCACGCATTTATGTGCAGGCACACACACACACACACACACACACACATATAACAAGGTGCAAACAAGCAGGACAGAGGTGTTTGTCTCTTTCTGGATATCCCCTGATGGCTTTTCATCTGTGATTTCTCAGGAAGTCCATTACTATTGCAGACGGGCATCGTGCTCCTGCTCCACAATCAATAGTCTCCCATTAAGGTGATGAACGGTCTGTTTCTCCAAACTGCTACAGTCAAGACAAATTCTCAGGACCTACTGATCCAAATCCGTCAGTGTGGATATGACAGCATATTCACACCCAGAAGACAACGTGAAGGCTGAGGAGAGAATCTGACGCACACGGAGAAACTTGGGACATCAGATCCTTTTTTGTTCATTTTTGGGTACTGAGGTTACGGTCATCTCCAACCGGTGCTGAGAGGACGGAGTCTGATACTGATTATGCTCTTAAAATACACTACATTGATTTCTGCTCAGTGCAGGAAGATGTGCTCTGAATTACAAGAACTTACCGCGGCTCAACGTAAAGCAGATACAAAAGCGGGAGCACGACTGCATTTTGCCACAACACAAATTCCAGTCGGCGCAACGGAAGTACATGATGCAGTGTGACAATTAACATTCATTTCGAATAGTTTGACAACAGAAGACTGATGAGCTGTGAGAGTTAAGCGAAACATTGTTGCTAGGTAACTGTGATTAATGTTCTTATGTGACTGGCAGTGACGAGCAGTCAGGGGAGGCAGAGCTTCATTGAAATACGATTAAAAAACAAATGGTAGTGACCGAAAGGGCAACATCGCGGGTGCAAGAGGCCAAAATGAGTTTTCGCCGTAGGGTGGCTGGGCTCTGCCTTCGAGTTAAGGTGAGAAGCACTGTCATGCGGGAGTACCTCAGAGTAGAGGAGCTGCTCCTCCGCTTTGAGAGGAGCCAGATGAGGCGGCTCCTGCATCTGGCCAAAAGCAGCACGTCTACTCACAAGACAAGCAGTGCACACAAGCGAAAGAATCCGACGTGTGGCTAAACAGTGTATTTCTTTTCCAGTACCCGTACTCACAGACGTGTTTCCACTGCTAACACTAGCTAGGATGCTAGCATTTTGTTTTCAAAAGACAAGCTGAATAGGGACAGGGTTCACCGAATAGAAAACATGTTCTTATAGTTACAATGGAAATTAAATGATGCATTTCCACCCCATTTTCGTTATGTGGAAGCAAGCTAGGACCGGAAGTGTGTCCTGTAGCTTCACTTCATTTTATTTTTCTCCACGTCCCTTCTGGGGCTCCGTACTAATCCCTCTCATTCTATTCCATAGCTTGAGTAGCACAATGTTGAAACACTAAAAAAAAAACATTTTTTTTTTAAGTGACCTACTAAGTAAAACAGTGAATAAAGTTGACATTTTTGGGAAAAAGTTATAATATTGCGAGAATAAACTAAAAATGTGATTAGAATAAAGTCACAATTTACCAGAAGAAAAGTTGAAATTTAAAAAAACAACAGCAGAAATGGAAAAAAAAAACAGCAGTGATTTTACAAGAATAAATGACAAATATGAAGAGAAAAAACGGCACGTTCTAATGAGACAAAACGTTTTTTGAGACCAGAATGTAAAATGTAAATCATAAATATAAAGTATAACACATGGATGGATGGATGGAATAACACATGCACGTCAAATGTCATTTTAGTTGCAAAAATGTGTTATTTTTTAAAAATTGTAATATGAGAAACAAATGAAATAAAATAAAGTTGTTTTTTGTTTTTCTTACCTATCAAAATGATTTTTACCCATGTCCCCTTGGGGGCTCCGTACTTTATTGTAATCCTGAACACACAATTGATTTTTGGTAACAATTTATTTATTTATTTTTTCTTTTTCTTTTTATTTGAAAAGAGGCCATTTTTCCCGCCGAAAGCACTCGTCATAACACATCCACCATAAGTCGGTATGCATTTATAAATCCGTGCTAATGCAGGTAAAATGCATGTGCCACATTTAGAAAGCCCACCAAAAAGAAGCTTCGCTGATACTGTTTTTTCATCAAGCGTTGAGATTTTGCATTTTTTCCGGCGGTCCCTGAACGCCCCATAGTTGTTGTGCTGTGACTCCGATTCCATCCGTTCATGGATCATCTTAAATAATTGCGACGGTCACTTTTATTGCAAATGTTGAGGAGGAAAACATCAACATGGAGCTGGCAGGAGGTGCAGGGGGTAAATCTTAAATTCCTGTCGACTAAAAAAAAAAAAACAGGTCAGGTGTTATGGAGCGAACAAGAGCTTGACAGCTGACATGCTCCGTTATCAGGAAGTGTTTGGGGAAAACAGCAAACAACCATGCGGTTTTGTGAGAAGCTTGGGGCGGGATATGTATGGAAATCCACCGTGACAAAACCTCACAGTGTTAAGTTGAGCTTTGCAAGAGTTATGCTAATGAATTACCTTATCAGATGCAGTGGAAGGACTTTGAATGCATCAAGGAATCGGGCATTGCCATGTCTAAATGTGTCGGGTTATCCGGGAGGACACCGACAGAGAATGTTTTTCACGGAACAAATAACAGATCTTTTAAATCAATATTTGATTTGTGAAGCAATAAAACGCACCCGCGGGCTTTTGTGCTCCAGCATGGCTCTGAACGCTGCGCTGGAGACAGCCTGGGTAATATAAACTATAAGTACTGACACTGAGTGTTCTATTGCATCCAGCGCCATCCTATTATTGTCATTTCCCCCACACATAATCAGCCTATTAGAATATGATTTACGAGCGTATGTAGCGTAATAACAATATGTCACTAGTGACACTGCAGGTGTTGAGTGCAATCTGGCGACATCCCTCAGGTTTTTATAGCAGGTTTAGCATCGGGATGCATCTTAATAGAATTCTTTTCAAGTGATGGGGAAAAAAATCAGCGTAGAAGCTGACTTGGGGTGACGCTAGTCCGGGGGTGTCCAAAATGAGGCCTGGGGGGGGGCATTTGCGGCTGAATTTGCTGTTGTTTTTTTTTATTGCCACTCTAAATATGTGCAATAAAATTATTGCACATATAAAATTGTGCACCATTTTTCATCTACTTTTGTGAAGGCATTCACACATATAATTCAACGCATTCACACGTATAAAATTCTCCGCCGTTTTTCTTTGTCTTCTAACTGCTCCTTCATGTTTCAACCGATTCAAACCATTCAAGCATCAAATCGTTCGGCTCATTCGGGAATAGTGTGCTATCTATTCAGATTTTAAAGAAAAATTTAAAAAATCCCAGAGTTTCCAAAAATTCCACAAACATTTGTTCCCATTGAAAATGAATGGGCCATTTTTCCACCACATGGTGGTCTAGTGGTTAGCACGTTGGCCATACAGTCACAGTCTGGAGATCAGGAAGACCTGGGTTCAACTCTCATTACTTTAGTAGCACAAAGCTGAAATATTTTTAAAAAGGCTTTTTTTTAAAGTCGTAATAATATTAGAAATAATTCAAACAAATGAGGTGGACATTTTTAGAAAATTAGTCTGGGGAAAAAATTGTAATATTAGAATAACGTCATGATTTACCAGAAGAAAAGTTGCAAAAAGCAAATTGAAATAGTTGGAAAATAAAAAAAAAAACACAAAAAAACAGCACAAATGTATAAAACAGTTGCAATTTTACAAGAATACATTCAAAATGTTAAGAGAAAAAGTCGTAATTTTCCAAGAACAGAATAAATTTGTAATATTATGAAAACATTTCATTTTAGTAGCATAGACTTTAAAAAAAAGTTGTAATATTTTGAGAAACAAACTCAACAAAATGAAGTTGTCATGGGGGGACAGAGGGGGGTTAAAATATTATGGACATAAAGTCAAAATATTACAAAGAAAACTTATAAAGATTATATAAGAAGAAAGTTGAAATATTTGGAAAATTTTAAAAAAGCAGAAATGAAAAAAAAAACGGCAGTAATTTTACAAGAATAGATTCAAAATAGTCCGAAAAAGTTGCATTTTCATGAGAAAAAAGGTAGTATTTTTTGGAGAACGGTATAAACTCGAATGAAAAATAATGCAATTTTAGCAGCAGAGTTGAAATATTAAAGAAAAAATATGTTTTTGTAATATTATGAACAAATATTTAAATTTTCTTCTTAAATAATGTTCATACATTTTCTTTTCGTAATATTATATTCCTATAATATTATCATTTTTCCTCAAAAATGACAACTTTATTTTGTTTCATTTGCTTCCGTGATATGCTTTTTCCCCTTTATGACAAAACTGAGATGAAATATACGTACTGTATGTGACGTATGTGTAGCATATCCACATGTGTTGTCCAAAAACCCAGTGGTCTCGTGGGAAGAATCAGTTTTGTTTTGAATTCCTTTCAAAGGTCACGTCTAAGGAAGCTGCAGCGTGTGCAGTCCTTCAGGGGGGGCGCTCGTGGCAGACGGCTTTGGGTTTGTCTTCTTCCGCGCACAATAAATATGACAAAAGGCAAATTTGTCATTGAACGCTTTATTTCTTCTTCCGGCTGGTGCTAAGGGGAATTTCCCACCAATAAAGCCGAGGTTCGTCATGAGGGCCCCGCGGACGCAAAGCCCTGAACATGAATAATGCATACAAGCTTCATTCAGACAACAATTGATGTTACGCTTCTCAGCTTTTCTTTTCATCACGGCTGCAAAACTTTGCTCTTTTTTCCCCATTTTTGCTGTTGCTGCTTTCTGGGTTTTTTAACATTTTCTAAATATTTCAACCTCGTTCTTAAATAATCTTTGTAAATTTTCTTCAAGTAATTTTATGACTTTATTCCCATGATATTGTAAAAAATAAATAAATAAATGAAATAAAGCATTTTTCTTTAATATTTCACCTTTATGCTATTAAAATGAGATTATTTTCCCCCGCAATATTACAAGTTTATTCTTGTAAAATTGTGAGCAAATAATTTTTTTTCCCCAACTATTTCAAATTTCTTTTGTAATTTTTTTCTAGTAAATATGAGTATATTTCTAAAATTATTTTATTTATTTGATTAATTTTTAATTATTCGTTGTTTTGTCTTTATGCTCCTGTATGCAACTAAAATGATTTTTCCTCATAATATTACGTGTTTATATATATATATATATATATATATATATATATATATATATATATATATATATATATATATATATATATATATACATTTTTTAACCTATTTCAACTTTCTTCCTGTAAATGCTCTTCTTGTGAAAATGACTTTGTTTGTTTGTCCTAATATTACGACTTGTAAAAAAATTTTTTTTTCTTTAATATTTCCCCATTATGTCACTAAAATCACATTATTTTTCCTCATAGTATTATGAGTTTATTTTTCTAAAATTGCGACTTTTTTCTAATTAAAATGTCACTTTTTAAATATTTGTTATTCTCATAAAATTCCAACAATATATATATATATAGTAAATATATAGTAAGTACGCAGGACTGGTCAGCGACTGCCAGCAGGCCGACTGGAGAACAAGGTGTCTCCCTGTGGAGGTTGGATGTAGGGGTTTTGCAGCCCGATCCTTGGCCAGAGCCTTCAGTCGTTTAGGCATCGAGGGAGAGAGAAAGAGGAGAGCTATCCGCAGTTCCACCGATGCGACAGAAAGAGCCTCAAGATGGCTTTGGCTCAAAAGAGGGGAGCCATGGAAGCTAGCTAGCCATCTGGACACAAGCTGGGGTCTGATCAGCCCCAGCTGGGTCACCTGGAGGAGGGCGTATGATGTTGAAAGACCCGAAACGCCTTAAGATCCCAGGAGCATCACTGAAGATGTGTCCATACCAGGCATCAGTAGATGTATGTACACAGCGAATCTCTGAGTGATCAGTGAAAGCTAGGAAAAACTGAATGACAACCATGAAGAGTGTGGTGACTCCTGGAGAGTCAGTGACAGCCCGGAGAGACGGCAACCGGGGCAGAACGGGTCGGCAACCCAATCTGCATCCTCCTCTGAGGAACCTCTGAGGAGGAACCCAACCAAGCTATGATGAACCCAATGGAAAACTACCCCCAGGGGTGCCCGAGAGGAGGGGAGGATGAGCACCCCAGTCGGACGGATTCAGTGGCAACAGACCCAAGCAACGGACAAACGACTACAACCAAGCGGTGTACATGCAGTAAAGTCTGCAAGAACATCCATGGCTTAAAGATCCACCAAGCGAGGATGAAGTGCCCATTGGGAGCAGGTGTTACACCTGGTGAGACGCAGGAGGTGCCAGGCCTGGAGTCACCCCATACTGCCCAGTACCTCCAAGTAGTGCAACCTAATCCCTCAAGCATCAAGTCCAACAGGAGGCGGATCAAATGGCCTGCAGCGAGCATGACCTCACTTTGGCAACAGTTTGACGATGATGTCGACCAAATTCTGGAGGGATTGGCCAAAGGAGATGCAGACAAGAAGCTTCAGGTGATGACAGCAACCATTGTCAGCATTGCAGTGGAACGGTTTGGTGAGGAGAAGAATAACTCTGGAACAGCTTACTCAATGAATCAAAGAGCGGTCAGGATTCACAAAATCAGGCAGGAGAAGAAAGCGCTGAAATCCCAGTACAAGGTGACAGGACAAGAGGAACGCACTGGCATTGCCCAGTTAATGTGCATTCTACGGAAGAAGATCCGAGTTCTACACCGCGCTGAGTGGCATCGGAGACGGCGGCGTGAACGGGCACGCAAACGTGCTGCTTTCATCGCTAATCCCTTCAAGTTCACGAAGGATTTGCTGGGGCAGAAGCGCAGTGGCAAACTGGTCTCCTCGCAGGAAGATATAGACCTACATCTGAAGGAGACGTACGGCGACCCCGCAAGAGAGCAGGAGTTGAGAGAGTGTAACAACCTTATAGAACCCCCTGAACCAGAAGTGCAGTTCGACATGTCAGAGCTGCAGCTAACGGAAATCAGGGAGGTTGTCCGCAAAGCAAGGGCAAGCTCTGCTCCAGGACCGAGTGGCACTTCATACAAAGTGTATAAGAACTGTCCCAAACTCCTGCTGCGTCTGTGCAAAGTCCTGCAAGTCTTCTGGAGAAAGGGGAGGATCCATGACCAATGGAGAGTTGCTGAAGGGGTTTGGATCCCAAAGGAAGAAAATTCCACCCAGCTTGACCAGTTCCGCATCATCTCCCTGTTGTGCATTGAGGGCAAAAGTTTTCTTCAGCACTGTTTCCAAACGGCTGTGTATCTACCTGGCAAAGAACACCTACATCGATTCATCAGTCCAGAAAGGAGGCATTTCAGGAATGTCGGGTTGTCTGGAGCATACGGGTGTGGTGACACAGCTCATTCGGGAGGCCAGAGAGAACAAGGGCAACTTGTCAGTGTTGTGGCTTGATCTGGCAAATGCTTTCGGTTCCATTCCACACAAGTTGGTTCAGCTCACTCTGACGAAACATCACGTACCCAGCAGATGCAGAGACCTCATCGCTGATTATTACAACAATTTCAGGATGAGGGTCTCTTCAGGAGCAATAACATCCAGTTGGCACAAGGTGGACATCGGTATCATCACAGGGTGCACTATCTCTGTGACGTTGTTCTCCCTAGCCATGAACATGCTCACCAAGTCTGCTGAACCAGAGTGCAGAGGGCCCCGCACGAAATCTGGACAACGGCAACCACCCATCCGGACATTCATTGATGACCTCACAGTTATGACAGAATCAGTCCCAGGCTGTCGGTGGATTCTGAAGGGGCTTGAGAAGCTGGTGGGGTGGGCCCGGATGTGTTTCAAACCTGACAAATCCAGATCAGTGGTTCTGAGGAAAGGAAAGGTAGAGGACAAGTTCCGGTTTAACATCACAGGCACAGCCATCCCAACTATCTCAGAGAAACCAGTCAAGAGCCTGGGAAAGGTTTTTGACTGCTCTCTGAGAGACACAACATCTATACAGTCGACCTGCACTGAGTTGGATGGCTGGCTGAAATCTGTGGACAAGTCAGGCCTGCCTGGGAAGTTTAAAGCCTGGGTCTACCAACATGGCATTCTTCCCAGGATCCTGTGGCCCCTCCTTGTTTACGCAGTCCCCATCTCGACAGTTGAAACCATGGAGAGGAGGGTCAGCAACCACCTCCGGAGATGGCTTGGATTGCCAAAGAGCCTGAGTAGCATTGCACTTTATGGAAACACCAACAAATTGCAACTGCCTCTCAAATCCCTGGAGGAGGAATACAAGGTAACCAGAGCCAGGAAAGTGGTTCAGTACAGGGACTCATGTGATCCAAAGGTGGCTAAAGCAGGGATCCAAGTAAGGACGGGCAGGAAATGGAGGGCAGAGGAAGCAGTTCAAGAGGCAGATGCTTGGCTGCACCACAGGAGCCTGGTGGGAGTGGTCACACAAAGCCGAGCAGGGCTAGGTTCCTTTCCGTGTCCCCAAATGAACACCAGGGGGAAGGAAAGGCGACGCCTTGTTCAGGAGGAGGTGCGAGCAGCATTGGAGGAGACCAGAACCTGCAAGGCAGTGGGAATGAAACATCAGGGAGCTTGGATGAGATGGGAGAATGCGGTCGAGAGGAAAGTCACTTGGGCAGCGCTTTGGAAATCTGAGCCTCACCGCATTAAATTCCTCATCCAGGCAGTGTATGATGTGCTTCCAAGCCTGTCAAACCTGCACACATGGGGCATAGTAGAGTCACCAGCATGAGTTACCCACTAGATTTCTCAAATGTGTGTTGAGCAGTTTGCTACCACAACTCACGCATCTCATTAACATCTCACTTCAGACTGGAACATTTCCAAAGCCCTAACAACTGCTGTCATCAAGCCGTCTTGATGCCACAGTACTGAGCAACTATCAAAGCTGCCGTCTTGGAAAAGGTTGTATACCAACAGCTTGCTGACTTTCTCCTCTCTAACGATGTGTTTGATACTTTCCAATCAGGCTTTAGGCCCCACCGCAGCACTGATCAAGGTGACAAATGACATCCGTCTGAACACAGATGCAGGCAAAGTCTCACTTTTAGTTCTGTTAGATGTGAGCGCTGCCTTCGACACGGTTGACCATGTGATCTTATTAAACTGGGTGGGAATCTCTGGTACTGCTCTAAACTGCTTCAAGTCCTATCTGGAGGACTGGAAGTACTTGTTGGAATCGGTAACTGTGTCTCAGACCAAATGGCTATGACCTGTGGAGTTCCCTAGGGGTCAATCCTGGGACCCCTTTTGTTCAATCTGTACATGCGTCCTTTAGGCCAGCTAATACACAGCTGCAATGTGTCCTACCACAACTACACAGACCACACTCAGATCTACGTGTCAATGACGGCAGGTGAGCATGATCCTGCAGATTTACTTTGTCACGGCATCAAACACATCGCAAAACAACTTTCTCCAGCTAAACTCAGACAAACCTGAAATCATTGTCTTTGGCCCCCATAAACAAAGAGAAAGCTTTAGTAGCCACCTTGAGACGCTATCTCTTAAACCTAGTCATCGGTCGAGAAATTTGGGGGTAATAATGGACTTCGATCAGCCACATTATATGAATAACATCATCAGCTTTTTACCACCTAAAAAACATTTCCAAAATCAAGGGAATGGTGTCTAAGATAATCCATGCTTTTGTCTCCGGCAGGCTAGACTACTGTAACAGTAACTGCCTTCTCGCCGGGCTCTCTAAACGAGCTGTAAAACAGCTGCAGTACAGCCACAATGCTGCTGCTCGTGTCCCGACTAGAACCAGGAAATATAATCATATTAGTCCAGTACTCAGGTCTCCGCACTGGCTTCCTGTCGCTCAAAGACTAGACTCTAAAAGAGCTCTGCTCGTGTACGAGTCTTTTCATGGTCTTGCGCCAAAGTACGTCTCTGACATGTTAGCGCCACGTGAAGCATCTCGAGCTCCGAGAAGATCCGGGAGTGGTCTCCTACGGATGCCCAGAGTCGGGACTAAATGCAGTGAGGCTGCGTTTCAGTTTCATGCTGCCAAAATCTGGAACAGTCTTCCAGAAGATGTGTGACAATCCTCAACTTCGGCAATTTTCAAATCTAGGCTGAGAACTCTTCTAGTCAACTGAAACTATTTGATCTTTTCGTCCTTTTTTGTTTGTTTGATGGAATGATTGATGGAATTTTATGTATTATGTTTAGAGTGATTTTATGCTTTTAGGAAATGGTTTTATGAAGTGATTTGACCCTTCTTTTCTTGTGCATGAACTGCGCTCTACAAATAAACGAGCCTATTTTCTCATTCTCATTCTATTCTCATAAAACTGTGGCTTTTTTCTTGTTAGAATACAACTTTTTTTCTCTTCATATTTTGACTTTATTCTTGCAAAATGACAGCTTTTTTTTCTTTCCATTTTTGTTGTTTTTTTGTTGTTTTATTCCAACTTTTTCACTCTTGTGTTTGTTTTTCCACAATATTAAAATTATTTTTTTTCCTGTACTATTTCAACTTATTTTTCCTCATAATATTACAACGTTATTCCCATAAAATTCAGACTTTCATTTATATTACAATTTACAATTTTATTGAGCTAATATTTTTACTTTGTTCTTGAAAATTGAAATTTTTTTTCATTTTTTATTAACTTTTTTTTTTTTTTTTTTTTTTACATTTTCTTGTTAAATTACGGGCGGCACGGTGGCCTAGTGGTTAGCACGTTGGCCACACAGTCAGGAGACCTGAAGACCTGGGTTCACATCTCCATTGGGCATGCATGGTTGCTTGTCTGCATGTGACCTGTGATTGGCTGGCCACCAGTCCAGGGTGTGCCCCGCCTGCTGGGATAGGCCCCAGCATACCCCGGCACCCTAGTGAGGATAAGCGGCATAGAAGATGGATGTTAAGTTATGTTTTGATAATAATAATAATTAAAACCAAGACAAACCCTGCATTAGTGTGAATGCTCGGTTGGGATTAAACAAAAGCGTCTCGGTTTGTGGCACTTTATCTTTTACGCAGCCAACAAAACGCTTGATTAACGACGGCCCGGCGTCAGGATAAAAGATTGCACGCGGCACTAATTCATCTCCGGCGACACGAGTAACAATAACACTCCAACATGAATAAAAGCGTGAGTTTACTGAGTCATGCTACCATACACTTGTGGTACCGTGTGCAGTGGTTGCAAAGGTTCTGCAAAGCAGCAGCGAGGCTGGCTTCCCACAATTGGAGCCACTTTGAACCTAAACGCTGCCATCATCTCAGAGGCTGCAAAATTGCTTTCTGTCAAAAAATGTGAGTCCAGTGTGGGAGACGTCCTTCAGCCTGCGCATTCACACACAGTACGCTGCCTCTCCACTGCAGCATAGTGAGTCCCAGCAGCACTGGACCACCACCACTTTTTTACCCTTTATCCTGACCACTCTTCACATTCTACAACAAATGTGCCGCAGGGAGAACTTTACATCACTGAGACACACGACTGAATTGCTCTAAAATTGTTATAAATGATCAAGTTTGATGGTAATTAACAGAGTGGCGTCCATTCATGCGTCTTACGCTGGTGGCAACATGATGGATGGCCAAGGGGGTGACTTCGAAGAGGACGATAGCTGCTGCTGCGGTGCCCCCTTGTGGCGGAGCTATGAGCATGCAAGCACCGAAAGGCCCCACGATTGTTTCAATCCCAAATGAGGGGACACGTGAATAAAAAGGAAAAACAATTAGCGCCCCACGGACAGAGCGTGAAGTTGTGTGAAGATTTCATTTATGTGGGGGTCCACTCCCCCCTTGGCGCACCTGTCACGCTGAAAATGAGGCTTTATCGGTGGTTGTATGCATTTTTGTACTTGGGCTACTGCTTTATCATGACTTCCTCAATAGTAATAATAATAATAAATAATAATTACAACTTATTACAACTACAATATTGCCGCTTTTTTCTCTTAATATATTCACTTTTTAGTTTTTTAAGATTTTTTAATTATATATATATATATATTTAATTTTCTTTAATGTTTCAACTTTATGCTATTGAAATAATTTTTTTTCCTAATAATACAATTAATAAAAATAAATATAATAATAAATAATAATTACAAGTTTAATTACAAGTAAAAAAAAATGCAAATGTTTTTCTTCATGGAATACGACTTTTTTCTCTTAAGATTTTCACTTTCTTGTTGTTTTTTTTTTTTTTTACATAGTATTTCAACGTAATGTTCCTCATAATGCTACAAATGGGTTTTCGTAAAATTGCGACTTGTTCTTAATAATAATAATAATAATAATAATAATAATAATAATAATAATAATAATAACAAGTTTGTCTCCATGAAAATGTTTCCTTTTTTTCTTGGTAGAAAACTTTTTTTCCTCTTAATAGTTTCACTTTTTTGCCTTGTACTATTTTGTTAAATTATATATTTTTATTTCAATATTTCAGCGTGATGGTACTAAAATGACATTATTTTTCCTCATAATAATAATAATAATTATTATTATTATAATTATTATTATTATTTTATTATTATTATTACTGTTATTATTATTATTATTATAAGTTTGTCTTTATTACAATTTTGCCTTTTTTCTTGGTAGAATATAACTTTTTTCTCTTAATATTTTCACTTTTTTAAAAAAACTTTTTTGTTAAATTATATATTTTTTATTTGAATATTAAAACTGGATGCTACTGGAACGGCGTTATTGAAAAAAAAAAAGAAAAACAACAACAACTGCAGGCTGCAAATGACTTGAACACCCCTGATGTCCAGGCGACACGGCACACACGAGTGTTCCAGTTTGCTGCGTCGGCGTACATTTCGTAGCATCTAATGGGGGCTTTTATGGGAATGAAGACAAGGCTGCTGATCTTTAAAATAGATTTTATTTACCAATGTAATTCAACAGTTTTACAATATACAGCTGACAGGACTAAGACATCTCAACGTATTTTGGCCCTAAGACTGAAGAAGAAGAAGAAGAAGAAGAACTGACACAGTTAGAGATGATAGAAGGTACCAGAAGAACTGTGCTCTTTTCACCTGTGCTTTTTCTCTCCCATGCTAACATTTCTTTCAGCAGAACCACTGGAAAATAGATTTTTTTCTAAACACGGCGACGTGCAAGCGTGTTTGAAGCACATTTCCTCCCGTTGCTTGTAAAAAAAAAAAAAAAAAAGTGATATTACGTGGGATTAAGCGGTAAATTCAAGTTCCAAACATGGTAGTCGATTTTTGTACAATATTAGTAACTTCCCGCACCTCGGTGTACATTTGCTTTCCACAATAAAAGATACTGAACCATATTAGAGACCACATGCAGAACATACCACAGACTGTGAGAGAAAAGTCATGAAAAATGGGTCCTGAAATCTGTGGAATCATTCTAATAATATTAATATTGTTATTATTTGGTGTTGGTTTTGCTCAGCGTTGTTTTTTGCTTGTTCAAGGTTTAAGATTAGGGTCACAATTAGTTTGTACATCGTTTGTATAGAGCTTCTCACCTCATGCAACTGTTCAAAAAAAACAAACAAACAAAAGAAAGAACAAGAAAAAGTCTCTGCAGCCCTCACTAAAAACTACGACGGAGTACGAGGGCCACGTCGGACAAAAAAGAAATTGGAGATTTCGAGAATAAAGTCGTAAATTTACGAGGAAAGTTGTAAAGAATTTGATGAAAAAAAAGTGTCATAATTGTCGAGAATAGAGTCGTAAATTGATGACTTTTAAAACAGTTTGACTAAGTTTTGACTTTTTAAAAAAAGTAATGCTTGTAAAAGTCATAAATTTACGACTTTTAGAAAAAGTCGGACTAAGTTCCGATTTTTTTCTCTCGTAAATTTACAACTTTATTCTCGTAGATTTCCGACTTTTTCTCATAAATTTCTGCTTCTTATTATACATTTACAACTTTTTTCCTCGTAAATTTGACTTTATTTTCTTAAATTTGCAAGAAAAAGGTCCTAAATTTACGATATATATATATATTCTTTTCCACTGTGGCCCTAATACGCCGTGGTAAAATGCTGACCATCTTTCTATAGTTCAAGTTCTAATGCAAAGGTCGTAAATTTAGGAGAAAAACGTAATACATTTAAAAAAGAAAAATAAAGCAAATTTACAACTTTTAAAAAAAGTCAGACTAAGTTCTGATTTTTTTTTCTCGTAAATTTACAACTTTATTCTCGTAGATTTTCGACTTTTTCCTCATAAATTTTTGCTTTACAACTTTTTTCCTCGTAAATGTACGATTTTATTCTCGTAGATTTCCACTTTTTTCTCATACATTTCTGCTTTTTTTTAAAAATACATTTACAGCTTTTTTCCCCTCGTAAATTTACGACTTCATTCTCGTAAATTTGCAAGAAAAAGGTCGTAAATGTACGACTTTTTTCCCCCGTGAAATTCACAACTATTTTTCCCGTGAATTTCCGCCTTCATTCTTGAAATCTCCGATTTTTTTCTTTAATTTTTTTCCAATGTGGCCCGAAAACTCCGCTGTAAAAAACTGACCATCCTTCTGTAGTTCAAGTTTTAATCCAAAGCTTTTGTTTGGCAATGCTTGTAGAATATTATCTAACATCTGATGATGAAATATGTCCGTTTCCTTTTTCTCCTCTTTTAGTACAAAAAAATCATTTGAAAAGGCATATACTGCATATACAGTATGTATATATATACTGTATATATAGCATGATCAAAACAAGACTGAAAATTAGAGGTACGTTGACATTAACACTACGTCCGCTCTACATGCAGACGCTAATCCACTAATACACAAAGCACACAAAACACGTGACATCTACGTTACACTAAGAAGGACAAATGAAACGCAAACAAACCTGCCTCCCTAGCAAGAAAAGTAAAGATACACACAGTCAGTACTGGAATATCATTTTTTTACATGACTGTACAAAGGTTGGGAGAGTTGTGGGGGCCAGCAGGGATGGGGGTGGTATCGCTATACCGCTACAGCATGACAACACGGTGGCGTTGCTTGCGACACCTTTCACTCACTATGAGCCACGGGGGACCGAAAAAGGCTTTCTGATTTACAATGCAAACGACTCACGGTGGCTGAGAGAATGCTTGGCAAAAAGCATGGTGTCAGCTCTGTGTATAGAAATACGTATACTAGAACCAGCAGTGGCTGTTGCATCTACATACGTTTCTCATTTGAAGTCAAACCGAGTAAAAAGCCAACAGTATGATGTGGAACGCTGCACACCGCATTGCTGAAATTAATGTGAAAACAGACCAGGGGTGTCCAAAGTGCGGCCCGGGGGCTATTTGCAGCTCGTGGCACATTCTAAAAATAGAATTTAACAAGAAAACCAAACAAAAAACCTTAAAAAATGGAAAAACCCGCAACACAAGACAAAATACTCCGAGAAAAAAAGTTGTAATATAACAAGAAAAAGCAAATAACAAATAATGACAAATAACGTCATTTAGCGTGACGTGGAAATCTACAAAAATATATGGTTAGGAAAAACAAACAAAGCAATGAATGTTAGGAGGAATAAAGTCAAAATATTACGGGAGTAAAGTCATCACTCCAAGAAGAAAAAAAGTTGAAATAGTTGGAAATTTTAAAAAAGGCACATTTTACAAGAATAAAGTCAAAATACTGAGAAAAATGTTACAATTAAAATAAACAAAAAATCTAAAATTAAGTTGTCACTTTTGGAAAATTAGGTTGAGGAAAAAGTTATGATTTTATGGGAATAAAGTCATAATTCCGAGAAAATCCTTTACAAGAGGAACCTTAAAATTTTTGGAAAATTAAAAACAAAAACAGCATATTTTGCAAGAATAAACTTGTAATATTACGAGGATTTTAAAAAAAGCATTTTAGTAGCATGGACTTAGAATTAAATAAAAATATGTTTTTTTTTAAGTTGTAATATTTTGAAGAACGAAAAAAAAGTGATCACTTTTGGAAAATTAGGTTGGGAAAAAAGTCCAAATATTATGGGAATAAAGTCATAATGTTACATGAAGAAAGATTATGCAAATTATTAAAGAAGACAGTTGAAATATTTGAAAAATAAAGAACATTTGGAAAAGTAAAGAGCCAATCCCAAGGTTCATATTCATGTGTTTTTTCAGCTACATCACAAAGATGCACTGCAGTTTTTTCTGTCACCTTTTAATGTTTTACCCTTTGGACACCCCTGCAATAGACCATACGGAATACATGCTGATGAGGGAGGGGCGTGATAGCTAGGACCCCCACTGAATGCGTGCCACAGCTCCAACTCGGCACAGGAGGACGGTGTGTCAGCATAGCCCCATCCTGTGGACGAAAGGTGCAACTGCACGGCATCTCGTGGCAAAGCAGGGCAATTTGTGAGCGCATTACAGTCAATAATTCATTCATTAGCACACGATGCTTACCACTGTTGGAATGCTAATGGATGTTGCACTCATTGACTGCGGCGTTAATTCTTCTACTTTTGTGTGTGCTTCACGTTCATGTTGGTAGAACAGCATTGTACTACTTATGAAGACATAAACTCAGCCCTTCTATGACGATGGACTGGTAAAATGATTTCAAGACTGGAACAGGTCAAATATCCAAATCTGTCCAGAAAGGGTAAACTTGACTATTCAAGATTCAAATTCAAATTTTTATTTTCAGACCCCTTATCTTAACCCTAACCTACTAAACCTAATCCTAACCCTAACCTCTAACCCTAAACTTAACCCTAACCTCTAAACCTAATTCTAACCCTAACCTCTAACCCTAAATTTAATCCTAACCCTAACCTCTAACCCTAACCTAACCTCTAAACCTAATCCTAACCCTAACCTCGAATTCTAAACCTAAAACTAATCCTAACCGTAACCCTAACCTCGAACTCTAAACCTAAACCTAATCCTAACCCTAACCTCTAAACCTAATCCTAACCCTAACCTCTAACCCTAAACATTACCCTAACCCTAACCTCTAAACCTAATCCTAACTCTAACCTTGAACTCTAAACCTAAACCTAACCCTAACCTCTAAACCTAATCCTAACCCTAACCTCTAACCCTAACCTAACCTCTAAACTTAATCCTAACCCTAACCTCGAACTCTAAACCTAAACCTAATCCTAACCTCTAACCCTAACCCTAACCTCGAACTCTAAACCTAAACCTAATCCTAACCCTAACCTCTAAACCTAATCCTAACCCTAACCTCTAACCCTAAATGTAACCCTAACCCTAACCTCTAAACCTAATCCTAACCCTAACCTCTAACCCTAACCTAACCTCTAAACCTAATCCTAACCCTAACCTCTAAACCTAATCCTAACCCTAACCCTAACCTCGAACTCTAAACCTAAACCTAACCCTAATCCTAATCCTAATCCTAACCCTAACCTCTAAACCTAATCCTAACCCAATTCAAATTCAAGTTTTTATTTTGGGAACCCTAGCTTCTAACCCTAACCCTAAACCTGTAACCCTGACCCTAAGCTATATACTTGTAAATACAGTATATTCATACGTTTCACATGGATGATGATGAAGATTTACTGTGCTGCTCCAGAAACAAGCTGCCAAGTCTTTGCCTGAAATACTGAGGCCATCGGGTGTCGGACTGCCCACACTGCAGAAGGTAGAGACCAAAGAGTCCTCCTAAACAAGAGAGGGCGCTGATAAAGAAGAACGGTCGGTCCGTTTTCACTCTACCGAATCATTGCGCGGAATGGAGTCCCCAAACGCTGGTGACTCACCGTCAGCGGTGCGACTGCTAAATAACCCACCATGGGGCCAAAGAAAGTTGAGAGTGCCAGCAATTTGACGAAGCAGGTGAGAAACACCCCCGAAATCAAGAAAGAACCACTGCACTTGAAAGGTGCCACTGCACTTCAAATACACAAGTGATGCGTGTGTGTAGACACAAGGCGATGCAGTAATCCCTCCTTTATCGCGTGCTATTTACTGTAGTTGGTTTTCCCCCGAGTAGGACTCCTTGTTTCTACCTGGAATATTTCCGTAACGAGTGAAACGTGTCTTAAGAACGTCACCTCGTAAATTCATTTTCCAGCGGTACTATTGAGACTCATTGTCACCACGTGGGACAGTAAATGGGCCAAAAGGGGGCCAAAAGGTTCTGCGTCCACCCATCCCAAGCGGGCCCAGTTTCAAGATGTCAGGAGAACAGTGTGTGTGTGTGTGTGTGTGTGTGTGTGTCTGCACAACACAAACAGCGTCACAATCTACCATACCTCTAACTGCATGTGGAGATGAGGAAAAAACTGCATTATTAAATTATGTGCAACAAAATTAACAATCCCACGCACGCACGCAAACATACGCAAATCATTTGGACGGTGACCCCAATTTATTCTTTTTTTTGTGCCTTTTTTTTGTTGTTTTTGTTCCTAGAGATATCACAGCGAGACAGCAGAGGTTAGGATAGATATAATAAGCCCTTACAATATGTAAAGGTCTCCAGCAAAAAGGGATCTCCCCCACAGAGGACTGTGGGAAAGTGGGGTGAGGATGGAGGAGAAGGGAGGAGAAGGGAGGAGAAGGGAGAAGGGCACATGGCGACAGTAGCGGGTGACAGAGCGAGCTGCCATCTATGCGCTCGGGTTTGGGTTGTTGTGTGTGTTGGTGGAGCCGTTGCTTCCCTGGATGGTGAGGCTGATGTCATCCTTCCTCTCCTTCTCCTCCTCCCGCAGCTCCTCTTTCAGCTCGTCCTTCTCCTTGAGGGGACGTGCCTCCACAGTGTCTTCGGTGGCCGCGGGGGCGTAGCGGCCGGTGCGGTGCTCCCGCAGGGCTGGGCCCCACTTGGGATGAGGCTGGCACGCGTGCTTCAAGCGCTGACACACAAAGTGAGACACAGACGTGACACAACGCGACAAGCGTCACAAAGTTCACATTCGGTGCAAGGATCCATATTTGGTAGCCATGGGAAACGCGATTCTTTTCACTGACTCAAGTTCTTATGATTCACTCGCCGAATTGAATCATTTACTCGATTCATTCATCAGAAAGCGCAAGCACAGAAACTCACACATTTGGACATATTTGGAAAGGACTCGCGAGTCAGTGAAACTCGATCCTTCATCAAGCACCCGTGACTCAGTGGAACTCAAGTCTTTGTTGAGCACCCGCGAGTCAGTGAAAGTCGACTCTTTGTCGAGCACTTGTGAATCAGTGAAACTCGAGTCTTTGTTGAGCACCCAGGAGTCAGTGGAACTCGATTCTTTGTCAAGCACCTGTGACTCAGTGGAAGTCAAGTCCTTGTTGAGCACCTGCGAGTCAGTGAAACACGAGTCTTCCATGATCACCGGCGAGTCAGTGAAAGCCGAGTCTTTGTCGAGCACCCGTGAGTCAGTGAAACTCGTGTCTTCGTTGAGCACCTGTTGGTCAGTGAAAGTTGAGTCTTCAACGAGCACCCATGAATCAGTCAACGTCAAGTCTTGTCGAGCACCCATGA
The DNA here is from genome assembly GCF_027744805.1 of Dunckerocampus dactyliophorus. Lineage (NCBI taxonomy): Eukaryota > Metazoa > Chordata > Actinopteri > Syngnathiformes > Syngnathidae > Dunckerocampus > Dunckerocampus dactyliophorus. The sequence continues at coordinate 48,994,538 of NC_072820.1, forward strand.
GTCTGTGGAACTCAAGTCTTTGTTGAGCACCTGCGAGTCAGTGAAACACGAGTCTTCAGTGATCACCCATGAGTCAGTAAAAGTTGAGTCCTTGTCGACGACCAGTGAATCAGTGTAACTCGAGTCTTCCTTGAGCACCCGCTAGTCAGTGAAACTTGGGTCTTCCTTGAGCACCTGCGAGTCGGTGAAACTCAAGGCTTCGTGAAGCACTCAGACATTAGTGAAATTTGAGTCTTCGTTGAGCACGATAAGTCAGTGAAACACGAGTCTTCCTCGATCACCCATGAGTCAGTGAAAATCGAGTCTTCCTCGAGCGCCTGTGAGTCAGTGAAACTCGAGTCTTCCTTGAGCACCGGTGAGTCAGTGGAACTTAAGTCGTCATCGGGCACCCGCGAGTCAGGGAAACTCGAGTCTTTGTTGAGGCCCATGCATCAGTGAAACTCGAGCCTTCCTCGAGCGCCTGTGAGTGAGTGAAACTCGAGGGTTCCACGAGCGCCCGTGGGTCAATGAAACTCAAGTCTTCCTTGAGCACCCATGAGTCAGTGAAAGTCGAGTCTTTGTCGGGAACCTGTGAATCAGTGAAACCAGAGTCTTCTGCGAGCACACGAGAGTCAGTGAAACTCGAGTCTTCCTCAAACAGCCTCGGGTCAGTGAAATTGAAGTCTTCATCGAGCATACGTGAGTCAGTGAAACGAGTCTTTGTCGAACACCCATGAGTCAGTAAAAATATTTTTTTCAATGTTTTAGCGAAGAATTATTCCCCCCACTGTGTGTTGCTAAGCTAAGTATCGAAGCAGCAAGCAAACCCTTCTTCTTAACTTTGTTCTTATTCATTCTTAACAAAGTGGAATTCAACAGCAAACGGTGACAAGAACCTACCTCTCTGAAAGTGGCCCCTGGGGACCTTGAGATCTTGTAGAGGGCGTAGATGGGTATGCAGATCACCGAGGACAGAGCCATGGCGAAGCCGATGGCCAGGGACCAGCCGGGGTACACGTAGTCATTGTAAGTGATGGGCTTGTACTGGATCACTGTGAAGATCAGGATAAACTGTGGGGACGAGGCAGAACGAGTGAGTGCTGCAGAAAAGTCAAATAAAAGATGAAGATCATTCATTCATGCAGATGATTCATGATGCAGATACACACCCACAGTATATCGCATATTCCAGATACAGCATTTGCAAACCCACAAACCTCAGTCACCTCTCTGTAATCATTTATAAATATGACAGTTTTCACCATGTGCGGCCATTTTTAGAACGGGACCTCTGTAGGCTATCCCCATATGCGAGTGGGATGCATTACTTTTAACTTTGATAGGTGAAATTGTACCTCTTGGTTTCATTCAAAAGCTGCAGAGTTATGAACGTGAACAGTCAGCTTCACAGGCCCTGGAGAGCAGACTTTTAGTCTATGATGGAATGACTGAGAGGGGAAAAATGCCTGAAATCTAAGCAGTAATCCACAACAATGCGTTTCGTGGTCGGCCTAGGAGCTTAGTGGACTAATAATACATGTGGTTGGGAAATTCTACTGATAGAGGCTGCCCGTGTCCATTTCCCAGTCAGAAAGATTTGAGGTTGGAATTGGAAACAAAGCCCGCGGAGGCCGGCAGATTAGCTCGGGAAATGTAGGTCAGATTCCTAAAATGTGTTAGCGGTATTCAAACGTTGTTTTTTTTTTTTTTCCTTTTTTTGCGAGTGTTAACTTACAGAGATAATAACGGGGGAGATGAACCTCCAGCACACTTTGAAGAAGAGCGGAGGAGGGAAACCCAGCATCATCTCAACGTCTTTGAAATAGTTTCGGTGACCTGAAGGAGAGATGTTTGTATGATTAGAAACAAAACAACAGCTTTGGTTTGCGTTGTTGCTGTGGCAAGGACGCCAACGAGAGATATTCTTGTATTTAACAGAAGGGACTTGATCTTGATGTTCCCGGAGAATGGCCGACCATTCACAAAGATAACAAAACTAGGCCACCGACACAAAATAAATCCTGAATTGAAAGCCAGTTTTTGAACAACGGTTCACTGCCGTCCGACAAGAACAATGAACACTCGGAGAACACTCCACTCGGATACGCTCACCCCGTCCTTACCGTAAATATACATGATGCAGACACACATGATGCAGGAAATGATGACCAGAGAGAAACTAGCAGCGTAATTGTCCATCAGCAGCAACCAGTAGATTCCTGCCTGCGGGCAGAAACAGACATCGGGTCGAAATAAAGCTCAAAGAATACTTCGGACTAGAAATGCATGCCTCGCGGGCTTACCTGGGTTGTTAGCGGCACTCCCAGGAGGAATCCAACAACAGCCACACACAGTGTAACTACAGTCTTGTTTCTGATAATCCAGTCAGTGCCAATCTCATCGACAATGGCCGTCACCAGCGTCTCCAGTAAGCAGAACTAAAGGAGGAACAAACCAGAGTTATTTCCGTCTCAAGTCTATTTCCTTGTATGTGTTTATATTTAAAGGCTTACTTCCATTTATTTATTTTTCCCACACATGAGACATATACACTTATGGAAGTTCGGGAGCAGCTGGTACCCCTCGTTTATCGCAGTTAAATGGTTCCAGACCCGACCGTGATAAATGAATTCCCGCAAGGATGGATTCCTTATTTATAAATGGAATAGTTTCGTAGTTAGAGCCTAGAACCCCTGTTCACGACCTTCTAAATATGTTTAACATTACTAGAACCCTCTAGACATGAAATAACACGCCAATAATCACATTACTGACACCTAGTTAGCCATGTTTATGCCTGAAAATGCTTAATTCAGACAAGAAATATGTGACATTTTCTTAATTGTGCATATTGTTGATTAATAATAGGCTATATTCAACCACAAAACAGCATTTATGAATATATATTTCTCACCTGAGTCCCCAGTCCGAGAAGGATGAGCATGAAGAAGAAGAGCAGCGACCAGAGTGGGGAAATGGGCAGCAGAGTGAGTGCTTCTGGGTAAGCCACAAAGGCCAGTCCCGGGCCGTGGTCGGCGACCTCCGATACCGGCACGTTCAGATGGTGTGCCATGAAGCCCAGGATGGAGAAAATGACAAAGCCAGCGTAGACACTGGTTGCACAGTTGGTGATGCTGATGATGATGCTGTCTCTGGACAGCAGAAAAACAGATTGAAAGGGAATCAAATCATGGCTAGATTGCAAGATCATAACATACATCTTCTGAAATAAAATAAAATAAAATAAAATAAAATAAAATAGTTTCATTTTTAATGAATTAAATTATTTTATGTAAATTGGTAATGGGCGAAAATGATGAAATTTTCCATGAAAAAAATTGAATAATTTTTGAAAACATTTAACTAAATGTAATTTTTTTTAGTAATTTCATTAAAAAAATAAAAAATAAATTATTTTGTGTAACTTGGTAAATGGCGTGTAATAATAAATGTTGGCAATAAAAAAAAATGATTTAATTTAATTTAATTTAATTTATTTTAATTTAATTTTCATAGTAATTTCATTTTTGAAAAATGAATTTACTTGGTGTAAATTGGTAAATGGCCCATAATGATGTATGTTGTAGATGAAAAAATACAATAATTGTTTAATTTAATTTAATTTAATTATTTTGTGTCAATGCCCTATAATGATGAATGTTGTCAATGAAAAAAATGTAATATTTCTTCTAAAAATGTAATTAAATTTAATGTAGTTTAATTTTCATTAGGATAAACAGCATAAAAAATGTATGAATGGAATTTAATTTCCGTAGTAATTTCATATAAAAAAAATTTAATTATTTTCTGTAAATTGGTAAATGGCTTATAATGATGAACGTTGGCAATTAAAAAAATAATAATTACATTTCTTAATTTATTTTATTATGTTTTTATTTAATTTTATGAAATTCTTTTGTGTAAATTGGTAAATGGCCTATAATGATGAACGTTGGCAGTTAAAAAAATAATAATTACATTTATTAATTACTTTTATTATGTTTTATTATGTTTTTATTTAATTGTATTATGTTTGAAAAATGAAATTCTTTTGTGTAAATTGGTAAATGGACCATAATGATGAATGTTAGCAATGAAAAATAAGGAATAAAATGTTTACATTTTTAAAAATGAATCTCACCATTACAGCCTTTTAGAGATTGCCCTATAATTTTGCATTAAATTGATAAATATAAGATTAAATTCAGCACATTATTCTGCAGGGTCAATACAGGAAAAAACGCTTCTGTAAAAATGAAAAATGGAAATGTACTTGGCATCATTAATAGGAACTGAAAGTAAAAGTGAAAGGGAACGGGAAAGCCTCTTCAGCACCAAACCAAAATGTGTGCATGCCTTTATGGACCTTGCTTTGTTGACTGGGAACAGGGATGCCAAATGGTTGGAAAAACCAAGCTGGAAGCATTGCATTGCACAAAATTGCTTTGTATGATGTATGATGAAGATTCCGAGGGAATAAAGTGGCCTGGACTGCTGTGAAACCAGTTTACTTGTTTGTAAGCAATAAATGATGCCTGAGATGCTCGGCCTGGCTTCCACCTTGTGGACCAATTCATGTGTACCAATCTGTGAGGCTGCAGGACAGCAGAGCCAAAGTCGACTGGGTCGCTGCCTCACAACACGATTTGATAAAGCTACAGTCCAGCTGTGTGCAGCGGTTTAGCCAGCCCCAACTCTCTGATGCCCTCGCTCTGTCAGCAAGTGTGGATGAGCTCAGGAGAGTTAATCATGTCCTTTTGTTTCCTTATCTCCTCCACTCTCACTTTCTACCTCATTCATGCTTGCTGCCTCGCTGAGCAAACAGCAGTCGAAAAAGCCGCACATCTCACTTTCTCTGTCCTAAACATTATTTGTGCTTCCGCCTTCAGTTAGTCCCGTCCTGTCTCACGGCACCGTCCTGTCACCTTTTTTTTTGTTTTTTTTAAATCCATTACATGAATCACTGTCATGTGCTTCGTGTCAAATCCATAAATGGCATGTGGTTATATTTCATGTATTTGGTAATTATACCTTAAAAGCTCATTACTGTTACTTTCAGTCCTGCTACTCAAATGAGTCATGAAGTCAACGCTAGATTGCAAGATCGTGACGTACATCTTCATTCGATGCGATTCAATTCAATTCAATAATAAAAAAAAATAAATTCTTTTGTGTAAATTGGTAAATGGCCTATAATGATGAAGGTTGGCAATGAACAAAAAATTGAATTAAATTAAATTAAATTAAATTAAATTAAATTAAATTAAATTAAATTAAATTAAATTAAATTTTTGTAGTAATTATATTTGAAGAAAAATAAAATTATTTTGTGTAAATTGGTAATGGCCTATAATGATGACCATTCTCCATAAAAAAATGTAATAGTTTTTTTTTTTTTTAAATGTAATTGAATTTAATTTTCATAGTAATTTCATTTTAAAAATGATTTTGGTGTAAATTGGTAAATGGCCTATAATGATGAACGTTGGCAATAAAAAAAAAAGGAATAAATTAAATAAAACTAAATACAATTAAATAAAATTGAATAAAATTAAATACAATTAAATACAATAACATTTTTGTAGTAATTTCATTTTTAAAAAATGAAATTCTTTTGTGTAAATTGGTAAATGGCCCATAATGATGAACGTTAGCGATGAAAAAAATGCAATCATGTTTAAAAATCATTTAATTTAATTTAACTTAATTTAATAAAAACGTATTCAAATGTTTTTCTCGTTGCCAACATTCATCATTATTTACCAATTGACACATTTCATGTATTTGGTAATTATGTGCTAAAAGCTCATTGCTGTTACTTTCAGTCCTGTTACGCAAACGAGTCAGCACACATTCTTACACTTTGTGTTTTTCTTTGTTAGTAAAGCGTGAAGTACCTGAAACAATTGTTGTGGAACTTGTTATAGGAAGCCATGGTAATGAGGCCTCCCCAAGCACATCCCAGGGAGTAGAAAATCTGTGATGCAGCATCTCCCCAAACCTAGAAAAATAACATAAAAACAAACAGCAGCAAATTGGCGACAGCGGTCCTTAATGACAAAGCTTGAAGACAGTTACTAGAGAGCAGGAGCCGAGCGGGGGTCAATCATGACCGACCAGTCCGGTCGATCTCTGTCGCAAATTTCCTAATTACAGTGTTCCCTCGCTCCATCGCGGTTCACCTTTTTTGTGCGATTTTAGTCCTTTTATTTCTTCACAGCTTATGGACTCTGTTACAGGCGGAGCCTGGCCCTTTAAGAAGAATTGCATTGTGGGGCTCCAACAGGTTGGTGACCACAACAAAGGATTTTAATGTAAATGCTTAGCCTTATTTATTCATCAAGTCTCTGAAGCTGAAATCATTTGCAGTTGCTGTGGATGGTGTTTTTTGTGACCTCCAAGACACACTGGAGGTTGTAATCCAAGTTTAGAGCCCGGCAGACGACCCGCTGGACACTAATATGCTTCATGCACTTTCCGAAAGAGCCAAGCCAATTGTTTGCATCCGGTGACACAACATGTGCACTCTATGCTGCATCGTTGTGTTTTTATTTCCCAACATTTCTAATTCCATTTCATTATGCTGCTTCTCCTGTTATGGTCGCAGGGGGTATGCTGGAGCCTATCCCAGTTAACTTTGGGTGCACCCTGGACTGGTTGCCAGCCAATCGCAGGGCACATATCGACAACCATTCACTTCGTTGTGTTTTTATTTCCCAACATTTCTAATTCCATTTCATTATGCTGCTTCTCCTGTTATGGTCGCAGGGGGTATGCTGGAGCCTATCCCAGTTAACTTTGGGTGCACCCTGGACTGGTTGCCAGCCAATCGCAGGGCACATATCGACAACCATTCACTTATGGGCAATTTAGAGTCTCCAATTCACCTAACGTGCATATTTTTGGAATGTGGGAAAAAGCCGGTGTGTGCACGCACAGGGGGAACATGCAAACTCCACAGAGCCACGACCGCAGATCTTCTACATCTCCCGATTGTGTGGCCAAAATGCGAACCACTAGGCCACTGTCCGACCGAATTCCACATTTTTCATTCGTGTTACAGATTGGGGGATTGGTCATCTCCCAGCCTGACGATTGCTGGTTCAATCCTCAGCCGGTGAATAGATTTGAACACATTTCTAAGATATTTCAGTAGTCAGCTTCAGCATTCACACACAATTTCTACTGAAATTGTGTCATCTAGTCGCTTTAATAAATGAAATCCAATTTTTTTACAAGACTTTGAAAGAATATCTCCTTTCATGTCAAAGTAAAAACACATTTTTACCAATTTGTGTCTATTAATTAAAATATATATAACGGGAAGTTCATGACTGCATAAGTGTTCACCCCAATGGGGTCAGTATTTACTAAATAAATCCATTTAAACAACAATTAAAATATTTGTTAATAAATGTCATTTTAAAGAAATGAATGTAATAAATTTAATTCATTTACTAAAAGAAATCTATTCGGTATCTACTTTTTTTTTTTTTTTTTTTTTTTTACAAGAATTTAAAAAAAGAGCTCCATTCATGTCAAAGTTTGTGTCTATTAATTAAAATACGTGTAAGGGGAAGTTAATGACTGCATAAGGGTTCACCCCCACCACGTCAATATTTACTACATGAATACAAAAAGTTAAATAACAATGAAAATAATGTCATTTGAAATAAATACATTTCATACATTTCATTCACCCCTCCGTGAATCAGCACCTTACCGTGGTGGAGGGGTTTGTGTGCCCGAGTGATCCTAGGAGCTATGTTGTCTGGGGCTATATGCCCCTGGTAGGGTCTCCCAAGGCAAACAGGTCCTGGGTGACGGGCCAGACCAAGAGTGATTCAGAAGACCCGTATGAATAAACACACGAGGAGAGACCGCACCTCGCCCGGAAGTGGGATACCGGGGCCTCACCCTGGAGCCAGGCCTGGGGGAGGGGCTCGCAGGCGAGCGTCTGGTGGTCGGGCTTTCACCCGTGGGACCCGGCCGGGCTCAGCCCGAAGAAGCCACACGGGATCTCCCCCCCGTAGACCCACCACCTGCGGGGGCAAGCATAAGGGTCCGGTGCATTGCGTTTTGGGTGGCGGTCGAGGGCGGGCACCTAGGCGACCTGGTCTTCGGCGGTCAAATCTGGTTCTTGGGACATGGAGTAGTTGGACTCACCTCGACCCACAGTTTAGGTTCTGGATCCAAACTCCTCGAGAGGGGCTGGACCTTGTTCTACTCTGGAGTTGCTGCAGGGGAGAGGCGGCGAGCTGGTGTGGGCTTATTAATAGCCCCCCGGCTCGGTGCCTCTGTGTTGGAGTCATCCCCGGTAAACGAGAGGGTCATTTCCCTACGCCTTCGGGTTGGGGAAAGGGTCCTGACTGTCGTTTGTGCGTACGCGCCAAACGGCAGTTCAGAGTACCCAGCATTCCTGGAGTCCATCAGAGGGGTGCTGGAGAGCACCCCAACTGGTGACTCTGTCGTTTTGCTGGGAGACTTCAACGCCCATGTGGGCAATGACAGTGTGACCTGGAGGGGCGTGATTGGGAGGAACGGCCTCCCCGATCTGAACCCGTGCGGTGTGATGTTGTTGGACTTCTGTGCAAACCACAGTTTGTCCATCACAAACACCATGTTCCAGCATAAGGATGTCCATAAGTGCACATGGCACCAGGACACCCTAGGCCGCAGGTCTATGATTGACTTTGTAGTCGTATCATCAGACCTGCGTCCGCATGTTTTGGACACACGGGTAAAGAGAGGGGCTGAGCTGTCAACTGATCACCACCTGGTGATGAGTTGGATTAGATGGCGGGGGAGGATGCCGGACAGACCCGGGAGACCCAAACGTGTAGTGAGGGTGTGCTGGGAACGTTTGGCAGAGTCTCCTGTTCGTCGAGTCTTCAGCTCTCACCTCCGGCAGAGCTTCTCCTGCATCCCGGGGGAGGACGAGGATATCGAGTCCGAATGGGCTCTATTCCGTGCCTCCATTGCTGAGGCAGCCGATCGGAGCTGCGGCCGCAAGGTGGTCGGTGCCAGTCGTGGCGGCAAGCCCCGAACCCGATGGTGGACACCAGAGGTCAGGGCTGCCGTCAAGCTGAAGAAGGAGTCCTATCGAGCATGGATGGCTTGTGGGACTCCTGAAGCAGCTGACGGGTACCGGCAGGCCAAGCGGCACGCGGCTTCGGCGGTGGTCGAGGCAAAAACATGGGTGTGGGAGGAGTTCGGTGAGGCCATGGAACACGACTTTCGGTCGGCCTCGAAGAGGTTCTGGCAAACCGTCCGGCGCCTCAGAAAGGGGAAGCAGTGCCCGGTCCACACTGTTTACAGTGGGGACGGGAGCCTGCTGACCTCGACTGAGGATATAGTTGGGCGGTGGAAGGAATACTTTGAGGCCCTTCTCAATCCCACTGACATACCTTCCCTAGAGGAAGCAGAGACTGAGGATACGAACGCGGACAGTTCCATCACCGTGGCTGAGGTATCTGGGGTAGTCAAAATGCTCCCCAGTGGCAAAGCTCCGGGGGTGGACGAGTTTCGCCCTGAATTCCTCAAGGCTTTGGATGTTGCGGGACTGTCTTAGCTGACACGTCTCTTCAACATTGCGTGGAAGTCGGGAACAGTACCTCTGGATTGGCAGACTGGGGTGGTGGTCCCCCTTTTCAAGAAGGGTGACCGGAGGGTGTGTTCCAACTATAGGGGGATCACACTCCTCAGCCTCCCTGGGAAAGTCTATTCCAGGGTGCTGGAGAGAAGGGTACGACCGTTAATCGAACCTCGGCTACAGGAGGTGCAATGTGGTTTTCGTCCTGGTCGCGGAACACTGGACCAGCTCTACACCCTTGCAAGGGTCCTGGAGGGTACTTGGGAGTTTGCCCAACCGGTCTACATGTGCTTTGTGGACCTGGAAAAGGCATTCGACCGTGTCCCTCGCGGTGTCCTGTGGGGGGTGCTCCGGGAGTATGGGATTGGTGGCGCGCTACTACGTGCCATTCAGTCCTTGTACAACCGGAGCAGGAGCCTGGTTCGCATTGCCAGTAGTAAGTCAAGCCTGTTTCCGGTGAACGTTGGCCTCCGCCAAGGCTGCCCTTTGTCACCGATTCTGTTTATAATTTTCATGGACAGAATTTCTAGGCGCAGCCAAGGTGTCGAGGGAGTCCAGTTCGGGGGCACTAGGATCTCATCTCTGCTATTTGCAGACGATGTGGTCCTGATGGCCTCATCGAGCTGTGACCTGCAGCGTTTACTGGGACGGTTTGCATCTGAGTGTGAAGCTTCTGGGATGAGACTCAGCACCTCCAAATCCGAGGCCATGGTTCTCAGTCGGAAAAGGGTGGATTGCTCCCTCCGGGTTGGGAATGAGGTCCTGCCCCAGGTGGAGGAGTTCAAGTATCTCGGGGTCTTGTTCACGAGTGAGGGAAGGTTGGAGCGTGAGGTCGATAGGCGGATCGGCGCAGCGTCTGCAGTAATGCGGTCGCTGTACCGGACCGTCGTGGTGAAGAGAGAGCTGAGCCGGAAGGCAAAGCTCTCAATTTACCGATCGATCTATGTTCCCACCCTCACCTATGGTCATGAGCTTTGGGTCATGACCGAAAGAACGAGATCGCGGATACAAGCGGCTGAAATGAGTTTTCTTCGTAGGGTAGCGGGACTCACCCTAAGAGACAGGGTGAGGAGCTCGGTTATCCGAGAGGAGCTCAGAGTAGAGCCGCTGCTCCTTCACATCGAGAGGAGCCAGCTGAGGTGGCTCGGGCATCTAGTCCGGATGCCTCCCGGACGCCTCCCTGGTGAGGTGTTTCGGGCATGCCCAGCCGGGAGAAGGCCCCGGGGAAGACCTAGGACACGCTGGAGGGATTATGTCTCACAGCTGGCCTGGGAACGCCTCGGTGTCCTCCCGGTGGAGCTGGAGGAGGTGGTCGGGGACCGGGAAGTCTGGGCTTCCCTACTGAGACTGCTGCCCCCGCGACCCGGACCCGGATAAGCGGAGGAAAATGGAATGGAATGGAATGGAACATTTCATTCATTCACTAAAAGAAAATGTTTCGTATCTATTTGGTATCTGCTTCAGCCAAATGTTATAAATAGTGCAAACCCAATTCCAATGAAGTTGGGAGGACGTGTAAATTGTAAATAAAAACAGAATAAACAGAATAAAAACAGAATATGACGATTTGTTCAACCGATATTCAACTGAATACGCTACAAAGACAAAATATTTCATGTTCAAACTGGTAAACTTTTTTTGCAAATATCAGCTCATTTGGAATTTGATGCCTGCAACAGGTTCCAAAAACAAAGCTGGGACCTGGAAAAAGGCAAAAAAGGCTGAGAAAGTTGAGGAATGCTCATCAAACGTCTGTTTGCAACATCCCACGGGTGAACAGGCTAAGTGGGAACAGCTGGGTGCCACGATTGGGTATAACAGGAGCTTCCCTCAAGTGCTCGGACATTCGCAAGGCTTGAGATCCGGGCTGTGACTTGGCCCCTCTAGAACATTCACCTCGCTGTGTTTGAACTAGCTCTGTGTCGCTTTAGCTGCATGCTTGGGGGTCGTTGTCTCCCAAGGCGTAGTTCTCGTGCAGGTTGAAACAGATTATCGCCCAGGATTTTCTGCGTTCATGACCCACCTGCTTCTACCTTGACAAGATATATATCGTTGTAAAAATACCTTTGCATCAAGGACCTTCTGCCACTGCGGAGTCAGGTAGTACATGATGCCGTTGACGGCTCCGTCCAGGGTAATGCCGCGGATAAACAGGATGGTCAAAACAACGTAAGGAAATGTGGCCGTAAAGTACACCACCTGGAAACACACACACGTGCATGTGACACCATCACTCACGCAGGAAGAGAAGAGTTCAGCACAAATGGAAACGGACCTTTCCAGAGGATTTGACGCCCCTGATGAGGCAGAGGAAGACCACCACCCAGGACACAGCCAGGCAGCCCAGGATGGGGAGGCGCACCTCTCCAAAGTTGCCAATGTCGTCAGAGATGTCCAACACGTAGTGTCTAAAATAGATCAGGTGAAGTAGATTTGACACATTTTTGCTTAAATGAAGCATTTTCAAGCATCGAAATGGCTAAATGAGCCAAAATACAAATATAAGGCATTCGGAAGACGCACTCGAAGATGTGATGATATGTAGTATTCCACACTTGTCACTAGGTGGCAGTAATGTCACATTGATGAGACAATACCCGGTGCAGGTAGACTGATGCTTTATTAATAAAAATGATACATGTTGCACAAGAACAAAACTGCTGCCTTGCTTGTTTGTCACAAGTCACCGTAGGTCACCTGAAGGGGAGCGCTGCTAGCTAGCAAGGCAGCTCATGTTTTTGTTTTCTTCGCATATACTTCGCCAATTTCACCAAAAATTTGAAGGTCCAATCAACTCAGAATCATCCGAAACACGCTCCTAACAACTTTTAGGAGAACACATTTTGAAAATCGGACCCCCTTTTTTTCTAGGTCCCGTCCACTTCCAGAAGTCATAGAAAGTCGTGGGTGGTATTGTTGGTCAGTTCTTGGTCACTTTTGGGGGGGTAAAACTTGTTTTCAAGTCGACAGGACTTACCGTTCTGTACAGTACAGTACAATACTGTACAGACCAGGAAGTAAAAAAAAAAAGCAAAAGCAGCAAGTAACTCCTCCAATGGTATTGTCTTACTTTTTCTTATTTTGTTTACTATATTGGGTAATAGGAGTGTAAAGCTGACTATAGGGGTGTTATTCCATGCCTAGAGGGCTCTAATAATCTGAAAAATGGTTTTTAGAAGGTTGTAAACATGTTTTTTATGCCCTAACAAAATATTCCATTTATAAATAAGGAATCGTACTTTGCGGGAATTCACTTATCACGGCCGGGTTTGGAACTAATTAACCGCAATAAAAGAGGAATTTTCAAAAAACTAATACGCCTTTACTTGTTTTTCAACATACAGTACGTAAGCATATGGACAGTCGATCCCTGTTTTAACTACATTTAGAGATGAAGGTAATATAGGTAAATAGATACAACTGAAATTGAATTAAAATAATTGAAAAATAAATACACAGTGAGGAAAAAACAACTCTGACATTTATTGCTATTGTAGGAATGCCTTCTTATTTCAACCTGAAATATTTACTTTGCTGTTCATTGCTGACATGAGTGGTGCAGTGTGGCTGTGGTGAAATCCAAAGAGCTCTCTTAGGCCTTCAGAAACGTCTGTGGAAGGATCTAAAAAAAGATCTGCACTTCTACTGCCCAGAAAGTCATTCACAAGAGAACAGAAGAGAAATACAAACGTCAGATGACAGCAACTAACTTCCCCCCGCCTGGACGACCTGGTCTTCGGCGGCCAAAACTGGTTCTTGGGACATGGAATGTTACCTCTCTGGTGGGGAAGGAGCCTGAATTTGTGCGAGAGGTTGACACATTTCGACTACACATAGTCGGAGTCACCTCGACTCACAGTTTGGGTTCCGGAACCAAAGTCCTCGAGAGGGGCTGGACCTTGTTCTACTCTGGAGTTGCTGCAGGGGAGAGGCAGAGAGCTGGTGTGGGCTTATTAATAGCCCCCCGGCTTGGTGCCTCCGTGTTGGAGTCATCTCCAGTGAGCGAGAGGGTCATTTCCCTACGCCTTCAGGTTGGGGAAAGGGTCCTGAATGTCATTTGTTGGAGTCCCAGCTGGTGATTTGGTAGTTCTACTGGGAGACTTCAACGCCCATGTGGGCAATGACACTGAGACCTGGAGTAGAGTGATTGGGAGAAATGGCCTCCCCAAACTGAGCTTGTGTGATGTTATTGGACTTCTGTGCAAACCACAGTTTGTCCATAACAAACACCATGTTCCCACATAAGGATGTTCACCAGGACACCCTAGGCCGCAGGTCCATTGATTGTCTTTGTAGTCGTATGATCAAACCTGCGTCCACATGTTCTGGACACACGGGTGAAGAGAGGAGCTGAGCTGTCAACTGCTCACCACCCGGTGATGAGTTGGATTAGATGGCGGGGCGGGATGCCGGACAGACCTGGGAGACCCAAACGTGTAGCAAAAGTGTGCTGCGGATGTTTGGCACAGTCTCCCGTTCATTGAGTCTCCAACTCTCACCTCCAGCAGAGCTTCACCTGCATTCCGGGGAAGGACGAGGATATCGAGTTCGAATGGGCGCTATTCCGTGCCTCCTTTGCCGAGGCAGCCGATCGGAGCTGTGGCCGCAAGGTGGTCGGTGCCAGTTGTGGCGACAAGGCCCGAACCCGATGGTGGACACCAGAAGTCAGGGATGCCGTCAAGCTGAAGAAGGAGTCCGATCGGGCATGGGTGACTTGTGGGAATCCTGAAGGTACCGGCAGGCCAAGCGGCACACGGCTTCTGCGGTGGTCGAGGCAAAAACTCTTGTGTGGGAGGAGTTCGGTGAGGCCATGGAACACGACTTTCAGTCGGCCTCGAAGAGGTCCTGACAAACTGTCCGACGCCTCGGAAAGGGAAAGCAGTGGGATGTTTAGTGGGGACGGGGGCCTGCTGACCTCACCTGAGGATATAATCGGACGGTGGAAGGAATACTTTGAGGCCCTTCTCTGACTTAGAGGCGTACAGTCATAATCCCCCAGATGGTAGCCTTGCGCCATTGGCTCCTCAGTCAAGCGCATACAGATTGTGACAGTCCCATGCAGTACATGGCACGTGTCCTGCACGTCGTTCATGAGGCTGTTCCACTCTGATGAAAGGCTCTAGCATTTCCAGGAATCTTGAATAAATATTTGACAATTGTCCGCTCAAGGGAACACGTGAGCCAACCTTATTTGACAGGTGCGTTGATAGCACAACAAAACTGAGGTCAACTTAGCTTCGAACGACCAAACATGGAATGCAATTTGCTTACTTCCAGTATTCCTCGCTGGGGCTGGTCCTCTTGGTGCGATTGACCACCTCGCTGACCCCCGTGGCCACGGTGTGGGTGACGTTCGCCAGGGTGCCGTTAATCTGGCCTCTTTGGGTCACCACTCCGCTGCAGTCCGGCGTGTTCCAGGGGTTGTCGCAGTACGTCCACGGCAATAAGTTTGTCATGGACATGAAAAAGTAGTAGAAGGCGATGCAAATCACTACGTTGTAATAGATCCCGATGTAGGTGGACACCACCATCATGCCGTAGCCCACACCTGCGGGGAAGACGACAGGATGAGATTTGAAGTGCAAAACGTTGAAACCTATTCACATCTGTCATGATAAACACTATTCATAGCCCAGGGGTGTCCATTGTGTTTATTATTGGCCCAAGCACATTTAGAATTTAACGGGAAAAAAGAGAGGAAAAAAGTTGTAATCTAACAGGAAAAGTTGTCATTTTACAAGAATAGCGTCGTAACATTTTGAGGAAAAATATCATGAAGTTGAAATATTAAAGACAAAGTACTGATATTATGAAAAACAAACAAAGCGACAAATAAAGTTCTGATTTTTGGAAAATTATGTGACAAAAATAGTCCATATATTACGGGAATAAAGTGATAGTTACGAGAAGAAAATTTACAAAGAAGTTCAGAAACAGAAAAGATAAATAAAAGTCACAATTTTAAAAGAATAAACTCATAATATCATGGGGATAAATAATGCCATTTTAGTAGCATAGAGTTGAATATTTAAAATATAAAAAACGAGAAAAGTCGCAATTTAATGAGAACAAACTCATAATATTATGAGGAGAAATGTTATTTTAGTAGCATAAAGTTGAAATATTCACAAAAAAATGTTGATTTTTAAAGTTGTAATATTTTGAGAAACAAACAAAAAAAAAAGTTATGACTTTTGTAAAAATAGGTTATGCCGCAATAACAATCAAAATATCGCCACAATGAAGTCGTATTTATGAGGAGAAAATATACAAAAAGAAAGTTGAAAGAGTTGGAAAATTAATAATAATAAAAAAAAAACCAGCAGAAATTACAAAAAAATATAACATGTAATTTTACAAAAATAAAGTCTAAATATTAACAAAGAAAAGTCATATTCTAATGAGATAGGTCACAAGAATGAACTCATAATATTATGAGAATAAATCATGTTATTTCAGTAGCCTACAGTTGAATATTAAATTAAAAATATGTAGCTTTTTAAAGCCGTAATGTTATGAGAAACAAAAAAATAAAATAAAATAAAAATAGGTTGTGGAAAAAGTTATGTTACAATAATAAAGTCAAAATATCACCATAAATATTAAAGAAAATATTCAATATTAAAAATATTAAAGAAACAGGAATATTATGGGAATAAAGTCATAATATTCCGAGACAAAAATTTACAAAAAATATTAAAGAAGAAAGTTGAAATATTTGGAAAATTAAAAACGGCAAAATTGAGGAAAATAAAGACCAAAGTTGATGTTCATAAAAGGCTTTTTCACCTGCTGTATGTGACAAAGCTGAGAGGAAATATACATAACTCATTAGCATATCTACATGTGTTGCTTTACGAAATATGTGGCCCTTGCTGCACGGAAAATGCTTGGACACCCCCGCTATAGCGCGTATTTACAAACTACAACACTTATGTACGGATGTGTGGGAACATTATACAGATGCTACTCGGTTCCATGTTTCCCAAAAATGTATAAACAACTTAATTTTGGTCCTGAAACACGATCCTCGGTGGAGAACTAGCGCATGCCGTTATTAGATAACTTTTGTGACTTCATTATGTCCCTCAAGCGGCATGGAGAAGAAAAGGAAAGCCGTCACCGTGGAAGTGAAAATGAACATCATAAAAAACTCAGGAGTTGCTGTCTTTATGATTTTTTCCATTTCCACTGCATTTTATATGTCCTTCATGTGTCCTGTGTACAGATTGAGGGACTTATAGGAATTCACTGAGGTGTATTCCTACACATTCCAGGAACAGAACTGCATTTGGAAGCGTCCGCACGTGAAAAGCATACAACTCTAAGAACGTGAGGACTCGTGTTTGACGTGGCGGGTCAAGTCAACATAGCATTGCACTTTGTCTCCAACCCCTCATTCGCCTTCCATGAGTCACGTTTCTCATCAGCTTTACTGTCCGAGGTTGTTTACTTTTGCAAACACACATTTTACTAGTAAAAAAAAAAAAAAAAATTCTCTTTAGTACAAAAAAAACAGTAATAATATTAATACTAACTCAAGTCAAGTTAATTATTAACAAAGTTTCAGGAAAATATCAGTTTCCGACTAAAAAAGGGAGACAATCAGCTTCTTGTGAAAAGATAAGGAAAGATAACTTTCACGTAGACACAGATATTTTTTGCTTTGTGACAGCTCAAATACCTAAACAACTATACCAACATAAACAACACAAACAAGGGGTTGTTTTACATCAAAATAACAATTTATTTACAAATATAACACCATGTACTATTTCTAAATTTCACATTTGGAACTGAATAAATCCACTTCTGCCACCTTGTGGCCGTTTTTATGGCTTAAAAGTGCTCTGAAAGTGACATGCATTAGTGAGGAGTTGCATTACCACCTCTTACGTTGTGGGGATCGGGCGTTGGGGTTTATAAAAACGTGTAAGTACGTCTTTGGTATTGAATGAGTTAAATACGTTGTTAAACGTTCGGGTGAAATTTCAAGATGAAGTTAAAATGCACAATAACCTTCATCAGTTTCTGTTCAAAATAACTCGGGGGTGATCCGGATCACCATCTGGATCCTGGAATTTCTTTAAGGGATTCTTTCACATTGTGAGATCGGACCATTTTCGGCATTTGTGCATATAACTCCACAAAAAATGGTCAGAACACATGGGAAAAAAATACCGGGCAAGTTTCCAGCAGGTACTTCAAAATATCAAAGACTGATCCAGATAATGGAATCATTCCGGAAGCTATGATCCAGAATATGTAAACATGGGAGACATTTGGCATTTTCGTCCACGGAAGACAACAAATAAAGCTATAAAGACGAAACAAACACCGTTATATAAAACCAAGACACTGTGGAATCTGGATGTGTTGTATCTTCAAAAGCTACGCAGGTCGATCCAGGAAAAACCGCCATTACGAAAAATCTGATTTTTGTGAATAACTACTGAACTGATTTTGGTATCAGTATGAATCCTATTGCGAATGGTATGTTTTCAAGGTCAAGGAATCTAAATATGTAGATATGTAAAATAAATGTAGGACTAATATTTATGGTGTAAATCACAATACGGGGGGAACGATGGCGCATGGCGCAGGTCTGCGCCCTCTCAGTGCTTTTCTAGTTATTTTATTTTTTTTCTCTTTTGTATGAAATGTTTTAATACTTCTTATACTTGCTGAACTTTGAAAGTCACAGGCTTGAGAATTAAAATTGTCATTTCAACTCTTCATCGCGTCACTGACGGACAACGGAACCTCGGTTCGCGTCCGCCCTGGTTAGCGTCTTTTTCGGTTCACATTGACAATGTAGGCCAAAATTTTGTTGCCTCAGTTTGTCTGCATTTTCTCATATTTTCATGTTATTAATACACTCCTAATGTATATTTTTTAATCACAAAACGTCTTGAGCGTCTAACAAAAAAGCCAGAAGCAGAAGTCAGCTTCGGTACGTCGCCCGTCTATGATGTCATCAGCAGTTGACTCCAACAAAACACGTGTTTATAGTTTAACGTCCATAAAACAATTCTAAATGCATATAACTGATGAATGAAAGGGATAAATGAACATTTCGAGGTTACTTTGACGTCCATTGAAGACGTGATTGTTGATGTGAGTGTTCCCTGAGACGCCACATGGACGCCACCTTCCTGTTTTCTTGAATTCCAATTATTTTGGGTTATAGAGGTGAGAAACACCATTGAATTCAAGAAATAACTCATGGCAAAACAGGAAGGTGGTGTTTTAAAACTATACAAACTTGCTTTGTGTTAAGATTTTTGGCTTTGTGGAACCTTCCTGGTAAGGTCTATTCAGGGGTTCTGGAGAGGAGGATCTGCCGGATAGTTGAATCTCGGATTCAGGAGAAGCAGTGTGGTTTTCGTCCTGGTCATGGAACCGTGGACCAGCTCTATACTCTCGGGAGAGTCCTTGAGGGTGCATAAGAGCTTACCCAACCAGTCCACATGCGTTTTGTGGACTCGAAGAAGGCATTCGACCGTGTTCCTCTGGGAATTCTCTGGGGAGTACTCCAGGAATATGGGGACCATTCAGGCTGCTTGTTCCGGTGTCAGAGTTTGGTTCACATTGCCGGCAATAAGTCGGACTCGTTTCCAGTTCATTACTTTTATGGACAGAATTTCTAGGCACAGCCGGACCATTGAGGGGTTTCCGGTTTGGTGGATGCAGGATTTGGTCTCTCATTTTTGCAGATGATGTGGTCCTGCTGGCTTCATTGAGCCGGGACCTTCAACTCTCACCGGATCGGTTCGCAGCCAAGTGTGAAGCGGTGTTCAGGACACGTCCGACCGGTAGCAGGCCTCAGGGCACGTTGGAGAGACTATGTCTCTCAAATGGCCTGGGAATGCCTCGGGATCCACCGGGAGAAAGCTGGACGGACTAGCTGTGGAGAGGGAAGTCTAGGTTTCCCTTCTTAGGCAGCTGCCCCCGCGACTATACCTCGGATAAGCGGAAAAAGATGGATGGATGGATGGAACGGATTAACTGGATTTACATTATTTCTAAGGGGAAAAATGTATTCGATTAGCATTCGTTTTGGTTAACGAATTAATGCCGCTAACCAAGGTTCCACTCTTTTTCGCCAATGCGAGGCTTCAAACAGGATGTTCTCAGACGACCCGGCTGTGAGCACAACAATTCAACCCAATCTTATGTGATCCGATTTATTTATGAGGACAACGTGAGTTTTACAAACAAATGCACAAACCTTTGAACATTGGGCTAATTTTCCAGACTCCCAGACACCCCAGGCTGGCAAACTGCCCAAAGGACAACTCGAGGAAGAAGAGTGGAATGCCACAGAAGACCAACATGATAAAATACGGGAGCATAAAGGCACCTGGAGGGGAGAAAACAGGACAGTCACGATTCAATCAATTCAAGCCTTTAAAGCAGAGATGAATGGTATCTTTATTTTTTTTTAAATCTGATAACTTTTTTTATATCTACTTTTATCAAATTTAGACTTAAGTATAGTTTGTGCACACCTGGAGGTAAGAAGGACTCGAACAAATTTGGATTTGACCAAGTGTACCTGTTGTCTTGTCCTAATGAAATATCATGACATGACTTCTACCACATCACTACTATCAGGAGAACCAGAGCATAGAGGGGAGGGATCCACCTGCTGTGGCCCAGCAAGGTGCACTGTATTCGGGCACACGCTCCGAGCAGCCGGTGTGATGCCGTAGAGGTTTTTTTAATTTGAATGTAACAAGAAAAAGTCAAAATTTCACAAAAATAGTGTTGCATATTATGAGGAAAAATAACACCATTTAGCATGAGGTTGA
The DNA here is from genome assembly GCF_027744805.1 of Dunckerocampus dactyliophorus. Classification (NCBI taxonomy): domain Eukaryota; kingdom Metazoa; phylum Chordata; class Actinopteri; order Syngnathiformes; family Syngnathidae; genus Dunckerocampus; species Dunckerocampus dactyliophorus. The sequence continues at coordinate 49,014,923 of NC_072820.1, forward strand.
AAAACAACAAAAATCAAAAATATACATATATTTTTAGTCATAATATGATGACAAACACACTAAACAACAAAAAATTTAAAATTAGGTTGCACAAAAAGTTACGTTACAAAAATAAAGTCAAAATGATGGGAATAAAGTCATCATTACGAACAGAAAATTGACAAGAAAGTTGAAATAGTTGGAAAATTAAAAAAAAACAACCAACAGCAGCAGAAATGAATAAAACAGCTGTAATTTTACAAAATAAAGTCACAATATTAAGAGAAAAGAATCGTATTCTAATGAGGAAAAAAATGTCCCAATTTTACAAGTAATATTTGCGGCTCGTGGCTATTTTTTTATTGGCCTGCGGCACATTCTAAATATATAGTTTAACAAAGTCTTTTTGGAAAAAAAACAACAGCAAAAACAGAAAAATCAGCAGTAATTTTACAAGAATAAAGTCAAAATATTAAGAGCGAAAGATGTAACCTAGCAAAAAAAGTCATAATTTTAGAATAACCTTTTAATATTGTGACAAAAAACAATGTCATTTTAGTAGCATAAAGTTGAAATATATAAAAAAAAAAGTTGAGTTTTTTTTAAAGTCGTTAATGTCATGAAAAAGACAGAAAACAACAAGTAAAGTTGTAATTTTTGGAAAATTTGATTGCGGAAAAAGTTATTAAAAAAAAAGAATTGACAGGAAAAAGGTGCAATTTTATTATAATATCATGAGGAAATATAATGCCTTTTTAGAAGCAGAGAGGTGAAATATTAAAGAAATATATTTCTTAAGTCTTAATATTGTGAGAACCAAAATAACAAAATAAAGTTGTCACTTTTGGAAAATTCGGTTGGGGGAAGTCATAATATTCAGAGAGGAAAATGACAAAAACTATTAAAGAATAGAGTAAAAAACGGCAAAGAGTGAAGTTGATATGAATAATAGGCTTTTCAGCTACATGACTGAGCTCAGATGCAGATTTTTCTTGAAACTTCTTAGCATAATATCAAAGTGTCCCTTGCCGTATTTCATTTTTCGGTATGTGGCCCTCGGTGCCGTACACTTGTGAATCAACAGCGTGATGCAGTATTTGGTTCTCTGTGATGGAATGCTTACCTCCTCCATTCCTGTAGCAGAGGTAGGGGAACCTCCAAACATTTCCCAGACCAACAGCATAGCCCACACTGGTGAGGACAAACTCTATTTGGTTGCCCCAGTTCCCTCTCCGGGAGTTTTCATCCTTCTTCACCGACTCGCCCGGAACCGCTCCATTCTGCAACAAAGACGCAGTGAAGGTGAGTTCAGGTGAAAAGGAGCCGATGTGTTTCTGCTGGACTCGCTGGAGCCACGTGTTCCCCCATCCTGGGGAGTTTTGCCCGCCGAATTGTGGTCGGGACAGTTTTGCCAACCTTTATTAAAAAAAGACACCAAAATGCTTTCACCTTGTTCACGGTTTTATTTTTGGATTGTTTTTCATCATAACACAAAACATTAAACATGAAAAAACGTGGTCACGTGGTCAGCAGATATCGTCTATGAAGTATTTTTCTATTCCATCCCAAAGTTGAGCGTGAGATGGATGCGCTGGAGCAGACAGGATCTAAAGTGAAATCACCGCCTTGAGACGAGGCCGTGCGCGTTTGGTCTTGTCCTGATTTCCAGCGTCTTCTGCCACTTTCCTCGCTCCCTCCATCACTCCATCTGCTGCCATCAGATGGTTCCTCTCCTGCCCTGCGCCGTGACAAACTCGGCCGTGTTTCCCTGCGTGCATGCGGATGCAAATGAACATCTGCACTCTTGCAGAAATCAAAACCTTGTAACATTGGGCAGAAGATACTCAGACTGACGCAAATGCATGTCTTTGCCCACACAAATGTCCTAAACTTTTTTTCCGAGACCGCCAGCGAATGCATAAAAAATCTGAGTGGTGCATTCAAGGACAAAGTGCAAGTTCCAGCGCAAAAGTGAAAAAACATTATCAGTTGTTAGGAATGGAATATTTTCCACCGTTTTAGACAAGTACGGCAACATGTTTGTGCTTATCTACCACGGAGACATAGCACACTCAGAAGACCTTTCACTTGGAACACACACACACACTTTTCAATTGGGCTTTTTTCAATCAGCCGCTGAATGGCTCTCTCCAGCGCTGGCATTGCAGTTGTCTGTAGCTACTCCTGTGTGAATGAAATTGTAAACTGTCCTCAAGCGTCCTAGACCCGTTCCACAGCTGTTGGAGTAACAAATATGAATATGAGAAAGAAGAGCAACATTTCAATTTGGATTTCCAGCACCCATCCCATTTTTCATGTGAGCAAAAGTATTGGAACGTGCGACTGACAGGTGCGTCCTATTACATTGCTTGTTCAATCAATAAATAGCACGAAACGTCTTGGCTCAGTTTCACAGGTTTTGCCTGTGTAGACTGCATTTAGAGGTGAAAACAACATGAAAACCAGAGACCTGTCTATGGGTGAAAAGCAGTATAACCACGTTTAGGCTCATCTCCATATAATCTTTATTTTGAGACTATTGTTTTATTTTGTACTTTGGCCTGCGTAAGTCACTGAAGGGTACTTCAGCGTCTATTTGAAGTCGCTTCATATGTGGTCGTTTATTGTAAAAGAGTGTATACAGAGACAATAAACATACATTTATATCTTTGGCACCGGTAAAATGCTGCCAAATCCCAGCGACAGATCTTGTTAATCAGGAAGAAAAAACAACAGACACCAACAACAAACACGAAAGGTGCTATAGTTCAAGTGAGAGGCATGACTGGGAATAAATACTCCATCTCTTGGCCAGCATAATAACCCGTTTGCAAAATAAACAGCAGATTTCTTTGTCTTTTTTTGAGTCTGGCTGTGCAGAAGAGTCATCCCATGACCTATCTCGGTGCAGATGGAACACACGGGGAGCGCAGCAAACAAGTGCTGTCGGTGCCGAGGCGGCTCAGAATGAAACGGGTCACAGCGGTGCGCAAGCGGAAATCCCCAGCGGCGAGACCGCCCTCGCAGCGGTTCCCATATGACGCCGACCTCGTCTGGAGTTGATTTTGGAAAGAGAAAAAATGCCGGAGACGGAGAGCAGCTGTGTGTGTTTCTTGTTGCAAAGCATGCGTACTGTAACTTGGCTAGCAGCAAGCAGGTGTGTGCCTTCAGAAGATGCACAAACACCGCATGTGTTGACTCAGGCTCCAACCTGACGGAGCTGAAGACAAAACACTGGGAACAGCAATGACTCCCAAATCTGTGGCGAACAAGTACCTAGCGACTCTGATTCAGTTAGTTTAGGGGTCTCCAAAGTGTGGCCTGGGGGCCATTTTCGACCCACAGCTTGCTTTTTATTGGCCCTTGGCAGCTACACTGAGCAAGAATAACATCGCTCGTTAGTCAGCTTTTTACAATTCATTACGTTGCCTAAGCGGCAGGGCGCCAAAGAAAAGGAAAGCCATCACCGTGGGACTGAAAATGAAAAAAATGATGTTCCCACCAATAACATCACTTATCAGTTAACTTAAGGGACTTCATTATGTCTCCCAAGAGGCGGTGCGCCAAAGAAAAGGAAAGCCATCACCAAGGAAGTGAAAATGAGCATCATAAAAAGCTCAGAGAGAGAACGGCCACCAATAACGTTGGTCATTAGTTAACTTTTGGACTTCATTACGTCTCCCAAGCAGCAGCGCGCCATAGAAAAGGAAAGCCATCACCGTGGGAGTGAAAATGAGCGTCATGAAAAGCTCCAAGGGAGGAGACCAATAACATCATTAGTTACCTTATGAAACTTCATTATGTCTGCAAAAACATCTGTGCGCCACAGAAAAGGAAAGCCGGCACCATGGAAGGGGTAATGGACATCACAAAACGGAGAAACACCCACAAATATTGGCTGTCTGGTCTGCTGTGGGGGTCATGGATTCTACAAGCTGGTGTGGGAGGAGAAGATGCGATAAAGTATCTTTCTATCTCTACAAGAACCCTAAAATCACCGATAGTTAACCACTTGCACACTATAATGAGGTGTTTACAATCTGATAGGCCCTGGCGGGTCCAAAGTGCAGCCCGGGAGCCGCAGCTTGTTTATGTAATGTCTAATAATACAATCAAAACGGGAAAACTTATTTAAGAAATGTCAAAATTGAAGAAAAAAACAGTGATTTTATGAGAATAACATCAAAATATTAGGGGAATAAATTTGAGAAGAATAAAATTGTAATATTATGGGGCAAAACTATATTTTCTGACGATGTAGTGGTACACACGGCTGATTACCATGCAGCCGGTGTTGGATTTGTTCCCGTTCAGTGGCTGAGAATGCGTGTTTGTCTCCATTAAAAAAAAGAGTGGATGTTTTAACCAACAACTTTCCTGCATATTTTGTGCTTGTTGATTGTCGTTGGTTTCACCTGAGCCAGGTGTGTACGTATGAAAGCAAAGCGTATGAAGGTGCTTACAATATTAAAGAAATACTACAAAGACTTTGCAAATTTGAGCTGGAAGGTTTAGAATTAGACGGCAAACCAACCAAGTGTCAACACAAACTGATGTTTGCCTCCCGGGCACAACTTTTGAGTATTTCATGACAAATCCTCCAACTTGAGTGACCGCCATGTCTCCGCCCAGGTGTCGTGGCCCACGGTGTCGGCGCCCGGGAGCCCTTTGGTCAGTCAGACGACAGTCCCTCCCTCCTTTTTCTCTGTCACATGCTACTTTTGGGCCATCTGGGATTTACATAAGACCACACATGGCCTTGCCCGTTTCACCCTTTTGAGTTTTTGCAACTTTCCAAGGTCACGTTCGAGTCAGCGTTTACTTCGCCGAAACATTTGTACATCTGCCACTCGGCCGGACTTTGCCGCAGGACGCCGTCAAATCTGAATTACAAGAGCTGTCAAGTCCAAACGCCACTGCAAATGTAATGTGTAACGTTGCTGTCCGATTCATTTTTAGTGATAACAAGATGGAATAAAATAATCCTAATCTTTGGAAGTGTATCAAAAAAAAAATATGTCATGTCACACATCCACACGGCATTTGTCATTTCTGAACGTTTCACGTGTATTTAGCTCGGTCAACACAGCTGAACCATTTATCATGTCACCTTTGACACCTGTTGCGAGCGCATGTGTCGCTGCGCTGACACATGCGCTCCGCACACACATGCACGTGCGCTGCAAATAAACGTCAAGCCCACACGCCGCAGACACGCCGGACGTGCCACGAGTACGCTGGTTAAACATTGAACGGCCTGCGGTTACTTTTTTTCTGACTCCAGTACATCCCCCCCCCCCCCAAAAAAAAAAAAAAAAATAAATAATTCATGTTAGAAGACGTCGGGTCAGTCGGGACACAGCGGATGTGACCATCACCACCCGAGTCCGTCAGCGCCGCTCAAAGTTCCAACATTGGACTTAAATCCGAGGCCAACAACGTGACAGGACGGGAGGGGGGTTGAAAGATCACACCTGAGCCCCCATGCATCATTTTTGGAGCAAGCATGTGCGTCCCTGAAGCCAACTGAATTATGCAACGTTTTGGCGTCGTGACACGAAAGCGGCGGCGCGGGCGCCTTCCGACCCCGTTCAAACTCGTGCCGGCAGAGCGTCGGGGATGAAAACGGAAGTAAAAAATGGATTTGCTTGAAAGACATTGACAAAAGATGTTCAGGATGTAGCCGGAAACACCAAGACTGAAGAATAACGTCGCTTATTAGTTCAGCAGTGCGCCAAAGAAAAGGAAAGCCAGCACCGTGGGAGTGAAAATGTGCATCATAAAAAGCTCAGAGAGGAGACATGACACGCCCAACAATATCGGCTCGACTGTCGCGTCCGTGATTAAGAATCAAGACTGCTAATGAATGCTGGAGGGGTCATGGATTCGCTGCGCTGTTGCAAGGTGATCTGCGAGGAGAACAGCAAGTTCTCCTTCCAGGCTAGCCTGGAAAATGACACAAGTCTGTAAACCTAGGATAGGTTTTTTTTTTTTTTTAAATGGCCTATTCTATAAATAGAATTTAACAAGAAAACTAACACGGAAAAAACTGCAAAAAATGGAAAAATCAGCAAAACAACAATCAAGTCAAAATATTAAGAAAAAAGTGGTCATCTAACCAGAAAAAGTTGCCATTTTATGAGAAGAGCGTCGCAATATTGTGTGGCAAAATAACCATTTAACATGAAGTTCAAATATGACATTTTTGTAATTTTTGGAAAATTAGTCTTCCGGAAAAAGTCATTTTACAAAAATAATGTTGTAAAATGATGGGAAGAAAGTCCTAGCCGTGAGAAATAATATATAAGAAAGTGAAAATAGTTGGAAAATAGACAAAACAAGTCGTATACTAACGAGGAAAAAAAGTCATAATCATACAAGAATGAACTCATAATATTATGAGGAAAATTTGCACTCATTTTAGTAGGATAGAGTTAAAATATGAAAGAAAAAATATGTTTTTTTTTTCTAAGTTGTGGTATTTATACAAAAAAACTTTTGTAAAATGTAATTATATAATATTATGGGAATAATATTATGGTAATAAAGTTATAATATTACCAGAAGAAAACTTCCTGCAATTATTTGAAATTTAAAAAAAAGTTACACACGTAATGAGAAGTCATGCGTTTGGCACAATATTGCTGTTTTTTTCAGGGGAGCTTTTCTTTCATACCAGTTAAAAACAGCAGTTGGGACTGAATATGTGTTTCTTCAAGATTCAAGCACCCACTCACGTCTTCCTTTCACATTCATCAGGTTCCCGGGATATTCCACTGACCAATAAAAATGAAAATGTGTGCAATCAGAAGGGATCAAACGTTAAAACCGCTGGTTTACCTCTCGGCCACTAAGTTGTACACGGCATGGTATTACATTGCAACCAATGATCCGGCCTCAGTCATTCCAAGTGGCACACGTAATCTCCTTCACTCGACCAATGTAGAATTTAGTAAACACGTCCATCTGCATGTCCACTCATCCATTATGGGACAAAAAGCCCACCGGATCCCCTCAAAAACAAGACCGTTCAAAGCCGTCTTTATGAGTGAGCTGTGAGGTGAGAGTAATGGGCCTAAAGACAGAGTAGACTGTGGCTTCTCAACCTGCTACCATTGGGGGGGGGGACACATAGCAAAAGATTCTATTGGACAGGGACTGAATGAATCCCCATTCCACAGCTGAATAATACAAATCAACAGGTGGCTAGTGTGGATTGGGGAAGATCACAAAGATTTCATCGCTCCATACAAGATGCTAGTAATGCCAATGTTAGCATGCTAACACCTAACATGATAATGCTAAGCGTTTATATGTGTCTACCTCTGAAAAAGGCTAAAAAAAGGTGCTATGCTAATGTTATCATGTTCGTAATGGTAACATGCTAACATTAGCATGCTAACACCTAACATGACAGTCGTAAGTGTTTACATAAGTGGCTACCTATAAAAATGGCAAAAAAAAGCTATTATGCTAATGTTAGCATGCTAGTAATGTTAACATGCTAACACTTAGCTTAATAGTGCTAAGTTTTAATATATGTGTCTACCTATGAAAATGGCTAAAAATGCTACTATGCTAATGTTAGCATTTTTGCAATGTCAACCTCAGAATGCTAACACCTAGCATGATAGCGCAATATACCGGGAAGGTTAAATGTGCCAAATGAGTTGGAAATTTTTTAAAAATGCAGAAGTAGCAGCAGGTAATCGTGGGGAAAAAAGTGGGAATTTTGGGAAAATTTTGAATTTTTGCTCAGCACAAATATATTTGCAAGAATGCCCTGATCTAAAAAAAACAAACTCGATAATTTTGTGAACTTCAGAGTATTTCCGGGATATTTTGCCTTTTTTTGTTTGTTTTTTCAATATTCAGACAAATATCAAAAGAGAAACTGATTCAAAATCAGAAATACTGTGATTCACTATGATTTTTATTTAACTCAGTCAATACCAAAGAGGTAGTTAAACATTTTTATAAACCCAAACGCTCGATCCCAACAACGTATTTATATGTCTTTTACGTTTCAACAACCACGTTGCAACTCCCCACCAATGCATTTCACTTCAGAGCTAATTTTAAGCCATAAAACCGGCCACAAGGTGGCAGAACTGCTTCTGATCAGAGCTCAGCAGGACGGAAAAATCACACATGCCATTATCTTTCTTTGGGTAGGTTCCGTGTTTATGTACCCATAGAACACAATACTCCGTGTGCCTCGAAAAATCTGTCAAAATTGTCTAAATGGGCCGCTACAGAAGGGGTCGTCTTTTGAAAAATGTCTGCGATTGAATGAGTTAATTAATTTTATTTAAAAGCTCTTGACATTCCAATTAAATACTCTTGAGAATACTAAAAATACTCTTGCTACTCTTGCTTTTGATACTACGCGCCATATGTTATCATTACAGTCATGAAAAAAATGGTCTCAAAATAATGTTGACAATAATATCGTTTATCGGCAATAATTTGCAGGACAATTATCGTCTAGCAAAATTTGTTATCATGACGTCATCATTTTCCTGACATTGCGCCTTTTTGCTCCATTTTTTTTTTAGTGTTTACGTTTATTTCTACAACATAAACAAGTCGTGGTGCACAAAAGGCCCCTGGACACTTGGGACACCCCCGTGTTCGGGTAACAGGACTAAGTGAAAACCTCGGGACGCGACTAAAGTGTAATTTTTTTTTTACTTTTTACAAGAAAATCGACTTGAAAGCACGGCAATGAATCTTTTCAATTGTATTCATTAAATACGCTTTCTGATCAACGTGCAGGACACTTTGCTCAATGAAAACATGCATTTCATACGCTGACTTCCTGGGGATGCATATACATATATACATACTGTATATACATTTGCATGTACAGTACATAAGCGCGGCTGTATCCCTCAGGTAGCTTACCGTGACCTGATGTTCCATGTTGAGGAGCTGGCAAGCGCAGCATCAGTCCCTAATGGTCCAAATAACGTATTGGCTGGCCAACCTCCCAAACTTCCTGATACTTGTCGGACTAAACACAACATGCTAGAGTCCTGAAATACCTCCCCCAGGGGGAGGGGGCTGGGGGCTAGTTATGTCTATGTGTGTCTTTGTGGAGAGAGAGAGAGACGTGGCGGGAAAGCGGGTATGGGAGTGTGGGATGTGCTGGGGCAAAGAGCAGAAGGGGCATTTTGAAGTTTGAAACCAATGCAGAGTTTGCAAAGTAATTCATGCTGGGATTCGAACCAAGCCGAGTCAATACGAGCAATAAATGATTGCCATGTAAACATGTTTTGTTGCTGACCCAGAGTCAGATTAGGCTACAACACAAGAGAGATGATAAATGAACATGTACAGGGTGGACTTTGCAAGCTGCTTCCGAGAGAAGTCCTCATTTGGAATCGAAACGAAAGCCGGCAAGGCATTTTTTTATTGGCCTAAACCAGGGGTGTCCAAAGTGCAGCCGAAACGGGAAAATCAACCGTACATTTACAAGAATGAAGCCAAAATATAAAGAGAAAAAAAGTCATAATTTTAGGAGAATAAGGTCACAATGTTATGAGGGAAGTTGAAATAATAATTAAAGATGTTGGTTTTTTTTAAAGTGGTAAAATGACAAACAAACCAAATAAAGTTGTCATTTTTGGAAAATGAGGTCAGGAAAAACGTTGTAATGTTACGAGAATAAAGTCAAAATATTATGTGAATAAAGTCGGAATTATGAGAAGAAAATTTACAAGAAAGTTGAAATAGTTGGAAAAACAACAACAACAACAGCAGAAATGAAAAAAAACAGCTGGAATTAATATTCTTTTTAAAAGTCATAATTTGACAAGAAGAACATGACAATATCATGAGGGAAGTCGAAATATTAAAGAAAACAAATAAGTGGTAATATGAAAAACAAACAAAACAATAAATAAAGTTGTAATATTTGGAAAAAATGAGGTTGAGAATAATAAAATTTATGAGAATAAAGTCAAAATATTATGGCAATAAAGTCATAATTATGAGACGAAAATTTACACGAAGAAAGTTGGAAAAAACAACAACAGCAGAAATGAAAAAAAAAACAGCTGTAATTTCAAGAGAATAAAATCAAAAAATTAAGAAAAACGTCGGAATTTTACGAGAATAATGTTGGAATACTAAGAAGGTAAACAATTTTAGTTGCACAAAGTTGAAATAGCAAAGTAAGACGTTTTTAAAGTTAATATTATGAAAAACAAACAAAACAAAAATAAAGTCAAAATATGGAAAATCAAAATATTAAGGAAAAAAGTCGGAATTTTACGAGAATAATCTCGTAATACTACGAGGGAAAATAACGTCATGTTCGTTGCATCAAGTTGAAACAGTAAAAAAAATATATTTTTAAAGTTGTCGTATTATGAAAAACAAACTAAACTAAAACAAAGTCGTAATTTTTGGAAAACTATTTTATGAAAAAAGTTGCAATGTTACAGGAATAAAATTTACAAGAAGAAAGTTGAAATAGGTTTAAAATTAAAAAAAAAAAAAAAACAGCAGCGGAAATGAAAAAAAAAACAGCTGTAATTTAACGTGAATAAAATCAAAATATTAAGAAAAAAGTCGGAATTTGAAGAATAATGTCGTAATTCTAAGAAGATAAATAACATTTCAGTTGCATAAAGTTTAAATAGTAAAGAAAAAAATGTAAGTCGTAATATCATGAAAAACAAACTAAACTAAAACAAAGTCGTCATTTTTTGAAAATTATGTTGTGAAAAAGCTGCCATGACACAGGAATAAAGTCCACATTTTTAGAAGGAAATTTACAAGAAGAAAGTTGAAATAGTTTTAAAATAATAAAAAAAAAACGACAGCAGAAATGGAAAAAAAAACTGCTGCAATTTAACGAGAATAAAATAAAAATATTACGAAAAAAAGTCAGAATTTTACGAGAATAATGTCGTAATACTAAGAGGGAAAATAACGACATTTTAGTTGCATAAAGTTTAAATAGTAAAATAAGACGTCGTTTTTAAAGTTTTTAAGTGAAAAACAAACAAAACAAAAATAAAGTCGTAATTTTTGGAAAACTATGTTACAAAAAAATTCTAGAATAAAGTCAAAATATTATGCGAATAAAGTCACAACTATGAGAAGAAAAAGTTGAAATAGTTGGAAAATTAAAAAAAAAAACAAAACAACAACAGCAGAAATGTAATTGAATGAGAATAAAATCAAAATATTCCGTGAAAAAAGTCCTATTCTAATTAGAAAAAAGTTGCAATTTTACGATTATAAACTTGTGATATTAAAGAAAAATGTGTATTTTTTGAAGAGTTGTAATATTATGAGAAACAAACAAAACAAAATGAAGTTGTCATTTTGGGAAAATTAGTTTGGGGGAATTCGCAGTCCGGTTCATCACAGTTTAGAGAGGAATTCATCATGAGTCGTCGCCGTTTGCAAACACGCCATTTTCACTGTCTTTTATTGACGTGTCCAAATGAACTGAACATTTTAATCGAGCAAAAATAGACTCAACGCTAGTCATGGGTTGGAAAGTATGCCACGCTATGAAAAAGTCACGGTTCCACGGTTTCAAAACCACGAACATCTTTTGTCACAGCGTTAAGGTCAAGCGCTTTGTCACGTCCTGTGTTACTCCTCGAAACCACGGGCGTGGGCTGCACGCGCCGCTTACGCTGCTGTCGGTCGACATGCACTCCTGATCACAATTGCCAGAAATGACATTTTGCAATCCTAAGGAGGTTCTAAAAAGAGCTTCAAAACGCAGAAAGAAGAAATGGGAGTGAGACAAAAAAAAGGTTAAACTGAGTCAGCAATTTATTGCGAAGAAGCATTCGTTTAAAATAGGCTGCTCATCGGCTGATGGGAAGTTGAAGAGTTCGGCCTTTAAAAGGTAAACGTGTGGATTGATTGGGATTTTATTGTCACGTATTCACGCTGTCATGATCTCGTGATGGCAAAGGCAAAAAAGCTTCTACGTTCCTCCCCTCACCTGTGGTCATGAGCTTTGGGTAGTGACCGAAAGGACAAGATGGCGGGTTTAATTATATGTGTCTACCTATGAAATAGTTTTCTCCGTAGGGTGGCTGTGCTGTCCCTTAGAGATACGGTGAGAAGCTCCGTCATCCGGGAGTAGAACCACTGCGCCTTCTTCTTGTAGTCACGGAAAGCACGTGTGCACATGCAAACAACGTCGTGTAAAGTGTTGCACACGGGCCGCTGGGAAGTCGCTAAATCGAGCCTAACGTGAGTTTGCTCAGCCATTTTCTGGACAATCCGCCACTCATCCACGCACATGACCTCTTGTCAGCCGTGTCCCTAGTTGACTTGTTCTTGTTTCACTTCATCTAAACCAAGTACAGCACACGATGGGGCAACTTACACTGTACCACAACACTCGTGGCGTCACGAGCCGCTCACGTCACAAAACTAGACTACGCAGGAAATCGGAACATTATTTTGAAGAAAAGTACAATAAAAAATGACATGACTGGACAAACTTTTTCATTTCACTGAGTCACAAAACAATGCAGTTGCATTTTGACATGTTTATGTCCCACAGTTGATTAAATACAGTAATCCCTCCTTTATCACTGTTCAGTGATTCCACACCATGTTAATAAATGGAATATTTGAGCAAAGAAAACCCGTTTAAAACCTTCCACATACGTTTTTTTTTAACACCGTTAGAGCCCCGTGGACCTCAATCAATCCAATCCACTTTATTTAGATAGCAATTTTACATTGGAAAATACAATCTTAATCTTAAAATCTTAATCAAATATTAAGAGAAAAAGCATGAGGAAAAATAACATCATTTTACTGGCAAAAAGTGAAAATCTTTTTTTTTTTTTATTTAAAAATGTAATTTAACAAGAACACTAAAAAAATGGTTTAAAAAATTGGCAAAACAATAATTAAATTCAAACTATTAAACCAAAAAAATTGTAATCTAATGACAAAAAGTGGTAATTTTACAAAAATAATATTATTTAGCATAAAGTTGAAATATGGAAGGGAATCTATATATTTTTTAAGTCGCAATTGCTTGAAAAACAAACACAACAACAATTAAAGTTGTAATTCTTGGAAAACTAGCTTGAGAAAAAAGTTATGCTATGAAAATAAAGGCAAAAAGAAAAATTATGAGAAGCAAATTTACAAGAAGGAAGTTGAAATAGCTGAGAAATAAAAAAAAAACAGCTGTAACTTTACGAGAATAAAGAAGTAGTCTTCTAACAAGAAAAAAGTTGCAGTTTTACAAAAACTTTGCCTCCTTCCTGATTTCTTATTTTGTGCATGTTTGTCACACTTAAATGTTTCAGATCATCAAACAAATGTAAAAATTAGTCAATGACAACACTACTGAACACAAAATGCAGTTTTTAAATGAAACTTTTTATTATTAAAAGAGAAAAAAAAATCCAACCCTACATGGCACTGAGTGAAAAAGTGATTGCCCCCCTGTTAAAACTAAACTGAGATGAATTGAGATCTATGAGTGTGGAAAAGGTTATAAAGCCAATTCTAAAGCTTTGGGACTCCAGCAAACCACAGTGAGAGCCATTATCCACAAATGGCCAAAACATGGAACAGTGGTGAACCTTCCCAGGAGTGGCCAGCCAACCAAAATGACCCCAAGAGCGCAGCGACGACTCAAGAGGTCACAAAAGACCCCACAACAACATCCAAAGAACTGCAGGTCTCACTTGCCTCAGTTCATGACTCCACCATAAGAAAGACGCTGGGCAAAAACGGCCTGCATGGCAGAGTTCCAAGACCAAAACCACTGCTGAACAAAAACAACATTAAGGCTCGTCTCGTCTTGGGAAAATACTCTGTGGTCTGACGAAACAAAAGTTGAACTTTTTGGAAGGTGTGTGTCCCATTACATCTGGCGTAAAAGTAATGCTGCATTTCAGAAAAAGACCATCATAGCAACAGTGAAATATGGTGGTGGTAGTGTGATGGTCTTCAGGACCTGGAAGGCTTGCTGTGATGAATGGAAGCATGAATTGTGCTGAAGGAGAATGTCCGGCCATCTGTTGGTGACCTCAAGCTGAAAGCAACTTGGGTTGTGCAGCAGGACAATGATCCAAAACACACCAGCAAGTCCACCTCTGAATGGCTGAAGACTTTGGAGTGGTCTAGTCCAAGTCCTGACCTGAATCCTATTTTGATTTGCTGTGGCATGACCTTAAAAAGGAAAAGCCTCCAATGTGGCTGAATGACAACAATTCTGCTAAATTCCTCCCCAGCGCTGGAAGAGACTCATTGCAAGTTATGGCAAACGCTTGATTGCAGTTGTTGCTGCTAAGGGGCCCAACCACTTATTAGCTTTAGGGGGCAATCACTTTTTCACACAGGGCCATGTAGCTTTGGATTTTTTTCTCACTAAATAATACAATTTTCATTGAAAAATTGCATTTTGTGTTCAGCTGTGTTGTCAAACAGGGTGGCAAACACATCCCAGAAATCACTCGCCCACAAGAGCAAAGATAGTTTCCACTGTGTAACAACAATAACTAATTAATTACTGTATTTCCTGAAAAACGTGATGTAGTGAGGGAGTGATAATCGAACCGTGATATTGCGAGGGATTACTCTCTACGATTGTGATCTCAATATGCAATATCTCCTGTAATATGCGTAAAGTTGTGGAATCAGCGTTTGTGACATGGACTGTATTTTCTCACAAGCAATTTGTACTGTCTGTCAAACGTTTGCAGCATTTCTCAAAATGCATGTTCTTCCCTCCTAATTTCTACTACGTTACCTCGCACTGCTCCTCACCTGACAACACTCTTCTGTTGTGTGTATGCTAGCTGCCCCGTCTTCCCTCACAGACACAAAAAGGCTGAATGCCTGGCAAGAGGGCTCACTTTGTTCAAGCCGGATTGCGTCGCCTGCCAGAGAGAGGCAATAACTTCCTGCAGCACTGCTGGTATTTTTTTTATAGTCATTTATGGAGTGGTACTTTGGCGTACGAGTGTCCCGACTAACGAGTGTTTTTTAGATGCGAGCCATCTCTCGGCTGATTTTTTTGCTTTGAACTGCAAGGGTTATGAGCTGGTATTTAGTGGCAGGCATAGCCAAGGACAGCTACTGTATGTGAGGGCTTCCCTCAATGTCGAGCTAGTAGCGCTAGCATTAGCAGTGCACTAGCTAGTCATCAACACATCAATAAAACATACGTACATTATAGCAATTTCATTGATCTTATTTATTATGTATTGTGTAAAACTACGACAGGAACAACATCAAATTAAAAGCACAAAATGAATACAGACCCACATTCCACCAGTACCAGCCTGGACTTGTTTTTCATAGAGGTTGTGTACCACAAATATGCTAATTAGCACTCAATAAGGTAATCAAATCTTACCTTTATGCATTCCCACATAGTATCAGCATTTGGGAGCAAATATAAGGTGAAAGAAAAAGGCTAAAAATTCACTAAAAATTCACTATAATAGTCTATCTGTGCAGCGCTGGAGAAAGTTGGAAGGTGCTTTCAAGGACTGTCAAACAAAGTGGGCCAAATCTCCGTTCGCATTAAACATACACAAACTGTGGGAACTGTATATTATTTTTTTAATAAAATAATGGTCCATATTTCCAAAATGTATTTCCCTTTACATAAAATTCTATGGAGTTATTGTCGTAGTTACGTATGGAATTGTTTATCATGGAGATTTACATCCGTACTTATTATAGATAAAAACTTTTTTTCATCTGCGATTAAATGCGATTATTATGAGTTAACTATGGACAGAATGTGATTAATCACAATTAAATGTTTTAATTGATTGACATCCCTAAACGAAATAATCACCCATATTTCCAAAACTGATATCCCTTCACATGTAATTTTGTGTAGTTATCGTTGCGTATCGAATTGTTTACCCCCAAGTGATATACAAGCCTACTTATTATAGATAAAAACGTATATCTAGCTGGAATTAAGTGTGATTAATTGTTGAGTTACCTGTGTACAAAATGCGATTAACCGCAATTAAATATTTTAATCGATTGACAGCCCTAGTTTTCAGTGTTCAGCAAAAATAAAGGAATTGACCTCACTGTTATGAGTTAACTATGTACAAAATGCGATTAATCACAATTAAATATTTTAATCAATTGACAGCCCTAGTTTTCAGTCTTCAGCAAAAGTAAAGGAATACTTCTGGAGGGCGTTGTAGTTACTAATTTAATGACTACTCCTGTCCCTGAAGCCATCTTTTATTGTAGAATGAGAGCAATTTCTCAAAGTGTTGACAGGATAATGCAATCTGTTCTCTAATAGAGCGATCTGGCAACATGAGAACCGGGACGAGGCAGGCTGAAATAGAGACGGATCCTGAGAGCTGTTGGAGAGAAAGACTGATCAGCAGAGAGTAGAAAATAGAAGCGTTTTAGACTCCCGGACAGTGATGTGTGCAGACAGTTAGGCCGCTGCAGCCGTGTGCACCCAATACCACCCCGCCCCCGTCCCCCCGCCCCTCGCTCAGTCACTCATTTGCTTAACAAGTTCACTTGTGCATACGCCTTCATCGGGTATGGCTGTCAAGTGATGCGCGAGACTGGCCCGCGGAATTGTTGGCTCTCGCAAGCTGTTCACCTGCATCCCCTTTCAACCACACACACACACGCACGCACACACACGCACACGCACACACACAGACATAGCTTTCAACATGCATGATGTGTTCCATGAAATGAGCAGTGGAGCTGAACTGTATCATTGTATAGCTCGTTTTGTCAAATAACTAATTTATAGTAGAATTTAAAAGTTTAACACTTTTTTTCTACCCCGATCAAGTAATTCAATAAAATACTGGATGGCCAGTTGACGAGATAGTTTATTTGGCTTTCTTATGGGTAGTTGGAGTACAAATACACCATTGGCCACAATATGTATGCCAGGCTTTCTTAAACTTTTACAATGCAAGGTGCTGTGAGTGCAGTGTACATTCAAACTGTGATACCATCAGTTATTTTGCAATTTCACTGTTCCTATGGATTACCGCAGGCAACCACCAGCCACTGGGCAGCGACTAACATTGTGGAACCGCACCTGTCAACATTTGAAAGTTCGGGGACATTAGTAGGGGACATTTTCTAGGGAAAAATGGGGAAATGACCAAAAAGAAGGGCGCATCTGACTGACCAAAAACCTGTAATCATGGCTATTTATTTTCTTTAGCCTTTCTTCCTGGTTCTTTGGAATGTGTCGCTATCGGAAAAGTAGTTAGTGAAATTTAGGTTACAGCGCTTTACTCTAGGGCACATGTGTCAAACTCAAGGCCCGCGGGCCAAATGTGGCCCGCCACGTTATTTTATGTGGCCCGCGAGAGCAATTAAATAGGTCAAAAGCGTGCTTTGATAAAAAAAAAAACTACATTGCTCACGCTTCCAAGTGTTTTTCAGAGGGAGCGTCTTTTGAAGCAGTGCATGCTGCCAATTACCAATTACCAATTACACACTTTAAAAAATATCAGTTTTTAGGTTTAGTTACTAACCTAAACACTTGACCAATATAGTTGTAAACTGAGTCAACTTTTATTTTGTAATTTTTATGTTGATTACATATTATTTATGTGTAGCTGCTGTTGCAATTATTTAGCATTTGCAGGTTTTATGTTTGCATGCAGACAAATGATTGTAATCAAACCATCAGTTGGATGCAAGACTGTGCAGCCTTTTTTTCAATCTGTCATGCATGTTGTTAGCAGCTCACAATTGTTGATTCTACAGCAATTAAGCCCATTTGAACTTTGACAAAAACGTTTTGAACAAAGTTCATGTCATCACTTGTGTTTTATGTTATTTTTGTTAATTGACTTGGGTAGTTTGATCTTTGATTGATGGAGTCGTGTGGGTTTCATAAGCTGACACATTCAAATGATTTATGTTGTAACAGAGCAACAAGTAAAGATATTTTTTTTCTATGCAACTGTAATGTTTGCCACTTGAATAAGTCATAAATTTAGAGTTATTTAACATTAAGGAGTTGTTACGTTTATTTTATATTACATTTGATTACATTTAGTTTTATTTCTAAGTTACATCTGGCCCTTTGAGGACAGCCATTATGTCCATGTGGCCCTAAGTGAAAATGAGTTTGACACCCCTGCTCTAGGGACATCGAGGAAAGAGCCCACAGTTAACGTACACAGAGTGTCTAGAAAGTGAAATTTAAGCTTGTGTGTCTGGAGAGCGAAAGTTAGGTTTGTGTGAAAGTGAGTGCTAAGCTGGTGTGAGTGAGAAGAATGGGCCTCATTCACGAACATCTTCTTAAAAGTCTTCTTAAGAAGTGTACTTAAGAAGGCGCGGGATGGAAACTGCGCCACATTCACGACACGTTCTTAAGTAGGGATAATCGTTTGCACCGGTGTTCTTAGGTTGATGAATGCCAACTGCGATGCCCGTGCATGTGAGGTCTAATTTGCATAGGTCACCGCCTATTATTTCCTATATAAGGTCAAAAATGTGCCGTGCGCAACAGGCAGCTGGAGGCGGAGATGGCAACGCGCAAGGGCAAGACTGAGGAGCAGCTGGACAACAAACGAAAGAAAAACTTCAATTCTACTGAAATAGAGGTGCTTTTACAAGGAGTGAGCGAACACAAGACCGCCTTATTTTCACATGTATCCACCGGTCATCAGGCCATCCAAAAAGAGTCGGCATGGAGCACCATTGCAGGAAACATAAATGCCGTTTCCACGGAGAAACGCGCCACCGCAGAGGTTAAAAAGAAGTGGTTTGACTTAAAATAGACTAAAAAAAAAAAAGATTGGACTGCACCGGAGGGATCTGGAGGAAACGGGAGGTGGGCCATCAATCAGAAACCAAACCATTTCAGAAACTCTAGAAAATATTTACACAATCATGATGGAAAAATAAAGTCAAAATACATAGTTTGTGTGTGACAATGTATTTTTTCTGTGGTTACATTTGATTAGACGCTGCCTAATTAATACAGCAGCCCCGTGCTCTGGCTCAAGACGTGGCTGGGGGCGCATGTCGTTATCTGGGGGTGCTCGTGCGCAATAGACACACCACGTTTCATTGCGATGTTATTCTGATGATCCTGCACACCTGCAAGAACAGAGAGGGAAGCCTGAAGCCTGAAGCGGGACATCAAATATTGGTGGCTTTCAGCAAATAAATCTAATGGTCCCTTTACATTCTCTCTCTGCGCAGCGCACGTCCAGCCAGCTACTTTTTTTTTTGATGAATTGGGATTTGAATATATATTTATCCATGGAGTATATTTTAGTTGTTTTGATGATAAATAATTGTTGGGATATTTTATTTGCACGACATTTTTTGGGATCAGGTTGCAAAATCCATCATGAGGGTGATTGCGCATTGAAAGTGCAAGCTTTGCTTGTGCGTAAGAGTCCTCCTGAGTGTTCGTAGAATTTGTTCTTAGATCTAAGAACTGTGAGTTAAGAACACGTTTCGTGAATGCCAAAAATCTTCGTAAGAAGGCTTTAAGAACACATTTGAGCGTAAGAACGTTTCGTGAATGAGGCCCAATGTATCTATTGTGTGTCTCCAAGTAGTTTTCCATCACTCATATGTACCTGTTGCGCAACTGTAATTGTGCTATGTGAGTGTGATTGTCCTGAAGTTGTTAAACTGAAATTAAACTGAGCTATTAGACTGAACCTATCGGTGTAAGAATTAGGCATGTCCCCATACAACTTTTTTAGTTTGGATACGATTTTAATGTTGCAACCTTGGATGTCGGCCAATACCGATATCAATCCGATATCAGCACAAATCATGCAAACCTTTATTTACTAGCCTGGAATGTTAGAAAAGGCTTGATCAAGTGAGAACAACAGTAGGTATGAGAAAACCACCTCATGTATTTCTTCATGCATCTGGTGTTTTATTGACAATGTAGTGGAACGCAAGACGTAATGTTGCAAGTTTTTCATGCTTTGCAAATGAGTCAAATAGAGAAAGAAAGCCACGATGTTGCGAAAATCTTGACATTTTTCAAATGCGCAACGTATTAAACTTCCCCAGTTCTGTGCCACCACGAAAAACGTGCGCATGCCAAGTTTTGCACTCAGCTGCAATGTCTGTTTTGGACTTTAACAAAAAATACTGCCACAAGGCCTGCTCCTTGCTAAACACGCTAGCATATGCTGTTGTTGGGATCACGTGGGCGCTGCTGCTGGATAGAAGCTCTGATGAGTACTCTGGGATGGACTGCTTGTATCGGAGTGCCAATATCAGAGGTTTTATCGGAAATGATTAAAATGGGAGGGCGTAGGGGGAGAAGGGCAATATACAGGTGGGTTGACAGGTATAAGTGGATGTTCTTAAACAGCAGGAAAATGTGTATAAACCAATACAAGCTCAGGTTTTCAGTGAATCTTCATTGCTTATACTTGGTCGTAATTATTGTCTAATCCACTTGGGTCCGTATGGACTTTTTTGTCCTTGCAAGTACATTTTTGCTTGTTTTTTTGCTCATAATTTTGGTTCTGTTACTCCATATAGCATGATTTTTCCTAGGATGTTTTTTTTTCATTTAAAAAAATAATAAAATTCCTAGGTCAAACAAGACATCCAGGCCAAATTTCTTCCGGGTCCCAACAAAAGGCTACTCCAAAAAACTGGTGTAAAAACATAAGAGATTAATTTAAAATAAAATTTTAAAAATACCAAACATGTAAATATTTTTTGGGTATTTTAACCCTCTAAATGCCATTAGGGACCTGAAAGGGTGGGTGATTTGGAATCTGACCCTGCAAAAAAAAAAAATCACAAAGCATCAAAATCAATTTTCCGACTAATCTTATGCATAGTTAAGCCTGATCTTTGACATAACATGTATTATATGGAAAACAACTCATTGTGCATGTATTTTTCTACAGAAAAAACAGTGACATAATGGCACATGAGGGCATTTAGAGGTTAAAATAATGAAAACATTTACATGTTTGGTATGTTTTATTATAGCGCAAGTTAATTGAGAGACTAAGCAAAAACGTAGAACAAAATATTAACCTGTTATGTTTTTATAGCAGTTTTTCGGGAGTAGACTTTTTTTGTCCCCTGGGGACCCAGAAGGGTGGGAAATTAAAGGTACCACAGACACATGGGTTTATCCATTAGGAAAAACACTTGATCGCAAATTGAAGCATTTGCAGCAAACTGGCCTGAAACAAGCAAAGGTGCTGTTGACTGAGTCTCAATTAGTTTGAAAAGAAGAAGAAGAAGATGTCAGCTATGGGGAAGTAAAGCTTCATCCATGCAAACCTCGCTATGGCACAACTAATCTGCCACCTAAAAAAAACATAATTACCAAAACTATCAGGAGTATGTGAAAGTCCCTCCTCGTTTACTTCCCCAACAACGTCCACCACATGTTTTGCAACGAAGCAAAAAAGCAACAAACACGGAACATGAAAGCAAAAGGTAAAAAAGGGCCACATTTTCCCAAAAAAATAATGGCTTTTCTGCAGAGCAGAACTTGCTTCTTTGTCCCTCTCCGTCACAAATGCACATGCTGCCTGCTCTGTGCATTGACCCACCACCCACTCTCCTTATGATTCCCGTGACAACCCGTACATCACTAGAAAGCGCAGAGTCCCTCGCTCCAGAAACCACTGGAATCATTTCAATTCAGTCCAAGACTCAGGGTCACTTAAAACGAGCACTGTAATCAATGGCTCATGCATGACCCAACAGTCTTCCATAATGCATTTGCACCTGGAGAACAGAACAGAACCACGTGTATAATCAATTTTGGGTGTGCTGCCAAAAAAAGTGGATATTATTCCAATATTTAGATTTTTATCAGCCCTCTTGAGCAAAGCGTTAACCAACATGGACCTAACAACAACGTATCCGACTCTAAAGTGAACGTGTGACTCCGCTGATAGAGCGATAGATAAGAGATAAGACCACCAACAAAGCACTCCCCAAGATGAACCCTCTGACCCCAGTCAACACTGCCGGCCCACATTTAGCAGCACCATGCTGGGAACCAATGTCTGATGGAATGTCCGACACGTGCGTTTCAATTTCAGACCATTCTTTTCGCAGTTACTATTACCGATACACTCAGAGTTAAAGTCCACAAGTTCTGCTGTTCTAAACATTCTGCAATCAAGAACAGAGGAATGGGAACACCTATGTATTTATTTTTTTAGGCAAAAAAGGCAAGTTTATTTCCTACACAAGCTAATTCAAAGTGCTTTACAAAAAAGAAGGGCAAAATCACTTCATAGAATCATTCTTAAGTCATAACATAAAATTCCATAAATCCTTCCATAAAACAAAATAAAGATTAAAAACGAAGAGTGCAGATCAAATAGTTTCAGCTGTCATGTGCATAGTTGACTAGAAGTGTTTTCAGCTTGCATTTGAACATTGCCAAAGTCGAGGATGGTCGCACATCTTCTGGAAAGACTGTTCCAGATTTTGGCAGCATAAAACTGAAACGTGGCCTCAGCGCGTTTAGTCCTGACTCTGGGCACCCGCAGGAGACCCCTCCCTTAGTTTCTCGGAGCCCGAGATGGTTTATGTGGCTCTAACATGTCCGAGACGTACTTTGGCGCAAGACCATGAAGAGACTCGTACACAAGCAGAGCTGGTTTAGAGTCTATTATTTGAGCGACAGGAAGCCAGTGCAGAGACCTGAGTACTGGACTAAAATGGGCATATTTCCTGGTTCTAGTCAGTACTTGAGCAGCAGCATTCTGGATGTCCTGCAGCTCTTTCACAGCTTGTTTAGAGATCGTTTAGAATGGTTTAATGCTTTGAAGGGGAAAAAAGGTTTTGTTATTATCATTGTCATTGTTGTTATAGTTATTTATTTATTTTTTATTATTTTAATTATTGTTATTATGATCATTATTATCACTATTTTTGTTTCTTTTTTTGGTTTATATAATTTATAATAACAATAATAATAATATATGTAAAAGTCAGTCATTTTTCCATCCATCCATCCATCTTCCTCCGCTTATCTCGGTCCGGGTCGCGGGGGCAGCAGTCTCAGTAGGGAGGCCCAGACTTCCCGGTCCCCGGCCACCTCCTCCAGCTCCACCGGGAGGACACCAAGGCGTTCCCAGGCCAGCTGTGAGACATAATCCCTCCAGTGTGTCCTAGGTCTGCCCCGGGGCCTTCTCCCAGCTGGGCATGCCCGGAACACCTCACCAGGGAGGCGTCCGGACTGGCTCCTCTCTATGTGGAGGAGCAGCTGCTCTACTCTGACCCCCTCCCGGATGACCGAGCTCCTCACCCTATCTCTTAGGGTGAGTCCAGCCGCTTGTATCCGCGATCTCCTTCTTTCGGTCACGACCCAAAGCTACTACTTTGTCTACTGTGGCAAATCCGGGAACCTCAAGTCACAACACAACAGATATTTTCTTAGTTAAAAAAAAAGAAGTAAAATGCAAATAAATGCAATCAAGTGGCCCAAGAAGGTCACAACATCAACACAACATAACTCGTAATGTTACGTTATTATTTCATAGTGGAAGGTCACTCTTTTGCACAAACTTCTGTTTCCGGGTCAGGTGATTGTTGTTAGCAACTGAGACGTCAAGTGGCTGTTGCTTGTTGTTCAGAGGAGAGTAAACGCTTTATACCACTTATCCTCTCGTCCTGCCTCCTTCTCAATCACATCTCCACCTTTGGTGACCCTCCACGTGTGTAATACGTCCACCCGCGACAGCGCGGCCGTATCGGCGACGCTCAGTGCTGACACCTGTGCTGTCTATGGCTGACGTATAGCAACACAGCACACACCTGTGGCTTCAACACATCCAAGACAAAGTATTTCCACCAAGTTGCCGCGTTGGACCTCCACTTTCTCTCATACAGTATGGTAGAAACGGTGTGACGAGCAATTTTTGCGGTTTTAAAACCGTGACTTTTCCATACCGTGGTATACCTTTTAACCGGCACCCGTACCACTGGATAATGAAGCATTAGAAACAAATTGTAAACTGTTGTTAACTTCTCTTTACATTTGCATAGCAGTTAAAGGGTTCCTGACATCAACTTTGCTTAAATATGTTATATGTTTGTAATTATGTTCTACATTATTCCGTTTTTGAACGTGACACGGTAAATTTGCAAAAATGACATTTACAGTTCATGGCGGCAGCTTTAGCTTGTTGCTTATTCTTCCCCTATTGTTTTAAATCAGCTTCATTTAATCTCAGCCATTTTTCAAATTATATAAACATGGAACCTACCAAGAGAAAGATTAGACTCCCATCTTTCATCAGAAAAAAAAGTTTGTTTCTACCTTTTTCTCATCCTTTAGTAATCAGCAGTAGAACATAGGTACGTTTCAGGAAAATATCAGTTCCCAACTAGAAAAGGGAGAAAACCAGCTTTCTCTTTGACACAATTTTTTTGCTTTTGTGACGGCTCAAATATCTAAACGACTGCACCACAACATAAACAACACAAAAATGTGTTGGTTTACATCCAAATAACAAGTTATTTACAAATATAACACCATTTAAAAAAAACTTATAACTACGTCTTTGGCATTGAAGGAGTTCATGAATGTAAAGAGTCTTTATTGCCTGATTTATTTCACATTTTGTTGACGTCGCAGCCCACAGTAAACATACATTTCTCTGTCAACAGATGTTTATGTAACATGCATAATGCTTTACAGCCTTGTCGCTATCATGGAATAGTGTTTAGAAGACATTATGTAAACAAGCCATGAATTTTCCATTCTCTTTCACAAATCGAACAATGTAGGACATAATTACAAACAATATATATTGAAGCAAAGTTGATCAGTCATGGCAGGGACCCTATCTTTAAATGTTATTACAACTACAGGTTCCTGAAGTCTTTGCTCTCTCATCAGCTGCCATCTACTGTATTGTCCACCGTTAACGCAGATCCAGCATCTCTCAGTCCAACCATTTCATGAATGCGATGTCAGTTTGCCGTGTGTTGCAGAGTTGGAGCATGTTTTTTGTTCTGCAAGGCAGCTGTGAGCCCTGAAGCTTAACTTAGTCAAGTCAGAGGAAGGTTAGTCAGGTTAGAGCAACCACAGGAACTGGATGAGGCACACACACACACACACACACACACAAACAAACTCGATCTTCATTTCTCTTTTTCCGCATATCTCCTGTCTTGTTTACTAAGCCCCGGTGCAACGAGTAAACAGGACTACTCTTCACTTCCGCTCCATAAACTGCCACACCTGCCCCTGATAAGCTTGCATGTGTGTTGCTGTACTGATCATCCTGTAGGCAATGGAGGTATTTGTCAGTTCACAACTTTGTAGATCATGTGGAAATTGGTTGAATTTGTTTCTGCAGTGCGCCTCGAGGCCAATGACAAGGGAGCCACGGGCCGCAAATGGCCCCTGGGCCCCACTTTCGACACTACTAATCTTGTGGCTCTTCATCGGGGTAGGGCGCCTAGCGTGGCATGGGCTCTGTGGTTTTTTTGGAGGTGCATGTCACGCAACGCAAGTTTGCAAGGCGAGCAAGCGGCTGGTGCGTACGGGCGTGTTCAGGAGTCAACACGCGTCCCTGCACTGGTGAGATAATGCATTTATTTTTCCTAATATTTCCGGCTCTACCCTTAAAATCCCAAAGATCTACTAGTCTATCACAATCAACGGGCTGGCGACCCCTGATGTATGCTGTACATTTTAACAGTATTATCACATATAAATTATGACTGGCTTGGGGTGAACAAAATGTGTTTTCAGTAGAAAAATTGCAGATTTTTGTAGAAAAAAAGTAACATTTTTTTCAATTATATTTTTTGATGAGGAATCTGCGAATTTGCAGGGCCGTTAACGGGAATGTGCAGCGTTTCCAGATGTGACAGATGTACACAGTGTAGCTTCCTCACAGATGCCCTTTTAGGACGTTATTCCGACCTTAACACATTAACAGCAGTGCAATTCCAACACCATGCATGTATCCACAACTCGAAAACACGTCTCTCTGTCTGTCCTCGGAACCACGCTTCCTCAGTCCCGACCACACTGCCTCGAGGTGCATTCACGAGCACTCCAAACATTGCAAACAAGCATTAAAGTTTAAGAGCAAAGCTTAAAAATAATGATAACTAAAACATAAATCAAATGTTGAAAAAAGGAGTGAGTAATGAGAAGATGTGCCATTCTTGTTAATCAGCTGAAAAATGGGTTTGGGCGTGCTTGATGCCAGTGTTTCCAGGAGGCTAGTGGGAATGTTGCTCCAGGTGGTGAAGATGGCTTCACGGAGGGCATCCACTGTCTGGAGCTCATGTCCATTTTGTAAACTTCCCTTGCCATCCATCCCCAAATGGTCTCCATGGGTTTAGATCGGGGGAACACGCAGGATGGTCCAAAAAAGTGAGCTTATTCCTCCTTTGTGAAGTGCAGCGTTGTCCTGGACCTTCAGTGATGCCCCCTGCAACATCTCAACATAGCCGGCTGCTGTTTGACGCCCCTGCACATCCTGAAGCTCCATTGTTCCATTGAAGGATCATGATGGCACCCCCTCCACTGTGCTGTGTGGAAAACATCTCAGGTGGGATCTCCTTGTCATGCCAGTAACGTTGGAAGCCATCAGGACCGTCAAGGGAGAATAAAGCTTTCTTCCACCTTTCAATGTCCCATGTTTGCTGCTGTTGTGCAAATTCCAATTCCATGGCCTTGGAGAAGACAAGACCTTTGAAGACCCTTTTTCTTCTTAAAGGCCTTCTTTGGCAGATGGTGTCTGATGGTTATTGGACTGCACTTAGCACCAGTAACAACCTTCATTTGGGCCGAGGACTGTCCCGTGTCTTGACGGACAGCCAATCGGATCCCCCGGTCCAGGATGACATTTTTTGGGTCTACCATTTGACTTTTTTGACTCTGGATCTTTGAAGAAGTTGCCATCAAGATCTCATGACAGTGTGGACACCTGACAGAAAATGACATTCAATCCACCTTTTTGCCATGACTTTGTCTTTTAAAGGCTGTGCTCTTAAACCTTTGACGAGCTGATGAACAGCCTGTTTCACTTTAATGCTTGTTTGCAATAAATCACACACTCAAAACGTTTTTTGTTGCACTCCCATTTCTTTGTTTTGCATTTTGAAGCTCGACGTAGAACCTCCTTGAGATCCAACAGTTGAAAATGTAAATTCTTGCAATTTTTTACCTGGTCTTAACTTTTGATCAGGAGTGTTTCTCAGTACTGTGCCCTGTTCCGAGAAGACACGCGTGTGTAATTCTGGTAAAACAAATCGCGTGCAATGTCTTTTGAAACCATGGAACTGTCAAGCAGAAAGGGGAAACTAAGATGGGGAACTATGAGAAACTATTCATTTAGTGAAAAAGAGGAACAGCTTTCCATGAAAACTCCCATTAGAGCACTTTGTGCTGCCAATCCCTGTTGCTCAATCGCACCGGACAAAGCCGCTTCCTCCAAAACAGCCGCTCAGCCTCGGGACTCGGCGACAACACCCGGGAGACGGGAGCCGAGGCGGCGACACCGGGTGTGGAACAGTCTGCAACCGCCCCCTCCCGCCTCCCGAACACCACCAAAGAACATTTCACCCATTGCCCAGCACATTTGGACTCCCGGTAACCCATTTCCCTCTTTTATTCACCATCAGTGTCTTTGTTTTGATTAATTAAAGTTACATTGATTGATGTTTCGATTCATAAAAGTTGCATTGAATGATTTTTTATCTTATGACGTTCCCACGAGGTGCACAATAAATACTGGGCCGGTAATTATTGGATTGATATGAGGAATTATGACGTCGTACCGATCAGAATGATAACATTGACAAATAGCGCTGATAACTAAGCCTGTCACAATAATGGATATATCGATTTATCAAACAAAAAACACGTCAATAATGATCAGCCCTCGATAAATTGACGTTTACGTGTATGCGCGTCTGATCCATCTGAGAGGCTCTCTGTGGTACACAGGCTGGATGACAAGAGGGTTCACTCTGCTTGTGTCTGTGCACATTGGCTCATTATGAAATGAACACAGAAGAGAGTGAGCATCTTCTCAGATATTAAGCCTCTTTGTCACAGTAGTGGAGGCGGGGGCTACGTACACGGAGTGCGAGCAGTTAGCAAGCAGACGCGAATATGAATGAAGGCACAAAAGCAATCGTTTCTAAGCCAAATGCCACAGTTCCAGTGTGGATGTGCATCAGAGCCTTCCTCCCGTCAGTCAACGCTTACTGAGGCGTTTGATTGAGTAAATATTAAACGAAACATCGCAAAATGGTGCGCGTTCACAGTGTCGGTTGTTACATTGCAAAAGAAATGCAACCTTTCAATACGGCTGAAAAGTAATAGTTTTCGAGGAGGGAGAAACATTTGGAGATGAAATGGAGAACTTGCAGAACATAAGCCTTAACACATGGAGATGAAGATCGGTTGCTTATGCTCCAGTTATTGTTTTAAATCGGCTTCTGCATGAGCGTAAAGGGCTCTTTATAGCCTGACTTATTTATATTTAATCACCGTCAAAGCCACCCCCGCCCCCCACAGTAAACATACGTCCATCCATCCATCCATTTTCTATGCTGATTTGCCTCATTAGGGTCACGGGGGTATGCTGGAGCCTATCCCAGCTGACTTCGGGCGACAGTAAACATACATATCGCTGTGAAAAGATGTTTATATAACATGTATACAACTTTACAGCCCTGTCGCTACCATGGAATAGTGTTTAGAAGACATTATGTATACCGTAATTTCAAGCCAAGTTGTTCCTTCATAGGAGTGAAATGATCACTGCAAAGGACACAACTCGAGGTCTCTTGTACTCTGCACATGCTTAGTCCATTTTTGTCTTAGACCTTCCTCTTTTGGAAAAGTAAACAAACTTACAGTACCACTGGGATATGATGAACATCCAGCAGCAACACATCATTTTAGCATGACCACTATTTTGCTAAAAATATACTGAACAAAGTCGACCAGCTACCTCGAGAAGCATTTGTTTACTCTGCTGTAGCAGAATGAGGCTGAACTGCGAGGGCTAGCTCATCACGGCTGCCGTTATCAACTATAAATGTCATTTTTGTGAATTTGCCATTCACTTTCAAAAATTGAACAATGTAGAACATTATTACAAAAAATATATAACACATTTTAGCAAAGTTGATGAATCATGTCAGGAACCCTTTAAGTTTCATCTGATTATGCATTTTTAGATCGCACTTGCTGAATTCTGCAATAAAACATTCTTGAACAATTCACAAATAGTGAATAGAGTGTGCATTCACTCATTATTAAGTTATTAAGTTATGTGCATAATATTTTTTGAGACTTTTATCGGTTCTTCTGACACAAACCACACAACCAGCTCCCGACGGCTCCTTCCTGAGTTCCAAGCCGAGGAGAGCTGCCATTAACGAGTGCGGCAGGTGTGTCGCACCAACACCCAACACTCTGCCGAAGCGAGGTTTGACGTCCGAACGGAAGGCAGCGAGAGACCGGGCAAATCTCAGCAGCCTACAGGTCCCTGCCTGCAGGCTCTGATGCCCCAGAGACGGAGAGCTGGCCCAGACGCCTGTATCGGGGGTTCCCTGGGGGAATCAAACACCTGGCATCACCGAACTAAATTATGACTGAAATCAACACACATCGCAGGGGACATGTGTTAAATATGTCTACGTATGTTCAAACAGGATACATGTGTTGGAGCTGAGCTGTATGAATCTATTCACAACTGAAGAAAATGTTTCAACACAACAGGCCTCATTATCTTCTTGGCACGGTGCTATGTAATCTGCTTATGTACAAACCAATAATTTAGGTCAATCTGTTAAGCTATTCTTTTTCTTCCCGTTATGACTATTTCAAATTGGCTGCGATCAACAATGCCTCTAAAAATATCCAAACCAGAGACTGGAGAATGCAAGCACATGTGCAGTAAATATGAATATAATACACTAAGTATGTTGAGTAATTTTCACATTTGAACTAAAAACGAAATTGAACGGAAATGACTACAACGCTATTACAGATCAATTAGTGCTGATCTAATGACTTCATCTGATGTGATCTGATGTCAGAACGGATCACAAGCGTTCACGTCATAAATTCCGCATGAATCTGAACTCCTTATTATTTCAATTATTAGTGGAGCATGTCTGGAAACCAGAGTACCTCATGCTGTTGTCCTAACACCTTGGGTTCAGTCTACCGCTAGGAAGAAGGCTAGTTTGCCTTCAAAAAAGAATGATTTAGTTCCAGTGACCGCATGGAATGCGTGCAGGTTTTACAGGATGCAGTCAGAATAACAACAAGTCCTGTCAATATTCTCAATCATATATGCAACGCCAAACTCGTCACATGACGAGGTATGCAAAGTATATTCTTGGATGATAGTCATCGTGCGTTTTGCCTGTGTAGACTGCATTTAGAGGTGAAAACAACATGAAAACCAGAGCAATTGGGAATCTGAGCAACGATGGAAAATCACTCGAAACCATTGCGGTAACATTGTCTAGTATACAACCACTTGGGATGTCCCAAAGAAGAAAGAAACCGCTGGTGACACGCATGCTCTGTCGCTCCTCGCAGATTCTTAATGACAACAGAAATGATCTGAACGACTCCAAATAAGACCGATCCACGAAGTCGGGCAAATTGTAGTAATCCATGAATGTATGAATGACCCGGCCTCATTAGCGTTTCTTTGCTCTTTAGTGGTTTGCATTGTCTCGTTTTGTGTTTTTGTCATCTGTCTCCTCCTGCAATTAACATTATTGTAAGGACCGGGTACATGATCACTCATGTCATTGCTTAGCAGACCACTTACTGTATTGTTACCAGAATCACTCATGAAAATCCTGCTTTTATTTGATTATTTGCGTTTTGTCACTCTTGGTTGTTTTTGGCCCTATCTTGTAAGAGGAGCCATGACCTCCGACACCGGGCATGCACATTGCGCTCCGGAATGAGCGAAATGATAGTTCACAAATGTCGTTAGACCCTGCATGGATTGTGCCGGATGAGCCTCCTTGTTTCACAGTCGGTACAATTTTCTTTGCCTGTGCTTCATTTTTGCATTTTAGTGCCCTAATATAGCCGTTAGGCCTGGAAATAAATTTTGCTGGTCGATAATTGTGCTACAAATTATCAGCGATAATCGATTTTATCGACAACATTTTTCTAGACCGTCTTTTCATTGTCATGAGAGGTGTACTTCACATTTGAACCACTAGATGGTACTCAAGTATAGTGTACGGTGTCCCTGTGTGAGACATTAGCTTGACACAGAAGTTGCCTGTATGTATGTTTTAGCAATGTAGCCAGCGACACGGTCTGTGAGCACGCACCATTTTGCACTGTTTTGTTAATATTTGCAAACCAAACGCCTTAGTAAGCGTTTACTATCGGGACGAAGGCTCCGCTGCCTGAGGTAGTTTTTGTTGTGTCGGTCTTCGGTGTTCATGTGCTCACCGTGTTTATTTTGTTTAAAACCGAAATGTTCCCACACTGTGGCTGTCGGCTGTGGCATTCGCCTCATAAACCATCGCTTCTGCGCCTTCTTCGTGTTAGCGTATGCTGCCTCACGAATCTAACTGCTAAACCCTTTGTACACCACTCATGAGGAGCCCCGCCCCCACAAAGAGGCTGAATAACAAGAGGGCCCACTCTCTCCTCTCAACCAACGCGCACAGACAGATGCAGAGTGAAGCCTCTGAAGTTGTCTATGACTGCCCCCTGCAGGTTGTTGCTGATGTCACTATCACTTGTTTTAAGCTCTTTCTTTACAGCGCTCACAAACTTTTTGTTGTCACCTTTTGATGTTTTCCTTGGTCCACCTGTTGGACGTCCGTTACTGAGTGCACCCGCGGTTTCTTTCTCCTTCAGGGCATTCCACGTGGTGGCACTGGCTGTGACCAGTGGTTGATTTTCCATCTTGTGTCAGATTCACAATTGCTTGCTTTTCACCCATAGAAAGCTCTCTGGTTTTAATGTTGGTTTCACCTCTAAATGCAGTCTGCGCAGGCAAAACCTCGCCAACCCAATCTGAAACTGAGTATAAACATGCAGTGTGATTTTTTAAAATTAGATAAGCCATGTTATATAGGACACTTCCGTCAGTCATGTGTTCCAGTACTTTTGCTCACATGAAAAATGTGGGGTGGGTTCAAACAAGTTCTATCTTCGGAACCTGAAATGTCGATATCACACCGAAAATTAAAAAAAATAAAAAAAATAAACTGACCCCATTGTTCCAAGACCAACTGTCAATGATTGTAAAGCAAAAACATCAACTGATTGTGATGGAATTGAAATGGAAACAAAAAAAAGCATTTTCACTGAGATCGTAGAACCGTTAACATGCATCAGTAACTTACCATTTCAGACTGGAACATTTCCTAACAAAATGAAAATAGCTAAAGTAGTTCCAATCTTTAAAAATGGAGATAAACATCAGTTTACAAATTACCCACCAGTTTCCTTACTACCCCAATTTTCAAAAATTATCAAGGAGCTATTTAACAACAGGTTAGACTAATTTAATAATAAGAATGAATTACTGGCAGGAAGTCAATACGGATACAGAGCTAACATTTCAACCTTCATGGCACTGTTTTAAATCACGGAGGAAATGACCAACGCTATAGACCACAGAAAGTGTGCAGCTGCAGTATTTATGGGTCCCACAAAAGCCTTCGATACAGTCAGTCACGACATCTTAACAACAATATTACAAAGGTACGGAATCAGAGGATTAGTTTTGAATTGGGTTAAAAGCTAGCGAGCAAACATGAAGAAATATGTAAAGCTAGGAGAATACACATCTGCAAGGTGAAATATTACGTGTGGAGTACCCCAGGGGTCAATACTGGGACCAAAACTGTTCAATTTGTATATCAATGACATCTGTAAAGTGACGAAAGACTTCAAGTTGATATTATTTGCGGATGATACTACTGCCTTTTGTTCGGGGGGAAGCACACAACATTTAATTTAAAATGTAGCGGATGAAAAGGTCATATCAAAGACATGGTGTGATAAAAACAGATAATCCTTGAACTTAAGTAAAACTAAAGTAATACTATTTGGTAATAGCAAAAAGGACACGTACGACCAAATACAAATAGACGGAGTGGACATGGAAAGGGTGAACGAAAATACATTTCTGGGGATCATAATAGATGAAAAAATGAGCTGGATATCTCCAAAATATACAACAAAAGGTGGCGAGAATACTTCAATATTGAATGAAGCAAAATTTGTTCTTGTTCAAAAATCACTCCACACTCTTTACTGTTCTGTGGTATTAGCATATCTAACTTATTGTGTGGAGATACGGGGTAATAACTATAACACAATCTTCACTCGCTAAAAGATGAGTGAGGATGATCCATAATGCCGCGTATCAACAACATACAAATCCCTTATTTTTTAAATCCCAAATATTAAAATTTGCTGATTTAGTACATTTTCAAACCGCTAAAACCTGCTACCCAAAAATGTCATACAATACTTCTCTACAGGAGAGGAGAAATATGATCTTAGGGAAAAACCTGAACTTGAAAGGCTGATATGTGAGAACAACCCTAATAACCCACAGAACGAAATGATGGAACGGACTGAGCAAGGAACTCAAACAAAGCACCAAGATGAGCGAATTCAAAAACAATACGAGCAGTTGATGTTTGCAAAATACAAGGCAGAAGAGTCTTGAACTTGTTTTCTTATGCTTGTCTTTATTGATTATTATACTAATTGTGACAAAAAGTCTTAATAATTATATTGTTACATTACTTTATGATTATTCTATGTATTAAAAAATCACATATGGAATACAGAAAGTGAATTATATGTACTTACAGTATATATATGTAATATGTAAGTTTCACTTTGACAGAAATATTTGTTGCCTCTGCACGCTACACTCCTCCACGCTCTCTCGCTCCTTCCTTCCTGTCATGTGTGATTTTTCCGTTCACGTGATCTCTGCCTTATCAAATGCACTTCTGCCACCTTGTGGCCGTTTTTACGGCTTAAAATTGCTCTGAAGTGAAATCCATTCGGGGTGAGTTGCATCATTCATCTTTGTTCTTCTGTCTATGCCAGCGACACGTAGTGACAGGCAAAACAATTAAAGGCTCTTCCAAGAGATGGCAGAAGGTACGTAATTAACCTGTCTACCCACCCGTCGCCCTTCATGGATCATTTTTGGTTGCTGTGCCGTGAAATGTTTCAATAATAATATGGGTTCATGCAGCAATGCACGGAACACCAACAAGTATTGTGCATACAAAGATTATCCAATATAATGTATATATTGAGTAAAATATCAAATGTATTAAATATATGAAATACATTTGAAATACAATTATACTCATAAAAAAATGCTATAGAAATGCATTTAAAGAATAGCTCTATATTTTATATATACTACATATGTTTTCCAAGTTTGTAGTAGGAGGTAGATCATTTTCACACGGTCATTTCAGAAGTGAAAAAGGTCAGAGATGTCCGAAGTGCGGCCCAGGGGCCTTTTGCGGCCTGGGGCCGTTTTTTTAATTGGCCCTCGGCAAATTCTAAAAATACAATTAAACAAAAAAACTAACCAAAAAAAAAAAAAAAACGACAGCAAAAATAAATTAAAAGAAACAGTAATTTTCCAAGAACAAAGGTAAAATATCAGGAGAGTAAATAGCAAAGACTAAAAATGTCATTTTTGTAAACAGTTGTAAGAGTACGAGTAACAAACCAAACACGGAACAAAGTTTAGGAAATTTAAGTTGGGTAAAAGTTGTAATTAAGACTGGAATATAATTACAAACTAATTATAATTCAAAGTCATCATATTATGACAATAAAGACATAACGTTAAGAGCAAAAAGTATACAAGAAGAAAGTTGAAATATTTGTAAATAAACAAAAAGAGCAAAAATTGAAAAACGAGCAGATGCAGGCGGCCCTCGTGGGAAAAGTTTGGACACCCCTGGTTTAACTTTATTTTTTTATATATATAATTCAGCAATAGACCAAAGGTGTTTTACCGAGGATGAATCTTGTTTCCTGGCCTGACCCCCTACCCTCCATCCCTCCCCAACCACTCGGCAGCAAGCGACTGACAAGACGGGGACACGCAGGTTTCTATTAGTTTACCATTTATGACGCGTTCTAAACATATAAAAACACGCAGCTAAGAACGCACGTAATGGGAAACACTTCCTCCGCCTGTGAAGCCTTCTGAAACAACCTCCAAAATCGCCAACAACGCTCCATTTACATCATGTGACCTGCATATCATATAATTTTTACGCCCAAGAACTACGTGACCGGCGTGGTGACGCATCGCCACACCACACCGGATAGCTACTAGCCGGCTAGCGACTAGCAAGTTCCGCTAATGCTTCAAATGACCGAAATGGGGCAAAATACTGTCCGTCGTACATGTTATCATGAATGTGCCCGTTACTACACGCTCACAGCGTGGCTATAAAACCATAGAACCTTGCTGGAGCGGGCTTTCTAGGCGGAATAGGTGAGCGTCGTTACATGCGTTCATGAGCCGTCTCCTTTTAGCTGTTTTTACATCTTTACAACGCACAGAAAAGAGGACGACATGCGTTCATGTCTCACATAAGGATTGTGGATGACGGGCAAACTCCCCCCCAAAAAGCGCACTTTTCCTTTAACGGCATTGAAGCATTAAATCACGCTGACGCACGCGTGCAACTGAGCTAATTTAACCCTCATTGAAAGTTTAGAAACTTGCAGTGGTTTGCCGTAAGCAGTTGAAATACTTCATTCCAAAACAAACGTATTGGAAATGTGGGTTCCATCATTCTGAGTGCAAGCTTCACTTCAGTTTGGTGCAATACTTTCATCCTGTGTTCACGGTCCACACGTGTAGAAAGTGCAACCGTAATTGATCCTGTCAGTCAAAGATGTGGGCAAACGTGCTTTACCGGGGAAAATAAGATGGACACAAGAGGATTAGAGTGTTGCTGGATTGTGTTGGCATCCAAAGGGGGATTTTTCTTGGTTTGTTTGAAGACACGCACGCACACACACACACACACACACACACACACACACACACTACACCTGCGCGAGTGATGCTTCAATATTCACGCCCCCACTGAGCATTCTGTGTGTATGCCCGCAGACCTCAGCGATCGGAACCAGGAGACAAGGACTTGGCTCCATGCGTTACAAGGTCGCAGTATGCTCGGGTCCACACACACCCACACACACACACACGCGCATACACACACTGACTTTTTGTTGAAACCGGCTATCATAAATAACTTGTTTATCTTAAACAGAGCGGAGGATTTCATTGTCCCAGCTGCCATGTGAAGGAAACGGGGCGTCTGTGCCAATGTGTTTGATGACAGCGGCTTGTGGATGGGGGAGGGCACTGGGGGGGCATAAATATCATCCCTTTCTGGACCCTTCTACTTTTCTACTCCGTCAGTCTCTTTCACACACACGGCGGTCCGGCCCACTTCCTTAGCAGTCCCATCTCTCACAGGCACGGCCCCGGACTTCCCACTGCAATTACTTATAAAAACTTTTCAGGGCCGCCACACGTGGTCAGGTTTTTAAAGAGCTGCGTCCCCCTCCTCACGTGGTGCGGGGGGTATTGAGTCGTCAGAGACCCCCTGAATGATCACTGAAAAATAAGGCGGCGGAGACAATAGCTCGTCTTGATGAATTCAATTCTTTCAGGAGCCTGTACCGTTGTCCAGGCAGCTCCGGCCAAGACAATCCTTTCTTTGATGCTCCCAGAAACACACGCTCAACTCGGCCGCTCCTATAAACTGCCTCTTAACTACTTTCAAATTAGGATCGAAACACAATTCACCTCTGACCGGAACTTGGTTAAGCCAAGTCTCCTCATGATACGTCCCGCGAGCAAACCCGAATCCAAGCGAGCCTGAACTGACCTGGTCTGCGGTGGAAGCGGCAACGGTGTTCGATTCGGACATGATGCGATGCTGTGATCCAGTGGTGCTGCTCTGCTGGATCCGGTATGTTCCGTCATTCACACCTTGCCTTTCAGTTCCTCGGCGAACGATGGGGGAGAAAGCACAGGATTCGCTCCCTTTTGCCCCGGCTTGATTAATGCTGAATTACTTTCACCTCATTTCATCCGATGAAGCTCCGCTTCCTCTCCGCCTCTCTC
Source organism: Dunckerocampus dactyliophorus (assembly GCF_027744805.1). Classification (NCBI taxonomy): domain Eukaryota; kingdom Metazoa; phylum Chordata; class Actinopteri; order Syngnathiformes; family Syngnathidae; genus Dunckerocampus; species Dunckerocampus dactyliophorus. Next base: position 49,052,038 of record NC_072820.1, read on the forward strand.
GCTCATTCGGCATGGTAGCCCACTCTCTCTCCCCGATCCCCCAACGCCCCCCCAACCCTCCTTCAGTGATCCCGGTTCTCCCTCCCCTCACGGTCTCTCTCTCTCTCTCTCTCGCTCTGCTCATTGATTTACCTCCCCTTTTTTTGCCCCCGTTTTCAGCCGTATTTCAGGAATATGCACCCTCACGCTTTTTGCCTCCCTTAAACCCCCCCCCCAAAACATCCATAGTCTTTCTCCTCTACCTCCTCAATGAATGGCCTGTTGTCACTCTAGCACCTAGGCGGAATACAGAAGCAGAAGAGGGGGTGCTGGTGGTGCCGGGGGCAAGCCGGGTGTTGAACTTCTAAACAGCCTGGCAGAGCAGGATGACGAGTGTAGCGCATTGATGGGCCGCCGCCAAGCTCGCTCTTTTCCAGCAGATTAAAGTTGGGAGACAAAATAAGCGCCCACAGGCGTTACATCAGACTCGTCTGCCCCCTTCAACCTTTTTCTCTCTCATTTCTTCCGTTTGTTTTCAGAGGCAGCTGCTGCAATTCCGCAGACCACCAACAACTCCCCTTTCAGCGGCACTTGACTCTTCCAAATCCTCGTCTGTCTCTACAACCTGACATTGCCAATGACCCCCCCCCCCCCCCCCCCCCCCCCCCGCCCCCCAACCAAACACACACATACACCCTCCGGGGTGTCACACTGAGAGGCCCGCGCAGCCAAAGCCCTCCTCCTTTGGTCCTGTCTGCGACATGTTCACAGAGTTACACCCTTTTAAATTCAGCCGCTTCCCTCCGGAGCGTCCGTTTTGTTGCGCGCATTGTTTGCCGCCATATGGGCCGGTGCCGGGCCGCGACAAAAAGATTCGGGAGGGGACGTACGGAAGCAGAAAAAGGTAGAAGTGCAATTGAGAGGTCGGCGCGAGTGTCAGCCAAGCCAAGATAATGTCTTCCGACGCATCGCTCAGTGATGTCGTACAAGCAATGTCAAAAGTTGACAGGCAGCTGGAAGCAAGCCTAATGGGTGTTTCAGAGCTGTGGACAATGGCTGCTGCCGCTTGAGTGCAGAGCCTTCAGTTATGTTAGCAAGAGACGAGAAACGCTGACAGGATGCTATTCATTTGTCTATCAGTTTAGAGCCTGGGGATCTCATAATAGACTCATTAACATATGCCCGCCCTGTTCAGTGTGCGGGGAGGACGTGCCGGGGGCAATGAAAGGCAGTTAGCACCACAACGACGGTGACTGGTCAGGTGATGCTTGTCAGTCCCTTTAGGATTACGCGGGCTTTCCGGGGGATTCTTGTAGCCAAAGAACCAAATTTGGTTACCGAATGCCAGGGCGCCCAGGCGCCCGCCCGTGACCGCCACCCAACACATCATGAACCAGACCCTTATGTTGGTGGTCTACGGTCCGTCTATGTTCCTACCCTAGCGACCAAAAGAGCAAGCGGGGCGAAATGAGTTTCCTCCATAAAGTAGCTGCACTCACCCTGGCAGGGTGAGGAGTTCGGTCATCCGGGAGGATCTCAGAGTAGAGCCGCCGCTCCTTCAGATTTCACAGCTGAGTTGGCTCGGGCATCTAGTCCTGGACACCTCCCTGGTGAGGAGGCCCCAGGGTAGACCTAGGACACGCTGGAGGGGTTACGTCTCACAGCCAGCCGGGAACTGCAAGAGGTGGCCAGAGACTGGAAAGTCTGCGCTTCCCTACTGAGTCTGTCCCGCATCCAGATAAGCCAAAGAAAATGTGGCAAAAAGTGCGATGGTTTGAGGCGTATTTTTTGCCAAAACATTGCCTCAGGTTGGGATTTTATGAATTTGTTATTAATGTTTTCAAGGAAATGGAATTTTGCCCATCATTCACAAACATGAAGGCATATTTTTTTCCCTTTTCTGTGCGTTCTAACGAGAGAAAACGAGTTAGCATGAGCGAGCTAACAATGCACGTCATGGGAGGTACCGATTTCGACGCTAAAACCCTCAAAAAAGGGCAACAGTGTTCCATTTACACATCCTCGCTAGCCACTAGTCTCAGCGTCACAACGCCTCAAGCCACTGCGACAGGACAGACGGAAGAGTGGATACTACTGGCTCTCCGTTTCGCTACAAAAACTCAACAAGATGCTTGTTTGCTGTCAGCATTTTTCACCTGAGGAAAGGAGCACAAGTCTTTTCAAGGCACCCAAAGCACTTCACAACGAAGTGAACCCATTGTTCATTCACTCCTCAGTCACACACGGATGGTGGTAATCTATGTCTGTATCACAGCTGCCCTGGGGTAGTCTGGTGGAAACGTGGCTGCCAATTCTCACCGAGGACCGAATCGACAGCCTTTTGGTTTCTGGACAACCTGCTCTACCTCCAGTAAAAGCACATTCAATTCCATTGGCGAAAATGCCAACGACTGGCCAAAATGGCAGGAAAGCTGTGGGGATTGGCCGCACAAAAACTTGTGGGGATTGGTTGAATTTCAGTGAGTTCCACGAATGCACCATCACAACATCCTGGAGGGTCTGCCTTGTGGCCCCAACACATTAAAGGAGCTATTATACTCATTTTCAGGCCTTTGTGTTGACTTCTGGACTCCTGTAGAGCAGCTACACACGATAACCCGCATTTTTACCATGCAAGAGTTAAGTAACAATGTGAGATGAGCCGAGGCTGCAGCTGGCTGTTTATAAAGGGTGGGGGGTTGTTTTGCGAACAAATTACCCTATTACATTAGGTCATGTACCACTAGAGCTGCAGAAACCCAGCACTTTACAGCTGAGCAGTGCTGCAGCATTATTAGCACCATCGGTTCACTCCAGATGCAAAATACCACAGAGGCAGGATGGCTGTATGGTGGACACCAAAGACGCTTTTGTTGTGTTTTTAACACAACGTCGGTTTAATATCATGACACAGACAGGAGGGCTCCAACCTGACGATTCTTATTCTCATCGCATTGATCCAGAATGCGCTATAGGCATATTGCTGCACCGATAATCACCGGTCCAATCTAATCGCAGCCCTCTGAAACGTAACTGAATCGACCCACGAGGAAGCTAGAAATTCAATTCCACTATCAATTCAGCATGCAATGTGAGTGTGAATGGTTGTTAGTCTGTATGTGGGTGTACTAAAAAATCAGCTGGGATAGGCTCCAGCATACCCCCGCCACCACAATGAGGACAAATGGCACAGAAGATTGATGGATGGAATTCAGCATGAGACAGACTGTCATTTTTTTGGATTTTATTTTGATTATTGATCCAGAATATGTTATCTACGGTACTCCAAAGACTCAGCTAGTGCTGGAGACACATGTTTTTGTAAATGTATTACTTGAATTATAAAGCAATGGATCCGTATTGATGTTCGCCAACCGGATCTAATCACAGCCCACTGAATCGTAATCGAACCGACCTGCGAGGTCGCTGGAGATTCGATTTCACTATCAATTCAGAGACAGACTGAGAGCGATAGACTCATATTTTTTTATTTTATTCAGCTTTTTTTGTTGTTGCTACTTTTACTGCACAAAGGTTTTGTCATGAGTGTGCAAAATATCTAATCCTTTGTCATTTTCAAAGCCTACAAATGTTGGATTGCACAATGCGCTTTTTGCAAAACAACAGTTTGTCGTTCACTCACGCTTCGCCGAGATAACACCGTTTCGCTTTGAGTGACACTCCGGGAATTCTACCTGAACGATGTGTGGTATTGTGGTTGTTTGCCCGTCCGCCCAAAGTTAACGTTGGCAAGTGTATATTTAACTGAGTTTTCACATGTCAGCAAGGATGGAAAGATGCCGTATCAGCTGTACACATTAACCGACACTAACCGCACACTGGATGTTCTGACCTGCGTCAGTGAACACAGTAGAACACTGAAAAATTGGTCTATGATCCCGACGGGTGACGAAATGATACAAGAGACATGAATCACTGAGTAAGGACCCTTGTGGAAAAAGCTAAGGGGCAATTATTTGAAAAGATACCTGCCTGCCACAGTGCATGACTTCTCGTCTTGAAATGCATCTCGCAAAACCTCCGCTTTTACACCCAAACTTCAAACTCAAATGAGGCCAACTTGCTCCTACACTGATTAAATCCTCCTCAATCTTTATATACGTCCCTTACAACAATTAGGTTAATATCGCTTCACCTCTCGTTATCCCAGCATGCCTGTGATGGGACCTCTGACTGTGACAAAGGCCCTTAACTGAAGGCAGCATCCGTACAACTGATCTTCTCTCCTCTCAAGAGCGGCTGACGTGAGTAAAACAGCGAGAGAGGGGAGGGTAGAGCAGTCGGGAGAAGACGGAATGAGAGAAGTGAAGTGAAGGGCAGGCTAAAAGGCACCGAGTACGCAACTTTGCAGGGTTGAGGTTCAAAACGGGACACGCACTGTCAAAGCCACTGGAAAAAGTGAAGGATGGCGCTCACTAGCTCAATTTTCAACAAGCCGGTTGGCTTTGTTGGGCACAACAAAAGGAAAATGAGCTTGTCCTGGCTGGACCCAACTACGTTCTTCACAGGCAAGCAAGGTGCAAACGCAAGAAATGAAGCAAAGGGATTAAGGAGAAATGAGTCATTTATTTTAATGACGCTTGATGGTTGTCCAACTGACCTGACCCGGCCGCTCGGGAGAGAAAGACGGGATGAAAAAAAACTAACAGAGAGACATTCCCAACGCTTGGTTTAACCTGAAGTTTCCATGATAATTTCTCTACCCAACCCCCGACCCTCACTGCTTTGGCTGGGAGGGCCCCAGCTGTTGGGTCTGTATAAATAGCGTGAGGCTTCGGCCTCGGACCCCCCGGGGAGTGCCGGGCTCATCGGAGGGAAGGCAAGGGAGCAAATCGGCCTGGAAAAAGAGCACACAACACACACATTTTGACAAACATATGGGACCATCGCTGGGAATGAAAGCAAGGTACATGTGACTGAAGTTGGACACACGTGGCTCAAGTCACTGTCGCACTTGTAATGCGACGCAGGAGGGACAGGGCAAAAAATATATCATTTCTGCCTCTTATCATCCTCAAAGAGCAGAAAAATAGCTATTTTTGCTCTCCGCACCATTCGGTTAAAGATGATTACATCGAGGCTTTGATATCTACTTTTGTTTGTCATTCTGTTCGACATTGTTTGATTTTTGAAACTGAAAAAAATGAAATAACTGAAAAAAAAATGCAAATAAAGCAGAGTAAACAAACGCTTCTCGAGGTAGCTGGTCGACTTTGTTACGTATATTTTCTATCAAAATAGTAGTCGTGCCAAAATGTCGTGTTGCTGCTGGATGTTCACAGTGTCCGAGTGATCCTGCAAGCTTGTTTTCTTTTCCAAAAGAGGAAGACAAAAATGGACGACGCAAGTGCAGAGAACCAGAGACAGATGGACGCCCACATCGAGTTTTTTTCTTTGCAGTGATCGTTTCACTGATCACTTCTTTGAAGAAACACCTTTACAAGAACCATTTGGCATGAAAGTACAGAATAAATGCATTTTGAAATAGGATGCTATTCTGCTGGTACACAAAACGAGGAAGAATGAGAACATAAACAACAGAGTAAGTCATGTCTTGTTTGTCTTCTATACACTATTCCATGATAGCAACAAGGCTACAAAGCATAATACATGTTATATAAACGTCTTTTCACGGCAATATACTATGTGGGAAAATCTATCCTCGACGTGCGGCCACAAAAACCCCGTTACACTCATTAAGAAGTCGATTTAAAACAATAATTGAAGGATGAGCAACTCCAGAGTAATTTACATTCTGTGTTTTAAAGGTGACCAATCTTCACCTCCATGTCTTAAGGCTTAAGTCCATGTCCTGCAAGTTCCCTGTTTCATCTCCAAATGTTTCTTTCTTCTTTTCTCCTCGAAAACTATTGACACATCGCTCAAATCTTGGCTATAATCACCGTAAACATCCTCTGTCTCGTACACCGCTATGTTTGTTTACCTGAGCGACAACTCGCAAGGCATGATGGGATGCCTACGTGCACGCTTCCCCGTGCTTCCCCAACAGGAAGTTACCCAGCTACTTGTGGGTTAGAAATGCTACTATTGTTTTGTATGTATATTAGTGTGCACGTGTTCATTTTGATACCCACATAGTCTGTGTTGTTTTGTCACCTCCAGAGATTACCCAAGCTACAATTTGGATGAATCTCCATAATTAAGCCGTTTATTGAGAAACCCCATCTCATTTGCCCTACATTGGTAAAACTTTAGTCGCACAGAAAGTAGACAGACGAGCAGGAGCGTATCAAATTGCTATCGCACTCACAGCGCAACTAATCCAACACATGTGGAACACACAATGTAAATGTGGCATCTATCGGAATAGGCACTCACGCACTCATATGCATACAAAACAATATTATTTTATACTAATGTGTAACCCGCAAGGCATGCTGGAAAGAACGTTTATTTTGATACGTACACGGTCTGTGTGGTGCCGTTACTCTGTGTCCCACGGGTATTACAGTGGTGCCTTGGTTAACATCATTAATCCGTTCCAGAAACCAAAATGGACTTTAACCAAATCAAATTTTCCCATAGAAAATAATCTACATCCAATTAATCCGTTCCAGGCAGATTAAAATGTTAACACAAAACACATTTTATAGACAATAATTATAGTTTTCAATGTAGAAAATGATGCAAAAATACTGACAAACGACAAATGAATGAACAACTGAACTTTTAACATCACTTTTACTTAGTTTTGTTGGGAAAAAAACCCCACAAAACCATCAATGAACAAAATAACACAAAATAAACACATTGTTCTGCTGCAACCACAATTTGAAAAAATGTAAAAAAAAATATGTCAAACTAAATATCAATAGTCTAAAACCAATAAACATGTACCTTGCGTTTACAATGGAAAAATACAAATAAAAAAAAATACCCCAAATAACCGACATGGCAGTTTAACGTTGATTAGAAGTTCAAAATGTCTTTTTCTGGTATTTTTCATTGAAACGTGCACTGTGATAAGGAAAAAGTTGTTGGTTGTTCTTGGTCACAGTTAATGCACAAAAAGCCCCCTCAGCTGTCATTAAAAGATGTCTTTGGTAATGGTTTATTTCCGACATTCATCCAAAAAAATTAAAATAAGCAACATAATGTGATTACGCCTGCGAAATTCAACATGCCCAAAAAAGCATAAGACCAAGCAGAATTTACTTAATCCTACACTTATCCTTTGCCGATCATCTATTATTCCATCATGGCGGAATAAATTCGAATTTTAAGCCTTTCACAGCCTTACAGATGTCATTTCCATTATATATAAAACAAACAACTTTGGTCCCAGTATTGAGCCCTGGGGGACGCCGCAAACTATATCCAAGCATAGTGATGCATGTTCTCGCAACTTCATGAATTGCTTCCTGGTTGTTAGGTAGCTTTTCACTCAAACCAGAGGAAGTAGAAACGAGAGAAAGAGTGATAAATAACGCGGGGAGGAGTGCTTTCCTAGCAGGAGAGGGCTGTCCTACCCTGAGAAAAACAGACCCACCCCCCCGCCGCCCCCTACAGCTGCCATTCACCCACACAAACACAAGCAGGGAGCAGGTTGGGTTCAAGCGCAACAAATTACCTAAATATGTTTCTCTAAAGGCCTTTCAAAACGATTCAATCGGAAAGCATCGAGAATGACAATACTCAAAGAAACCAGGGGAGATTTGCGGGGTCTGCGGTGTCAGGACCCCGTCCATAATTTCACCAACTCATGAGTACAACACAGGGAGAAAAAGTGACGTCCCTTTTATTCTACACCAAATGCCTTTTTTGTGGGGTAGGAATGAGCCCCATTGACCAGAAAAAGAAAGATAGAGGTTGAAAATCTGAACAAAACTATATTTCCAGCATGAGTGCTTTTATGATAAACACAATTTCCAAAGACCCCTTTTGTCCTACAAGCCTATGCAGGAGTTTGGATGGCGGCTTACCGTAAAAAACAAAAGGCACAGCATTTGGGGCCCTTGTCTATCAAATGCAGTGGAGCCACCATTGGGGACTTCTTGCGCCCTGCAGCACCGCCTGTGCTTCCGCCCCGTATGACATGATGTCCCTTGCACAATATGAGTGCCTCGAGTCTGCACTGTGCCCTGTACCGCCCCCTGTGCTCCGTACGACCAACTGCATGTATGACATCCTGTGCACTGTCACTCTGACTGTGCCCTCGACCATCGCCTGTTTGTGTCGAACCACCAGTGCCCCGTCCAGCCATCGGTACGACTGCCCGTGCAAACGCTCGCACCCTGTACGACCGCTTGCGTCCTACATGGTGCTGTACCACCTGTGACCTATATGGCCGCCTGCATTTGCCTCCCCTCCGTTCAGCTGGTCAGTTGGGTGGGTGAGATCAGACACAGAAAACACGTCTGCCTCTCGCACCCCCCACCCTACCCCCCGCATACCCTCACAGCACTTTCTCCCTCGGATCACATCTGTTTGCTGGCCCCTCACCCCGGAGGCAGTCAACACGGTTGCTGAGCACTGCTGTTAACTAAACTGGCTGACTGGCAACTCAATATGCTCCTTACATAATGACGGATTGGGCGGGAGCGACTGCAACTGTCAAGTTACACCTGTAGTGAGTGCGCTCAAACCACATGGCGCGCACGTGTAAGGAACAGTGGGTAAAAAGAGCAGAAAACGGTTTCTAAGCATAGCATGACCAATGTTTTTATTGCTAAGTCAATAAAATAAGACAGCCTGTGAGAGACTTTGTAGTGATTTTAATGTTGCATTGGTGTGGTATGATGTGGAAATCTGCGAGATGCTTAAGTGTGCAGCACTGCGGCGTCAGTGTGCGGGCCGTCGTGTTTGAAAGCCTGTGTTGCAACCCTGGGGAGGTTGTAGCTGTGGGTTCTACTATTTCTTTTCATTTTCCTTCCACTTCACAGCCTGCAGCACACATTAGCTACGGTGCCCGGGGAGACTTTGTGTGTGCGCAAGCACACAGAGTACACAGGACTGCCCAACGACATTTTTATTTTTAAAATACACGGGGTGATTGAAAATGATTGCCCAATTTTAAAATACATGTCATTTTGTCTTATTTCTTTTGTGTTTGTACTTTTTTTCGGACTGATTATTTTGTTTGCCCTACAAACATGGCTGCAGGAGCGCACCCAGCTAGCGGCACGTTAAGAAATGTTCGCGTGCAAAGATGGCGGACGACCATTAGAGGAGTACATGCTCAAATTGACAAAAAAGACGATTAAGAATAAATTATTAATACGCTATTGTTTTAAGAGAAAGAAACGATAAGGGAGTAATGATGGGAAACTTCATTCTTTTTAGTGACTCGAGTTCCTAGGAGTCACTCACTGTGTGAAGTGAATCGGGTGTTCGATTTACTTGAGTCACTCGTCATAAAACGTATGTGCAGAAACTGAAACTCGACTCTTTTGGAGTACTCGTGAGTCAGTGAAACTCAAGTGCTCGTGAACCGGTGAGTAAGTGAGCCTTTGCTGAGCACCCATGAGTCTGTGACACTCTTTGTCTTCGTCGAGCAGCCGTGAGTCAGTGAGTCTCAAGTCTTGGTCGAGTACCCGTGAGTCCGTGAAGCTCGAGTAGTTGTCGCGTACCAATGAGTCAGAGACACTCGAGTCTTCGTGGATCACTTGTGAGTCAGTGAAACTCGAGTTTGGTGAGTCGGTGAAACTTGAGTCTTTGCCGAGCATCCATGAGTCAGTGACACTCGAGTCTTCGTCAAGCACCCGTAAACTCAAGTTTTGTGAGTCAGTCAAACTCGAGTCTTTGTCAACCGGTAAGTGAATGAGTCTCTAGTCTTTGTCTAGCACCTGAGAGTCAGTGACACTCGATTCTTTGTCGAGCACCCGTGAGTCAGTGAAACTCATGTCTTTGTCAACTGCTGAGTCGGTGAGTCTCGAGCCTTTGTTGAGCCCCCGTGAGTCAGTCAAACTCCAGTTTCGTGAGTCATATTCTGAACATAAAAATAAACGTTACGAGAAAAAGTTACCAATATTAACTTATTCAATACCAAAGACGTATTTATAAATTTGTATGATCCCGAACGCCCGACCCCACAACATATTTATGCATCTTTTTGCACGAGAGGCAAAAAGAGGTGATGCCGCAACTCCCCACTAATGCATTTCACTTCAGAGCACTTTTAAGCCATAAAAACGGGCAGAAGGTGGCAGAAGCGCATTTGATAAGAGCTCGGCAGGGAACATGTGGACGGAAGAATCACACATGGCAGGAAGGAGGAAGTGAGTGAGCGTGGAGGAGTGTCGCGTGCAGAAGGTTACGCGTTGTAGGGAAATTTGAACGCATGAAAACACGCAAGCGCGCACGCGTACACACACGTGCACACACTTCGTTCAGTTCCAAATGTAAAACCTGTAAATAGTTCTTGGGGTTACGTTTGTTATTTTGTTATTTTTGATGTAAAACCATCCCTTTTTTGTGTTGTTTATGTTGTGGTTTACAAAAGCAACAAATATTTGTGTCAAAGAGAAAGTTATGCTTGAAATTTATCTTTTCACAAAAAGCTTGTTTTCTCCCTTTTTTTAGTTGGAAACTGACATTTTCCTGAAACGTACCTACAGTATGTTCTACTGCTGATTACTAAACTAAAGAACAAAAAAAGGTAGAAACCAACTTTTTTTCTGATGAAAGTCGGGAGTCTAATCTTTCTTTCGGTAGATTCCATGTTTATATAACCATAGAACACAATACTCTGTGTGCCTTGATCAGTCAAAATGGTCTAAAATGGCCGCTACTGAAGGGGTTGTCTTTTGAAAAATGAGTTAATAACTATTTGCTTTGCCACGGACGATAACGCAAAGAGAAAATTTAAAGAGTTTCTTATCGTTCTTTCTTTCTTCATGGCTTAGCACATAATGACCTGCATTGCTCTGTATTTCGTTTCGTAAAGGAAAGATGAAACGCCCCATTGTGGAAAATGTTTGGGCATCCCTGATTTAGGCAATAAGGGGTAGAAGGAAGACATCACGTTCGATGAAATAGCAAAAAAAAAAACAACACATCCCTGTATCAAAACCTTTTTTCCAGCTACCTCTCGTCCTCATGCATTCACGCCTGGCGAAGGCAATTATATACGCATTTTAGATGGCCTGCACGGGGAAGGAAGGCGGGCAAGGTCCGCAGACAAATGGGCAAAACCTCGGTTCAACTCCTCCTTCTCCTCCTCCTACCCTCACATCCCGACACATACATCTAAACAGGAGACACGAAGAGGAAAGCAACCAGAGAGTAACAACAAAGAGACGTCTCTCCGTCCAATAAAGGCTTGTGCCAGGGCACCATCTGCTCATCCGTTCAGTGGAAGTGCTGGCTTCCAGGGTAAAGTCAAAGACAACGACGCGGGAAGATTGACGGTACGAGCCTCCCTCCGAACAGTACGTTTTGGGCAGAAAGAGCGGCAGCAGAAGGCTAGCGGCCGAGCCAAGCAGGAAGCGAGTGCCCTGTGTGTCACGAGATTTACGCCGATGGGTCCATCCACCAACCATCTGCGCCTGTGTAAATTACGCTCACCAGTAAGGAAAGCGCTACCGTATGCACGGTAGAATAATGGGAAGCTATTACAAAATAAAAGCCAACAACACATTATGTTTCAAATTCAACAAGTAAAGGGTGCTGCTTCGAACGTGAAAAGGCAAAAGGAGGCAGCGGGAGACTCGAAGAATGGAAAAGAAGACAATGCGGTGCCAGTTGGTGACGGGGGGGGACGCACAACCACACACACACACACACACACACACACACACACACGAACACACACAGTCCCAAACACAAAAGATTTGTGTGTGAGAATGTTTGTTTATGTGTTGATTTAAGACAGGATCCCCATTAGCCGAGGCACCCAGTTAGTCTTCCTGGTGTCCACAAATGATTGGAAAACAATGACGGACATTTTGCCTCTTTTCTGATATATTGCAGACCAAACCACTAAGTGTGTTTGGTCATGTTGATTCGGTCCGTCCAGGGCAGGGGTCGGCAACCCGTGACCGTTGAAATGATATCAGAGTAGGCCTACACATGTAGGCGCACTCCTGTTTGTTGAATGTTGTGGTTAGAACAGGCATCTTTTTAAAAAAAGATTACAATTTTTACAAGTTTATAAGCCGTGCGATGTTTTGCGGCTCCAGACTATTTTTTTTTTACTGGCTCTTTTGATGGTTAAAGGTTGCCGACCCCTGGCCTAGGGCCTAACCGAGGGGTGTCCAAACTGTGGCCTGGGGGCCATGTACAGCCCGCGACTGTTTTTTTATTGGCACCCGGCGCATTCTCAAAATATCATTTAACAAAAAAGAAAACCCAGAAAAATGGAAAAGTCAACAGTAATTTTGTAAGAATGAAGTCAAAATATTAAGACAAAAAACGTGTAATTTAAGGAGAAAATGCTGTCATTATACAAGAATAACGTGACAAAAATTAACATCACTCGTGAAGTTGAGATTTTAAAGAAAAAAAAAATTGAAGTTGTAATATTATGACAAACAAACAAAACAACCAATAAGGTTGTCATTTTTGGAAAATGATGTCACAAGAATGAAGTCCAAATATGATGAGAAGAAAGTCACAATTAGAGAAGAAAAATTTCCAAGAAGAAGAGGAAATTTTACAAAAACGCAACAGCAGAAATGGGAAAAAAAAACGGCTGTAATTTTACAGGAACAAAGTTTTTTTTTTTAAAAAAAAAAAGAGAGAAAAGTCAGATTCTAACAAGAACAAAAGTCACAATTTTACGAGAATAAAGAAAAAAATACATTATTTTTTAAAAGTCATAATATTATGAGAAACAAATCAAAATAAAGCTTTTTTGGCAAATTAGTTTGGGGGAAAAAGTTATAATATTATGAGAACAAAGTAAAAATTTTTACCTTAATTTATTTTTAATAATTTAGAAAATGTATCTAAGAAAAAAGTTGAAATATTTGGAAAATTAAAAAAAAAACCAACAGAAAAAAAGATAAAAGAGTCACTTTTGTCTGGAAGACTTTTTCCACGAAGCTGAGATGCAGTTATATAACTTCTTAGCGATATCCACGTGCATCCTCTCATTTTTCACAATGTGGCCCTCGGTGGGAAAAGTTTGGACGCCCCTGCTCGAACCGGTTACTTGATTAATCGAGACAGGCTTCAGATTAATCGACTAAGATAAATAATCATAAGTTGCAGCCCTAATATGCACAAGGACACGAGTAAAAAGGGGTAAAAACAGCAAAAACAAACCGAGAAAAAACAGAAAATTCACTATTGTCTCCCTTGTTGGGATTCTATTATTTCTATTTGTCAATGTGCACAAACTGACATCACAAGAGTGCTGTTTTGTTGTGTTTTTACACAACAACACCTGCTCGCCTTTTGTAACGACTGAATCGTCCACTGAGGAGGAATTCAATGATTAACTATTTCCTTGTCCCCTCACAAAAGCACCCCTGATGTCGAAACGGTGCTTTTTGTTGAAAATTACCATCCATTCATCCATTTTCTCCGATGCGTGTCCTTACTAAGGTTGCGGGTAAGCTGGAGCCCATCCATGCTGACTTACTGGGCGGGAGGCGGGGTCTGGTCGCCAGTCATCACAGGCTCGCTCCTCACCCTCCAAACCCTCCAGATAGCTTGACGTTGATGTTCTTTTCTGATTTCGGATCAACATTTTTCAATTACATTGAACTCTAGGACGCTCCCCTTCTCTCTTCAATTGCCATTGTTCACTCGTGGCACCTAAATATGCCTCACGCACTTATTAAACATAAAGTACTCAACACTAATGAATCATAATGTGAGATAATCCACGAAGAGGCCGAATCGGAGCTACAACTATGGTGCGTTCAAGGAGTGTGAAATCTCAACGCAAAACATATAAACAAAAAACATAAACATGTAAAAATTGTTTGATTTTTTTTTTACCAGTTGTCCATGTAGGCGGTGCACTTTACCCGTATTATCCTTTATTTAGACATTATTAGCATGAATGAGGTTTTCTGCGGAGAAAAACGATCTACAGTCGCTGTTTCGCTGATTTCTTTTTTGTGTAGCCGATGAGCGTGTATTGTGTTCTGCGTCCTGATTGGCTAAGGGACTGTCATTGTCAATCTATCTCCTCCGTGCCTTCCTCTGCAGTACAGAATGCGTTCCGCTTGCCAAATTTACAACAATGTTCCATCGCTAGTGTGGCTCTTTAGTCATGTGTGTTTGCACGTTTGTGTATGTTGTCGACAAAACGTTCTGCACCGTCAAAGGCGCCGTGACGGAAGGAGGAAGGAAGGAGGAGGAAAATACGGCGACAGGAGCAAAATGTTCTAACAAGGATACAAAAACGCTACAGTACAGCCGGGGCGCGGTCAGGGGAGTGAAATACACGCGAGTCACTTCATAAAGTCTTCTGTCCAACCTCATAGGTTCATTAAAATTCAAACAAACTTTTTTGAATGTTTAAACAAGACAGAAATGAGAGAACAGTCTGAGAAAAGCGTATATAGTGTATGTTGAAGGATTTTACAGCCTTAAAACATAATCATTGTCAAAAAAATAAAGTTGGCTACTTCGGGATTTCACTTACTGCGGGCTGTTTTGTGGCAGGAGGCCAGAGTCCTCGAAAGAACATACAAAGATGTTCCAACCCAAATCTCTCCTGTCATTTCCTCGACGCGTTCATTCATTTTCTATGCCGCTTACCCTCACTAGGCTCATGGGGGTATGCTGGAGCCTATCCCAGCTGAGGCGGGGTGCACCCTGGACTGGTCGTCAGCCAGTGGCAGGGCACATATAGACAATTTACAGACAATTGAGAGCCTCCAAATAACCTAACATGCATATTTTTGGAATGTGGGGAGAACATGCAAACACCAAACAGAGATGCCCAAACGGAGATACGAACCCTGACTGAGTGGCCAACATGTTAACCGCTAGCCTAATTTCCACTATATCCTCCTCAAATGATCATATCTTGACAATGCAGCTCATGTCAAGGAAACACATGCGTGTAGATCCCCCGGAATGTGAAAATGGGACGCATACAAGACTCGGGAGTGAGCTCAAAGGTGACTGGAATGCCCCACAGATTATCTTTAAGGCTTGTTTACAGCATCCAAGTGGCAACCTGTAAGGCTCTACTGTATAAATCTTACATGACGGTAGGTGCTGCTGTTTTGGTTCGCAATGAGGTTAGAACTGATGTGCATAGAACTCCACAAAAAATGGTCAGAGCACTTGGGAAAAAAAATAGTTTCCAACAGGTTCTACTAAATACCAAAGACTGATCCAAAGAATGTAAGATTATTATTTTGGTGTGAATCACAATACGGGGGGCACTACGGTGCTCGGTGGAGGTCTGCGCTCTCCGAGTGCTTCTGGTTGAAAATATCCCTGTGCGAAATTCAATAATAGTAATAATCATTAGTTGTAGGGAAAAGGGTGAATTTGGGGGAAATTTTTGGATCACCCCCAAAATCTAACCAGTTCTTCATTATCCCACTGAAAATTTCATCCAAATCCATTCAGAAGTTATTTTGAACACAAACAGGAAAAGAAAGAGACGGTAAAAACGTAACCTCTGCGCTGCGTTTGCGGTAATAAAACACGATAAGGTAATAAGTCCAGTCCTGTTTGTGTCCTTCATCGCCCCGCCTCTGTTGCGTTGAAAAGCCGCATGGCGTGGGGGAGGAATGATCTGCTCGGTCTTTCAGTAGAGCAGGACAGTGATAGTAATCTGCCACTGAAACGGCTTTTGCAGCATTTCCACCATTTCTTTGTTGATTGTACATGCCCTCTTTTATATTTGTATTTTAAAATTCCCTGCATTTTTTACATTTGACTCCTTATTTCTACTGTTTAATTGCACTGTGGAAGGTAAAAAAAAAAACTAATTTCGGTGCTCTGTATGTCCTTGATACATAGCAAATTGACAATAAAGACTCTTGAATGTTGATTCTTTGCTGTCCTATGCTGTGATGCATCAACAAGTTTAGCTCAATTTTAACAACTTGCAGTGAACTTTTCAAACTTCCGTGCAAGACATCGATTCGCAATCAGCCGCCGCGCGCTCAAAAGGTTGTCGTACCTCGCGGTGAGCCAGAGCAGCAAGCAGGACCGACTGATAACATTCCCCCCGTGAAGTTTCAAGTGCGTGTGCGTTTGAAGGCGGGTATGGATCGGGACATGAATAGGAAAGGGAAAAAGTGACTTCAGTCGAGTGTGAATGTCAGGGGAGGTTTGTGTTTATCTCTTTCTCAAGATGGACAGGAGGACTCGGACTAAACAGGCAAGAAAGAAAGAGGGAAAGAGCGGTGGCCTGACTGCCAATGATGCCAAATCTCTATTTAACGCCTCGCCAACAGCTCAGGCCTGCCACTGACACGTTTACCTCTTAACCGGATCACTGATCAGCAGCCAAAAAAAACAATTTAGATGGGATGGGTAAAATATTTGCAGAAGCCGATACTTCCCAAACAACCTGTGATTTGTAAAGTGCACATGAACACGGTCATTGAACTCACCAGGATCCCGGCAATCTGCTTCTCTTCCATCCTTCAGGACCTTGTGGCCGAAGACCCCCTTGCCTCTCAGATGCCCGCCTCTCTCGGATGGACTCGTCGCTTCCAGGAGTTCAGAGGTTTCTCGCTCGAGCGTCTTCACCCCGTCACGTCACTCTCGGTCGCCGTCCCTCCCCTGCCGCTTCAAGTGTGGCTTCGGAGTGGAGCTGGAGTGGCGTCGCTGCTTTGTGTTAACTCTGCCCTAATCCAGAAACTTTTCTATGCTGTGAAAGGAGCATGTGACAAGCAGAGAGGGACAGGGTGAGTGCGGGGGCCAGGGGGTGGGGGGACACCTTCTAAACACATGCCCCCTTGGTCATTTTCTGTGACCTACTGCTTGGTGCAAAAATAAAATATGTGCACAAATGAAGCGCTCTTAATGCAGACAAATAAAGTTAGAATCATGTAGTGACGTATTTGCATTTTGTAGCAAAGCAGCTGCAATGACAAAGTCTCCTTTTGTGCTAAGAGATTAACTGCTGGGCGGGCGGGGGGGGGGGGGAGCTGCCGCTGACTGCTGCTGTGTCATATAGGCCCCCCCATCCCAAAAGAAGCAACCAGGACTTAAAACGGGAGTTTTTCCCAAACGTAATTTTCCAAAAATGACAACTTTATTCTGTTTTGTTTGTGTCTCATAATATTACATCCATCCATCCATCTTCTACAACTTATCCGAGATCGGGTCGTGGGGTCAGCAGCCTAAGCAGGGAGGCCCAGATTTTCCTCTCCCCAGACTCTTCGTCCAGCTTCTCCCAGCGGATCCCGAGCCGTTCCCAGGACAGTTGGGAGACATAGTCTTTCCAACATGTCCTGGGTCTACCCTGAGGTCTTCCACCGGTCGGACTTGCCCTGAACACCTCCCCAGGGAGGCGTCCGGGAAAGCCACCTCATCTGGCTCCTCTCAATGCGGAGAAGTAGCGGTACTACTCCGAGTCTCTCCCGAATGACAGTGCTTCTCACCTTATCTCCAAGAGAGATCCCAGCCACCCTACGGAGAAAACTCATTTCGGCCGCTTATAACCACGATCTTGTCCTTTCGGACAATACCCAAAGCTCACGACCATAGGCGAGGGTAGGAACGTAGATCCACCGGTAAATTGAGAGCTTTGCCTTTCAGCTTAGCTCTCTCTTCACCACAACAGATCGATGCAGAGTCTGCATCACTGCAGACGCCGCACCAATTCGCTTGTCGATCTCGCGTTCCATCCTTCCCTCACTCGTGAACAAGACCCCGAGGTACCTAAAGTCCTCCACTTGGGGCAGGATTTCATCCCTGATCCGGAGATGGCAGTCCACCCTTTTCCGGGCAAGAACCATGGACTCGGACTTGGAGGTGCTGATTGTCATGGCCGCTTCACACTCGGCTGCGAACCGATCCAGTGAAAGTTGAAGTTCACGGCTCGATAAAGCCAGCAGGACCACATCATCTGCAAAAAGCAGAGAGTCAATCCTGCAGCCACCAAACCGGAACCCCTCAACGCCTTGGCTGCGCCTAGAAATTCTGTCCATAAAAGTATTGAACAGAATCAGTGACAAAGGGCAGCCCTGGTGGAGTCCAACCCTCACTGGAAACGGGTCCGACTTATTTCCGTCAATGCGAACCAAACTCTGACACCGGTCATACGGGGAACAAACAGCCTGAATAAGGTGGTCCGATACCCCATACTCCAGGAGTACTTTCCACAGAATTCCTCAAGGAACACGGTCGAATGCCTTCTCCAAGTCCACAAAACAAATGTAGACTGGTTGGGCAAACTCCCATGCACCTTCAAGGACCCTGCTGAGAGTGTAGAGCTGGTCCGCAGTTCCACGACCAGGACAAAAACCACACTGCTTCTCCTGAATCCGAGATTCAACTATCCAGCGGATCCTCTCCTCCAGAACCCCTGAATAGACCTTACCAGGGAGGCTGAGGAGTGTGATTCCACGATAGTTGGAACACACCCTCCGGCCCCCCTTCTTAAAAAGCGTCACCACCACCCCGGTCTACCAATCCAAAGGTACTGCCCCCGATGTCCACACGATACTGCAGAGTCGTGTCAACCAAGACACGCCTACAGCATCCATGGCCTTAAGGAACTCCGGGCGGATCTCATCCACCACCGGGGCCCTGCCACCGAGGAGCTTTTTGACAACCTCAGCAACCTGAGCCCCAGAGATAGGAAAGCCCACCGTGGAGTCCCAGGCTCTGCTTCCTCATAGGAAGACGTGTCGGTGGCATTGAGGAGGTCTTCGAAGTATTCTTTCCACATAATATTACCACTTTTTTCTTTTATATTTATGCTACCAAAATGACTTTATCATTCCTCATATTATTACGAGTTCGTTCTTGTATTTTTTTTCTTTAGAATACAACTTCTTTCTCTTAATTTTTGTACTTTATTATTCTCATAAAATTACATCTGTTTTTTTTTATTTTTGCTGTGGGGTTTTTTTCCATTAATTTTCCAACTATTTCAGATTTCTTCTTGTAAGTTTTCTTTGCATAATTTGGACTTTATTGCCATAATATTTTGACTTTATTCTCATAATATTTCCACAACAACATTTTCCAAAAATTACATCATATTACAACTTATTTTTTCAAATGTCTTTTTTCTTTAATATTTCAGCCTTATGCTACTAAAATGACGTTATTTTTTCTCATAATATTATGACGCTATTCTCTTAAAATTACAACTTTTTCTCTTTACGTAGCAATTTTTTTCTCTTCATATTTTCACTTTATTCTTGCAAAATTACTGCTGATTTTGCCATTTTTGCAATTTTGTTTTTTTTAGTTTTCCTGTTAAATTATATTTTTAGAATGTGCTGTCGGCTGATTAAAAAAAAAACACTTTGCAAACAGTGTTGCACAGATTCAAGCCTACACCAGCACTACCAGAAACGCAATCATGCCCTGGGACATCCATTTTAACACAGGCTACACAGTCATAACATATGTAATAAGAATAAAACTGGGTAAAGAAACTAAATCTTACCATATAGCGTTCTAATATTTCAAGAAGGAAGACAGAAAATACCAACTTCAGCACTTCAGCATCTGCAAGTGACTGGTGCGCAAAGCAAGTCAAGAGTCCACTGACTCCAACCAATGGTTGAACTTAACGTATGCGCACAATGCAGTGAGGGCGAGCCTATTGGACAGTGGCAGGAGGAGTGGCAGGCAGTCAGAGATAATGCTCGAGTCTCCCTCAGGCGTGATGAGTGTGTTACTTCTAATGACAAAAATCAACAGAGTAACACAATGGCTTTTGACATTTTGGCTGAGAGTCTATGGTTACACTGTTGTTGGCTGACTGCAAAAATGATGCAACCAACTTCACTCATGATGCAGAAAGCCCTTCAGGGCAAAGCACACCACTGCAAACAGCCATGGTGTTGCCTGGAGGAATTTTGGCCCACTCATCTTTGCAGAATTGTTGTCATTCTGCCACATTGGAGGGTTTTCCAGCATGAACGTCTTTCTAAGGTCATGCCACAGCATCTCAATAGCATTCAGGTCAGGACTTGGACTAGGCCACTCCAAAGTCTTCATCCATTCAGAGGTGGACTTGCTGGTGTGTTTTGGATCATTGTCCTGCTGCACAACCCAAGTTGCTTTCAGCTTGAGGTCACCGACAGATGGCCGGACATTCTCCTTCAGCACAATTCATGCTTCCATTCATCACAGCAAATCTTCCAGATCCTGAAGACATCACACTACCACCACCATATTTTACTGTTGATATGATGTTCTTTTTCTGAAAATACACCAGATGTAATGGGACACACACCTTCCAAAAAGTTAAACTTTTGTCTCATCAGACCACAGAGTATTTTCCCAAAGGTCTTGAGGATCATCAAGATGTTTTCTGGCAAAACTGAGGTGAGCCTCAATCTTCTTTTTGTTCAGCAGTGGTTTTTGGTCTTGTAACTCTGCCATGCGGGCCGTTTTTGCCCAGTGTCTTACTTTTGGTGGAGTCATGAACACTGACCTTAACTGAGGCAAGTGAAGCCTGCAGTTCTTTGGATGTTTTTGTGGGGCCTTTTGTGCTCTTGGGGTCATTTTGGTTGGCCGGCTACTCCTGGGAAGGTTCACTACTGTTCCATGTTTTGGCCATTTGTGGATAATGGCTCTCACTGTGGTTTGCTAGAGTCCCAAAGTTTTAGAAATGGCTTTATAACCTTTTCCACAGTGATAGATTTCAATTACTTTCTTTCTGAGGGGGGCAACGGGGGGGGGGGGGGGGGGGGGGGGGGGGGGGGGGGGGGGGCCAATCACTTACGCACTATAGACCACTGGCCCAGGAAGGTGACTAGCAAGTTGTTCTTGTTTCTTGTTCATTCTCCCAAGAAAAGAAAGAAAACACAAGAAAGAATAAGAACATAAGAAACATAAATACCAATAAATTAAGCAACAACAGAAGAGACATTAATACAGATAAATAAATAAATAAATAAATAAATAAATAAATAAATAAATAAAGTGCTATGAGTGTGTGCGTGTGTTGCGTGCGGCGTGTGCGAGTGCTTCGTTGAGGAGCCTGATGGCCTGTGGGTAAAAGCTGTTTGCCAGCCTTGTGGTCCTGGACTTCAAACTCCTGTAGCGTCTGCCTGACAGTAGGAGTGTGAATAATGAGTGTTGTGGATGTGTGCTGTCCTTGATGAGGTTGTGTGTTCTTCGTAGGACTCTAGTTTTATAAATGTCTTGCAGTGAGGGGAGGGCTGCCCCAACAATGTTCTGTGAGGTCTTGATCACCCGCTGGAGTGCCTTCCTATCACGTGTTGTACAGTTACCGTACCAAACAGTGATGGAGGCGGTAAGGACACTTTCGATAGTGCATCTGTAGAAGCAACTCAGGATTGCGGTGGACATGCCAAATTTCCTCAGTCTTCTCAGGAAGTACAGTCTCCTTTGGGACTTCTTCAGAATTTGTTGGGTGTTGTGAGACCAGGTGAGGTCCTCGCTGATGTGTGTGCCAAGGAACTTGAAGGTTTTCACCCTCTCCACCTCAGTCTCATCAATAAACAGGGGTCTATGCGGCTCCTTTTCCCTTGTTCTTGGGTCGATGATCATCTCTTTAGTCTTATCTGTATTGAGAAGGAGATTGTTATCACGACACCAATCTATGAGGTCCGCCACCTCTCTTCTGTATGATGTTTCAACACCACCAGTGATCAGTCCGATGACTGTAGTGTCATCCGCAAATTTAATGATGCTGGTGTTGTTCTGGGAGGCCACGCAATCGTAGGTGAAGAGCGTGTAGAGGAGTGGACTCAGCACACACCCCTGTGGGGTCCCAGTGCTCACAATTCTTGAGCTGGATGTGCGATTGTGGACTCTGACTGACTGGGGCCTGCCTGTTAGAAAGTTAAACACCCAGTTACAGAGGGAGGGTGACAGGCCAAGTGTGAGGAGCTTATTTGTGAGTTTGTGGGGGCAGACTGTATTAAAAGCAGAGCTATAGTCTATAAATAGCATTCTGACGTATGTGTCCTGGCCCTGTAGGTGAGAAAGGGCTGTGTGGATGGCAGTGTTGACTGCATCATCCGTGGACCGGTTCTGGCGATATGCAAACTGTAGAGGGTCCACAGTTGCCGCCAGGATGCTCTTTTTGATGTGGGTCATGACTATTCTTTCAAAGCACTTCATAACAATAGGAGTGAGTGCTATAGGGCGATAGTCATTCAAGCAGGTCACGTTGCTCTTCTTGGGTACGGGCACTATGGTGGTGGACTTAAAGCAGGTCGGTACAGATGCTTGTGCAAGCGACAGGTTAAATATGTCAGCAAGCACATCAGCTAGCTCTGATGAGCAAACCCGAAGTGCACGTCCTGAGATGTTGTCTGGGCCTGCTGCTTTTCGTGGGTTTGTTTTGTTCAGAACCCTGCGCACATCAGCTGATGTCACCATGAGAGGTGAGTCCTGTGTGCTCCCCAGGTTCAGCCACCCTCTCTGCTCATCAGGAGTTTGGGTGTCAAAGCGGGCATAGAACTCATTCAGCTCATCTGGAAGTGTGGTTTGGCTGGACGTGGCTACGCTACTCCGCTGTCGATAGTCTGTGATGTGCTGGAGCCTCGCCCACATGCGCCGAGGGTCTGAGGTGGAATAGTAGCCCTCCAGCTTCTGTCTGTACTGTCTTTTGGCCTCCCGTATGGACCTCCTCAGGTCATATCTGGCCTTTTTGTAGTCATCAGCGGTGGCCATGACAAATGCAGTCGAACGAGCACGTAGCTTAGCCCTTACATCACAGTTCATCCACTGTTTTTGGTTAGGGTATTTTCTGTAATACTTGGTGGTGGTAACAGTCTCTATGCATGTGCTAATGTAGCCAGTAACAGCAGAAGCATATTCATCCAAATCAACAGTACAATCTTCCCTCCCCGCTGCAGTTTTAAACACATCCCAGTTTGTGCAGCCAAAGCAGTCCTGAAGTACTTGATCAGTTTCTTCATTCCACACTTTAACTGCTGTACGTACAGGGGGAGCTTGTTTGAGAAGTTGTCTGTATGTTGGATAAAAGAATATGGAGATGTGGTCAGCCTTTCCAAAGTGGGGTCTTGGAACAGCATTCAAAGCACCTTTCATGTTGCTGTAGACTTGGTCCAGGATGTTATTTTCCCTTGTGGGAAAGCTCACATGCTGGTAATTGGGGAGAACAGTCCTGAGGTTGCAGTGGTTGAAATCGCCAGATATAATGAATACAGCGTCTGGGTGTTTGGTCTCGTGTTTATCAATGATGTCATGCAGGAGGCCTAGTGCATTAGCAGTGTTAGCTCGTGGTGGGATGTAAACAGCAGTTAAATACACAGCGCTAAACTCACGAGGCAAATAAAAAGGTCTGCATTTCACCATCAGCAGCTCAATGTCCTGCGAGCAGTGCTTTTCCATCGTCTGTACGTCTGTGCACCACCGTTTGTTTACGTAAACACAGACGCCGCCACCTCTGTGTTTACCAGACGCTAAAGTCCGATCTCCCCGGTAAGCAGCAAATGTTTCCAACTGGATCGCCGAGTCCGGTATATCCTCCGTCAGCCAGGTTTCTGTGAAGGTGAGGACACAGCATTCCCTGATCTCACGATGAGCTGTAATCCTTGCTCGTAGTTCGTCCATCTTGTTTTCGAGGGAGCGGACGTTGGCTAGCAGCAGGCTTTGTAGCGGTGGCCTCGTCGCTCTAGCTTTTAGCCTAGCATGCAGGCCGGCCCTCTTGCCTCGTTTGTCACAGAGACGTCTGCCACGGAGGGCGCCATCTTTGATCCACCGCAACACTACAAGAGGATCGCCCAGCGAACCCAAGGGGGAACGCCGCTACAGCCTACCAAGGAAAACTCCTGAACAACACAAACCAATGTGCACACGACTACCTGCAACCAGCACAAACACCCACTGGCAGCAGGACAAATGCTTTCCCTCCCCCAGACATAAAACCATGAAACTTGCACAAAAGACTTTTCACAAAACGAACCAAAATGGAGAACTCCGATTGAGCTCCACAACAAACTGACTGATGTGCCGCTCGACAGTCCCCAATCCAAGCATGAATTCAAACACTAAAGAGAAATGACAAATAAACTGCATGCAACGTGTTACATTTAAACAGGCAAAATACAAAGCATACCAAATACCAAACCAAACTACTTTAAAATGTATCAAAAAGTCAAGAAAGGTTGCACAACAAAAAACAAAAGCGGACCCATTTGTCACAACCTGGCTCACGGGTTCAGGGGGTCATCCACTTGAACCACTATCTCACTCATGGTGCGATTAACACAAACACAAGGTAAGCTTGTGCACAATAATGAGTCATATCTTGGTGTTGCGCAGCTCCGATTGTGCTATGTGAGTGTGTGTCTGTGTGTCATGGAGGGTGAGTGTGTGTGTTGTGAAGGCCTTCATGACACGGGTGTTTTTTTTAATGTAGAGCAGCAAAGCCTGGAAATAATGTTCGCAAAAAAAGACATTATTTAATTTTAATATTATGTTAAAAATATTTTTAGATTTATGCTAATTGTATTATTATTATTATTATTATTACTATTCATTTTATTTTTCAACTTTTTTTAATATAGTTAAATTTTTGAGGATTTTAAAAACATTTTTTAGAAATAAAAAATAGTTTGTTACTTTTTCAAATATATTCATATTATATTATATTAAGTTTGAAAAAAAATCAAAAAGTAAAATTCAGCCTTGACAGAGTTTTACTCTTGGCTGTTTGTTATTCAAGCATTTCTTTGCTGATAGGCTGGAAGAAAGCACAGATGCCTCATCGTGATGCAAATCCAGTCAGGTTTACACTTCAGCAGTGCCACCCGGTTCCGTTTTAATCTCCTCTCAACGCCCCACCAAAATGTCCAGCAACCACCACCACCGGACAGGCAGTCGACTCCGTGACTGCAGAGCCGATTGCCTTTTTGCCTTTTTAGAAGTTGATTTTAGACGTGAGGAGCTTCTCAAATGCCACCCAGATAAGGCTTTCTCATTATGATATGAGGCCCTCTGCTGGATGATGGACTGATGATGGAAGCGCCATTATTTTCCTTTCCCAACATAAAAATGTCTGCTATATGCGACGGTGTATTAGGGCCACATTGAAAACAAATCATCTGAGTCATAATTTTACGAGAATTTACGACTTTATTCTTGTAATAGGACAAATTGTTTTCTCGCAAACGTAATATTACAAGAATAAAGTCGTAAATTTCTGAGGAAAAAGTCAAATCATACATTTACCACTTCAATCTCATACATTTACAACTTTATCCTCATGAATTTCTCGTAAACATAATATTATGAAAATAACGTAAATTTATGAGGAAAAGTCATAAGTTTACAAGAATGAAGCCTAAATTTCTTTCATACTCTAATCTATGAGAAAAAAAGTCGGAAATTTATGAAAAAAGTCATAAATTTACACAAAAAAAGTTGTACATTCATGAGACTAAAGTAGTAAATTTATGACAAAAAATGTTGTACTATTGCGAGAATAAAGTCATAATTTATGAGAATAAAAATGTAAAGTCACGAGAAAAAAGTTATAAATTTACGAGAAAAAAGTCGTATATTTACAAGAATAAAGTCTTAAATTTACGACTAAAAAGATGTAAATTTACAACAAAAAAGAAAAAAGTCACAATATTGCAAGAATAAAGTTGTAAATTTACAAGAAAAAAGTAATCAATTTAGTGGGGAAAAATTGTAAATTTATGAGAAAAAAGTAGTAAATTTGCAAGAATAAAGTTGTACATCTACGAGAAAAAAAGTAATTCCTGTAATAGTACAAACTGTTTTCTCGTGAAGGGATAATACGAGAATAAAGTCATAAATTTACCACTTCATTCTCATAAATTTACAACTTTATCCTCATAAATTTCCGATTTTTTTCTCGTAAACCTAATATTAAGAAAATAAAGTTGTACATTTATGAGAAAAAGTCGTAAATTTTCAAGAATGAAGTCCTAAATTTATTTCATAATCATAAATCTATGAGAAAAAAAGTCATAAATTTAGGGGGAAAATGTCGTAAATTTATGAGAAAAAAATCATAAATTTACACAAAAAAAGTTGTACGTTCATGAGAATAAAGTAGTAAATTTATGACAAAAAGTGTCATAAAATTGTGAGCATAAAGTCATCATTTATGAAAATTATAAAGTTTATAAAGTTATAAATTTACGGGCAAAAAGTCGTGAATTTACGAGAATAAAGTCAGAAATGTACGACTAAAAAGTCTTAAATTTACAAAAAAAAAGACCTAATTTACAAGAAAAAAGTCATAATATTACAAGAATAAAGTTGGAAATTTACGAGAAAAAGGTCATAAATTTAATGGGGAAAAAATCATAAATTTACGAGAAAGTTGTAGATCTATGAATTGTTTTCTCGTAAAAGTAATATTACGAGAATAAAGTCGTAAATTGATGAGAAAAAAGTAAAAATCATAAATTTGCCACTTCATTCTCATAAATGTACAACTTTATCCTCATAAATTTCCGACTTTTTTCTCGTAAACCTAATATTAAGAAAATAAAGTTGTACATTTATGAGAAAAAGTCGTAAATTTACAAGAATGAAGTCCTAAATTTATTTCATACTCATAAATCTATGAGAAAAAAAAGTCATAAAATCAGGGGGGAAAAAGTCGTAAATTTATGAGAAAAAAAAGTCAAATTTACACAAAAAAAGTTGTACGTTCATGAGAATAAAATAGTAAATTTATGACAAACAATTTTGTAATATTGTGAGCATAAAGTCATCATTTACGAGAATTAAAAACGTAAATTCATGAAAAAAAAGTTAGAAATTCACGGGAAAAAAGTCGTAAATTTACAAGAATAAAGTCATAAATGTACGACTAAAAAGTCGTAAATTTAAAAAAAAATCCAAAATTCCCAAGAAAAAAGTCATAAGATTTAAAAGAATAAAGTTGTAAATTTACGAGAAAAAAGTAATACATTTACCGGGGAAAAATCTTAAATTTACGAGAAAAAAGTAGTACATTTATAAAAAAAAGGGCAAGAAAAAAAGTTATATATTTGCGAGAATAAAGTTATATATTTAACTTTCGTAATAAATTTACGAGAGAAAAAGTCATAAACTTACCAGAATAAAGTTGTAATATTACGTGTCATCGTGTCTATTTTTTTTTCGTTGTGGCCCTAATACTCGGCCCTACAGCTATACATCCTTCAGTGGAAACAAAACAACAAAAAAACATAATTTGCCTGACCAAACACCACCACTTTATAGCTCGGTAGCAAAAAAGGCCTCCTCATCGCCTTTGTTATGGGAGCCCTTGGCCTTGTCTGATGTTTGCTCTGCCTGAGCTCTCCACAACGTGAGCAACCTGGCAACCACCCAGAGTGGATACTGATATCGTGTGGGGGTGGGGGGGGTGGAGCTGCATCTGGTTAAGGTTGGGCTTATCTACTACCATTCATGCATATGTGCAACGTCTGTTGACATACCCTACTTTGACCAAACTAGTTCATATGCTGCAGAGACCTAGATTTGCATGACTTAGAATGAACTTCACGTACTGTATCACCGCATTACATGATATCAGCAAAGTACATTCAATACAAGGGGATATAGGAGTGTAAAGGTGAATATAGGGGTGTTATTTCATGTCTAGAGGGCTCTAATAATGTTAAAAAATAGTGTATTTAGAAGGCCCTAAAAAGGTTTCTTAAACAGGTACTAAAATTACCTTATTGTCTTCATAATATTCTAAGTTTATTCTTGCAAAATTGCAACTTTTTCTCCTTAAGATATGCCTATTTTCTTTTTTTTTCCCTCTTTGCTTTATTCTCGTTGTGTTACAGTTGGGGTTTTTTTTCCATTTTTGCTATTGTTTTTTTTTTTTCAACTACAGTATATTCAACTTTCTTCTTGTAAAATTTCTTCTCGTAATAATGACTTTATTCCCACAACATTTTGACTCTATTGTCATAACATTATAACTTTTTCCAAAAATTACAACTAGGCCTGTTGCTGGTCAATAATTGTGCTATAAATTATCGTTGATAATTGCTATAATTGACATTTTTTTTAGATTTTTTTTTCATTACGGTCATTAGAGGTGTCATTCACATTGGAACCACTAGATGGTACTCAGGTTAGCTTGACACCGACGTTGCCTGTATGTATGTTTTTGCAATGTAGCGAGCAACACTGACTGTGAGCGCACGCCATTTTGCACTGTTTTGTTCATACTTGCTTTGCCGACCAAACGCCTCAGTACGTGTTGACTGTCGGGACGAAGGCTCCGCTGCCCAAGTCACTTCCATCTGTAGTTTTGTTTTCCCAGTTGAGAAAACTGTGCGTGTCGGTCGTGCGCTCACCTTGTTCATCGATTTATTGACTATCGTGTCAGGCCTAATTACAACTTTATGTGTTTTATTGTTTGTTTCTCATAATTAAGTCTTTTTAAAAATAGTGCCTTGTGTCTTTAATATTTCCACTCCATGCTGCAAAAATGATGTTATTCTTCCTCATAACATTACAACGTTACTCTCGTAAAATTACAACTTTTTCTCATTAGTTTACAATTTTAATTAATTTTTTTCTTAATGTTTGGACTTTTGCTGCTGCTGATTTTTCAATTTTTGCTGTTGTTTTTGCTTTTACTTTTCTTGCTCATTTTCCAAATGGTTCAACTTTCTTCTTTGATAATCTTGAAAATTGACTTCTGGTAATACACTGCTCAAAAAAATTAGAGGAACACTTGGAAAACACATCAGATCTAAACTGGGGGGAAAATGATGTTGAATATGTTTCCTGATAATAAGTGGGTGATGTATTAGTAACAAAATGATGCCACATCATTTGATAGAAATGAAAATGATCACCCTAGTAGTTTGTGTGGCCCCCACGTGCTTGTACGCATGCCTGACAACGTGGGGGCATGCTCCTAATGAGACTACGGATGGTGTCCTGGGGGATCTCCTCCCAGATCTGGACCAGGGCATCACTGCGGTACCTGGACGCATGGAGGAGATTCCAGGAGACAGGTAGTTACTCCAGGAGAGCTGGACAGGGCCGTAGAAGGTCCTTCAACCCTCAGCAGGATCGGTATCTGCTCCTTTGTGCAAGGAGGAACAGGATGAGCACTGCCAGAGCCCTACAAAATGACCTCCAGCAGGCCACTGGTGTGAATGTTTCTGACCAAACAATCAGAAACAGGCTCCATGAGGGTGGCCTGAGGGCCCGACGTCCTGTAGTGGGCCCTGTGCTCACTGCCCAGCACCGTAGAGCTCGATTGGCATTTGCCATAGACCACCAGAATTGGCAACTACACCACTGGTGCCCTGTGCTCTTCCCTGATGAGAGCAAGTTCAACCTGAGCACATGCGACAGACGTGAAAGGGTCTGGAGATGCCGTGGAGAACGTTATGCTGCCTGCAGCATCATTCAGCATGACCGGTTTGGTGGTGGGTCAGTGATGGTCTGGGGAGGCATATCCCTGGAAGGACGCACAGACCTCTACAGGTTAGATAACGGCACCCTGACTGCTATTAGGTATCGGGATGAAATCCTTGGACCCATTGTCAGAACCTACGCTGGTGCAGTGGGACCTGGGTTCCTCCTGGTCCACGACAATGCCCGACCTCATGTGGATAGTGTATGCAGGTAGTTCCTGGAGGATGAAGGAATTGATACCATTGATGGGACCCACGTTCACCTGACCTAAACCCAATAGAACACCTCTGGGACATTATGTTTAGGTCCATCCGGCGCCGCCAGGTTGCTCCTCAGACTGTCCAGGTACCGCAGTGATGCCCTGGTCCAGATCTGGGAGGAGATCCCCCAGGACACCATCCGTAGTCTCATTAGGAGCATGCCCCCATGTTGTCAGGCATGCGTACAAGCACGTGGGGGCCACACAAACTACTGAGAATCATT
This sequence comes from Dunckerocampus dactyliophorus, assembly GCF_027744805.1. NCBI lineage: Eukaryota > Metazoa > Chordata > Actinopteri > Syngnathiformes > Syngnathidae > Dunckerocampus > Dunckerocampus dactyliophorus. The sequence goes on from NC_072820.1 coordinate 49,081,957, forward strand.
TTGAGTTGCTACAATGACATTTTAGCCAAATGGACCAGTGTGCTGCATCATTTTTTCACTTTCATTTTTGGGGTGTCTTTGATTTCCCCCCTCTATAGGGTGATAATTTTCATTTCTATCAAATGATGTGGTATCATTTTGTTACTAATACATCACCCACTTATTATCAGGAAACATATTCAACATCATTTTCCCCCCAGTGTAGATCTGATGTGTTTTCAAAGTGTTACTTTAATTTTTGGGAGCAGTATAGTATTGCTTCATTGCCATAACATGATAGCTTTTTCTTCAACCTAAGTATGTTTCTCATAATTAAAACAATAGGTTATGATAATATAGTCCAAATATAAAGGCAATACATTCTCAATCTAACCAAAAAAAGTCATACAAATTATGGGAATGAAGTCACAATATTACAATAAGAAAATTTCACAATATAATTTAAGAAGAAGGTTGGAATATTGGGAAAATAATTTAAAAAAAAAACGTTTTCGTTTCTTTACTACTCTTAATGTTGATGGATATTCCTACTGGGTTCATATTCAAAGATCAAAGATGGCGCCCTCCGTGGCAGACGTCTCTGTGACACTCTCCCGTGTTTTTCTATTTTTTGCTATTTTATTGTTCATTTTGGACATTCAACACACTCACGCAGTACATTACAACAGAGAGACACTTTTGAACATCGGCAGGGTTCACCATGAACCTTCATTTAGCCTCTCAGACTTTGCCTTTCTTCTGCGCCGGGAGAACGCAGCAGCCTGCGGACCTGGTGAGCTGAATACCCGGCGAGCAAAGCATCCGAGGCGTAAACGAGGCAAGCGAGCCGGCCTGCATGCTAGGCTAAAAGCTAGAGCGACGAGGCCACCGCTACCAAGCCTGCTGCTAGCCAACGTCCGCTCTCTTGAAAACAAGATGGACGAACTACGAGCAAGGATTACAGCTCAACGTGAGATCAGGGAATGCTGTGTCCTCACCTTCACAGAAACCTGGCTGACGGAGGATATACCGGACTCGGCGATCCAGTTGGAATCATTTGCTGCTTACCGGGGAGATCGGACTTTAGCGTCTGGTAAACACAGAGGTGGCGGCGTCTGTGTTTACGTAAACAAACGGTGGTGCACAGACGTACAGACGATGGAAAAGCACTGCTCGCAGGACATTGAGCTGCTGATGGTGAAATGCAGACCTTTTTATTTGCCTCGTGAGTTTAGCGCTGTGTATTTAACTGCTGTTTACATCCCACCACGAGCTAACACTGCTAATGCACTAGGCCTCCTGCATGACATCATTGATAAACACGAGACCAAACACCCAGACGCTGTATTTATTATATCTGGCGATTTCAACCACTGTAACCTCAGGACTGTCCTCCCCAAATATTACCAGCATGTGAGCTTTCCCACAAGGGAAAATAACATCCTGGACCAAGTCTACTGCAACATGAAAGGTGCTTTGAAGGCTGTTCCAAGACCCCACTTTGGAAAGGCTGACCACATCTCTATATTCCTTTATCCAACATACAGACAACTTCTTAAAAAAGCTCCCCCTGTACGTACAGCAGTTAAAGTATGGAATGAAGAAACTGATCAAGTACTTCAGGACTGCTTTGGCTGCACAAACTGGGATGTGTTTAAAACTGCAGCGGGGAGGGAAGATTGTACTGTTGATTTGGATGAATATGCTTCTGCTGTTACTGGCTACATTAGCACATGCATAGAGACTGTTACCACCACCAAGTATTACAGAAAATACCCTAACCAAAAACAGTGGATGAACTGTGATGTAAGGGCTAAGCTACGTGCTCGTTCGACTGCATTTGTCATGGGCACCGCTGATGACTACAAAAAGGCCAGATATGACCTGAGGAGGTCCATACGGGAGGCCAAGAGGCAGTACAGACAGAAGCTGGAGGGCTACTATTCCACCTCAGACCCTCGGCGCATGTGGGCGGGGCTCCAGCACATCACAGACTATCGACAGCAGAGTAGCGTAGCCACGTCCAGCCAAACCACACTTCCTGATGAGTTGAATGAGTTCTATGCCCGCTTTGATACCCAAACTCCTGATGAGCAGAGAGGGTGGCTGAACCTGGGGAGCACACAGGACTCACCTCTCATGGTGACATCAGCTGATGTGCGCAGGGTTCTAAACAAAACAAACCCACGAAAAGCAGCAGGGCCAGACAACATCTCAGGACGTGCACTTCGGGTTTGCTCATCAGAGCTAGCTGATGTGCTTGCTGACATATTTAACCTGTCGCTTGCACAAGCATCTGTACCGACCTGCTTTAAGTCCACCACCATAGTGCCCGTACCCAAGAAGAGCAACGTGACCTGCTTGAATGACTATCGCCCTATAGCACTCACTCCTATTGTTATGAAGTGCTTTGAAAGATTAGTCATGACCCACATCAAAAAGAGCATCCCGGCGGCAACCGTGGACCCTCTACAGTTTGCATATCGCCAGAACCGGTCCACGGATGATGCAGTCAACACTGCCATCCACACAGCCCTTTCTCACCTACAGGGCCAGGACACATACGTCAGAATGCTATTTATAGACTATAGCTCTGCATTCAATACAGTCAGCCCCCACAAACTCACAGATAAGCTCCTCACACTTGGCCTGTCACCCTCCCTCTGTAACTGGGTGTTTACCTTTCTCACAGGCAGGCCCCAGTCAGTCAGAGTCCACAACCGCACATCCAGCTCAAGAATTGTGAGCACTGGGACCCCACAGGGGTGTGTGCTGAGTCCACTCCTCTACACGCTCTTCACCTACGATTGCGTGGCCTCCCAGAACAACACCAGCATCATTAAATTTGCAGATGACACTACAGTCATCGGACTGATCACTGGTGGTGTTGAAACATCATACAGAAGAGAGGTGGCGGACCTCATAGCTTGGTGTCGTGATAACAATCTCCTTCTCAATACAGATAAGACTAAAGAGATGATCATCGACCCAAGAACAAGGGAAAAGGAGCCGCATAGACCCCTGTTTATTGATGAGACTGAGGTGGAGAGGGTGAAAACCTTCAAGTTCCTTGGCACACACATCAGCGAGGACCTCACCTGGTCTCACAACACCCAACAAATTCTGAAGAAGTCCCAAAGGAGACTGTACTTCCTGAGAAGACTGAGGAAATTTGGCATGTCCACCACAATCCTGAGTTGCTTCTACAGATGCACTATCGAAAGTGTCCTTACCGCCTCCATCACTGTTTGGTACGGTAACTGTACAACACGTGATAGGAAGGCACTCCAGCGGGTGATCAAGACCTCACAGAACATTGTTGGGGCAGCCCTCCCCACACTGCAAGACATTTATAAATCTAGAGTCCTACGAAGAACACACAACCTCATCAAGGACAGCACACATCCACAACACTCACTATTCACACTCCTACCGTCAGGCAGACGCTACAGGAGTTTGAAGTCCAGGACCACAAGGCTGGCAAACAGTTTTTACCCACAGGCCATCAGGCTCCTCAACGAAGCACTCGCACACGCCGCACGCAACACACGCACACACTCATAGCACTTTATTTATTTATTTATTTGTATTCTTTACTTGTATTAATGTCTCGTCTGTTGTTGTTGCTTAATTTATTGGTATATATGTTTATGTGTTTATGTTTCTTATGTTCTTATTCTTTCATTTGTTTTCTTTCTTTTCTTGGGAGAATGAACAGAATAAGATTTTCATTGCATGGTATAACTGCTGTTTTACCATGCACATGACAATAAAACTCTCTTGAATCTTGAATCTTGAATATTCCCACCGTACTGTCAGCCAAATATGGCGAAGTAACGTCCATCTATTATACTTCTTACAGGTACAGGGAATCATTGAATTCCACGGCGATGAAAACATTTTCTTAACACGTCCGTGACGCGTTAAATGAAACGTTTCAACAATTCCCATCACATGAAACACTTGAACGCACACTCAGTAGAATCTTCCCCCCAACGATCACCATTATGTCAATAAAACTACTTCAGTACTAATAATAATGTTAATAATGTATTTCAAAACACATAATTATACTCTTACTGTTATGCCGGCAAGTCCTCTTGAAGCCACGCTGCTTCATTGTTGTCTTTCTGCCAATATTAGGCAGAAGTTGCATCATTTTTGTCCTACTTCCTCTTCGCGGTCACTACGGGTGGGCGGATCGATTGAAATAAACTGGTATCGATACCAAGGCTTGTTTTCGTATGAGGTCACCAGCGATATTATGTCGTATGATATCATATCATATAACATCATATGATATACTGTATGTTGATACAATTATATGATTGATATTATATGATAAGCTATGGTATGATATATATATATATATAGCATGATATCATATGTCATATGAAATGACATGATGACATATAATATTATATGATATGATATATCATATCATATGACAATATATGATATGGTATATATATCATGATATCATATCATATCATATGAAATGATATCATGATATGAAATGCCAATCATATCATATATAAAATGATATCTATGATATGATGATGATATATGAGATGATATAGTAATATGATATCATATCATATCACATATATATATACTATATATAGTATATACATAATATACTGTAACATAATATGACATGACAATGTAACATATTCATGTAATTAAAAGTTTCTGATATTAGTATATTTTTTACTCTTATTTTGTTATTTTTGCACGGTTTGCTTTATTTTGCTCCCCAAAAATGAAAGCAAGAAATGGAAAAAATAGAATAATTCCATTATTTTGCTGATATTGTTACATCGCCTTATCGCTTTACGGCCCAGGACCACCAGCGAAAGACGAAAATCCGCAAGTAATTATAAAAAAAAAAAAACGGCATGAAAATGTCTGTTTTTTTAACACACGGCTCACTAAGCTTGCTTAAGTTGGTGCGTTCAAGGACCTCCGAACATAGTGCGAAACCTCAAAGCTTGGCAAAAAGCATTATCAGTGAAGCATAAAGACATAAAAATGTGAAATGGTGGGCTTTTTAGCACATGTTTTAAAAATGATGACCCGCTTAGGGTGAATAAGTTGTGCTTTTTTGTGGGGGTAAAAAAATAAAATAATTTTTTTGACCAAAATCCACAAATTTTCAGGGCATCCGCTGTATTGTTATTGTTGTTCATATGTTGTTACATTCTCCTCAAATGCTCTTCATTTTTACACGAAGGAGCATCACGGGTCACATGATATCTAATCCACACGAAAATTTGCCGTATCGCCCAGCCACCGGCTGTCACAAGCTGGTCGTCAACTCCGCCCCCCAACTCCGCCCATTCCAAGTCAAACATCCACTTGGGAGGCAACTTCACGGGACTGCACGCGCGCACGCACGCGCACGGACGTTGTCAGGGACGCCACTATTTACTTACGCGTCAAAACAATTCCTGTGCTTGTCATCCATCCATCCATTTTCTATACCGCTTCGAGCATAAAGCCTCTGGGAATGAGTCCACTGTCTGTCGTATTTATGAATCAAATCTTTTTTTTTTAAATGCCCACAAGGCTTTTTATTCTCCTGTATTGTGCAAATGCATGCGTCATCTTTTGTCACCGTGCACTAAGACGCATTCGCCTGCATGTCTCGCCTGTGCGTGCATGCTGCAGAGGCATGGATGCGTCCGTGCAGCGTTGCAGACAGGTGCGGTAACCTGGGGCTGCTGCTGCTGCTGCAGACTCATGGACGCCTCGCTGCGGTGACAGGAGCAAATAATGGGGCTAAATGTGCACGTGCAGGCTGAGAGACGCGGACGAGGAACGCGTGATGGAACTCCGTGAGGCTTTGGCATGCAGATGTTGGGGTTTTTACCTTTGGCTTTTGCGTGAGAGACGCTGCCGGTGCGCCGATGGTCAGAAGGTGTGGGGTGAGGGGGAGGGAGGTGAGGGCATTGACCATGGAGCGGCGCTCAAACATGTTGCAGCAAAACGCAGCACCAACAAACAATGGCATTAAAATCACTTCAGGCGCCACATATTGTTTTATTACTTCATATGTTTGTTATTATTGTGGTAGTAATCTACATCTAAATGTAAATATAAATATATACTGTATCTGGGAGTTTTTAAAAAATCTGCAAGGGGAAAAGTGCTGCAGCTATAAATCCAGCAGAGGGTGCTGTCTCACGAGTCATTTCACTCAACATTCTCCAGCAGGAAGATGCTTGAACAACACTTTAACATAATCCCTCTTCAGCATTCACTCGTGAATGTGTTTGTTTTTTGCTTTAAATTGTAAATACTTTTTTTATGTGTTTGCGGACTGATGGCGCCATCTGCAGGGGGCAGAGGAGTGCTGCAGCTACAAGTATGAACCCAGCAGAGGACAAGATGTGATGTTGTGTAACTTCATCAAAGAGAAAGCCATCAAGGTCATCTTGTAGTAAAAATCAAAAAGGGAGTCATTTTGAGTTTTGTTCTTTTTAACGTGTGCGGTTTACTTAACTTTGCGGGATCCCGGGCTGCAGGGACGTAGACAGGCGGTGTTTGCCGTAAGTAGTTCTTTTAATGTGCAGCAAACACAAAATGACAAAGGCAGACACTCAACTAAGGCGGACACCTGCAAAAGTTAAGACAAAACTCAGGCAAAGAAAAAAAATCCCAACCGACCTGCCGTTGACCGCCCGCAAAGTATGCTGGGTAACTTTGCACCATTCCTTGCGGGGTTAGAAACGCTAGTATGGCTTTGTGTGTATATATTAATTATAAATGACTACCAAGAGATGGGGTTTCTACCGAATGAGATTAAAGCTCTAAATAAATGTCCCAGAAATAGATGATCATGTGACTATGTGAAGAGCCACTGTATTTTATTCCGATTCTAACCATAAATTATACATGTAAGGCAAAATCATCCAGTTATCTTGAAAAAATTAAAGTAAAAAGTATCGGTATCAGTATCTGTATCGGATACACCGGCACTGGATTTACTTGGTATGAGATCGAATCCATGTTAATCTGCCCAAAGTTACCTTGGATCGGCTTGGTGACATGAAATACAGGAAATAGAGTACTGTAGCTAGACGGACATCTAGTGGTGAAACACCAGCATACAGGCACGTGGTATGAACGCCACACAGACACATACCTTTTATGTGGCGCATGCATTATGCCAATTTGCTCTTTTTTTTAGTTGTTGTCGTCTTTTGTTTTGTTTTATTGTTGAAACGTTTTTTTGGAAATATTTTATTTCTATAGTTTATTATTAGTAGTATTGAATTAGGAGTCGTTGTAGGTCGGAGTTTCATATTCTGTAGATTCACTTCACATTGTATTTCTTCATTTCTTCATCATTCTGATGGTTATCACTGACTGCAAAGACGTCCAGAGTGCTGCGTTTTTATTGAAATTATAAACAGGAATATAAACAGGAAGCAGTATGACTATACATATATATATATATATATATATATATATATATATATATGTATTTACAATGATGTGCATTACAGTACTTTTCATTCTGTTCACTATCATGGATAATCATTTCATTACTACAATTATGTGTGCCTGTTTCAATGCAGTATTGTCATTGTGATCACTATCATAGTTCATCATTTCATGACTGCTATTATGTGTGATTGTCATTGACAGCTTTGTCATTGTGGTTGTTGATATTGTTTTGTCCTTATGTCCTTGTTCGTCTTGATAGTTGTCACAGACATTTATTTGCTGATGTCGTTCTGTATGTTTCTGTTGTTCTGTCACTATTGTTGTTGTTGCTGCTGTTGTCCTTGTCTCTCTTTTTTTGTTTTTGTCCCCCTCTCGTCCCTCGAAAATATAAACCTAACAAGAAAAAGTGGTGATTTTACGAGAAGAACGTCATACTGTTACATTTTAGCAGCAGACATTTGAAATATGAAAAGAAGAAAACTTGTAATATTGTGCGAAACAAAACACAACAAAAAAAGGGTTACTTTAAAAAAAAATTAAGTCGGGGAAAATGTTAACATATGAGAATAAAGTCCAAATATGATGGGCATGAAGTCAAGTGGGGGGGAAAATAAACATAAGTAGTAATGGTACAAACAGCTGTAATTATACGGGAATAAAGTCCAAATATAAAGAGTAAAACGTCCTATTCTAGTAGGTTGGTTCTAGTATGTTCTAGTATATTAGTATGTTATATATATATATATAATATTATGTGAATAAAGTCAAATAAAATAAAATTACAAAGATCATTTCAGCAGAAAGTTGAAATATTGTGACTTTTTTTAATTGTAGGTTTGAAAAATTAGGTTGGGGGAAAAAGTTATAATATGATGGGAATAAAATCAAAATAGGGCAATAAAGTCAAAATATTACAAGACGAAAACTTACAAAGATTACTTTAGAAGAAAGTTGAAATACCGTATTTAAGGCACATCATATTATTGGGCACAGTCTCAGTTATAGCTGCTATTTCTGTATTTAACACACATATAAGACACATCGTATTATTGGGCACAGTCTCAGTTATGGCTGCTATTTCAAGATTCAAGAGAGTTTTATTGTCATGTGCATAGTAAAACAGCAGTTATACTATGCAATGAAAATCTTATTCTGTTCATTCTCCCAAGAAAAGAAAGAAAACACAAGAAAGAATGAGAACATAAGAAACATATATACCAATAAATTAAGCAGCAACAACAGAAGAGACATTAATACAAATAAATAGATAAATAAATAAAGTGCTATGAGTGTGTGCGTGTGTTGCGTGCGGCGTGTGTGAGTGCTTCATTGAGAAGCCTGATGGCCTGTGGGTAAAAGCTGTTCGCCAGTCTTGTGGTCCTGGACTTCAAACTCCTGTAGCGTCTGCCTGACGGTAGGAGTGTGAATAATGAGTGTTGTGGATGTGTGCTGTCCTTGATGAGGTTGTGTGTTCTGCGTAGGACTCTAGTTTTATAAATGTCTTGCAGTGAGGGGAGGGCTGCCCCAACAATGTTCTGTGAGGTCTTGATCACCCGCTGGAGTGCCTTCCTATCACGTGTTGTACAGTTACCGTACCAAACAGTGATGGAGGCGGTAAGGACACTTTCCATAGTGCATCTGTAGAAGCAACTCAGGATTGTGGTGGACATGCCAAATTTCCTCAGTCTTCTCAGGAAGTACAGTCTCCTTTGGGACTTCATAATTTGTTGGGTGTTGTGTATTTCTGTATTTAACACACATATAAGACACACCGTATTATTGGGCGCAAACATGTGGGGGGCGTTTGTTGATTTTGTGCAAAACTTTAACCACACACTGAACAGATAAAGGTAAAACGGTTTTCTCCATTGGGTATTTTCAAATATCGATTTTGTGCAAAACCAAAATCAGACACTGAACATGTAAAAGGTTTCTTCTTTCTAGAAAGTCAAAATTACTCAAGTCTTTACAGCTTTTTCCACATCCTGCTACTTCATTTACTGCTGCTCTTCTCACCAACACACTTGTGATTGTTAAGCTGGTCGTTATAAGAGAATCCTTCAGCACACACACTGCAACTCAACACTTTACCAGTGTGTACTCTCGTGTGTTTTCAAATGTCCAATTTGTCTAAAAGCCTTACCACACACTGAACAGGTGAAAGGTTTCTCCCCAGTGTGTTTTCTCATGTGGGTTTTCAAATGTTCATTTTTTCCAAAACCCTTAAAACACACTGAACAAGTAAAAGGTTTCTCACCAGTGTGTATTCTCATGTGTCTTTTCAAGTCTTGATTATGTCCAAAACCCTTACCACACACTGAACAGGTAAAAGGTTTCTCACCAGTGTGTATTCTCATGTGTGTTTTCAAATGTCCACTATGGTCAAAAGCCTTACCACACACTGAACAAGCAAAAGGTTTCTCTCCTGTGTGTAATCTCAGGTGTCTTGTCATAAAACTACGGTATTTAAACACTTTGTCACAGTGGCAGCATTTAAAGCGTGTGTTGTCAGTGTGACATGTCATATCAGCTTGAGCGCCTTCATCATCAGTGTCAGGAGAGAGTGACGTTGTGTTGTGATCATCTGATAGTGGAGCTAAGAGGTTGTGTGCTTGTGATCCTCCACAGTGGTCTCCATCAGCTTCTGTTGTCATGTGTTGAGTCGAGCGGCTGCTTGGAGGCCCCCCACCCCTCTTCTCCTCACTTTCACCTTTGTCTTCATCATCTTCAGTCTTCACAGGGACACCAATCCCTGGAAACTCCTCCAGTCCTTCAAGATGCTCTTTCTCCTGACTGATGCTGTGATCATTCTCTTCCTCTTTAACGTGGGGGGGCTGTGCCTCCTCCTGATCAGGTGGAAGATGTTCTGCACTGACTTCTGTTAGACATAAAACGACAAACACGCTATGGAATAGTTGTGAATCAACAGCACCTTGGCTGGTTACAGCCAGGTAGGACACTCCATTTTGCCACAATCGCTTCAAATGGCCTTATTGTTAGTCAGTGTTGGGCAAATTACTTACTTTTTTAATTACTAAAAGAATTACTCCTTCATAAATGTAATTGTTTAAAGTGATCATTGTGTAACTTTTTGAAAAACCTAATATGTGACCCCCCCGCCCCCAATATTAGCTATTTGGTGGTGTGTGCCATTGAGAGATGTTTCTGAGGACTAATGGGCTCCACACACGGGAGGCGACAAGCAGCTGTGACCAGTGACACCTGACATGTGCACATATTCCCTGCACACATAGACGCTGTATGTAAAAAGGCCCAGCACAGGTTGTACTTGCCCATTACGTCGATCGCAAGCTACCGGTAGATCACGGAAACGTCACTTTGTAGATGTCATATGACATCAGTCAGCTGACATTAAGCTCCCTTCCTGATTCGCTCTTACTCTCCCGTGGCGTTTCAAACGACACACAAAGATGCAACTTTTATCTTTATTATTCTGATTACGGATAAACTAATTCAGCGGTAAGCTTATATCTACAACAAAAGTTATCTCTTCACTGGACACGGCTAGTTATGTAGGGAACAAAAAAAGTGTACCGTGTTGGTTGTAAGCTCTTATTTCTTAGAGCCTATGTTTGGCAATAAATGTCACAGTTTGGGGGTAGAACACGAGGTGGAAGGGCTAAGGGGTATGTCACTACCCAATACGTACCGGAAACGCAATCGGTTCTGCGCATGCTTCCTCCTCTAGCCCATTTTTACGACCGCGCTGTAACGTACATAAAAACAATAAAACTCATCAAATGCTGTGATATTTCAACGTAAACAACTATAAGCAGAGGGCAATGATGGATTCATCTAGAGGATTCAGAGTTTTTTCCCCCCCACATGATCCACGTGCACCAAGAATATAAGAAAAAAAACTATGTTGTAATTTTTCAAATCTTAACGTTTTGGGGAGTGAGGGGGTGACTATATTGGTGCCGTAAAATAGATCGACAGATGGTGTAGATTACACATGCCTAACAAGTGACTGCCGAAAAATAGGCGCCTTCTGCACATGCGCAGAACCGATTGCGTTTCCGGTACGTATTGCGTAGGTACAAAATGACAGGGGACACTGTTTCCTGACAGTGAGAACACTCTCGTCGTCACTCCCTACAGTATATAAAACACACATCCAGTGGTGTTAGTAATTGAAATAGTGTAACACAAAACAAGTAGCAGTGAAGGACATGCACGAGGAGACACCGACACGAGCGAAGTATTATTTTTGAAATAATAAAAAATAAACAACAATATAGTTGGCGATGGGCCGTTTAGGAATAATGTAATAATAATGATTGAAAAGTGGACAAACCTTCTCTGTATAACACAACTCGAGGCTTCTTGAAAACAGCGTCCAGTATCTGACGTTGTCGCTCGATCTCTTTAGTTCGAGAAAGTTCCTCCTCGTACTCTGCTATTGTTCTGTCCAACACTAGAAATATTTCTTCAACTGCCGTAGTTAGTCGCTGATTCACCAAATCTCTCAACATTTGTACTTTACACATTTCTAAACAATCACAACACTCACTTGAGCGCTGCTTAGCGCGATGTGTTGATCTCCTTGTTAGCAGCTAGCAGGCACACGCGGGAAAGCGCCGTTTTACCTAGTAGTACGCATGCGCAATTTTCGTCTTCTTTATGGCGGGTCGCAGCCAACGTTTGAGGTGCATACCGCCATCTACTGGACCGGAGTGTGTATCCGTAGGTTGAGTACTTGGGCATCTATACTGTACGTATTTGTATGTACTGTTTATACATACATAAATGTATGCATATACGTAGTATGTATTTACAAACAAAGGGAAGAAAGAGGAGGGAAAAAACAAGCAAAGTATTCTTCTTCATGTTCGTTTTTAACGGTGTGTGGCATCAATCACTTTAGTGCATTCCTTCACACACACCCCATTAAACTAGACTGTGCTCCTCAAACAGTTCAACAACTTCCTCTGATGTGTCTTTTCATCCATGTTCAGTCATGCTTTAGTGTCCCATCAGCTTCCTCCTCATCACATCCCTTTGTATATCATACTTCCTGCACCTCAGAATCACGTTCTATTGCCTCCTCTTCCTGACACGCCCCACACAAGCCGGTGTCACGCTTCCCCCGCAATTTCAGTCTTTTGTTAAAGGCACAGTGTCACGTTCACTGAACTCTATACGTGGAATGGCCCCGATCGCTTGCTGCGCATTGGAGGCCTGAAGCCACCGGAAGTATAGAAGTCGCCATGTTGTTTCACCCAAAACAAGAACGCCGCCCCTTCCAGTCGTATAGAGTTCAGTGGGCGTCACTGCTGACCGCATGAAGCCATTGGTCGGCCATCTTGCTTCACCCAAAAACGCACACACGCTTACACATGCATGTATCTTCATTCACTACATTTATTATGGTTCGGTATCAAAATTAACACGAATTAACAAAAATTCCATTGAAACAGAGTAAATGTACCAGACCCAAATCTCAAAATTTCCCTCCAGTTTAAGTTTTTTCCTACTTCTATGGTGTGAAATTACAATGCATAACAAGTCAATTTCAGTGTTCACAAGGTATTTGTTATGATAAGGATCTACATAGTATCAAAGTTAAATGCTAGCATACCTTTAGAAGATGATCAGGAAAGTCAAATATTGTTGGAACTGCATTTTGTCGCAATCTAACAGTCTGGCCGGTCCTGTCCAAGTTCTCCTCGGTGAAATGACTTGAACAGAGTTGCGATCTGGCTGCAGGAATCCACCTGTCTCTCCGCATATTTACTACCCATTGCTTTAGAAGTTGAGCATTGCAGTGTGGAAATCTAAAGGATAATTTACAACTACTTAGATGAAAAGATGCTTACAGATTTAAATATCTATTTTTTTAACTATTTTTATTATTTGTAAGCATTTATCTACCTGTGAAATGTAAGTCCCTTCTCGCGATTTCCACGAGTATCACGATTTGTGCAATTAATAGCAGCACAAGACGGCATCTCGAACTCCTCTTAGTTCTTAGGCTTTCTTGTTTTGGGTGAAACAACATGGCGACTTCTATACTTCCGGTGGCTTCAGGCCTCCAATGCGCAGCAAGCGATCGGGGCCATTCCATGTTTTGAGTTCAGTGGTGACGCCCCTTCCAGTAGTTTAGAGTTCATTGGTATATCTGTGATAGTCCGTACGACAGGAACCGGAAATGCACTATGGAGGGGATTTGAAAGGGACACCGCTTCCTCGTAACAATAATAACAGATAGAATAAAACGGGACCCAGGAACTTTATTGGAACCTTATCCTGGGCATGTCGGGTACGCGAAGATGTTCAATATTGATGAAATGAACACAAGAAACTACACACGCTAGGAACTGCTGTTTCTCACACGGCTGATGGTTCGTGATCGGACACAACGTCAGGTAGGACCACTGATACGTTACAATAAATACACGTTACTGTGATAAAGATATACATATCCTACTATAACACATTTGCATTTAGGTTAGTTGCTAAGTCAGCTTTATTAACAGCTGACATTGGAGGACACGTTACGTCGCTGAGTTGCCCTGTTAGCGTCCTTTGTCCCACAGGTGACAGACGTTTATATGCAGGCGAGGCGACCTGACGCATTAATTTGTCATTTTTATTATTGCTTATTACGGTGGCCGACAGGCGCAAACGTGCATATTCAAAATAAAAAATCTTCTTTTCCTCTCGGCTTTTCCCTTCAGGGGTCGCCACAGCAAATCGATTGCCTCCATCTACCCCTGTCTTCTGCATCCTCTTCTCTCACACCAACTACCTTCATGTCCTCTTTCACTACATCCATAAACCTCCTCTTTGGTCTTCCTCTAGGCCTCCTGCCCGGCAGTTCCAAACTCAGCATCCTTCTACCTATATATTCCCTATCTCTCCTCTGGACATGTCCAAACCATCTCAGTCTGGCCTCTCTGACTTTATCTCCAAAACCTCTAACATGTGCTGTCCCTCTGATGTACTCATTCATTCCTCTCCTTTCCAGGGCAAACCTCCACCTCCCTAGCTTCTCCTCCACCTGTTCCCTGCTCTCACTGCAGATCACAATGTCATCTGCAAACATCATAGTCCATGGAGATTCCTGTCTAACCTCGTCTGTCGGTCTGTCTATCACCACAGCGAACAAGAAGGGGCTCAGAGCTGATCCCTGATGCAGTCCCACCTCCACCTTGGACTCCTCTGTCACACCTACAGCACACCTCACCACTGTCTTCCAGTCCTCATACATGTCCTGCACCGCTCTAACATACTTCTCTGCCACTCCAGACTTCCTCATACAATAGCACAGTTCCTCTCTGGGCACCCTGTCATAAGCTTTCTCCACATCTACAAAAACACAATGCAGCTCCATCTGCAGCGTCTACACAAGATGTAGTCTACCTGTGTGCTCCTACCTCCACTCTTATAGGTCAGCCTATGTTCCTGCCTCTTCTGGAAGAAAGTATTCACTATAGCCATTTCCATCCTTTTTGCAAAGTCAACCACCATCTGTCCTTCTGCATTCCTCTCCTGGATACCAAACCTTCCCATGGCCTCCTCGTCACCTGTGTTTCCTGCACCAACATGTCCATTAAGGTCTGCACCAATGACAACTCTCTCTCTTCTAGGTATGCCCTGCATCACTTCATCCAAGTCCAACCAGAATTTCTCCTTCTCCCCCAGCTCACATCCAACCTGTGGAGCATACCCACTAACTACATTGACCATCACACCTTCCATTTCTAGCTTCAGACTCATCACTCTATCTGACACTCTTTTACCTCCAGGACATTCCTAACAAACTCCTCCTTCAAGATAACTCCTGCTCTGTTTCTCTGGCACATTAAGACACTGGCTTGTGTCCTCTTGCGGCGACATAAAAAATTACATTAAATACATTAAAAATAAAAACTGCTTCGGTTAATTTTTTTAAAATTTATTCCAGAAACTTCAAGGGAGTATTCCACCTGTTGCTGCCAGGATGCAAGGCTCCGCCTCCGTCCTTTCTCCTGCTCTTTGTACATCAGTGCCCCACCACGTCCCTCGTTCCTCCACCTCATGTTGTCCTGAACTTGACCCGTCTGCAGCGGCCAGGCCTCCGTCCCGCAAACAAACTCGACGAAAAAGAAATGCAAAGGTGACGTGCGTTTGCTGCCCACGAAAACATCACGCACTCTTTAAGAGCTCTGACCGACCGTGCCACTGTTGTCATCTGCAGGTGTCTTTCCGTGAGTCTGTGGTCGTCAAGGTGATACCAGAGCCACAAATGCCACCGAACGGTGACGCTCTACCTCAACAATCAACCACCAACCAGAGGAAACCGAGAGGTTGTTTGCAGAATCCAAGCAGTGAGTCCTGCACCCCCCCTGTTCCAGTTCCCTTCCCATGACGGCGATATGAGTCCAGTTTGGGTTATGGGGTCACCGCACTGCTTATGCTGTTATCACTGTCTCTTTCATAGGAGCAGATCCTTTCACGTGTTTGTTCTTGATGCTGGTCGTGACAGCTTAGACCAGGGGTGTCCTAACTTTGTCCAGCGAGGACCACGTATTGAAAAATGACTTTGCCACGTTGATATTTTGGAAATCAGATGTGCTAAAAGCGAAAACTGCATCTCAGCTTTGCGCTGTAGGTGAAAAAGCCCTTTTTATTAGTGTCAGCGTCACTCTTTGCTCTTTTTTACCCATTTCTGCTGTTGTTTTTTTTTTAATACAGTATTTCAACTTTTTCCTTGCAAATTTTCATTTTGTAAAATTTTGACTTTATTCTTTTTCCCCAAATTACGACTTTATTTTGTTTTGCTTGTTTCTCGTAATATTACAACGTTATTCTTGTAAAATTGCCATTTTTTTTTTGTTAGAATACGACTTTTTTTTCTCTTAACATTTTCCATTTATTCTGGGTTTTTTTTTTTTATTTTCCAACAATCTTGTCTTTCTTCTTGTAAAAATGTTCTTTTTGTAATATTTGGACTCATTTCACTTTATTCGTAATATTACAACTTTTTTTCCCCAACCTAAATTTCCAGAAATTGTTTCTCATAACATTACAACTTTTTTTAAAATGACATATTTTTTCTTTAATATTTCAATTCTACGCTACTACAATGATGGTGTTATTGTTTTCATAATATTACGTTTTTATTATCATAAACAACTTTTTTCTGGTGAACTTTTTTGTCTAAATATTTTTAATTCATTCTTGTAAAAAAACAGCTGTTTTTTTCCCATTTCTTCTGGGTTTTTTTTTTAATCTATTATGTTGATTTATTTCTTCTCGTATTATCTTTATTAACATCACATTTTGACTTAATTCCCCTAATATCACTTTCCCCTAACCTCATTTTCACACAAATGACATTTGCATGACATTACGTTTCTGCTGTTTCTTATTTCTCCTTTCTTCCCGTCCTATGATTTTATCCCTGTGATGTTCGAACGTTCCCCAACCTAATTTTCCTAAAATGAGCCCTGTTGTGTTTGTTTCTCATAATTTTATGACTTTATTCTTGTAAAACGGACTTTTTCCCCTCAATATTTTCATTTTGTTCTCATAACATGATAGCTGTTTTTTTTTTTAAACTTTTTGTTTTTTTTCCCATAATATTTTAATTTTATGTCCATCATAGAACTTTTTCCCCAACTTAATTGTCCAAAAATTACAACTTTTTTGGTAGTTTTTTTTGTTTGTGTTTTTGTTTCTCATCGTATTACAACTTTAGAAGAAATGGCATATTTATTTGATGATATGTATTCATCATTTGGCTTTATTCTCATAACACAACACGGCTCTGATTGTGATAAGCGAAGTCCGTGGGTGGCTAACGGCTCTTTTTCCCATTTGTGATGGTTTTGATTGTTTTGTTTTTTTATTTTTATTTGAAACTTTCTTCTTTTACATTTTCTCCTCATAGTATTCCAACTTTATTTGCATATTTTCACTTTTTCCCCAAATTTTCCCCAAAGCTTGTTTTTCCTAATATTACGACTTTTTGAAAAATACAAAAATTTGATATTACGCTACTAAAATGATGTCATTTCTCGTAAAATTACGACTTTTTTCTCATTGGATTGCAGCTTTTTTTTTCTCTTAATATTTTGATTTTATTCTTGTAAAATAAAATGTTTTTTTTTTTTAGTTTTCTTGTGGTAGGTTATTTTTAGAATGTGCCGCAGTTCAACAACAGCAAAAAAACAAAAACAAAAGAAACGCTCTCGGCCGCACGTTGGACACCCCTGGTTTCTCCACTTCCTCATCACATCTAATTTCACTTTCACTTTTCTTTGAGGTCAAAGCTAAAACGTTTTTGCATTTTTTGCGGTCACACCGTTCTTTCATCCACAGGACGCAAAGTGAAACCGTGTCTGACTTGATTTATGACAGTTGAAGCTGCGGTTCTTCCCCAACAGGGGGAGCCCCAAAGCAGAGGGCGGAGCTACCGGCCGTCTTGCCCTATGAGCATCCAGGCGGTCTGGAGGACGTGGAGCTAAACAGCACCTTGGCTGTCAAGGCAGAGCTTGTGGCCCTGCAGGTTCACGCTGCTGCTAATATCGCAGTAAAACACGTAAAACAAATAATAACGTTAACGTTCCTTCGCAGGGGGCGGAGTTTAACTCCCAGAAAGCAGTGAAGGAGACGTTTGAGAAGTTGGAGCACACGAAAAAGCAGATAAACAGCCGAGCGACGCGAGGTGAGCCGGACTTTTTATTACCCGTTGTCACCTCGAGTGAAGTAATCGGCCGCGCGTCTCCGCAGGGATCAACGTCGCTCGCTCGCGGACGCTCTTCAGCTCGCTGGTCAGCGTCGACGTGCCCGAGAGCGAGCTGATGAGCCGAGTCTTCAAGGACAGGCTGCTTTTGGGCCCGCCCCCTCGTAGCCGTGAAGGCACATCAACAGGAAGCCCCTCCCATCTCGTCTTCTTGCCCTCAGACTTGTTTCGGCAGAAGCCCCTCCCACCGGAGGAGGAGCCGTTCGGTAGCGAGTCTTGCCCGGCGCCTCGGGCCGCCTCCTCGACCTTTGACCTCTACAGACGACAGAGACGTTGGGAAGCCAGCCCGTGACACACAAATGATCCACAACTTGCTGGTCAAATTGTCGTTTGTCACATTTTTTTTTGTCAATAAAGACTTTTTGTACGCGTTTTCATGTCTAATCTGTTACATTCAAGCGCTAGCATTGCTAGCATGTTAACATTAGCATAGTAGCATTTTTAGCCATTTTCATAGCTAGACACATATATAAACACTTAGCACTATTATGATATACAGTATATTAGCATGTTAGCGTTGCTAGCATGTTAACATTAGCATAGTAGCATTTTTAGCCATTTTCATAGGTAGACACTTGTATAAAGATTTAGCACTATCATGTTATGTGTTTACATGCTAATGTTAGCATTGCTGGGATTGCTAACATTAACATAGTAGCATATTTAGCCATTTTCATAGCTAGACGCATATATAAAACTTAGCACTATTATGCTATGTATAAGCATGTTAACATTGCTAGCATGCTAACATTAGCATAGTAGCATTTTTTTTTACGTTTTAATAGCTCGACACATAAACACCACTATCATGCTGGGTGTTCGTATGCTAACAATCTAAATATGTAGATAAAAGAAATGTCGGACTAATATTTCTGGTGTAAATCACGAGATGGGTGAACTATGGCGCTTGGTTACGTATATTATGGTATGTAACATACTTGACTAGGACTAAAAAGAAAAATAAGAATGCAGAATGGCAGGAGGGCGTGGGTCTGACATTCGTTGTTTTGTTTCTCATTATATTATCAATTAGTTAAAAATCTCTTTTTTCTTTAATATTTCAGCTACTAAAACGACATTATTTTATAACTTTTTCTCTTAATATTTTGACTTTATTCGTGTAAAAGTACTGTTGATTTTTTTTTGTTAAATTATATTTTTTCGGAAATGAAAATAACAGCCATAATTTCAGAAGAAAAAGTCAAAATATGAAGAGAAAAAAGTCATATTCTAAGAGGAAAAAAGACACCATTTTACAAGAATATACTCCTAATTTTATGAGGAAAAATAATGGCGTTTTAGTAGCATAGAGTTGAAATTACAACTTTTTTGTTTTGTTTGTTTCTCATAATATTACGACTTTAAAAATTCAATTTTGTCTTTAATATTTCAACTCTATGCTGCTAAAAGTACACAATTTTTCCTCATAATGGCACGAGTTTATTCTTGTAAAACTGACTCTTTTTTTCCCCACGTTACGATCGAGTACTGTACTCGATCCATCGGAGTCACACGTCACACAAGTGAAGACACTCCAGTCTTTCTCTGGCACCCGTGAGGCAGAGTGAATCTCGCGGGCCGAGCGAGTGAATCAGTCGTTTTTTCGAGTCTGTGATTCAGTTCGAGCAGGAAGGGGAAATGACGAGTGACTGCTACACAACAGTTAGCTAGCTAAAACACACTCGAATGCTGATCGACTCGTTCATTACATCTCCATCCCCTGAGTTAAAATCAATATAACAACACAGCAGATGTTTTTTAACATCCTCCATCTATCCCCCGACTCCTCCTGAAAACGGAAGGCGGTATAGAATTCAATGATGACACGGACAAAAGTCGTATTTAATAATAATAACAAAACCCCTGAAAAGCTCTCGTGAAGGTGTCGAACATTTCTGAGAAACGAATAAATGAAAGGAAACACTTCGTTTGCTTTCTGATAAACCTGTCTGGCCGCTGAATTAGCTGGCTTGGACTCCAAAGCATAATTAAATAAACCGCCGTCTACCTCGCGGAGTAATTACGCTAATTAGTCTATCGCACGTTGATTACAGGAATGTGCCGGTTCGACGGCCAAATCGTCCGACGCACTACGGGTATTCTGTCACTTCCTTTAAGGTGGAACTCGTTTTAAGTCTAATTTGAAGTCCAAAAACCACAACACGTGAATGCAAAACGAACGAGAAATAAAGTGAAACCAAATCAATTGCAGCGCGAAGCATGTCTTACGGGGATCGGCCACAAGAGGGCAGTGTTTCACCAGCCAGGACCGCCCTGCCCGGAAGACATACGAATGCTGCGCTCATTAATTTATATGAGAATATTATACATTATATTATATTACATGTCAGTTAGGCGGGCCTATAACTCACGCGCAACAACAAACTCCCGCGTAAACCTCGAGGCAATGCTAATAAAACACTTCAGTCTGTTAGCGAATGGAAAATGCACATCCACACTTGGACATTTACTCAAAGTACTTTTATTTTTCAGCCCTTCTGTGTAAAAAATACAATCTCGTCGAGTGAAAGAGGTACAGCTCTGTGTCTCGTACAGCAGTTGGGGGTGGGGGGCAGTTTTAAAAATATATATATTTCATGATAAAATACTTTCCCCCTGCGAATGGAACATGAACCTTCATTGCTTAGGCACTTTTATTGTGAAAAATGGAAGTAAAAAAAAAAGTGTAGAGAAAATTGTAAAGTCTACAGCAGCTGGTTAAGGCAGTCAATAACTTATTTCAAAGACATAATTTAGCAAAAATATATGCACAGGTATGTACAAAGTGAGGACCGTACTTGACATCCCATAATAGTCTACATGTGCCTTTTCATGTGCAGCGCCAGGTGGTCGGAGCGGGAGAAGGCCCTCTCGCAGAGGTGGCACTGGAAAGGCCGGTGGCCCGTGTGCTTGCGGAAGTGGCGCGTGAGCTCGTCCGACCTGGCGAACTTCCACCCGCAGCCATCCCAGTTGCAATGGTAGGGCTTCTCACCTAGCAGAATAAAATAGACATGTATAAGCGAGATAAGCAAGCACGCAAAGATCAACGTCGTGAAGAAGCCGCGGCGCTTACCCGTGTGCGTCCTCATGTGCGCTTTGAGGTGCGAGCTCTTGGTGTACGTCTTCCCGCAACCCGGGAACTCGCAGTTGTGCGTGGCGGCGCGCTTCCGGGCCCACGACCTGCGTCCTCGCTTCTGCTTGACGTCGTCCGGAGCGTAGAAGTCCATCACGGACGGCGAGGAGGGCGGCGTGAGCATGACGAGCCCTTGCGGTTGGTGGTGCGGGTGCATGTTGTACTGTCCGTGGAAGTTGTGCTGCGCGTAGTGGTACACGGGGGTGCTCATGTAGTGGGGGTTGAAGTGGGGCTCTGTGCGTCCCTGGGGGGGCACGGTGTTCGGCGCCATGTGCATGAAAGCTGCCTGCTTCTCGTACACGTTCCAGTCTGCGCCGGCCAGCATGCAAGACTGACCGCTGGACTCTCTTTTCACTTTGCATCCCAGCGGCGGCTGCTGGTAGTGGCAGGCCGGGTTCGGTGCGCGCAGCTCGGTGTACTCCCGCCCGGCTCTCCGCTTGGCGTCTGCGCACTCCGGCAAGTTGACGTCGGGCGTCAGAAGCTCCGCCATGAGACTCCGCTCCGTGAAGCGGGCCGCGCCTTGGTAGCACTCGGTGCCCGAGCTCCCGCTGCAGCTGTCCGGGGACTCCGGCAAGGCGTAGGCGCACGGCTGCGGCGGAGACACGCCGCCGCTGGGGTCGGCGCTGCTGCTCAGCACGTCGGAACCGAGCGTGTTGGATAAAATGAACTCCAAGTCCAAGAACTTCCCCAGCTCGTCTTCCTCCTTAGGGGGCAACACCGGAGACTGGATGCTGAACTGCACTTGGATGTCCGTTGCGCATTCATCTTTACGCCTCTGTGCGGAAACGACATTTTTAAAACTCACATTTTTCGCGGAAAAACACGCGCGACAAGTGCGCAAAAGTCATACTTACGGTGTTAAAGTGATCCATCGTCATGTCAATCAACGCCATGCCGACTACAACGCGTCCTCTCTGTCCATGGAATGCTTCCAGGATGCGGGACGCAAGCTTCTTATAAGCACCTTGACACACACAGGGGGCGTGGCTTCTACTTCTCTACACACACACACACACACACACACACACACACACACACACACCTCTCCCCCATCTACACACACACATTAAAAAGCCATCAGGTGCGCCTTCAATCAACCAAAATGTCCTTTGAATCCCGGACAGTCATTGTGACGCTTTGTCACACTTCGCAAAAGTAGCAGCTGTCAATCAATTCATCAATTGAATATCTTCTTCAGTTTCATGCATCCCCACCTCTGCGGTTTCGCCCCCCCCCCCCATCATGAATTTGTCGTGACTTGATCCCTGCGTGTTTAAGACAAACGCGTGAGATGGCCCATCGAAACGACCTGTTAATCTGGATGCCAAACAAAAGACGACATGTTTTTTAATGATCTTCACCCAATCCACCCCCCGCCCCCATCTCCACCCCCCTGCAGTCATTGCCATGATAATGTGGCCTACAAGTGCATGCAAGGCTCCGATGGAGGAAGAAGAAGGGGAAATAACAGGAAAAAGACGAAAAAGTTGCTTCAAAATGTGACTTTTATTGTCTTGTTGTATTTCAACATGCAGCGTCTGGCAACCAGCCTTCTCGTCTGAAAAGAAGGGGAATTCTCGTCTTCCAACAGAACAAATTCCCACATTTTCTCCTATTTTTCCTTATTCTATAATCCAAGTGCTGACAGGTATGAGTTTTTTTTCCTCATGGAAGTTAAAATAGGGGAACAATTCAACTGAAATGGTAGGGCGGCGGGAAAGAAGGGCAACATGCGGTAAAAACGGGAGGGTTGCCAGGTAGTTCTTACACATACTGACACATAATCATAATATACACTACTTCTACTTACTTAAAAATGGAGAAAAATACGACATGTTTTTGATCTGAACAATAAAAGTGCTTTTTTGGTCAACCCTCCCGTTTTTATCAAGAAACTCCCGTCTTTTGCCCTTCTTTCCCTCCCGTTTGAATAGTTTCCCGTACTTTCATTAGTATTTTATTTTATATAGAGTTTTCCTTAATTTATAACGCAAATGTCAACCATATAAAAACATGAGGCCACTGGAAAAGAAGGGCAACATACAAGCGTTTCCCGGTAAAAACGGGAGAGTTGACAGCTAGGCAACCACTTTTTTTTTCAGTTTTTACGCAAACCGACACATAATCATAATATACACTACTTCCACTTGCTTAAAAATAGTAAACACATGACCTGTTTTTGATTTAAACAATAAAAGTGCTTTTTTTTGTCGACCCTCCCGTTTTTTACCAAGAAACTCCCGTCGTTTGCCCTTTGTTCCTGGCGTCCTCCCGTTTTAATAGCATATTGTTTTTTATTTCACTTAAAACTGACCTTATTTTAGGATGCAAATGTCGACGACAAGTATGGTCACCCTGATTTTTTGTCATGAAAGTTAAAACTTGTGAAACTATTAAAACGCGAGAACACCGGAAAAGAAGGGCAACATCTGAGAGTTTCCCGGTAAAAACGGGAGGGTTGACAGGTAGGGCAACTATTTTTATTGTTCACTTTTTACCCACATTGTCACATAATAGTAATATTAATACTACCATTTTGATTTTAACATAAAAATGGATTTTTTTTCCATCAACCCTCTCATTTTCACCGGAAAACTCCCATATTTTGCCCTTCTTTCCCGAGAAAAAAAAAATTAAAATTTTTTCTTTAACATTTAAAATAAGATGGTTTTTCCTCGTAACATCACGAGTTTATTCTCGTAATATTGTGACTGTTTTCTTGTTGGATTACAACTTTTTTTTTCTTATATATTTTGACTTTATTCTTGTAAAATGACAGCCGTTTTTCGTCATTTCTGCTGCTGTTTTTGAAAAAAAATGTTAAACTACTTTCAACTTTCTTGTCAAATGTTTGCTTTTGTCATCATGACTTTATTGCCATTTTAGTGTGACTTTATTCTATTTATTATTATTATTATTATTATTATTATTTTATATATATATATTATTGCTATTATTATTATTATATAATATATATTATTGCTATTATTATTATTATTATTATTATTATTATTATTATTATTATTATTATTATTATTATTATATAGTTTATTATACAGTATTTACTTTTCCCGCAACTTAATTTTCCAAAAGTTACAACTTTTTGTTGTTTTGTTTCTCCCTCATATTTTCACATAAAAAAAGCATCTTTTTTCTTTAATATTTCAACTTTATGCTACTAAAATTACATAAACCCCCCCCCCATAATATTATGACGTTATTCTCGTAAAATCCCAAGTTTTTTCTCTTAATATTTTGACTTTTTCAGTTGAGCTATTTTTAGTTTTTCCACATACTGTACTAATGATTGTCCTTCAACGTTTGCAAGAAGCTGCTCCAGCCTGTGGTAGCTGGGGCCCTCGGGTATGCAGTGGTGTGCTGGGGGAGCAGCCTCAAGAAGACGGACGCCACACGCTTGGACAAACTGGTGAGGAAGGAGGGTTCTGTCACTGGCAGCAACTGGTGAGGGGGGGTGCTGTTTTGCCTCCTCGTTTTCCCTCACTTTCTGGAAAATGTCCCTTATTTTCAAACGTAAACGCTGACAGGTATGACACAAACGCCCGGGGCTCCTCGCTGCCGTGGAATTCATTCCAGCGGCCTGGGCTTATGATGCAAATGAACCAGCATTCCAGTCTATGGAGCTCGCTAAAAAAACCCAAACAGATGGAAGGATGCTGCTGCAAACACCCATCTCTCATTATGGAAATGCAGTTTCCAAATAAACCTAAACACAAACGCATGCGTGCTCGTCGCCCTCCCCCGGCGGAGAAACACCCCCGCTATGACGTCCCATCAATGCTTTGCTGAGACTCACGTAAGTCAGGTGAAAAACAACTGGGCCGAGAGATAAGAACCACCTGAGGCTCAGGTTTCTGCCTTTGTGACTCTCTTCTTAAAGCGGGAGGAAGCCATCCAGCGCCGCTGTTGTCTAAACACAATTACTCAAGATTACGCTCAGACACAGCCCGGGCAATAAAGCAACCCAAAGTTCCCAAACAATGAAGAAAAACGTTTTCTTCCACTTGGGAGTTGCTTTTTCTAAGTGAAGGGGACACTTTGTGTCATTATTTCCACCTGAAATATCGCAGATACGTATCCCGATCACCAAAAACGTACTGGGACCGCTTCCCTTTGTCTCCATCTTCCTGAGGGATCTTAGAAGAAACATTGCTTGCTGGCTTCAGCCTGTTTCTTACCGCAAATATGCACATGCGTGCTACCATTCATTTTTTTTAGAAAACATTTTAATGATAAATAATAATAAATAAATCAAATAAATAAATACATCAATAAAATAAATATATAATAATACAAAAATATTTAAAAATAGGCAGAAAACACATTTCATTTGTTAATTTTATTTTATTTTTTTTAATCTCAGCTGTGTTAACATGTTAAGGAATGTTTCTTACCGCAAATATGCAGATTTGTGGTTAAAAAAATGTTTTAATAAAAAAAAAAAATGGTTACGATTTAAATTTTTTTTAAATAATTGTTTAAAATTTTTTTGCAATTTTTTTTAATACTTAAAAAATTATTTTCTTCAATAAAAAACAATTAGAAAAAAATCCAATTAAAAAATGGTTTAATTAAAAAAAATCTTTAAAAAAATTTCCAGCAGAAAACACATTTCATTTGCCAATAATGTATAAATATGTGATAATACAGGTCACATGTGCCAGTGTTTAAAAAAAACAACAACACAATTTTGACACGTTTTTGTTTTTTTTTGCTTCGCTGACCAGGTTTTTTCATCAAGCGTCAAGAATTCGTACTTTGTTCGGCGGTCCTTGAACGCACCAGAGTTGCCGATCCGGCCACAAAACCCGCTGTGAGGTGAACACATGACCGTACATTCTCTAAGCGCTAGCCTGACGACCAGGCTAAAGGCTACACAACGGCAATTGAAGAGAGAAGCCGAGGATCCCGGAGCTGAATTGAATCTTATAATTACAACTTTTACCGCACATCGGCGGAGAACCCCAACGTCAAGCTCTGGCAGGAGGATTTGGAGGGGGAGGAGCGAGCTGTGTGTTCGAAAAATGTCATTTAACAAGAAAACTCAAGGAAAAATGGGAAAAATAGTATGAATAAAGCCAAAATATTAAGACAAAAAATGGGAAAAAGTCATAATCTGACGCGAATAAACAAATCAAATTTTAGTGCATGAAGTTGGAACATGAAAGAAAAAAGACATCATTTTTTTTTAAGTCGTAATTTTATGAGAAACCAAATAAATAAACTTGTCATTGTGAAAATCAGGTTAGGAAAAAAAGCCAAAATAAGTCCATTTACGACAAAAAGAAAGTTGACATTTTTGGAAAATAAAAAAAAAAAATTTAAAAAAATGTAATTTTTTAAAAAGTCATAATATTATGAGAAACAAACAAAACAAAATAAAGTTGTAATTTTTGGAAAATTAGGTTGGGGGAAAAGTCCAAATATTACAAAAAGTAAATTCACCAAAATTATTTAAGAAAAAAGGTGAAATATTTTGAAAAAATAGAAATAAAATAGAAATAAAAAAAAAACAGCTGTAATTTCACGGGAATAAAGTCAAAATATCAACAGAAAAAAAATAAATTTTAATGAGAAAAAAGGCCCAATTTGACCAGACTAAGCTTGTAATTTTATGAGCACAGAGTTGAAATATGAAAAAAACATCTGTTATGTTTTCATGGTTGTATTATTATGACAAACCAACAAAACAGAAGGAAATGAAGTTGTCATTTTGGACAAAATATGGTGTAAACATCGTGGGAATAAAGTCATAACGTTACAAGAAGAGCATTTATGAAAAGAATTTCGAAAGAAAGTGTAAATATTGGGAACATTAAAAGAAAAACAAGAGTCTGGACACCGGCGGTCTTACAGCTCATTCTGGCTTTTTGCGGACTAATAACACACGGCTGCTCACACTTCACTCGGACGGGGCTGACGATCGCCTCCTCGGCGTGCCGAAACGCTGCTTCTTACAAGTCAAATCATTTGCATATTTTTACGACGCATAATGACGAACATCTGCAAACAATACAGACGTAAATACGCCACAGCTGCTAGCTTGCGTCTGTAGTCCCCCGGCAGGCATCAAGAAATAACAATAAACAATAAAAGACAAAAATAAACAGCAAACATGCGAAGGCTACATCGCGCCGTATGCTAATGGAATCAACAAAAGATTATCGCCCCCACTTCAGTGTTTAGTTAGCGATGGCGCTAAAAGGTTTACCTTGCGCCATGAAGCAGACAGCTCAAGGTGGCTAAATGGCTTAACAGCACTAATCACGCTATCAACCGCTAGCCTAATGAGATCAGGTGACCACATGCCGCGGCGCCGATGTTTATTTCATCCGTGGACTTTTTCCTCGCAGCGAGGGCCGCGTAGTGAAAAATGAAAGGACGCAACACATGCGCACATGCTAACAAGTCATCGCAGCTTTGTCGTACGGGCGAAAAAAACCACGTGATTAATATCGACTTCACGCTCTGCTCTTTTATTCCCGTTTCTGCTGTTGTTGTTGTTTTTTTATACATTTCTCGAATATTTCAACTTTCTTCTGAAATAATCTTCATACATTTTCTTTTCGTAACATTTTGACTTAATTCCCAGAATATCCTAACCACATTTTCCAAAAATGACAACTTTATTTGTTTGACTTAAAAGAATAACGTCGTTTTTCTTTAATATTGAAACTCTATGCTACTAAAATGACGTTATTTTTCCTCACATTACGAGTTTATTCTCGTAAAATGGAAGTTTCGAAATATTTCCGCTTTCTTCTTAAATAATCCTGACAAACTTTCCTTTCGTAATATTTTGACTTTATTCTCACAGCATTATAACTTTTTTTCCGCAACCTAATTTCCCAAAAATTACAACTTTATTCATTGTTTTGTTTGAAAAAACAAACAAACATCTTTTTTCTTAAATATTTCAACGTTATGCTACTAAAATGACATTATTTTTCCTCATATGACTATAAATTCATTATCATCATAGAATTAAAACTTTTTCTCGTTAATTACAACTTTTTCCTCTTAACATTTTGGCTTTATTCTTAAATTTTCCGTTGTTATTTTTTGAAGTGTTTTTGGCAAATTATATTTCTAGAACGCATCAAGGGCTGCTAAAAGAACAGCCGCGGGCCGCAAATGGAGCTGGGCTACTTTTAATAAAAAAAAAAAAAAAAAAATCAACAACAACAGCAGTAATTAAAAAAAAATAGCTCTAATTTTACAAGAATAAAGTCCAAATCACAATTTTAGGAGAATAAACTCATATTATGAGGAAAAAGAGTCATTTTAGTAGCATTGACTTGAAATATAAAAAAAAAATGTCCTTTTTTTAAACAGTCGTAATGAGAAACAAACAAAACAAACGTTTTGGAAAATTTGGTTTGGAAAAAAGTGAAAATATTATGGGAATAAATTCAGAATTACGAGACAAAAATATACAAGAAGAAAGTTAAAAAAAAATGGAAAAAACAGCGGTCGCAAATGACCCTGGACCACTTTGCATACTTTTAATAAAAAAATAAAAAATAAATAAAATCATCAGAAATAAAATAGAAATAAAAAAACAGGTGTAATTTTACGAGAATGAAGTCAAAATATGAGCAGAAAAAAGTTGAATTCTAACCAGAAAAAGTCGTAATTTTATGAGTAAAATCGTAATATTATGAGGAAAAACAACACGCTTTTACTAGCATAAAGCCGAAATATTAAAGGAAAAAAAAATCATAATATTATGGGAAACAAACAAAACAAAACAAAGCTGTGAGTTTTTTTTGGGGGGGGGGGGGGGGGGGGGTCATTTCGTGGGAATGAAGTCTGAATTCTGAGCAGAAAAAAGTAGAAGAAGAAAGCTGAACTAGTTGGGAAAAAAACAGCAGAAATGGAAAAAAAAAGTCAAAATATTACGAGAAAAAAGTCGTAATCTAACCAGAAAAAGTCATAATCTTACGAGAATTTTAAAATGAAATGAAATGAAATTAAAATTAGGCAAAATAACGCCATTTTAGTAGCATAGACTTGCGATCATCTGCTTTTTTTTCCCTTTGAAGTCGTAATAATATGAGAAACAAACAAAACAAACTTTGTTGGTAAAAAAAAATATAACACGACGGGAATAAAATCCTAATTTCACAAAGTGCCCATTTCGATGATGTATTTGGAAATATTCTTTGACGAGATGGGAAAGACAGCAGCTGTGTGATTCTGTGGAGCGAAAACCCTCAACTCAAGTCTAGCAGCTGTTATTCAACCTGATCTTGCCCCCCCTCCCAAATAGAGCAGGGAAGAAGAACCGGTCCCGCTTCTTTTTGGTCTCAGTTTCAGCCCTTTTTTCCCCTCCGCTCTATTAGCCTGCAGCAGACGCACGGAGGATGCGAGCAACGCCTGCTGCCAGCTCCTTCGTACCTGCGGGGCCGTCGACCTGTTTCACCTGTTGTGTGTCTTTTCCATCACAGCGGATTGAAGGTTAGAATATTTAAACATAAAAAAAAAGCACACACCGAGTTCATAAAACAGCAATTTCACCAACGGTGCTGTGTTGCCGTGGAAACATGACGCGTCCTGTAGCTCGTCTTTCCATCGGCCGGCCAGCGGTGACATTCTAGATGCGCCGCCGAGGGCTCAGGATCGCACCCATTGTCGTGCTTTTGTCCGTGCCGCAAGAAAAACGATAATCGTGCCACCGACGCGTCCGACCCGCTCAACCTTAAGAACGGTTGCGTGCGTCCGATGATGAAGCGCTCTCTAAAAATACCAGCGTTGTTTACTTTCCCGGACAGCCACGTACGCTGTCTAACATCTTCCATTCCCGCGTCATCCATACGCGGCTTTGGTCCAAAGATGATGACGAAAAAAGTCAAGCGGTAGACCCAAAAAAATGTCACAGGATCTCATCGGCCGCACCGTCAAGACACGGGACCATCCTCGGCCCCAATGAAGGTTGTTGCTGGTGCCGAGTGCGGTCCGATTACCATCAGACGCCATCCGTCAGGGAAGGCTTTTAAGAACAAAAACCGTCCTCAGAGGCCAAATTGGAATTTGCAGGAGAACACCAAACGCGGGACGTTGACAGGTGGAAGAAAGTTTTCTTCTCCCTTGGCGGTCCGGATGGCTTCCAATGTTACGGGCGTGACAAGGAGATCCCACCTGAGATGTTTCCCGTCGTGATCCTTCCGTGGAACAACAGAGCTGCAGGTTGTGCAGGGGCGTCAAACGGCTGCCGGCTATGTGGAGATGTTGCATGACTGACTTTTTCAACGGGAAAACGCTGCGCTTGACAAAGGACTTCTTCAAAAGGAATAAGCGCTCCTTTATTTTTTTTCAGAATGTGCCACGAGCCAACGAATAAAAGCCACAAACTACGGGCTCCCTACCCGTTCTCCGTTCTCAGTCATTAGTCGTTCATTTTCCACGCTGACTTGTCCTCAGCGGAGTCATGGGGGTATGCTGGAGCCTATCCCAGCTGTCTTTGGCCCGGTCGCCAGCCAACCGCACTCACTTTCTTACCTTTGGACAGTTTAGAGTCGCCAAAGCTAGCATGCATTTTTTACCCGGAGAACACCCACGCATGCAAACATGCAAACGCATTCCAGCGGATCTGAACCCACATCTCCCACATCTCCTGACTGCGTGGCCAACATGCTAACCACTGGGCCACTACCGCCCGATAAAATGCTTTTTACACTCAAACCAAGTCCAAAATAACTAAGAGTAACACAACGTAACTGCGCTGCACGGACTATGCGGGCATCGAAATAAACGCTGACGCACCACTATACGGCGGAACCTCGGTTAGCGTACGACCCGGTTAGCATGTTTTCCGGCTAACGTAGAAAACTTAGGGCAAAATTTTGCCTCGGTTTGCGTACATTTTCCGGTTAGCGTACAATACAGCGCGCGTCTTGTGGCGTTATTGATACGCTGCGTGAGTCCAAATGTGTTCTTCATGTATTTTTGCCACAAAACGGGAACCGGAGGTCAACTGATGCCAACACAGAGTACCCTGCAAAATTTCTATTTCAATAGCAATTTTCACTTGAGAAAAAGAATCTTATGTTCCAAAAGTATAGCTAACCAATTCTTAGGAAAATGCCTTTTTGCCAGATATTAGTTTTTTTTCTGTAATAACAAGTAAAAAACCTTATTTGGATTTTTGTTCAACAACAGATTAAGAAAATTTGTCTCAAATTAAGAAGAAAACTGGTTTCTAAACTCACACACAGAATATAATTGTAAAGATTTGCTGATTTTGGACCAACGTGAAGGCTGCACAGCAGCTTTCATAGAGCGTACCAAAATTTATTTGATTAAATTTAGTCCTAAAGTCTTTGTAAATGTGTCAAATTATTCAACTTGATTGAAGAAAATAGGACTTTCTTTTTATCTAGTTTATAAATGCAAAAACTAGTGAAGTTGCATGCAAATGATGCCAAAAAAGCATTCTGATGGTGTTTAAGACAATAGGTTTTCCGAAATGAATTGAATTTGAGATATTTTAGATTTAGAAAATCACGCATTTTTCTTTTTAAATAAAGAAGTTGCATCCCTATAATTTGCTTCGTGCTTGTTGAAAAGAAGTAACCAACAAAGCTAACATGCCGACAGGAAGAGACGTTCACTTTTCAGTGGCCGAGCGGTTAGCACGAACGCCCCACAATCAGGCAACCCGAGTGTCCGGGTCCGGGTCGCGAGGGCAACATCTCAGGAGGGTAGCCCTGACTTCCCGGTGCCCGGCCGCCTCTTCCAGTACCACCAGGAGGACAGCGAGGCGTTCCCAGGCCAGCTGTGAGACATGATCCCTCCAGCGTGTCCGAGGTCTGCACTGGGGGTCTTCTCATTTTGGGTTTGGTTTGGGTTTCATTTTCTCTTCGTTTTGTGTTATTTTGCAGCCGCGAGACTTGAGGTGAGAAACACTACCCAATTAAAGAAACAACCCACGGCAAAACAGGAAGTCGGTGCCTGTGTTGATCCCGCTGTCACATCGCGTCTTTGGCAACAATCACGTCTTCAGTGAAGGTAAAAGTAACCTTAAATGCTCATTGATCCCTTTCCTTCATCATTTATATGCATTCTGATGAATGAATGAATCCAGAAAAATATGTTTTTGGCTTTCATGAACAGATTAATTGGATTTAAATGATTTCTTATGGGAAAGATTGACTTGGTTAGCGTACAGACCAATGACGCTAACCAAGGTTCTGCTGTGTACTAATGTAATTGAGTATCATCGTCTACTGAGTGTCATTCTAGTTTCTGTCTGTTTCTCCTCAGCCATGGCAGCTGAGTGTTCTGAAAGCTGCAAGACAGACAGGAGAGCAAATAATGACCTTTCCCAGGTATCTGGGCCGATTGTTGGGGCTGGAGGAGGATGAGTGAAGAGGGCTCTGTGTGTGCGTTGGTGTTTGTCCCAACACGGCATGTCCTTTTGACCCGACCGCACCGCAGACACACACTGGGAGACAGTTTTGTGTCCCCAGACAAGAGGGGCGCTTTCACCTGAGCGGGCCCAACCAATTACACCCCCTTTACCTGCCTAGGAAGACAAGACAAAAGAGGTGGTGGAGTGACTCGGACCAGGCAGGGAGACTTTTAGGAGTGAGCACTTTCTCACTTCAGGAGATATTTGCTGATGAAGTTCCTCCGCTGGCGTTAGTGACTATTTGGTTACTGGTGCTGGTGCGTCACACTGAGAGGTGCTTCCAACAATCTGGTGGGCGTAGAAATGAATAAAATGTTCAAAACACCACAGTGCATAAAAATACCCCATTGATGTTGATAAGTCAATACATTCTTTCATAAATCCTTATTAACAGGCGTATCAATGCAAATAAGCGTTTGATATAGTATAATCTTCATATAAGAGGCTTTTAAACTTTAATTAATGCTTATTAAATCTTATTACAAGCACATTAACATTAAGTGTTGCCTTTTTATTTTGTAAAAAGGCAACACAAGATGTTTCATTTGTGTTTAAGGTCAGTTTTCTGTTATCGGTGACAAAGTGTGTTCTTAGTATCGACGTTTCATCTTTCCCTCATTGCATTCCACCTTTTGTTGCTGTTTTTTGTGTTTAATTTAATTTCTACAGTATTTGGTTTGAATCATAATAAGATTCATTTCTACAGTCTGCCAAGGGCCAAGAAAAAAAATGACCCGCGGGCCGCACTTTGGAGGCCCCCGGCGTAAGCTGACGGATGACCGTCGAAGCGACGTGCTTTTGCGTCTCAGCACACGCCTACGGTGCGTTCGAGGACCGCGGCTATCAACGTTTGATGAAAAAAACATTTGCAATAAAAGTGACTGCCCCCCCCCCACCGTCATGGGTGGAGTCACGGTGCCGAGGTTATATTCGCATTTCACAGCAACTATGGTGCGTTCAAGGGCCACCGAACAAAGTGCGAAATGTCAACGCTCGACGAAAAAGCGTAAAGACAAACATGTAAAACCGATGGGCTACAGCGGAAGTTGCAGGTGACGAGGGACTGTGAGGTAGCGTCCGGTGATGATAAAAATGAATCTCGAATAACATTTGGTGTTTGCTTGATTGATGATTTAATCCTGGAGGACCCAATCCCATCTTTTCCAGCCTGAGAGGAATATCGTAGTTTTATGAGTTGGTATTCTGTAAAATTATTTGCAGATGGACGCATGAGTGATGCGCTGTTTGGAAAAAAAAACGCACGCAATTTCTGCCCCACAGTACCTTTCGCGTCCTCTGTCATCACACGCGTTATGTTGGGCGGGAAGCGCTTTGCACCGTTTCTGTTTCCTTTCTAACACACAGTTACGGGGCCAAATTACGCCACGTGAATAAAACGTCAAGCACGTATGGACATCTAAAAACCACGTGGTGTCCAGTCATCACGACTGTTATCACCGACATGAGAGGGGTTTTATTTACCAGTGTTTTTCATGAGCCTAAGATGATCTGGCCTGATTGGACACTGCAAAAAATAAGCACGCTTTGGGTGCACTGCAACGTTAAATTTGGACTTATACTTGCCTTAGTTTTAGAACTTAGTCGTAGAACCATTTTTATTCCTCCCTAAGTCATTGCTAATTGCAGTGCATTATGTTAGCTGACATGAGGACACGCTCTGCGTAGTCGTGTTATCTGCAGTGTCATCAGGACAAACATGTCGCCGTTCTCCCGTCCAGGACCAGAAGAGCTACTTTGCAAACTAATCTGGGGGGAACCTGAGCACATTTATCAGGCGCTTTGCATTTTGTCAGTAAAAACTGCCATTTAGCCCCTCGTTTGTCATTATTTGTGGCCAACGGTGTCATTTTTTTGAGGTTACAGCGCTGACAGGTTAATTCCTGCGCTGTGTGCAAACCTCCCTGAAACGCTGAGGTGGTCCGCGGATGTTTTGCGCGCAGCTTAGCCCGCGTACATTCATCTTTTGCCCTTTCAAATGGGCTTGACACGTTTTCTCACCCTCAATTTGTCATGATATGCATGCGCTCGTGGACTTTGCGTTGTGAAATGACCCCCTCCCCCTCTCCCCCCAGCAAGCCTTCTGTCACATTTAGAGGCCTAATGGGATCCACTTCAGATAACCGTTGTTTGACCAAGTCTGCCTCCGACCTTTAATGGTCTGTTTCAACAAGCACAGCAACAAAAACAAACTTGAGGACAGAGATAATGCACGGCACCGTCACAGGGACGACAGCCCAACTGAAACTCACGTACACGCAGCGGCCAACCTTTTCACCCCCACACGGGCATTTGAATGCGTAGGATGATGTGTGACATGTGTGTTGTTGGCTTTTTCTCGTGTCTAATTCTCCAATTTCATTCGAAAATTGCACGTGAAGGCTGAGAGGTTGAAAGGTATCCTTCAAATGTGTTGAAATCTATTCACCGACCGATCGAACCAGCAACCACGGGGTCGGGAGACGACCACTCCACGACCCGAGCCACAATGAGCAGAACGTTACACGTGAAATGCAAAACGACTTTCCACCAATAGGGGGCAGCACTGAAACTGTCCATTCATTTTCACTGGGAAAAATGTCACAGGAAGTGTTGAATTATGGAAAATGTAGGAATTTTTCAGAAAAGATAGCCTGCATGTTCTAAATGAGCCGGACATTTGGGATGGTTGGGATGGTTTGAAGCGGGTGAGAAACGTGAGAAGCTGAAACGTATAAACACGTTGATCGAACCAGCGACCATCGGGTCGGAAGACGACAAATCTACCACCTGAGCCATGTCACCCTGTGGAAAAAGCAGAATGTTACCGTAATGGGAAATGATTTTCCACCAGTAGGGGGCGCCATATAGACTGCCCATTCATTGGGAAATGGGAAAACAGTCACAGAAAATTCTTTGAAAAGCCCTGAACATTGACGTTGGATTGCTTTGAATCGGTTGGCAAATGTGGGAGGAGTTAGCCGCCACAATTGATCGGACAATAACTGAGTTAGCTCATCTCTAATCGGAATCATAAAGATGAACGTTGCATCTCCGTGTGTAGCTCGCGACGTCTGTTCACCACTTCATCTTTCTTAATGTCACATGACATCTACGTGACGTTTTCGCGACTGACCCAAACTACCTTCACGATCGGTAGTTCGCAATCGTAACGGGCACCCCGGGTATAAACCCACGGTTCATGGCTTCCCGGCTCGATCAATCGGAACTTACTCTCTTCTCCGTTCAATCACCCCTAATTGGGTGAATAGAGGACAGAATCTGACTTTATAACGACATGAAGGGTTTTTTGAACCGGCAGAATCTGGGATGGGAACCAAGCACTCTACCAGATGAGCCAAGTCACCGCTGTCGAGTCAGCTGAATGGGAGTAGTAGTAGGGACTGCCAAATATTCCTTTTCAATGGCAACATTTTCACAGAAAATTTGAAATCACACTAAATGTGGGAAGATTTTGAAAAGTCTGAATTGATAGCCACCATGTCCCTAACGAGTGGGACATTTGGACGTTGGATTGGTTTGAATTGGCTTGATGATTACTGAATTAGCAGAAGAAGAAGTAGAAGCGGAAGAGGAAAAAGATGAAAAATGGTGCACAAAACAGAAGGATAACACAACTCCGGTACCGTCCCGATCGAATCACCAGGCTATAAATTCCGTGTCCTTGTTTGCTTGTGTTCCTAAATTTAGCCAACATTTAATCACAGGTAAAACCCATCTTGAGGTTTCCAGAGCTGCAAGGTCAACACAGGTAGCAAATAAGACAAAAAGAAACGTTTCAAACATCTGCTGAACTCGTATTTCAGTTTAAAACTCAGAAGGAAAACGCTGATCGACCCAAACAGTGGCGGTGACTATTCATGAAGTGCAGGGTCTCCGCCAATCAGCAATTAGTGCTGCATCATGTTTTCTGTGAAGCCTGTTATCACCTCATCCCAATAATGCTGTGCAGAGGGCTGGACTCTTATCACAATCTGTCCTCCTGCATTTCCGTTAGCGAGAAAAGTATATCGCGAATGACCCTCCATTCTGGCCTCCGCAGATTAGAGGAGATGGAACTTCAACGTGTGTCTCGTTTCATAGCTTGTTGTTCCAACTCCATAGACTTGGCGTTCTTCGATTTTTCTTAGTTTGTCAAATTTCCAACCGAGCGCTGGTGATGGACGTTAAAATGAGTTTTACTTTTGTTTGACGTCGCACTCACGCAAGGACGTCAAAGAAAAAGTACACCATGCAGTCCGTGGCGTAATGCTGCACCTGAAACGTGAAATGACGAAAAGAGAAACAAACCCCCTCAGGCCGCATCTCACTTTTCCAAATGACACAAATTTGCTCAACTTTAAACACATTCCCAGTCACTAAACATACGCCACACCGTCAGGTTTTGAATTTTAATGAAGGACCGGGTTACGGAAACCTTCACGGAACGAACTAAAAGGTTGTCATGTGCGGCGACTCCAACAACCGAAACAGACAAAAGACGGTTGGAGACTTCATGTATTCGGGCGACCAATATTTTGACTGATGGGAGACATTCGGCACCACCAATGAGAGACTGGGAGTTTACTCAAAAAGGCAATTCATTGACAGGCGTCCCTCGCAGTATCACGGTTTTTCAGAAATTAACAAATGAATAAAAATGGTCACTGTTTGGTGGTAGACTACGATCTACTATTAGTCAAAACATTGAAATACGAGCGATATGCAGTATTGTTGTCACTAGGAGGCAGTAATGGCACAAATCATTGAGACATTAGCTTACATTGCATTACCTGAACGCTGCATGAAGTCAGCCATGGCATGTCCCACATGACAGAGTGAAAAAAAGGTCTCCTCCCATTCTGTGTGGAAGTGGTAAGTTTTTGACTTCTTAAGTTTAAATTTGAGGTGAACTGGTTAGCTCACTTGCTTGCTAGCTAGTGGTCGTCTCGAGTCCCTGCATCAATAGAGTTGTGCAAAGAGTAATAGGAGTGTAAATGTGACTATAGGGGTGTTATTTCATGTCTACAGGGCTCTAATAATGTAAAAAAAAAAATTATTTAGAAAGTCATAAACAGGTTTTCTATATTTTAACGAAAATATTCCATTTAACATTGAATGCTATATCACGTAAATTCATTTATCACGGCTCGGGTCTGGAACCAATCAACCGATATCAAGGAAGGACGACTCTAAAGACCGCCTCCTCTGTGTAGATGAAAAATGGTCATATTACAAAAAATATCTTTAACCAAAGACACAAATTCCAAAGGACGAATGTTCAAAAACCGGCACGAAAATGATTCCAAAAATCAAACGACAAAAGAACCCGGGCTCAAATATGTGTTAGGTGAAAAAAGGAGAAAAACGTGCCCTCTAAAGTCGCAAGAACTTGACATCCCCAATTTTACGAGACTTCAACTCCGTGCATAAGCTTGATTTTTTTCTTTGGCTTTTTGCAGCTTTTGGCAACACATAAAACAAAAATAGCAATAGCAACAGGACGTCCAGGACAGGACGTGTCCTGGTAAAACAACGCAGACATGGAATTTCATGTAAATCACTTTTTCACACAAGGCCATGTAAGGTTTAGATTGTTTTTCTCCCTTAATAATAAAAAGTTTCATTTGTGCTGTCATTGACTGATATTTACATTTGTTTGCTGAGCTGAAACATTCAAGTGTGACAAACTTTTTCGCACCACTGTATGTCCAGTGGAAGTCAAAGCAAAAGCAAAATGTGTCTGGTTTGAGGTTTATTAACCCCCCATGCAAGTCGCCTGACACACCGCTGGGGCTGCAAACTCCCAGCAGGCTACGAGCAGCACGTCCTGCACTGAGTTTCTCAGCAAACCGGCCGCCCATCTTTCACCAACAGACCACACATTCTGCCACAAAACAGATCGGCAGTTTTTTTTTCCTCCAACCCCCCCCCCCCCCCCTCCCTTCCCTTCCATTGCATTTGTTGGGTCCAGAAACGGCGCCTGTGGTTTGGAGATAGCATCTCCCCCTGTGACCACATGAAAAGGATAAAGACCAACGACAAACCAACAGTCAATTACAACATTAGCAGCGCTTGTGATGTTAAACCTATTTCATGCAATTAAGGTGCGACAGAAACGTCAGCATTCAGCAACAAAACAAAGATTGCAAACCGTTGGGTGGCACAAAGAGAAAAATGACTTTGACGGACAAAACAGAAAGAAACTAAGAGTAATAGTGAGTCGAATGTCGGCCCATTCCATCCAACTCTCTCTGGCCCTTTAAGCTGCTGAGCAAGGATTCATCCCACCTGCTTGTCTGCTGGATGAATAAACTTTACTTTACTAAACTTTGAACTATTTATGACGCGCATGAATGCGCTGCAGAGTGAGCGAGTTTGTGACTTGATGGATTATTTTCAGTCCGTCTATTTCTAGTAAGAAAGTCTCCCATCAACTGTCCTTCCGGGACCTCCCATTCAGAACCAGAAAGGCCATCGGCACTTTCTTTCAAGCAGAACACGACAGTGAGGAGTCTCACGATAATGAAACAAAATGAAACAAACAAACAAAATAAAGTTCCTGTGTGTGGAAAAAAGTTGTCCCACAAGCAACAGTAGTTAGCAAGAAAAAAACAGAAGACAAAAAAAAGATAAGAAATAAAAAATAAGAAAAAATACAATAAAATAAAAACAAAAAAATGCAATAATATAAAATTAAATAATAATAACAATAAAACATTTCTGTGTGTGAAAAAAAATGTCCCAGGAACAAATGGAATTAGACAGAAAAAACATAGGACAAAATAATAATTAATACTAATAATAATAATAATAAATGAGCAAACAAATACATACATAAATAAAATAAAATAACAAAAAATACAATACAATAATATAAAAAATAATAATAATCACAAACACGTTCTTGAGTGTGAAAAAAAAAAATGTCCCAGATACAAATGCAATGAGCCAAAAAAAAAAAACGGAGGAAAAAAACAATTTAAAAAATACACTAAAATAAAACAAAACAAACAAAAAATACAATCTAAAATAAAATAACAACAATAAAAATGTCCCTGTGTGTGAAAATAATTGTCCAGAAACAAAAGTAATTAGCAAAGAAAAACAGAAGTAAAGAAAACAATAACATAAATGAAAAAAAAAATAAAAACATTGCTGCACATGAAAAAAAGTGCCACAAACAAAAGTAATTAGCAAGAAAAAGCAAAGGTAAAAAAACAAAACTAATAATAAAACAGAAAAACACACACAATAAAACAAAACAATAAAATAAAATAAGAATATTATTCATAATAAATGAAAATTATAATTAAAATGATAATTGTAATTATTAAGTAAATTATAATTAAAATGATTCATAATAAAAACATTCCTGTGCGTGAAAATAATTGTCCAGAAACAAAAGCAAAAAGCAGAAGACAGAAACACAATAAGAAGAAATAAAATAATAAAAAAAATATTGCTGCATGTGAAAAAAAGTAAAATAAACTAAAGTAATTAGCAAGAAAAAACAGAGGGGAAAAAGTAATACTAATAATAAAATAAAATAATAATAAATAAAATAAAAAATACAATTTTATAAAATAATAATAATAATAATAATAATAACATCCCTGTGCGTGAAAATAAGAAATAAAAGTATTTAGCAAGAAAAAAACAGACCCAAATTAAGAAAAATACAAAAAATATAAAATGAAAAAGAAATACAATAATATAAACAAAATAATAATGATTAAAAAAAGTCATAAGCAAGGAAAACAACAGAGGAAAAAATACAATAAATAAAAAAAACAATAATATAGAATAAAATAATAATAATAAAAACGCTCCTGAGCATGAAAAAAATTGTCCCAGAAAAACAAACAAAAAACAAAATCACCATTCAGGTTTTTTCCGTTTGTCCGTGCAACCCCACTCTGCACATGGCCGCCCTGGG
Source organism: Dunckerocampus dactyliophorus (assembly GCF_027744805.1). Lineage (NCBI taxonomy): Eukaryota > Metazoa > Chordata > Actinopteri > Syngnathiformes > Syngnathidae > Dunckerocampus > Dunckerocampus dactyliophorus. The sequence continues at coordinate 49,122,641 of NC_072820.1, forward strand.
GACAGGTGAGTGTGCTACCAGAGTAACAGCTTAGTTCTTCATTAGCAAATGAGTCTGTGGTTCTTTTTTACCATTTCAAATGGAATTTTTGCAGCTGGCGTGACACCTGGGGGGTGGAGTACGAGCACCCCTGCTGTGTCATATTTGCTACATCATATTTGCTGAGCTAGCTGGACTGTAATGTAACACATGTGACAAAGTATATTTTCGATTGCCCTGGAAACAGAATGTCTGTGGATGTCTCAGGTGTGAAATATACAGTATCTGATAGCACTAGTGTGATTTGTGCTTGAGGCTGCTGTTTCCTCATGAATCCTCCACCAGAGGCACAACGGTGACAAGAACTGTCGTGGCTGCAACCTTTTTCTGCTTGAACGCCTCGGGCCGTCCCTGGACAGATGAGTCTCGCCGCTTTGTCACTGGAACAGGTTTTTACAATAAAGCAGCCAGCACGCACGCACACACACACACACACACACACACAACTTGTAACGGAAGCCTCTTGCCTTTGCGCTGAAAATAAACACTACTTTTGGACTATTTCCATGAGAAGTGTGTATGTGTTTTTCCATGGAAGCACTTAAAGCTGCAAGCAACTGACTTATTAACGTTTACATTTTAGCGGCAAATTGTCTGATTGATCATCAAACATTCGGCCAGAGCGCCCAGGACGAGATCGCTGAAATACAATCCCCGGTTTTCGCCCCAAATTGCAGCCATAATCCAAAACGGCCGCCTTCCTGTTCTTTTTTGAACGTGGGTTCTTCAGACTTTTTCGTGCGTTCTGCCACGACTGACGTCTCCATCGGCTTTGGTGGCATGGGCTAATTTTTTTTCAAAATTTCAAGGGGGCGCTAATGAGTGAGTTTTGGTTGTTCGTCTTCAGGACCACCGAGGCGCTTGCAAATTTTGGTGAGTTTTCATGAACGTGAAGGCCCTCAAAAGTGTGAAGAAAGTGCCAGCATAATAATAAGAAGAAGAAAAAGAATAATGATGATAATAAGAGGGCCTTTGCAAGGCCGCCCTCAGGCCCTAAATACAGTAAATCCCTGCTATTAGCAGGGGTTGCATTCTCAAGCCACTGGAGACGCCCATAAAAATGTGTACGTTGACACCTCCCTCACTCACGGTGCAACCAAAGCAAGACTATGTGGAACACAGTGTAACCGCATCACACACAGAACATGTGGATATGGAAACAAACGCTTACACACTAATATACATGCATAACAACACCATTTTATACTAGTTTATAACCCGCAAGGCATGCTGGGTAACTTGCTTTTGAAGATGAAGATTTTACATGACCACAACAAAAACTTGTTGGCAAATGAAGTTTTGATTTCTCGTGCAAACGGCCCCTAAGACTCACAGGCAGGTGAATCCTGATGGATGTCCTTGACCTTTGACCGCCCGACACCTTGTGTGCCCTAGGGGTGGCAGCTATTAGTTAACGGACTCCTATAGTCCAGTGACATGTCTTTACACCCTCCATCCCCGTTCAAAGAGCCCGCTATCTGCTGTCTTCTTTTCATGTCCCGGAAGCTAACGTTAGCTTGTGTTACTTGTGTTACAAGGCAGTGGCGGTGCTCATGGCCACAAACTGCATGCTGATGACATGCGTGGCGTTATTGCTTGCTATGCAGCAGGGGTGCCCATACTTTTTCCACCAAGACTTTATATCACGCTTGTCTTATTTTATTTTTAATATATATATTTTTTTGCAAATATTTCCATTTTCTTCTTTTTCATTTTTCTCGTCTTAAAAATAAGTCTTTATTCTCATAATATTTGGATTTTATTATCGGAATATTATATACTTTTACACAACCTAAATTTGCTAAAATAGCAACTTTTATTCTTTGTTTTGTTTGTTTCCCACGCCGTTGTGACTGTTGAAAAAATAACATTTTCAGTCTTCAAGATTTCAACTTTATGCCATTTTTTCTCTTAATATTTTGACCTTATTCTCTAATATTTTGTCTTTATTCTCATAAAAAGTGTTTGCCCACTTTCGGATTTATTTATTTTTTTGCATGTTTGTCACACTTAAATGTTTCAGATCATCAAACAAATGGAAATATTAGTCAATGACAACACAACTCAACACAAAATACAGTTTTTAAGTGAAACTTTTTTTTATTGAGGGAGAAAAAAATCATACCTACATGGCCCTGTGTCAAAAACTGATTTCCCCCCCCATTAAAACATTTCTAAAGCTTTGGGACTTCAGCCAACCACAGTGAGAGCCATTATCCACAAATGGCCAAAACATGGAACGGTGGTGAACCTTCCCAGGAGTGGCCGGCCAACCAAAATGACCCCAAGAACGCAACAAGGACTCATCCAAGAGGTCACAAAAGACCCCACAACAACATCCGAAGAACTGCAGGCCTCACTTGCCTCAGTTAAGGTCAGAGTTCATGACTCCACCATAAGAAAGACACTGGGCAAAAACGGCCTGCATGGCAGAGTTCCAAGACCAAAACAGCTGCTTAACAAAGGCTCGTCTCAATTTTGTCAGAAAACATCTTGATGGTCCCCAAGACCTTTGGGAAAATACTCTGTGGTCTGATGAGACAAAAGTTGGACTTTTTGGAAGGTAGGTGTCCCATTACATCTGGCGTTACAGAAAAAGAACATCATAGCAAGAGTAAAATATGGTGGTGGTAGTGTGATGGTCTTCAGGACCTGGAAGACTTGCTGTGATGAATGGAAGCATGAATTCTGCTGAAGGAGAATGTCCGGCCATCTGTTGGTGACCTCAAGCTGAAAGCAACTTGGGTTGTGCAGCAGGACAATGATCCAAAACACACCAGCAAGTCCACCTCTGAATGGATGAAGACTTTGGAGGGGTCTAGTCCAAGTCCTGACCTGAATCCTATTGAGATGCTGTGGCATGACCTTAAAAAGGCGCTTGATGCTGGAAAAGCCTCCAATGTGGCTGAATGACAACAATTCTGCTAAATTCCTCCACAGTCCTGTAAGAGAAACGCTTGATTGCACTTGTTGCTGCTAAGGGTGGCCCAATCGGATTTAAGCAAAGTTGATGAATCACGTCAGGGGCCTTTTAAAGCAAGCTTAGTGACCTTACATTGGTTCCTACCTCTGTGTGACATGTTATGCTTTATCTATGTCACACCTCCACTTTGTACTCTCTGTCTTGGAAACCAAAGCCCTGCCATTCTTTCACCACTATGATCTCTCCCCTCTCCATGTCCCTTTGTTTCCCTCGCGTTCCCGCTCACCCTCCCGCTTTGTCAGTCGCCATCATCGCTTGCCCAGATGAGACTGCAGTCCTCTCGTGAGGATCAAAGAAAATACTTCACGTCAAAGCAATCGGAAGTGAAGAGACGCTACATTTCCCGATGCTTGAAAAGTCTTCACCTTTACACAATCGCTCCAGCGAGCCTCTTTCATGTATCAAACTACCAATTTTGGTGTTTTATGGCTTCACGCACAAAAGGTTCGAACCCCCGGGGACATGGATGGGGAAGATACACGACCTGATCGTCATCAGATCCCGCTGCACCTCCAGCAACACCACGACACCTCTCCCTCAGTCTGACCAGCACTTAGTACTGAGTACTGAGCCAGCCCAGCAAACATGTGACCACTCCACATCCAAACACAACACTGCTCACATGAATTAATTGCACCTCTTGTCCTTCATGCTGCAAATTTCCAAACCCAGGTTAGAACAAAGCCATTTGGATCGAAGTACTTTTGCTGAGAGTACTTCAGCACATAATGATGACACGCATGCAAACGCAACACAACACGGTGATACGTCTGAATGTACCGGTGTCATGAAAAGACCCAGTGGGCCAATCCGCCGAATCAGTGCCATTTGCGTCCCCAGGAAATAAAACGTATAATTATCCCGACTAGTTTATGTTTATTTTCTTTAAAAAAAAAAGAAGTTAAAATTCACACTTTAGTTGTGTCCCCGTCATGTTACGCTAATACAGGGTTGTCCAAAGTGCGGGGGTGGGGGGAATTTACAGCCCGCAGGAATTCTTTTTATTGGCCCTCGGCACATCCTGAAAATACAAATTTACAAACAAGAAAATTGAAAAAACAATGGAAAAAAAAGAAGAGCAGCAATTTGACAGGAACAAAGACCAAATATTAAGAGATTAAAGTCATGAGAGAAAATATAAAGTTGAAATATTAAAGAAAAAAAATCGGTAGTATGAGAAACAACACGAAGAATAAAATTGCAATTTTTGGAAAATTAGGTTGGGAAAAAATTATAATATTCCAATAATAAAGTCCAAATATTGTAATATAGAATACAGTCATATTATTGTGAGAAAAACTGTGCAAGGAGAAAGTTGAAATATTTGTAAAAAGTAGGAATGTCCCGTTACGCATTTTTTGGCTTCCGATCCGATTTTTTTTTTATATAGTCTTGCCGATCCTTTTTTTATTTTTAATAATAAGCTTTCGTTACAAACATGAATTTAATATGGTTATGAAAATAGCTCTTCAAAGCATTAAAAATAATGCGACCAAAAGTATTGCTGAATTTACTTTTTTTATTCCAATCCAATAAAAGATCCAATAAAAGACCATCCGATAAAATATAAAATTGAAAACATGAAAATGCCTGTACACTACACAGTATAAACACACATAACCAACATGTAAAAAAGTACTACCGCAATAAGAAAAAGCACAGTGTTGATGAATGCCTTTCTGACACGGTCAATTAACAGGCAACATATACCGTACTCAACATACTTGCTAGTCTACATACCGTCAATAGCGTTTCCCCAGCAGCCTTGCATGCTATTATTTAATTGCATGTGCTCTCACTTGTACAGTAATTGTCACTTGGTCTTCTTTTGAAGTTCTTGTTTTGTTTTGTTTTTTTAACTGGATGAGAAAACTCATCTCATCTAAACATCTCATTCACCGTAAGTCGGTAATAATTCATAAATATGTGATAGTGCAGGCACCGCCCGCATTTTTTCACGTGTACGTCTTTGTGCGTCGCCGATAATGTTTTTTCGTCAAGCGTTGAGATTCCGCACTTTGTTCGGCGGCCCCTGAACGCATCGTCGTTGCTGTGAGACGCAAAAGTGTGTTTAATAAGCGTGTGAGACAAATTCAAGAGGGAGGGTTCCTGGGATGGTTTTTGTTTGGCGGGATGAAAAAAATGTGCGTCCGCACTGCGGGATTAGTAAATACTTGCATTTCCACACAGGAACGGATCGCTGGGTGAAAAGGATGTTATACACAAGGCACACACGTGTGGCGCTGTGCACAGACACACAGATGGAACCACGTGACACACCAAACTGTAGAAGAAGAAAGAATGTGCATAAAAAGTCTGTCATCTTCCGCTTTCCAAGGCTCATCTAGATTTACGATGAAGTGAAATTAATTCTGCGTGTCATCCATCCATCTATCCATCCATTCATCCATTTCCTCCGCTTATCCGGGTCTAGGTCGCGGGGGCAGCAGTCTCAGTAGGGAAGTCCAGACTTCCCGGTCCCCGGCCACCTCAGTTCCACAGGGAGGACACCGGGGCCTTCTCCCGGCTGGGCATGCCCGGAACACCTCACCAGGGAGGTGTCCGGGAGGCATCCGGACTAGATGCCCGAGCCACCTCGGCGGCTCTACTCTGAGCTCCTCCCGGATGACCGAGCTCCTCATCGTGTCTCTTAGGGTGAGTCCAGCCACCCTACAAAGGAAACTCATTTCAGCCGCTTGTATCCGTGACCTTGTTCTGTCGGTCACGACCCAAAGCTCATGATCATAGGTGAGGGTGGGACCATAGATCGGTAAATTGAGAGCTTTGCCTTCCGGCTCAGCTCTCTCTTCACCACGACGCTCCGGTACAGCGACCGCATTACCGCAGACGCTGCACCGATCCGCCTGTCAACCTCACGCTCCAACCTCCCCTCACTCGTGAACACGACCCCGAGATACTTGAACTCCTCCACCTGGGGCAGGACCTCACTCCCAACCCGGAGAGTTCAATCCACTCTTTTCCGGCTGAGAACCGTGGCCTCGGATTTGGAGGTGTTGAATCTCATCCCAGAAGCTTCACACTCAGCTGCAAACCTCCCCAGTAAACCCTGAAGGTTACAGCCCGATGAGGCCATCAGGACCACATCGTCTGCAAATAGCAGAGACCAGATCCTTAAGGCCTCCAAACTGGACTCCCTCGGTGCCTTGGCTGTGGCTAGAAATTCTGTCCTTCTGTACATTTACATAGACATTAACTCCATACCAAAGACGTATTTACTGTATATGTTTTTATTGACTCGAACTCCTGATCCCCACGACATATTTATACGTCTTTTAAGTTTTTTTTTACGCAAGAGTCAAAAAGAGGTGATGATGCAACTCCTCACCAATGCATGTCACTTTCAGAGCAATTTTAAGCCATAAAAACGGCCACAAGGTGGCGGAAGTGCATCTGATAAGAGCTCGGCAGAGATCTTTTGCATGGGAAAGCACACTCGATAGCAAGGAGGAAGTGGAGGAGTGTGGAGGAGTGTAGCGTGCAGAAGGCTACGCATTGTAGGGAAATTTGAACGCACGCGCACACGTGCACACGCATGCACACACACAGTTAAGTTCCAAATGTGAAAATTGTGAATAGTTCATGGTGTCATAATTGTAAATAAAGTGTTATTTTGATGTATAGTTGTTTAGATATGTCAGCTGTCACAAAAGCAAAACATATTTGTGTCAAAGTGAAAGCTATGCTTGAAATGTATCTTTTCACAAAAAGCTGTTTTTTCTCCCTTCTTAGTCAGGAACTGATATTTTCCTGAAACTTATCTATGTTCCACTGCCGATTACTAAAGAACAGAAAAAGGTAGAAACAAACTTTTTCTCCTGATGAAACACGGGAGTCTAATCTATCTTTGGGTAGGTTCCATGTTTGTATAACCATAGAACACCATATTCTGTGTGCCTTGAAAGATCAGTCAAAATGGTCTAAAATGACGGTACTGAAGGTTTTGTCTTTTGAAAAATGGCTGGGATTGAGTGAGTTAATCATGTTTTCATATGCGGCTAATGTTAAAACATGCTTTGAAATTCAAGTAATGACTGTTTGTACGCCAACACTCTGTGATAAGATTTAGTTTACACATCCTGGAAAAAAAAACAACAATTACATGAGTAAAACATTGTTGTTCGGGTACATTTTTTTTTTTTAACAGTTAGCCTATAAATTCATAAACACTGTTGCCCTTGAGTGGCAAAATGACTGCAACAGCATGACCTGTAATGACACAGAACATCTCTTTATATAAACACTCTCGCACTGAGGGGTACTGACTGTGATAAGAGATCAGAGAGAATTTTTGGTAATTGCTCAACTACATTCCTGCCAAAGGAAGTATATCAATAGACATTGCTTAGATGCCAGTGGTCAGATGGCATAAAGCAATTAGCCATTGCAAAGGGTCATGGGCATATGATCACAGGCAAAAACAACCATGGTTGCTAAAGGAAAGAAAACAAAATACATGAGGGTTTGTAAAATTACTCCTCTTGCAACATTTTCCAGTAGGTTAGTCCGGTAAGTTGTTAATTACCCTATTTGGATTTTTTTGTGTAAAAATGTGGTCTTTTATGTGGTCGTTCACATTACCAAAGAAATGCAACAGGATGCAAAACGTGATCTCAGTCCTGGCGCATTTGTGGAAATTTCAGGAATTTTGCACAATTGAGGCCAAAATTTTCTTAACCAAATTATCTCCCGTAGGGGCGTGTGGGTGAGTCGCAGCCTCTCCTCCGAGCATCAGTTCAAGCTCAAGACTAGATAGGACAGCTCTGGTCTGACTCAGGCTGTCTTAGACGTCATTGGTAGATACAGTGGTATGCTACACGCAACTGTCTTAGATGTCATTGGTAGATACAGTGGTACGCTACACGCAACTGTCTTAGACGTCATTGGTAGATACAGTGGTACGCTACACGCAACTGTCTTAGACGTCATTGGTACATTGGTAGATACAGTGGTGTCTCCATACGCTACACTCAGGGCCTTGGATTGATCACAACTGGACTGCTCAGGTTGTGTATGAAGAAGTTTTGCTTGTCATCGAGCATCAGTTCAAGCTCAAGACTAGATAGGACAGCTCTGGTGTGACTCAGGCTGTCTAAGACGTCATTGGTAGATGTGACATCTAAGACAACCTACTGTAAGTCAGACCGACTTAGGTTGTCTTAGACGTCATTGGTAGATACAGTGGCATCTATATATGGTACACTCAGGGCATCGGATCAATGGCAACTGGACTGTTCGGGCTGTCTATGAAGACGTTTCGCCTCACATCCGAGCATCGGTTCAACGTCAAGACTAGATAGGACAGGTCTGGTCTGACTCAGGTTGTCTTCATTGGCAGATACAGTGGCGTCCATATACAGTACACTCGAGGCAATGAATCACTCTCAACTGGAGTGATCAGGTTGTCTTAGAAGACGTTTCGACTGTCATCTGAGCAGGCGTTATCAGTTCATGTTCATGTCTTAGGCGTTTTCTAAGACAATCACTTGTGATCGATTCAATGCCGAGAAAGTCCTGCATGTGGCAAGCATATGCATATGACTATACATCTCTGCCAAGGCCAAATGATGCCAGTCTATCGGGAACAACACCGGATAAGTACGTTTGGAACGTATGCTTTATTAATCCTGCGATGGAAATGAAGGCATCACTGTCTTTAGTTCTGTCTTTAGAATCCGACACCAAACAGGAAAACAAAATCATGTAGATCCTCCCTGGAATTTAACAAACGTATACGTTTTTGCTTCTGTTACTACGAGATCGGGCTCAACTTGTTCTTAGTTTTAGAACTATATTAAATGTAACAGCACTCCGTTACTCCCGTTAACTCGTTCTAACTAATCTGTGCAAGGACCCTTGGATTTCACAGAGGTGATAAATGTCGAAACGACTCCATCTGCCACCCACACGTTCTAGGAGGGTGCAGATGTTGACTCACTGCACAACTTGTGCAAAGCCAAGAAATAAAATTGCTCTCTGCGTGTCACCGATTCAAATAACTCTAATTATCAACACAATGAAACAAACTTTCAGAAAGGGCTGAGATGATCGCGCGTCACTAATTATGGACGAACAACCGAACCGTGCACGCCACTGGAAGTAATGACATGTTTTTGCGGTGATGTACACGGGAGGCGTGACACCTGTGTTCACTGCGGGCCACATCAGAGGACCGCTTATAACCACAAGCTTATAACTACAAAAATGTCGATATCTTCTCCCTCATTCATGGTGGTTAATCGGTTCCAGATTCAACTGCGATAAATGAATTTAATCTTAATAAATGGAATATTTTCATAGTTAGAGCACAGAAAACCTGTAATACGTTTTTTTTAAACATTATAGCAGGCCCGTAGACACGAAATGACACCCCATAGTCGCCTTTGCACCCCTATTATTCATTGTTTACGTCACTCTTATGCTGCAGGGACTTAAGACAGTTGCTACCTTGCAGGCTAAACAGCTAGCCTAGAATTTATTTCTTCTAAACTTAAGAAGCCAAAAATGTACCACTTCCACACGAGATGGGAGGAGAACTTCATGACTTCATGCAGTGTTAAGGTAATGTAATGTAAGCTAATGTCATTGTGTCATTGCTGCCGTCTAGTGACCAGAATACTACATTTCACTTGCATTTCAATATGTTTTGATTAATACTCAGCGGTAACTACTCTACTTGTATGTGTATAAATGTGTTAGCATCGATGAAAAAGCAACGGATCTGGTCCATATCAACCCTCCAAGCCTCATTACGGTGTTCGACAAAGACTTGAGTTTTGTCAACTCACGGGTGCTCGACAAAAGACTTTGGTTTCACTGACTCACAACTGCCTGACGAACACTTACGTTTTCGTGAGTCACAGGTGCTCAACAAAGACTCAAGTTTCATTGACTCCACAAACACTCGAGTTTGAGTTTCAGACTCACTGGTGCTCGATGAAGACAAGTTTCACTTCCTCATAGGTTCTCAACAAAAACTCAGACGGGTGCTCAATGAAGACTCAAGTTTCACTGAGTCACGGGTGCTCGGCAAAGTCTCAAGTTTCACTAACTCACGGTTGCCCAATGCACACTTGAGTTTTTCTGACTCACGTGTGCTTGATGAAGACTAGAGTTTCACTGAGTCACAGGTGCTCGTCAACGACTCAAGTTTCACTGACTCAAAGGTGCTCGATGAAAACGAGTTTCACCGACTCACGGGTGCTTGATGAAGACTCGAGTTTTGCTGAGTAACGGGTGCTCAGCAAAGACTCAAGTTGCACTGACTCAAAGGTGCTCGATGAAAACAAGTTTCACCGACTCACGGGTGCTTGATGAAGACTCGAGTTTTGCTGAGTCACGGGTGCTCAGCAAAGACTCAAGTTGCACTGACTCACGGGTGCTCGATGAAGACTCGAGTTTCATTGACTCAAGGGGGCTCCATGAAGACTTTCAGACTCACTGGTGCTTGATTAAGACTCGACTTTCACTGAGTCACAGGTGCTTGACGAAGACTCAAGTTTCACTGACTTAAGGCTGCTCAATGAAAACCCGAGTTTTGCCGACTCACGGGTGCTCGACGAAGACTTGAATTTCATTGACTCACGAGTGCTCGACACAAACTCGAGTTTGGCCCAATCACGACATGACTTCCTGTCCCTCCTGGCCGATACAGGATTGAACTGTCTGTGATATCCAGAATGAGTGTTTTTGTGCTACGAGTTGAGGTTGCAGGGTTATAGCGGCTGTGTGTTAGTGAAGAGTGAAAATGTGCCTTTTCTGGTCTGTAATGTGATGTTCTACCACTACTGGGCCTCATGGAGCTGCCCAGTGGGTCTCACAGCAGGGGCTACAATAACGGAGCAGCCCCTTTTCCTGCGTTGAAGCCTTCAATCTCGGGAGGTCCAGCTCGAGTTACTGTCAGGTATTTAGGATGGGCATGTGCTGTTAACATATATAGTCAAGGCTGAACAATGCTAGTTTAATTAAACCCACCCAGACGTGGTGCCATTAGTTGACCCCATGGGGTTGCACAGCGGCCTAACGGCAGGGGCAACACTACCTGGCCAACACCTTTTCCTCTGGGCTCCCTCCCTCGCTAGTGCCTGCACATCCACAAGGATGAAACTCCAGAAGATGAAACTGACGAGAAATATGCACACGTATGTACTTAAAGCCGGCAATACGAACATCTTTTACAAAAGGGCCGAAAAAATGTTTCAACATGTCTGAAAAGGGGTAGGAAGAAGCGGAACTTTTTTAATCCTACCCCTTTTCCTTGTCTATTCCTGACAATAATACAATAATGATACAAATACGAATAAAATACAACACAAGAAAATAATAATTAAAAACAACACTATATAGTATGAAAAAATCTAAATTATGAGATAAAAAGTCAACATTATGAGATAAAATGTCAAAATTATGAGATTAAAAAGTCAAAGGTATGACATAAAATGTCGGAATTACTGTATGAGATTAAAAAAATCGAAATTGTGAGATAAAGTCAAAATTATGACATAAAAAGCCAAAATTATGAGATAAAAATCTAAATTATCAGATAAAATATCAAAATTATTTGATAAAAAGTCAAAATTACTGTATGAGATTTAAAAAAAAATTGAAATTGTGAGATAAAGTCAAAATTATGACATAAAAAGCCAAAATTATGAGTCATAAGTATGAGATAAAAAGTTGGAATGATGAGATAAAAAAAATTTAATGATGAGATAAAATGTCAAAATTATGAGATAAAAAGTCATAAGTATGAGATTAAAGTCAGAAAGATGAGATACAAAATCTAAATTATGAGATAAAAAAGTCAAAATTATGAGATAAAAAGTCAAAATTAGGAGATGAAAAGTTCTAATTATGAGATGAAAGTCATAATTATGACATGATTATGACAATTATGACAATTATGATAAACTGTGCATGTGCCACCTTCTTCACTGGAGCCTTCGCCACTTGGCACATGCAGTTTGTATCTCATAACTTCAAAAACTCTGACTTCTTATCGCATAATTATGACTTTTTATCTGATAGCTAACTTTTTAGCGTATAATTTGGACTTTTTATCTCATAACTATAACTTACCAACGGGCTTCCATTCGTGTAGTGTACACTAAGCAAGTAAAAGGATGAATAAAAATGTTTTATAAAATAAAATTCAGGCGTAATAAAAGAAAAAAATAATAGAACATTTCACCTGCATGTTCAAATAAATGTGAAAAAATAAAAAGAATAAATATAGAGAATAAACACACAGATACCATTCATAATGTATGCTTTTAACAGCACACCATGTCTATTTTACAGCCGTCGTTCAAAGGTGCTGCCATTGGGCCTCACGGCAGGGGCTACAATAGCTTCCCACCCCCTTTCCTGGGGTCCCTCCTACCATAAAATCACCGTCATTATTTATGGATGGCCTACAGCTCAATTTACTGCCTGATGTTTGGGCTAAAAATACTCTAAAATTCCAAAAGAACAATGGGAAGACGACAGGCAAATGAAGGTGCCAAAGTGCGCTCCATGCTTGCTGGCCGCATGCTAGAAACAACCAAACCTCGTCATGGCCGACGTTTTCCTGCGAAGCTGTGTGCTCATGAAGAATAACAAGGCAATGAAATGATTATGTGAGTGTGTCAGTGCGTGAACCCGCTCTGTGGTTTCACCATCCATCGCTCACCTGTCGCCCTACCAGCGTCCTGCAGCGGGAGAGGCCTCACGCTGTGGAATGCCTGTTGCCATTTAAGCTCCATTACTACCTGATGCTGCCCTATTCTCCCTGCCCTCTATTGCCTGGGGTTCGTATTGGATAAGAGCCGTAAAGCCCCGCGTTTCATGGGGCTGGGTTGAGTGTAATTGGAGGGAGGCAGGCCCCTCATTCCCCACACGGTTGGGGGCTACAATCACAGGCTAGCCCTAGCCTTTGGGCTGCCCCAGTAGGCGCTTAAGAGGGTCTAAAGAGGGCACCGCAGGGGACGATATCAAACACCCCCACGGTGGGAACACACTCAGGCGGTCTGTCTGTCAGGACTTGTTGAGTTCAGTGAATAAAGCATTGTGCTCACGCAGGTGACGTGCAAAACAAAATGAGGGCGGGATTGAGAAATGTGAGAAAAATGTCTGTTCAGGTCATTATTTTTTGAAGGCGAGATTACCGCTTGCCCGTCCCGAAACAGGAAGCAACGCAGCTTAGTTGGGCAGATAACAGAAAAGGATCTGATGAGGTGACAAGTTTAGCCTGAAAGTTATTTTTAGTTATTGTTTCAGTCGCCACAACGTCAAACATCCACCTGAGAGTCAACTCTGGTGTGGTTTGCTTCTCACACACCGTAGGCAGTTGTTTTGCATGTTTGTCACGCAGATCATCAAACTAATTGAAATATCCGTCAGTGACAACACAACTGAGCACAAAGCGCAGTTTTTAAATGAAACTTTGGATTATAAAGGAAGAAAGAAAAGCCTACATGGCCCTGTGTGAAAAAGCCAAACCAAAACATGGCCGTAACCTGCCTGTTGTGAACCAGGTGCAGTCATTAAAGGTCAAACACCAGTTTTCATGTTGACTTTTCCTGACGCGCCAGGCCGTTTGTCACACTTAAATGTTTCAGATCATCAAACAAATGGAAATGTTAGTCAGTGACAACACGACTCAACACAAAATGCACTTTTTAAATGAAACTTTTGATTATTAAAGGACGAAAAACATCCAAAGCTACATGGCCCTGTGTGGAAAGTCTTATAAAATTCTCATAAAATTACAGCTGTTTTTTTGTATATTTTCCACGTATATCAACTTTCCTCTTGCAAATGTTCTGCTCGTGATTATGACTTCGTTCCCATCATATTTTGAACTTATTGTCGTAAAATCAAAGCATTTTTTTTTTATTTCTGCTGGGTTTTATTTTTACATGTTTTCTTTTATTTTTCTTTAATATTTCAATTCTATGCTACTAAAATGGCACTATTTTTCCTCATATTACTACAACTTTTTTCTCTTCAGTTTGACTTTATCCTCGTAAAATTACAGATGTTTTTTTTCCCGTTTCAGCTGGTTTTTTTCCCAATACATCAAATTTCTTCTTGTAAATGTTTTCTCATAATTATGACTTTATTCCCATGATATTTTGAATTTATTCTCGTAAAATGACATCTATTTTTTTTCCATTTCTGCTGTTTTTCTCCCACCCATTTCATCTTTCTTCGTGTAATTTTTTTCTCTCACCATTACTTTATTCCCAGGATATTTTCATCTTATTCTCATCAAATTACAGCATTTTTTTTCCATTTCTACTGTTTTACATTTTTCCATTTTTTTATTTTATTTTTTCTTTAATATTCCAACTCCATGGGATTAAAATGATATAATTTTTTCTCATAATATTACAAGTTGACTTTTTTTTTTTTACTTTATTCTCATAAAATTACAAGTGTTTTTTCCCCATTTCTGCTTTTTTTTTTTTTTTAAATTTTCCACCTACGTCAGCTTTCTTCTTGTAAATGTTCTTCTCACCAAATGACTTCATTGCCGTAACCTTCTGCCTTCATTATCATTACATTACAACTTTTTCCACAACCTAATTTTCCCCCAGAAAAAAGGCTTTATTTGCTGTTTTGTTTGCTTCTTATATTACGGCTTAAAAAATAAAAAAAAAAACATAATTTTTTGTTAATATTACAACTTCATGCTACTAAAATTCCCTCATAATATTACATCATTCTCGTAAAATTATTTTTCTCGTCAGATTACAACTTTTTCTCTTAATATTTTGACTTGTACAATAGTACAATTATTGCCCATGTTTTTAATTGTTGCTGTTGTTTTTTTGTTTTTTTTTTACATGTTTTTTTTTTTATATATTCCAACTCCATGCTACTAAAATGACATTAATTTTCCTCATAATATTACAAGTTTATTCTCGGAAAATTGCGACTTTTTTTTCTTCACAGTTTGATTTTATTCTCATAAATTTACAGCAGTTTTTTCCCATTTTTGCTGTTTTTTTTTTAATTGTATGTCAGCTTTTTTCTTGGAAATGTTGCCCTCACCATATGACTTTATTCCCATAACATTTTGACTTCGTTCTCATTATATTACAACTTTTTCCAAAAAAAAGACATTCTTGTACAATAACTGCCGATATGTGAATTGTTGTTGTTAGCCAATAAAAAAAACAGCCGCGGGCCGCAAATGACCCCTGGACCGCACTTTGGACACGCCTGCCCTACTGTATTTGCTCTAGGCTTTTTCAAAATAAATCTCCAACTAGTCCTTTGAATAGTACGTTCATTGCTATCAAGCACACACACACACACACACACACACACATAAAACGCACACAACCATGCAACCTGAGGTCCAACTCGTCGCTCCGCGTTATGTCAGAGGAGGACTGGCTTATTTACACTACCAGCGACAACACCGAAGCTGGGACTTAGCAGTAGTCTCTCACGCGGGGATCAAAGCGTGTAAAGAAGTGCTTTAAGAAGAACTAAATACCGTAAGTGGAGTGAGTCAGGGCAGGTCTTCTCTTTGTTTCGATAAGCAAAGCTTGCCTGCGTGTGTGCATAAGCAGCACACGCAGGCAGGGCAGATGCAGACCTCCTGTCGATACTTACCTTCATGCATAAGTGTGTGACCTGCGTGAGTGAGGATAGATGTTCTTAAAGCGGAAGCCGCTGTGTGACACAGCAAAGCCGGGCTCGGGTGCCCAGCAGGTCATGTTGAGACAGCGGCGACATTTTGACGAAAGGCCTGACCGTGTCACCCGCATGCCGCTTTTGGGTTGCATGGAGGTCATACAGGGGCGCAAATCCCCTGAAACTTGGTATCAGTTTGCCATTACAGTAAGCACTCGGCTGACCTGCGAGTTATCAGAGTTTTACGTCTTTGTGCTTGAACTGATCAAGTTGTTTGGGCAAGTGGTGAGATTTCGCACTTTTTTCCGCGGCCCCTGAAGGCACCACAGTTACCTAACTACACCTTTACTCCAATTCCATCTGCTCATGGATGAATATATATGAATATTTCTATATGAATAAATGTAGGTTTATCTTCAAAATAGGCACCTTTAGCTGGCTCATGCACACTCGTTTTCTCTCGTTGGAACAAACAGAAAAGGAAAAGAAATGTGTGCTCATGTTTCACATAAGGATTGGATAAAAAAAGTGCAGTCCATGTTTTGTTTCTCCCTTCTTTTCGCCTCGAAAACTATTGACACGCCACTCTTGGCTACAATCACCGTAAACATCCTCAGTCTGGTACACCGCCATGTTTGTTTGCCTGACTGACAGTACTCCGGTGGCGTCACTTCCGGAAATGAGACTGAACAGCGAGAGCCAACTCGTCATCAACTATGAATGTCATTTTTGCAAATTAGCCGTTTCCTTTCAAAAACGGAACAATGCAGAACATAATTACAAACAATATAGAACATATTTAAGCATTTAAGCGAATCGTGTCAGGTACCCTTTTTAATCTGGATTGTGTCGCAAACGAACAATGGCAATTGAAGAGAGAAGGGGATGCTTCTGGAGCTCTTATTGCAAATGTTGATCCAAAATCGGAGGAGAACATTCATTTCAGGCAAGCGGGACCTTTTTTTCGGGTTGGTTAGCGAGCCATGTCTCAAAAATAGACATTTTTATGGGCTCGTGTTTCACCAAAAGAAACGGCAAGCGCTTCTGTAATACAGCCAACATTTATTGCCTGCTATGCAAATTTGAATTCCTATGTGACTCTCCCACACGCACACACACACACACACACACACACACACACACACACACACACACACACACACGCAGACACACAATCCAAGTCGGGCTTACCTCCTTGATCAGGCTGACAGTAATGACAGTGCTTAGCTCACATGAGTCACCATTGATCACTTCAGCCAGAGGGAACTGTCAAAAGGAGCAGTTAATATGTTTAAAAAAAAGAAAATGGCCGGCTCTTAAAAAGAAATCTTCAAAAGGGAGGCATAGATGAAGGCAAACTTCTCTTTATATTCCTCTTGGAGAGAATGAACAAGAAGAACCATGTTGCTTTCGGTCATAGTGCCTAAAGATGCAATACATGGTGTCCATCGACGTATGAACGTGAAAAAAAGTAACAATTTTACTTGACATCATCACGCTGAGCAGGGCAGGTTGCAGTCGAGTTTTGCTTTTTCCCGCCTGAACATGTGTCTGGGATTGTCTTTGCTTTGTTTCCCGTTGGACCCTTGCACTTCGTTAGCACTTATCCTGTTTCCTGGATTCATTTCCTCTGTTTCCACCTCCCTTGGTGACTTTTGTTAGTTTGCTGCTTTGCATTTTTGTCTTGTTTTGCTCGTCTTTATTGACGGCACCACATTTGAAACCTGTTCAAACATCCTGAGGCTCATGGAATAAAAAAGCAAGTGGTGGAAAAGAACGTCACGTCGAGACACGGGACCATCCTCGGCCCAAATGAAGGTTGTGACTGGTGCCCATTGCAGTCCAATAACCATCAGACACCATCTGCTTCAGAAGGCTTTTAGGAACGAAAACGTCTTCAAAGGTCTTGTCTCCATTCAAGGTTTGGAGAGCACCAAACATGGGACATTGAACCAGACAGTGGATGCCCTCCGTGAAGCCATCTTCACCACCTGGAACACTTATCAAGCACGCCCAAAGCCATGCCTGTTACTCACTCCTTTTTCCAGCATTGTATTTCTATTTTAGGAGGGTTTTGGGTTCTTAAACGTTTGATCAGCTGACGAACAGCATATTTCACTTTAATGCTTGTTTGCAATACATTGCTTACCCAAAGATGTTTTTGTCTCACTCCCATTTCTTCTTTTTGCATTTTGAAGCTCAACTTAGAAAATCCTGAAGATCCAACAGTGCAAAATGTACATTTTTGATGAGGAGTGCATAAAACATAAGATAGACTCAAACATGTTAGCACCGGGAGAGGTCCTTGTTGATTTAGGAATTCATGAAAAAAAAAGTGACAGAGTGAAGCCGCAAACTTAGAAGTGCAAAGACGGACGACAGTCAATGTCCATGCAGGTTCAGGCAGAAAAAAACAACCCGAACCCAATCTAAGCCTAACCCTACTATAACCCTAACCTTACTCTAACCCTAACCCAATCTAAGCCTAACCTTACTCTAACCCTAACCCTAACCCTACTCTAACCCTAACCTTACTCTAACCCTAACCCTACGCTAACCCTAACCCTACTCTAACCCTAACCCTATGCTAACCCTAACCCTACTCTAACCCTAACCCTACTCTAACCCTAACCTTACTCTAACCCTAACCCTACGCTAACCCTAACCCTACTCTAACCCTACGCTAACCCTAACCCAAACCTTACTCTAACCCTAACCCTACTCTAACCCTAACCCTATGCTAACCCTAACCCTACTCTAACCCTAACCCTACGCTAACCCTAACTCTATGCTAACCCTAACCCTACTCTAACCCTAACCTTACTCTAACCCTAACCTTACTCTAACCCTAACCTTACTCTAACCCTAACCCTACGCTAACCCTAACCCTACTCTAACCCTACGCTAACCCTAACCCAAACCTTACTCTAACCCTAACCCTACTCTAACCCGAACCCTACGCTAACCCTAACCCTACGCTAACCCTAACCCTACTCTAACCCTAACCTTACTCTAACCCTAACCTTACTCTAACCCTAACCCTACTCTAACCCTAACCCTACTCTAACCCTAACCTTACTCTAACCCTAACCCTACTCTAACCCTAACCCTACTCTAACCCTAACCTTACTCTAACCCTAACCCTACGCTAACCCTAACCCTACTCTAACCCTACACTGACCCTAACCCAAACCTTACTCTAACCCTAACCCTACTCTAACCCTAACCTTACTCTAACCCTAACCCTACGCTAACCCTAACCCTACTCTAACCCTAACCCTATGCTAACCCTAACCCTACTCTAACCCTAACCTTACTCTAACCCTAACCCTACACTAACCCTAACCCTACTCTAACCCTACACTGACCCTAACCCAAACCTTACTCTAACCCTAACCCTACTCTAACCCTAACCCTACGCTAACCCTAACCCTACTCTAACCCTAACCCTACTCTAACCCTAACCTTACACTAACCCTAACCCTACGCTAACCCTAACCCTACGCTAACCCTAACCCTACTCTAACCCTAACCTTACTCTAACCCTAACCTTACTCTAACCTTAACTCTACTCTAACCCTAACCCTACTTTAACACTAACCTTACTCTAACCCTAACCCTACTATAACCCTAACCTTACTCTAACCCTAACCCTACACTAACCCTAACCCTACTCTAACCCTAACCTTACTCTAACCCTAACCTTACTGTAACCCTAACCTTACTCTAACCCTAGCCCTACTCTAACCCTAGCCCTACTCTAACCCTAACCCTACACTAACCCTAACCCTACTCTAACCCTAACCTTACTCTAACCCTAACCCTACGCTAACCCTAACCCTACTCTAACCCTAA
This sequence comes from Dunckerocampus dactyliophorus, assembly GCF_027744805.1. NCBI lineage: Eukaryota > Metazoa > Chordata > Actinopteri > Syngnathiformes > Syngnathidae > Dunckerocampus > Dunckerocampus dactyliophorus. The sequence goes on from NC_072820.1 coordinate 49,142,166, forward strand.
CCTTACTCCAAACCTACGCTAACCCTAACCTTATTCTAACCCTAAGTGTGAATTTCTCTTGGAGATAAAGTATGTGTCTTTTCAAAATATGACGTTTCCATGCTCACAGTGTTCCTTCCTTGCAGGGCACCCAAGTTGCTGGCATTCCCTCCACCCCCCCACTGGCGTCCAAAGTAGAGTAAGTGCGTCCGCGGAACGGGCACCCGATCATTTTGTCTTCATCTGATCAAGCATAAGATTTGATGTCTGATTCATGAGGCAGATCAACCATAAAAGACTCTTTCACATCGGTTGACATCAAATGTAGCAACAATTTCCCACGCGGTCCTGTCTCCGCTGCGCACCTCAAGCGTGCATGTGGAAGTGGAGGGAAAGCCCCCTGAAGTCCCTGCCGTCTGTGTGGCCCGAGAAGCCCAAAATCAAAAGGACAGCTTTCATACAATTCGATGCTTGTCTTTTCACAGTAATAGAGTATTATTATACTTACACATCTCCATGAACATGAGAACGTGTGCTTCATCGTTCTACAGCTCCATGATGTGAACAGGCGACACGACGAGTCACGTCCAAACAGCCAAACCATTAAGTCAGCCCCGCTGGATCTGCTTAATAATTGGGGACTAACTGATGGAGACAAACCCAAGTGGAGGAAGCAGACGGGATCCCCGAGTGGGCTATGGCATGGATCGTTATGGAACTGGGTAAATGTCTTCTGCACTTTCCGCCATGAAGGAAATGTCACCCCCCAGAGACTATTAGACGGCGGCCCATTAGCGGTGGAAAACGGAAACTGAGCAGTTTTGCTTTTCCGGCTTTCCTCTGGCACAGGAACCAATGAAGGGACACATTATGGGATGGAGGAGAACTGCACCACGTAACTTTACATGGAGCTCAGGTCATTACACCAGACAATTTACAATGAATGGATGAATGACAGAGACTTGCAGAGTGCTGTCATAAAGCATCCATCCATCCATCCGTCTTCTGCATCTTATCCCAGGTTGGGTCGCGGGGAATCCCAGACCTCCCTCTCCCCGGAAAAAAGGTAGCGTGGGGCCCTGCTACCCTCTCACATAACGCCTGCAAGATACGTCACTCAACGCATTTAACAAATTACACCCATCGGACACGTCTTGAAGTTAAATCAGGGGTGTCCTGACGACATGTCAGCTTTGCGACGCGTGAATAAACCCAATTTTTAGTGTGAGCCTTTTCCAAATATTTCAACTTTTTTCTTAAATAATCTGGAATGTTCTTTTCGTAACATTATGACTAATATTTGGACTTCATTCCCATAATACGATCGCCTTTTTAACGTTATTTTGCATTGCTTGTGTCTCATAATATTAGTAGTATTTTTTCATATTTCAACTCCATGCTACTAAGATGACAAGTTGATTCTCGTAAAATTGTGACTTTTTTCTCGTTAGAATACAACTTTTGGTTCGACTATTTTGACTTTTTTTCTCATAAAATTACAGCTGTTTTGTTTTCCATTTCCGCTTCTGTAGTTTTATTTAAATGTTCCAACTATTTCCCCTCTGGTCTTGTAATTCCTCTTGTATGTGAACTTTATTCATTGTTGTGTTTGTTTCTCATAATATTCACACTTTAAAAAATGAACGTTTCCTTTAATTATTAGTGCCAAGTTTTTCCCACTTTTGCTGTTTTTTTTGTTTTGTTTTTTTTAACATGAACTCAAATGGAACACACAATGCAACTGCACCACATGGACTATGCGGGTACCAGCGTAACACTGCACACGAACACACAGTCATCCCTCCCCACCTTGCACGTTTTTTCAAAAATATATTCTTAACAAATCATGGTTGTTTTGTGGTTGAATGCGGCCTATTATTAGTCCAAAAATATGCATATTTAAGTCAATTTTAAGTTGGTTTTTTTTTTCCAAATGAAGCATTTTCAAGCATGGCTCGACTAACTACAATACAAACACTGTATGAAGCACTGGTGATGAGACAACGGACACCACAGGAAGTACTGCACAGAAACTGGAACAATAAAGGCAACAACAAGGAACTCCCCCAATTCTAACATGTGTGAGTCTAAATTATGTCTTATTTTCTGTTATTATTTCTTCTATATTGGGTAATAGGAGTGTGAAGGTGACTATAGGGGTGTTATTTCATGTCTAGAGGGCTCTAATCATGTTAAAAAACGCATTTAGAAGGTTGCAAAAAGGTTTTCTGTGTCTTAAATGTCTTATTTTCTGTTATTATTTCTACTATATTGGGTAATAAAAGTGTAAAGGTGACTACAGGGTTGTTATCTCATGTCTACAGGACTCTAATAATGTTAAAAGCCGCATTTAGAAGATCGTAAACAGGTTTTCTGGGTCTTAAATGTCTTATTTTCTCTTATTATGTCCACTATTGTGGGTAATTGGAGAGTTAAACTTGACTATAGGGGTGTTATTTCATGTCGAGAGGGCTCTAATAATGTTAAAAAATGCATTTAGAAGGTCGTAAACAGGTTTTCTGTGTGTTAAATGTCTTTTCTCTTATTATGTCCACTATCTTGAGTAATGGGAGTGTTAAACTTGACTATAGGGGTTTTCTTTCATGTCTAGAGGGCTCTAATAATGGTAAAAACTGCATTTAGAAGGTCGTAATCAGGTTTTCTGTGTCTTAAATGTCTTATTTTCTGTTATTATTTCTACTATATTGGGTAATAGGAGTGTAAAGCTGACTATAGGGGTGTTATGTCATGTCTAGAGGGCTCTAATAATGTTAAAAACTGCATTTAGAAGGTTGTAATCAGGTTTTCTGTGTCTTAAATGTCTTATTTTCTGTTATTATTTCTACTATATTAGGTAATAGGAGTGTAAAGGTGACTATAGGGGTGTTATTTCATGTCTAGAGGGCTCTAATAATGTTAAAAAAACGCATTTAGAAGGTCGCGAACAGGCTCTCTGTGTCTTAAAGGTCTTATTTTCTCTTATTATGTCACTATCTTGGGTAATGGGAGTGTTAAACTTCACTATGGGGGTGTTCTTTCATGTCTAGAGGGCTCTAATAATGTTAAAAACTGCATTTAGAACGTCGTAATCAGGTTTTCTGTGTCTTAAATGTTTTATTTTCTGTTATTATTGCTACTATATTGGGTAATAGGAGTGTAAAGGTGACTATAGGGATGTTACAGTATGTCATGTCTAGAGGGCTCTAATAATGTTAAAAACAGAATTTAGAAGGTTGTAAACAGGTTTTCTGTGTCTTAAATGTTTTATTTTCTGTTATTATTTCTGCTATATTGGGTAATAGGAGTGTAAATGTGACTATAGGGGTGTTATGTCATGTCTAGAGGGCTCTAATAATGTTAAAAACAGAATTTAGAAGGTCGTAAACAGGTTTTCTGTGTCTTAAATGTTTTATTTTCTGTTATTATTGCTACTATATTGGGTAATAGGAGTGTAAAGGTGACTATAGGGATGTTACAGTATGTCATGTCTAGAGGGCTCTAATAATGTTAAAAACAGAATTTAGAAGGTTGTAAACAGGTTTTCTGTGTCTTAAATGTTTTATTTTCTGTTATTATTGCTACTATATGGGTAATAGGAGTGTAAAGGTGACTATAGGGATGTTACAGTATGTCATGTCTAGAGGGCTCTAATAATGTTAAAAACAGAATTTAGAAGGTTGTAAACAGGTTTTCTGTGTCTTAAATGTTTTATTTTCTGTTATTATTTCTGCTATATTGGGTAATAGGAGTGTAAATGTGACTATAGGGGTGTTATGTCATGTCTAGAGGGCTCTAATAATGTTAAAAACAGAATTTAGAAGGTCGTAAACAGGTTTTCTGTGTCTTAAATGTTTTATTTTCTGTTATTATTGCTACTATATTGGGTAATAGGAGTGTAAAGGTGACTATAGGGATGTTACAGTATGTCATGTCTAGAGGGCTCTAATAATGTTAAAAACAGAATTTAGAAGGTTGTAAACAGGTTTTCTGTGTCTTAAATGTTTTATTTTCTGTTATTATTGCTACTATATGGGTAATAGGAGTGTAAAGCTGACTATAGGGGTGCTATGTCATGTCTAGAGGGCTCTAATAATGTTAAAAACTGTATTTAGAAGGCTGTAAACAGGTTTTTTGTGCTTTGAATACAAAAAGATTCCAATTATTGGGCATTTAGGTCAGTGTATCCTGGCTGTTGGGATTATGGACAAACAGACAAAAAAAAGCAGTGCACACACACACGACTCAAGGCCTGTATCGTCCATTCCCTTGAGAAAACAATCACAAACGGACTCTGTCATGCAAAAAGGAAGCGCTGAGTCTTGCTGCCAACAAACTTCAAAGCGCCCAGATTGGCCGCTAATTGGCTCCGGGAGATTTTTTGTTAAGATGCTTTCTCAGCGCTGGCACCACCAGCACGTCTCAATAGGAAGCCCCAGATACAATTCTCTTCCTTCTTTTTTCCCCTTCGTTTTCTCATTTCATTCTCATTCTCTCTCTCCATTACGACTCGCTCAGCAGCAGGCAGACACATCCGCGTGGCTTATTCCACGTCACAGACCCACGCTTGGGTGAGCAGAATAAACAGCGGCTGCGTGCTTGACGCGATTGTCGGCATCAAACAGCAGAAGCGCGGATGAAACAACTTGTTTGGCCTCACTATTTGATATGAAATGTTTCCTTCCTGCCTTATTCTCCTGCAAATCTGCACTTGCTCTTTTGGAGCGTGAAACAAATTTGAAGTTGCATACGACGCAAGGGGGGACCAAAGCCTCCCCACCGAGGGGCCCGTACTGCAAAATGAAAGGACTTTGATATTTGACATGTTGTGAAGCAGCCCGTGTAGATATTCTAAGACATGATGTACTTGAAGAAAAAACATCTTCCCTCACACTTCATTTATTTATTTTGAATTTGACAAATATTTCTACTTTCTGCTTGTCATTTTTCAACTTTATCGTAATATTTAAACTTTTTTCCCCAACCTAAGTTTCCAAAAAATTCTCTTCTCTTTTATTTTGTTTGTTTCTCGTATGACAGCTTGAAGAAGTCACTTACAACTTCATTTATTTGGATGTTTCAACATGATGCTTGGAAAATTACATTTTTTCCCCTCCGAAAATTACGAATTTTTGCTCGTAAGATTGCAACGTTTTATGTATTTGATCTGCTAATATTTTGACTTTATTCTCGTTAAGTCACTGCTCTTTTTTTCCATTTTTGCCGTTTTTATTTTTTTTGTTGTTTTCTCGTTTAATTGTATCTCTAAAATGTCCATTTTTCCTGATAATATTTCAACACTATTCTTGTAAAATTACAACTTTTTCTCAATAGATTACATCTTTTTTTTTCTCTTAATATTTTGACTTTATTCTTGTAAAACGACTGCATTTTTTCCCCATTTTTGCTGGTTTGTTTTGACTTTGATATTTTGCATTTCGTAAACGAGCCCATGTAGATATTCTAAGACGTGATGTACTTTAAGAAAAAACAGCTTCCATCACAAATGTACAAATATTTAAACTTTCTGCTTGTAATAAAAAAAACAACTTACAAATTAATTTCTTTGAATGTTTCAGCATTGTGCTTCGAAAATTGTATTTTTTCCTTCCTAAAATTCCAACTTTTTTTCTCCTAAACTTGTTCTCTCGTAAGTTCACAACCTTTTAGCTCTTAGTGTTGCAACTTCATTCTGCTCGCTAAATTGCTGCTCTTTTTTTCCCCCATTTTTTCCATTTTTATTCTTTTAGTTTTCTTGATCAATTGTATCCTTCGAATGTCAATTTTTTCAACACTACTCTTGTAAAATTACCACTTTTTCTCGTCCAATTACAGCTTTTTTTTCTCTTAATATTTGGACTTTATTTTGGTAAAATGACTGGAGTTTTGCTGTTGTTTTCTGACTTTGATATTTTACATTTTCGGAAAGCCGCCCATGTAGATACTCTAAGACATGATGTATTTGGAGAAAAAACCTTACATCACACTTTTTTTGCTTGTTTTTCCTTTTTTTTTTTAAATTTTACAAATATTTGGACTTTCTGCTTGAATGTCTTTTGCGTATTATGACTTCATCCCGTATTATTTTAACTTGATTGTTTTCCAAAACTTGTTCCTTATTCTTTTATTTTCTTTGTATCTTACACTACAACTTGAAAAAGTAACTCATCACTTCATTTCTTGAAATATTTTAAAAATGTACCCTTTTTCTCTCATATTAGGACCTTCTTCTCCTAAAATGACGACCTCGTAACGTTCCAACTTTTTCTTCCCTCTTAATATTTGGACTTTATTCTAGTTAAATTGCGGCTCTTCTTTCCCATTTTTGCTGTTTTTATGTTTTGTTTTCTTGTTTAACGGCATCTTTAGAATGTCTATTTTTTCATCCTAATATTACGACACTTCAAAATTCTTATAAAAATGTCTAAATAATTCTTATAAAATGAAGACGTTTTCTCGTTTGATGACAGCTTTTATTCTCTTAATAGTTTGGCTTTGTTCTTGTAAAATTACTGCTTTTTTTTTCCATTTTTGCTGTTGTTTTTTTTTTTGTGAAATTATATTTTCAGAATGCGCTACAGGCCCTAAAGAAAACAAAACAAACTCAGCCGTGGGCCGCAAATGGTCCCCGGGCCACACTTTGGACATCCCTGATATAATGTGTGTGTGTGTGTGTGTGTGTGTGTGTGTGTGTGTGTGTGTGTGTGTTGTCTGCTTCCACACTCATTACGTCCGTCTCATAAACAGAAGTGACAGATAAGGACAAGGAGACACATAAGAACACACACATTCACGACGTGCTTGTGCATATAGAAACCTGAAAGTGCAAACGTTTAAAAACAGGTCTTGCAATTTTTTGCCTTCTAATTCCATGCATGCGCGCAGACGCCAATTCAGTCGTTTGATAAATGCAATATAATGTGTCATTTAAGAACTTTAAGTCTGGATGGTAGAAGAAGGATGTGTTGTTTTTGTGGCGGAGAGGTCATCAGTTCAGTCCAACGGCTTTCATTCAGTAAACATTTAAGTATATTGCCCTCCAGTGGTCATGATGTGCATTACACCTCATATCTCCACACATGGGCTGCACTTCATATGCATTCGGCAACGCTGGCTGGCATTTCCATTCACTTCAATGAAAACCTAAGTGAAGAAAGAATGTTCATAGCTGCACAAACAGTGTTTGCCCCTTACTTTTTGGCATTTCTTACTTTTTGGCATGTTTGTCACACTTAAATGTTTCAGATCATCAAACCAATGTAAATATTAGTCAATGACAACACAACTCAACACAAAATGTAGTTTTTAAATGAAACTTTTTATTATGAAGGGAGATAAAAATCCAAAGCTACATGTCCCTGTGTGAAAAAGTGATGGCCCCCTAAAGCTAATAAGTGGTTGGGCCCCCTTAGCAGCAACAACTGCAATCAAGCGTTTGCCATAACTTGCAATGAGTCTCTTCCAGCGCTGGGGAGGAATTTAGCAGAATTGTTGTCATCCAGCCACATTGGAGGCTTTTCCTTTTTAAGGTCATGCCACAGCATCTCAATAGGATTCAGGTCAGGACTTGGACTAGACCACTCTAAAGTCTTCATCCATTCAGAGGTGGACTTGCTGGTGTGTTTTGGATCATTGTCCTGCTGCAGAACCCAAGTTGCTGTCAGCTTGAGGTCACCAACAGATGGCCGGACATTCTCCTTCAGCACAATTCATGCTTCCATTCATCACAGCAAGTCTTCCAGGTCCTGAAGACCATCACACTACCACCACCATATTTTACCCTTGCTATGATGTTCTTTTTCTGAAACGCCAGATGTAATGGGACACACACCTTCCCAAAAGTTCAACTTTTGTCTCATCAGACCACAGAGTATTTTCCCAAAGGTGTTGGGGATCATCAAGATGTTTTCTGGTAAAATTGAGGTGAGACTTAATGTTCTTTTTGTTAAGCAGTGGTTTTGGTCTTGGAACTCCGCCATGCAGGTTTCATAACAGGCAGGTTACGTAAGGTTGTTCTAATAGCAGGTGATCGTCATCTTACGTTATCATTCATTAGTGGTGAGTACCTGCACATTTTTACAATCTAAAATGTGTTTATTACGTCTGTGAGAGATCTTGAAGAGCCGAAGCAAACATAATAATTCCAACAGTCACTAGCAGGAGGGGTGGGGGTGGGGTGTGGTGGTTCCATTAAGCTGCATTTTTTTACGGGATCTACCGTACGTCATGAAGACAAACAATATTTAACAGAAATGTGACGACACTTTGGGAGAAAACGGTGCATAAACTTCAGGAATCAGGCTATGGATTAGTCGGGCCTGATGATTTCCGCGGGGACTCGCCAATAAAAATGTAATCTACTGTTGAATGCCGAATCGCTCGGAAATGCTGCCATCGACAGGAGAAGGAACGTTTGCGGGGGAAGTGTTTCCCTGGCGGACGGCGCAATCGTGGCGGGATCTCGTCACAAACACTAGCCCGCCCCCGTCTGACACGTCGAGACGGCAGCCTCTTCTCCTCTCCTCGCTCAGCGTGAATGAAAGCTAGCGGGGTTAGCTCAGTTTAGCAAAGATGCTAGCGCGGCTGTGTGAGAGTGTTTACACCGTGTTGTGTTTTACCGCTTGTTAAAGGGTCCCCATTTTTGGGAATTTAGCGTTCACTTTCAAAAACGGGACAACGTAGAAGCTAATTAGAAACAATACATATGAATACAATAACAATAATACGTAACATATTTAAGCAAAGCTGATCAATCACGTCAGGGACCCTTTCACGCAAGCGAGGGTTTTTACGATGGCCGCTGATGCCGTGGAAGTTCCGAGTGAAATAAGGATCAGAGGCACGTTTATTCTCGCTCCCAGCTCGACTTCACCGTCAACAAACATTCCCAACACACGGAACACACTTCCGGTCTAAAAAATAAGAGCAGTCTTTTGAAGATTTTATTAAAAAAGTTATCCAAGCGTTTTCTGAAATACTGTAATGGGCAAAACTGGCCGATGACGTAGTGCATCGACATCAAAAAAGTGCATTCCCTATGCTGGCACAGTAAGTGTAGAAAGTAAAAAAAACCTGAAGAAAGAAAATTCATCGGGCCCGAGATGAGACTGTTTACTGATAAATACGTCGGTGCAGATTTCAGCTCCAAGCACATTTGATCTGCTTCGGATCTGGTTACAAACATTTGCACACCAGGTCAGATGGACCTTATCTTGAAATGACATATGAAACGATATGGAGGCCTCCAGTGTGTGCGTGTGTGTGTGTGTGCGTGTGTGTGCGCGTGTGTGCGTGTGTGTGTGTGATCAAAGCCAACTGCTCCGTCTTCACTGGCGGTCACAGGAGGTGACAGACAATTGGTGCGAGATACGCCCAGGGAATGGAGATCCATTCCCATCAATCCACCCATCCGTCCGTTGTCTAAAAACTTCTCCGGTAGGTTTGGTGTGTGTAGAAATGCAGGCGACATCGACACATTTGAAAAAAAGATTTGATTTTGCAAGCTAATATGGTGTTCCACGAGCAGTCGCTAGCCTCTTTGTTTGTTTAACAAAGTACGGCTGGGAAAACCTGTTGCTAAAACCAGTCTATCGGGTCAAGGCCACAATGTGTCTATCCAGGATGCAAGAAATGTATCGTAACAAACAGCCCAGCCGCCATCTGGGCCTTGAAAACCGAGGTACGTGCCGACACCCCCTAGCAATCGCACACCACGACAAACTGCAACTCGGACACACCCCAGTGCTGACTCTGCAAAAGCTCATTACGTCGTTCAGGTGAAACTATGCAAGGCTTTATGGGATGTTTAACAACACAACTTCAAACAACAGCATTATAGAAAATGGCTTAATTACACAGGCCTACTCAGACGTCCTCGAAAACCGTGGTTGGGTGGAACCTCGGTTCGCGTTCGCCCCGGTTAGCGTGTTTTTGGCTCAACCACAATCTCGCCTCGGTTAGCGTACAATATGGTGGTCGTCTCGCCGTGTTGTTAATACACTGCTAATACACTGGGACGTCACGAGGCACCCAACTCACGACACGAGACAAGTAGACGAGATTTTAACAGGAATTTTTTTTAAAAAGTACAATGAAAAAATATAACTAACAAACAATCAGGCACAAAACAATTCGGGTGCATTTTGAAATGTTTATTGTCCCACAAATTGACACTAACCAATGTTATTGTTACTGTCAACATTTTTTGGGACCAAATTAACCACTGTTATGATATATAATAATTACAAAAAATGGATAATAATAATGCAGTATTTCCTTTAATATGTCATCTTTAAAGTTGTTGAGTTGCCGTTTGTGACGTGCGTTTTCTCACAGTCAATTCGTACTGACCGTCAAACGTTTGCAGCATTTCTTAAAACGCTGGCTTTTCAAGTGCGTTAGACAGCAGCACTTCTTTTGCGATGACTTTCTGCGAACGCACACAATTTATGCGGTATTCCGTTTGTACAAGTATTTACTTTGCTGAGAAAACGTCACAGAGACAAGGCGACTGTTCGACCGACAAGCGGTCTCACTCCGTTCGCCGTTATTCTATGGAACGCCATTGTTCTATCAAGCATTTAGGTGACGAGCCAACCGTTTGGAGGCGAGAGACGAGGAAAACGAACAGGCGTGCACACGGCAATACATGGACACCAGCAAAATGATCAAGTTCATTTTAATTTACTGTGTCAAGGTATTAATTTAAATTAATTGTGATTGTGTTTTAATCTCAAGACGCCAGATCTTGTGACACCCTAACGTCATCCATCCATCCATCCATCCATCCATCCATCCATCCATCCATCCATCCATCCATCCATCCATCCTTCCATCCATCCATCCATCCATCCATCCATCCATCCATCCATCCTTCCATCCATCCATCCATCCATCCATCCATCCATCCATCCATCCATCCTTCCATCCATCCATCCATCCATCCATCCATCCATCCATCCATCCATCCATCCATCCATGCCGCTTATCCTCACTAGGGTCGCGGGTAAGCTTCAGGTTTGTTTTTTTTAATCACAAAACGCCTTCCTTTTTAGCATCCTATTAGCTAGCTAAAACGCTGGTGCGGCCGGTGGCGCTTTATGGATGTGAAGCATGGCCTGAGAGCTTTCGAAATGAGCGGTAATAGGCGAACCTTGCGTATCGGCTGAACGGCCCATCGAACCAATGAATCAATTGGAAGAAATGGGAACAGAAGGGAGAATCATGACAAATATCAAGAAGGGGTCGTTGCAATTCTTTGGCCAGGTCATAAGAGCTAAGAACCTCGGCACCCGCATTTTTGAGGGATGGATTAACGGTTGACAGATCAGAGGTTTGTGGACTTGGAGATGCCATTCAACCGTGTTCCTCTAGGAATCCTGTGGGGAGTACTCCGGGAATACGGGGACCACCTAATTTAGGTGGTTCGTTCCCCGTATGACCGGTGTCAGAGTTTGGTTCGCATTGCCGGCAATAAGTCGGACTCGTTTCCAGTGAGGGTTGGACTCCACCAGGGCTGCCCTTTGTCACTGATTCTGTTCATTACTTTTATGGACAGAATTTCTAGGCACATCCACGGCGTTGAGGGGTTCTGGTTTGGTGGCTGCAGGATCGGGTCTCTGCTTTTTGCAGATGATGTGGTCCTGCTGGCTTCATCCCTCTGTGACCTTCAACTCTCGCTGGATTGTTCGCAGTCGAGTGTGAAACGGCTGGGATGAGAATCAGCACCTTCAAGTCCGAGTCCATGATTCGAGTCCGTGGAAAAGGGTGGACTGCCATCTCCGGGTTGGGGATGACTTCCTGCCCCAAGTGGAGGAGTTTAAGTACCTCGGCGTCTTGTTCACGAGTGAGGGAAGACTGGAACGTGAGATGGACAGGCGGATTACTGAGGCGCCTGCAGTGATGCGGACCCTGCATCGCTCTGCATCTACGTTCCTACCCTCACCTATGGTCATGAGCTTTGGGTAGTGACCGAAAAGACATGCGTGTACAAGCGGCTGAAATGAGTTTTCTCCGTAGGGTGACTGGGCTCTCCCTTAGAGATAAGGTGAGAAACTGAGTAGAACCTGGGGAGGTGTTCAGGGCACGTCCGACCGGTAGAAGGCCTCAGTGAAGACCCAGGACACGTTGGAGAGACTATGTCTCTCCACTGGCCTAGGAAGGACTCGGAATCCGCCGGAAGGAGTTGGACGAAGTAGCCGGGGAGAAGGAAGTCTGGGCTCCCCTGCTTAGGCTGCTGCCCCCGCCCCCCGACCTCAGATAAGCAGAAGAAGATGGATGTATGGATGGACCAGTGGAAGACAGCGGAAACGGTAGAGCGATGACATCAAGGACTGGACAAGAAAATCAGTACGTATATGACGTACATGAATGACAACAGAAAGGGATGAACGAACATTGAAGGCTTTTCCTGTGTTCAAGTCAAGAATCACGTCTTCAGTGAAAGTAAAAGTAACCTTAATTGTACATTTCATCATTTCAATGCATTTCCAATTGTTTCCTGCATGTCAAACTCTCATTTTTAAACTATACAAACATGTTTTGTGTCAATATTTTTGGCTTTCTGGATTTACATGATTTCTTATGGGAAAAATGGATTCGGTTAACGTCGGTTTGGGTTGAACCCTCTGGAACGCATTAACGACGCTAACCAAGGTTCTACTGTATTTTGATCAAGCAGACTCTCACAGCATGCATGTGCCGCTGTCTGGGTCACTCATGTAAGCCTTTGACTTGTTACTCCTCATTTTGAACATCAAGGTAATTTCCTGTGTCCTTGTCGTAACCCTCAAAAATCTTGTCTCGCTTGTTCTCTCAAGCAGGGCGCCAAGCCTTGTGTTAGCACTGGGACGAACTAGGACAGATATAGAATAGAATAGACCAGAATAAGCCTTCATTAGTCCCGAAATGAAGACATCATTACATGTTTGGAGGCCTGAGTATCTCATCTGCAGATGAAGTGCCTGGGGCTGACTCAAGCTGTGATCTTTAGCATTGACTGGGATGTTTTGCGGCTGCGGATGCTGGCTAAAGCTGGACATCCGCAGATGGATCAGTGTGGTTTTCTGCAGAAATGCGGTCGCTGTATTGGATTGTTGTGGTGACGAGAGAAACGAGCCAAGGGCGAAGCTCTCGTGTTACGGGCCCATCTATAAAACGTTTGCAGCACCCTTACCTACGGTCTTGAACTTCCTTTCGCAGTGAGCCTGGGCTCACCTGGGGACATAGGAGAAGAGGAGTTTAGGTAGCTTGGGCGTGTCCATGCCTTGGGGCAGACATGGGACAGGCTCTCAGCTGGCCTGGGAATGCCTGCGACCAAGTGTGACCAGGATTAAAATGGATGGAGGTGTCATTCCTTCTTTTTCCTGCCGTTTGGTCATAGCAAGGGCCGCACGGTGGATGAGTGGTTAGCCTGTTGGCCACACAGTCAGGAGATCGGGAAGACCTGTGTTCGACTCTCCGCTTGGGCATCTCTGTGTGCGTTTCTCCAGGTACTCCGGTTTCCTCCCACATTCCAAAAACATGCATGTTAGGTTAATAGGCAACTCTAAATTGTCCATAGCGGATGGTTGTTTGTCTATATGTGCCCTGTGATTGGCTGGCGACCAGTCCAGGGTGCACCCCGCCTCACGCCGGAAGTCAGCTGGGAAAGGCTGCAGCATACCCGCGCGACCCTAATTAGGATAGGCGGCATAGAGAATGGATGGATGGATGGGCTTTATTGGACTTTAATGGTACTTTAATGAACCAATACAAACTTCTACGGTGTTCCGTATCCCGACATTTTGTGCGCTCCCATTAATTAAAAAAAATTGTAATAATTTGTAAAAAAAAAAATGTATTAAATTTTTAACATTTTCTAAGAATAATACTTAATTAAAAAATTTTAAATTTTTGCACTTCATTATGTCTCCTGATATACACGTATAAACACATAATGGACACACCCATTCCGCCTAGAAAGCCTGCTATTAAAAAAAAAGCTCCAACAAGGTTTGATGGTTTTCTATCCATGCTGTGAGCATAGAGTAACAGGTGCATTCATGACAACATGGACTACTTACATCATTTTGGGAACATAGCAACATAGAAAGGAACGCTACGCCTAGCGTCAAAAACAAAAACAGAGCAGCAGCGGCGGCAGCCCCGATATATAGCGTCATCTACCTTAGTGGCCTGAGGCGTTGTGATCCAGTGTGTTGTGAAGCTAGTCGCTAGCCAGCTGTGGTGTGGTGTCACTACATTACTAACATAGTACTTGGGCGTAACAATGTTAATAACAATAATAATAACAGTGTCGCCGTAACTTGGTTCATATGCAGGTCATTTTATGTCAATTGTTGTCACATTTTTGGTGGGGTTTTTTTAGAAGGCCTAGGTGCGTCCCATTACGTGCAATCTTCCGCTTTTTAGCTGTTTTTATATCTTTAGAACGCACAGAAAAGTGAATGACGCATGTTCATGTCTCGAAAGGGATTGTGGATGATGGGCAAAACTGCAAAAAAAGCACACTTTTCCTTTGAAGTTTCACTTTGAACTCCAAGATATAAAATAAACCAAAGTAAAAATACACACAGTGGTGTGAAAAAGTTTTTTCCCCCCTTTTGCATGTTTGTCAGTCTTAAATGTTTCAGATGATCAAATGTAAATATTAGTCAATGACAACACAACTCAACACAAAATGCATTTTTTAAATGACACTTTTTATTATCCAAAGCTACATGTCCGTGTGAAAAAGTGATTGCCCCCTAAAGCTAGTGTGGTTGCCCCCCCTTAGCAGCAACAACTGCAATCAAGCGTTTGCCATAACTTGCAATGAGTCTCTTCCAGCGCTGTGGAGGAATTTAGCAGAATTGTTGTCATTCAGCCACATTGGAGGCTTTTCCAGCATCAAGCGCCTTTTTAAGGTCAGCTGAACAGCAAAACAGCCCCAGACCATCACACTACCACCACCATATTTTACTGTTGCTATGATTTCTGAAATGCCAGATGTAATGGGACACACACCTTCCAACAAGTTCAACTTTTGTCTCGTCAGACCACAGAGTATTTTCCCAAAGGTCTTGGGGATCATCAAGATGTTTTTTGGCAAAATTGAGACGAGCCTTGTTGTTGACTAATATTTACATTTGTTTGCTGATCTGAAATTTAAGTGTGACAAACATGCATAAAAAAAAAAATCAGGAAGGGGGAAAACACTTCTTCACACCACTTTTTTCCTATTGTGATGATCAAAAGAGCGACAACACGGCGGCTGAAGAGCCGCATGCCTAAATTATTATCACTTTATCATCTTTTGCATGTTCCTGAATCCTGCAACACAGAAATAAGTGTCACTTTTATAATAACATCGCTATACTTAACCCCCCCCCGGTCACAAGTCATAAGTGGCTGTGTCAAGAATCCTGTGGCACTTCAGCTCCGTGAATTTGAGAATGACTTTTCACATTATTGACATCTACCGCTTTCATATCCTGGGGTTGTAAATGTGCTGGGCTACGAAATGAACCCAGCATTCAGGCTGACGTTTCCCGATTAAGATCATTTACCCTATTCATGTTCATCGGCGTACACGCCAGCATGTCATGCTGATGCACACACGCTTCACATGAAAAAGAATTAGGCCAAAACTGTAAAGAAAATAAATGTTGCGTGGAGATATACCGGTGAAGTGATTACGAGCGACTGAACTTTAAAGAGACAATGCAGACAAAGCATGTCTCATGCAACTTCACATTCAAATCATCTAATTGCCACAGGAACGTGAATATGCTCCCAAAACCTTCTCCTTTATCCGGCAAGACAAAAGCTATTGTTTGCCACAATGCGCATGTCTTCCCCATCCCTGTGAAAGGTCTGCCTGCTTGTATCAAATACACCGTTGACACCGCACGTCAAGCCCCTCGGTCATCGGATCCGCTGGAGAAATCACTAAATCACGCCACAATGGCCGTGGACTGGGCTCATTCACACAGGCCACATGAAAAGAGAGCAAGAGAAAGAGGGAAGTCTGACTTCCACGGCTCGGGCCAGACAGACAAAAGGCTCAGGATCAGCTCAGCCTCGGGACAAAAATCATATGACACTGGCGCACAGGAAATCACCCAAATCGTCCATTGTCTGGGACAACATCAAAATCTCTCAGCCTCCGCACGGGTACCGAGACGCGGGGCGGGAGAGAGAGAGAGAGAGAGAGCTGAGAGAAGATTGATAGGTGAGGCCGAGAAAGTGGAAGATGTGAGGAAGGATGGTAGGACACCAGGGTGAGCGTGGAGGAAACACAGTAGAGTCGTGCTTTCCGTGGCGGTCCGGACCGAGACGACCGTGTTTCTTTCTGACACACGGCTCGCTCCCTCCCCTCCAAACCCTACCGCCACTGCTCACTCACGTATTACATGCATTTTGTACAGGCAACCGCCAAGAATAAATGATGCATCAAGCTATGGTAGGTAGGGGTTATTAATGGATTCATAAATGTCAATAATCGATTCGGACGGAAGAAAAAAACCCGGCAGGGACTGTTTACGGTGCTGCACCTCAGAGTAAGACGCTACCAGAAAGAAACTCCGACCGTCTGGAGCGTCTCAAAGCACTTTGGCTTTCACGCAGTTGAAGGTAAAAACGAAATGGACAATATGCAAGCTTTGGCATCCAAGCGTCAAATATTTTTCGAACACGTCAAATGTGGGAAAGCACGTAGCACGTTTCTACCCGAACCAGGAGGAAAAACATCAGCTAAAGATGCTGCTGACCAGAGAACCATCCAGCAGGTGATAACTCATTTTCCACCCAACTCGGAAGAGCGTTTCTGCTTGAAACGCTTTTATTGCCGAGGATTTGCGTCCGTATTCGGTTGTTGAGAAGCAGGGCTTTGGTGCGTTGTTGCGTCCAACAATATAGTAACAGACAATAAGCCATTTAAGACGTAAAAAAGACTTACTCATGTGTGTTGCTGGGAATGTGTTCCGGTGGCGCGGAAAGGTAGTGACGTCGCTGGTTCAGAGTTGAGTATTAGCTTGCCGCAAAAGTAGCCCGTGTTAGGGATTATCGTGCCTGCTGTGAGATCATTCAAACCTGCGATAAACGCCTGGTGCAAAACTGGTCCTTGCGTGTCTCACCGAACATTACATTAACATTACTGACACCTAGTGGCCAGTGTAGAACACTACATATCATCCTAGCGTCTTTGAATGCATCTTCTGAATGTCTTACATTTGTATTTTAACACATTTTGATTATGATTGAAAATGCTACAATTAGGCAAAAAAGAAAAATCACAAAATGTGCTTAAATATGCATATTTTTTCATCTAATAGGCTGTATTCACCTTGGATACGGATTGGTTGGATACAGTCTATTATTAATAAAAAAATATATGCATATTTAAGTAAATTGTACTTATTCTTGGCCTAAATGAAACATTTTCAAGCATTAAAAATGATCTAAATGAACTAAAATACAAACACAAGGCAGGACTGTATTCTACATCGGCCACTGTGTCGTGTTTGGTGAGACAGGCACGAGACTCCTCATTAAGGTTCCCCGGGGGGACACATTTACCGTGACAGTGCTCGAGCAGGAGTTTTATTTACATCCTACGCGGCTTATTTACTCTTATTCTGTCCGCTATATTGGGTAATAGGAGAGTAACGCCATTTAAAGCCGCAAGAAAGTTTCCCTGTCCAGGAAAAAACACTGAACTGCTAACGCGTGAGTCTATGTCATCTTATTTATGCCTAATATGTCTTATTTTCTCTGATTATATCTACTATATTGGGTCAAACAAATGTAAAGGTGACTGTAGGGGTGCTAGTTCATGTCTTGAGGGCTCTGATAATGTTAAAAAGCGTATTTAGAAGACTGTAAATAGGTTTACTATGCCATGACTACGAGTGTGTGCTGGTACATATACGCTGTACATTTTCCCTGTATTATCACGTATTTATAAATTATTACTGACTTGCGGTGAATGAGATGCGAGTTTGCAGGGGAATAAAAATGAAAGTGGAAAAATTGTGCAAATGTGCGGGGGATCCACTGGTCAAAGTTTGCATCATTTGTGCTTGAATGTGACTAAAATGAAACCTACGACCAAAGCGGTTAATTGTGGTATTTGCACAGCAAACAGAACCAAGGGAGCATGTTTGACGATCGTGTTAACACTGAAGCTTCCTCCCCTGATTTCTCTGTCTGAGGAAACATTCAATCACACGTAAGTAAAATATCATAACATCTAACAATGCAGCGATCGGTGACGCGTAGAAGTCGATATGCGACTTTCTCACCTAGCCCGGATACCCGAGCCCACTGCACTCCCTCCCCCCTCTAATGAAGGACGTATTTGAACAGGTGAGTGCAGCCGTGTGCAAGAATGACGGACAGGTCGGCAGCCGGCCAGCCTGTCGGGTCTCGCCCGAGGCAACACATCCATTCAGCTCACGAAAGGCACAGACAGACACGCAGCGCTCTGCCCGTCCCTCTCGTTCCTCATTGGAAGCGAGACACACGAACAAGGAGGCTCGTGGTTGTCCACCACGACCAAAGTGGAAGCTGTCACATCAGTTTGGAAGGAAGTATACTGTAGCCCGATATCGAACCGTGGTAGACACGTCCGATAAACGACATGCAGTCTGTTCATATTTCCATCAGGGATGGGACACTTGCGTTCAAGTTATGAGTCACTCACTGAAATGAATCGGGTAGTTGATTTGATTCACTCGAGTCAGACATCACAGAGCGTTCGTGCAGTAACTCACACACGGGCGACAAGTTCTGCAGACGAGCTGTGGATGCCCAGCGAGCATCCGTGAGTCAGTGGAAGTTCAAGTCTTCGTCGGGTACCCGCGAGTCAGTGAAAATCAAGTCTTCGTCAAGTACCCGTGAGTCAGAGAAGCCCAAGTAAGTCTTCCTTGAGTACCCGTGAGTCAGTGAAACCCAAGTCTTTGTGGAGTCCCCGTGAGTCAGAGAAATACAAGCCTTCATCTAGTACCCATGAGTCAGTGGAACTCAAGTCTTCGTCAAGTATCCACGAGTCATTGAACTCAAGTCTTTGTTGAGTGCTTGTGAGTCAATGAAAACAGTCTTCATCGAGTACCCTTGAGTCAGTGAAACTCAAGTCTTCTTTGAGGACCCATGAGTCAGTAAAACACGCGTCTTCATTGAGTACCCACGAGTCAGAGAAATTCGAGTATTCTTTGCATGTCCATGAGTCAGTGAAACTTGTCTTCCTCGAGTACCGAGAGTCGGTGAAACTCGAGTCTTAATCACATATCTATGAGTCATTGGACTCAAGTCTTTGTCCAGTATCTGTGAGTCAATGAAACCAGTCTTCTTTGAGTGCCCTTGAGTCACTGAAATTAAACTAAACTATGAACTGAAAGTCTTCCTCGAGTACCCTTGAGTCGGTGAAACTCAAGTTTGAGTACTCATGAGTCAGAAAAAATCAAGTCTTCTTTGAGTTCCCATGAGTCAGTGAAACCAGCGTCTTCATTGAGTACCCGTGAGTCAGTGAAACCAGCGTCTTCATTGAGTACCCGTGAGTCAGTGAAACCCAAGTCTTCACCAAGTACCTGTGAGTCAATGAAACTCAAGTTTTCGTCGCGCACCAACGGGTCGTTGAAACTCAAGTCTTCGTCGAGTACCTGTGAGTGAATGAAACCCGAGTCTTCGTTCAGCACCCACGAGTCAGAGAAGCTCAGGTCTTCCTCGCATACCCGACAGTCAGTGAAAGTCAATTCTTTGTTGAGTATCAGTGAAACTCAAGTCTTCGAGTACTCGTGAGTCAGAAAAACTCGAGTCTTCCACCCTTTTTCTATGCCACCTGTCCTCACAGGGGTGGCCTCTCTTGGCCAAAAAGGTTCCCGACCCCTGAGTTGGGGTAACAGTTGCACGATGAGGGACACGTTACCTGCTTTCATCTGTCCGTGGGTGTGTCCGTGCCAACGCATCCAAAAGGAATCAGACCTGAAGGCTTGAAGGTGTGTGCTGTCTTCGCTAACTAAGCATTGTTTCACTGTTTGTAAAGAATCTTAACAAAAACAACCACACTAGACGCTCCCGTTTGACAAACTAGCAGCTTAGTGAGGCGATTCTAACGCCGATTACCGCCGTCTATTATAAGCATTACACAACGATCATGAGTGCTAATCCGCATGGGAGTCACAAGACGTGTCGCACAGAGTAAACACAAAAACGTGTCCCCCCCAAACTCTCCCACTAGCATTGCGTTGACGTTTCCTCTGATTTTGGATCAGAAGTCCCAATAAAAATGATTATTTTTTTGTTGGATATCTTGGGTTACTTGAGCGTGGAAGTATGTTTGAGTGGAAATGTTCGTGTCGTCTCGCACCTTTTGTGGATTTGGAGCTGTGCTAAGCACAATTCAAACAGATGAAGCTAACTTCACAGCCGAGCTTTGGGAAGATTAGTTGTGTCGGCAAACACGCATACGTCTTACGCTGAAAGCCTGAAACTGGAGAAAAAAAAATCTGAAAAATACAAGCAAACAAGCATTAAAGTCAGCGTTAGCCAGTGTTTCCAGGAGGCTAGTGGGGATGTTGCTCCAGGTGGTGAAGATGCTTCACGGAGGGCATCCACTGTGTGGAACTCATGTCCATTTTTGTACACTTCCTTTGCCATCCATCCCCAAATGTTTCCCATTGGGTTGTCCTGTTGAAAAAGCCAGTCATTAACACACAGACGAGAGCCTTCAGTCGTGAGGGATGCCCCCTGCAACATCTCCACATACCCGGCTGCCGTTTGACGCCCCTGCACAGCCTAAAGCTCAGTTGTTCCATTGAAGGATCATGACGGCGCCACTGTGCCGTGTGGAAAACATCTCAGGTGGGATCTCCTTGTCATGCCGGTTGGAAGCCATCAGGACCGTCAACCCCCCCCGACCCCACCCCCAACCCCCCCACCCCACCCCCCGTGCACTGACTTCCTCCCACATGCATGAAAGGTTAATTGGAGAAATGGTAGGAAAATAGAATAACACAAAAAGTTAGCAGAATTCGAAGCCGAGCAACTTTTGCGGCCCCCATCGGCAGAATTTTTGGCTTGAAATAAGAAAAGTGGTCTCATTTTAATATCATTTGGGCTTCTTTCAAGTATGGCTGCTCGTGCAGTGCAGTCCTCACACCCCCTTTTATCTGGTGTTGTCATCTTCCTCTTAGACACTGGAAACCTGTGTCAAGAACCCCCCGTGTTCTCCCCTGGGGGGGGTCGGCTAACCAAGATAAAAGGAGCTCTGGTGTTGGAGAATGAACTACTTGTAGATGACAGATGACTTGGGAAAGCCGGAATACATCACCAACTTTTAGACTATTACAGCCAATCAGGAGGCAGAAGAAAGCCTTTTGTGGAAAAGGTACAAACAAACAAACAAAACGGCAAACGTTTGCACTTTAGTGAGCAGTGGAGTTCCTCCCAATCATCACATTTCCAAGTGAAATAGACGAAAACAATTGACAACAAATGGGGTCCCATCAAGACATTAAGGGAAATTTCCAAAAAATAAGGGAAATTCTGGTCTTTCTACGAGAAAAGTCGACTCCTTTGGAGCGTTGCCGAGCGGACCGGAAGCTGTGCTACCACAAACAATTGTGTTTTTCCGCCTGGAAGCGCCTGGAAAGAAGGGAAAAACACCAGAGTTACTTGGGAAAAACGGGAGCGTTGACAGGCAGCGCAACAACAATCAACGCACGAATCGATGATCTAATGAATCCACAACCATTTTGGGATCCGATTAATCGATTAACGTAAACATCCTCTGATTTCAGCCCCTCCGGTGTGACTATGTTCTCATTTCCGAAGTCATCCACGAAAGCAGAGCTGTGAACTTTGTGTTTTAGGCAAAACAAAACACGTCACACACGTCAGCTTCGGCTTTGGAAAACAGTTTTGCCTCTTTTCTGACGGTTGGTGTTTGCTTCATGATGATTTGGTCCGTCGAGGGCAAAGGTGTCCCAAGTGCAGCCTTCGAAAAATGTCAACAAGAAAACCAAAAACAGCAAAAGCGGAAAAATCAGCAGCGATTGTACAAGAATAAAGTCAAAAATATTAACAGAAAAAAGTGAAAAAGACAAAATTTTAGGAGAATAAGGGTGTAACACTATGAGGACTTTTTTTAAAGTCGTGATATGGTGAAAAACAAACAAAACAACAACTAAAGTAGGCATTTTTGGGGAAAATTAGGTTGTGGAAAACATCACAATGTTAGGAGAATAAAGTCAAAATATTAGGCAATATAGTCATCAATTGAAATTGTTGGAAATTAAAAGAAAAAACAAAAAAACATGAATGAACTCGCAATATCACGAGGAAAAACTAAAATATTAAAGACAAAAATACCTTATTTTTAAAAATAATCTAATGAGAAAACAAACAAAACAAAATACTAAAAAGTTCTAACACAGTGTGAAAACAGCGTTCCCTCGTTTGGAGGTGCTCCTCGAAGAAAAGACTCATTTAGCCGCTTAGCTTCTTCTTCTTCGATTGTTTATTGGCGGCTAGCAAACACAGTGAGCTAGTTTTCTGGCAACTTTTGACCACAACAGGCAACTTGCACGAAGGAGATTGATTGAAAATGGTCTACAGCCAATCAGAACACAGAACACAAGGGGCGAGTTGTCCCTTAGCCAATAAGGACTGTTGTGGCTCTGTAATTATTGTCTACTGCAGTCGTAGCAGTAGTAAATACAGCAACGCACATACGGTCGATGCTAGATAAATACTGCTGTTTCACACTATTTCATTTCCTAATAAACTTACCATTGAACAAGTCCAGGTCTGTTTTTTTATTGGCCCGCCGCACGATGTAAAAATATTATTTCACAAAACAAAAAACCCCAGCAAAAACGAAAAAAAAAAAAATCTGCAGTAATTTTACAAGAACAAAGTCAAAATATTAAGAGAAAAACAGTTGTACTCGAGAAAAAAAGACCTGTACTATAACGAGGAAAAATAATGTCATTTTAATAGCATAAAGTTGAAATATTAAATAAAAATCTGCTATTTTTTAAAAGGTGAAATATGATGAGAAACAAAAACAAAATCAAGTTGTAATTTTTGGCAAAGTAGTTTCAAATATAAGTTATAATATTTTGGGAATAAAGTCATAATATTATGAGAACAAAAATGAGCAGAAGGAAGTAGAAAAAAGTGGGAAATTTTTAAAAAATCTACAACAGAAATGGGAAAAAAGCTGTAAGAATAACAAGAATAAAGTCCAAATTTTAAGGAACAAAAGGGAAAATGTGTTATTTTTTTTAATTAGTATTATTATGAGAAACATCAAATCGAGAAATAAATACAGTTGTGATTTTTGGAAAATTAAGTTGAGGTAAAAATTTTAATATTATGGGAATAAAGTCCAAATTTAAGAAAAAGAAGAACATTTACAAAAAGAAAGTTGAAATAGTTGGAAAATAAAAAACTCAGCAGAAATGGAAAAAAGCTGAACTTTTATGAGAATAAAGTCAAATTATAAAAAAAAAAAAATATTATGAGGAAAAATAATGCCCTTTTTAATAGCATCGAGTTGAAGAACTAAGAAGAATAATGAGAAACAAAAAAAATAAAGTTGTAATTTTTAGAAAATTAAGGTTAGGAATAATGGGAATGGGAATAAAGTCCAAATATTGCCAGGTTGAAATAGATGGACAGTCAAAAATAAAATAAAATAAAATAACAGATGTAATGTTGCAAAAATAAAGTCACAATATTAAGAGAAAAAAGTTCTACTCTAAGGAGCAAAAAAGGTTGTAATTTTAAAGGAATAAACTCTTAATATTATGAGAAACAAAGAAATAATATTAAAGTTGTAGTTTTGGAAAAATTAAGTTGGGGTAAAAAATTTATTATATTATGGGAATAAAGTTTTTAAAAAACAGCAGTTATTTTTACAATAATAAAGTAAAAATATTCAGCAAAAAAGTCATATTTGAACAGGAAAAAAATGTGAAATTTTACAAAAAATAATGAAATATTAAAGAAAAAATGTTATGTTTTTTTTTTTTAGTTGTGATATAATGATAAACAAAATAAAGTCATTTTTGGAAAATTAGCTCGGGGGAAATGATAATAAATAAATCACATTATGGGAATAAAGTCATCCTAATATCATGAGAAGAAACATATTTGGGGGAAATAAAAATAACAGCAAAAATGGGGGGCAAAGAGTGAAGTTAATATTAATAATAGGCTTTTTCACCTCCATGACAAAGCTGAGATGAAATACATGGAAGCATATCCGCACGTGGTGCTTGCCAAAATATCAACGTGAAAAAGTCTGGACGCCCCCGCAATAACGTACATGTTGTTTCCTGGTTAGACACTGCCCTCCTGTGGACAAGTCGACCCACTTACAGGTTGTGCATAATTGAGCAAAGCTCCAACATATTTCACAAGACGCTCCCCTTAAATTGCATTTGACTTAAATCCACATTTACACAATTAAAACTCTCAGTCAAGAAAACAAATGAACAGCAGTTGCATGCATTTGCTAACGATAGGGGTGTGTGTGTGTGTGTGTGTGTGTGTGTGTGGGGAGGGCGTTGTTAATCCATGCTAAAATCCACTAGATGGCAATGCTGTCTGCACTTTGCACACACACACACACACACACACACACACACACACACACTTTACTTACTTCCTGGGGGAATACGAGTGTGTGAGTAAAATGCTGCGCTAAGTAATTAAAACATGTGACAAGTACATTTCACGCTTCTCCAAATTTCCAAGACAAGGATTCTCAAATCACGTACAATTAGGAAAAAGGACATAACTTGGGTATACTCCATATTAATTTCTGTTCTGCTTTACGGAACTGTCCTCTCTAACCATTAGTCCAACTTAGTCACATGACCGCTTAATTCGGCATGGATGATACGACGGTTTCAGGCTTGACCCTTTCATTAGTAAAAACAGAGTATTTTTTTTAACTGGTAATAAATAGTTTTTCCATCCAAAGAAGGGTGTAACTACCCCGCTTTTACTGTGCAAATTCAACACTGGCTATCAACTTAGCTTCTGCGCTAGCTACCAGCAGTTAGCCGGGCCTCTCATGAGCTGCTAACTTTACCCACCAAACCTCACGAGTTTGTTGTTGGGGTAACAACAGCATGTTGTACAGTATGTTTTAATAATATACTCAGAAGCACTTATTTGTACTGAAATGTCATGCTAAACCTTATTAAGTGAGCGCTGATTAGCGGTGAAGCTACGCACAGATTTCGCAGTGCCTTCTTGGACATGTAGTTTTAATAGCAGCAAAGCCCACACGCCTCAGTAAAAAGAGCGGCTATTGGTTGGCCTAAAAGTCGCTCGGTGACGCCATAAACCAGGGGTGTCAAACTCCTACCATGGAGGGCGGAGACACTGCAGGTTTTCTTTCCAGCCAGTCACTAAAGCAGGTGATTTTAATGATCAACACCTTCAGTTTGTGGGACGGAGCTCCTCACTTAAATCACCTGCTGAAGAAACTGGTTGGAGAGAAAACCTGCAGCGTCTCAGCCCTCCAGGGCACGAGTTTGACACATGTTCCATAGACATAGCTAGACGCCGCAAGTGGGTTTTGTCCAGTGCTGCGATACGTCAACCGCATCGCCATATTGGATGTGTCAAGGTTACGCAGTAAATGAATACAAGTACATGTACTTACGTTCATAAAGCGCCTTTCTACAAAGTAATTGAAGTTAATGCCTCTCGTTTACAAAATCACTAATATACATAGGAAACAGTTTGGCACTTTAACAATTAACTTAAATTTCTTTGTTGAAAGGCGCTCCATTATAAAGTAAGCATTTACTTGTATTCAAGTACAGCGCAGCCTTGACACATTCAATATGGCGGCGAGGTTGACGTACGGCTCAGGGCGCAATGAACGAGAAACGCTTTATAGATGTTGAGACTTAAAAATTACCAAAGGCAGTGATTTATTCGAGTTATAGAGGTATAATATATATCAGTATATTCGGTATAATTAGTAATATCAGTATATTTTTATATTAGATGTTGCAAAGTAGAAACACAATAATAATACTGAGCTACATAGTCGCCTAGCGAGTGAGTGCATTGACAAGCAAGGGGGAAACAGGAAAAAAAGAGACAAGGGAGGGGGGTAAAGTGAGATTTACAATCATTTTAATTAATGTCAAATGTAGTTTACAAACGGGAAAGACACGTACCATTTCCAAGAATATACAAGACACAAAATAATTGTGACATAATTCATCTTGTGCAATTTGTCATCTTTGGGGCAAGTTCGAATCAGCGTGGAAAGCCAAAATGGAGCATCACTTCCTGTTTACCGTGTTGCTGACTGTTGAGTGGACCAAGAATGTCTTGCTACAGGAGATTTAAAAGGCGTTTAAAAAAACAAACCAGTGGAAATGAGCAGTTTTGTCCAAACAATGACACAAAGCCTATTCAAATGCACAGACAGAAAGGTCTCTTTAGCATAAGGCCAACCTCTTGAGCACCCCCCCCCCCCCCCTTTTTTTTTTTAACAAGAATAAACACCTTTTAATATATTTCTTATTTCATGACTCGGGTTTGTGAACGGGACCACTTGCGGTGTTTGAGAATG
This sequence comes from Dunckerocampus dactyliophorus, assembly GCF_027744805.1. Taxonomy (NCBI): domain Eukaryota; kingdom Metazoa; phylum Chordata; class Actinopteri; order Syngnathiformes; family Syngnathidae; genus Dunckerocampus; species Dunckerocampus dactyliophorus. Next base: position 49,168,732 of record NC_072820.1, read on the forward strand.
TTTTATTTTCTTTTTTCAGCATTTCTGACAACAATACAGACATCACAGAATACATAGTTTTTACAAACACAAAGCACACCACCACCTTGGCTGCTGCTGCCAGAGAAAGAAGGAAGAGGGTGGAGTCGCACCTCACGGTTGCCAGTCCAGCCTCGGATATTCCTTTTTCATCGAGCGAGAAGTGCCTTTCTTTTGACCTTTGCAGCAAAGCGGCATGAGAATAACGGGGGAAAAGACTTTTTGTGGTTGAAACTCGGTAGCCTTGACTATGACCCGAAGCCGTTTCCAAGTGAAAGCAGTTGTTGAAGAGCACTTCCATCGCTCCGCTTGAGGACGTCTTGGATATCAAGCAGCTCTCCCACCCATGAAACTAAACAAAAGATCATCACTTGCTTATTTTTTAGATCTACAATTCATCAAAGTATTCTGCAGAAAAATTACACCTAAATCTTGACCATCTAGTCTTGAGTTTTACTTGCTTTTTTTCTGTACAGTGAAACTTCATCAAATGATACTGGTTTTTGAAAATAAGGAAGGCTTTATTTATTCTAGCCATTTTCTCTGCAAACTGTTAAGACTAAAAAGAGAACTTACATTGTACACACCTGTGTGTGTGTGTGTGTGTGTGTGCTGCAAAACTGTATGCATGAGTGTACTATAAGTGTGTAAACATACATTGACCTTACTTACATGTGCTTGGACTGCATGTTTTTTTTCCTGTAACACTGTCTTCTTAGTTTGTATGAAAGCTCAGTTGTAGTGGCCAGGCGTCTTCTAGAATTATTTCTGTGCATAAAATAAGGGCGGACGACAACAACAACAAAAGAAAAACCCTTCCTGCCCAGTTATGACACTGAAGCGGAACCAGAGCACAGGGTGGGAAGGTCGGGTGGTTCACAAGTTCCAAAAGGTCTCAGCAGGGCTACGTGTGTCGAGATGTCCATCTTATGTGACACCCAGAGTTCCGTGTGGGGGTCAGTGAGGGGTAGGGTGGCCACAGACAGTGAGCACTGCTCATGCCAGTTCAACCTTAAGACACTCCCCCCTAAAGCTTTGTCTCTCGAGGAAGGTGTGGGGCCCACAGAGTGTGGAGGGGAGGCAACATGACGACTGGAAATGGTGGTGGACGTGACATCCAGTGGTGGAGGGGTGGACGAGTGGGTGGAGGTGTGCTCTTTACAAGTAGACACGTCGCAGGTCCCCGGGTGAGGTGATGGTGTTGCACTGTGGGCACAGCTTCTTGTTCCCCTGCGAGCAACAGGACAGAGTTCATCTTCAGCGTGCAGTGGATCCACCACACATACTCGCGATTTAGCGTGCACGACCCCACTAATTTGTGGGTTTTTGATAAAAAAAAATAATAATAATTTGAAAAATTCCTGCTCCCACAAAAAATATACCCCAAAAAATGCAATATATACATATATTCCAAAAATATAATACATTGCACTCCAAAAAAATATTGATATTTTGTATTTCAAATACATATTTACAGTGGTGTGAAAAAAATGTTTGCCCCCTTCCTGATTTTTTTTTTTTTACATGTTTGTCACACTTAAATATTTCAGATCATCAACAGATTCAAAAATTAATCAATGACAACACAACTCAACACAAAATGCAGTTTTTAATTATTATTAAGGGAGAAAAAAAATCCAAACCTACATGGCCCTGTGTGAAAAAGTGATTGCCCCCCCGTTAAAACACAAAGTGAGATTAAGCTCTCTGAGTGTGGAAAAGGTTAGAAAGTCATTTCTAAAGCTTTGGGACTCCAGCAAACCACAGTGAGAGCCATTATCCACAAATGGCCAAAACATGGAACAGTGTTGAAACTTCCCAGGAGTGGCCGGCCAACCAAAATGACCCTGAGAGCGCGGCCACGACTCATTCGAGAGGTCACAAAAGACCCCACAACAACATCCAAAGAACTGCAGGTCTCACTTGCCTCAGTTAAGGTCAGAGTTCATGACTCCACCATAAGAAAGACACTGGGCAAAAACGGCCTGCATGGCAGAGTTCCAAGACCAAAACCACTGCTGAACAAAAACAACATTAAGGCTCGTCTCAATTTTGCCAGAAAACATCTTGATGATCCCCAAGACCTTTGGGAAAATACTCTGTGGTCTGACGAGACAAAAGTTGAGTCTGAATGCTATTGAGATGCTGTGGCATGACCTTAAAAAGGCGCTTCATGTTGGAAAAGCCTCCAGTGTGGCTGAATGACAACAATTCTGCTAAATTCCTCCACAGCGCTGGAAAAGACTCATTGCAAGTTATCACAAACGTTTGACTGCAGTTGTTGCTGCTAAGGGGGGCCCAACCTTTTTTGTTTAGGGGGCAATCACTTTTTCCACACAGGGCCATGTAGCTTTGGATTTTGTTTCTCCCTTAATAATAAAAAGTTTCATTTAAAAACTGCATTTTGTGTTCAGTTGTGTTGTCTTTGACTAATATTTACATTTGTATGATGATCTGAAACATTTAAGTGTGACAAACATGCAAAAAAAAAAAAGAACTCAGGAAGGGCGCAAAACACTTTTTCACACCACTGTATACATTATTATTTGTGTTTATTTAGCCAAAATGTTAATAATTTAATATGTGATGATATAGGTAAAATGTAAAACTGCTAAAAAATGTTCAATAATTATTATTTTGTAAGTGCAAAACAACAGAATGAAATTATTTTGTATTAGTTGAGGAATCCACACAACAGAGGCCAAAAAATAATAATATTCATACACCTGCTTGAAACATACAGTATATACAGTATGTTATGCTGTATATACTGTATATATCATGGTATATACAGTATCTCATGCTGTATATACTGTATATATCAAACATACAGTATATACAGTATCTTATGTTGTATATACTGTATATATCAAACACAGTATATACAGTATCTTATGCTGTATATATCAAACATACAGTATATACAGTATGTTATGCTGTATATACTGTATGTATCAAACATACAGTATATACAGTATGTTATGCTGTATATACTGTATATATCAAACATACAGTATATACAGTATTATGCTGTATATACTGTATGTATCAAACATACAGTATATACAGTATGTTATGCTGTATATACTGTATATATCAAACATACAGTATATACAGTATTATGCTGTATATACTGTATGTATCAAACATACAGTATATACAGTATGTTATGCTGTATATACTGTATATATCAAACATACAGTATATACAGTATGTTTGGGTCTCTATCATTCTTAAAATCATTATCATCATGTCAGTTTTTCCACAATCTTCGCAAATACAACTCAGATTTGTGGACACATGCTTCTCAATTCCTATTGGACCATCTTATTTTTGTTATATTTTACCTGACATTATTTGTCTGCCATGGGGGGAAACTTCATGTTGGCAAAAAAATGGACGAGGTTTCAATTATGGTGTACAGTTGATCTCTGAATACTGGCAATAACTGCAATTTCATTTATTTATTGTTTTTTTTGATGGTGCACGATAAATATCGGACTTATAATTATTGGGGCCATATGAGGCTTTAACGACATGCAGATAAATCAGATAAGATAGCTCTGACAACCGATCATTTTAAAAAATGCTCCAGTGAGGCGTACTGCGCTGTCGGGTGAGAGGGTGAGCAAATCCAATGCTTCTTTTCTCCAACATGTGACGCGCTGTAAAAACGTCATGGATAGTGTGGGGCACCTCAGGCGCTAGCTGCACCAAACACTTGATGAATGAGAGGGAAAAAAAAACCCAACATTGATCCTCAACACACAACGACCTTACACGGTGATCCTGGCCGGTATAGCTGAGGCATTTCGTCACTTGTGTAACTTTTATGCCACCACATGTCCTTTGACAGTTTACCAGCGCTCGACAGGTGGGGGAAGACCTCACCCCCCCATAAATCTAAATCTGCCTGCCTCCCTCTCGGCCCTCCTTTTTAGGAACCCGTGTTCCATCTGCTGTAAAGCAGCAGGTGATAATGCAGCCTGTAAGACGTTCAGACAGGGTGGGCTCCGTTGCTGTCCTGTGCCTGCTCAGCGCTCAGTAGACCTTTGCCGTTTGTCAAATGAAAAACACATGAATACACAGAAATACACTCTTGTGTTTCCATGACCGGTGCTATAAAAGTACATTTTTAGTATGTCAACTGAAAGATATTCATCGTGTGGGAAATAATTACATGAGCCCCTGCTGATTTTAGTGGTACAGTCCAGATTTTTGATAGGTATATTTTAATAGGGGGTGGGGATTTGTGACTCTTCAGTGCTGGACTCCCCACTTCCCATTTGACAGCTGTGTTGCTATGTTTGTGTGCGCACACACACTGTTTTGCTGAATAAAGCAAGGAGGGGGTGTGCTGGCGTTAACTAGATGCCGCAGCATTCGCTTTGATCCACACACATTTTTTTTATAGTCGTCTCCAGGCTATGAGTTTAACGTCCCGTTCATTATCGGACTGGCGCCGGCGCGAGTGCGCACTCACACAACGTGCAGGTATGTGGCAGATGGAAACAATAGGCCTCATTTAAGGTGTTATTCACATCCGCTAAATGTCTCTGTGAAAGTCAAGAGAGAGGAACTAAAAGCCACGCAACTAATTTAGAACACCAGCTCGCTGCAAGTTGCTGCTTGTGTAATAAATCCTTGTTTGTGACACGTTTAGCACTCATTTGTATCGTGTGCAACTGTAACAACACGATACCTGCATAGATTCAGAAATGTGCCATTTTAGACAGCAGTGTCTCATGTCTTTCATTAGGACACTAATTATGTTTGGAGACTGTAGCCGCTGCGTCAGTCACAGACTAACTAAATACACACATGTGATTTTCAGTCTATTTTAACGGACCTGTGAATACAAAAAACAGGTTTTGGTGTTAAATTACGGCCGTTTGATAAGTTTCTACGCACCGGGACGCGTCGTGGCTTGTCACGTATTAATGGTGTCTTCTTCAAAAACACTGATTGTGTCCATGTACGTAGAAAAATAAGACTTATTTCAGCTTCTGTAGCTTTAGTTTGTAGATATTTAATTATGACTAATTATGTCTCGCTTGGGAGACTGTAGCTGCTGAGTCAACCACTGACTAACTAAATACCCACGTGTGATTTCCAGTCTATTTAAATTTATTTGTGAATACAAAAAAGAAGTTTTGGTGTTAGACTATGGCAGTTTGATACATTTCTAAACACTGGGATGAATCGTGGCATCAAAAACGTGTCGTCTTTGAAAGCATTTATTGTGTCCCTGTACTTAAAAAAACATGACTTATTTCAGCTTCTGTAGGTTTAGTTTGTCTCCTCGTTGGCGTAAACGTTGCCCCCTCCCTCTGCTTTGTCTTGTGAATTGAATGTTGTTAGGACCTGATGATAACACGATCCTAAATACCGCTAAATGCGCCTACTGGCAATCGTCCGGAAAATACGGTAGCATTCTTTGTTGGGGAAAGCATAACAGCAGTTGTAATATGCACCTGTGAGTGTTCATGATTTAGCGCCACAGGAAGTCAAGGTGTGAGGCCACGACATGAACAAAATCAAAGAATGCTTAAAAGGAAAAAGGAGAGACGACCGAAATGAAAATACGGGAAGCAAATGAGTAGATTGTTTATCCTCCCAGCAGCAGAAATACACTTTGGCCATGCTCCGTTAGTACCAGATAATTACACACATCTAATAGATTCAACTATCTCATAATGAACCAGACCAAAGTGGTGTGTGTGTGTGTGCGTGCGTGCGTGCGTGCGGTGCATACCAGAGTCCGGAGCCAGCATTCTTCACAGTGGACGTGCCAGCACTGAATGGATGTGAGAGGCATAGTGTAGGAGTCCTGCACACACACAGAGAAGAAAGGTTGACTCTACATTCGTTTGGAGTACCTTAGTGAACAACCAAAATAGCACTTTGAGACAAAGACCGACCCTGACCAATCAGGTGCATCACACCACTGACCACGACATGACACGACAGCCACAGAACCACTAGGCAAGGCAGCATGGGGGGTGCGGGGGGGTATTGCAGTGGCGACCTGCAGGTTGTTTATGCACACACGCATAGACAATATTGGCAGGCAACGAGCAGCGACGACAGGGAGGCAGGCTCGGGGGGGGGGAGATGATGGAGACAGCCATGAATGAATCCAATCAGATCGGTGCTCTCTCAAAAGAACGGAGAGATGAGGGAGGATGCGGTCAAAGGGAGGGCGGGGGGTGCCTTACCCTCCGTAGAGGCTGTGGGAGGAGCCTCTTTAAGCCGCTGCTGTAGCCACCAATCACAAGGCCCCTGTACAGGTAGTACAGGCCGAGGGGGAGGGACTTAGGCAGCCTCTCTCCGACCTCGCTGGCCAAAGGGCGGGGACCGGGCCACGCCCCTAGTTTCTTGATTTCCACACCTGACTGGATAGCAGGCTTCTTCTGCGGAAGGGAGGGGGAGGGGGGTATCGGGGGGAGGAGAAGGGGGTGGGGGCGAAAGGTGGCAGCTAATCATAGAGGTGCAGCTTGTTCTGATCACACATACGCCCAACGGTGTGCGACGGACACGCAACAGACACACAAAGACGCCAAGTCCCACACAAATGACAGCATGTGTACCAGTGAAAGTTGAGAGCCAATGAGAAAGGGGAATCCACTCAGGAATCCAATAAATGGGGTTAACCCAGCAGCAAATGCATCACTCCGCATTTGACCACATTTAATGCAAAGCAGTGAGTTCTTCGTGTACTAACATGCAACTCCCTGTCGTACCAGCGGACACGACCTCCAAACGTACAGCATGGTAACATCGACACAGAGCAGGAGGACGGCAGCATGCTGGCACGCTCACGGCAGTGACGGATTACTTTCAGGGGGTCCGTGTATAAAGGCAGTGCACATATTTGCCCAAAGGTGCGTGACTGATGAGGGACAGTGACGGATGAGGAGACACAAGCCCATGGATCCACGGTTGCTGTGGCAGATCGATCGCTGTGCCTTGCCCTCCGTGTCATCGAGGCCACCCGGCGACCTTTCCGAAGTGCAGGCATCTGTAATTACCCGCTGACGCACAGATGTGGACGCCGCACTGTCCCCGCACTTGAACGATGAAAAAAAAAAAAGGGCGCTTGACACAAACTGGGGAACGTCAGTATTGACGATATGTGCGTGAGCTTGTCAGAGATGAGCATGTAGCCTTTAAGTATTGATGTGTGAGGCTAATCAATCCTCACTGCAAACATGAGCCGCTTTTTTACCTGACAGAGCAATTTTAAGATGCTAATCATCCTGTTCCGTCAGTGTGGGGTACTGATGTTGGCCACACTGTGCTGCTTCTCTGCTGAGTGATGATATTGTGTGGTATCATCTGCACAGTGCCGTTTGATGTCATGTCAGAATGTTTGACAAAAACCATTCTGTTTCCAAATGTATTCACTCCAAGCTTACCCAAAAATAAAAATGGGATTCTCATGTGCGATTATATGGAGACCACAAATCTCTAGGCCATGCACACATTCAAGTTGCCTTGCAAAGCCATGCAAGCGCTTCAACTGCCATGACAACACAACACACACCACCACCCGCACTCAAAAACAAAAAACCGAAGGCTCCTTCAAATGCCACAAAATGAGACGTACATATTTACTCCATGCACAAAGACCACACTGCGTAATGCACGTTACGGAAGGACACGGCTGGGGAGCACTAATTAGTTGCTTATATAGAACATTTTCCAGCCTTGTTTCATTAATCATGCTTGATGTTTGGCCACTGGTTACTTTGTTAGTTGAGGGGCAGAAATGAGGCTATCAGGACCTGACAGTGCCGGTTCTCACAATTCCTTGTCCTTGGTACTACAGTGGGATCTCGGTTTTCGTACACGCTAGCCTGTGTCTCTCTTATTACGGCCAAACGCTGCCCAAACAAGGCATTCGTGCTTTGGAATCCTTTAACCGTCTTTACTACGTGTGTGTGTGTGTGTGTGGTCTTTGTTCACAGACCGCACACAGAATGATGAACAACTCACTTTCTGTCTCCTTTCTTCCTTCTAATAAGCACTGTGTGCCCTGCACTGATGAGGTGTTGTAGCTCACTGCATGTTTCTGTTCATAGGATTGCCATGCACATGTAGCAACCACTAAAGGAAAATAAGACACTTAAAGGAAAACTGCACTTTTTCAATTTTTTTTGCCCATCATCTACAATCCTTATGGGAAACATGAACACGTCTTTCTCTTGTCTGTGTGTTCTAAAGATATAAAAACAGACAAAGAGAGGCAGCTAAGAATGCAAGTAATGGGACGCACCTCTTGCCTTCTGAAAAAATCTCCAAAAAGCAACAATGCCCCATTTACATAACGTGAGCTGCATAATAACCAAGCTACAGCGACATTGTTGTTATTATTATTAAATGGTCTTTGACTTGTATAGAGCTTTTCCACACCAAGCGCTTTGACACAGCTAGCACATTCATCTATTGATGAAGCAGTATCAGGAGCAACTGGGGGTTTAGTTTCTTGCCCAAGGACACTTTGACACGATCACGGGACCCGCAGCCTTCAGGTTGGGAGATGACCACTCTACCACATGAGCCATGCCGCCCCACATTAAAATTTATACACCCAAAAACTACGTTACTGGCGTAGTGACACCTCGCCACACCACGCCGGCTAGCGACTAGCTTTACCACACACTGGCTCACAATGCGAAAGGTAACGCTACAGATTGGATCTACCGCCACTGCTGCTGTGTTTTTTCTTTTAGAGTTTGGAAAAGTTAACACTAATGCTTAAAATGACCAAAATTAATGGGCCGTTTTTATATCGTTAGATTGCACAGAAAAGAGTAAGACGTGTGTGTTCATGTGTTACATAAGGATTGTTGATGATAGGCAACATTGTTTAAAAAGTGCACTTTTCCTTTAAGAAAGGTTGCAGGGGGAAGGGTTTAGGGGAGACACGTTGCAGAAAGTCAGAGTGTGTAATGTTGCTGCTGAAGTTCTACTGAGCAAACCTTCCACTCCTTCAAGGCAAGTTTGGAACGGACTAGAATGAAACAGCGTCCTCCTCCCTCTTCAAAACTGTTTAATGTTCATTTTCCCCCATTTTATTGGTCATTTATGTGGATTCTGCATGTAAAACTAGAATGATTGCTTTCATTTTTGTACGTTTTGGTTTGCGTCTGACCTTCTGGAACGGATTAAAGACAAAAACCGAGGCTCCACTGTATACGGGCGTGTAGGGGTGCTGCATGATGCGCCTTCGGATAAAAAAGCAACGCCGACATTCTACATACTCACCATACAGATGAGACATTTGTATCTGTCTCCTCTCAGGATCTGCTTCTCCAACTCCCGGATTCGAGCCTTTAGAGCCTCCATGGTGGTAGCTGTGGAATCCTCTTCTGTTACTCTGACGAAGGGTAAAGAAAGACAGATTATATGTTGTATAGAAGGTTGGCAAGGGAGCAAATCACCCAATGAAATACACACAAATTCATAACCTATCAATGAAATGAACCACTTGGAAATTTGGAGACAGATTCTATTGTGTGTCCAAAATCTCTCTGCATTGTTGGAGCCCGAAGCACCAAATTTGGCAGCAATCACAGCGGCAACATTGGAAGGGGGCCATTTATCTTGAAGGGAAGGAGCGTCTAAGGTGCTCTGCACGTGTAAACGTGTGTGTCTGTGTGTGAGAGCTCATTTATCTTGCAGGGGAATGAGCAAGAGAACGAGGATGCCCACGGGAGGCGACCAGATCATTACCCATCTGGGATCAGAGAGAGAGAGAGAGAGAGAGAGAGAGAGAGAGATCACGGACGCTGCCGTGTGAAAAGCCACACACACCTACAATGTATCAATGTAACCAAAGGAGACAAACCTCATTTTCATTTAGGGATGGAGGAGCCCCAGAAAGACATGCATTTATAGAAAGCAGAGGGCAGAGAGGCACGCGATGGAACCACCGAGCCATCCGACTGCTTGTTCCAATGCAATCATTCAGCATCTACTTGAATTCCTTTAAATTGATACTTAGATTAAGGCAAGTTCTGCTTCAATCAGCCACTAAGAGCATAGCTGCGGCGTCGTGCTGCAATGCATTGCTGCATTTTTGTCCTCAGTTCTCTCAGACGCACAAGCACACCAATGCAGGAGAGTATTCACATTAATTCCTTTTCCAGAACAACTAAATTCAAGGATTTAAAAGCTACAATCCAACTGAAAAAGCCTGTCTGGGTGCGTGTCATGGGGGGTAAAGGACATGACGATATGCCAGACATGCAGATGTAACCAATCAGCTAAATCCTTTGCTCGTTTGCCCACTAACGTTCCCGTCTCGCCCTCACAATGAGCTGACCTCTATTACCCACGTAGGGGACGAGGTGTGTGTGTGTGCATGCGTGCGTGTGTATGTGCAGAGAGGGCTTGACACTGTTTGCTTGTGGGAGAATATGGATGAGGGGATGGAAATGAGAGAATTACTGAGCGCTGGCCTTTCCCTCACACACACACAGACACACACACACACACACACACACACACACAGACACACACACACACACACACAAACACAGGGGGTGCCGTAATGGATAGGGTCGTGTCCCTGCTTGCCGTGTGCACACACATGTGAATGTCTGGGGAACAGGTGGGGGGGGATGTTTTCTTAGGCTCACTTAAAGAAACACCGCGCTTTTTGGGGGGAATTTTTCCTGTCATCCGCCATCCTTAATTGAGACACGAGCACACGTCTCCCTTGCCTGTGCGCTCTAAAGAGAGAAAACCATTTAGCTTGAGGGAGCAAGGTTTTTTGTTTGTACATACAAGCTGTGGCCACGTAGTAACAGGTACATTCAACATGTAATACTCAACACATCGTGTTAAACATTACCTTCTAACATTACCTTAACATAACGTCTCTCCTGGGCGCGTTGATTCCACAGACCTCATTGATAGAAACTAGCGCTACTTCCGTCAACAACAGCGGCGTAGAAAGCATGTGTCTGTTTGCTACTACTAATCAAGGCAGACTTCGAGAGGGCCGCCGCTGACAACGACTACTTTTGGATAAATGAGAATCCAGAACCTTATCTCTCTGGGCTTGAATACATGGAGGATGAGCGAAAGGTTTTAGAAGCTGAGAAGAGAGAGTGAAACTTGGGAGCAGATGGGGGGCAAGTCATTACAACACCATGACTTGGTGGTGTAACTGTGGAGTTTGCCAAGCCATGCCGACAGAAATTTGAGTGTTTCTGCGGCACACAGTGTTACCATGGATGGAAAGGCTTGGTGTGTACAGCGAGGAGGACACTGCTCCAAGAGACAACAAAGAATTGTTAGCGCTAACAGACCCTGCAGTGATAGAAACTTTTTCCACCCACTCAAAATAAACCAGAAAATACCCCCCAGACCAACTGGACCAGACGGACAACTGTCCATAGAGTAAGCCACCATGATATGTGATACATGGAGCACATAGCACATGATATCACAACACAGCCCATCTAGCCGTGTAGAAATAAAACATAGAATGCGTGCTAATACTTTACATATCATTTTGGTTGTCTATTCCTACTTGTTTATATGTTTGTTCTTGTTTCCTCGTCAATAAAGATTGGTGTCCAATCTCATTATTCTGGAGTGGGCCCGTTAGCGCTTGGTAGTGGCGTGAGGAGCTGCGTCATTACGCCAGAAAAGTAGTTCTTCGTGTTAGCTGCTACAATAACAATGTCGCACTAGCTTGGTTTACAGGTCACTCATGTAAATACAACATTGCTGGCGTTTTTTTGAGGGTTTTTTTTAGGGCTTTTTAGGGCTTTTGGGCTATTGTCAAAATACGTGTCCCGTTACGTGCATCGTTAGCTCCCAAATGGTAGCTGTTTTTCTCTCTTTAGAACGTGCAGAAAAGAGAAAGACGTGTGGTCGTGTTTCACGTAAGAATTGTGGATGATGGCCACAATTTAAAAAAAAATGTACTTCCTTTAAGCTCCATCAGTAGTATATATCAGAAGATCACTGGAGCAGAGCAGACGTTTTATTCTATCCAAAATAATCACTGTTTGAAAAACTTCAACAAAAAAATTTAAAAAAAGACAGTAAAAAATATATATGGCAAAGTAATAACTACATAAAGTACATATTCACCCCCTTCAGGTCAGTATTTAGGAGATGCTCAAGTTAAAGGGGGTGAATATGCTAACACTTATTCTACTTTGACATGAAAGCATCTTTTTTCTTCAAATTCTTGTCAAAGAAAAGGCAAATTACATTGATAAAAGCAATAAAAGGCTCCAAGGGGCGTGAATACTTTTGCAAGGCACTGTATGTCATGGCCACATCAGCCGAGTTTGTCAGGAATGAGATGTTTTGAGTCCTTTACTCCATTTGATTTGACTAATACTAGTACACATTAACGTCACGCTGACTCGCTATGATGATCTGCTCATCACCCATGCCAGGTTGTATTCATTTGTCTCCTTGCATGCAAGTTGTATTACATTGTACCTCTCATTATTCTCAAAGAACTTGTCTTGTCCTGCATCTATTTTGGAGCCAAAAGCAGATGTTCCCCTGACATTGATCTAGTCACGTCTTGTCTATGTCACACTCGAAGTGAGCTGTTTGCGGGTTCTGTCTAAGTTGGTAAAAGCATTATGGCGGAACTTACTTTTCAATCTCACTGTTTTTACAGGTGCGAGGGACACAGGAGGAGGAAGAGGTGGAGGATGAGGGAGTGCTGGGGTCCGTCTTGCTGCTCTCGCCGTTGCTCGTTGACGGCATCTCTGTTAGACGTACAAGCAAAGAATGCTGATGAAGGTTTCTAATCAGACACCACTATCAAGGTCGTTACCAACGCTATCATAAGTGTGTTTGGTTTGTTATCTGTTCTATTGTATTCTTACCGTCGCTGGCCCATTTGGAGAACTCTGGTGTTATTCTGTTTGAGGGCATGCCTCCGCTGAAACACACACAACAGAACATGTTTTTACATAGATATTTGTTGTTAACTGCCTTGTTTAAATGAAAGAAAAACGTGGTACCTACTGATTCTTAATGAGAATCAAACTGTCTAATTGTCTGCGGCTGAAAACAGCCTCTCCGAAGATACCAGCATAGAAATTCCAGCAGTCTTTATGTGATACAGCATAATGCACAATATCACCTAGAATCACCTAATTCTGCATGACGCATGTGTTTGTTGTTCATACTTAAGCACGGCTCCCCGGAGTGCCTCTCGCTCTCTAGCTTCTCCTTGGTCCTCTCCGGCTCCAGAGCAGGGGATGATGTCCGCCTCTGTGTACTGAGCTTTGCCATACTCCAACGTGTCATCTCCGTCTACGTCCAGATCAGCGTCACTGTCTGCCCCACTCTCCTTTATGCTACATGTAGCAAAACCGGTTGCTAAGGGGAGGGGAAAGGGCAGTTTTATTTGATTTATTAACGACATCAGTCTCTAGAAATGACAAGACAACACTTAGAGTAGGGATGACTTGATGACAATAGACACCTCAACCATCAATCTGGGTGAGAAACAGGATGTGGATTCTGTGTGCCTGCACGTGGCACATCTCTAAACCCGGTGATGAACGACCAGCGGAACCCTCAATGCTCCCTTCCGCTCCACTTAGCTGCGATGTCAGCTGTGTGTGTGTGTGCGTGCGTACATGACGTCTTGGAAAGTCTCCTCGGTGTTTGAGACCGTTTGTCTCCCTGTCACTTAGACCCTGTATCTATGACTCCTCATTCAGCATGTACCGCTGTGTGCCTCCTTTGCCAAGGTAGGAGTGTGAGGGTACACTTGGGTCTTGAACGTGTGAATGACACCACCAATCCCCACAGAAGCCGTTTGTGTGTGCGTGTGTGTGCGGGCTTAAGATGTAACCTGTGACAGGCTAGACAGCCATCTTATTTATACCCATCACAACTTCTACTAGCTCTCTGCTGGACTAGTGCGAGCGTGCGTGAGACAAGCGTTCCTGACCACGGACAGGTTTGACAGTGTTGACAGCCATCTGGTTTCACCTCCCCGCCTAGTGTGCAGAACTCCCTGCAACAAGTCACTGTAAAAAAAAAAAAAACACTACTCGGGCTTGGTTTGAAGAGCTTCAAGCGGCAAAGTCGCAAAATTGCGACAAGCAACATTGCTGACTTTAACAAGAGTTTGAAACCCGCCCCCTTTGTGCGTAGCGGCAGAGAGTCCGCTCGCTATGACAGTCCACAAGCAGCACGTATTAGAGCTGGTGCTTTGCTTCACCGTGTTGGGGTGGCAGGAAGGGACGTGGTGGGTGTAGCAGGCATGGCAGACGCGATAGAAATCGTGGAGACGGTATTAATGTTGATAGTATTGAGACTTGCCATCTCGGTTTCTTATATTATCGTAAAATGGCAAAGATGCACAGAATCAACATTTGCGTCCGGTGTGTCTCTATTGCTGTTTGGAATGGGGTCAGTGTTTGTCAGGAAAATATGGTTTGATATACATACGGATTTGTGCTATGATACACATTCTCACACTGACTTGCTATGGTTATGTTGGGAGGCTAAAATAAGTCCTCCACATGCTTACCACCTGATTCAAATTGCCTTGGGCGTCTAGGCATGTGAGTCTGCCCGTCACTGTCTCCGTCCCATATTAACTAGCATTGTAGCATGAATAGTCAAGACGTTTCTCTAAAAAACAATCTAAAAGCACTCGCAGGGGCTCCCGTCTTAAATGTGACCTTAAAAAACCCACAAAAAAAAGCAACAGAATAAGTTTCATTGCATTCCAAAACATTAGTTTTGCTTTTCATGTTTTTTGTTTTTTTATTCACCCTGTCTCCCACATCATCCATGAAAATTACTAGCACGTGTGTCACGGCCAATTATGTAAAATTAGACGATGATGTCAACTAGACCCCACCACCACCACAAATACATTGCAATCCTGTGGGAATACTCGATGAATATGTAAAAAGAGAAGTGTGTTTATATTTGTGTCCAGTGTTACCTCGCTCCATTGCAGTTCACCTTTCACAGACTCAGAATTTTTTTTTTGGTGCAATTTAGTGGGGTTTTTTTAACCGCGTATGAACACTGTTATGGCCGAGCCTGGCCCTTTAAGAAGAACTGTACTGTGGAAGTTGAGTCTTCAAATCAATCTCCTTGGTGCCGTCTCTTGTTGTGGTCATGGCTACCAAACTAGCTAACCGTGTGAGCTGCTTGCCAATCACCAATACTGTAAACAATAGAAGAAGCTAACTGCGTGTGACTCTGAACTCTGTATGGTTGCACGTTTTCTCCCCGAGAAAACCCACAATGTCGGCGAAACATTCTGCACCCGAAAGGCAGAGGAAGCCAGCCATCGTACAAAAAATTGGACATGCCGGAGGAAGGCAGAAGTTAGGCGGCTGAATGGCGCCATTACGGCTGTAATTGAATCTTCGGTTCATGGAGGACGAGGAGGAGGAGTAAAATACGACGACAGGACGTTTAAACAAGAATATAAAAACGCCACAGCTGAACGGCGCCAGGACGAAGAGGCACGCTCAGAGGAGTGAAATACGCGTGAGTCACTAATTTCTTGTGTCCAACCTAGTAGGTTGAAACAAAATTTTAACTTTGAGAATGTTTAAACAAGAGAGAAATGTCAGAAAATGTCAATGCTTGTCAGAGAAGTGTATAAAGTGTATGGTGAGGGGATTTGCGGCCTTAAAACATAACTGTAAACAAATAAAGTTGGCTACTTCGTGGATTACACTTATTTCGGGCTATTTCGGGAACCTATCCCCCGCAATAAACGAGGGAACACTATATTTTTACTTTAGCGTTGAAGATACCAGTCTTAAGAATTAAAATTTCCAATATAGAATGAATAATTGATACGCAATCATCGCTGTTTTGGGAAGATTGCTTTTTTTGTCGTTAGGGTCAACGTGTGGGTGAATTTTAGCAATCTCTTCAGGCAGATTTAATGGAGCCTAATATACAGGATCGCTGTGTGTGTGTGTGTTGTCTTTCCACCGCTGCCTGTCCCTCTAAGCAGTCTTGGCAGGCCAATCTAATGTAGCAGGCAAAGGTCATCCCCACTTTAACTGCCTTTCACTCACATTACGAAACCACAATTCCTGTTTTTTCCCCCCCAAACGGCTGATCTTACCCCGTTTTTGGACTAATCATCTCTTCAGTTGTTTTCGCATTGTCCATTCCCTTGTCACCACAACGCTGTTTATCTTTCAATGCATCACGTATTTGCTCTTATTTTCAGCCACACCAGCAGTGCTGCTCCACAAACTGTTTTTGGGTATCAATAAACAAAGAAGTGCTCACAAACAGCAGCCTATCATACAATACGCCCTCAGATGAGGAACAGTAACATTACTACATGCACACATCTCAATGGCAAGAGATGGATCAAAGGATTCGTCATCAGGCTGAACGAAATTCAGCCGAGCGACTGACCACCGCCACGTCCCGTTACTATAGCAATTATCGGGACCCCGTCCCTTCCAAGGATCAAGATGGGGGATGGGGTGTCAAAGGTCATCACACTATCTGTCTGCCCTTTACAGGTCAGAGGGAGGCACGGGAGATGAGACGGCCATCTTTGAAGTCCATTTACAAAGCAAGAGATTTCTCTACATTGCCCAGCCCTCAGGGCCCTCTCGTCGGAAATAATCCCCTTCTTCTTGTGTCTCTCAGGACGGGCTGATATCAAATTCAAGGATCTGTCTGTCTCACGCCATCTGTCCACACTTCAGTGGCAATTGCAAGGTTACAGCTTGGGGGAAAAAGAGCCCAGGATGAAATAAACAATTATTTCTCCGTAATGTTGACTTTCATCTTAAAGCGGGTTTGAGAAAACAGCCTGTTGTATTGACCGAGCACGAAGCACGAAGCAGGGCTCATCAAGGCCAAGCTGAGATGAGTTTGGTGTGGAAGACACCAAGGGCTCTAATATCTAAATGACACTTTTCATGTCCAGTACTTTAGCTCACATGATGTCCAGTAACAGCTAGGAAAGTTTGTAAAACATGTCAACTTTAGATCTTGGAGACAAGACAAGCAACTACAGCTGGTGCTGAGAGGGTTTTTGGATGGGGATAAGCCGGCGAAAGACCCAGGGAAGTCTTTCCACTGACTGAGTTGAAACATGAACTGATCTTGTTTGATTTGGTCCTGCCTGCCTTTCCACCACTTTCAAAGGACTGTATTCCCTCCGCCTTTCTTCCTCGCACTCTTAAACGGAGGGAAGGCTGCTCAAAGCAACAGGGCCTCTCTTCATCATGCCAGCTGAGGAGACCCTCAACTCCATCCTGGCCAGATATTGTCTCTGGAGAGCCTTATGGATTCTGCAGCATCTCTTAGAACCACCGTGGAGCTTTCATGACAAAATCCACCTTAAGCGCTTTTTCCACACAAGTGTGTGTGTGTCCGTGCTTTTCAAGTCCTTCTCCCCAGGCCACCTCGGTTATCTGTGTGACATCACAAGGTGCCCTATTAGAGAGCAGCAGAAGCGTCCAGTGTCTGCACGTTTAACAACGCTCGAGAGAGACACATAGATGGAAGCGGGCAGGAGGGAGATGGATGGATGGCTGTGGGGGCCCCCAACCCTTGCGCTGCTCTTTGGTGTCGTTTAGCTAAGATTTCATCATTGATCTGTCTTGTCTGCTGTCCCTCATGCTGGCGGGGGGAAGGAAGGGAGGCAGGTGAGGCTGTCAGTGTGTGTGCTAACAGTGCATTTGAACAAAAAGAAAGGCAGAAGCAGGGCCGTGAAGGTTTGGAAGTAACAGTTTTACCCTTTAAAGCCAAAGGACGTGTCACTTTTGGCTTATATTGAGGTGAGGACTTGCAAAATGTTAACACTTACAAAACACACACACACACACACACAAAAAAAAACAACAAACAATGGGAGAACCACTTCTCTACACTTCCATAATTGCACTTGAGTGTGTGAACATTTGCATAGGAGGCCGGACGGACACACAAACAGGTTACAGGTTACCGGGAGGTCAGGTCAACTGCAAATTAAAGGTGTTTCCTTTCTTTAAGTGTAGTAGTCTAGCATCGTTGACTTGTACAATCAATATTACGTGATCACCCGTGCAATTCCGACTGCAAATGCAAGATATTTTTCATGACGCTCTTATTTTGTTTACACAAGACGACATGGGGGCAAACGGCACTCTTATTTCGAAGGCCAGAAGTGTGTTCTGTGTGTTGGGAACGTGTGCAAGACGAGCGGGGTACAAAAAATAAACGTGCTTCTTGTCTTTTTTTCCTCACGGGCACTGTAAAACGCTCCGTACATTAAAGCGGTCAAACACAAGGCGGCGAGATTATACTCATTCAGCCCGAGTGGTTTGCGCACGTGCACACAGACACACAACCCCACTAGCACGCTAAACTAAGCTAATCCCGCTAGCTTCCATTCACGCTCTGTAAGAGGAGGTTCCGCCAACTTTCGCCGGTGTTTATCGGCATTTCAACCCGTCCAGTTCGGGAGGAGGCAGAGGCTTAGTGTTTGGAACGATTGTGCCACGATTGAGCGGTCCGCCGATCCAGTCCACGGTCGTCAACTCGGCTTGTTTACGTTTATCATTTTCTTATCATTGGAAGCATTTGTACGGGTATATAAAAATGGTCGCCCAACCGTAGTTCTTATCAATTGCAGCAAAAGCGTTGCAATGATTCGCTTGTTTGGAGATAACAATGGCTCAGCTTTATCGAGCTCAGGAAATTTATGAGCAGGAGAAACGTGGCCGAAGTTACGCACTCACCTTTTGTAAAAATGGAAATTACAATAAATAGTGCGGTACAACATTGGCGTGTGTTCACCTCTGAAGCCTCCCTCCAGAAGAGCAGTGGCTCTGATCCTCTTCTGTCCCGCCCACTCGTACTCCTCGAAGCCACGTCCACTGTCACCGTCCATGTCCACAGAGTCGTCCTCACCGAGCACGCCCTCACGCTGACGCAAGCAAAGGCACACAGGGACACGTTAATGTCTTCAAACGCAGACATTCCGTACGTGAAACTAAAGAGGACATGAGTTGCGTGCAGCGCTTGAAGTGAGGGCGGTAGAACATAGTCACATTTCAACGCCAATTGTCTTCATTTTGAGCTTTTGGCGTTGCACAAATAAAATCCAAATGTGTGTTGAAATGAAAGAAAGCCCTCGGAAGTTCAGCAAGGAGCATGTGAGACAGTCTACACGAGTATAGATTGGATTTAGAGCATGCCAATGGTTAGGAAGTGTGCCCGTCGCAAGAGCTTGCTGTTGATCCCCATATGATGAGCATGCAAGTCCACCATTTTAAAAGGAGGCTATCTACAGAGATCACAAGGGGCTAGAGTGGCTGATGCTTGGACTAATGTGTACAATAGAAGTGAGTGGACAGGAAGTTAAGAGGTCAGCATCTACAGGAAGTGAAGGTTGGACAGGCTGTCCAACTGGAAGTTAGACGGGGGTCAATGGAGGGCGCTCAAGGGCCTGGATTTTACTACCTGGATGAGGCATTGTTCCACATGTCTACTCATCTCCTCCTCGCTCCCAGCCAGTGGGGCACTGCACAGCGGACATACCTGGCCCCCATCCTCAGGCTTCCTCCTCTTCATCTTGCCTATACGGGCTGGAAGCAGCGCGGGGTGGGTGAGAAAGAGAGGCAGACAATAAAAAAACGGGGTTAGTCACACATAGGAGACACGGGTGGAAAGACCTAACAGGCTGAATGCCAACTTTATGATGTCGTCTTTCCTCTTTTAGCTTTTCACACGTACAGCTGAACGCTTCCTTTTTTGACAAGAACCGGACGTGACAATTTTGCCTCGTCCACGTCTTTCACACACACGCACACACACACACACGCACACTTAATTAGAAATTTCACAGAGCAGAACAGCAGTCATTGCGCCCCGAGACTTTTGTGTCGCTTTTGGCTTAACTGCAAATGGCACACGGGGACATTAATTTTTAGCGGGTTGAGAGAGCAAAGGAGGCCAAAAGGGACGGAGGCGAGGGCGATGCAGTACGCCGTAACTGCAGGGTAAGGCGACGCACAAGTGAGGAAGGGGCGGTTAAAAAAAGCAGCAGCCGCAGCAGCAGCAGCAGCATCACCCTCCCCTGATGAATACCGAGGGGAGTGTTGTTAAATAGAGAATGGGGAAAGCCTGCTAATTGGGACCTCTGCCCTCCCTCCCGGTTATTAGGCCCAACACGACAATGATTCTCGGCGCCACGTCAAGGCAGAAAGGAATTAAGGGAAGGTGACGCTCACATTTTTGGACAGGACTGAATACATCAAGAATTACTTTCACAAAGGCTGATGGCTGTTTTCTTTGCCAATTAATCTGAAGCTTGATGTTGCGATTAATCGGTTTGGCCCGAGACCAGGGGTGTCCAAACTTTCTCCACCAAGGGCCGCATACTGAAAAATCGAAAGGATGCGGGGGCCACTTGTACATGTTTTAAACCAACCCATGCAGATACGCTGAGACGTTTTTGTTCATACATTTCAAGAAAATAACAGCCTGCATGTCAGTTGTGTGTCATAGATGTCACAGCTTTTTCTCTGCACATTACATATTTTTGCTGAGTTTGTTTACCATTATTTAAACTGCCACTTTGTACATTTTTCATATTATTTTAACCTTATTATCATAACTAGGTGTACATGATTATTATCAGACCAATGTCAGGGATTTATGAGAGCATACCGATAAAACCGATAACATTAAAAATAGCTCCAATAGCTGATAATGAACTGATAAGCGAGATTACCCGTACCGTGCAGGTGCGAAAATCAGGCGCTCCTTTTTTCCCCTGCCTGTGACGTTAACGGCCTGAGCTCACTTGTAAACAAGAGCGTGTGCCTGAATACAGTGCACCTTGCCGGGCCATGGCAGGTGGCTCTTCCCGCTCTACACTCCGGCCCTCCTAACCTCTGGATTTGTCCGAATATAGAGCACTTTGCTGGGCCACAGAGGGTGGCTCCCTCCCCTCCATACTCTGGTCCTCCTGATAGTAGCGACGTGATAGTAGTAATGTCATGATATGATGATTAGGACAAATCCAGATTTGTTCACGTCCTTCTTACCTCCAGGTGTGCACAAACTCCACTTACATCTAAATTTTAAAAAAGTATATGTCGGCATCATATCAGTCTCGAGAAGCAGGTAGTTATCAGTGTCGGTTTGAAAGAAAGTCGTAATATTATAACATTTTTCCAACCTAATTTAACAAAAATGTGTAGCTTAATTGTGTTTTCTTTGTTTCACAACTTCTTTCCTTTGCTATTTTCAATTCATGGTACTTTTTCCCTCTTAAAATTATGACTTTAGGTGTTTTGTCTTTAATCTTGTAAAATTACTTTTTTGTATATTCTTGTTTAATTACATTTTTAGAACGTGCCAAGGGCCCAAAAAAAAAACAGCAGCTGGCCGTAAATGACGGACCAAATCAATAGGAACCAAACACAAACAGTTTGTGGTTTGGTCAGCAAAAAAAACGCAAAATTGTCAACCACTGTTTTCCAAAGTTAATGCTGATGTGTGTTACTATCTTGTTTTGCCTAAAACACAAAGATAATAGGCCTGCTTTCATGGAAGACCAAGGAAACAAAAAAAAAATTCACATTTTAGAACTATCAAATACCAAAATAGTTTTCGATTAATAGGATAATCGATTAATCGTTGCAGTTACAATACATACACAACACAAGGTATACTTGAATTACAGTTGTGACCTGATGCTTTAAAGATAATAAAATTGACTAATTTAGTTAACCCAAGTAACCTTATTGCCATGTAAACACATACAGGAGTTTATTCATAAATGTACATTGGTATGGCTTGATTCATTCATCCGTACCAAATGGTGCAATTGACCAGACGCTAGGCCATAACGTAATAAAAGGGTCCTCTGAAGTGTCAGTCAAAGGATGGAAGGTTTTGTGTACATACCATTCAGCCTTGTTTGCCTGTTAGCTCGAACCCGTAAAAATGTCTGCAAGCAGAGGAAATAACAACACAACAAAAACACATTAGCTCACCAAGACACACTTGAATGGCTGTACAAGTACAGGTACAGCTTCTTGATGTAGGATTGCTACGGATGCTGGTACCAAGCCTAGAACCTACTTCTTGCTTGCCTTCCACCTCCTCCATTTCAGCTAGCTTTCACTCACAGGTCCCAGTTCAGCAGCTAAAACGTTCTGCCGCAAACTGCACCAGTGTGCGTCCAGGTGCCGCACATGAGTGTAAACGTTGTGCGGCGTTTATATTTGGAAACGGATGGGAAAGGATTGAAAGTGGCGCCCGTTTAGCCTGGCAAACGGCTCACTCGACGCCATGTTGGCTTGTTGTGATCATGTGACATCCGCCGACGGAAGTGGTGGATGAACCTAACATGGCAGTGTGAGGTTTGGCCGCTAGAGGGAAGCAAAGGGTTTTATTCATGGCCGATTCACGCCATATGGAGGATTTATTTATTACACCTAACTAATATGTAACTATACCGTCTTAAACGTCATAATAATGCATGTCAGTTATTTAAAAACGGTGCACGTTACTTTTAAACTCAGTGAAAGCTTATCTAATGCCCTCTTGTGCTTTAAATCTAATAATGCAATGTGTGCTATAACTACTTATTTAAGTTATTTGCCCAACACTGCAATTGCATCTTTCAGTATTTTGTCAAGTATAATACATGTTATAATAAAGTATTATTTAAGTACACGTAAAATAAATGAGTTGAGTGTTGATTCCACTTTCCTCTCTAATGCCGTGAGTGGACAATTATGCTCCTCAGGTCTCCTGGGATTAAATCCCAGAGGTCTGAAAGTCCAAACTATGTGCTGACTAAAGCATTCTCAGTCACGGGCTGGATGCCCTCTCCCTGACACTGCAACGGCAGGCAGCAGCTCGGTCTTCGGACCATCGGACCGCCGTCCATCAAGAAGAACTGACAACCTCATCCTCCTCTTCTTAGACCCCTACTCCCACCGTGGAGGGAGAGGCTGACTTGCCACATGTCACCCCTCCCATCATATCCTCGCAGAATGGTGGTGGACAGGTCAGATTTGTTTAGGGAGGGATCGGGCTATGCGTGGACAGGGGTGGCAAACTCTGCCATTATGCGCCATTTGAAGGGTGGTTAAAAAGAGTGTCCATTGACTTAATCATTTGTATAATATAAGGTGAAATCAGCAGTTTCACTTAATGAGAAAATCTACTTTATCGCTAGAAGGCCTTTATGAGCTGTGTCATCCAGAACGTATGGATGTAACGTCTGCGGGGACTTAATAGTTCTTATTTTATGGTGTGAGGGGCTAAGCCCACTTAACCTAAAGATATATCTCGGCCCGCGGAATTACCCGAACAAACTTTGATGAGCATAAGAGGTAAGAGCAGTCAGGGCCAAAAGAAGAGATTACACCAATTGTCCTCAACCGATATCGGTCTTTTAATAGCTAAAATGTACTGTGGAAGTAGTATCTGAATATATCAAAAAAAGCCGAAATGTTCTTTTCACATTAAATAAACATTTTACATTGAATACCAGCCGGCTTTTTTTTATTTTTTCTTTGAAAATAGGCCATTGTTTTTTACAGCATACGCTCTTAGAAAGCCATGTTTATGTCTTTATGCTTCACTGATACTGTTTTTTTGTTCGCCGGTGCTTGAACGCACCACAGCTGCGTTCTGAGACGCAAAAGTCACGGGTCGTCTTACATTAGTGCATCCATTTGTGGTGCGTATCTATACATTTTTTTACATGAAATGTGTTTATTAATATGTGTGTGATGCATATTTAGGGACTTAATTTCATCTGAAATCGGAGGAGAACGTCAACATCAAGCTAGCAGGAGTTTTTGGACGGGGGAGCGTGAGCCGTGTGTCAAAAATTGACATTTTAATGGCCGTATTATTACTCTCGGTCCTGTTTGTGTGTGTGTGTGTGACCTGGTATCTGTCCGAGTGGTGGGCGTCTTCAGACGAGAGCGGCGAGACCACGGGAGACTCCCCCTCGCGCTTGATGTGCA
Organism: Dunckerocampus dactyliophorus; assembly: GCF_027744805.1. NCBI lineage: Eukaryota > Metazoa > Chordata > Actinopteri > Syngnathiformes > Syngnathidae > Dunckerocampus > Dunckerocampus dactyliophorus. The sequence continues at coordinate 49,192,740 of NC_072820.1, forward strand.
CCGACAACAGCATGGACTGGACAGGGAGAAATATAAAAGGAAAAATAAACATAAAAATAAACTGCGTACATCAGTCATCACACCTGTGTTAGATATTATTATTACACCTTTAGATCCAGTCTAGCTTCCCGTAGAAGGCTGTCTTGACACACACTCACATAGCACAATCAGAGTTGCACAACATTTGGATATGACTCAGGGAAAAATACTGTTCTCTCTCTCGCTCTCTTGCTCACACAAGCTTATCTAACAATGTATCTATCGTGTAGCATTTTCCCATCAGTCATATTTAACTGTTGCGCAACTCTGATTGTGCTATGTGAATGTATGTGTCAAGAAGGCCTTCCACGAGCGCCGAGCTACTAGACTGCATCTAAAGGTGCAATAATGCTCTCTATCAGCCGTAAAAGCAACGGTACAGTATCCAATGTTTAGCAGTGTGTGTTCTCCTGTTGTGAAGTATTTGCATTTACAGTCGTCTCCTATTAATCAAGTGGAAAGGGGCAGAGCAGAGGCTTAAGTGGTCGACAGCCGTAATGTAATAAAAATATGTGAGAAATGACCAACCTCCAGTGCTGCCGCAGTAAATTGGACATTATGCATGGTGCTCTTATGCCAGTGTGTGTGTGTGTGTGTGTGTGTGTGTGTGTGTGTGTGTGTGGTTTAAAAAGGTCAGGATCTGTTTACCCACGAAGCTCTGAGAATATGCTTTAGCTTTATGACATTTAACAGTATTCTGCTCTAAAGGAGGATCTTCCATTCAAAAGCAAACAAGGATTATGTTGATATGCAACTACACCAGGGACATCTTTTATTATGTAAGTGCGGTTCTGCAAAGTCTCATTTTGCATTAATGAATAAAGCAATTCCATTTGACTTTGTTGGGGGAGCAGCACCAGCACAAAGGACATAAACCGGACCGACAAACTGATCCGGAAAGCCGATCAAGCTATCGGCACTCAGTTGGAGGGGGTTGTAACAGTGGGAGACGGGAGGACACTGGGCAAACTGCCCACCCACCCACTCCATCGGACAATAGAGGGGCAGCAGAGCTCATTCTCCAACAGACTCCTCCAGTTTCATTCCCACAGTGAACGCTACAGGGCTTCATTTATTCCACACGCCACCCAGCTCTACAATACCTCACCTGTCTGTGAAAGATAATTCACAACATTATTGCGCTGTACTGTCTGCCCTCCCTTGTATAATTGTACATTTACTTGTGTGTACAATATTTCGACACACTGTTTATAAATATGCACATCTTGTTTATTTTATATTCTTTTTGAAATCCGGGAGATTTGGAGAATAAAGTCATACATTTATGAGAATCATTCTCAACTTTATTCTCATAATTTTACGAGAACTAGCTATGAACATATTGGATTTATAAATATGGAGTCCTACTTCACGGAAATTCACCTACCACGGATGGGATAAACGAGGGATTAATGTACTTCTTCATCCCACTGATTCATTTTCGAGCTTGGATGAATACAGCAATCCTCCAGTGAGCTTAAAAAGATCTTAATTGCATTTAACCTTTAGCTGACACAATGCTGCTGTTTGAGTATTTCAGTGAAGTTAAAAAAAACAAAAACTGCTGGCATTGGCTTTTCCTCTCTATGAAAGGACGGCAGCAACAAGCACCTGCCAGCCCCCACTCAGACGTCCGGATGTAATGGATGCTGTATAGTAATATGTTCTTTATTGGAGTGACCAGAGAGCGACAGAAGCAGGAAAAAAACTTGCAAGGAGGCACACTGAGGTTAATCCTGTCCTAACACTGTTGGGGGGGTCGTATACCAGGGAGGGAAATGGCGGCATATGCGCCACACTGGCCCTCTCCACTGTCACCACTGCTGCTGAATACTAAACAACAGCGAAGGAGATGCACAGTCACGGCTGGAAGGCGAAGACCCGTCGTCACCCTTCCGCCCTGCTTTGCCTGCCGCTCTCGAGGCCGAGCCCGCTCGCAGTTTTGCGAGGGCCGCCGTAAGCTGAGGTCAGCACCCGAACGTGCGCTGGGGAATGACAATGTGGCCGCTGAATTATCGGAGGGATCTTAGCTTGCACTTTGAGCAGGGCATCTGACTTTCATGCGCTCTTTAGTGACAAAATGCATCATCAGTCCTGCAGTGAAATGGATTTGTGGCCGCTTCCTCCGGTATTTTTTCCTCTTTCTCTGTGCCTCTATAATTGGAACAATCACAGTATAGTGCCGCTGTCTGTTGGACCACAGGCGACTGGTACTGTCCGTGTGTGTGTGTGTGTGTGTGAGACAGAGGCTTTCAGTTTTGCAGCAGCGAGCATTGAGCGTGACTCTTCAATGACAATGTGCTATAAAGTATGCAAGGTTTGTACTCATAAACTCCTTGGTGGCCGTTATGATTTCATATGCACGACTTTGTTTTTTAGGGATGCCGTCAAAGTCCTATCGGGCCTTTTTGGGCTCATGGGACTCCGGAGGCAGCTGACAGGTACCGGCAGTCGCTGAGGTAAAAACTCAGGGAGGAGGAGTTCAGAGAAGCCACGGTGAACGACTTGAGGACGACTTCGAAGAGATAAAATAATAATATATATCGGTTTGTATTTGATTTATTTTTTCAATTATATTTCTTTATTTTAATTTTAACATTTTTATTTCATTTATTTATTAATTTATTTTAACATTTTTATTTCATTTATTTATTTTCATGAGCTCATTAAAAAAAAAATTACACAAAAAAGTTACAATCATTTGTGTGTTGTCTTTTTTTGTTTTTGTGGCTTCACTCTATCGTTTTTCAAAATAAATAAATGAATAAATGATCACTCTTTTGCGGTTGATTACAACCTGTTGTTAGTAAAAAAATATATATGTATATTTGCCTTTTTAATCAAATTTTATGTATTCTTGGCATGAATTAAGCATTTTCACACATAAAAACGACTCAATGATCAAAAATACAAATATAAGACATTCAGAAGACGCATTCAAAAATGTTACACTAGTCACTGATGAGCACCGTCGCCGCTGCAGGAAGTACGCCGTCCAAGGCATACTCCCATTGCTAACATGTGAGTCTATGTTATGTCTTATTATGTCTAATATGTCTTATTTCCTGTTATTATATGTACTTTATTTGGTAATAGGGGTGTAAAGGTGACTATAGGGGTGTTACTTCATGTCTAGGGGGCTCTAATCTTGTTACAACTGTATTCAGAAGGTCTTTATAAGCTTTTCTATGCTCTAACTACGGAAATATTCCATTCATGAATGAGGAATTTGAGTCTGAAACCAATGAACCGCCATAAAGGAGGGATTACTGTCCTTTGTTGCTGCTTTTATACTATTTGTTGTGCATACATCTTTGCGTTTGTTAAGACAATGCCTGGAAAGAACCTCTTATTGACGTTATCTTCTGAGTGTTATGATGTTTTTCTCTCATTGCCAGAATTTCTCATGTATTTCGTGTGAACAAAACGTCAGCTGATCTCACCTTGGGAGTCCCTGGCGTGACTGTTCCGTCCTTGGGAGACGGGTTCTTACTGCTGTCGGAGGGAAGAAGACAACATTAGCATTTCTTCCAACGACATAGCTAACGTTTAAATCACCAAAAGGATAAGTGACATAAATACACGTTGTAGGCTTACTGTTTTGACACACTACCTTTTCTTTTCTAGTTAATTTCAAACTAAACTGTGCATTTGCTTGACATTGACAAAACCAGGCATAACAGAGGCAAAGCGTGGAAGGAAGGGTGCCTAAAAGTGAACTGAGGGAGCTCCCTAATCTGACAGGGGATTTCCTTTCTCACCGCATGGGCGCCTGGGATCATAAAGAATAAAAGGCCTTCCTTCTTTGTCACTTATCTGCAGGCTACAAAGTGGTTCAACGGGACAGTGCGGCCGACACGCTAACCACCAGGCCACCGTGCAACCAAGCAAAACTTCACGTCGGACGTCCCCGCACATTTTTGGTCCAAAAAGCATGATATATATATATTTTTTTCTCCAAAAATAGTCTGTTTATTCCACAAAAAACACATCTCATTCACCCCAAGTCGTTAATAATTCGTAATTACGTGATAATACAGGTGAAATGTATTTTGTACATCTCGCAATTGTTACATGTTTATGTCTTTGTGCTTCACTGATAATGTTTTTGAAATTTGAGAGGACAAATTTTGTTTGGTTGGGGGGCCTTGAATGCACCATAGTTGTGTGCTGTGTGCCGCCTACACCCAGATTATCATTCATTAGTGGTGAGTACCTACACATTTTACACTTTAAATGCTTTTAATATAACAAAGACACTAACTTATCTTACAATAAATTAATCCAAATTCAATTAATACATTGCAGAAAACCCAAAATTTTAACACAAAACATGCTTTTGTAGTTTTACGAGCAGTAAACAATTGAAAATGCATAAAAATATGTATAAATGATGAATGAGAGGGATAAATTAACATTTAAGGTAGCTTTCGCCTTCACTGAGGACGTGATTCTTGACATGAGCGCTCCCAAAGACTCAATGTGGCAGCAAGGCGCCATACGGACGCCACCTTCCTGTTTTGCCATGAGTTATTTCTTGAAGTCAACAGTGTCTCTCAATGTCTTTTCCACTTGAAACTTTCCATGGCTTCATTTTGGGTAATTGAGGTGAGAAACACTGCTGAACTCAAGAAATAACTCACGGCAAAACCGGAAGGTAACGTCCGTATGGCGTCTCGCTGCCACATTGAGTCTTTGGGAGCACTCATGTCAAGAATCACGTCTTTAATGAAGGTGAAGGTAACCTTAAATGTTCATTCATCCCATTCATTTGTCATTTATATGCCTTCATATGCATCAAACTATAAATTGGAAACGCATAACAACGCGTGTTTTATGTTAACATTTTTGGCTTTTTTTGTCCGTGTTGTGTCTCACGACCACATCGTGTCTTTGGGATCAATCACATCAAAAATCATGTCTTAATAATTATGTTTTTTTCTCATAATATTACAACACAATTCTCGTAATATCAGGACTTTATTCTCCTAATATGTTAACTTTAATGACTGCTGTTTTTAAAAAAAAATTTCCAAGGTTATTTTTTTCATTTTCTTGATTAACTGTATTTTTAGAACGTGCCGCAGACCACTAAATAAACAGCTGCAGGCAGCAAATGGCACCCCTGTTCTAATAAAATTAATTTTGCTTGAAAGAAATCATGAAAATTCAAATAATTTGTGGCAGAAAGACAAAAATGTTAACACAAAACACATTTTTATAGTTTTACAATGATAGTTTTACATGCATAAAACAGTTCTAAATGCATATTAATGTTGAATGAAAGGGCTAAATGAACCTTTAAGGTTAATTTAACCTCACCTGAAGACGTAATTGTTGACAAAGGCAGCGAGATCAACTCCTATACCACCTTCTTGTTTTGCCATGAGTTATTTCTTGAATTCAATAGTCAGCCATAAAAACCCCAAATGGAGTCAAAGAGAACTGAAAGTGTTGTCATTTTGATAAAGAAGGTGAAAAATGCTATTGAATTCAAGAAATAACTCATGGCAAAACAAGAAGGTGGTGTCCGTGTTGCGTGTCGCTGCCGCATCGTGTCTTTGGGAACACACACTCATCTACAATTACGTCTTAAATCATGTAAATTCAATGAATCCATGCCAGAAAGCCAAAAATGTTACCACAAAACACATTTTTATAGTTTCACAATGACAAATGTTTTACACGCATACAACAATTCTAAGTCCACGAAAGGGATGAATGAACCTTTAAGTTTACTTTTATCTCCACTTGAATACGTGATTGTCGACAAACAGACGATGCGGCAGCGGGATCCTCTCGGACACCACCTTCTTGTTTTGCCATGACGTATTTCTTGAATTCAATCGTGTTTCTCACCTCAGGTCTCTGCTTTTCTTTCAATCACGGCTGCGACGTAACCCGAAATGGCGCCAGAGAAAGTTGCCGGTGGCAGCATTTTGCTCAAGAGCGCGAGAAACACGAGAAATAACTCAAGGCAAAACAGGAAGGTGGTGTCCGTGCTGACCTGCCTGCCAAATTGCGGCTTTGTCAACACGTCAACACGTTTTCAGTGACATAATGGTCATTTATCCCTCTCATTCCTCATTTATGTGCATTTAAAATAGTTTTATGCATGTAAAACCATAAAAAGGGGTTTTGCGTCAACCTTTTTGAGAGTCAACCGTTGATGACATCACAGACGGGCTATGTATGTCGACTTTATATTTATTTATTTACGTATATTTTGTTGTGGATTGCGGCAGGATAGTTTGTGTGTTTTTTTTGCACGAGGTGTGTGTGTGTGTCTCACCGCCGCCAACAAAGAGAATAAACATGGGTGACACAGTCAAGCTGCCGTGTAATGCAGGGAAATCAGCCATCGCTCGCCTCTCTCCGTGTTTCTGTCAGCCCTCTCTCCTCCCTCCTTCTCTATTTTATTCATTACCAGGAACCCGTGCACAGGCGTCAATGATAACAGCCACATCTGCCGCTACCTGCTTGTTGACGGTGTCAAACAGCGACAAGAGACGGTGGGAGAAAATTGCCACAATGACGGGGGGAAGGAGAGAGACAGATGAAAGTGGAGGGGAAAGGTGGGGGTAAAAAAGGGGGGGGGGGCAAAGGAGATGAAATGCAAGGACACAGAAAAACCACAAAAAAAAGAGACTAAGCAGAGAGAAAGATGAAAGATGACAGAACAGGAGCGCGGAGGCAGAGCTGCTTTGCACGTCTCGTGTTTGCCCACTTCTGTGAAATGTTGAGGCCGAGGGTTGCGGGGAATTCTGACTGCCTGCCACGTCGCTCAAGTCAGGGGGAGAACTGTGGAAATGAGCGGCGCACGGCGGCGACACGACACACAAGGCTGACAGCGGGGTAAAGCCGGGAAGAGCGGAAGATGAGAGAAAAGGCGAGATTTTGTGCAGAGGTAATGAGACGTGCGGTGCACAGGTGGAAAGCCGGAGACGTGTCGGTGCTTAAGATATCTTACGATACTCCGTCTATGTAAACGCTGATGCATGTTCAGGAAAAACACTGCTACTGTATGAAATGGAGTTTCTTCGTAACCTTAGCATCAATACGTTCGTGTACATTATTATTAGAACCATTATGAGCATGGTTAGAACCTGCGGCGGAGCCTACTCAAACCCAGGGGCCGCATACTGAAAAAAGAAAGGATGGGTGGGCCACTTTGATGTTTTACAATGCAGATACGCGAAGGAGTTATGCACGTTGAAAGAAAACAGCCTGCATCTTAGCTTTGTGATACAGGTGGACAAAAACGTACCATTACTAGCTAGTAGTTAGTAATGTTCTAACTTTTTCCCAATCTAATTTTCCCAGAATTGCAACTTTATTATTTGTTTTTATGTTTTACAAAAGACCTTTAGAACAGAACATATTTTTCTTTAGTATTTCAACTTTTTAAATTATTTTTATTTATTAATTTATATTTTTATTTATTTTTATTATTTTTTTCTCCTAATATTATAAGTTTTTCCCAATCAAATTTTCCCAGAATTGCAACTTTATTCTTTGTTTTGTCTGTTTTACATAAGACGACTTTAGAAAAGAACATATTTTTTCTTTAATAGTTCAACTTTTTAATTTCTTTTTATTTATTCTTTTATGTTTTTAATTGCAATTTATTTGTTATTTTTTTATTTATTTTTATTTATTTAGAAACGTGTTTTTTCTCATAATATTACAACATTATTCTTGTAAAATGACACCTTTTTTTGCTGTAATATTAGAACTTTTCCTAATTGAATTTTCCCAGAATTGCAACTTCATTATTTGGGTTTTTATGTTTTACATAAGACGACTTTAGAAAAGAAAATATTTTTTATTTAACATTCCATTTTTAATTTATTTTTATTGATTCATTTATATTTTTTATTTATTTGTAATAATTTTTTTATTTTTAATGTAATTTATTAAACAAACATGTGTTTCTCCTCTTATTACAACATTATTCTTGTCAAATTACATCTTTTTTTCTTATAATATTATACGTTTTTCCCAATGTAATTTTCCTATAATTGCAATTTTATTCTTTTTTTTTTTGTTTTACAAAAGACCTTTAGAAAAAAACAGATTTTTTCTTAATATGTCAACTTTTTTACTTTTTTAATTTATTAATTTCTAGTTTTATTTAATTAATTATTTTTTTTATTTTTAATGCAATTGATTTATTTAACTTAAATTTCAAAATAGCCGCAGGACACCGCTGCTCTAAACGAACCGGTTTTGTCCATTAGATCTAATTAATTTGTGCCAGAAAGCAAAAATGTTAACACATTTTCATAGTTTCCCAATTGTAGTTTCAATTTTAAATGCGCATGAATGGAGAGCGAAATTGGCAAATGAACGCTTAAGGTTACTTTTGCCTTCATGCAAAACATGGTGGCTGCCAAAGAGACGAGGCAGCGAGATCCACTCGGATGCCACCTTCTTGTTTTGCCATGACTTACTTCTTGAATTCACTGGTGTTTCTCGCCTCAATTCTCTGCTTTTCTTTTGCTCACGGCTGCGAACCAAACTAAAACAGAGCCAAAGGGAGTCACAAGTGCCAGAATTTTTATAGAAAAGGTGAGAAACATGATTGAATTCAATAAGTAACTCATAGCAAAACAGGAAGGTGGTGTCTGTGTTGACCTCGGTGCTACGTCGTGTCTTTGGCAACAACCACGTCTTCAATGAAAATAAATTTATACGCATTTAGAATTTTTTTTATGCATGTAAAACTATAATGGCACAATAAAAACGTGTTTTGTGCTAACATTTTGTGGCGTAACTGTGTCAGTTAGCAAAGAACTACAGAGTCAGCCGCGGGGTGACTTTCGGTTGCTGTTTATGTGTTAGCAAGCTAACAGGCTGCCAACTGATAAAAATAAATGAAGAACACATTTGGGCTAGCGCATGTATTAAGATGTGAGTCACATTGGACGTTAAACGAGGCAAAATGTTCGACGTCAACCGAAAAACACGCTAACCAAGGAGATATAACGGCGAGCCGTTACATCCACCTGGGACTGAAAAGAGTCGACAAGTCTTTTGAAAGAGACCTCGATGCAACCATGGCGAGCCAGAGTGCTCTGTCCACACACGGCCAAATATTGTGAAAATATCCTCTGTATTTATCGTCTTCGGGCCAAAATTGGTGGGCATTTCTCCTCTCTTTGTGCTTTTTATGATGCTCATTTTCACTTCCATGGTGATGGCTTTCCTTTTCTTTGCCGCACTGCGACTTGGGAGTCGTAATGACACGAAAAACTGAACTAACAAGCAACGTTCTCACCGTGTCTTTACCCACCAAAATGAAGTTTTTCATTCATTTATGTTCGCTGAACTCAACTAAACCGACGACCACCTGGAATCGGTGACTCATTTTTAAACTCCTTCTCACTTTTTCCCGACTATCTAGCGTGAATCCCACATAAGCCTGACCCTTAAACTCCTCCCACTTTCAACTCGAAGGAAGTAAGAATGGAGAGAAGGAGCTTAAGTCTCTGCTACTGATTGCTTTTTACTTTTCGGCGGCATCTACTAGAGGCGTAGGGGCATGCTCGAGTGAAAGCAAATTGTTCACCGAAGAAGAGCGGGAAGAAGACAAGTGAAGAGGAGGCGGGGTATGTAGATTACTTTGCCCCCACGAGTCACCTGAGGTGTGCAGGGCATGGAAGATTTCCATTTGCTCAACTGAGTGTGATTTTCACGTGCGCAGATGAGAAGCTACGGACCATGAAGAAGCAAAAGACCGACACACACACACGTGCAATCAGCAGGAGCATGCATAAGAAAGGAAATCACACAGAAACACACAGGAGAATGGATTTTTATGCACTTCTCACACTGACATACTCAAACACACGCACACACCTTCCTTTCCACACCCACGGCTCTTTCGTTCAGCAAGCTCTTCATTAAAGCCAGATTTACAACAAATTGGACCAAATTCCCACTGTCACTTTTAATGCGGCCTGCTAGTATGCAGAGAGCCGGAGACAGACGGCGTGCACGCGTAATGTAGAGTCTGACGACATTTGGTAGAAGCCACACACACACATCGGAGAATGCACTTCCTGTCTTATGTGGTGGGTTCTCTAAGGTCTTCCAGTTTTGGAGTTTGCAGCGGTGCAGGGCTGCGCTGCATTAGAGTCTTCAATTGCCGTTGTTCAATCCAGTTTTAGGCCATAAAGCATACATGGACGTCTACCAGACTGTGGTAGCTGGTGCCCTCCTGTATGCAGTATGTGCTGGGGGAGCAGTCAAGAAAAAGGACGCCGCACGCCTGGACAAACTGGCTCTGTCATTGACGTCTGTGGCAGAGCAAAGGACGCCGAGGAGGCTCCCTTCCATCATGGACAAGCAGCATCATCCGATGCACAGCATCATCTCGCGACAGCACTTTCAGTGGCAGATTACTATCACTGCCCTGCTCCTTCTATTTTCTGATTTTTCTTGTCTTGCCTTGATTTTATTGTTATTATGACTTTAATATGATTTTTGGAGAGCAGCTCAAAACGTGAATTCCTCTTGGAGATTAATAAAGTATCTATCTATGTCTGTCTGTCTGTCTGTTTGTCATCCATCCATCCATCCATCCATCCATCCATCCATCCATCCATCCATCCATCCATCTATCTATCTATCTATCTATCTATCTATCTATCTATCTATCTATCTATCTATCTATCTATCTATCCATCTATCTATCTATCTATCTAGCAAAGTCAAACTCAGGCCCAGGGGCCAAATCTGGCCCGCACTGCAATTGAATCCGGCCCGCGGAACTGTTTGGAAAAGTATCTACCTATCGAGCTACTGACCAACCAACCGGCCGACAGCGATTGATCGACTGAACGACCGACCGACTGACCGCGACCGACGACCCCCGACTGACCGACCAACCGACCGACCGATATGTGTAACATCACATATCTCCTGTCATGGACTTAACACATTGTAGTCACCCACAATATGGTTTTAGACATTTTAGACTTTTATCTTGGAGATTAATAAAGTATCTACATATCTATTGATCTACAGTATCTACTGACCGAGCGACCGACCCACTGCGACCGACCGACGACCAACCGACCGACCGATATGTGCAACATCTCATATCTTCTGTCATGGAATTAACACGTTGTTGTGACCCACAATACAGTATTGCTTTGGACATTTTAGACATTTCCCTCGGAGATTAATAAAGTATCTGCCTACCGACCTGCCTACCTAGCTTCGAGTTGATTTAGCCTATGTAAAATAGTCACAGATTTGAATTCTAGTCCCTGAAGCGTTGCAGAGCTGCTAAACATGTCAACCATGAGCCGGAAGGAACCGTCTGATGTCAGCTGAGCTTTGTAGAGAACAGTCCTGGCCCCGAAAGACTGGGATGCAAACAGCAGTAACGCTGGCGTGCATATGATTACAACATACAGCATACCTGAGGCACATGCTGGCAAGTCTCTCTATCTCTGTTTCCATGTGCTCTTGCAGCTCTCCGGGCCTGAGCAGCACTTGGCAGATGGGACAGATGGGAGCCTGGCTGTCATACAGCGCCATCTTCTTTTTACCTGCAGACAACAAAGGAACAGTGAGTCAGCATCATCATTGCAATTTGGGTCGATCAGAGCATTGCAGACCATGTGCATATGCTGTTATGACTATACTGAAGTACTGCGATGCCTTCTACAGTACTGCAGATTCTTAATGCACATGTGCATACAGGCATTCTCTTGCACATGTTCCCTTTCATTCTAACATAATCTTTACTTCACTTTTCTTTTCCTATACATCTTGCAGACGAGCCACATTTATTGGTGTGTTCAGTTGTGTTTCACTGTTGTCGTTTGTGTATCCTCACCACATAACGCACAACGTATCGCTCTCCTACGCGTTCCTGTTTCTCTCTTTTCCTGCACACACCCGCTCTCTCGCTCGCTCCTCACTGCTTTGACAAGATAATTTGAGTCACGCTCAAGCTGTCGCTTTTCGGCAAGGCAAACAAAGAATGATCTCTTTTCCCAAACAAACATGCCTGCAGCACACACACCCCTGGACATGGACGTCTGTTCTCTATTCTCTTCTGTGATATCCTGGTTAAAACACTGAACTGTTAGCTGTTTGCTAGCACTTTTCCAATGATGTGCACAGTATGTGAACCTTGAATGAGAAAGCCATCCTACAGGACGCACTTCATAGACTCCACTGCTCATCCCAATGCTTGCATAGTGTTGGGCAAATTACTTTAAAAAGTAATTCCCAAAAAATCCCCCAAAAGTAATTGCATTAGTAATGGAATTACTAACTCAGCTAGTGATGGGAAACACGATTCCTTTGACTGACTTGAGTTTCCCTGGCTCACGAGAGACTCGTGTCTTTTTAAAAGCACCCGTGAGTCAGTGAAATGTGTGTCTTCATCGAGCACCCGTGAGTCAGTGAGATTCGAGTCTTAGTCAACCCTGTGAGTCAGTTAAACTCAAGTCTTTGTCAAGCACCCGTGAAATTTGAGTCTTCAGTTAGCACCTGTGAGTCAGTGAAACTCAAGTCTTCGTCAGCCTGTGAGTCAGTGAAACTTGTGTCTTTGTCGAACACCCGTGAGTCAGTGAAATTCAAGTTTTTGTCAGGGTACCTGCGAGTCAGTGAAATTTGAGTCTTCAGTTAGCGACTGTTAGTCAGTGAAACTTGTGTTTACGTCGAACACCCGTGAGTCAGTGAAACTCAAGTTTTTGTCAGGGCACCTGTGAGTCAGTGAAATTTTGGCGTTTGTTGAGCACCTGTGAGTAAGTGAAATTTGTGTCTTTGTCGAGTACCTGTGAGTCAGTGAAACTCGAGTTTTAGTCAACTTGTGAGTCACTTAAACGCATGTATTTGTCCAGCACTCGTGAGTCAGTGAAACCCGAGTCTTCTTCAGCTTGTGAGTCAGTGAAATTTGTGTCTTTGTCGATCACCCGTGAGTCAATGAAACTTGAGTCTTTGTCAACTTGTAAGTCAGTGAAAATCGCGTCTTTCTCAAGTACCTGTGAGTCAGTGAAATTCGAGTCTTTTTCGAGCAACCGTAAGTCAGTGAAATGTGTGTTTTTGTCAGTGAAACTCGTGTCACCCACATCCAGATGGGTGCTGCAGATATCAGCCAATCATAATGCGCCACATTTCACTGTCTGACGTTCCAACATTTTCAAATAGCAATTCACTGGATTACGGGAAAACAATAAATACTAGTTATTTTACTCCCTTCGGTTTTTGTGTGTCACCTTTTTACTTTTCCCCAATCTCTGTCAACTATTCCCCGAGGGATGTGAATGATGGGGGGAGGCAATGGACAGATAAATCCAGGGGAGGAGAAGAAAAGGGGTGGAGAGCATGTGTGTGTGTGTGTGTGTGTAGGGGGTGTTGTTGATGTCCCACACCAGCCTTGTCAGTGCCTTAAAGATGATTAATGTTGGAGGAGCACACACACACACACACACACACACACACACACACACACACGCGCGTCCTGCTCTGGCTGGCAAAGTTCAAACACACACACGCACACACACGCAACAAGGGTGCGTTCAATCTCGGGGATCGCAGGGGCCACACATGAAAGTGGATGGAGGGATGGGAGCAATGAAGACGAGGGAGGGAGGCGGATGAGAAGTGATAAGGATGGAAGAAGAAGAAGGCTGGGACAATAACAAGGAAATAGGGCTGACAGGACTTTTTAGTGTCGAGATTCTTCAGTGGAACGCCGAGCAGTGCAGCAGGGAAGGGATGGATGAACACATGGATGGAGGCGAGGGGTGAGGAGGTGCGCATCTCTGACAGCTGTGATGGAGTGTAGGCCGGATTCCCCCTAATGTGCCAAGATGGATTATCTCATCTTTCTTTTCTTTCACTTGTCCCTCCACCACCACGTCTCCAACTTCTGTATATTTCTCGCTCTCGTGAGCTCACGTTTTCCTGATTTTAGCCTTTTGTTCCTCCTTTTTTATCTAACCCCACTCATCCTTTAATCGCGTTTTTCTGTCTCGTCTCCTCACAAGGTCCACTTATGAACCCGAGCTGGTGAAACATGCCAAGTGTGCCAAAAAAGCAGCCGTTTAGAATCAAATTGGTGTCTTCTTCAGAGTTCAGACGTTGGGAGAGGGAGCGATGCAATACTAGTATGGAAAGAAAAGATAAGAGCTCATGAACCCAAAGAAATTCATTTTAATTGTGTACTCTAGGGGTACTAATGACACTACTACTAATAATAATATGCTTTTTCGCCTAACGAAGATTGAATTTCGAGTAAATGATTCCAGGGCTTGTCCAAGTGCAACAAATCGAATGAAGAGAAGCAGCCAGGATGTGTAGGTTCCAGTGTCGAGAGAACATGATGAAAAGGTTACTCCATTGCTCGTGTCTGGATGTAGTCCAGGCTGTTAACACCTGGGTGGGTTCAACTGGGGAGACTTAGCCCTTCAAACAGAGTAGTCGGGTGGGAGGTGTGCGCACTTGAAACAAAAGAAGCGTGGTCTTGCATCAAGGGTAACTAGGGTGTAAACACGCCTATCTTTTTCTTTAACGATACACTACATAACTTAATACAGCCAAAAAAATGTCTATTTTTGACACGAGGCTCGCTCCTCCCCCTCCAAACCCTCCTGCAAGCTTGACATTGAGGCTCTCCTCTGATTTTGTATCAACATTTACAATAAAAGGGACCATTTTATTGTTCAATGAACAGATGGAACGGAGCCGGTCACGGCACGCAACTACGATGCGTTCAAGGACCGCCGAACAACGCTCATCCTCTGATTTCGGAACAACATTTGAGAAAAAGTGACTGTTGTGATGATACCGTCGCGTTTTAGGCAAGACAAGATGTTCACGCACGTCAGCTTTGACTTTGGACAACAGTGATCTGCGTTTTTGCCTCTTTTTTAGATATGTTAGAAAACCTTTGTGTTTGGTTCATATTGATTTGGTTGATATCTCTAATATATATTTAAAAACAAAGCTTTGTTTTATTATTAGTGATTAGTACCAACATTTCAGCTTCTTCTCTTGACATTTTGCCTTTTGCGCTATTTTTCCCATTTTCGCTGGTCTAGGGCCTAACCAAATCTAGGTTTAAGCCCTAAATATGCCTCATACACTCATTAAAAAACACATTTAATATATAAAACGTATAGGCACTCGCTACCTACTAATGAACGCTCCATGAACAGTTGGAATCCGAGTCAGTAGCCTTGAGCTACAGGCTAAGACTAGTAGACTAGCAGACGAGAGAAGGAGTTTCCTACTCTCGATAATATATTAGCTAGTGTTGGAAGATAGGGCTTATGGAGTCAAACAAACTGTTGCTCATCACGGCACACAAGTATGGTGCATTCAAGGACCGCCTAGCAAAGTGCGAAATCCAAAAGCTTGATTAAAATACGTGGACTTCCTAAGAGTGGTACGTGGTTAGCGACTTATGGTGAATGATATGTGCTTTCTGCGGGAAAAACAGATCATTTTTGGAGACAAATTTGAAAAATGTTGACCAAAAATCCACAAACGTGCGGGGATCTACTGTATCTTCTCAGCAAATCTACATGGGTTGGCTTCCCAGTCCTTTGATTGTTCAGCATATTACTATGAATTAATCCCTCTGTGGCAGTGTCCCCTCTGTTGCACAAACAGTTTCTCTCCCTCGATGTCTTCGTGTCCCGCAGCCTCGCTCGTGGAAAGACGTCCATGCTTGGGTCCAGATGAAGCGGGAATCGATAGATGCGAGATAGCGCGGGCTCCCAGTCACAGACTACAATGGGCCGAGGTAAAAGGGCTACCTCCAGAGAGGACGGGGATTGTCAGCTCAATACTCACTCTCAATGGAAGCGGAGATAAAAAACCATTTGGGGTGCCCTCATGGCTCAGTGGGCTAAGAGGCACACCATGTACTCGCAACACTGTGGTCCAAATCCCATTTAATGACCTGCCTTGCGTGTCATCCCTTCACTTTTATCTTACCTATCATAGCAGCCTCTCAGGAAAGGCAGCATCGCTGTACATTGCACCGTTCCTGACTCAAATCCTACATGCACGAGCCGAATCGACGCCACGTTCATGCATACTCAGTCGAGAAATTGATTGGAATCAGTCGTCACTCGTGCACGAAGTTGGACATCGACGGAATAAACTGAAGCGGCTTCACCTGCCGTGAACTTGAGTGTTTATTTGTCTTTTATATCCTCTATTACGGATTAAATCCAGTGGCAGCCAATCAGCTAATGAGGGCCGAGCATGTAAACTGGATGCAAGTACGGCAATAAGAGTCGGACAAGCCAGCTTTACGACACACCAAACACACAGGACCATTTCCCAAATGGAATTACCGACATGTAGAGACCGCTTTCCTGCCCTTGAACAACTGTCTCCTCCTTGTGCGTGTCAACAAACACACCGTTGCAAACCCGCCTCCCCCTTGTTGTTCCCGTAAATGAGTTTTCTGACATGCATCAAGTGTTTACGCGCGCTTACCCCCTCTTTTCTCACCTCCCTCTCGCCAGTTAGCTATAACACCCGCCAACATTGGTAAACAAGGAAATCTCTCAGCTGCAGCCGGCCACGTAACTGCATTACGGGGCCTGATAACCTCTTCAAATAATGTGCGATAAGGGGAATTTGATTTGATTCGCGGAAAAGGGAAAGCGGGCCGCTTCTGATTCCCCTCAATCGTGTCCTTTTACTTTCTTTCCTCTTGCGCTTGTTCCGTCTTGCCATTTTCTTTCCCCGTTTCTCCCCCTCTTCTTTTTACTTGGCCCGAGGGGCGCAGGCCTCATCTTATCGCAACCCTCTCACCGGAGCCACACCTCCTTGCGTCGGCAATCAAATAAATCCCACCAAGGTGTCAGCCTTCATTTCGACTCTCCCTCTCAATGCAAGGTGAGGTGAGGGGCCCCTGCAAAGCCATCATCTCCATAATGGCAAATATGAGCCCTAAAGCCCAAAACCAGGGCTGTATTAACCCAAATGGGACTAGCAAGGTGTGTGATATGTATTTTTCTTAAGTGAGCTGTGACTTAAGCAGGCGAGACACTCGGTTGATTGTGCGTGTGTGCAAAATAGATAAGTCTTTGCGGCTCATTCGGGAGGACATTTGATGAAATGGAACGGGGGTCAACCTCAGTTTGCCACCCGGTTCGCGTCCCGCCGGCGTCACCCGCTCGTGCGAACGCGCTTGCGTGTTCTCCGGCGGCCTGACAGTGATGCATGGCACTTTTAAATAGCATTCCTCCACGCCCAGCTCAAAACTCATCACCGGGGCTCTTTTGCTATCCCGCCCTCGCCGCTCTCCCGAGGGTTGTCACTTTTACAAAAGCAAATGAAATGTCGGCACGGCGGAGAGGCGGGATCAAGAGATGGCCGGATAGAAGGATCAAGGAGGGAAAGGTGTGCGTGTGTGTGTTCGTGTGTGTGCGTGCGCAAAGCTGTTCACAGTCAACAGAGTACAAAGGATTTGTGGGAACACAGTATTCACATCTTTGCAAAAGCGCAGATTTGTCTTTTTTTTAAATGAATCATTAAGATATAGGTGATAATACAATTCAAATGTCAACAAAAGTAATAATTTTTACATGTTCTATGTCTTTTGTGCTTGACTGATAACGCTTTTTTCGTCAAACACTGAGATTTCCCACTTTGTTCGGCGGTACATGAACGCACCGTAGTTGCGTGCTGTGGTCGGCCGCACCCTGACTCCCATTCCAACTGTTCATCGAGCGATAAAACGGTCACTTTTATTGTAAATGTTGACACAAAATCGGAGGAGAGCATCAACATCAAGCGAGCAGGAGGGTTTGGAGGGGGGGGCACGAGCCGTGTGTCAAAAATAAACCCTGTTTTCTGTCATAGTTGCTGTGAGACACTGAAAGTAAAACTTATTATAACTTGTACACCGTGACTCTGGATTCCATCCACCGCCGCTTATCGTCACTAGGGTTGCGGGGGTATGCTGGAGCCTATCCTAGCTGACTTCGGGCGACAGGCGGGGTACACCCTGGACTGGTCACCAGTCAATGGCAGGGCACATATAGACAAACAACCATTCACATTCATACCTATGGACAATTCAGAGTCGCCAGTTAACCTAATATGCAGATTGTAGGAGTGTGGGAGGAAACCGGAGTACCCGGAGAAAAGATACCCGACGTCAAGATAGCAGGAGGGTTTGGAGGGAAAGGAGCGAGCCATGTGTCAAAAATTGACTTTTTTACAGGCATTTCCTAGATCGTATGACTATGAGTTAATAGATTTGTGACAGTGTCACATATGAATGTGTATTTTTCCTACAGCTTTTTCACCAAATGTGTTTGTTTGGAGGGGGAGGAGCGAGCTGTGTGTCAAAATAAACTTTTTAAAGGCATTTAATCAATCATATTACTATGAATTAATCCCTCTGTGGCAGTGTCACATATTTTTGATACAGCTTCTTGACCTAATGTGTTTGTTTGGAGGGGGAGTGGCGAGCCGTGTGTCAAAAATAGACTTTTTAAAGGCTTTTAACGGCTCGTATGACTATGAATTAATACCTCTGTGACACTGTCACATACGAATGTATATTTTCGACACAGCTTTTTCACCTAATGTGTCTATTCGGAGGGGGAGGAACGAGCCGTGTGCCAAAAATACTTTTAATGGCGTTTAATGGCTTGTATGACTATGAATAAATACCTCTGTGATGACCGTGTCACATATGAATGTATATTTTTGATACAGTTTTTAACCTAATGTGTATATATATATATATATATATATATATATATATATATATAGTATATATATATATAAATATATTGTTGCAGTTGCAATTGTGTGCATTTTAAGGCAGGGTGCAGAAAAACCTATCAGGCAGAGAAATTAGCACGTCATAAATCATCAGCTGACTCCTTTTAAAGATCTGCTGATAAATGGTGATCTGATGATCTCTCTGTGTGTATGTGTGTGTGTGTGTGCGTGTGTGTGCATGTGTGTGGGTTTGTGTGCATCAGCATGTGTAATGTGGGTTTTACTCCTGGGACCGTGCTGCGCGTGTCTGTCTGAAAGACACAGCAGTGGGATGCTGGAGAGGTTATCTCCAACCACTGACAGCTGTTTATTCAATCAATCACTGTGTCAGTGTGCGTGTGCGTGTGTGTGTGCGTGTGTGTGTGCGTGAGCGTGTGTGTGTGCGTGTGTGTGTGCGTGTGTGTGTGCGTGAGCGTGTGTGTGTGCGTGTGCGTGTGTAAAATAGAGAGGGGACGGTAAAGGAGACCAAAGTAAATTAATGCAGCATTAACCAAGCACTGACCCACAGAGTTAAAGGCAAAATCCAAATCTCCATTTAAAATGGTCAGTTGCACCAAGACAATTAACACACCATATCAACAATTAAAAACAAAATCTGGTGATCTGGGTTTGCCACCGCCGGCGAGTAACTGGCACGCCCATGAAAAAGTCTGTTTCTGACACACGGCTCGCTCCTCCCCCTCCAAACCCTCCTGCCAGCTTGACGTTGAGGTTCCCCTCTGACTTTGGATCAACATTTACAATAAAGTGGCTGTTTTATTGATGGATGAACAGATGGAACAGGAGTCACGGTGTAGTCACAGCACGCCACTACGGTGCGTTCAAGGGCCGGCGAACAAAGTGCGAAATCTCAACGCATGACGAAAAACATAATTTTTTTTTTTTTTTTTACATTTTATTGATATATATTTAGTAATAAAAAATATATAATTGCAAAAGACTGATAAATTATATATTTACTTATTTTTTTGAAATGATTAAAAGATGATATTATCAGTGAAGCATAACCATGGCGCTTGTATGTTGTACATTTTTATTATCAGTTATTTATAAATTATACATAAATATGAAAAAAAATGTCTATTTTTGGAAAATATACACATATATATATATTTGTATTGCAATAAAAAATAGAAAATAGAAAAATAAATGATTTCAATGTCACAAAGATACACCAGTTTTTTGTGTTATCGGTCAAATCTTTTTCCACCAAAAATGAATAAGTATGTACGCTGTCAGCTTTGTTTTTCATGTCTCCTTCCCCAGCTGGCGGGAAGAGGAGGGCCGCCTAACGAAGAGGTGTAGGCGGGAGGCCTGGCGCTCATCTCCATGTCAAAGGGCCCTGTCACCGCCAGGGAACGTGCTGCGTGTCACAGGGAGCGTCAGCAAGTCGGAAGCACGGACTGACTTAGCCGTGTGTGTGTGTGTGCGTGTGTGTGTGCGTGCGTGTGTGTGTGTGTGTGTGTGTGCAAACAGATGTCGTCACTTGTGCAACGTCTTTTATTCATGCTGCAGCAGGCCCACTTTGCATACATTGAAACTTTTTTCACTGAAACTCTTTTATATTCTTCTTTTCTTTTTAAAAAAAAAATGTTTTTATCATCTCTCCTTTGATTCCATTATCTCCTGCCCTCTAATTATCCTGCTCTCCCTGCTGCTTTCATATGGTCTAGCGGCTGGATTAATTACCAAAGCCAATTAACGGTAGATTGGCTGATGTTTTAACTAATTAGCCATAATGAGGGTTGTGGATGCCTGCTTGGTGTTAATTGAATCTTAACACAGAAGGAGGTGGGGGTGGGAGGGACAGATGGATAGGTAGACGGATGGATCCAGGCGTGTGCACGCTTTGCATACGAGCACGAGTTGTTATTAACAATATCCGGAGCGCGTCTTACACCCGCCCCCGGTTTATCATTAACATTCATGGCCTTTAGAGCAACACACCTTATGTCTTTAAGAGAGGATATACACCTACAAGGTATCTTTCCGTATATTATTAATAACCGTGCTCACATTTGGTGATGGCTTCCCCCTCATATCATCACCTTGATAAAAAAAAGGTGCATGGTGGATGTTTGTTATTGCAATGCGTGCCTGGCAAAGAGGAGCGGCAGATTAAAATCTTAAATCAATGTCACACTGTCCTCTCAGCGCCAGATTACCGCCTGCGTATACCTGAGCTTCATTGTCACCTGCCGTATAATAGCAGAGATGAGACGTGAAACGGACGCAATGGTTAGAAAGCGCCCCCAGGTTAACACAAATCTCCCCCCCCCAATCATCTAAAAAGGAGTGAATAATTCAGCATCAAGGGGTCACAGCATCTCGATTTGGGGAATCCTAAATGCTGTAATTGTCCTTCCGATCGTGTCATGAGCATGCTGTCATTGAAACGACATTGCAAAAAAAATGATGTTGCATGTCTGAATGTCCTTACGTGTCACATTACGCAAAGTTACGACGTATCCGCGTCCTCCCCGTGTTCTATAGTCTTGCCGATCGAAAGGCAGGCTGTCTAAGGTGGCCATAAAAATCTGCATGGCTGTGTAAAAGGCTTAATGATTTTAAAGTTACACAAGAAAAGAGCCTGCGGTTTGTCTCATCCATCAACTGGAGCACCGGCGCCTTCGCCAAATGGCCCTGCCACCTAACCTGGCTCTTAGCGATGCACGGGCCAAGACGTCCCTCCCTTTCTGGCGCGGGCTGGATTTCTGCCTCATGCAGTCGAACCTCGCCCCGGTTTTCGCATGTTTCGGTATTCGTCTGACATTTCGGAAGAGATTAATGGCAAAAAGCGAGGCACCCTGTACTTCATATCAGCTCTGTGTGTGAATGCCGTTCGCGGTAGTTCGACTGTGTCTCCCAAAATGTTATTATGTTGCTAGTTAAGTTATGATGTTGCTTGTTTCTATTTTGAAAGTCAGCTGGGATAGGCTCCAGCATGCCCCCGCGACCCTAGTGTGGACAAGCGGCATAAAAAAATGGATGGACGGAAAATTGATTTGGTTTTTGAACGTTTTCGTCTGACCTTTCGGAACAAATCATATCAAATCCAAGGTCAACTGTGCGTGAATGCTACTCACGGTAATTCTACTGGGCATCAAAAAAATGTTATTATTTTTTTATTTAAGTCACGATGTTGCCAATTTGAATGTTTTTAAACTCAGCCAACAAACGGTGGCGAAGAAAGAAGAAATCATGGAAGTTGTGAAAGTCGTGACTGAGGAGAGGTGTTAACAGAGATCACAAACTCTTCAATCGAGGTAAACGTGAAGTGACATGTTCATTTATTGACTTTTGTGTGTGAATGCTGTTCACAGTCATTCTTTTGATTTGTGTGTGAATGCTGTTCACAGTAATTCGTCATATTCGTGTGTAAATGCTGTTCACAGTAATTTTTCAAATTTGTGTGTGAATGCTGTTCACAGTAATTTTTCATATTTGTGTGTGAATGCTGTTCACAGTAATTCTCCTTATTTGCGTGTGAGTGATATTTGCAGTATTTTTTTAGATTTATGTGTGAATGCTATTGACAGCAATTCTATTGTACCTATTGTATCAAAAAGTAAGTTGTGAAGTTTCTAATGTCAAGTTTGAATGTTTTTAAACTCAGCCATGGCTGCCTTTCCACAAACATGAGCTCACAGGCAGAGAAAATGATGTCACTCTGTCGCTGTGACGTTTTAGAAACCTTTATGTCCTCAATTCATTTCTTTCATTTCATCTCAGCAACATCTTTCCATCTCCTTGCTGGAAATAACCTTTCTGAATTCAACAAAAGAAGCCCGAAAAACCCTCACATCATGACCGGAAAATCTATCGGCGGCGTCACAATTAGAAGTGACAATCATGGCAGGGAAATGAGATGCTTTTAAACTGTCAGGGCATGACCTTCTATTTCATTTTGACAATACAGAGAGGATTTGTGGACTCTGATATCCACGAGCGGGGCGTTGAGACCCATGGGTTCTATTAGTGTGAAATAAACATACACAGCTAGAAAGCTGTGGCAACCACAAAAGATAAATGTAAATCAGATAAAAAGATGAAATTGATGTCATTCAAACTGCACTATTCAAGTCTTTTGCACAGCAGATGCTGTTGTAGGTGTGTGTGTGTGTGTGTGTGTGTGTGTGTGTGTGTGTGTGGTTGTCAGCAAGAAGAACCTATTTCCTCTTGCTGAATCCCCAGCTCTAAATGATGGATTGATATCTCTCTCGTTGTGGATTATATGTGAATATGTGTGCGAGTGCATGAGCCCTCTCAGCCTCTTGCTGCCGCTCCTCTCAGGCCCTTATCAGCTCTTGTCACAAACACAGGATAGGGGATAATCCTTCATACAAGGGGAGCAGTCTGGCCTTCCATCTATCTGGCTGTCTGTCTGCGCTATATTACCCCCGCTCTCCGGCATGCGGCTGGAATTGAAATCAAACACGCACAAATCAAACTTCCGATATCGCGGCCATTTGTGTGTCGACGCGGTTTACGCAGCGATAGATGAAACTGACAGATATAGCACGTGGCGAGTTTGGTCACGTTGCAGGAAGTTTTTTTTTTGCGTGTGCAGCAAAACTTTCACCCTTTAAGGAGGAAATAACAAGATCATTGTTGTGTTCGGATTTAGTTTTAGATCGGGGGTGTCCAAAGTGCGGCCCGGGGGCCATTTGCGGCCCGCGGCTGTGATTTATTGGCCCGCGGCACAGTCTAAAAATGTAATTTAACAAGGAAACTTAATAAAAAAAAACAGCAGCAAAAATGGAAAAATCAATGAAAAGTCAAAATATTCAACAAAGAGTTGTAATCTAGCACGGAAAAAAGCCATAATCTCAAAAGAATAAAATATTAGTATGAGGAAGTTGATATTAAAGAAAAAAGTTTTTTTTTTTTAAGTAAAAAACATTGAATAAAGTCAAAATATTAGCAGAAGAAAATATACAAGAAGAAAGTTGAAATATTTGGAAAATTATACAAAAAAAACAACAGCAGAAATTACAAATAAAATATTAAGAGAAAAAAAAGTTTTCTAATGTGAAAAAAGTTGCAGTTTTGTTAGAATAAACTTGTAAAATGAGGAAAAATATCATTTCAGTAACAATGTTGAAATAAAGAAAATATACATTCTTGTTTTCAAAGATGTAAAGTTATAATTGTGAGGAGAACATTTACAAGAGGAAAGATGACATGAAATAGTTGGAAAATTAAAAAAAAAGTCCTAATCGAATGAAGAACAACATTTTCCAAGAGTTAACTGATATTATTATGGAAAAACATCATTTTTAGTAGCATTTCATCCACATTACGAAGCTGAAGTGCAGTTCTTTCTGGAGCTACGTGCAACGTCTCAGCATATCTCCATGTGTCGCTTTACTAAATATCAAAGTGGCCCTTGCACCCTTTCATTTCTCAGCACGTGGCCCTCGCTGGAAAAAGTGTGGACACCCCTGTTTTGGATCATTTTAGATGGTGTGTGCTGGAAATTTGCATAGTACAACATTTCACAACGCAGCACATTACAACCGCTACAGGAACATTCTGGCAAAGGCAAAATTGGTGATAAGATACTTTCTCTTCGTGGGGTTACGCCTGGGCCCATCATTTTATTAACAAATAATAACAGCAGCACCATAAAATTATTGGCTAATATAAAAAAAATTAATCAAATAAAATAACCCTCGCCTTCTCTCTTCCATTGCCGTTGTTCACTGGCGACACAATCCAAGTTCCATCCTTAACTATGCCTCACACACTTACTAAAGGCATTAAAAATAGCAAATGTGTGAGTACTCACCACTAATAAAGTGTCGAGGTCGGATCGACAGTCAAAAAGAGCCCATGGTGCATTCAAAGGCCGTCGGACAAAGTGCGAAACATTGCAGTGGTACATTTTACCTCCATAATCTCATATTTCAAAATGATTACTGACCTACGGCGACTGAGATGTGTCTTCTGCAGAAAAAAAAACAAAACATTGGTGGACAAAAAAATATAAATAAATGAAAAAATCTATTGTGTTGTGCAGTTGGAAACACCGCAAAAGTGTATTTTTGCAGACGATAGTCATGCC